>NC_065579.1:9804084-11060084 GCF_024542745.1 Macaca thibetana thibetana
GAAGTGATAATTATCAGGGCAAGGCTTGGCCATTCCATGTTCTCTGTCCACGTTGCCATCAAAATAGTACAATATATCTCCCTTCAATGACACCTCTTCCTCTGTAAATAAGATATGTGACCTTGACCGAGCAACATTAATTTTTTAGTTATCAAGCTAGATATCCTTAAACTTCAGGTTCCTTTTATACATCACAAAAATTAACCCTTCTATTTTTCTTCCATTTGTATTTTCTGCTATTTAACTAGAAAACAAACTATTAATTCTGATAATACTCAATTTGCTAACAAATTAATTTAAAAGGCAGGACTAAGATTGAAAATATAGATGAAACACAGAATTGATAATAGTATAGGGAAACCAGCATTCTCATATGCTACTGCCACGAAACTTTTCTCAAGAAAATTTGGCAAGAGGAATCAAAAGCCTTAAAGATATTTATAAACTTTAATTCAACAATATCACTTTTAATAAATTATCCTAACAAAGAAGTAACTTAACATGTAGAGGAGCATGTTAAGGAAACTTCATCACAAAGCAATGTAATGCAAAAACTCAGAATGTTCATTACCATGGTACTGTTTGAAAAATAAATTGCAATCATACACTGGGAAAACGTGTGGTCACCAAAATGATGATGTTGATCTACATCTTATATCTACTTATTCATCGAGTGCCATCTATATAGCATACATTATTCTAGACCCCAGGGAAAAACAAACAAACAGAACAAACAAAGTGTGCTCCTCCACGAACCCTCATGGAACTTATACTCTAACAGAAGAAGAATGCTTAAAAAGTAAATAAAACATACTGAATATCAAATGGTGAGAAGGGCTATAATGAAATGTAGGGCAAGGAAGAGGGTTGGGACTGCTAGGGTGGTGGTGGGTGTTGCAATTTTAAAGAAAAAAAAAACGAATATGGCCTCACCAAGGTGATATTTGGGGAAAGACATAAATCTAGTAGGGAAGTAAGTATTGGCATATCTGGGGGGAGAACATAAAACATTGCTTTTCATATCTTTTTTTTAATGTATATATATTTTTTTGAGACAGAGTCTTGCTCTGTTGCCCAGACTGGAGTGCAGTGGCACGATCTCGGCTCACTGCAAGCTCTGCCTCCCGGGTTCATGCTGTTCACCTGCCTCAGCCTCCCAAGTAGCTGGGACTACAGGCGCCTGCCACCACGCCTGGCTAATTTTTTGTATTTTTAGTAGAGATGGAGTTTCACCGTGTTAGCCAGGATAGTCTCGATCTCTTGACCTTGTGATCCACCCACCTCAGCATCCCAAAGTGCTGGGATTACAGGCATGAGCCACCACGCCCAGCCTGTTTTTCATATCTTATCATGTAAGAAACAAGGGAGGTTACTGAATAGTGCTTATAATATGGTCCCAATTTTATACAGGCCAGTATGTTAACAGGGGTTGTCTATAGCTCATGAGATCCTAAGCATTGTTTTTAATTTTTTACCCTTTTGGCTTAATTATTATACAATAAGTGAATTACAGGCATGCGTTTTTTTTGAAAAAAACCAAAAATAAGATACTTTAAAATGAATCGCAGAATCTACTCAAACCCAGTGTTTAATTTTAATGCATCAGTTTATGTACTCAAGCCAAAATTTAATGTCCCTGTCATCTTTCTAAATAACTTAGCTTGAAATGCTCTTTGAGATTCTCAAATTAAAAAGCAAGAAGAATTATCTTTAAAGTAGATGACGTCTCCCTGATTTTAAATTGGACAGTTTCACTCCATATTTAGCTAATACAGAATATATCTGAGACGCTAAGAGTCCTCTTTTATAATCACAAATAAGTACCCTGTACAAACGTGAGACACCTCAGTGTATTACATGAGATACAAACATACTATAATTCTCTATCATGCAGTGGTTGGATAACAAATTCAATTTCTCAGTAGAAAACATTAAATGGATTTCAAAGAGTATGAAATTAAGACGACAGTTTAGTTCTGCAAATTGACTAGCACCAAATAGCACTTTTGAATCCACCGAGTATCATTTGTTTTACAAAAACATAGTAATTGTTATCCAAACAACAAACCACACCATATATTTTTGACTTCCAAAGATGAGCATCCAAAACAAATAGGGCAATGAGTTGAGCTTAACGCATCAATCTTCTATCAGCTAGTGGGATATCTTTAGCTCCAATGCGAAAAAGTCAAATTACCTCAATTTAAAAATGAAACAAAAATCTAAAAATTCGTGTGATGGACAGAAAATGAGGCAACATCCCAGGAAAACAACAACAAAAAGTCTTAATTTACCAGTAAAAACAAAGAAGCTTGCAAACAAATATCAGAGTGCTGACAGAATAGTCCAAAAACATCATTTCCCCTTAGGATTGGGACATTATCCTGTGGTGGTCATTGAGGCCAGAAGCTTTCCACCCCTCCAAAGACAAGGATTGTGCCTGAGGGAGCATGGTTTCATAAGGAAAACACTTTAAATAGGGCATTTAATTTATGTCACCACCGCTGTCTTTGGCTATAGAGGGAACCATCCTCATCGTCAGTGACAATGCAGTCTTCCTTCCTGCGGCAGCTCGATTACAGCCAATATCCTGCTCTTTGTTAGCTTAATTGGATAACTATTGGTTTCCCCTACAGACTAACAGCTCCCTGAGGGCAGGCTCTCTGTTGTACTAATCTCTACATAAAGCATATAGAACACATATGAGATACCAGTAAATAGTAATAATATTATTGCTATAAATTATTATTGGTACAAAACTACATATATTACATTGAATAGAACTCTGATAGAATGAGCACACGAACTTTTCCCATGGTCAACTTTGCCACTTTTAAATACTAACATAAGGTCAACAATGTACTACTATACTGGTGGGTCATAGGTCCTTCATGATACCAATAGCTAGACAGTTAATAACCTGTCTCAAAGTAGCCATCTAGTTAGGTTATTTGTTTGTTTCCACATTATCTTACTGAGGGTATGTCTTCAAAGTATAGGAACAGAGTCCTCATCCTTAAGTCACCACCTGGTTATGGGGGCACCCTAGCCTCCAGAAATATTGCAACCATTGGTACTCTATTGATCTTCTCCAATAAAAGATCTGTTGATAAGCCTTACATAGTATCTATCTGTCTATCTATCCATCTATCTATCTATATCCCTTAGAGTATATAGAGATGTTTACATTTTCTTTTTAATCCCATAAAAGAAAGATGGAGATGAAGAAAGAGCAGAGAAATGGGGGAAGGGGAAGGATACATGTCATAGACAGAATTTCAAAATGCTTATGCTTGAGGTATTGAAACTCATCTGACTTTTAACCAGGGGTGTGTATTGGAATCTCCTGGGGCACTTTCTCCCATGACATACACCCAGACTTCACTCTAGAATTCTTAATTCAGAATCTGTGGGGTCAGGACCCAGACAAGGACCTTGCAAAGCTCCTTCAATGATTCTGGTGCATAGCGCTGGTTAAGTATCATTGACTTTCTGGAAAAACAAAGATTGAACAACTCTCTGATATTAAAGATGACTAAGGTGACAAGGCAATAAAATGCAATATGTGATTCTGGATATAATTCTAGACCAGAAAAGAGACATCACTAGGACAATCAATGGGATCTAAATAAGGTTTATGTATTAGAAGGAAGTATTATGTCAGTGTTTACCTGGTTTGGGTAACTCTACCGTGGTTATGTAAGATGTCAACACTTGGGAAAACTGGGTCATGACTAAATGAGAATCCTTTATACTATTTTCAGCCTTTCTGCAGGGTCTCAAATTATTTCAGAATGAAAAGTCAAAATATATGTTTTAAATTTTAAGGAAAAAGTAAGTCATTGAACTAGTCCAATAACTTTTTTAATAGATGAATAAATTTTCCACCAGTGTGGTAGAAAAACAGTCAAAGAGTGTAGAACCACACGAAGCCACCCACTGTGACCCCAAATATCCCAACTTCTAGCGAAGGACACATTTACCACAGCACATGGCAGACTTAGTGTGAGAAACTCAGACTTCTTGGGAATGATGAGAAAACCCGCTGTACCCCTACAAATTCAGAAGACTATGAAGAAGAGAAGAGGTTCTTACTATTTAGGAGACTTGAAATAGATGAACAAGAACATGTAAAATATCTCCAACAAAATCCAGGCTGAATGCAGCATGGCTAGGCTGATAATCCTACCTCGATGATCAGCAGCAATTAAACCCCATAAAACTTCCTTTTCCCCAATGTTGGGGCTCATTCTCTTGCTTCAAGAGAATCCCCGAAGACAAAGATGGCTACATGAGGCCAGGGCCTTCTGTGATTTCTCCAGTATTCATCTTTTATGCACAAATGACTTCAAATTCTTCTCACTGAGAAATTCTTGTTACTATTTATATAAAATGATGCCAACCATTACTCACTCTCCTTCAACCCTGACATTTATTTCATCAAGTCTGAAGCTTAGCAAATGCATAAATGCTTTAAAAATAATCAAATAGAGACACTCATTTCATTTCAAGGTGGTTGTTTTTTGGCATGTTTTTTTTTTCCAAAGGAATACTGGAGCTGACAGGTACTTGCACTAAAAATTTACTTCACCACCTGCTAGCTGAAATATTGCTTTCATGGATTTATATTGTATTAAAAGGTCACTGGCTGTTTAAGTCTTAAACAGTTTTAATCATTCTAAAAGTCTCTTAACAGTAAGAAAAGGAAGCTCAGAACAAACAGCAGCAGGGACTCTAATTAAAAGGGCCAATTCATCTAATTTTATTTGGGGTTAATTATTCAGGATTCACTCTTTGATGTGTAAGGAATAGCAATTAGTAATTTTAGTGATTTGAGAATCATTGGAGGTGTAATCAGTTAAAATGAGTGAGTGTTTACAACACAAGATGGTGAATTAGTCTCTCTCAGCTGGAGAACAGGAACATTAGGCTCCAAGAGATCAAGGCTAAGGATTTCAGACCTTAGTAATAATAGTCACTTCAAAATAAAACGCATGTCAACAGCCATCTAGCACTCTGTTTACTCTTAGCTGAGACAAGGCACAGAAGCTTCATGAAACTGCCTTTATCCAGATCTTGATTCTTGCTGCTGTCCCCAACCGCTTCCCAGTATCTGGCTCTTGAGCCATGATAACCATAAATGCATTCGATTAAAAAAGCAATTCTAAATGAATATACCATTTATAAGTAAAATAAGACCCAGAATAATTTTGGTACTCACTGATTTCACCTCTGAATTTATGATTGCTGAATGAACATCATCAAATGAACCTCTAGCTCAGTGCTCAAATCTGAATTTAGGTAGGATAACCCACAGACCTGATAACTTCCTCCTGTGTGCTCTATTTTTCTATTTACCTCCTCACAGTTCTCCCTATCACAAAAGCTGCAAACCCTTTTCCTTTTTGTCTTAACCACCCACTCTGAATACAAACAAGCTATATTAAATTACACAAAATTTTTCTAATTCATTTACTGGTCTGCATCTCCATTGCCACCAAAATACCTAATGCATAGTTACCTCATATCTAGACTAAACAAATAGCCTAATAGTCAACATTCTTCCTAACCTAGGTTTTTCCAATGTATTCGATATAACTGTTTCTAGATTTAGAATGTCATGGTTCTCTTTGAATAGCCAAAGCAATCTTGAAAAAAAGGATCAAGTTGGAGGACACTCACTTCCTGATTTCACAGCTTATCACAAAGCTACAATTATCAAAACAGTATGGTCCTCGCATTAGAACAGACATACAGACAAATGGAATAGAATGCAGAGCCCAGAAATAAACTCTCTAAATTATGGAAAATTGATTTTATGGCAATTATGCTGACGTTTTATAGAATTATGGTTTGAGAGTATTATTGAAAGCTTGGTAAATGTCTGTTCTGAGCCTCCCAAGATTTGACAAGACCTCATTCTGGAAAGGAGGAATCCTCTAACTGGATGGGCCTCTTATGAGGCAATGGAGAGGAACTTGATAAGCTTTGTTGTCAAAGTTTGTCATCAAACTCTGGAATGTACTGGTGAGTAGGTATCCTTTGAGATTACTACTGCAATCAGCAGCATTGGACATTTTATATTTCAGAATGCTGACTTTTGCTAAGCCACATACCTAGTAATCTGCCAGAATGCTTCCTATGGCTTCCTGGACACCAAGACTTTGCTCATGCCTCTGTCTCCATTAAGAGTTTCCTCTCCACCATTTCTTCATACCCGAGCCCAAGCTATTCTTGGAGGCCCATGTCACCCTACACTGCTGCCCTTTGACACCAGATGAAAGCATCCTCCCACCTTCAGCCCTCTGTAGTAACTTTAGAGCACTTAGCAAGGTGGACCTTGTGGAAAATTCATGAGACATTTACCTCACTAAACTGTGTGCTCCTTGAGGGCAGACATCATGTATGAGTCATCATTCTATCCTAAAAGCACCTCTTCCAATGCCTCACAGAGCTGAGGTGGAGAAGATTATATTTCCTGCGTGGATATACGCAGGAATTCTTGACAACTACACCCATAAATCCTAGCCCAATAAATTAGACTTGAAAGGAAGATTGAGAAACTGAGAGACTACCAATTTCAAAATCTGTGTGTATGTGGTTTATGTGTGCAGATGTGTGTGTGTGTGTGTGAGAGAGAGTGACACAGAGAGAGAGAGAGAGAGAGAGAGAAGAAAAGAGAGATTGAAAGAGGGAGACTCAACTGAACATCACCATGGAGATGATCGTGGCAAAAGGAATACCCTCACCTCAATCACTGCTGCAGTTAGGTAACTTACGTATATAAAAAAAATAGCTCTGTGACATTAAAATGTGTAAGTTTTTGTCCACTTGGAGCCATTTACTAGATGTGTGTGAACTTAGGGAAATCATGAAACTTTTGAGTCTCAAGATTTTTGTTTGTAAAATGAAAACAACAGCACTTACCTTTTATACTACTCAGGGCTGTAAAGACCAAAGTGTTTAAATTTAAAATACGACACCCTGGTTATTCTTCAGATTGTATAAATCTTTCTCCTTTTACTGAATTTAAAAATACCATAAAAACTATAATGCCCTACATAAACAATAAGTTATTTTTACTGTGAGATTATTCTTTATGTGACTTACCCAGAAACACATTCTTCACAAACATTTAGAAGTCCAAATATAAAATATAGTTAAGTGTTTATTGAATAGATGCTTTACCGTTAACATGGCTCTTAGCACACCAGGGTTCCAAAGAGTTAGGGGTAAAAGAAAGAGAGGGAGTGAGAGAAAAGCATAAGACCATAACTAAAACAATAACAAAACAAAGTCCTAGCAGCCAAATAAACAAATATTGTGTTCTCCCTGTAATGTTTAAAAATCTTGGAAAGGAACTGCATAAGGAGCCTTGGGGCAGTACTGACTTGGCACATCAAGCCCTTGTGCAACTGATTAACCCGACATTTCCCTGGGTAGGAGAGTATTACTAGGTCACTTTTTTTCTTTAATGGACAAACTGTTCTCGAACAATTTGCAAGACATAAACAAGCTATTGTAACATACCAATCAAAGAGGGTAGTTTTGTCCTCAAAAATCCGATGATATAACCAAGTCAAAACAACCACCACCACCACAACCAGACAATCAGACAAACAAACATATCCCAGTTCCGTCTGCCTAGTTCTGGATGGGCTCTTCTTTACCCACTTTGATGTAAAAACACACAGTCCCACATCTGCAATGGTTAAGTCCCAGATCAATAGCAAAGTTTAAAAGACCTCCAAAATCTATTGGATGTTCTTCATCCAAGAACTTAATGGTTTCTGAATTAGAATACAGAGTTCACAATATAAAGGGTTCTCTTGGAAAATCAACTTTTGTCTCTAAGGAGGCACGCCATAAAAAAGTCAACCCTTGGGTTTCGTTCACTCTGCTTTATTCACTTCCTCAGATTAGGAGGTCATGTGATAGAAGACAGTCCCAAATTGCAAAATTTGGTGACGTGTTCTGGGCAGAAGTTCAGGCACCTTGTTATTTTAGCAGACCAGGTCGGCTGGCCCAAAGACATAATTTAGCTGAGTGAGGAACTTGTTCCCTCCTCCTGCTTCATTTGGCCAGCTGCCCCAGAAGGTCTTTCATTCTGGAGTGCAAAGGATTTATTGCTCCCTTTTATTCCTCCAGCAGTAGTTCCAGTTCACCGAGTTTCAAGTTCAGTGAGCTCAGCCTTGGCATTCAAGGATCTCCTTATGTCTCACCCTGAAGAGCATTTATCCCAGGTCCATTTGCCAAGGACATGGTGACAGTCCCCCTCCTGGCACTTGAGTCTGCAATATTGTGCTGCTTCTTATAAACAGACCCGTCCAATCACTTGAGTTCCTTCTGTAGGTCTTACTGGCATTTCCTTGGCTTAACTGACACTAACGGCACAATTTTATAAACTCACAGAATAATCATATTAGACAGGAATTGGAACAGAATAAAGAGGTCTATAGGTCTAGTCTATAGGTCAGCAAGCAACAGCCAAATGGCCAAATCCAGACCACCTCCTGTTTTTGTAAATAAAGTTTTTTTGGAACACAGCCAAGGTTATTCACTTACTTATTGTCTATGGCTGCTTTTGCATTCCAGTGGCAGAAGTGAGTAGTTGTGACAAATACCGTATGGCCTACAAAGCCTAAAATATTTAGTTACCAGATTTACAGAAAAGTTTGCCAAACCTGATCTAGTCCATGGACTCACATTACAGATAAGAAAGTTAAGATTTAGTAGGGTTAAACAGAGTGGAAATAAAATTTTCAAAGCAAAATACCCAGGGCAGTGCCAGGCATATGGTGCATACACACTGAGTAAATACCAGCTCTAGTGTTTGACAGGACATTTCGTATTCTTTTAATATGGAAATGGACTAAAATGAGTTTTCAAAGATAGCATGGTTACCCTTGAGGAATTCATTGCCTAGAAAGGAGAACAAACATATAAACAGATAATTTTAACATGATATTGTGTGTATTAGTTTTCTGTTGATACTGCAACAAAGTACCACAAGCTTGGTTGTTTAGAAGAACAGAAATGTATTTATCTTACAGTTCTATAAATCAGAAATCAGTCATGTGCATCAGTGCACTAAAATCAAGGTGTTGGCAGGGCTGCATTCCTTTCTGGAGTCTCTCCAGAGAATCCACTTCCTTGTCTTTTCCAGCTTTTCAAAGCTGTTCCTCATTCTTTGGCTTGTGGCCCCTCCCTCCGTCTTCAAAGCCAGCAAAGACATGTTAAGTTTTTCTCACATCACATCACTTCAAAGACCTCCTCTGTCCTCTTCTTCCATTTGCTATCACAGTTGTGATAGCGTTGGGCCCATCCTTATATCCAGGATAATTTCATTATCTTAGGTTAGCTGATTAACAACCTTAGTTCCATCTGCATCATTAATTTCCTGTGGCATGTACCCTAACATATTCACATGTTCCAGAGATTAAGACGTTGACAACTTTGAGGGCTGTTATTCTGCCCATCACAATGTACCATAAGAAGGGAAGTCTGCACATAGTGCTAGACTCAAAGTAGGAACATCAGTGCAAGGACAAGTATAGACAAGAGCAAAAGTTCTTGTATTCATGGTACCTATTTTCCAGAGTTCCACATGATTTTCTAAGAATTTCTTTATAATTTCATATATTTTAAAAAATTAAACTATTATATAATAAAAAATATAATAAATTTTAAAAATTTAAAAAATAAAAATATTATTTAAGATATTTCTACTTTTTATGCATGTTCCATTCTTTTGTAACTATAATCTTGCCACCACATTAAAAAAATCCTATTCAATATTAGGTTGAGGAATTTCAGGAAGCAAGTCTGAGTTAAGATTGCAGCTAAACTAATTTTATATGGTCCCCGTAGGACTGCTTTTCATAGGTCCATTTTATGGATAAGGAAACTATCCCTCAAAAAGATTAGAAGCCTGCCCAGAATCACACACACCAGAGCTAAAGTCTAGAGAAAATTGTTCTATCTATTTGAACCTTATAAACAGAATGAAAAATGTTAGTGCAGAGTGTTTGAAATGATCTACATAGCAATGCCATAAAAAGGGGGGAGGTGATAAAATCCATCACATTGAGAAAAATGAATGTTATGATTAGCAAACAGGTGGAGTTTACACAGCATATATATATATTCTGAGATGACAGAAACCATTTTTTTCGAGTATATTTAGCTCTTTAGACAAAAATATAACTGAGACTAAAAGACATAAAAATATGAGCCTGTACCGTCATTATGATATAGAAAGAAAAATTACAAGTTTATTTAGGGAAAAAATGAAGAGTTTCAAAGCACCATATTAACAAAGGTATTATCAATAGGTATTTATAAACCCTGAAGATTAGGGTAAAAAGTAAATAGAAATTACCTGGTTTGAGGATGTGAGAGTGCCAAATAACTGGAAGTATTCAAGTAGAGGCAGGAAGACCACTTGACATGAATATTATACAGAAGATACAAGCTTTATTCATCTAAGGAAACTACTTAGTAGCCCTTTCGACACTCATAGTTTATGATTCCATGACTCAAAATGCAAGTGCCAATTAATGGCAATAAGAGACTAAGGCTTCCTTTAATAGGTATAGCCAGAAAGCTCCTTCTGATGCCATAAGACGGCAGTTAACCTAACTGTAAGTAGGCACTTACCAGGCATGCTACTTAAAAATAATTCTCTAGGCAAGATCAGACAAAAGGCAACTAGTAACGTGGACAATATCAATGAACGACCCTGACTCTCCCATCTCACTGCCATGTTGAAAATGAAGCTTTTAATATTCAAAAATTTCCACAAAGTTATATTCTACTGAACTATTGAGCCATGATTTTCCATATGACAAACGAGTAGTCACCAAGCAGTCTAAAGGGGAGTACCTAGGATTTTGATCCTCACAAATCTTGCCCCTTCCTCCTGCCCGGCCAGGAATCCCTAAACCTTCTTCATGGAAACAGCCTATCCCCTTTGACTGAATGGGTAGTTCAAGGTCTGGTAGAAAGGCTTAAAAACACATGAGAACTTTCTGACTTGACTCTTGATAATTGAGAGGCAGGTGACAAAAATACATTTCTTAAATTAAGGTGTACACATTTCCACACTTTACAATGAAAACCAAGTAAAATACCAAATTACCAAGACGGAAAATTCCCACCATAAAAAACAAGAGCTACTCAGAAGAGAAAAACAAGACATCTAGTCACAGGAGCTACACGGCCTCCTATTAAGAGTAAATACACATTCCCACGCAGAACTTTTTCCTTCTGAATAGAGTTAAGGTTCAGGAAATGGTTTGATAAAGACATTACATTACTTGGACAAAACTGAACTAGATTATCTGTTTGTTTATTAGATCGTGGCTTTCAACGCATTGTTCTACACTAAGAGCTCTTGACATGAGCCGACACACACATTCTTTGGAATGAAGGCTTTTGTGAGAATATTTTATGGTACTTAGGCTCTTGAAAAGACTTGTGAAAGCAGTCACACCAGAGGATTAAGCCCAGTATTTGGGGCCACCACATCAGGAGGGTCCAATTCACTTCACAAGCCTTAACCAGGACATGTGAGCTTGCTTGGACATAACACCAAATAGTTCCGACTTACTCATTGCGGAATTTCTCATATTAACCCCAACCCACTCATCATAGTTACAAACCAAACACCAGGTCCTGGGTGCCAATAGATGAAAATAAAAACAGAGTACTCCAGAAATGGAATTCAACAACTTTTCACTTCTATCTGTTGCTAAAGGGGAAAGTACACTCCTGATTTTATTTTTGTTTGAATTTCAGTCAGGAACATTCATGAAATAACAAATTCCCAGAGTATATCATACTGTCTTCTGAATTCCATGTCATTCTATTATCCTAATTTGATAAAAAGATCATGGTGTCCCCTTCTGTTCTGCTTTGTTTTGTGTGTGTATGTTTTGGGGCTTTGGGGGTTTTTTTGTTTTTTCCATAGTAAGGTTTTTTCAGCTTCAAATTGGGTCTGATATTAGATCAGTGTGTGGAATTCAAAGAGTCTCATCTTAAACTTCCCTAACATTTAAGGGACTCAGAATGGAGGTTCATCCCAAACCAACAGGGGTATACATATGAGAAGACCACATGTTTATAAAAACAGAACTTCCAACAATTCATTCAAACACCCGCAGCCATTGTTTCTCTGATATTTAAGGTATTGTGTTGCAGAATGCCCTATAATGCTCTCAGTTATGAAACAAGTAGGACAAGTATTGATCCATCCTTGTAGTCAATTATATATCTACATTGATGCTCTGTTGATTAGTGTCCTTGAAATCATTTTAAAACATGATATCTGAATGTTTCACCAAATATCAATATTTTAAAGGAAGGGTTCTTCGTACTAAAATTTATAAAACCAATTAGGTATACCTCACTACTTACTTCTCCTCTTCCCCTAAATCTTCCATTTGTAGAATCATTTAGATGGACACTGCACAACAGAACTTTCTGCAATTGTGGGAATGTTCCACACTGTCCTGATACTTGCAAGGTATGGCTACTGAGCACTCGAAATGGGACTAGTGGCTGGGAGATGAATTTTTACAAATGTTTCATTTAATTTTAATTAATGTAGATTTAAATTCTACTTCAAATGGTCACATGGGGCTAGCAGCTACCATATCCGGCCTTGCAGATTTAGTCATATGGTATTTAAAATGGTTCACTTGACTCCCTAAACCCTCCAAAAAACTTTTTTCTATAAAGCAAGAAATCTAACTGATGTGTTTTCTTCAAGTTTTCAATGACAAATAACTTAAAACCTATTAAACAGTGTAGACTAAAAGCTAGAAACCTCAATACATACCTGCTTTTCCGTTTATCTGAATAGAATAATAATAGCTTTGAGGAAGGAAATTAGGTTTTACTTTCTTTCAAAACTCCAAATCCAATACGATATTGAGCCCACTTACAAATGAAGGACTGTGATTAGGGCACACTTCAATTTTCTTAGTATAAACTGGTATGATGTAAAGTAAAAAGCAACACAGAAGGCACAGTGCCAGTGATGGCTCTGCCGTGAACGCTCTTGTGAATGGTATGAGGACCAAGTACATAAAGGTTGAAAGGGTTTCTCAGGAGATCAAAGGACAGAACAGACACTGAACAAAAGCTGGTTAAAGGACTATTCTCCATCTCACCAAAAGTAAATTAACAAAAGAGCTGGAGAGCTAGTACAGTTTCTACTCAGGTCTTATCCTAGCATGTCTAAATATCATACTGTTCATAGTCTCTGCCACAGAGAAGAGAATTTAAGAACATTAAGTTTATTAATATTATGCAGCATTGGACACTTGCAAGTCCTCTTTCTTTTTGAAGACATTGCAAAGATGGCGAAGAAAATCTAAAATGAAATTGGAGTGGAATTTATTTACACAGGAATAAGATGACATTAATGAAGAAATGCTGCAGTGAGATATAATTGCCAAATATATTGTAGTGCTATGGGAGGCGTAGGTTAATCACTTGAGGATCAACCTGAGGCCAGGAGTTGAAGACTAGCCTGGGCAACATTGCAGGACCCTATCTCTAAACTTTTTTTTTTAATTAGTCAGGCATGATGACACATACCTAGAGTTCTAGTTACTCTGGAGGTTGAGACAGGAAGATCACATGCACCCAAGCGTTCAAGGTTAGAGTGAGCTGTGATGGTGCCACTCACTCCTACATGGGCAACAGAGTGAGATCCTATGTCTAAAACACACACACATACACACACACACACACACACACACACGTTCATACATACACAGTAAAAGAGACACCACAAATTAATCAGTGAAGGAAACATTATTTATATTTGTTGTTGTTGTTGTTGTTGTTGTTTTTGAAAACACAGTCTCGCTCTGCCTCCCAGGCTGGAGTGCAATGGCACAATCTCAGCTCATTGCAGCCTCCACCTCCTGGTTCAGGCAATTCTCCTGCCTCAGCCTCCCGAGAAGCCAGGATTACAGGCGCCCGCCACCACGCCTGGCTAACTTCTTATTTTTAGTAGAGACAATGTTTCACCATGTTGGCCAGGCTAGTCACACACTCCTGACCTCGGGTGATCTTCCCGCCTCGGCCTCCCAAAAATGCTGGAATTACAGGCGTGAGCCACCATGCTCGGCTGGAAAAGATGATTTATTAAATGGAATTGGAAAAACAGGTAAATTATTTAAAAATCAACGTAGAGCCTCACCTTTGACCAAAATTAGTTTCAGTTTGATTAAAACTTGAATAATTTAAAAAACACATTGAAACCAACTTTTATATGCTTCTAAATTGGAACAAAATTAAAAATAAACACCCAAAAATGTAACACACACACACACACACACACACACACACACACACACACATATATATACATATATATAAAGCTCACATAAATTGGCTAAATTTATATGAGCCATTTGGTGTGTTACCAGGAAGGTAACACACACATATGCATATATACGAAGCTCATATAAATTGGCTAAATATGCTAATGCAATAATATACAATCGATTTAAAAATATTTTTAAAAAGGATTAACATGAGAGGCAGTAGCATATCAGACTGAAGAGTATCATATTTTGAGTAAACTCCAAATATGACACTCATTAGCTTCACTTCATTGGCCACATTACTTAGTATCTCTGTTTCTCAGTTACCCCATCTTAAAAATGAGAATAAGAATAATAATAGCATCTATTTTAAAAGTTAGTTTTTTTAAAAAGAGGTAATTCTTAAGAAGAATTTAGCACAGTGACTGACTACACATACCAAATATATAACTAGTTTACAAACATGTGAAAAAAAGTGTTGCCCTATTAATAATTCAAGAAAAGCCATTCTCATAAAATTAGCATATTTAAACAATCAAAGCATGTGGCGAAATAGGCACTATTAAATATTACTAATGCAAGTATAATTTGGTAACTTTTGGATTAAAATTTGGTAAATATCAAACTTTTAAAACTTCATTGTACCATTTGATCTAATAATTCCACATATGGAAATCAATTAGAAATACTGTGAGAAATAAGAGTGAAGAAATGGGTGTGGAGGGGATAGGAAAGCTACGAGCCCAAAGATTTTAACAGAGAAAAACTGAAAACAGCTTAAATTTTCCAATGTTAGAATATCAAAATTCCCTTAAAACCTCATTAAGGTGCTGTCTATAATAACTTTGCATGACTA
Source organism: Macaca thibetana thibetana (assembly GCF_024542745.1). NCBI lineage: Eukaryota > Metazoa > Chordata > Mammalia > Primates > Cercopithecidae > Macaca > Macaca thibetana. The sequence goes on from NC_065579.1 coordinate 9,819,283, forward strand.
GGCATATGTAAAAATCTGTGGACAACAAAAAGAGAGCTATTTAAGCCTGAGTCAAAAAATGAAAACCACAATTAAAAATACTTGATAAATTCTGTATGGTTCCTTTTACATACAATACAAAAATAAGCAAAACTAATCTATGCTATTAGACATCATAATGGTGTTTTTCATGAAATGAAGTAGTCTGGGTGACTAGTGAGGTTCTATTTCTTGATCTGGGTGTTTTTTAAACAAAAATGCACAATTTGCAAAAATTATTGAACATATCACCTATGATATGTGCATTTGATACATACACTATATTTTATAAAAGGTTAAAAGTTTCTTGAAAAAACCATATCAATATTTTCACTATTGGGTGATGAGAACACGGCTTATATTTTCTTTTGTCAAAAGTTCTATATTACCTTTATAATTTTAGTTTTTAAAAGACTATGGGAAGTAAGATGTCTAGCCAGACAACAAAAATGTCTTTGGGTTGGAGGGGAAGGTCACCTAGTTAAACCACAAACTGACCCTTGTACATCTTGACATCCTCAAGGGTCACTAGGCTAAGGCTCGAAAATCCTCCAGTGGGAAGGAGCTCAACCCCTCCCCCGAGGACAGCCTATTCTACCTTCAGATCACTTTGTCAGAAACTCTTTTTCTATACTGAATGAAAATTTGCCTCTGTATAAGTTCTATATTCTGGCTTCTTTCTATCCTCTGGAGTCCTCTAAGTCTTACTCCGGGATCCTTGATTATCGTCTTCTTAAAGTCACCTTACAATCTCTTTCAATAGTTCCTCCTAAGACTAGCACTCTCTCTATCTTGGCTGGTCTTCTCCAGGTAGGAATATCTCTTTCACAGTAGAGTAACCAAATTGAATACTAAGTCTACGAGTTGAGGTCTGGCTAGGGGACAGTAAACTTAGACATGAGGCTAACTCCACTCCATTCATGGACACTCCCTGCTGTATATTACTTATTCATATCAAGCTTATCCAAGGAAGCTATCACTAATTACAAAATTTCAGAAATCTTGATCATCTTAACTGTGTTCCTTGTTTTCCACACTTTGCCATGTTCTTTCAAACTAAAAATCTAATGTGAAGAACACAGCCTATACACACACCTTCAGAAACAAAGAAAATGGTTTCCTGAAATTATACCATGTTTTAAAAGTAATAATGCAGAAGCTGGACCTCTACTGCCCTGCACAAGGAATCAAATGAATGCTGATAATGGTCGCAGAAGATTAAAGAGAATTCTGTTCCAACAGTAACTGGGCCTGGAACCAGTCAAGTTTTCTGCAAGGGACAAAGCCTGATTTTCAAGTCCCAGCTTCTCCAGGATGAAATATTTAATACCAAGCTAAGTCATTTAAAGTCTTCAAAGGCCAAAGCAGAGAGAATACTTGATTATCTTGTTCAGTCTCTTTGTATAGGATGGATGAAATAGAATCTAAAGGAGAGGTCCCTTTCTCAAGGGCACACAGATAATGTGTCAGAAGACCTCTGCAATAGTCTTGATATTTTTTTTTTTTTTTTTGAGGCGGAGTCTCACTCTGCCGCCCAGGATGGAGTGCAGTGGCCGGATCTCAGCTCACTGCAAGCTCCGCCTCCCAGGTTCACGCCATTCTCCTGCCTCAGCCTCCCGAGTAGTTGGGACTACAGGCGCCCGCCACCGCGCCCGGCTAGTTTTTTGTATTTTTTAGTAGAGACGGGGTTTCACCGTGTTAGCCAGGATGGTCTCGATCTCCTGACCTCGTGATCCGCCCGTCTCGGCCTCCCAAAGTGCTGGGATTACAGGCTTGAGCCACCGCGCCCGGCCAATAGTCTTGATATCTGCACTCCAAGTGCAGCAAGTTTAGGTTTATGGATCCATTCAGACTCAAAAACAGGAAAGCTGACATGTCCAAGAAAGCTGATGCTAGTACTGATAAATAGAAAGATGTCTGTAAATCAATAAGGCTTTTGGTTTTTTCCAAAATTTTTTATCATAAGGTGGACAAAACTATAGATAAAATTTTTACATAATTGACTAATTTACTCAGTGTGCAAGAAATGATTTCATCAAACTGCTGCTATGAAATTGTCAACCATGTTTTCGACAGTATTTCCTTGAAGGTAGACACTTCCAATTTTAAGCAAAAGATATGTGAACATAAGAAACATGAGAAACTGACTAAGACAACACATGGACATATAACCGGGGCATTCTCCTGATCTCAGAACAAATAACCCCCCATGAACAATCAACATATATTGCTACGAGGAAAATAAGAATTCCTTTGATGTGATTCTATTGATAATAATCAGATATTGGGGTTCAGAACTAGGTTTGGTATTGAGAGCTGTCATACCCACATAGTCCCCATGACAATGAATTTAAAGAATTTCCTATTGTTTTCATTTTAAAAAATAAAACCATACATATATAATTATTTTGGAAAGTAGGAGTACTAATAAAACAAATTTCCTGGAAAAGTCAATACTAAACATGTGAGTAACTCCAAATGTGACACTCATTAGCTTCATTTCATTGGCCACATTACTTAGTATCTCTGTTTCTCAGTTACCCCATCTTGTACCTTGAACAATGGGAATCAGGAACTGCTACATAAATTCTGTTTCCTACCTCCTATTAACAAACTATTCTGAGACACGCTAGTTTATGAGGCCTTTGTGAAGACGTGCTGTGATACCAAGAACTCAGTGCTCTTGTCAGGAAGCTGTGGACAGCTCGATAATACACCGCTCTCTATGTGCCCCCTCCTCTTTTGTCTTACTTTTCTTTTTTCCTCGCTCCTGTTTTGCTGGGTGTGTTCATTCAAATTAAGCACATAAGTTGTTACCCTAGGTTCCATTTTCCAGGTAATCTAGTCAAACACAAACATCTACTATGCTTGTTACACAAACAACACCCTCCTTAGATTTGGGGAATGGGAGAAGTCTCTGTAATGAAATATTAGCTGTAATAAAATTGGGCCTATTTCAGTAGCTCCACTTACAGTATTTTTAAAATTAAAACCACAACTCTTCTATAAATAGAATACTAAGTGATATTCTAGCTAATTTAAGAATGCCAGTTGTTTGGGCTTTAGTACAAAAGGATTACAAATATAATCTAGTTTATCTGACTTGTTAACTATAATAGATCAGATCAACCTGGGGTCTCTGCAAACCATAGAAGCCACACAGAGTTTAAACCCTTACCCAATAACATTCCCACATCATGCCCCAAACCAATCCTACTTCCAGAAAAGAAAGGAAGGAAAGAAGGAAGGAAGGAAGGAAAGGAGGGAGGGAGGGAGGGAGGGAGGAGGAAGCAGAGAAAGAAATTGGCCACGAAAAAAAAAAACCCACACTGCATTCTTTAATCTTCTTCTCCATAAAACAGTAGCCATTCCCATACTCGTGCAAAAGGCACAAGATCAATAAATATCTTGCAAAAGAGCTCTCCTAATATGTTCTTTATGGTTGAGAGATGTTTTAGACATACCTACTAAAGACTAAGATTTGCAGAAGTGACTAACTGGCACAATATCTGAGACTATATTCAAAATAATCCAGGGTGAGGGAAAGGAATAGGTGTATAGGTGAAGCAAGACTGGCCATCAGTCAATTATTGCTGAAGCTGGATACTATATTCCTGGTGGTGCATTATAGTAATCTCGTCCCTTTGTATATGCCTAAAAATTTTCATAATAAACTGTTTAAAAATTGAAAAGCATACATTTTTAAAAATTGTAATAGTAACACCCAGTACCCTAAGGCTAAGAAAGATAATGCATCTCAACTGTGTTCACTTCCTTTATTGGTTAAAATGCACTATGCTCATCTAGTTTTATAAAAATGTAGACAACTCTTCAAAATCAAGAAGTCCATCTTCAAGTGAGTCTCAGCTAATATTTAATGTTTCATGTGGGTTGAAAGTGCCTAAATACCTGCTGAATCTTTTATCCATATACACAATTTAGCCCCTATCCAAGTTCTCCTTCAATTATCTCTTCAGAAGCTGGAAAATGTGCCTAGCGGATGCAAAACTAATAGCACCACTGTGGTTCATATTTGCTGCAAACTGTTTGCACTGGAACTCTAACTCGTGAATGCCTGAGGTAACTGTGCAAGTACAATATTTGAGTTTGCCTAAGGAAATGAACTAAAAATACAATATCTGCTGCTCCATGTATCAGCTTATAGTTTAATACCAATATGCTTCACACTACTGTCATTAATAATGCAATTACTATTTGCATAGCATCAATCCTGTGACCTCAAAGGATACTTTCTGAGAAGGAGTCTCACTCTGTCACCCAGGCTGGAGTGTAGGGGCATGATCTCAGATCACTGCAACCTCCACCTCCCGGGTTCAAGCGATTCTCCTGCCTCAGCCTCCTGGGTAGCTTGGAATACAGGTGCGTGCCACCACACCCAGCAATTTTTTTTTTTTTTTTAGTAGAGACAGGGTTTCACCATGTTATCCAGGATGGTCTCGATCTCCTGACCTTGTGATCCGCCCCCTCAGCCTTCCAAAGTAACTGGGATTACAGGTGTGAGCCACCGCACCCAGCCTTAACTCTTAAATCATACCCCTAAGGAGTGGAAGTGTTGGGAGAACTGATACTTAAACAATGGGATTCCAAACATGGGAGCATTTCAAGGGCTTAGACCAATGACAGTGAACAGCTAGTACTCCACTCCTGGGAGGGAGATGCTTCCTAGACAAATTCTAATTTTAATAGATTTTTCTTTCTTTCCAAAGTAAGATGTAGCTGGTATTAGATTGGCACCTAGATGCCCTAGTATCTCAATAAGGTTGTTATCTTCTCTGGAAACTTTGGAAAATTACATTAGTTGGCTGTACATCAAGATGGTGAGTTTATAAACGGGAAGTTGTTCAGGTGCCATGGCACCTAACTCACACATTTCTGAAATGTCTCCTTTGCCAGATCTCCCAGGGATGATACTGTGCAGGGTCAATGTGAAGACTTCAGTGCATTCTAAGAAACTCTGCTCCATTTTTGAGCAGGACCACATTCTGGGGATGTTTCCACTACTCGGTCTATCACCCATGTGCATTCTTCAACTGAATTCTTTCTAATTATTTTCAAAAGATTCTCTTCCGGATGTAAAATTCTGTGACTCTTTCACAAATTTCTACTTTGGATACCAAGTAATAGTCATGGAGTTTCTGAAGAGTTAATGTCACTATCAAAGTCGCCTAACTTCTACAAGGAGTGACTCCAGCTCTGGCTAGTTACCTCTTACCCTTTCCTGAAAAGACTCAGGAACTAAGTGACTGTCACAGCCTCAATATAGCAATCTTAAAAGTAATTATAGACTATTATCCTGTCACTCCACGCATTTTTCTTCCTTGCACTCTTAGAGTTGAGCTCCTTTTCTTATAAATCGACAGGCATTTCCTAATGCCTCAGCTCCATTTGTTTAGAGCTGACTTATTTGCTCGAGGTGCTCACACTCTTCTTAAACTCAGAAGCCAAAGTTGACTCAGCCATGAGGGGCAAAAAGAAATGCAATCCTTCTTGGAAATATTTTCTTGCCTTTAGGCGTGTCTACACACACCAATCCTCACCTGACTACCCTACCCCAAATCCCATTCAGAATTAACCAACTGCCCAAGTCCAGCCAAAAGGCGTCTCCTGCACTGAGCCTCTGCTGATATCTTTATCAAATGATTTGTTCATCACATTCTTATAGTAACATACCTATGTTTCTTTTATAACATTATCACTCTCTATCTTACAATCATATCTACTTAACTATAAGGTCCCTGTTGGTGTAACCTGCTGTGTCCCCATAGCATCTTTTCAGATATTTTAAACCATGACTAGAATAAAAACTGTACTTAACACCAACATCTACCAAGCACATATGCATGTACAGACATGCACAGCTTAGAAGTTTCCCCCAATAATCTTTATACATACTACAGGGTTTCTAACATAGTGTCATAAATGCCAAATGAGGTCAGGCCCATTGGCTCACACTTGTAATTCCAGTGGCTGGGGAGGTGAGAGCAAAGAATCATTTGAGCCCAGTGCCAGCATGGGCAACATAGCAAGATCGCATCTCTACAAAAAATAAAAAATTAGCCAGGTGCGGTGGGGCACACCAATAGTCCCAGCTACTCGAGAAGCTGAGACACGAGGATTGTTGAAGGCCAGGAGTTTGAGCCTGCAGTAAGCTATGATTGCACCAGTGCACTCAAGCCTGGGTGACAGCAAGATCCTGTCTTTAAAACAAACAAATAATTTTTTTAAATGCTAAGTGAATGAATGAGCCATGAACGAAAATAGATTTAACTGTTTACAACCACATTTGACAATTACAGTTCTCTTTGTTCCCTAAGTAAAAAGACCCTCTGCAAAATTCTGGAAAAAAACCAATATCCTTTTTACAGGTTAAGTACTGAGAGCTGGTTTTACCGTATCTAGAATAGGTTACAGTCATCTTTTGCTCAAAAATATTCACCAACATTGTCCTTCTCATTCTGCAATCAGTATATTACAATAGAGTTCATTTTAAAATCAAGTACCCATACCTACTGTTTTCAGTCACAGTCTCTGTCTCGCAGAGAGCAAGTGACTGATAAAATAGCACTGACTCAAATGTCACACATGATATCAATTACTTTGCCAATCAAGGAAATTAAGGATATGACTACACTTCTTCTGAGTGTGTTTTATTCATTCCAAACATTAATTAAACCCTATTATCAGGGATGTGTGAAACTTCGGCTTCAGCTTAAAAAAAAAAATTACATTCTCCTGGGTGGGTGCAGATTCTATTTTACATGAACCTTTTAATAATCTTTTTGGGAATAGCAGGCAGTGAATCTGGTCAGTACCTTCTTTCTTTTTCTTTATCCTTGTTGGTGCTTTTTATGTTAGCACTTTGCTAGTCCCCAAATATTACTATTAATAATAGTCTTGAGACTTCATCAGGCTCTCAACTAAAATTTTTTTCTCTGTAAACTGTCCAGAAACCATGCAACTTGAGAAAATAGCACCTGTGTTATCTATTAAACTATCTCCCACTCTAATTGGCCCTAGAGTTATGATTCTATTCTAGCTCAGATCTTGCAAAGACAAACATAAAAGCACATATTAACAATGTCTGTCATCTCACTTGTATAAAGGATGCTTCTCCAAATTCTCACTACACTAAGTTGGCTTTCCAATAACATTGTGAACACCTTCTAGAACTTTAGATCAGCAGTTAACTTGATATGGTTTATTCTAGTCATGGCTTTGTGTCCCCACCCAAATCTCATCTTGAATTATACTCCCATAATTCCCACATGTTGTGGGAGGGATGCTGTGGGTGATAATTTGAATCATGGGGGTGGTTCCCCATATACTGTTCTCGTGGTAGTGAATAAGTTTCATGAGATCTGATGGGTTTATCAGGGGTTCCCGTTTTTGCTTCCTCCTCATTGTCTCTTGCTGCCGCCATGTAAGATGTGCCTTTCACCTCCCACCATGATTCTGAAGCCCCCCCCAGCCATGTGGAATTGTAAGTCCAATTAACCCTCTTTTTCCTCCCAGTCTTGGATATGTCTTCACCAGCAGCGTGACAATGAACTAATACATAGCTCATCCTTGCATATAATGCATAAAACTAGAGTTGTTTTCCAATAACACAAATTACAATTTTACATCTGAATTCTTCCCAAGCAGGAAAGATTTAGCATTCAGTTTATCTCAAATAGTAAATTTAAAGTCTACAACAGAAAAATCCCTAAAAATATTCAAATCTTAAAACCTATAGAAATGAGATATGTTGGTTTTCCATGAATGAAAGTTACTGAGGAATATCATAGACCACACTTCTCAAATACCATCAACTGAGAAAGCCAGCAGTTTCAGGCTTCTATTGTTAGCTCCTGCTTATCTACAGTATTGCACGGCAGTTACAAGCAGAGGCTGTGACGTCATGCTGCCAAAGCTGGTGTCCTGCCTGTCACCTGCTAGCTGCCTAACCTTGGACAAGTTACATAATCTTTCCATGCCTCACTTCTTCATATGTAAAGTTGGAATAGTAACTATACCTGCCTTGCAGAAATTTTATTACAGTCAAATTAAATAAATGCAAAATATGTAACATAGTGCCTAGAATATGCTACGTATTCAAAAACATTACACCTTATTCAAGCACCCTGCCTTCAATCATACTACATAAGATAGAGATATATGGAATGAGAAGAATGTAATATGATAAAGAGTATGGCATTTTAGGTGAAAATATGAGTTAGAATCTCCACAGTTCTATATGCTATATTTGTGGCCCAGAGCTGTTTAAACAAAGTCCCATCTCCTTATCTGTAGAATGCTAAGAAGTGTAACAGAAGTACCCGCAAAATGTAACAGGAACTCGGAGGATATCAAAATAACTTTCAGCTAAAGAATCAGGGGAGGCTTAATAGGGAAGGTACTATTTTGATAAATACTATAGAATAGATTTGTGGAAGTAGAAATATTTAAAATGTATTCTAGGCTGACAGAACCATTCAAGCAAAGACATAGAGGAAGGAAAACGTGGTGTGTCTTCAGAGAATTAGCACACGGTCTAACCTGGCCAGCAAAGAGATTGTAAAAGGAAGCCACTGGCGCTGAAGTGAGACAAGCAGATCCCGTCAGAAGGAGTTCAGCATTTCCTGGCTGGATTGGGACTTATTCTCCCAATTGTGAACACATTCAAGACTGTTATTGTCCATGGATAGGATCAGGTCGGTATCATACAAGGAGCTGAGCACAAGGTGAAGAGTGTTTAAAAACCCCGGGTCTACACTCCAGCCTGGGTGACTGGAGTGAGATCCTGTCTCAAACAAACAAAAAAGCTGCAGTCCTAGAGATAAAGGCTTCCAGAGTCCATTAAGCATCTAGCCTGTGTAAAAGCCAAGGAATCAAGGGGGCATGATGCCAGCGTTGGCAAAGATGGGGAAGAATATTCACGCCTGTATGAATCTGGAACCTAAGGATGCAAGAAAGAGTCAAAGAGAAATGACATGACCAGGAAGTATCATGAACATTCAGTAGGAAAAGCAAGAGATAAAACCAAAGAACCCAAGAGAGGTTGGTCCACTTAAGAAGGAATCTCAAACAACCAGCTACAATCTCCTTTTTGGAGGCTACTTCATGCCAGTAAGAACCATGGTCATGTATGGCTATGTGGGCTGACAACTTAGGAGGTGAATCTGAAGCTGAAAATAAAGAAAGAAACAGCATCAGGGGCAAAATAGTATGAGACAGAGATATAAAAGATTTAAAGAGGGAATACAATATGACAAAACAGAGATTCTTCACAGGATACAGAATAACTCCATCGAAACAAGACAAGGAGAAACCAGGTTGTAGTTTCAGTCCCAGGATGTGAACTACTTGCTTTATATGAGATGGCCACTTCAGTCCTCAAAAATTAAGCAGAAGCCAGTAAACAAGCATCGTCTCCACACCAGTCATTCTTCTCTCAAGACTTTAAGGTTAGGGGGGCAGAAGTACTGAACGGAAAGCATTAAGTTCTAAGGTCTGCAAGTCAGGAGTGGAGGAAACTGTCCCAGGTCCTTTCTTATTTGTCATTTTTCCTTTTCAATACATGTCACTTAAATGAGAAGAAAGGGACTCTATCATCCCTCAGCAACAACAACAACAATAACAAATTCTTAAGGAATTGTGAAGCATCTTAGCTGACAATATCGAATGAGCAAACAACAGCCTGATCTGTCATGCAGCAAGTGAGACTTTTCTGGGGAAATAGGAAACAAGAAGGGGGTGGGGGTCAGTCAGCCAGACAACATGCTCAGAGCCCACACACTATCAGTTTTAAAGTAATTCTTCACAGACTATCTGCCCTTGAACAACACATAATATAAAGCTCAGCTGGTGAAAGAGAAGGATACAGAGGGATATTCATTGATAACAGTGAGGAAACTTAATTAAGGTTAACAATACACTTCTTCATGGGAAGACTTAAAAATTTTATACTTAGTACTACTGGCCCCTTTTGAAGATCAGGGTGTCAAACAAACTGTAGCACCTTCAGAGAAAGGCAAACAGAAGGTTAAAAGAATCTGAAACCAGATTGTTAAATATGGCTGTTTCTCTTTGAAAAAACAAAAAGCAAACCCAGGGAGATGAGTGTACAATAGGGTGAGCCCCTTACCTATTTTTTCAGCCTCATCTCATACATCTCATTGTGTTCTGTCTTGTTCACAGTCATATTCTAGACTGCAGTAAGCACTCAATAAAAATATGTTGAATAAATGAATTAAAGTCCTCAAAACAACTCTGGTTTCACTATCCCTTGAAGATGCCACACTCCCTCTTGCCTCTGGATCCCTGCACACATTATTCTCTGTCTAAATATTCCTCCGACTACTTTACCTTATCCTCTAAATTTTCTGCCTTATAGAATCCCCAAAAGACACTTGCATGAAATAAGCATACACAGATCATCTACCCCTATTATATACCGGAGCGCTTCTCCTTTCCCTTCATAGTACTCATGATGGTTTCTAATTAAATGTTTGCTTGAGTATTTTGATTAATGCCTGTCCTCTTGACCAGACTAAGGGTTCCAAAGAAACTAAAGGCCATGTCTATTTTGTTCACAATTTTATTCCCAAGTAGCTAGAAAAGTTTCTACAATGCAATTGCCACACAATAAATATCGAAAAACATGAAGGAAAGAAAGAAGGACGCTTAAGTAACATCAGTAAAATGGCCTTCCTTGACAACATCACATCTTCAAGAGATTTTTTTTTCCCACTCAAACACCCTGCTGAATAGCCAGTATGCCTCTCTATGACCACAGTCCCAGAGACAGCCATGACCAGAAATGGACACGTAACACTTATGAAACAAATCACTTTTCTTCCCAGTAATTTTGAGAGACTGAATCTGCTTACTATGTATGGAAAAGAAGCAGAAACCAGGAGGTATTAGTAGTTCTATACCCATCACATTAGCAAAAAATATAAAGTCATGCAATACCTCGTGCTGGTGATGGCATGAAGAAAACAAGAATCCTAATGCTTTACTGGGGGAAAGGAACCCTAGTGTAGCCTTTATGGTTAAAAAAACAAAAAAAAAAACTGCAGAGCTTAATGAAACTCGATATTAAAATGCACTGTGATCAAGCACCCTCCCCATAGCCACAAATCCTGAGCTAACTTCTGCCAATCATTAAGAACACATATACAAAATGTTCATGACAGTACGTTTGTGGGAGCCAAGAGTTGGAGGTATACGACTACCTCACTTCGAGGTGTATCACTAACGAAATGAATCAGTGAAATACAATGGATGCACACTCTAGAAGACTTTATAGTATTACAAGTAGTAAACTTCCTAAAGGAGCTGCAATGTAAATAGATTTTTTTTTTTTTTTTTTGAGACAGAATCTCACTCTGTCACCCAAGCTATAGTGCAGTGGTGTGATCTCGGCTCACTGCAACCTCTGCCTCCCCGGTTCAAGCAATTCTCCTGCCTCAGCCTCCCAAGTAGCTGGGATTACAGGTGCTTGCCACCATGCCCAGCTAATTTTTGTATTTTTAGTAGAGAAGGAGTTTCACCATGTTGGTCAGGCTGGTCTCGAACTCCTGACCTCAAATGATCCACCCACCTCAGCCTCCCAAAGTGCTAGGATTACAGGCGTGAGCCACCACACCAGGCCTGTAAATCGATTTTTGAAAGATTATGCTGATCATATAGATAAATGTGAATTCACATAATTATTTAAACTCATGAGCAATAGTAGAGCAATAGTTCCTAATCTATGGGCAGGGTATATATTGGAGACAGTGCAAGGGTCCTGACAATTCTATGCCTGCTCACTGAGCATATTTCACACATATCTGTATTGTTTGCAAAGGTATGTAATTGTTTTCTCATCTGTAGAAAAAACTAATACCAACGTCTTAGCGCTAATCAAATTAAAAATCTATCTCATACAAATAATGTGTGACATAAAACATTTACAAATGTTATCTATATATTATAATTAGTAATACAGGTTGGGCGTGGTAGCTCATACCTGTAATCCCAGCATTTTGGGAGGACGAGGCAGGCAGATCACGAGGTCAGGAGTTCAAGACCAGCCTGACCAACATGGTGAAACCCTGTCTCTACCCAAAATACAAAAATTAACTGGGTGTGGTGGTGTGCGCCTGTGATCCTAGCTACTCAGGAGGCTGAAGCAGGAGAATTGCTTGAACCTTGGAGGCAGAGGTCGCAGTGAGCTGAGATCACGCCACTGCACTCCAGCCTGGGTGACAGAATGAGACTCTGTCTCAAAATAATAATGATAATATAAATGTTACTTATTTTTGGGAGGGGAAGACTATGCTGGGCAACAGCAGTAGTAAAAAGGGTAAGAAATAAGATCAGATGGATAGCACAGTACCATGATCTAAAGGCACAAGGACAAAGGAGCCAAGAGTGAGATGTACAGTCAGATTGCCTGGTTTTAAATCTTGGTTCAATTATTGACTCACCAGGTATGTGACCTTAGGAAAGTTACTTTCTTTGTGTCTCAGTTTTCTAATCATAAAACACACTAGATAACAGTCCCTGTCTCATGGAGTTTGTTGTGAGGATTATTATAGTTATTACATTTAAAGGATTTGAAAGAGAGCCTAGCATATGGGAAGTGGCTGATAAATGTTAGGCATGATTATTGTGGAAATGAAAACAATAGTATATATTTCTAAAAATTCATGCATTTGTAAGTGCTATTCCAAGCCCATCAGGATTCTATGAGGTGGAAGGGAAAGTGGAAGATGGAGAAAGGATGAGGCAAAAAAAAAAAAAGGAAAAAAGAAAAGAAAAGAAAAAGAAAGTCAATCGAAAACAAGAGAGAGCCTCTTCAAGGACTATTAATAAGAACTGACCATGCTTGGGGTCTTCTATTTAACTCAGCCCAGTGGATCTGGTATACATAGGGGAGAAAGAGCAGAAATATTTATGGAATCATGTCAACAGACATGCAATAAAGTAAAAGTTTCAAAACTCCTGGTTCCAAGGACCTCAGAGCTATTGTGGTTGCTTCCAACGTCTTTTGGATTTCCTACCACACAATAAACCAACCTTGACTAGTGTGTCACTTTCTATTTTTTGCTATTTTACTGTAATCTCTGACTACGAAAGGCTCTCAAGTGGAAAAAGTATTAGAGCTGTTCCGTGTTGCTGCAGAAGGCAAAAGATTTAAGAAGGTAGAATACAGTTTAAAAAGACATGTTTCTAATTCTAATTCTAAACCAGGTAAATTCCAAAGTTTTTCAGAAAAGCATGTTTCAAGAACTCACTAAGATTTTTATGAACATAAAAAGCCTCAGATACACTAAGAAATAGTGCAAAATGCATTTTCTTTACAAATGTTGTTTGGGAGAGGACTAGCATTTGCCGTGTATACAGGCTTACTTGGTTCCTTTCATTTATAGCACAGGCCACACAAATTTCAGTAGGTGAGATTTGTCCGCAGTCTCCTACCCAACTCCTGTTGAGTGTTACAGGCAAAACTGAGAGAGATCATCTTTCTGATTGGTCCCCATATTTAGTCCCACCTTGTTTGCTACAGCAAATGTTAGATAAACTTACCATACTTCAGAATTAATTAACATTTATTGAGTATCTATCATATGTTAGCTTTTGCACAAGTCATCTCAGGTAACCTTCCTAACAACCCAGGGAAACGAGAATATTATCTCCATTATAAAGACAGGGTGAAGGAAAACTCAAAAAGGAGTTTGTCCACGTTCCCAAACCTCATAAATGCAAAATCATAACTTGAACCCAAGACATCTGCCAACAAGTACAACTGTTTTGCAACATAACACAAATAGTCCTAATGAACATGCCAAATTTTGAATTACAGAGCCTTAAAGATCCAAATCCTATGACCCTCTTTTTAGAATTCAATATAGAGCCTGATATAAAAATTATCTTTATATTTTGGGTTGACAGCTTACAAATGCAACCCACTGATAACGTTGAATCGTTTGAAAACAACCTCCAATCTGCTCTTCTATGTGGCTCAGGCTTGGTAATCCACTCTGGCCCCGGTACAGCAGTAGATAATCCGACACAATCAAATGAGAGTAAATGATAGTAAACGAAATAGAAACAGCACTATTGTAAACGAGGAGGCATATGTTCTTGTTCCTACTCTATAGCCATGCTGCTATAGAAGACCAGACAGTCACTTTTGTTTTTTTCCTTCTGAGATGGAGTCTTGCTCTGTCACCCAGTCTGGAGTGCAGTGGCACGATCTCAGCTAACTGCAACCTCCACTTCCCGGGTTTTAAGCGTTTCTCCTACTTCAGCCTCCGCAGTAGCTGGGATTACAGGCCACCATGACAGGCTCATTTTTTTTTTTCTTTTTTTTTTTTTTGAGACAGTCTCACTCTGTCTCCCAGGCTGGACTGCCATGGCGCAATCTCTGCTCACTGCAACCTCCACTTCCTGGTTTCAAGCAATTCTCCTGCCTCAGCCTCCTGAGTAGCTGGGATTACAGGCATGTGCCACCACGCCTGACTAAGTTTTGTAAAGACAGTTGGGCAGGTTGGTCTCAATCTCCTGACCTCATGATCCGCCCACCTCAGCCTCCCAAAGTGCTGGGATTTCAGGCGTGAGGCACCGCGCCCGGCCAAGAGTCACTTTTGCTTTGGACCTTATATACGCCCAGTAAAATCAAGTGATTCTCAACCCTGGTTTCACAAAATCAAACGGGAAACTTCTATAAACTACTGATGTGCAGACCCACTGTGAAACAATGAAATCAGAGGCTCTCAAGCTGAAGCCCTGGCATTTGTGTTTTATAAAACTCCCTCCAGGTAAAGCCAGAATTGATTGCATAGATGATCTCTGAGGTTTTTCTCAAGGCTTTCTAAGGTTCTCTATCCAAAGGAATCAGAGTTAGACTACGCAGGCCACAACTCACGTGTCATTCTTTTTGAAGCCCATTACACTTCAAAAAACCTCCTTAATTAAGCCCACTGCTAAAGGAGAGACACCATCTCGTCTCTCACTTGTCCTGAGGTCACCAGCACCTGCTCTTGAGAAAGCAACTACAAAAATGAGAAAAACAGAAGTTCTATAATAGAATCCACATTTCTAGAAAGCTTACAAATGAGGCTTAAAGCTAAAAAAGGACATGGAGAAAAGGCAAAAGAAATCCATGAAAACGGTCACTGTCCAATCATTCCTGGACAACTCACTCCATTGCCATGTTGAAAACATAGATGTTAGAAACCAAAGGGTTTTTTGAAGGAGGCAGAAGCTGAGTGGGAACCTGGAGAACAAGAAAGAAGGCAATGCCACAAAGAGAAACTGACAAGCTTTGGAATGAGCAAAACATTTTCATCAGTCCATGAAAAATTAAGGAAACTTGGAGAAATGAGTTTAGAAAAGTAGATTGTTTACAAATAAATAAAAACAAAGAAAAATAAAAACCCACAGGAACATTTTGATGGCAATGTAAAACCAGTCACTTCAGAAACTAAAGACGGAGAAGTTAAATGACATACACAGTAACCACTTTTAAACGACGCTTTTAAAAAGAAAAGGCTGAGATAATCTATGGTCAATTTCATGATGTTTTGACCTTGAGAGCCTGACTGGCACAGAGTCTGGAGAGTGGCAGAAAGTGACACATTTCAGAAAAACTGAAAGTCAAACACCACCTGCTACTTTCACTGGTTCTTCTAGGCCGTGTGAGATTGGAGTGGCAAAATGAAGCTGGGCTCTCTTAAAATGATGGACAACACCAGTGTGTTTACTAAAGAGAGCTGTTTCTAGTCATTTAAGTGGTGTCCCACAAGCCGTAATCAACCAAGCATTGTGGACGAGACTCTCCTGAAATTATTATGCATAAAACACATGTGACAAGACCGCTGCCTTCAAGCAGGCTCTGAGAAAGCTCTTACTGAAAAAGAAAAACAGTGGGTGCAAAAGTGGCAGAAAACTTCCCCTCCCTGTTAAACGGCATATGGAAGAAACAAATACAATAATTTATTCTAAGACGAGAAACCTTTAAAATGATGAAACTGAGAGGAAACCATTACATCTGTCCTGTATCACAAAAAATGACCAGGAATTGGGCCGGGCGCGGTGGTTCACGCCTGTAATCCCAGCACTTTGGGAGGCCGAGACGGGTGGATCACGAGGTCAGGAGATTGAGACCATCCTGGCTAACACGGTGAAACCCCGTCTCTACTAAAAAATACAAAAAACAAAAAACAAACAAAAAAAACTAGCCGGACGAGGTGGCGGGAGCCTGTAGTCCCAGCTACTCGGGAGGCTGAGGCAGGAGAATGGCGTGGACCCGGGAGGCGGAGCTTGCAATGAGCTGAGATCCGGCCACTGCACTCCAGCCTGGGCTACAGAGCGAGGCTCCGTCTCAAAGAGAAAAAAAAAGAAAAAAAAAAGACCAGGAATTCTTTATTTCATTACCCTGCTGCGTATGTTGGGGATATGTGGCTCTGTGTGCCTGTGAGCTATTGTATATTTATTTGTTTGTAATCTATCAGGAGAGCAAATACTTTGGTCATTGCTTATTCCTGGTCCTATAACAGTGCCTGGCACATGATGAGTTCCCAAACATTGCTTGAATAAATGAATGAATGAATCAATGTATTTTTTATTTTTTTTTAAAAAAAAATTACACCTTAAGTTCTGGGATACATGTGCAGAATGTGCAGGTTTGCTACATAGGTATACATGTGCCATGGTGGTTTGCTGCACCCATCAACCCATCATCTACATGAGGTATTTCTCCTAATGCTATCCCTCCCCTAAACCCCCACCCCCCGACAGGCCGCGGTGTGTGATGTTGCTCTCCCTGTGTCCATGTGTTCTCATTGTTCAACTCCCACTTATGAGTGACAGCATTCAATGTTTGGTTTTCTGTTCCTGTGTTAGTTTGCAGAGAATGATGGTTTCCAGCTTCATCCATGTCCCTGCAAAGAACATGAACTCCTCTTTTTTTATAGCTGCATAGTATCCCATGGTGTATATGTGCCATACTTTCTTTATCCAGTCTACCATTGATGGGCATTTCAGTTGGTTCCAATTATTTGCTATTGTGAACAGTGCTGCAATAAACATATGTGTTTGTATGTGTCTTTATAGTAGCATGGTTTATAATCCGTTATACCCAGTAATGGGATTGTTGGGTCAAATGGTATTTCTGGTTGTAGATCCTTGAGGAATCGCCACACTGTCTTCTACAATGGTTGAACTAATTTACACTCCCACCAACAGTGTAAAAGCATTCCTATTTCTCCGCCTCCTCTCCAGCATCTGTTGTTTCCTGACATTTTAATGATCACCATTCTAACTGGGGTGAGATGGTATCTCATTGTGGTTTTGATTTGCACTAATGACCAGTGATGACGAGGTTTTTTCCATATGTTTTTGGCCACATAAATATCTTCCTCTGAGAAATGCCTGTTCATATCCTTTGCCCACTTTTTGATGGGGTTGTTTTTTTCTTGTAAATTTGTTTAAGTTCTTTGTAGATTCTGGATATTAGCCCTTTGTCAGATGAGTAGATTGCAAAAATTTTCTCCCATTCTGTAGGTTGCCTGTTCACTCTGATGATAGTTTCTTTTGCTGTGTAGAAGCTCTTTAGTTTAATTAGATCCCATTTGTCAATTTTGGCTTTTGTTGCCATTGCTTTTGGTGTTTTAGTCACAAAGTCTTTGCCCATGCCTATGTCCTGAATGGTATTGCCTAGGTTTTCTTCTAGGGTCATTTTTATTTTCTATAATAAATTCAGGTTTGTATATTTTCTTTCACAAAATCCTGAGAACAATCTAGTTCAAGTATAACAAATATGTTTTCCTATTTAATATGCAATCAACGAGTCAGGCATAACTTTTTGCTTTCAAGTGCCAGATTTAAAGGCATTGCTAAAGGTATAAGGCTTTTTGGTTCATACTTACAATTTATCAAAATTTACTTTTATACTTCTTATCCTCTTAACATATACAGGCAATGATACAAACCTTCATGGACCTATATGATTTGTATTATTAGAAAAAGAATACAGCTCCACCATAGCAGTGCTGTGCAGAACAAAAATACATCATCCTTGTAGTTTAAAGTATTGAAATTATTTAGTTATTCCCTTCCCAAGAAGTGAAAAATATCTGAATTGTACAAAGAAATTTTCCAGGTTTGAACATTTTAATGAGGAGAGGAAAAACACAGTTTCTGAGCAGGTTTGAGGCAGATTCAAAGGCGTATTTGAAAATTATGCACCATATTTGCAAAGTGAAGCATCTCTACTAAAAGTACATTCTTTATGCACATGCTAACAAAATTAAGGGCACAGCATCCTTTGCTGAATGAGAGCTTGTGAGAAGAGCTAGTATGTACTATTTCCTTTTGTTCCCTGGAGGAAAGCTAAGGGATGAAAAATACTTTGCCAATGAATAATATTAAGCTTACAAACTCAAAATTTTAAGCCACTGAGATTGATAAATTAAGGTTCTGATGGCAACACGATTCTTTCCTGTCAGGCACATGGTACAGCTATAACTGGAACACTTGTTTCCACCTTAAGGACTGGGGAGGATTGACACAAGGTGAGATTCAGCATTGCTAATTAGGAAACTTCAGCAAAAGTAGTTTGGAAGCTGCTGGAGTCAAAACCACAAAGAAAGGGACAGGAAACTCATCCCACCATTTTCTCCTTAGCCCAGAAAGTGAGATCATAACAGCCCTTTATGTTTGTTAAGCACTTACAACTTACGATACACTTCTACACAGTATGTCACTTGAAGGAGAAATAAATGCAAGCCAATACTTTCCATCTCTATTTGATAAATGGAGAAACTGAGGTTCAGTAGGATAATATATCCCTTCCATGCCACAGAGCCTTCACGTGATGAAGTCAGGCCTCAAAACCAAGCCAATACGTTCTCACTCTAGAATACGGCATCAAACTGAAGGTATGCAGGCAAGAACTTGCTTCCGCCCTTTTTTTCAATTGCATTATTTTCAATGGCAAGCAGGAATTGTCATTTTTGTTGTTGTCGATTTTTGTGTTGTAGATCATTTTGTGTTGTAGATTGTGGCAAATGAACACTTAATAGAGTCCCAGTCTGAAAACAGTGTTTTCTCTTTTTTGCAAGTATTATGTGTACCTTTGTGTATAGGTGTTGGTAATAAAAGCATAGACGACAAAGTTCAAGTAATGAAAATCAAGTTCTAAGAGAAAAGACCACAATGATCCCTTCATCAACCTGTCCACATGCCTCTATCTTGCCTTTGAACACAGAAGAACAATTTGTATGTCTTAGAGTGCTTTTTATCATCTCCAAAATGGTTTTACAAATAGACACAATAAACTCTTTCAATGTGTTCTTAAACAAAAGGGTTCCTGGACTCAACCAGCACTCCTCTGGGTGACTCACATATCTGCTCTGCTTCGCTCTTCCTTCACAGAGCCAGCTGACGTTCTCAGGACGAAACCCCTCAATCTGACAGGTAACTGTAAAATCACTGGGCCCAAAGAGTGACTGTAATTAAAGGCTTACATTAAAAATGTATAAACAGAGCTTGATTCTTAAGTTTTGAAAATTCTTCACAGTGATGGTATGAACTAAACCCATGGCCACATAATAATCGAAACAGAAAAGCAAAAGAAAGCTACTTCAGGAAATACCACGGTCACACCTCACTTGGCTTCATGCTACAGATTATAGAAAATATGTTGCTGCCCAGGCCACCAATCTGTTGGTTCATGTTACTACGTGAGCAATGTAAGTGTTTGCAACAAGCCATCCACTATCTAAATACCAGATATAGATGTTCCAAAGCAGCTATGTCAGTGACGAGAACAGAGGAAATACGTAGCAACATTTCATTAAGTTGAATTCTAATACTTAAAAGGCTCCTTTTAGTACTGACATTCTGGATTTTAAAAGCTGTGTTGACCGCATGTTCTCACTCATAAGTGGGAGTTGAACAATGAGTACACACGGATACAGGGAGGGGAACATCACACAGTGGGGCCTGTTGTGGGGTGGGGGCTGGGGGAGGGATAGTGTTAGGAGAAATACCTCATGTAAATGACGCAGCACACCAACATGGCACATGTATACTTACGTAACAAACCTGCACGTTATCCACATGTACCCTAGAACTTAAAGTATAATAATAAAAATAAATAAATAAAAGTTCTGTTGAATTCACTTATTCATTTTTTCGTTCATTCATTCAATAGTTATTGCTAAGCACCTATTGCCTGCCGGGCATTAGGCTAGACCCCTAAGATACAACGATGCCACTGCAGAGTGTACAGCTGAGTCTGTAAGGAAGTTATGTGTTCTTATTACACACATACGCAATTAGAAACTGTAATGAGTATCACAGCTGGGCGCGGTTGCTCACGCCTGTAATCCCAGAACTTTGGGAGGCCAAGGTAGGCGGATCACGAGGTCAGGAGATGGAGACCATCCTGGATAACACAGTGAAATCCCATCTCTACTGAAAATACAAAAACAAAATTAGCCGGGCATGGTGGCAAGAGCCTATAGTCCCAGTTACTCGGGAAGCTGAGGTGGGAGAATGGCGTGAACCCGGGAGGCAGAGCTTGCAGTGAGCCGAGATCGTGCCACGGTACTCCAGGCTGGGTGACAGAGCAAGACTCTGTCTCATAAAAAAAGAAAAGAAAAGAAAAGAAACTGTAATGAGATGAGTATTACAATGGAAAACTTTAGGGGGATTTGACAACATCATTTCAACTCTGACACTGTACCTTCTAGGGACTAGTAATCAGAAAATAGAGGCAACTGTGAAATAAGTAAGAAGAGGGGTGTGAAGGCCTCTAAATAATGACAAATGCACATCTAATGCAGTTTTATTTTTATTTAAAACGTAAGCAACACTACAAAAGAATACGTAAATATTCAACTTTAACCAATCCTTGCTTGCAAATTATCTTCTAACATATTCTGATAAACACATACGCACACATACACACAAAGCATGGTGAAGATTACTGCCATAGGACTTAGAAAATCTGGAATCAGTCCTGGATCTAGAACACACTAGTTGTTGAGATAAAACTTCCCCATCTGTATAAAATGGAGCTCATCATCTCTGCAATGTCAACCACAAAGGGTTGATATGTAAGAATTCAATGATAGCATAGTATAAATACATTTTGAAAAGTGAGTATTTTTTATAAACAAAAAGAAATCAATCCAACTATCTGATGTATATAGGCATACACACACACACACACACACACGGACTCACACATATTCACACATATTAAGGGAGAGAGAGAGAGAGTACACTAGATTTCTCATTATAATACAATTTTCTTTATAATCACAGCAATTTTGCAGTTACTCTGCTGCCCTTCTTTATGCAGTTTCTATGCCAGTAGAAGACAGGAGAAGGAGGTAAAGATATGTAAAGGTCATTCTGCCTGACTCCTCCATTCACAGTCAGAATAAACAAAGGACGGGAATCAAAGCCCAAAGGTCAAACTGCACCACTGAGTGATGATACTAATTAACATAACCTATGGTAAAATTGGTACCAGCAATAAGTATCAGGAAAAATCTTGTGACTTTAATGTGACCATCAATTGACATCTCAGGGAAAGAGTAGCATAATTTTTACTTAATGTTTTGTCAGCAATCATGCAAGAATGTGAGATGTAAATAACCAAAGCAGCATATTTACATCTGGTTTCCTATATTTAAAAAGTTGATGTGAAATCCTAGACTGCATGTCTCATCTCTATCAATCATGAAGGACTACAAGAAAATCCTAGAAGGAAATGCTACTGCTTTATAAGTAGCAGTAAGATAATTTATTAATGATAACATTCAGTAAGTGCTTACTAAGTGCTAGTCACCACTAAAAAAAAAAAAAAAAGAAAAGAAAAAAAGAAAAAAAACTTTAAATATAATACTTAACCTTGACAACAACCTAGGAAGTAGAAACAGTTATTATTCTCTTTTTTACGAAAGAGGACGCTGAAAATCAGCAAAGTTCATTAACTTTTCTACGATCACACAGAGCTAGCATTTACTAAACATATTAAACAGTGTCATTTATCTGGCACTGTGCTAGGAGACTAGGAAGGCTGGGGAAGGGGAAAGGTAGAAAGGAAGACATTTCTGATCCAGAGATGTGTCACACATTGGTTTTAACCAAAGAACTTGCAGAGAAGCTAGGACATGAACAAAAATTTTGATAATCCAAGGTACAAAATTTTAAGTACCACGAGAACGCACAGTTAAGTTCCATCTCTGTGTTTATGTATATGAGTGAGGGTGGGGGCACAGATGAGATGAATTCCAGACAAAATAAATTACAGAATTAAGTGGAATAATCTTATTCTGAACAACTTTAGACATGTTGGTTACAGATTGATTCCTTTAGGACAAGCCCACAGCCTGTGTATTCTCTGAACTTGTTCTCCCTGTGGTTAACTTGGTAATATAGTGAACAATAACCAGGATAGAAGGTTCCCAAGGGCAGCTACCACGTCTATACCGCATCCTCAGTGCCTATGATGGTGTCTACTACACAGCACTGCTAAGACATACGGAGTTATGTGTTGAACAGGTTAAAGCATTCATTATTTAATTAAACAGTGAGCAAAATAATGAATACAGAAACATAAAGCCAGGTATACACCATTAAGAAGTATAGACTCCACTAGAGTTCATGAACCGTCCCCCGGGTTAACTTTGCAAATCTGAGTGCCGAGGGACTTTTGTTAGACAGCAAGCGGGATTTCTCTTGAGTGAGACTACACTAGTTACCTAACTGGTCAATTATCTCGAGACTACCAAGAAGCAAAACATGAAGGTTTGTTTTACTCTCTGCCATGGCAGGAAGCACAGAGCGAAACACAAAAGCTGTATTTTCTAGAACTTTCTTGAGAGCTGTAAAGTAACTAGTTTGCAGAAGTCGTTGATTTTGTACATGGGGACTGTTTGGTGAGATTGAGGAAGCGAATGATGGTTGACTTCCTGGAGTGAGTCATGGCTGTAACCCCCTTTGACATTATTAATAGAACAGGGGGAAAATTTCCAGGAAACATCAATTACCACAACAACCAAAATAGAAAAGGTGGCTGGTGACTTAATCACCAAACTTTAGGGGAGACTACTCCCCTTTCTTTATCAGAAAATGACAATAATTAATCAAACTAATACATTTTAAAACTAGTGTACCTGCATATTTTCAGTTTGCAGAGTTCTTTAATCTTACACTAAGATTTTGCTCTAGCAGAATGACCATACATACTCTGCGCTAACTACAGGTGAGTCAAAGTTTTGAAAACTTGATTAGACCTCCAAGAAATAGACATATGCATTCAATGATTCATTTATCCATTCATTCCTTGTTTTAAACTTTAAATTAATAGGTATTTAATGGGAACCTGCTATGTGCCAGAATCTTAGTCTCTAAGAAACAAAGAACTAAATAAATGAGGTAACAACTATAGTAAGTGTCCTAACCTCTGCTCACCATCATAATTCTCTTCACCTGGTTTTGAGGTTATAGTGACATTAAGGCTAAGAGATTAGTTCTGTTCTATAGCCTGGGGAAGTGTAAAAAACCTTAGGTCTGCCTAATAAGTTCAAAAACCTATGAGATTTTAGTCCTGTTCTGTAGGTATGCCATGCCTGCCTCCGCAGTTTCACCACCTCACAAACGGGAAGAACAGTGTAGTCACTACACGTGTAAGTAAGCTCTGGGGCCAGGTTGCCTGGGTAGTACTACTTAATATGGAACTCAGAGCAAGTTATTTCACTGATTGAGGCCTCAGTTTCCTCATCCAGAAAATGAATATTAATAATAGCACTATCTCATAATATTATGAGGATTAAATAAATGTGTGTGTGTGTGTGTGTGTGTGTGTGTGTGTGTGTGTGTGTGTATGAAATGCATAGAATAGTGTCTGGAACACAATTAACACCTTCAAATGTTTTCCTAGTATTCTCATTATAATTACCACAGTTACTCTAAGATTGGGCTTTTTCATTAGTCATAGGAATATCATCAGTCCCTCAGTTACACAGCTATGACTGGTCATGCATTCTAACCAGCCTCTATCTATTTGCTCAGTTATGATCCATCACCATGCTTAGCCATCCTGACCTCAAGGAAACGACACGATCCAGTCCAAAAGGATATTATATCCAGGCAGTCTAACTGGGCCACAATTGATTTATCTCCATTGCCTATTTAAATTCAGTGGGTGTGGCCAAGAAAAATAGCCTGTCCATCCTGTCCCTACCCATCTCATACAAATAAGTATCTTCCAACTTAACCAGTTACAAATGTCCTTGTGGCCCCCAAGTACTTCAGCAAAGCTATCACACTTACTACAGAATGGAATTGAATTAAAGGGATAGCAAAGTAAGTACCAATTCATAGAAGCTAGTAATAACATGCTCCCAATTTCTTCAACATGTCTAGCTTCTCAAAAAGCTATACCCATGAAGACCTTCATTATGTTCTCTAACATAAAAACACTAACAGCAGTGAAATAACACATACAACCAGTAATATGGCAATAGTTCAATAAATTCTGGGGTGCCTACTTCAATAACTATAATGCCATTGCTAAATATGATTCTTATTCTGTAATATTAAGTGAAAACATGCAAAATTATGTCTATCTTTAGTTACATATAATGAAAGCCATAGACATATATTGGCAAAAACTAAAAGAGCACAGAGAAAATGGAGCTGATGTGTTGAGAGACAGAATTGTAGGTTTATTTTTTAAACAAATCTGTTTTCTTGTTATAAAGTCATTTGTGTACATATTTAAGTGTACGGAATATCTTTAAACTTAACTAAAAGTCCACAAAGAACAAAAAAAATCCAAGAAGGATTGATTTGATTGAAACATATTAGTAAACATCAAGTGCATATCAAATTATCCTAATAACAGGAACTTTTCCTGTTGAAGGATACACAAGGCATTACTTAGCATATCATTCAAATGCACGTACTTTGGAACGGAAGCTCTAGTATTCTCCTAGATCCATTTAGGCCTGAATCCTACAGAAAAAGCACCGTACCTAAGTCTCATTTATCAGCAGTATCAAGTGTTATTTAGGAAAGTTGCTCACATCAAAGATCATCATCTTAATTTCTAATTATTACCATGGTGAGCAGCTGTATAAATGGCTAAATAAGGTATGGTTCTTAATTCCAAGGAATTTACATCTTTAACTCACACTGCGGCTCTAGGCTCCAGGCTGAAAGGTTGGCAGAGTCTTTATTCATTTCCTCTCTGATCCCCTAGATCATCCCTACTGCACCTCTGAAACCTGTTGCTCTACACACCTCATGTCCTACCCCTCTTCGGAGTCACATGTCTCCATTAAAGCTGGCTGTGCCACCCCACACCCCAACCCCACTCTGCCTGCTCACCATCCCACTACCCATCCTTCACCCACAGATAATCTATACCTACACAAATGTTAAAGCCCATCTACTTTTGCCCATGTAGGCCTTGAAATACACATTCTTTTTCAAAATTCATGCTGAAATTCAAGTCTGGGCCTACTGCTATGCACCTAATTATTTTCTAATTGGTTTTCTATTTTTAAAATCTCACCAAAAGCACTTTTTAGCCTTTTGCATAGAAATCCCTGGCCTTACATTTTTACTGTTGTTTTCTCCCAAGGCAATTAACAGTACTGAACAGATATTGGGTCCTAAGTAAACATATGCTTACATAAACACTACTTATACATAGAAAATATTGAAAATAAACAGGAGTTTGTTTATGAAATGCAAACATGTTTCTCAAGTGATATCTGCACTGTCCATTGAGACGATTAGAACACAGAATCTAGGAAATGTTAAATCTGGGAATCAAAGATCTGGTTCTGATGCTGACCCCCTAAGCACTAGTAGCTCCATTTCTTTTAGCCTCAGTTTCTTCATGTAAAATAAAATGTACTAAAACTGATCATGTCAATGGTATATCAGCCAAAACCTTAAAATGATCCACCTTATATCCCCTGGGCCAGAAGTCAGGAGCCCTGTTATTCTGATATTGGTATCACAACATTACAGTTAGTACTACTAGGTGACATTACCTCTAGATATTTCACTTTAGTAATCTGTACAATGGAACTCTTGCCATTTACACATCCACGAGTTCTGAGGATCAAATGAAGTAAGGACTGTGTGTGCTTTGAATGTAAAACACCATATTATAATGCAGAATTGTATTGGCTCTTGTTATTGTTAATATTAGGTTTGGGACAGAGGAAGAATGGAAGTTCAAATGGTGGGAATGTTGCTTTAGAAGCAATCCATGGCAAGGAAACAGGTCAGGAAATGCAGCTGGAGAAAGTCATATGCCTTCTGTCTCTTTATGACCGCAGAAAAGTCATGGAGAACTGGAAGACTGAGTGAGATGTGCAAGTGCCGGAAGCTTCAAGGAAAGGCATAAAATGGAAGAAACATTACAAACACAACATCTTCAGATTAATTCTGGTTTATGTACTTATTTCCTTTCACTGATGTAATACACAAACCTTAGTCTGATTCAGAAAGTGACATCACAGAAATTATTTCCAATATCCCCAAAAATATGGGGTATTTCCATGGTTTATAAACTTATAAAGGTAAAATCAAACAAATGAAACCCGAATTAGGAAAAAAGAAAGAAAGAGAAATATATTCAGGCATTATTTATCCTGAAAAGACAACAGGTATTAATTTATGTTTCCTTATTTACTTTCCCCCTCTCCCCAACAGAGAAAAAAATTATGTAACACCTTGTGTTTATACAAACATGTGTCTCCAAGTAGGAGGTAGTACTGTACAAATACTCTTTAATCAAACCTCACCTTATCACTAAATGTGGGCAATGGATCATTATTAAAAAGTCATGTTAAATTGGAAGAAAAACCAGCTATAAAATAATAGGAATATTTACTGGTAAAAAGTCAACCCTTGTGAGTTCAATGAGGTCAAAAAACAGAACTCAAAGGAGACAATTAAGACTCCATTCTTTCATTACCTACAACATTTAATCTACCTGGAACATTCTATTATTATCAATATTTTCCTTCCCTCAAAGTCCATAGCAAAGCCTTCCTTCTTATATACTAGTGTAGCATTCAGCCATTATCTTCCCAGTAAGATTAAATTATCATTTTTCTGAGTTTTTATATTTTACTTCTACCCTACCTGTAGTGTTTAACAAATTATGTCTTTTCTTCGAATTATGTTTATATGTGCACACAGTATACTCCTATACTACATTGCAATGTTTGAAGTTATGTACTAAGCTTCAATCTTTCATGTATACTTGTTTCTAGCACAGATCTTTAAAGAAAGTAGGAAGTCTATCATATTCCTTTTCTAGAACTAAATTTTGGAAACAAAGAAATTAGACAGGATGGTTTCTGGAGCCCCATCCAGCTATAAATTCCAAGATGTTACAGCCAGAAGGAATTTATGACATTATCTAATTCGATCCATCATTGACCCCAGGTTCAGAGTGAGAAAAGGATCCCATCAAGTGCAACCAGGTCTCGTGAGTTCAGTCCGGTGCTTCTTGAACACACTCTGGCACTTTTCTAAGCTGTGGATAGTCCAAGGGGAGTTGCCTCAGGTTTATCCCCTTAAATTCCAAACCAGGACAGACTCTTTATGATACATCTACTTAACAGATGACAAGAAAATATTTTGCTTAAATAGCTGTTACTCTGAACATCACAGTGCTGGCCAAAGACTCTTCACCAAGACTGAACTTGCTGCTTGGCTCCACTCTAGCAAAATCAAACCGTAAGGCAAGTGCTGATCCTAGACCGGTGTTTTCAAATGGAAGGAAGTAACTCATTAGGGTCATGCAATCAATTCAGCGGGGCTCCCAAAAAATTGTTGTAATGAAATTGAATAGAAAACATTAGTATGCATCACATAAAGGGCCTCTATATGAAAAAAATATATATATGAAAATTTCACTTAACATAATAAATATTACACTCACAATAAATATTACATTGACATCTACATACATACGCTCTTGTCAATGTAATACGTATTTCTTACTGCTATTTATGTCAGAAAAAAACAAAGTTTGAAAGTCATTACTGTAAAGTCTGCAGTGAGCTGTAGAACTGACTGTTACACAATTAACAAGCAGGGAATTCAAAAACAGGTCTTAGAACACTGATCACAGCACCTGCAGACTTCATCTTCCTACTACTTCTGAAGAGTAATCCAGATTGCAGCTGGAAACAATGAGAAACATGGGACACGACGAAGGCATACTACCATTTGTCCTCCCCGCTTTCTCTCACGATGTGGACTATCAAGTTCCTGTTTTAGGAGACAGGGTTTCTTTTGTCCTCACCCACTCTTTGCCTCTTTCTCTCTTTCTGAAATAAAAATTTTTTAAAAACATAACACCAAGACAAAGGAAGGCAAAGAAATAAAAGGTTTCAGTTTTTTGTTTACTTCTTTCTGCTTTTTTCCTTCCTTCTTTTCTTTCTCTCTCTCTCTCCCTCCTGTCTCTCCATACCTTCCTCTTTCTCCCTGGCCTCTCTTCTCCCTCCTCTCTCTCTCCTTCCTATTTTCTCCTCTCTCTCTCTCCCTTTCTTCTTTCTCCCTCCCTCTCTCTCTCCTTTTTCCTCTCTCTCTCACTTTCTCTCTCTCTCCCTCTCATCCCTGAGCTCTTTCAGCAGACGATGAGAATATTTTTTTTCTTTCTACTTCTCTGGCTAGATGGCTGGGTTTGAGTAATTTTCTTTTTCCTGGGGTTGGTTGCTAAGAGACACTCTATTACTTCCCTTTCTCTTATGACCCGATTACTGTGATCAGCAAAGACGGCATGCAGACAACATCCTGACATGGTTCATACAAGATTGCTGTGCCTAGTTACAAAATGATTGACTTTCTTAACTCTCTCACAACCGTCAGACCAAAATTTCCTAAGTTATTTTCCACACAAGGTCAAAGGATTTCCCCACCTTCCTTTGAAATGGTGGTTGTGATGGATCAACTGTATCCATCACTATAACGGTCAATACTCAAATTGAAATACATTTCAGTAAAAGCTCCACGCCACCTCCTTATTCTTAATATATATTTCTTTTAATTTTAGAGGTAAATAAACAGAATTTGAAAAAATGTCTGAGTTAATCTCCAGCCTAGATAGGGATAAGGCTCTCAGAGGCTCTCAGAGAACCACTAAATAGCTTCTTGGCAAGAGTCCTCCAGCCTCTGCTCCTTTTTCTGGTGTACATAGCCAAAGCAAAGGTCATCCCTTTTTCATTCCTATCCTGCACAGCTCTTGGCAGAATACCGTAAAGGTCCTAGGCACTCAATGGATGTTTGCTAAATGAATAAACGAATGTGTGTTCGCACTGAGCTCTTCTTTCCATCCATTGAGGCTCTTATCCAATCCTCCCATCCATGCATTTCAGGAAAAGGAAAAAG
The DNA here is from genome assembly GCF_024542745.1 of Macaca thibetana thibetana. NCBI lineage: Eukaryota > Metazoa > Chordata > Mammalia > Primates > Cercopithecidae > Macaca > Macaca thibetana. The sequence goes on from NC_065579.1 coordinate 9,848,743, forward strand.
AAAAGGTTACGAGTTCCTTCTAAAGGTTCTAATGCTGTCAAAAAGGACTAGAAATGTAAGCAACAGCAACAAAACTAAACGTAAAAAAGTAATAAAGATCCTGGGTCTTTATCTAGCATATCATCCCTGGGTGATATTATCCTCATACAACTTGGAAGAACCAGCAAGACATTCATTTCTTTATTCTGCCCTCCACCCCAACATAAGGATAACCTGGAAGAACTTTAAAAAAAAAAAATGTTCTGGCCGGGCGCGGTGGCTCAAGCCTGTAATCCCAGCACTTTGGGACGGGCGGATCACAAGGTCAGGAGATCAAGACCATCCTGGCTAACCCGGTGAAACTCCGTCTCTACTAAAAAATACAAAAAAAACTAGCCGGGCGAGGTGGCGGGCACCCGTAGTCCCAGCTACTCGGGAGGCTGAGGCAGGAGAATGGCGTAAACCCGAAAGGTGGAGCTTGCAGTGAGTTGAGATCCGGCCACTGCACTCCAGTTTGGGCGACAGAGCGAGACTCCGTCTCAAAAAAAAAAAAAAAAAGTTCTTCTTGCAAGGTCAAATTCACACATGATCACCTATAGCATATACATAAAGACCTCTCTGAATCCTCCCCGATTCACAACTACATTTTAATCTTAGAACTTCGTGGCTTCAGCTAATGCTCTGATTTCTATTAAAAATGAAGTCCTTCTGGCAGGGTTCCATTTTGACATACTTTTGTCAAAGATTTAGATGACCTCTCTCCTTTTGATAGCTATCGCTGTATATATAGATATAGTAGATATCTGTATCTCAGTACATGCACATTTAACAAATATTTTTGTATAGACTTTGGAAGTGAGCAAATGAAATACAGTAGAAAAATCATGAAGTTTGGATTTAGAGATATTTGTGTTCAAATCTAAGATCCATTATTTATAAGTCACGATGCCCTGGGCAACTTACTAACTCTCTGAGCCTGAATTTCATCACTTGAAAAATGGAAATATTGGTACCAAACTTCAAATAGTGCTATAAAGATGACATATCAGATATCTGGCATATAGTAGGAACAAATTAAATGTTACCTTCCTCATGAACTACTTGCACTTAAGAACATGAATGTATATTTTGCTCAGGTGTAGAGAAAAAAATGTGTAAGGATATGAGCTTAGAATGAAAGGACATGGGGTTGTCAGAGGAATATATTGAGGGCGCCCAGACTGTGGAGTCTATGACCCATGTCACAACCTAACTGAATTCACGATATTCTATGGGAACAATTTTACTCCATGCACTTCAGGAGTAACCAATTTTACGCAATATATGTCGTTGAATCATACTTTCGTACAATCTTAGAGCAGGAAGGAAGTGAAGAAACAATATTGTTCAATCTCATTGTTTTACAACTGTGGAAACCAACCCAGAGTCATTTGTTGATCTACATAGGCCTCAAGAATGCAGGGAGTGTCCTTCCCATTTACCCTTCTCTCCAGTGAACTCTTGTCTTGTTCAGTGATTGCCAGACTGCCACCTACTTTTCAGCATGACTAAGATAGAGTCAGCTTGACTCTGACAGACCTTTTTGGTGTCCCCTTTCGATGGACCATCCCTGCATAATTCTGAGATAATATTCACAACAAAATCAAACTGTAAGATAAATGTTAGGTCTTAGCTAAAAATCATGGCTCTTCATACTCTGTCTCATGCTCCTAGGGAATGGGTTTACTCTTGAAAGCAGAACGTTTGAAGAGTGTTTTGGTCTTCCACAGTGCCCAGCTTCCAACTACACGTCTTTCATCCTTCCAATCCCTCGGTGACTCTAGCTTTGCCTTTCTCTACTTCTGAAAAAAATGCCCAACTAAGGCACTGGTCTATGACCAACAAGTTTCCTGGCAGCTGTTCCAGTGAATAAAAATTTCTTGGTATTTCTCAAAATAGGCACAGTTTCTCAGATGTGTTCTCAACCTTGGACTGACTGTTTTCTAGGGTAAGAGGCAGTCATTCCAGATGACAAAACTTTCACACAGGTTAATTTTCATCTGAACCGTATTCAATATAGAGAAAACCGCATGAGATAAGCTGCTTAGGAATACTGTAAACTTACCATTAGCAAAATATGATACCTCAAAAATCCCTATATTTAAGAAAACTGTGGCTGTAGCTCTCTAAAAAGAGTAAAATCATTTGAGAGTCAAGAAATCCAAAAGAAAAAAAAGTTAATTACGTAATGATTTGATGAATTGAAAGGAAAATTCTGGAACAAATAAATTCTACATATCAAAAAAAAAAAAAATCTCAATGTTGAGCTGGGTGGGGAAGACACAACATCATCAGTGATGGTGTAAAGCATTTTCAACTTGATTGAATTTGGCCTTACTATTAGGCTTTCAGTTATGTCTATGCCTTCTCAGGTTGCAACAAAAAGATTTTCAGAAATTTTCAGAGAGAATCTTGCCAGTGCTGCTTCTCCAGATGTCTAAGGATGTTCAATCATCTGCATCTATTATTCTAACTGCGCGTTATTTACATTCTAAATAAACACAGAGTATAACAAATCACACAGGTAAGTAAAAGAGCACAATGATTGCTGCCACTTCATCATCTTAATTGTATAGGTTGAGTTTAAAGAGTTTTGTTCACTTTTCCAATTAACTGATATATCAGTCACGGTACAACCAGATAGTGGTGGTGTGTAACTGTAATGCTCAAATAACAAACCCTTGATAGAGACAGAGAGAAGGAAGATAAAATGTTACCCTACTTTAAAAAATAATTAAAGAGCTGTAAGATAACTGAAACCCATGTACAATATAAGCCAGGGGAAGTTGTTAAAAAAAAAAAAAATCACATAGGAAATTCTGATAATTTTCTTAATAATCTTAGTTTTGCCTTTACTATTACTCATTCTGAGCTCTAGTTTTTCCAATTTATTTCCTCAAAATTTAGACTTACTAAGTCTAAAGACCTCTATGCTCCTTTAGGCCTAGTAAGTCTAAATTTTGAGGAAATAATAACTTGTTTATTAAGCTATAGATAAACCTATTTGTCCTAATCAATCTGGTTAATGTAATCACAAGAAAGGTTTTTAATTTATTTTTGATATTCCTACTCCCAGAGATGCTATGTTCTTTTCTATTTAAAATAAAGGAAATAGTTCTTTCAAAAATACACACATTTTTTAATGTCAATCATAATATTGCCACATATAACAGTGCTATAAGGAAGCCTGACAAGCTGTAGAAAAATGTGAAGGTGCTTCCTGGCAATTGCACCTTTGTTCAGGAAAAGGAATTCTCTGAAAGAACCTTGCCATTCCCTTTCTGCATTCAATATAATTATGTTCCTTACAAATGACGTCTTTCAGGATGGACTACATTAAATAATTAAGAGACTCTGCAGTGGAACTATTCAGCTTAAAGAAAAGAATGAAGGACATATCTCTGTTATAAGACGGGCTCATATAAGCAAGATGAATTGGCTTTATTTTTTGCCATTTATAAGGGCAGGACTAGGAACAAAGGTAGGTTTCAGGAGCAGCAGGTTTTACCAAAATATGGGGAAATACTTTCAATCTAAAGTAACGGGGATGATGCTATGAATGAAACATACGCTCATTTCCACCATATAGTAAGACCAGTGCAAATGTAAGACTGCCTAAGAGGATCCACCTGCATCAGGGACTGTTACTGTTAAGCTTTATGTCCTTCTAGAGAGTTTGAGATCATTACTTTGGCTTTTTGTTTTCAATGGGATATAGAACAGCGTATCTCTCATTAAATTTGTGCCCAGGCATTTTAAGGTGTATTCTCTCTGCAAAAGGACTTACTTCCACTATAATTTCTAAAGTATTGTTACAATTAAGGGCATAAGTTTTGCACATATAAATTGAACTGGGCCCTCTTAATAAACCTCATAATTATTACTTATTCGATAATAATAATTGAATGTTTCTTCTGTGACTTAACTATATGTTACACACTGTCAATATAATGATGAAAAGCTTAGAGTTCCAGCTCTCCATTTAGTTAACAAGGTAACTCTAGTGCTGCCTCACTATAGAAAGTACTTATTCTATTTGTTTGTCTGCTTGTTCCTCATTGTTCCTTTCCCCAGGATTTATAACTCGAAAGTGAAGAAGAGAAAGGCCCTATCTGATGAGGACTGAGTCACAATTATAAAGATGTGATCAGGTTGTTCTTATTTTGTTTTTGTTTTTTTGAAGGGCAGGGAGTTACAATTTTAAGTACTAACTAAACTCCATGGCTAGAAATTATAAATTTATAAGACTAAAAGACAATCTCACATGTTATGAAGGCAGAATTTAAATAAAAATAAATCTGATCTCTAAAAAAATCAGAACTGCCTTAAGACAGAAAGTGTTCTTTTAGTTTCCTGCACTAGAAATATTCAATATAAGCCTAAAAAACACCTTGACAGTGATTATATGAACTCAAGCATCAGTAAGAGATTGGCCTATCTTAGTAGTTCTAGAAATGGATCGTGAAAAAAAAAAAAAAAAAAAAAAAAAAAAGATAGTGCCCATCCCAGAGCAATTACATTACAATATCTGAGGGTGAGACCCAAGCTTGGAAACTTTTTGAAGTTCCCCAGGTGGTTATTACTCGTGTTAAAAGGACAGAGAACCACTATAGACATGTAAAGCCCCCTGCAATACAATACTGTCTGTATTCTAGAACATTTGTAGATTCCAAGTCCCAAAGTAAAAGCAAAATATGGGACTTAGGTTGAAGATGGCCAAATAGGAACAGCTCCGGTCTGCAGCTCCCAGACAGATCAACTCAGAAGGTGGGTGATTTCTGCATTTCCAACTGAAGTGCTTGGCTCATCTCACTGGGACTGGTTAGACAGTGGGTACAGCCCCCGGAGGGCAAGCCTAAGCAGGGTGGAGCATCACCTCACCCTGGAAGCACAAGGGGTCAGGGAATTCCCTCTCCTAGCCAAGAGAAGCCATGAGGGACCTGCCATGAGGAACCGTGCATTCCGGCCCAGATACTACCCTTTTCCCACGGTCTTTGCAACCCGCAGACCAGGAGATTCCCTCAGGTGCCTACACCACCAGGGCCCTGGGTTTCAAGCACCAAACTGGGTGGCCATGTGGGCAGACACCGAGCTAGCTGCAGGAGTTTGTTTTTTTCATACCCCTGTGGCTCCTGGAATGCCAGCTAGACAGAACCATTCACTCCCCTGAAAAGGAGACTAAAGTCAGGGAGCCAAGTGTTCTAGCTCAGTGGACCCCACCCCCATGGAGCCCAGCAAGCTAAGATCCACTCGCTTGAGATTCTCGCTGCCAGCACAGCAGTCTGAAGTTGACCTGGGATGCTCCAGCTTGGTGGGGGAAGGCGTATCCCCCATTACTGAGGCTTGAGTAGCCAGTTTTCCCATCACAATGTAAACAAAGCCCCCAGGAAGTTAGAATAGGGCAAAGCCTACCTCAGTACCACAAAGTCACTGTAGACAGACTGCCTCTATAGAGTCTTCCTCTCTGGGCAGGGAATCTCTGAAAGAAAGGAGAACTTCCCCAACCTAGGAAGACAGGCCAACATTCAAATTCAGGAAATACAGAGAACACCAAAAAGATACTCCTCAAGAAGAGCAGCCACAAGATAATTGTCAGATTCACTAAGGTTGAAATAAAGGAAAAAATGTTAAGGGCAGCCAGAGAGAAAAACCGGGTTACCCCACCAAGGTTGAAATGAAGGAAAAAATGTTAAGGGCAGCCAGAGAGAAAGGTCGGGTACCACAAAGGGAACCCCATCAGACTAACAGCGGATCTCTCTGCAGAAACCCTATAAGCCAGAAGGGGGCCAATATTCAACATTCTTAAAGAAAAGAATTTTCAACCCAGAATTTCATATCCAGCCAAACTAAGCTTCATAAGCAAAGGAGAAATAACATCCTTTACAGACAAGCAAATGCTGAGAGGTTTTTCTCACCATGAGGCCTGCCTTACAGGAGCTCCTGAAGGAAGCACTAAATATGGAAAGGAAAAACCAGTACAGTACCAGCCACTGCAAAAACATACCAAATTGTAAAGACCATCAACACCATGAAGAAACTGCATCAACTAACAGGCAAAATAACCAGCTAGCATCATAGACAGGAACAAATTCACACATAACAATGTTAACCTTAAATGTAAACAAGCTAAAGGACCCAATTAAAAGACACAGACTGGCAAACTGGATAAAGGGTCAAGACCCATCGGTGTGCTGTATTCAGGAGACCCATCTCAGATGCAAGGACACATACAGGCTCAAAATAAATGCATGGAGGAATATTTACCAAGCAAATGGAAAGCAAAAAAAAAGCAGGGGTTGCAATCCTAATCTCTGATAAAACAGACATTAAACCAACAAAGATCAAAAAAGACAAAGAAGGCCATTATATAATGGTAAACGGAGCAATCCAAAAATAGGGCTAACTACCCTAAATATATATGCACCCAATACAGGAGCACCAAGATTCATAAAGCAAGTTCTTAGAGACCTACAAAGAGATTCAGACTACCACACAATAATAGTGGGAGACTTTAGCACCCCACTGATATTAGACAGATCAATGAGACAGAAGGTTAACAAGGATATCGAGGACTTCAACTCAGCTCTACACCAAGCAGACCTAATAGACATCTACAGAACTCTCCACCGCAAATCAACAGAATGTACATTCTTCTAAGAACCACATCACATTTATTTTAAAATTGACCACATAATTGGAAGTAAAACACTCCTCAGCAAATGCAAAATAACAAACAGTATCTCAGGCCACAGTGCAATCAAACTAGAACTTAGGATTCAGAAACTCACTCAACACCACACAACTGCATGGAAACTGAACAACCTGCTCCTGAATGAATACTGGATAAATAACAAAATGAAGGCAGAAATAAATAAGTTCTTTGAAACCAATGAGAATAAAGACACAACATGCCGGAATCTCGGGGACACAGCTAAAGCAGTGTTTAGAGGAGAATTTATAGCAGTAAATACCCACCAGGGAAAGCGGGAAAGATCTCAAATCAACACCTTAACTTTGCAATTAAAAGAACTAGAGAAGAGCAAACAAATTCAAAAGCTAGCAGAAGACAAGAAATAACTAAAACCTTCAAAAAAATCAATGAATCCAGAAGCTGGTGTTTTGAAAAGATTAACAAAATAGATAGACCACCAGCCAGGCTAACAAAGAAAAAAAGAGAGAAGAATCAAATAGACACAATAAAAAATGATAAAGGGGATATCACCAATGATCCCACAGAAATATAAACTACCAATAGATAATACCATAAACACCTCTACACAAATAAACTAGAAAATATAGAAGAAATGGATAAATTCTGCAACAAATACACTCTCCCAAGACTAAAACAGGAAGAATTCAAATCCCTGAATAGACCAATAACAAGTTCTGAAATTGAGGCAGTAATTAATAGCCTACTGACCAAAAAAAGTCCAGGACCAGACAGATTCACAGCCGAATTCTACCAGAGGTACAAAGAGGAGCTTGCTACCATTCCCTCTGAAATTATTCCAAACACTAGAAAAAGAGGGACTCCTCCCTAACTCATTTTATGAGGCCAGCATCATCCTGCTACCAAAACCTGGCAGAGACACAACAAAAAAAGAAAATTTCAGGCCAATATCCCTGATGAACATCAATGTGAAAAACCTCAATAAAATACTGGAAAACCGAATCCTGTAGCACATCAAAAAGCTTATCTGCTATGAAAAAGTCAGCTTCATCCCTGGGATGCAAGGCTGATTCAACATACACAAATCAATAAACATAAGAGATCGCATAAACAGAACCAATGACAAAAACCACACTATTATCTCAATAGATGCAGAAAAGGCCTTCGACAAAATTCAACACAATCTCATGCTAAAAACTCTCAATAAACTAGGTATTAATGGAACATGTCTCAAAATAATAAGAGCTATTTATGACAAACCCACAGCCAATATCATACTGAATGGGCAAAAGCTTGAAGTTTTCCCTTTGAAAACCAGCACAAGACAAGAATGCCCTCTCTCACCACTCCTATTCAACATAGTATTGGAAGTTCTAGTCAGGGCAATCAGGCAACAGAAAGAAATAAAGAGTATTCAAACAGGAAGAGGGGAAGTCAAATTGTCTCTGTTTGCAGATGACAAGATTGTATATTTAGAAAACCCCATCATCTCAACCCAAAATCTCCTTAAGCTGATAAGCAACTTCAGCAAAGTCTCAGGATACAAAATCAATGTACAAAAATCACAAGCATTCCTAAAACCAATAATAGAAAGAGTGCCAAATCATGAGTGAACTCCCATTCACAATTGCTACAAAGAAAATAAAATGCCTAGGAATACAACTTACAAGAGCTATGAATGACTCTTTCATGGAGAATTACAAACCACTGCTCAAAGAAATAAGAGAGGACACAACCAAATGGAAAAACATTCCATGCTCACGGATAAGAATCAATATCATGAAAATGGCCATACTGTCCAAAGTAATTTAGAGATTCAATGCTATCCCCATCAAGCTAGCATTGTCATTCTTCACAGAAGTAGAAAAAACTACTTTAAATTTCATATGGAACCAAAAAGGAGCCCATATAGCCACAACAATCCTAAGCAAAAAGAACAAAGCTGGAGGCATCACACTACCTGACTTCAAACTAAACTACAAGGCTACAGTAACCAAAATAGCATGGTACTAGTACCAAGACAGATATATAAACCAATGTAACAGAACACAGGCCTCAGAAATAACACCACACATCTACAACCATCTGATCTTTGACAAACCTGACAAGAACAAGCAATGGGGAGAGATTCTCTATTTAATAAACGCTGTTTGGAAAACTGGCTAGCCATATGCAGAAAACTGAAACTGGACCCCTTCCTTACACCTTATACAAAAATTAACTCAAGATGAATTAAAAACTTAAATGTGAGACCCAAAACTATAAAACCCTAGAAGAAAACCTAAGCAATATCATTCAAGACATAGGAATGGACAAAGACTTTATGACTAAAACACCAAAAGCAATGGCAACAAAAGCTAAAATTGACAAATGGGATCTAATTAAACTAAAGAGCTTCTGCACAGCAAAAGAAATGATCAGAGTGAACAGGCAACCTACAGAATGGGAAAAAAGTTTTGCAATCCATCCATCTGACAAAGGGCTAATATCTAGATCCTACAAAAAACTTAAACAAATTTACAATAAAAAAACAACTCCATCGAAAAGTGGGTGAAGGATATAAACAGACACTTCTCAAAACAAGAGATTTATGTGGCCAACTAACATATGAAAAAATCCTCATCTCACTGGTCATTAGAACAATGCAAATCAAAACCACAATGAGATACCATCTCATGCCAGCTAGAACGGTGATCATTAAAAAATCAGGAAACAACAGATGCTGGAGAGGATGTAGAGAAATAAGAACACTTTTACACTGTTGGTGGGAGTGTAAATTAGTTCAACCATTGTGGATGACAGTGTGGCAATTCCTTAAGGATCTAGAACAAGAAATACCATTTGATCCAACAATCCCATTACTAGGTATATACCCAAAGGATTATAAATCATTCTACTATAAAGATACATGCACATGTATGTTTATTGCGGCACTATTCACAATAGCAAAGACTTGGAACCAACCCAAATGCCCAACAATGATAGACTGGATAAAGAAAGTGTGGCCCATATACACCATGGAATACTATGCAGCCATAAAAAAGGATGAGTTCATGTCCTTTGCCGGGACATGGATGAAGTTGGAAACCATCATTCTCAGCAAACTAACATAGGAACAGAAAACCAAACACCACATGTTCTCACTCATAAGTGGGAGCTGAACAATGAGAACACATGGACACAGCGAGGGGAACATCACACACCAGGGCCTGTCAGGGGGGTGGGGGCTTAGGGAGGGATAGCATTAGGAGAAATATCTAAAGTAGATGATGGGTTGATGGGTGCAGCAAACCACCATGGCATGTGTATACCTCTGTAACAAACCTGTACGTTCTGCACATGTATCCCAGAAGCTAAAGTATAATTAAACACACACACACACACACACACACACACACACACACACACACACACGAAGACACCAAAAAGAAAAATATGGTACGAACATTAGCCTAACCTTTTCTATATTAGCAGGGCCACCAAAGAGAAAAGCATATAGGTTAGAACACTGGCTATAATACAGTAGTTCAAGTTCAAAGATGTACACATGAGGGAGGAAGACCAGAACTATCCAACTGGATGAAGACAGAGAAAAGGGAGCATATTCATTTGAGATTCCAGAGATCGTTATACTATGTAGCTCTGCATGGGATAACCATATTGCACAAGGCATGCATTTTAGGTTGTTAGGAGTTCCTGTTCTTTTTCTTATTCTTTTTGTAAAAACCAGAAAACTCCCTGGTCACAATCTCATCTCTCCCAAAACTGCATTTAGTTTAATGAGGTGTTTGCAAAATTCACTGGGATTTTGGGAAGACTGGCAGGAAAGACAGCCTAGAAAAATTATCAGAGAAAAAGCTGTGTCTTTGGGTATTGAACACAGTTCTAGCAAAGACATAAAAGCAAAAGGCAGGCATTTAAAATAAGCTCAAAGGCCCCGCTGAATGCTTATGATTTCCAAGTACCATAATCTGCTAACACTAGAAAACAGACTATTTATAGTATTTGAGGTTGTTTTTGAAAACCGTGCTATTGAACCTTGATTTTCTGTTACTTAGCGATTACTGATGATTACTGACCAAAATATTCCACAATAAAAGGGAACAGTGGTAATAACGTTGGCACAACCTGGGAAGGGAAATATCCACCTCTACTCTTCAGAGACCTAGAGGAAGAGAAAGGTAAATGGGGAAGAGAAAGGTACATGCATTGGTCAAGGCCAGAGCAAAAGCTGGCACTAACCCCATGAGAAAAATGCAGAAGTTCTGATTCTCAGCATATACTGTGAACCACCAGCTGTTCTCACTTCCCCTGCCAACAGTGTTGACTTTGGCCGGTGAGGGAAGAACTAGTTTCACAAACAATTAGCACAATAAGAAATAAGGGCGGGGTACTTAGGAGCCATAACCTTGGTGGACCACTTTTTGACTGTAAGATCACTGCCAGGCTTTAAAAATAAATGTTATTTGTTCCTTCAGCATTTCACTGGACATGTTTATAATAAAATCAAGTTGGCAATTATTGGTTGTATCGATGGGGTTGAATCTTTTGTTAAGGAATACAAGAAGCTTAAGCGGGTGGAGAGAGGCAAAATTGACCAAAATAATTAACTTTCACAATATAAAAGCTGCCGTAAGAGCCACCACAAATGAAACAGCAAAAAAACAAAAGGGGATTTCTGCAGTTATTAATTGCTATATTACCCTTATCATCATTACATAACCCAGTAGCTTCTGGGGGACACCAAATGGTATATTTTCTGAAGACACTCTGGCCAACTAGGTTAGGCAATGGCCTCCTTGAACCAAAACTATTGCTGCTTCAGGCTTGCTTTCTGCCTTGATTAAACACAGTGGCAGGCTCCAGTTGAAGGGATGATTCTTCTTTTTTGAAGGGAGGTAGAATAGAGTAATTGCCAGATGTTTGCAATTTTAGCTATAAAAAGATGGCTGCTTTCCATTCCTGTGTATGTTGGATCTTTTTTCTTTCTACCCAAGCTATTGTGGTTCACTAAAATAGGCCACTGCACTGATGAATCATCATTCAGGACTGCAATAATGGAAGCAGAACAAATATGACATTTTAAATTCACATAAAAGAAAAATAAATAAAAATACATGGGTAATAGTTACATGCTAAGGAACAGAAAGCATGTTGCAGTCTAAAGAACACAATTTGGTTCAAACAAGTTATGCCTGAATCTACTCTGGACTACTTTTTACCTGTTTGGTCTGGGGCAAGTCACCTCACCACCAACCTTCCCTCTCTTCAACAGTAAAATGGGGGATGAGGGGGTACCATCTCATTCAGCAGAGAGAACCCACGCCCTAGCCATCTCTATGCCCTGCCTTGCATATGCACAGCTCAGGCAACATGTGCAAATATTTGTTGTGTGAATAGATTAAATATATACACATATAAAATGTTAGAAACCATATATCATGATCTAATTGTATACATGTTACACTCTCTACTGTAGTTACTACAACCCCACCACCACCACATACTCAGTTTTTGCTACAAACACAGCCTACTAATTTGGTAAGAGTAGAAATAAAAACCTGTTTTGTTTATTTAGGCAGCAACAATATAACTGGCTTGAGAGACTGGTGACCCCTAGACAGAGATGTTACCTTTCTTAATGGGTAAGTTAAGAATCTCTTTGAGGATCTGATGGTGTTATGAACCCTTTCCCTGAAAAAAGACATACACACAGACTAAGTTTAAATACAATTTCAGGAGATTGGCTTAATCCAAAATACGAATCTCGAAAATGAATGGAACCCAAAATAAAATCCCTAATTAAATTAATTTTTCTGAGATTGTGTAGTTAATAATCCCTAAAATCTCTCTGTAGCAACTGACATTTTGGAAACTTAATTTCTCTAATTAATAAAAATCAATAGTTTCTTTCTGAAATGTTCATCTACTTTTTAACTGTACTTATAGTTCAATAGTAAAAACACTACTTCTCAAAGAGATAATATAAATATGAATCATTTTTTGCCACATTGACAAAGTTCAAGTAAAGTAATTCTACTTCTAACAAAGGTGGAATCTTAATTCTAGCGAAGACAAACATATGCCAAGCCAATTCTAAAATCTCAATCAGCAAATACAAAAAAAACAAGGATACAACTAAGATCATTTTTTAAATGGTCAGCATGAGCTATATGGGATTTTATAATTTAAAATCTGAATTTTTAAAAAAAATACTATGGATATGACCCTCGGAGCTAATGTTCATATTTTCATTTCAATAATAGTAGCAACAATAATGATCACATCTTCCACTGATTTTGTCATTATTTTGTGCCAAATATATGTCAATTCACGACTTCATTTAACTTTGAAAACAACTTTTTAAGATACAAATATCTCTATTTTATTTATTTATTTATTATTTTTATTTATTCATTTATTTGAGACGGAGTCTTACTCTGTCACCTAGGCTGGAATGTAGTGGCTCACTGCAACCTCCACCTCCTGTATTCAAGTGATTCTCCTGCCTCGGCCTACCAAGTAACTGGGATTTACAGGTGCGTGCCACCATGCCCAGCTAATTTTTGTATTTTTAGTAGAGACAGGGTTTCACCATGTTGGTCAGGCTGGTCTTGAACTCCTGATCTCAGGTGATCCACCCTTGGCCTCCCAAAGTGCTGGGGTTACAGGTGTGAGCCACCACACCTAGTAGATAAATATCCCTATTTTAAAATTGAAAGAACTTAGGTTGCTACTTATCCTGGTGAGGCCAAGTTCCCAGAAAATTAAGAGGTGAAATCAAAACTGGAACCCAGATCTATCTGATGCCAGAGTCTATATGCTTAATCACCTCCCTGAGTCTTTCTTCTCTGTAACCTTCCAATACTACCTTGGCTCCAAGCAAACTCTTTCTTCTGATAGAGTTAGCCACAGAGTCACTTCACAAATAGAAGCTTTACAGTAAAGCTTTATATTGTTAGTTAACTGGTCATTTTCAAATGTCAAATTTCTAATGAAAATGTAAACTGTTTAAGGGCTACGATGTGTTTATACTTTTTCCTGTCCACTACTGAGCCCCGTTAATAACAATGGCACAAGATGGAAGTGAATAGGCGCCAATAAAAGAACTGAATTCAATGCAGATGTCAAGATATAAAACAGTGAAATCTGTCTACCAGGGATCACATTGGGTGGCATGCATGACACTTACTGTCACCTCAAGTGGTGATATTTCTGGGTACACCTCATAGAACTTGGAGATTTCTTTCCCAGGAGGTAATTTTTACAGAGGATGCACTTAAGAAAACCCAAGTCATTACAACATACATAAACAGATGAATAACAAAAATAATGACAAATTAAAATGCCATTTTTACAGAATGGTAAGAAATAAAATAAAATGTCATTTTAATTCCATTGTAATGTCAGTAAAACTACCAGTGATATCTGAAAAGTTTAAGCAAGATGACATAATTCAACTGAACTAAGGAAAATTCCAAATGGTTATTCCAAAGGTCTTGTCAAATAATGACTCCTTGAGAAAAATTATTTCATTTAATAAAAGTAATAATGCATTAACATGAGATACATGTACGGCTGAGGAACACCTACAGACTTGGATTTAGGAGATAAGGGTCCAATTTCCACCTTTGCAATATGCCAGCTATTTCACTTTACATACATTATACTCTGCAGATTGAGGATGATAATAACTTTTTTACAGAGTAGCTAGAAAGATAAGGTAAGCAGTAAAGCAAAGTAGACTTCAGATGCAATGAAGGCAAATAAATCCACTATAATACTGTTCAATAGTTAAGATACTGTTCTGCCAGATAAGTTGTTTTAGTAATTGTAATAATTCATTATTACCAAATACTGTTTATTGTACCTTACCAATACTTAAGGGAAGATAGTAAAATTTGGTCAAATGTGAGACTTCTATATATATTAGCCTAACCATGGGTCTCTGAATCACAGAATTTTCATTTGTCTTTAGGAACCATAATAATGTAGGAACTATAATAACATTGCAGGATATTCTGATGATTAAACTAGATAATACGTGAGAAAGTGCTCTAAAATTTATTCACATTCATGCACACTCATATTAACACATATTTAAAATTGCAAGTTGTAATGAACATTTCACAATAAAATCCTTCTTTCATTGCTTCCTGTTTTCTCAGGATTACCCCAACGTGTGAATAAGTAAGAGAGAAAAACAGAACAAAAAATGATTAAGTTAGCTTACACCTCCATTCTTAATGGTGTGTGTTTGACTAGGTTAAAAAAAAAAAAAAAAAAAAAAAAAAAAAAGCTGCCTGAAACTGTTTCAGGAAATTTAAAGAGAACTGCCTTTTGCTTTTTCTTTCTTGCCTTAGCATCTGTATGCAAAGGCACATTTCATTCTAAAATATAACAAACAAGTGCAGAGAGATAGCAATAGTAGTTCTGGCCAGTACCTCCAGGAAAGTACTTCTTGCCTGTGGTATAAGATCTTATTTCTTGGTCCTTCCTCTCTGTAGCTACCTAACTTCCTGGAGCTATTTCTAGAGGTAAGTTTCAGAGCATGCTAGAACATTTGGGTCTACCCATAGTAAAGTCACTCTGTTCACATTGCAAAGCTATTCCCAGGAGCCCAGATGCACTGCCTGAGGACATCAGCAAAGAACTGCCAAAATCAAAAGGGTCGGAATGGGGGCCATTCTCTGCTTTTGCACATGCAGTTCCCTTTACTTGGCATGGCATGCTGTCCACCGCCCTTTTCTGCTTGGTAAACAACTAACTCATTCTCTAACACTCAGATCAGATGTGTCCTTGTCTGTGATGCTTTCCCCAGTTCCTCCTAGCGGACATCCTTCATATTATATTATGGCACTACATTTACATAATGCAACCTTTATGGGCATGTGGTGCCTATTATATGTCTATATTGACTAGTAGACTTATCTATTCTATTTGAAGACAGCAACATACAGAACAATGTAAAGAACATATAATAAGGGAGAGTGCTGGAAGAGCAAACTGCTAGAAGGCTCAGGGTGCCACCTCCAATGACCTAGACTCCTCTGCCCCAGGTGCTGTCCTAAGCCATCAGGTTTCTCTGAATGCAGTAATTTTAAGAAAGGATGATAAAAATGCCATACTGATTTTTTTTAAGTTCTTTAAGTCAATCGTTATTTTAGGGTATGATTTCTTTATATGGCATATTTGCCCAAAGCCTCAGGTGTCAGATTTATTTTATAATGTCCATAATGAATCCATTTTTAGATAATTAACATAGCCCTACTGTGACCCAAAATTTTGTGAGATTTCAGGCATTGCTACCTAAAGCAACACAATAGCAAGAGCTCTGTAATGCAGAAGCTTGGCCATGACTAGGGCATTCTCGAAGAATCCGTTTTTGTCATTGTTTGAAATCTTTTGGTTTTGGATCCCAAATAAAATGACCTGGGACAACATATGCAAAAGATTGGTGTCTACGATGAAAGCACTGAGGGAAAAGAATAGCAACATGAAGGATGCTCTCTGAATCTGTACAACGTATACATGATAAAGATGCTTAACACTTCAAAAGCTACCGTCATTAACTATGGGAGAAAGAGTACACTCTCAGGACCTGGAGAAGGTTCCAAGGAGACTAAGGCACTGGTCTCTGAAATTAATAAAATAAATGAGAGGTTCCCAAACTTTGGTTGAGAATCAATCACAATTCCCAGGGAGCTGTGCTTTATGTTTTAATTTTGCTTTGTTTTAATGCAGATTCCTGAGGCCCATGGCCAGAGATTTTGATTCTGTAGAATTGTGATGCGACCTAGGGCCTGCTTTAATATTTTTCTTTTGAAAAATGTTCTCCAAGTCTTTCTGATGACTGGCCAGCTTTGAAAACCAGTTTAAACCATACATTCTGGCAGGGATACATATAGCAGTGATCTTTCAAAGTATCATACAAGCAATTCAGATGGCATGTAAGATAGAACTTTGAGTAAGAGAATAATACATTAAGAAAACTATATGCATTTCTTTATTTTACTTTTATTAAACCTGTTTTGAAATATAGACTCACAGAAAGTTGCAAAAATAGTACAGAGTCCCATGTACACTTTACCCAGGTTCCCTGAATGGTAACTCTCATAAAGGTATAACACATTACAAAACCCAGCAAACTGACATTGTTACTGTTAACTAGACCTTACTCAGCTTTTACCATTTTATAACCTGCATTGATTTGTGTGTGCATACAGTTCTACATAATTTTATCCCATGTTTAGATTCATGTAACCATCACTCCAATTGAGGTACGGAACTGTTCCACCCACACAGACTCTTGCTGCATCCTCTTAGTATGAATGACCAGTACTTGTCCCACCTGACCCAGCCATGTCTGTCCCCTAGCAATCATGAATATGTCCTTCATCTCTAGAGCTTTGTCTTAAAATGAAATCATACAATATATGTAATCTTTCGAGACAGTTTTTTCATTAAGCATGTCCAGGTTATTGCATATATCAATAACACTTCATTCTTTTTTACTGCTGAATAGTATTATTCCATTGTATGGCTGTACCAGACTTCACTGAAACATTTGCCCATCAAAGGATATTTGGGTTGTTTCCAGTGTTTTGTTATTATGATTAAAAAAAAAAAAAAAAGTTGCTCTGAACATCCATGTACAGGTTTTTTTTGTGAACATAACATTTTGATTCTCTAGATTAAATGCCAAAGGGTGTATCTGCTGAGTCATATGGTTAGTACATGTTTACTTTTGTAAAATATCACCAAAGAGTTTTCCATAGTGGCTACGAAATTTTGCACATTCCTACCAGCATTGTGAGAGATCATTTCTCCACATCCTCAGCAGCATATGAGACACATTTTTATTTTAGCTTTTCTAATACATGTGTGCTGATATCTCTTTGTGGCTCTCTGTATATTTTTATTATCAAAAAAGCAATGAAATTCTCTTCAGATGTAAAACATGGAGTGACAATAGTATTGTATGCTTGTATAATTTAAAAATAAAGATGATTAATGTGTATCTCACCACACAAATCAGCATTAATTATTGTTTTTGAACCATACAAGAATTAGGAGGAACTCATCACCTTATTAAGGAACTCATTTCAGCAGTTAATTAAGCTGACAAGTTACAAAATAAAAGAGATTTCTGTCAACAATACACAGACTTCTCCTTGTTCTAAAACATCTAGTCCACTTTGTTTGGGTATATTAGTTCAATCACTGTAACTTCTAAACAAGTCCCCCAGAATGCATCTATGAGAGAGGAATCCCCAGGATCATGGCTCGGCTTCCCTACTTACTATCTGCAATACTGAACAAGCCACCTGCCTTTCTGAGTCTCTGAAATGAATATTAAATTGTTGCCTGCATTCAAGATTTTTCATTGGTTATTTACAGCACTCCTGGGCAAAGAACGTGTACTTCCCTGAAATGTATTAGTGAATACATTCTCAACTATTCTCATCTAGGAAAGAAAGGAGTTGCATTAGATAACTTTTAAGATTCACCCTGGTTCTAGAATTTTATAGTTTATATAGTGTTGAGGCATTATAATCCCTATCACTGTTACTAGAAGTTAATGACATCAGTACTTACAGATAACATGCTAAATTATTATTATATTTATATTAGCACATATTCGTTAGTACAGACTGAGTATTCCGTATACAAAACACTTGGGACATGAAGTGTTTCAAATTTCAGATGTTTTGGATTTTTGGAATATTTACGCATACCAGCTGAGCAATCCCAATCCACAATTCTGAAATTCACAATGTTCCCATGAGCATTTCCTTTGAGCATTGTGTTGGCACTCAGAAAGTTTCAGATTTTTTCACATTTAAGATTTCAGATTTTTGGATTAGGGTTACTTAACCTATATTAAAGTATTTTTTATAATTTTGAATAATTATTGGTAATTACATATAAGGTTATAAAATGCATTTATTAAATAAATTTTATTTCACAATTGTATCACTATTAATTATTATTAATAATGTTATTTTTATTAGAGCAAGAAAATACATCCCAAGAGTGCAGGAACTAGTCTCTGTTTCACTCACTGCCATAACTTCAGCCCCTAGAAGAGTATCTGGCACAAGATCTGTTTTAAGTAAATGATTGCTGAATAAGTATATACTAGTAGCTCCTTGGGTTATAAGGTATTTTACGGTTTAAAAACATTTTCACATTTATCATCATATTTGGCTTTCAAAACAATCTTGTGAGACAGTTAGTATTACCAGCTAATATTTTATGAATTAAAGAGGATATGGAATAGAAAAGCATCATGCCCAAGGCCAAGTGGTGAAACCAAAGCTTGAATGTAACTGCGCCGACCATCAAGCCAGGGCTGCATCTTGGCACTTTTGAGCGTCAATAAGGCCTACGAATATTTGGTAAAATCTGATGTCACTCCAAGAATTACAAGTGAATTTCCCTGCTGAAAGATGCAGTGTAAAGATCAAATTAATACAATTAATATTTGATCCTTTAATGAATACACAGCTTGTTCTTTTGTCCCCCTGAGGACCTGAAAATTAAAACTCATGCACTGCACTGTGCAGTGATGGACGAGGCTCAAGCTGCTTATGCTCATCCAGAAAACGGGCATGCCAGGCAAACCCGAGCTTCATTACAGGTCCTGAGGTTTCTGTGAATTTGTGGCTATTCTCATGGCATAACATGCATACTTATAACAAACATCCAAGATGTTACAACTGCAGTCTGTAATTGCAATTCACAGGACTGTCAGGATTACAAAAAGATGCTTCCCATCTGTAACCTCCAAAAGAGATGTTTCCCATTTGTATCTCCAAAGTTAGAGCAAGATTCTCTTTGCATGGGGAAAAGGACAATAGGACTCCAGAGACAGAAAAGCACACCGTGAGGACCATACATTCACAGCAAAAATAATGGGGAAAACCCAGTCTAAATTATTTCTTTAAATAGAATGCCATAAGTGGACATCAGTTGCCCTCACACGTTAGTTATCTGCTAAGAAAACAAATGCGTCCTGCCTAACCAGGATACATGGCTTCACATCACTGATGGCTAATTCTCCACCAAGCATCAAAAATCCAGGACTCATCAGTCCCTAGGAACCAAGCTCCAAACGTGCCTGGTTCCCATAAACCATGGTGGTGCAGCTGAACGAGTGCATTTAGGAAACCTGGGTTCCGGATCAATTCAGCCCCAAACTCATGGGTAGATTAGCAATCAACTATAACTGTTTCCCCTCCATGGAATAATAAATTCATAACCTCACGGTAGCAGAAAGCACAGAAAAATGTTGTTAAAAAAAATAATCCAGGCTTAGGACCCCTATTTAATACAATTCACCTCACCTGTCTTGATCTATCTTGACAAGTCTATGTGAACCAATATACACAAAGCTGGTTTGTGAAAAGGGTCACCATTTTGAAATTAATTTCAAAGAAGAATCATGAAATAATAAAATAATGAAGTTAAAGGAGACATCAGACTGTCTGGCCAACCCTTTAATAAATGGAAGCATTTAAAATTAGTAAGGGCCCTGGGTGTGAGGGTCTCCCTCTACTCTTTTACTAGCTACACGATTCTTTAATAAACTCTTCCACTTCTATTACTTACAAATCATCAAAATGACAATAACATCTGTTCTACCTACCTCAGAGAGCTACAGTAAGAATTTCCTACTGAAATGAAAAGACAATGAACACACAAGTGCTAAATAAACTGTAAAAGAGTATACCGATATAAAACAATTCCACCAAAAGGATCACGTGGAATTGGTACCTAATGCAGACCCAAAGTCTGAATGGTCACAAACCGTTTCCAATATTTGCCTTTATGTATTAAAGGAAAATGTCTTCTCTTGTATATTCAGAAAAGGTAAAGGTTATTATATTTAGAGAGAGAGAGGGAGAAAGAAAAAGAGTGAGAACTGGCATGTCGTGCCAATTTGTTTTTTTAAAAATCTAACATAAAACCGTTTTTTAAAAAGAATTTCAGAAATTAAAGAAAGTGAATTCGAGGCCACAAGACAACTTCAGCTTCACAAACTTGCGAACTTTACAAATCTTTCCAAATGATGATCTATTTTAATGGTGGATAAAAAGTATTATCAAATTTCATTCAGCCAAATTAGAGAGAGAGAGAGACAGAGAAAGAGAGAGAGAGAGTGATTAATTTGGTGCAAAAGTAATCATGGTTTTTGCCATTAAAGGCAACCTAATAGTAATCCCCAGAGTATATTAGTAAGATAATTTCAAAAACCATCTTTTAAAAAGTACATTAGTACAGTAGGAAAGTTCATTTGCTTTCCTATTTACCAAAAACGGAAAAAGAACTATACTGTTCTGCCATCAAAGTCTAAGACTGAGTTTAACTGCTGTTGTTGTTTTATTTTTGGGGGGTGGGGTGGTTGTTGTTTGTTTTATCTTTTTATTTTTTAATCTGGAGCAGAGTGAAAAACCCAGATTATAGGACAAACAACACTAAAGGCTAGTATTTTAAAGACCAGAAGAAAAATTGCATTATGTTATCTTGTTGTCATCAGTTAAACAGAATAGAAAGTGAGGGAACATCATATAAAATCTTTAAGAAGTGTGCTGCTATAAACATGCATGCGCAGGTGTCTTTTTCAGGTAGTGAGTTCTTTTCCCTTGGGTAGATACCCAGTAGTGGGACTGCTGTATCAAACGGTATGTCTACTTTAGTCCTTTAGGGAATCTCCATATTGTTTTTCATAGCAGTTGTACTAGCTTACATTCCCACCAACAGTGTAAAAGTGTCCCCTTTTCAGCATATCCATGCCAACATTTATTATTTTTTTAATTATGGCTATTCTTGCAGGAGTAAGGTGGTATCTCAATGTGGTTTTAATTTGCATTTCCTGGACAGTGAGTTGAGCGTTTTTTCATATGATTGTTGTCTGTAAATCTTCTAAATACCCATCAGCCAACAAATGGATAAAAAAAATGTGGTATATATACACTATGGGATACTACTCAGCCATAAAACAGTATGAAATAATGGCATTTGCAGCAACTTGGATAGAGTTGGAGACCATTATTCTACAAGTAACTCAGGAATGGAAAATCAAATACTGTATGTTCTCACTTATAAGTGGGAGCTAAGCTATGAGGATGCAAAGGCATAAGAATGATATAATGGACTTTGGGGACTCAGGGTGAAGGGTGGGAAGGATGAGAGGGATAAAAGACTACAGCGTACACTGCTCGGGCAACAGGCACACCGAAATCTCAGAAATCACCACTACATAACTTCTCCATGTAAGCAAAAACCACCTGTTCCCCAACAGCTATTTAACTAAAAAATAAAAAATAAAAAATAACTATATATACAAATATGGGTGCCCCAGAAAGACAAGTTGATATGGAAAACATGTGGGTATTTTTCTACTTTCACAGTCAGAATTAAAACACGGGAAAGCAAACCCAGAGATTACATATATAACACCAAGGTGGGAAATATAAGCTCAAAGAACGGGCATAGGAAGGAAAAGTAATTCAAAGACATAGGTCGAAGCTGCAGAACCACAGTGTCTCATAAGCTGCTAAGAACCTAGCACATGTATCTGGAGAAGTAGCTTTATATTACTGTGCTTTATCAATTAACTCAGTTCTGCAAACACTATTGAGTCCCTAGTATGTGTCAGGTATCCTGTTAGGTGCTGTTGAGGGAAAAGGCATGAGTCAGGCAGCCCATGAGTCTCAAAGTTCAGACTCCACTAGAGAAGACAGGTGCATATACAAGCAAATCTATTAAAAACACATTGTCATAAGAACTGTATACAATGCCTGAGGTTATGGGGTAGTAAAGAACAGTTTGCCATTAGAATACAGTACAAGGTTTGGGATAACTCTAGAGTTAGAGGGAAAAGACTTGAGTGCCAACTCGGCTCGGAGCAGACTGTGCTTCTCTGAATAAATAACTTACACCTTCTAGACTGCAGTTTCCACATTCACATCAGAACAAGATGGATTGCGTGATTTCTATTAGTTCTAACTTTCTGCATTTGTGGTTGAGCTTTGTGAAGGTCAACTTTTAAGCAATGAATTAAAAGACTGTAGAAGCAGGAAACTGGGGGACAAGTACATGCTAAAAGCAAAAAACAGCATGAGCTGAGGCAATACAGAGCATAAGCTGTTATCACCAATGCATCCTGGAAATAAAACCTGTGCTACCTACTATCTGGGGAATTTCACTAAGAGTATAGAACATTCTGAACGAAAAAAAGAAAGGAAAAAGAATGGTTATAAACTTTTAAAATGTGTAAACATTTAAACACAATAGACATAAGTTACAAAAATGTTCAGAGTAACAGAATGCACTGATAACATTTAAATTAAATATAAAGAAAAGCAAATCTACTTCCAACAAATACATGGATACATCTTCGTGTCATACAGCAGATGCAGAAATGTAGCTTCTATTTTAAAAAGTCTGAATGTCCATAAACTGTTCCCAAGATTTGTCTTTATCTTATGTATTAAAGGAAAATTTCTTCTCTTGCATATTCAGAAAAGGTAAAGGTTATTATATTTAGAGAGAGGGGGAGAGAGAAAAAGAGTGAGAATTGGCAGAAATGCAAGAGAGAACCAAAATTTCAGAAAACAAAAGACTGAGTTATACCATATTCCAAACTGCTTTGGAGAAGCATTACTGAGCAGTGCACTCACCCAGCCAGCCATCCGCCAGCCATCCAAATATATATGCATACATAAGAACACACAGACATACATTTGACCATATGCAACCATTCCTACTAAAAACACAGTAGCATAATATGAGCTATGAGGAACATAAGGACGAGTGAGAAACCATGTCTTGTTGCTTCAATGAGGAAGCAAAGCTTATATATATTCTTATAAGGGACGCAGGGACGTATCACTGTAATGTGGGGCTTGGTGCCACACGTGCTGTGAATAGAAGGACAAGCAGTATCACGTGCTGGATATGGACAGCAGCCTTAGTTCAGAAACATACTCCAAACAAATCATAGAGAATGTCACCTCCTTTAAGCTTCCATTTCTTTATAAGAAAAATTTTAAAAAAAAAAACCATTTTGTAGGGTTACATAATAAGGCAATAAAATAATAATGAGAAAGCAAAGAGCCTGGCATGTACTACATGTTCAATATGGGACAGAATGTAAGCGGCAGCAATAACAAAAGTAGTAGAAATTTGGATAAGTCAAAGAATAAGATGTGCAAACTCGGGGAAAGGAGTAATTACTTCTGATCTAGGCCACATCTAGACATTTTGGAGAAAGTGATACAAACAGAATTTTAGCAGGTAACAAAAACATGTGGGGTGACATGTTGAGAGGGGACCAAGGACTGTGCGCTGCAGAGCATGCAAACAAATCACTTCTCTGTTCCTAGAGAATAAGACAGCGGGTGAACACACATAGTACAGGGAGGGCATGTCAAATTCACAATAAAGGAGTCTAAAGGGAGGCCACTATGTGCTTCTCTTCTCCCTATCTCATATATGCCATTTATTAGCCCTCTTAATATAGGATCTGCCCTCACCATAATGCTCAGGCCTATAAGAACTCTCATATCTACAAAGACTTCCTCACACCTTTGCCTTTTGCTCTACAACTGGACATGTCTCTATTCTGTTCAGATTAGAGGGAGGTCCACTGAAGCTTTCCCCAGAAATTAGGTGACAAAACAGCAATGCCCCTAGTCAGATGACAAAGGGAAACACTGAAAACATAAATGAGGGCCAGGCACGGTGGCTCACGCATGTAATCCCAGCCCTTTGGGAGGCCGAGGCTGGCGGATCACCTGAGGTCAGGAGTTCGAGATGAGCCTGACCAACACGGAGAAACCCCGTCTCTACTGAAAATACAAAATTAGCCGGGCACGGTGGTGCATGCCTATAATCCAGCTACTCGGGAGGGTGAGGTTGAGAATCACTTGAACCCGGGAGTCGGAGGTTGCAGTGAGTCAAGATCACGCCATTGCACTCCAGCCTGGACAACGAGAGTGAAACTCCATCTCAAAAAAAAAAAAAAAAAAAAAAAACCATAAATGAGGAGGCCAACATATGGCTCCTCCTGTCCCTATGAAGAGAGATTCTCTTCCAGATCCCATTCATCCCATTCCCAAGCCCTGAAATCACTAAAGAAGGATGAGTCAAAGAAAGCCAGTTCCACTAAGTGATTGATAAATTGCAAAGATGCAGTCTCCTGCTAAGGCAATAAAACATGGAGTGCTATAGAGATTAGTACAGCACCCAAGGCTTCATTTACTGTTTTTCAAGAGCAGCTTTCTAAAGGTCTTGTTCTTGTACTTTCTGAGGCAAAGGACACCCAACGATCCACAGCTGCAGCTTAGCCATGCATGCTGAAGCCTGATCCTCTCTACCACCCAGCCTAGGTGTTCACCTTACACAAGCCAGACATCTGAACTAGGCCTCTGGGACCCGACCCAAAATACTAATAGACTAGTAAAGTGTTTCCTGGGCGCAGGAGAGGACAGGAAAGAAAATAGGAGGACTGGACTATATCACAGAGTGTGAAACACCTGTGTGCAATATTGACAAAACAAACATTAATGTCATTCAAGAAGCAACTGGAAACATCACGGAGAGGGGTAAGATATTAATAATTTTTTTAATGGTGGGACAGGGACAGAAAACAAAGGGAGTTAAATCTCCTTTCACTGCCTCTTCTCTCTCAGCTCCTATTCTTCAGTTTTTTTGTTTGTTTGTTTGTTTGTTTGTTTGTTTAAGCTATTGTTTCTTGAGTTTGAATAAGCTGCTAGCATTCGTTGGTAAAAATATGGAACCTTTTCAATCAGAGTATGGTACCATTTATACCGCCCCTGAGGCTTCGTGTGTGAGTGTATACACACACATACACACGAGAGCTGGAGCTCACGTAGACCTTCAAACTCTACGTGACGTAAACTAAATGCATTGTTATTAAAACCCCTGAAACTAGGCTTCACTCAAATTTGTCTGGGAGATTTAACCAATGCAAATCTCACAGAACACTCTAGACAACTTTATCCTTCAGCAGCCTAAGGGAAGAAAAACAGCCGGAGGAGGTAAACAATTCCATGCACTTTATTAGGTTCACTTTGTATAAGTGTCTGATTGGACTACTGCTTGGCAGCATTTGCGGACATTTGTCCAAGGGCAAGAGGGAGGGACGACTGTCTGGTAGCTAAAACCCTACAAGAGAATGAGCTGGAGGTGGAAGATAATGCAGTAGAAAGGCATTGAGCTGTGACTAAAGAGGCCAGATTTCTAGTGTGAGCTCTAACCCCATTTCACTATGTAATCATAGCCATATAACCCATAAAAAGTCTTTTTCCTAAAAGGGGAGGTTGGTCTAGACTATTTCCAGGGGCTCCTTTACTTTTAGTAGCCTATGACAACCACGTTGTGAATTCACAAACTACCTCTTTCTGACACAACTTTGTACTGCAAATCACCTACACAACATTGAATTTTCCTACTCCAAGTAACCAACTCTGAAATCCCAGCACTTACCCTCACCTCCAGGTTGTTTGTATGGATTGTACTTAGGTTTTGGAGCAACTACTGGTGCAAACTTTTTGGGTGGCTGTTGTGTAGACACTGAAATGCTGGGGTTCCCAAAGGAATGGGTGGTCTCCATCCGTGCAGGCACATGGCCGAGGGGCTCACCAGTGCTTTTGGGTGGCAGCCAAGATGGGTGAGACATTGTTGGAATCTGCAATGAAAAAGAAACGAACACTGTTTTTATAGAAGCATGAAAATGAAGACAGTACTCCTCATTTCATTGCTACTTCATCTTAATCTATACTAAATGAATCTTGATAAAGTTCTCTGGAACGAAGAATGAAAGAAAATGGAAGAAGGAAAAATGAAGAGGCAGAGGAATCATGAGTAGAAGGAGGAGGAGGAAGAGGAGGGAGGACAGGAAGAGGAGGAAGGAGAGGAAAAGGAGAAAGAGAGAAAGAGACTGAGGAGGAGCAGGAAGAGAACACTCCCTCAAACTTGAATATCTCCCTTCCAATAGTCAACTATTTTAATGCCTAGCACTGTTGGGAAATAGATGTGAATAAGAAATGGTTCCTAACTTGAAGGAGTTTTTATGGTAGGAGAATGGAAAAGAGCTTGAATTTTATTAATAATCTATTAAATTAATTATCTCTCCAATTAAATGGTTATGTCTAAATGAAGTGCTAAGTTACCTAAGTGAGGTTAAGAACAAGTGTTGCTGAGATGCAGAAAAACATAGGCTCACTTCTTGGTAGGGGCAGAATTAACAAGATTTTATTGATGAGGTGATACACAGACTGGGTTTGAGTGCTAAGCAGGGTTGAGCCTGAAAAATGTTAGCAAAATATATAGGCAGAAAAGTACACGGCATTTACGTTTAGTGTGCTTGGAGGGGGAATAACAGAAAGTAGCAAGCAAAAGAACTAAAAGGTGGGTTGAAACCAAAGCACAGACAGCTTAGCAGCCACTGTTCAGTTTAAATTCATTCTTCAGTTATTAAGGAGCCACTGAAAGTTTATTTTGGAAACAAGGGTTTAACAGATACCTCGCAGGACACTTTTAAATGACCCATCGGCAGGAGCAGCTCTGGTCCCCACCAAGGGGCACGTGGAAAAGGGGAAGAGGGGCATATTGGTTGTCACAATGTCTGGGACAATTATTGGAATTTAGGGCCAGAGGATAGAATATTCAACACATGTAATGCAAAGGTCAGCCCTGCACAACAAAGAAATGCCCATCAACATGTATGCTGAGCTGATACCATGTTGGACCTTCACGAAAAGCTCACTTCAACTAGGAGGGAACAATCAGATCAGCCCAGACGCTGCTCCGATCAGATTGCACACACCGTTTGAAGAAAGGAAATGTCTCCTCTGTCAGGGTAAGCCAAACACCTCTCCAGTCAGCCTGCCTGCTGGGGATGAGACTCAGAGGCTGCCGCCGAGGAGGGCTCTCCAAGCCTGATTGCAAGAGCTCTCCAGCATAGGGACGCCCGGAAGGCACCCTGTACCCGCCCCCAGCCCAAAAGCCACCTACTAATTTATTAATTGAACCGAATTAATTAAGAGGGCTACATGATTACCTCCAGATGTCTGTAAAGACAAAGAGCATCAGAACACAGAAATCAAAGGCCTCAGTACATGGCACAGTAATAGAGAGACAGGGTGGAGGGGAGAGCTGGGAAAGAGTGCTGCCTGGACATTAACATCAGTCCACACCACCAACAAGTGGCATGACTTTGAACAGCATCTCCTCTAGAGCCTCAGATAGTTTCACTCTCTCAGAGGACTCAGCCAAGCACAATGGCTCACACCTCTAATCCCAGAACTTTGGAGGCCAAGGCACTTGAGGCCTGGAGGTTGAGAATAGCCTGGGCAATAGAATGAGACTCAGTCTCTACAAACAATTAAAAAATTAGCGGGATATAATGGTGCACACCTGCTGTTCCAGCTACTCAAGAGGCTGAGGTTGGAGGATCACTTGAGCCTGGGAGACTGAGGCTGTGGTAAGCTGTGATTGCACCACTGCACTCCAGCTTGGTCAACAGAGGGAGACCTTCTCTCAACAAACAAACAAACATATAAACCTCTGTCTTCCTTAACTCTCAGAATTTTTATGGCAACCAATGAGATGATATTAAAGTACTTTTTATAGTATAAAGTGCTATGCAAAGTGAGAAAAAAACATGCCTCTATTCTTATAGAAAGTCAATGGCAATTTTATGACTATCTTGCTTGGAAGAACAGCTTGACGTGCAGTTTTCTTAAAAGACAAGGATAACATGAATCAATGACAAAGACGCTAAACTGGGAATCAAGACACATGCTATTGAAGCCAGTGATGGTACTGGCTTTTCACTCTGGTTACAGGGCCTTTCTTTTCTTTTTTATCCCCTGTACCTTTTACATATTCGTATATACACACACATACATACATGTATATATATACACACACAAAGACACACATATACTTGCTAAACTGGGAGTTCCTTAAAAGGGTAAGGACCATATTTTACACATTTATAAACTACCATTAAGGCCTAGCACAAAACCAATATAGAAAAACAACCAATGAATGTCTGTTTTACTCATGGTTTTTAAATTTAGCTACACATTTGGAATAACTTGAGATGATTTTTTTTCTAAATACCAAAACCAAACCCATCTCACACAGCTGAGAAATGCCAATTTTGGTTTTGCTTTTGCTTTTAATTGAGGCTTGGTCTTCTACTAAATTGGGATAAAAGTGATAAAAGTGACTGGTTTGCTTTCAGTATGACTAAAGTGAATATAAGTGTGAAATAAAAGGGATCAAGTAAAGGTTTGAAACTTTTAATGCATTAAGCACATTTGTAGTATAAATGTTAATTATAATTTTTAAAATGGCTTAATACTGTCCTCAAAAGGTCTCTATAAATCTAACGTCATTTTACAATAAAAGGTTTAAAACTGGCTAATATAGGAGGCAGTAGTTTCTTAAGCAAAGATTCACATTTTTCACAGCAATCCCAAGTTACTGACTGACTGTATCATCTTGGCTTTTCAGATATAGCACAGATATAAAGAAACAGGCAATTTCTGGGAGAGTATAAATAAAATTTAAGCATCAATATGCAAATCATTGGCTCCACAGTCATTTCAGTTGTCCCCCAGTATCATAAATTACCCGCACGCTGCCCTCCATGAAGAAGCACCTGCAGCTACTCCTCCTGAGAGGCCCATCTTCTGACCAATCATTTGTTTGCAGATGACCTTTTTAGTATCTTCTCTCAGCATTCTTCTGCATGTCAGCAGTGACCCAGTGACACCATTTCCAGGATTTATAATAAGTTTTCATGATTCTGAACCCTTGCTGATGCTGTGTTCAACATCAACAATGCCGTTTACCTCTCTTCACTTTCTACCAAGCCCTATATTTTTATATTGTCCCAGCTCAAATGTCTCTAACTCTGTGAACATTTCCCTAACTCCTCCAAAGAAGAGAAGCTTAATTCCTTTTTCTGGGCTCTTTACGACTTTCTGCATACTTATAACAGTCCACAAGGAAGCCATTTATTTACCTGCCTACATGTCCCAACAAGTTGGAAACTCCAAGTAGTCTCACTATACTGGCACAACGCCTAGGCAAGAAGCCCTTACATAACTATCTTACACAGAAATGGGTCAATGAATGAACATTACCCTTTCTTAGTTACTCATATCTTTCTAGAATTGCTATAGCATTCACTGATACAATCATCTCTTTTTACTTTCCTTAATTTGATGATGTAATGAAGCATGCTGATAGATTTCCAGATATTGAACTATCTTTGCATTTGTGGAATAAAATCCTATCTAGTCACAGCTGCAGTGCCCTCTTTAGCAATCACTGATGCATTAACCTCTTTTTCTCTCCCTTAATTTGATGATGTAATGAAATATGTTGATAAAGCCTAGACATTGAACCATCTTTGTATGCCTAGAATAAATCCTTTGTTACGGTTGTGTTTTGATATATTAATGAATTAACTAGGCTATTTTATTTATAATTTGTGTACATATAATTATAATAAAGAGCATTTTATAGCATTTTTTCTGCCTGTTTTACTTATCATGATTAGGTTTTGATAGGGGAGTTTTCTCCAACCTCCTCTACTGTCTAGGTTATTTAATAACTTCATTGGAATTATCTGGTTTTTTTAAAGGTTATCCAAATTCAGCATAAAGTCATCTAAATATATCTTTCTTTAACAGACATTAATCATATTATCAGTAACTTCTATGATAGTAGTAGTAGCTTTCTATTTATTCTGAGGTCATTTTGCAGTACTTTTCTGATAGAAATTCACTCTTTTTTTCCTAGGTTTGATCTCTCCTCTCTCTTAACCAAGCTACTTCTTGTCTAAAAATGACTTCCAATGTACTATGCATCAATTTAGATCATAAGCATTACTTTCTACTAGTCCTTGAAGGTAAATCTTGCACTATATCCTACAGTTCAAGTTATATATCCTTATAGTACAATTCTACAGCATCTACATACTGTTGTCACATATTCATCACATGGTACCCTGCCCGTCTGCTTGCCTTTTTCTCAAACTAAACTCTCAAATCCTTGAGAGTGGAAATATTTACCATTTTATAATCCCAGGGCCTACACATGATAGGTACTCAATAAAAATGTCTGTTAATTTAATGAATGAATGAATTTATTTGCCTGGCACTGGCGCTATAGATGAATCAGATTCCTATTCTTTACTCAAAGAGCTCAAAGCCTATTTGAGGAAGAAATATTTATAAATGTGAAAAGAGAAAGACAGTAACACAGAAAGCACAGAAAAATCTTGGGGGATGTCAGAAAAGCTAGCAGAAGCTTGGCAGAGGTAGCCCTTAACCAGGACTTTGAATGATGAGTAAATAAAAGAAAACTGGAGTAACAAGGGCAAAGATTAGAAATAATACTGTGAGCCTGGGTATGAAGCAAGGCATTTCTGTAGGACAGGGATCAGACCAGTGGTACCAAAATGAGGGATTCAGGGAGAATAGTTAGGGGAAAGTTCTAAAAGATAACGTGAGTCCTGCCTTTTAAAGGTCTTATATAAAGATAAGATAAAGATAAGAAGCTAGAGCTTTTATCCTTGAATAGGAAGATAACGAGAGTGAAAATTCCAGGTACTAAAAATTAAATCATGTAGGATGGATCCAAGGAAAGTGATAAATCCAATAGTATGGACATAGAGTCCCTGTGGCCCCAGTTCTAGTCTCAGCTATACTAGTGTGACCTTTACTCATTTGCAAAATGAATACCTGTAAAGTCCCAATCGGCTCTAATATCCTAGAGTGCTTTCTTTCTCTAAAATCTTAATTACAGCTCTTCATTTTGATAAATGGGTTTGATGAAACTTCACAAGTTTAATGAACAGATGAACTAGCACATATTACTGGGGCTTCTTGGCTTCTCAGAGAGACCCATGTAAACCCAGAGATAAGCAGTGGTGAGAGCTGGTGTTGCTGGACCAAGATTCACACTGCTCTTACTTCCCCTCGTTCTAGACAGGTTTCACTCGAAGCTCATAATCATCATGAAAGCAAGAAGTGAAAGGGAAGATTTCCAGAGAGGCTCTGAGAATACACAACCACCATCAGCAGACAGGAAAGCAAGAGCAATGGCCCTCCTCTAAGCAAGATGCCTACTGCTAAAGAGAACTGGGGAGCTGCTGCTTCCTCAGCGTTGTTCTTTCAGAAATTGTCAAATGCAAACAATTAAGAAGAACGTAAGAGGTTTCACTTATCAACTTCTCTGCTGCTCTTCTGTCTTTTCCCCCAGCCATCCTAAGAAGACTAGAGACTGACAATAAATAACAAGTGTTTATTGAAGATTTATTATATGTCAAACAATTTTTCAATGGCCACACAGTCATCCCAACTGCCATATGAGGTAGCATTATCATTACCCACATCTAGCAAATCAAGAAAGTAAGACTGCAAGAGGTTGAATAACTTGCTCAAGGATATACAGCTAACGAACAGCAAAGCTGAAGCTGGGACACAGATCTTTGACTCCAAATCTCTCCAGTGTTCACTCTGTGTTACCTCCTTATTTGGAGAAGAAAGGAAGACACCACAGATAAAAGGAAATCAGCACTTAACAGTTGTTTTTGCTCTTATTATTTCCATTCCAGCTCTTGAGTTCTACTTGCCATAATGTTTTCTCTATTCTGTACCCTCAAATCTAATCATAATAAGCCACAGGACCACAAAGTAATGAGGCCAATAGTCAACAGACAAAAAAAAAAAAAAAAATCAAGGCACAACAGAATACAAATAACTACAAAAGGCTATGTGATGACCAGAAACCACCCCATACAGGTGGGAAAACTTAGGGCAATAGGCCAACTGACAGTTAATACTAACAAAGCTCTCTCAGGATACCATGTGAATGCCAAGTCACTGTCATCCACAAAAACAGAAAGAAGTAGTGTTTGGTCACATTTTCCTTTTTTTCCTCCAAATCAGTGTGCCACTCTTCTAAAAAGATTTATATAGATAACCAAAACTGAAAAACAAACAACCGTTCCATCGTATTATCTAACATCCATTGCAATAAGCTTAGAGTAGTGTTTATCAAAACAGTCTGCACACTAACCTCATACGGGGATCTTTATGTATATACTCTGATCCAAGCATTGAGAACAATTTACTTAGAGCAGTTCTCTTAGTCTTTAAATGACATTGTATTAGTCCCTACATCTTCCTGGCAACTAATTCAAGGCCTAGCACTTGGTCAGTGTGCACTAAATAAATGAATGGTATTAGAAAAGAGACATACATTAACACCACAGAACTGAGGGACTATTTGACTTAAACATCAGAAGTAGCTGATGGCAGACTAACGTTTAGCATTCATGTCCCTTAGCAACATTTTCTTCATTTAAACAAGCCGTTACAATTTAAATAACACTCTCCTATAACTTTGAAGGTTTTTTTTTAAATGTTCTCTTTATACAAAAGTCAGTACCTTCCTGGAATTTCAAAACCGTTTTCCTAATCATCCATTAAACTGGTACAACGTGGTTCCCGCTCTGGGCTATACGGCTCTCCATTATTGTCCACATCTCAGTATTCAGTGGGAAGATGCCTGATCTTCAGAATTCAGACCCAGCTTTTAGTCTTAGCTTTGCCATGAGCCCATTGTGTAACTTCCATTATCTCTGAAATCTTGTGTCCTTCTCGAAAAATGTGGTGATGGAATTAGATGGTACAAATGACAACTCTGCTCACAAGCTTTTATGAGTCTATGAAAGATCTTGACTTAACAAGTAGCCAACGCCAAGTAAAACGAGATTCTATATCATCCGTAACTCCCTTTGTTTTGATATCATCTGTAATTCTCCTCTTTGCTCGTCAGTGAGGAAGCACAGTCCTCTTTTTCTCTCTTTTTCTGTCACCTGTTTCCCTGACTCTTCTATCCTCCCCATTGAAGGACGGATTCTTGGGTTGATCTCAGAGATTAACAAGGTATCAATCAAGATGTATTATGCACAAGTAAATAAGTATTTAGGCAAACCTTTTCCAAACGGTGTAAGTCCCTACCAGTGTAATTGAGAAGCAGATATGCTGTGGCATGTGGTGGAAGCGTGGGAAGACAGCACTGAAGAATAACGCAGGCTGAAAATTACACACAATTGTTAGTTGAACAGCAAATGTATTCACTCTTCTTCTGAAGCATCAGGTCAGATAGAGCCGGAAGGGCAAAGCAGGATCTACCATGGTCTGAAAATGTCAATGTATTCACTCAACTTCTTCTTATAGACAGCTTTGGCCCAGCACTGGCTAGGTGCCCCACTCTCTGCATGGACAGCTGGCATTGCTCAGAAGAGGTAACGAGAGAACAACGCTACAGAAATGCCAAACCTTTATATAGGCTATCTGAGAGACATTTGGAAAAACTGGAAAAGGCACTAGACTTAGATGCAGAGGACTTGGACGTAGTTTCCATCTAGCTCAGTCACTATCTGGGTCTATGACTTTAGTTCTTAACCTCTTTGAACCTCAGTGACCCTTCCTATCTGTACACTAAAGATTAGATACCCACTACCATTCCCTCTAACTCTCATGTTTCCATGATTCCCCCACAAGTCCACAATTTCAAGGAGCTAAGGTTTCTTACAAAACTATGTTTTAACTCCTATGAGACCAGGGAGTATAGAGTGAGGGAAGGTAGGGTTGGGATCGACACGTTAAATGTCCATCTGCCTTGCACAGGGTACCAGAAAAAATAAATTAACACTAATGATGCACTCCTTATTCTTGGCAATGCTGCAGGTGACAAGAAAAACTCGGCGGCACTTCAGGATCCAAAGAACCACGAAGCAGCAAGGGAGAGAAGCGTCAGGTCTAGACAAGAAAACATTGTCTCAGATAAAGAAGTTAGACAGGGCCGGGCCCAGTGGCTCAGACCTGTAATCCCAGCACTTTGGGAGGCCAAGGCAGGCAGATCGTTTGAGGTCAGGAGTTCAAGATCCGCATGGTCAACACGTTGAAACCCCATCTCAACTACAAGTACAAAAATTAGCCGGGTAGAGAGGGGCATGCCTGTAGTCCCAGCTACTTGGGAGGCTGAGACAGAAGAATCACTTGAACCCGGGAGGCAGAGGTTGCAGTGAGCCAAGACTGTGCCACTGCACTCTAGCCTAGGAGACAGGGTGAGACTCCATCTCAAAAAAAAAAAAAGAAAAAGTGAGACAGAACACTGACATTCCTCCACACTGCACTTTCACTTCAGATTCAGAATGGCACTCGAAAAGGAAACAATCAACCCTGACAGGGAAATAATAGCACTGAAAGATCAGGACTCTCAGGAGAGAAGGTTAAGGATGGAACAAATACTGACTAAGTGGCCTTTTGTTTGCCACAGTTTCTATCAGTCAAGGGAAAAAACAGACATGGTTGACAATAGTCAGGACAGACTACTTAAGAGCTAAAAGGTCACAGAGAGTCCCAGCTAGGAGAAATCTTAGGAACTAATTTACCTCTTCTAATTTGAGTATTCAAATACCGAGATTTGGAGAAGCTGAAGAGACTTATCCAATGTAATAGAGCAGCTAGAACATACCACAGGCTGGGTTTAAACCCAAACGTTCTACCTCCAAAGAGCATCTGCAGGGGGAAAGTTTGATTAAACAAGCTCGTAACTCTATTGATTGCTAGATTATAACTAGATGGGGTAGGTAAAAGGCAATGGAATAGAGCATAGAAGTAAACAATTTCTCTGCCAAGAAAGTTCACAACCGTGACACTGAAAATTAGCACAGAAGAAAAATGGCCCAAACCTTGCATTCCAGGTCACATTTGATAAGAATGGTTCCACGTGGCAAAGTAACCAAGAAAATGTGAATTTTCTCTGGACCTCAGTTCCTGCAGATCTAAAATAATAAGCAATCAATGATGATCTTCAAAATCTCCTCCCACAACTTCTTATGACCCATAATGTTATCGCTAGTCTGTGGACTGTGCTGTGCTGGCAAAAAATGGGCTGTTTGGCAGGTTTCTTCTTAGTCCTTGATTCTAACAGACTGCTTTTCTGTCCAAGGCCAAGAGAAAACACGCAACCATAGCCTGCACCTCTTTGAGTTCAGTAAATCTACTTCTAAAAATGGAAATCTGGATTTGTAAAGGTGAGATGCTAAGTGCCTAATTCATAAAGATTTTGCCGCTCACCCAGGAGGAAAAAGTGATGATAGGAAAAATCACCAATATGATCTCTAAGGAGACCTAGCAATCTCTTTAACGGTTATCTAGCATCTTCTATTTCTAAACCTACCAATAACTGTGTAAATCTGCAAGTTAACTGCTGCTCACTTAGCTATGTTGCCCTGACAGCTTGTTCAAACTTTAATAAAACATGTAAACACTCCATTTTAGATATCCATTTACAAGTCTGTCATGCCCATCACTGAGGCCATGAAATTTTGCTACCACTTCAGGATATTCTAATTATCTTAATTTTTTAATGATTTTATTTGTATTTTTCTGTTATTGAATATTTATTTTGATATGTCAATAAAATGAGGAAGATTTTAAAAGCAATTTTAGTTATAACTTAAAAAAGTAGAAATTCTTAATTTTTTTGTTCAACGAATATGAGTCTACTATTGATGAATGCTAAGACATATTTACATCTGATAACATTGCTTGTGGCTGTGAAGCAATGTTTATTCAGGCCACATAATCTGCTAAGAGTAATCATAGCAACAAGATGGGGAGTTACCAATTATACTTCAGCCTTTTGAACATCATATTGTTCACAAAACTGTCAACCGTGTTGTTTGTATCCTATATCAGAACTACTATAAATTAGCTTAGAGCTTTTGAATTGAGTTTGGACATTATAATTTATTTATTTTTATTATTATTATCATTATTATTAT
This sequence comes from Macaca thibetana thibetana, assembly GCF_024542745.1. Classification (NCBI taxonomy): domain Eukaryota; kingdom Metazoa; phylum Chordata; class Mammalia; order Primates; family Cercopithecidae; genus Macaca; species Macaca thibetana. Next base: position 9,885,351 of record NC_065579.1, read on the forward strand.
TTAGAGACAGGGTCTCACTCTGTTGCCCGAGCTGTAGTGCAGTGGCACCATCATGGCTCACTGAAGCCTGCAACTCCTAGACTCAAGTATTTCTCCCACCTGAGCCTCTCTAAAGTAGCCGGGACTGTAGGTATGCCACAACATCTGGCAAATTTTTTAATTTTTTTGTGAAGACAAGGTCTCACTATGTTGCCCAGGCTAGTCTCGAACTCCTGGGCTCAAGCGGTCCTCTCACCTAAGCCTCTCAAAGTGCTGAGTTTAAAATCATCACACCTGGCCTATAATTTAAACTAATATTATTGAATTAATATTTTATTGTTATTCTAAATTAAAGTTTCCAGTTTAATCTCTGATTCTCTAATTACATATCATCTTAAATATCTATTAAGAAAAAGCTCAGCTGGGAGCAGTGGCTCACACATATAATCCCAGCACTTTGGGAGGAGACCGTGGATTTCTCGAGGCCTGGAGTTCGAGATCAGCCTGGGCAACATAACAAGATGTGTCTCTGGGAAAAAAATAATAATAATTTCTTTAAAAAATTAGCTGGGAATGGTGGCTCGCCTCTCTAATCCTAGCCACTCAGGAGGCTGAGGTGGAAGGATCACTTGAGACCAGGGGTTCAAGGTTACAGTGAGCCATGACCATACCACTGCACTCCAGCCTGGGCAATAGAATGAGGCCCTGTCTCTAAACAAGTGTTTAAAAATCAACTTTATTCTAAAGCAAAATATAAGTATATTGCTAAATTTAAAATTTTAATCCATAAATGATAGAAAAATAAAGTGGTACCAGAGACATAAATTATCAACCTTCAAGGACCATGAGATACAGTTTTAGAAAACAAAGAAATCCAACCTCATGCATTATATACTCTGAAATATAATTTTTATTTAATTCCAAGAGCCTAGAGAAATTATTTCTCAGTATTTGAAATGGTATGAAAAATAGGCAAGCTTCTCACTAGTTTAAATTATGTAGGAGAGGCTAGTTTTGTAACTTCACATTTAATAGCAAACCAGTTGGAAGCATTTTCAACTGGGGACCTTTTTTTCAAGTCATTGTGGAAATTGTTCCACTTTTATTTCCAGATTTTGAAACAGAGACAAAATCTGGTTAAGCATTAACCAATGGCAACAGAGTAAAAATGAACCAGGCTGTTTCAAATCAGTTTCAGAATCACATCAGTGGACCTTATCCCTTTTAAGTTTCTCTTGATGAGAGAACTGTTGTAGTAGCTTCTGTATTTTTATCAATTATTGACCACTGTGTAAAAACATAAAATAAAATACAAGAAAAATATACTCTGTTAGCTAATGTTCTAATAAAACACAAATACACACACACACACACACACACACACTTTAGATATTTTTAAGGAAGTAGCAAAGGACCCAATATTCACCAATATAGAAAGTTAACATCCTTGAAGTGTGCAATTGTTAATGAAGACATTTCATCTAATGTGGAGCTCAAGATGAAGCTTCCCCACCATCTGTGAGTTCACTTGTACGTGTCCAATGACAAGGAGCTCATTACCTGATAAGACAGCCCCTTCTGTAGCAGAAAAGTTACCACTGCTAGAAAGTTTTCTGCAGCTGAAGCCTCTATTCCCATAAGTACCACTTACTGGCCCTACCTCTGCCCTCTAGAATCACAAAACCTCTAATACATAGCGGACCTTTATATATTTCAGGTAATTTATTTGTTTCCCACTCACTTTACATCTTTATGTGTTTCAACTTTAATCAGTCTAGTTCTTCCCCTTTTTAAAAAGTAGCCTTACAACTCTATAACCAAATGTTAAATATAAATTTTTAAGGCCCAAACTAGTAGCTTTCAAACTTTTCCTTAGCAAAATAAATGGTTTCTTCATGCCAAATCATAAACAAAATCCCAAGTATAAACAGGCAAATTAATAAAACCATTACAGGAGCATTTAAATCATCATACTTTGGCAGAACATACTTTAATTTGGGTGACGCATAAAATGCATTATTGCCCTAGGATCCCCAATATGCTATAAGCCAGACTGGAAACCCACTGCTTTAAAATATTACAATACTGTGAGTGAAGAAAAAACAAAATTAGTATCTTCTTTATCTATATTTTCCTAGTGCCTAATAGAGAGGATATCCCATCATCAGAGCCCAGCAAGTGATTATTATATAAAAGAGAAGGTCAACTTAAACACATGAAAATACTGAGACTTAAGCACTGGGTTTGAGTCATTTTTTTTTTTTTTGAGACGGAGTCTCGCTCTGTCGCCCAGGCTGGAGTGCAGTGGCGCGATCTCGGCTCACTGCAAGCTCCGCCTCCCGGGTTCACGCCATTCTCCTGCCTCAGCCTCCCGAGTAGCTGGGACTACAGGCGCCCACAACCGCGCCCGGCTAATTTTTTTGTATTTTTAGTAGAGACGGAGTTTCACCGTGGTCTCGATCTCCTGACCTTGTGATCCGCCCGCCTCGGCCTCCCAAAGTGCTGGGATTACAGGCGTGAGCCACCGCGCCCAGCGGGTTTGAGTCATTTTAATTCACATTTCAAACACTGTTCTTGAAGGCTCTGTATAAGTAGGATGACCATATATCTCCAATTTATACTTGCTGTTTTGGTGTAATTATTAACTGTGCCCCTTTGCAAAAGTGTCCCAGTTTTGATGATAACTCATATAATCACCTACTTAAAACACTGTGATAATGAGGTTTTGGTCATTTAGTCCAAGTGAATCCTGAATACAGTCAAGTCCTCTCCCAGAAGTTCCATATGGCTAAAGCCCTCCCATACTTTTGAGTTCATTACCGGGGTTGATAAGAAGGCAGAGCAATTAGCAATGGGAAGTAGAGGAGGCTTTGGGGGCTTCCCTGCTTTAGGAGCATGTGCTCTTAAGAAGGAAAGAAGGTACTAAAATGAATCTTCAGGGTAAAAGTAAGATATAGCAGAAATCTAGCAGAAACTATTATCAACGAACCTATTCACTCAGCTTCTTTTTCCTGAAACAAAAATGTCACTTTTTCTTAAAAAAAGTAAAAATAAAAATAAATCAGAGTATTTACTTCAAGTATATCTTTACCACCTGACCCCACACACATGAGATTATCAGTGATTTTATAATATACACTTGGTTACAACTACTAGAAGGACAATATGTTGCCTGATTCTTAATTTGGAGCAAAAAAATATATATGTGTCTAAAATATATCCAAATGCATTCACTAGGGTACAGTGTAAAGGTGGAAGGGATTACTAACAATTATTTCACGTTTCTAAATAGGGGTTACACAGAGTTGAGGGAAAAGTCAGAAGAATTCAGTGCAGGCTCAACATTTCGGAATATTTCAAGGTGGTTTTTTCATTGCCTATTAATTCCACGTGCAGTTGCCTTGTGTCTGGGTGGGTTTTGTTACTGCAGTGGCCTCCCATCTATTCCAACACCACCTCCTTTTTCAATCAGGGTTGCCTTATAAATGCACCTCAGCATCTGGCCAGGATGGTCCCAGTTGCTCATTCTGCTTGTTTTGGAAATTTCTTTTACCCATTTCGCCTGTTTATTGTCAAGACAATGTAGAATTTTTTCGTTAAAATTCAAGAATAATTGACCTGTGAGTTGAACTAACTGTGACTGCATGAAATGCAGGGAAAACAACTATTTAACAACCTCTATGTTTCCTTTTAAGAATAAGTCTATTTAGTGTATTATAAAGAAATCATTTTACATTAATTCTCATTGCAAAACTTGTATTTGGCTGGTGAGGAGGCAAGTGGGGTCAAAACAGTGCAGCGAGGGAGCAACAGCATGGAAAGTTGGCAAGCTTTTTTAAGACAGAACTCCCCCCAGACATGGTGAGCACTGATACGTTATAATACCGCATGTCTCCGTGTAGTACTTTCCAAGATGTTTGAAACCAAAACAGTTTAGAATGCTCTCCCACCTCAGGGTCTTCCCTCCTTATGGCATTTTTCTGATAAATAGGAATTCCCCTCTTAGGGATTCCCTAAAGTAAAACTGTTGCAGTCCATTCTGTTATATAATTAACTACACTGACAAGTAGAGATGTAATAGAACGTAATTGTTACTCTGACTCCAACTTAATATCTACTACACACAAAGTCTTATGGAAGACATGCTCGAAATATGAAAACCATCACCCTTCATATGGTGGATATGGTGGATTGACCTTCAAACTTCCCATATGGCACAGGCTGTCTTGCAGGTAAGATTTGACTGCAAAAGAAATTCTGCCAAAAATATATGTAATTGGCTTGATAGCTGAAAGGCAAAAGTAAGATGGATGACATGTCTCTGCTGTTTGCCCTGTTTTCTGTTAAAAGAATGGCCACACAGACACGGGATTTTTGAGCATCCACATTCTGATATTGAGTCTTCGGCCTGTTGGTTGTCAAAAAGAAGCTGTGACAAAAAGAGTAAGTAGCTGGACTCTTACGTCTCAGGGTCCAGCTACCACCATTCTGACTATGGCTTTTGATCTCTGTTTCACAAGTTTTGTGATGTATTACTGAACTCAGTAATTCCCATGGTGGCTTCACTATTTTCCTCTTTCTTGATTGTAGAAAATGGAATAATATTGTGTAGTTTTGCGATTCATTTCTGGAGACAGCCTCGATCCTGCTCCGTGCAGTCCTTCTAATTACTTCTATACAACACCCTGTATTAAGTATCTTCCACTTAAAATATCTGAAGTGGTTTGTTTCCTCTAGTGAACCCTGACTGAAACTCCCTCAAGATCCTTACAATTTAGTAGCCGATGGCCAATAATGACACTTTATCAACAAGAGACAGGTTCAAATTCATTGTGCAAATAAATCCTGATTGCCTATGCAAAGCACTTGGATCACCTCTAGGAGAAGAGCTGTGCACAGAGAACACCCAGTGCCGTCCCTCTCAGAACTCCCAGTCCAGGGGGAAGAGGCATGCTACGACTCCAGAAGTACTGAGTGATACGGAGGAGGCCAGCAGAAAGCTGAATCTAGTCTAATCTCCGCATACTAGCCTCAGCCCTATCACTCACCAGCCATGTTTTCTAACTGAGGGGGCTAGATGAATGAAAGTCCCTTTCTCTCCAACATTCCACACCTCCACAGATGAGTCTTTGTACTCATAAGGGAATTCACTTGGATTTAAGTCCTAACAAGACTTCCTAAATTTTCAGTTCCCTAAATCTGAAGGTCAGAACACAAAGGTCACATAACACACATGCCTGATACAGTTTAAAAGGGAACAGGAATCCGTGACCCCCAAGTATTCTGTGGTAGCCTACAACTAGAAAGCCTCGAGGAGGAAAATCCAAAATCGTGGTTGCAGTGCTTGTTAAGAACGGCAGAGAACAAACGACGTCGTCAGGGTCTCTCTCTTCTTGGAAAATTTCTGCCTCCATGTCTGACAAGAAGGAAGATTATCTATAGACACCGGCTTCTCTTAAAGTACTCAGACCAATAGGTATAGTAAAAGAAATATTAGGCAAATGCAGTAATGCTTAGATCTCTCAAGAAAAGCCACTAATTTCCTTACGTCTCAGACAAGAAAATCTTTGAAAGTCATAAACGAGAAGGAGTTTTTGTAGACAGAAAGAAAAACAGCAAGAGAGACCTAGTAAAACGTCTAAACCCAGTTCTGGCACCCGCTCCAGTAGTGGCTGCAGGCCAGGGCCTTCCCAGCCTCACTAAGCCTTAATTTCCTCACCTGTAAAATGGAGACAACAGTCCTTCCTGACTTACGCCATGGGTGTTTGTGCTGATCAAGTGAAATACTCAATGGAACGGCATTTTGTAAACAGCAGAATGATATACATATGAAGGAAGATTATTAATAAAGGAATTTCAAAGGAAAGCTATAAATAGTACTTTTAAGCCCAGGCAGCAAAAGAAGATGTAAATATAGCAGTGATTTTACAATTTTGTGATCTAGGGGAAGAAATGGTGATCAGAATTGTGACAAACAATGATGTCCAAAAGAGAAGAGAAACCAGCTCAGCTCTGTCATAATTGTCTCAGTTCCTGTACCACACACAACAATGGAAAGATTGCAGGGAGGGGCAGGAGCAGGCCTGTGACTGTGGCACACCAAAGACATGGAGACACAGCTTCACGAAAATGATGCTTCTACCTCTGTAATAATAACAATCAGAATCTCATACTGTGGGTCCTGTAAGGATTTGAAAGTGGCTTATGCGAGTGACTTCGCCACTTTCTCAGTTTTATCTCTTGGAAGGACCACAACTGGACAGAGTGAGGCCAAATTCCAGGTTTGCTCACCTGGATAAACAGAAATACAAAGGCAGATCTCACCCACAGTTAGATTTCAGGACCCAAAGGGGATAGGCAGGTTCAGACAAGATTCAGGCAACAACTCACTCAGATTTCTTTTTTTTTTCTTTTTTTTTTTTTTTTTTTTTTTTTTTTTTTTTGAGACGGAGTCCCACTCTGTTGCCCAGACTACAGTGCAGAAGCACGATCTCGGCTTACTGCAACCTCCTCCTCCCAGGTTCAAGTGATTCTCCTGCCTCAGCCTCCTGAGTAGCCAGGATTATAGGCTCCTGCCACCACACCCAGCTAATTTTAGTATTTTTAGTAGAGATGGGGTTTTGCCATGTTGGCCAGGCTGGTCTTGAACTACTGACTTCAGGTGATCCGCTCACCTTGGCCTCCCAAAGTTCTGGGATTACAGGCGTGAGCCACCGCACCCAGCCTCAGATTTCTAAGAGAACGTGGAGGTCTCTTACTAAGCAGTAGGTCAAGCACAGCCAAAACTGCTCAGAATTGAGTGAGGCAAAGTGCCCTCCATCCTCAATCCAACGCAAAGAGGCCAGGTTAGCAGACAAGTAAGAACTGAGCCAAAAGTCAAGTCCCAGGCCCTTGGGCACAAAGGCAAAGGAGGAGTTCTAGTTCTGAAGCAAAACGGTGACCTATTAGTCTGTACTGGGGTGGAGATGTCACAAAGCTCTCCAGGGTATTGGGACATCAGGTGACAGGGAGGTGAAATAAGTGAGATAAATTAACCCTACCTATAATTCACATAAAAACAGACCTCAGTGGCACACAAATATACCAAACGCACACATACACACACACACACAGCTTAAATAATAATCAGGGAAATATACATTAAAACAGGCATGAAGTACTTTTTCAAACAGTTTACCAAAAAATTGAAAGATTCATAAAATCCACCGTGGGACAGGATTTGTCAGGAAATTAACCTTCACAATATTATGATTCTTCTTATAAACATACATATTCTCTATTCATTTATTTAGGAGACATATTACATATTGTCTATTGATGCTTTTGCACCACAAAGCATTGAGGACCTGTGACAGAGACCATCTGGCTCACAAAGCCTAAAATATTTACTACTTGGCTCTTTACAGAAAAAGTTTGAGGACCTCAGGTATAAACTTAAAAAGTTACTGCTTTCAGTGAGTACAGATATAACCAATTTCTTCTCTGTCTGAAGACTTTTGCTAGTTTTATTTTTTAACATGACCACTAATTTATATCAGGGTTTACTGTGATCCATACTCATGATGTAAGTTTTTCATTAACGCTGACCAATTATCCCAATGCTATGAGAATAATCCTTCCTTTTTGGAACATATCAAGGTGGTTCTTTTATTGCCTATTAATTCCACGTGCAGCTGCCTTGTGTCTGGGTGGGTTCTGTTACTGCTGTGACCTCCCATCTATTCCAACACCACCTCCTCCTTCAATCAGAGTTGCCTTATAAATGCACCTCAGCATCTGGCCAGGATGGTCCCAGTTGCTCATTACGCTTACTTTGCAAATTTCTTTTACCTGTTTTGCCTGTTTATTGTCAAGACAATTTAGAATTTTTTGGTGAAAATTCAAGAATAATGGACTTGAGAGTTGTACTAACTCTGATTGCATGAAATGTAGGGAAAACAACTACTTAACAACCTCTATGTTTCCAGTTAGAAATAAGGCATGTCTCAATTTAGTCAAACCGTCCTGCATGTGACTCAAAAACGCCCTAGAACCTTTTATAAGACATGCACAATTCTCACTAAAATGTTTCCTCTTTGATTTGCTGTGAATGGGATCCTAAAGATTGGAAAGTACTCATCTTCAAATGCAATTAAAAAAAAAAAAAACTGGAAATGAGGCCTGCGGAAACATATCTAAATTTACAAATAACCAGAGAAATGCTAATACCAAAAAAACAACATATTTAAGACTAGCGTGATAGCAGAGATACTGACTCACTCACACATTGCTACTAAAGCTAAAAAGAAAGAATCCCTTTCATAAGACAAGGCATCAATAGATATAAATAACCATAAAAATATTAACCTCTGGGCCAGGCAGGGTGGCTCGCACCTGTAATCCCAGTACTTTGGGAGGATGAGGCAGGTGAATTACAAGGTCAGGAGTTCGAGACCAGCCTGATCAACATGATGAAACCCCGTCTCTACTAAAAATACAAAAATTAGCCAGGTGTGGTGGCGAGCACCTATAATCCCAGCTACTCAGGAGGCTGGGGCAGGAGAATCGCTTGAACCTGGGAGGCAGAGGTTGCAGTGATCCGTGATCACGCCACTGCACTCCAGCATGGGTGACAGGGCGAGATTCCGTCTCAAAAAATAAATAAATAAATAAATAAATAAATAAATAAATAAATAAATAAAACAAAAAGTAACCTCTGACCTGCATATCTCAACCCTCAGACATCATGTATAAGATTATTGAAGAAGCAAGCTATATTTATGCATAAATGTTAATCATAGCAAAATTTTAAAATAATGAAACAATTAAGATATGGCAATATCTCAAAGAAATATTAAAGTTATTAAAATTGTAATCATTCAAGAATATGCAGTGATATGGAAAATGCTTAATGTATGTCAAGAGATACACAGCACAATGGGTAATTTAAGCTGATAGCTAAAGACTTGAAAGGAATACACAAATATGATCATGATAGACTGTACTTGTATCTGGGTAATAGATTTATGGGTGACAATTTTATAGTCTACATGTTCTGAACTTGATAGAACGTTGTAACTTTACTCGTACAAGTTTAAGAAGAGGGGACAAATTCTCAAGTGCCTTCCAGATATAAGGTTTGTAATTTCTTCGTCATTAAAGGCAGGAAAATAAGACTCAACGATAAGAAACGCCGTTTCCTAAGGCCCACAGAGCAAGTGGCAGGCAGAAATGGGACTAGAACCCATGTCTCTAGACTTAAGATAGCATATTCTTTTACACAGCATTTTGTATCCTTGTTTTTCTAAAGGCAAACCAACTTTGGGGTCATTATAATGTCTTCGTACATTATAAATAAGCAGTTGAAAATAGTAATATTCAATTACTCTCTAAGACAATGACTGCTTTGAAAACCCTGCAAAATGCTTTGATGGGCTGGAGTTTGAATTAAACTTCTCTTCTGAATATGGCTTACTGAACAGAATAGTGGGCATCAAAGTATGTCCTTCCCCACAATTTCAGAGGTCAGTTAAACATTCACTTAATAGAAAGGGAAAATTGGCTTTGGATGTTTACTTTAGAAACTAAAAAGTCTCAACTTGCATTATTATCACTCTTGGGGAAAAATTCATACAACATTCAGAAGCTAGTAAGAAATATTTCCTTGACTTTTCTCACTGCAGTCTGACAACGATTTGGGCAAAAGAGATTTATACACCTGCATACACAATGGATAACCACAATTAGTTTCTAATATACTGTGATGCCTAAAGATAACATTGGGAGCTCACATCTATTCCAATGCAATGTGAATTTTGAGGGGTTGTAATTAGGTCCCAGTGGAGGTAATATTTAGAAAGGAACAAGGTAAAAGAAATCATCTACTAAAAGACAGTCATGAATAAATGGCTAATTAGGCAGAGACATTATGTGTGTGTGTGTGTGTGTGTGTGTGTGTGTACATGCGCCCGCATGTGCATGCTATGATTTAAGTGCTATCTATTGAAGGTACACTTTCCAAGAGACTGAGCAACCACTTCTAGCAATTGGTGAGATCATTTCCTATTTCCTGATATGCTGGAGAACTTTCTTCCTAATTCTTTGGGTTTTCTCAATGTTGAAATACACATCAATCATTTCTCAAACCTTTTTTTGTTCACCTATTGAAAAAAGAATAAATTCTTCATTCCCTTGTGATATTATTCAAATCATGATACAATTAAAATGGTGGGACTAGGACTCAGGGTGAGGCAGAAGCCAAGTAAAATTTGAAATACAAAAGAAGAATCATCTCAGTAAAGATAATTTTGGGGTTAAATGCATAAAGAAAGAAGAGTACACTAGCAACTTCATGAGAGCCCCCACTCAGGTTAATCTTTTCTTCTCACATATTCCTAATGCAGACTTTATCGGAAAGTACCAGCCTACCTAGTGTTAGAATCTTCCTGTTAAAATATCTATATCCTCCAACAGATGCACAACAGCTCTTTAGGGCAGAAACTACGCCTTTATCATCTTTTTCAGTCAAGAAGCATGTTCCACAACGCTTGGTAAAGAGTCTCAAATATTTGCAGAATTAGATTAAACACTTGCTTCTTTGTAGGGTGAATCAGAGAAATCTGCAGAGATATGCAGCTAATTTTATTTTAGATAGCGTTCCATACCACAAGTATGGAAACCTAAGTACAGTCCTCATTATCTTTATTTATTTGTTTGTGACACTTTAATAGTGTCTGTAACTTACATAAGTTTAGAAAGCACAGCAAGTCTTCCCACTGTGTGGCCACACTCAGCCCAACAAACCCTCAGGGTCCATCCACCACCAGCAAGGGCCCTTCCCCTCTCAGCTCTGCCATGAGGAAGGAACAACTGAACCCTCTCTTCCCCGCCCCACACGCTTACTCAATCATCCAACAAGTCCTGTGTTAATACAGAGAGAACTGAAATAGTTGCCTTAAAAGAGATTTTGTAAAGTTCATAAATATCTCCAGTCCAAGGTAAAAAGTGAAACATTGAATAAAGGAGCTACAGCTAATGCACTATGGGAAGGTGAGGGATTCATGGGAAAGAAATCAGTTCTCAGTTGAGGTGGACGGATGGAAAAAAATAAGAGGAGATTCCATCAAGGAGTTACATTTCAGCAAGGCCATAAAGGATGTACTGTCGAAAATAAGCAAGCAAGTAGATCCCTAAAGAAAACAGGGGTAGGTGTGTGTGAACATCCCAAGGAGAGGCAAAGTCTTGACAAGAAAGGCTGGGTACTGGTCTGTATCTTTCGATTACTCCAATATAATCTCATTTGACCCATAGGGTAAACATACAGGAGACAGCAGAAAGATGTACTATGTAGGGCATGCCTCTCTCTCTCTGGCCCTACAAATGCATCATGGAAAGGACCCTGGGACTTCTGAAATGTTTTTAGACAGAGTCTCGCTCTGTAGCCAGGTTGGAGTGCAGTGATGCAATCTCAGCTCACTGCAACCTCTGACTCCATGGTTCAAGCGATTCTCCTGCCTCAGCCTCCTGTGTAATTGGGATTACAGGAACCTGCCACCATGCTTAGCTAATTTTTGTATTTTTAGTAGAGACGGGGTTTCACCATGTTGGTCAGGATGGTCTCGATCTCCTGACTTCATGATCTGCCCGCCTCCCAAAGTGCTGGGCTTATAGGCATGAGCCACTGCACCCGGCCTTCTGAATTTTTTTCTTCTGAATACCTAGACAACTGAAGATAGTTTGAGTCCCTTAATAAATACCTGGATCATCAGGGTTGTCCATCTGCTAAGTGATTCTGTCCCCATTATAAACCATATATATATATATGGTGTGTATATATGTATGTAGATCTACACACACACACACACACACACACACACACACACACACTACCATAACTAAAAAGGCAAATAGACTTGGAAAAAATGTTTGGAACAAATAGGTCAGGCAGGAAGTTAATAAATATTTTGAATCCCAAATAAAGAAAGCAGGCACAAACTCAATAGATCAAATGGTCAAGGGCACGAACTTAACACTTCATAAAACAATACGTAAACTTCGTCAAAGGCACACGGAACAAAATATTTCTAATGGTCAGAGATGATGAGAATTAAAACAGTGGAGTACCATTTTGAACATATTGGGTATTCTATTAGCAAGAACTAAACAAACTAAACCACAGTTACCTCTTTCTAAGGAGAGGAACGTGTAAAACAAATGTGGTCTGATAAATGAGAACATTTGCTGCTGGTGGTGTCAATGATTAACGTCTCTTTGGAAATGACATGCTGGTAATTATTTCAAGAGCCAAAATGTAAATGCTATTTGACCCAAACATCCCACTCTTGAGATTCTGTCTGAAGTATAAATCTAGTGGAAATAAAAGAATAATATATAATGAATTCCAAAGTAAATTGGAATATGTAGCAACATTGAAATTTAAAAATAATGTTAAGTGAAAGAAGTAAATTATTCTGCATATATTATAATTGAAACATTGTCAAAATACATTCAGCGTTGAGCAAGGATTGGCTGAAAAGGAAGAAGGAAAAGTAAGGAGAGGTTCAGAAATTGAGGTTCTGAATAATGGTCTTCTTCATTCTTGTTGAAATTCTTTTGAAAATTTACATAATTGTTGTTTTAATATTATTAAGATTTTTTTGTAATTAAAAGTACTGAAGAAACTGTAAAGACATCCATATATAGTATACATCTTTTAGATAAAATGTGTCCCTATCTGTGGCATACCATGCTAAGGAAGTAAGAAAAAAGCAGAGAAAATTGAGAAATATAATAACAACAATAAGAATCAATTAAAATTAATCATACATGTCCATAGTGTCTACATTCAACATGACAAAAGAAACATACTAAATTTTCTCGCTAATACCCAGCAAAATATAGTCTGTGTCTGGTGTCATTCCTGATTACGTCTAGGAACAAATGTACCACAACAGGATAAAAAAGAGAAGCAAATTTCAGCTAGAATTAAATAGAATAGGACCCAAAAATAGAATCCTCATAAATTTTTAATATGTGATCAACGTCAGTAATTTCATCCAAAAAACTTTAAAAATAATAAAGGCAAAAATAGAAGCTTAACACCAGTATGCCTTAGTGCAAAGCACTGAATAGGCATTGTTTATAAACCAGAACCCAGATTGACTTGAACCAAATATAGGAGTAACCCTCTCTTGGCCTTAGTTTTCTAAGAGGTAGGTGGGTCCTATGTCCCTACGGGGTTTGAAGAGTCAGTAGACACACTAAGGTCATCATTGCTGGGACAGAGTAAGAACTTCAGGAGACATCCACCTCAGATGGTGAGAGGAAGTCACAGGTCACAGAGGATAAGAGGGGGAACCAGGAAAGTCAAAGAATGGGCTCTTTAAGGAGACATTAACATCCCACTAATTTCCAGGAAAAAAATCTTCAGAATAAATCTTCAAAATAAATTCTGTAATAAAAGGAACAACAACAACAACAAAAGTGAAGAAATGAAACCATAATTAGCCCTGTACATTTAAAAGTCAATACACAGAGCACTGTTTTAGGTATGAAGGAGAGTTAAAAAGAAAAGTGTCTAAAAGAGTTTAGAGTTAACCCAGAGAGTGGGAAAAAACAAACAAACATCATAATTACACATGCAAATGTAGAAAAAGGTATTCATTTTGTTTTAAAAGGCTCTTTTTAAACAGCTATCACATCCATTATTCACAGTTAAAAACTGGACACCAATTCTGTGAGATAGACAGTGTAGACCTAGTTATTAATGTCATTTTATTAACTTAGAATTTGATGCTGAAAGAAAATCAATCAATGAATTACACAAATAGCAAATAACAAAGCCTAGATTCAATGCATGGGTCTACTGATCTCTAGACAAATATGATTTCCACTATATTGTGTCCTTTTCCTTCCAGCTTTAGTAAATGCAGGAGACCTGTACAAACACACAATTCATACAATTGAGTGACAAAAGTAGACTTACAGGAATTCAGAGACCAATGTCTATGGCCTATATTAGGAAAGATTAAAAGGGAGTATCTAGGCAAATGGGATATGAACTGGGTGCCAAACTGTAGAAGGAATGGAGAAAGCAGGGCTTTTTTCTCTACCTTCAAACATTCCCTGGCTGAGCGTGATGGATTATGCCTGTAATTCTACCACATTGGGAGGCTGAGGCAGGAGGATCACTTGAGCTCAGGAATTGGAGACCAGCCTGAGCAGCATAGCAAGACCCCTGTCTCTACAAAATATAAAAAGAAAATAGCTGGGTGTGTTAGGTCACACCTGTAGTCCCAGCTACTCTGGAGGCTGAGGTGAGAGGAGAGCTTGAGTCTGGAACGTGGGCAATAGAGCAAGACTCTGTTTCAAAAAATATATATATTTATATATATCTTACATATTTTTATATATATGATATATATAATATATATCACATATAAATATATGATATATATTATATTATATGATATATAAATATATATCTCAAATATATATCATATATGATATATATCTCTCAAATATATGTCATATATGATATATATATCTCAAATATATGTCATATATGATATATATATCTCAAATATATATGATATCTCAAATATATATCATATATGATATATATCTCAAATATATATATCATATATATGATATATATATCTCAAATATATCATATATATCATATATCATATATATGATATATATATCTCAAATATATCATATATATATCATATATCATATATATGATATATATATCATATATATGATATATATACACACACACGCATATAGAGAGTTCCCTAGTCTTGATCTTTCTTCTAATCTCCAGCTTTAACTATAAGGCAATTCATTTGCAAAGCTCTCAAAAGTGAAAAGCTCAAACACCTCTCAGGCTACCCCCAACTGATGTAAAAGTGAAGCTTCCTTCACTATTTCGTATTTCAATGAATGACACAATCCAGGCCCCCGAATCAGAAAGTGGGTGCCTACTCCTGTGTACCAGTGTAAAGCACTGGCTTCGGGTTCTTTGCTTTCCCCAACCTTATTTCATGTGAGGGAACTCCTTTGAGAACCTTCTAGGGTTCAGAGATGTTGGCCACAGAAGAGGAGGACAGTCCATTATAGTAACATGAAAATATGCAATTACCAATAATTCCACCTAATCCAATAATTCCAATAAGGTAAATGCTCAGTAAATGCTTGCTGAAGAAAGAAAGGAAAAGGGGGAAGAAAGGAGAGCAGAAGAGGAAAGAAGAGAAGGGGATAAGAAGGAGAAAAGAGAAAAGATGAAAATCAATGGCAGAAGCAAAGGTCAAAAAGGATCATTTTAAATTAAATTTAGAAATTATGTGTTAAAGCCTCATAATCTGACTTTGGGCATGTTTGCATTCATGTCACATGTTAACAGCTACGTGTCTTTAATCACAGGACCATCTGAGACATGTTTCACTTCTTTCTGGGTCTCCACTACCCATTTATTAAAGGAGACTCCATCAACTCCAGAGTCTATAAAAGGTAAATTAGAATAGTGCAAAGCAGGCATGAAGGTTGAAAATGCAGAAGGATGAAGACATAGGCTCTGGGGTTAGAGTCCAGGGTCTGAATCTAGGTTCTGTCACCTACTAACTCTGTGACCTTGGGCAAGTCAACTTAACTACTGTATGATTCAGTTTCCTAATCCATGAGAATGGGCTGTAAAGACTGAATGAAATAACACAAGTCTTGTACAAGGCATAGTGTAAATACTCAATAAAAGTTCAATATTGTTGGTGGATAAATGATTCTTCCCCTTTACAGGGATGCAATCCATCTGAGAATTTTATGGGGGAGAAAAATACACCTCCACGCAATTAAAGATAATTTTGCAAACAATTTCAGGAGGTTCATGGACCACTAAACCTTAATTTAATAACCTTTGAACCACGTAATCTCTAAAATCCTTCCTCTTGCAAAAGCCTGTGACATGAGTAGCTCAGAAACAAGCAATGAGGAATTTCTCTTGGCTACAAGAGATGCAAACACAGGTCAGCTACCCTTGGGATACCTTTGTCTTCCATTTGATTGGCAGGAATCTGTCAAATAAACATAAGGGACGTACTCAGGGCCATGAGTCCAAAGGAAATCAAAACAAGGATAGACTCAGTATCTAAAATGACAGGTCAGAGTTCTGCAGAGGCAAACAATGACCCAGAAGAGGGCCTGCTTTCTCATAATATGATAAAAAATATACATAGTAGGGTTTGCCATGAAAACGCTGCCTCATGCCAAGTGCCCAAAGGACAACATTTATAACTATAATCTATCAAGTTTAATTTTGCACCATACCTCTAGGAGTTTAAAACATAATTATAACAGAAAAGAAATCATCTGTGCTTTTGCTACTTGCTCCAGCTAACAAACATAAAAAGTAAGAGGCAGTGGAATATGAGGGAAAAGGACTTGGGAGTGAGGTGTTCATGATTTCACACCTGGTTCTCCACTACCAACCTGGGTGACCTTACAGCTGCATCAATTTTTCTTATTATGGGGGAGAAAAATACACTTCTCAAGCCTTATCACTCCCCTCTCAGAAACATCGGCATCCCAGAAAAAGTCTAAGCATTCATAATCTCCATGGTCTGCTCCCAAGTTATATTTCTTACTTCAATTCCTGTAACATTTCCCACAGGCCCTGGTCAGCAGACCCAATAGTCTACTTTCAATCTTTCAAACATAGACTATAATTTCTTACAAAGGTTAATCTCTTAGCTCTCCCTAATACATCATTTTGGGGTAAACTTTCTTCTATTCTTCACCAATCAAAAGCCTACTTATGCTGCAACATAGATAAATCTTGAAAAGATTATGCTAACTCAAAGAAACACAGTAACAAAAGACTACATATTGTGTGATTCCATTTATATAAAATGTCCAGAATGGGCAGCTTCACAGATTATCAAGTAGATTCATGGTTGTTTAGTACTGGACACAAGAGGTTTGAGAGAAATAAGAAATGACCACTGTGTGTTTTTGTTGTTCTTGTTGTTTTGGGTTTTTTGTTGTTGTTGTTGTTTTAGTTTTCTTTTTGGTGAAGAAGATGTTCTAAAATTGATTTTGGGGATGGTCATGTAACTCTATGAATATACTAAAAACTACTGAATTCTACTCTTTAATTGGGTTAATTAATTAAATAATATCTCAAGAGAGCTCTCGTTAAGAAAACTTGCCCATCCAACTAGTCTCTTCGAAAGTTGTAAGAATTGATTCTCCCCACCCTATCAGGGTTAAACTACTTCAACCAAGCCCCCTCAGAATGTCATTTGTATCTCTGGTTAACATATTTCATTGTGGCTGGCAATATAATTACTTTGGGTTAGTCTTGTGTCTGCCTCACCAACTAAACTATGGGTGCTTTCAGACAAAACCAAACTTGTGTCTTACGTTTCCATACCAGGATCTCTGCTAATCATTAGTTTCTTCTGCGCAAATTAGAAAAAAAAAAAGAAAGAAAATGGTCTTCGTCTTGGCCTGGCTAGTGGGGAGGGCAGGATTTCAGCCCTACTTGCCTTCCTGCCCTCAAGCAAGGCACAACTTGAGCAGCTGTAAGCAGTAGCCCTGCCCACACCCTTCCTCTTCTCACCCCCAGCAGTCCAATAAAGTAATTAACACATGAAAGGCACTCAATAAACAAATAAATCCTCCTGGAATGAAAATGATAGGTCTGAAAACATTTCTTACAACAAGACACTCCCAGATTCAGATTCAAGCAGGAAGCTCAAGGCTTTGTATTTGGGGTTTGTTTTTTAACCAGTTGTTTATTTTCATGTTATTTAACAGTGACATGAAGTGTTTTTCTTACTAATTGGATTCAAGGAGCTTGTGTGTACATATGAAATAGAGTGAATTATTTTAACAAATCTATGTAGTAAGGAAAAACATAAATTTATCTTATATTAATTTATAATTGCTAAAAAGCGTCATGATACTACGAAAACCTACCATTTATAGAGGGGGACAAAAAAGAAGACACTGAGAGGAGCTGTTCTGTCAAGCCAATTTTGAAAAAGTCTTTTCCCCTTTCAACTTCTACAACACTTGGGTTGGGCACGGAAGGCTTTCTATGTTATATGAGAGGCATCTCTGTCTAAGCCCACTCTCCCATGCCTCCGTCAACAGGCTAACTCCACATCCTTGGGGAAACACACCTCTCCCCACAAACTGGGCCAGAGGGAGAAAAAAAACCCTTATAAAATTCCCACAACTGGCCAGGCGTAGTGGTTCACGTTTGTAATCCCAGCACTTTGGGAGGCCAAGGTGGGCGGATCACTTGAGGTCAGGAGTTCAAGACCAGCCTGGCCAACATGGCAAAACTCCCTCTCTACTAAAAATACAAAAATAATTAGCCAGGTGTCCTGGCGCGCACCTGTAATCCCAGTTGCTAGGGAGGCTGAGGCAGGAGAATCGCTTGAACCCAGGAAGCAGAGGTTGTGGTGAGCTGAGATCACGCCACTGCACTCCAGCCTGGACAACAAGAGCGAGACTCCGTCTCAAAAAAAAAAAAAAAGAAAAAAATAATAATATACATATATTTATATAGATATATTATATAGATATTTATACATATATATGTATAAATATATATTTTACATATATATATTGATATATACATATTTATACATATATATTTATATATACATATATATTTATATATTTTTTTATATATATTTATATATATATTCCTACAACACTCAGTCTTCCCTCTGTGGCACCTCTCACAACTATAATTACATAATTATTTGTAAAATTATTAATATGATGTTTTTCTTCCCTAGACCAGAAACCCTGTGATGAAAAGGCTTGTACCTGCCAGGTGCCCACAGTTCCAATGGCATGCCTGATATCTCATCATGGTGGGCATCGAAGATTATTTGACTGAATTAACAAATCTCCCCTCTTCAGAATATGAGGTTTTTGAAAGCAGGAACTGTATCTAATTCATTTTGTATCCCCAATTTTGCCTTGTTCAGTGTAGATAATATCTAATAATTCATATATAAATGAATGTAGGTAATTCACATATATATGAATGAATGAGTGACCCCCATAGTGGGTCATTTAATGGGGACTGGACAGGCTATTCATGATAGGTTAATGGTAAAATAAGTACATTGAGCGGGTTAATAGTTACTGGTCCCAATAAGAGATCTTGGAGCAGCACCATACAGAGAAGGAAGGCAAAGTCAGAAATTGAAGATGTTCATGGTATAAGATTTACATCAGTTTCTTTGGGCTCCAAGAGTTAATTTTCTCCCAATTTCCATGGGTGTGACTCTTTCCCATAAACAAATGGTCTACAAATTTTGTGTTGTATATAAGCAGAGCCCAAGAAAACCAAGTCTTCAGAAAAAATAAAACAAAACAATGGCAAAGCAAAACAAAGCTGCAATAGCCAAGAGACACCAGTAGAGTTACACAGGTGTGAGAAAAATCAGGGTCCATAATGTCATGTAGAAAATGTGGCCCTTTCACTAAAGGGCCACAGCGTGAAACAGGTTTCCCCTATAGAAAGACTTGTCCAGATTCGTGCCACAGCGACATCCTCAAATCGCTTTCCCAGTCCCATGTGGGACAATGTGAAAAAAACCATTCTGCCCAACAGCTGGGCAGATGCCAACCCAGGCTTCCTTGAGAGGCTCAAAGGATGGAAAGGATGGACAGAAAACAAACTGCATATACTGTGAGACACTAGCCTACATCATATCTTGCACAAAACACTGGCAATACACATTGAAGTACAGAAAACCTACCATCAAGATGCTGGGAATCTAATTGTGGAGTTAAATAACAACAACTGAAAACCTAAAGGGCTCAATGATAATCATGATGTTGATTAGATGAGGATGCTGACAATATAACATACCTGGGATCGCTAGAGAGTTACCCATGTCTATCTCACTGCCATCATCCTAGGACACAAGAGCAAAGTGTGAACTCCAGCCCCACCAGTTGAAGGCTATGCAGCCTTCGGGAATTTACATGAGCTCTTTGTATAACTGTAGAATGAAAATAATGGCTGTAGTCAGTTAAATGTGGGCTCTGATTAATAATTAGTGACTGG
The DNA here is from genome assembly GCF_024542745.1 of Macaca thibetana thibetana. NCBI lineage: Eukaryota > Metazoa > Chordata > Mammalia > Primates > Cercopithecidae > Macaca > Macaca thibetana. Next base: position 9,905,404 of record NC_065579.1, read on the forward strand.
CCAGGTGTCGTGGCTCACGCCTGTAATTCCAACACTTTGGGAGGCCGAGGCAGGTGGATCACGAGGTCAGAAGTTCAAGATCAGCCATGACAAGATGATAGAACTCCGTCTCTACTAAAAATACAAAAATTAGCTGAGTGTGATGGTAGGCACCTGTAATCCCAACTACTCAGGAGGCTGAGGCAGAGAATTGCTTGAATTTGGAAGGTGGAGGTTGCAGTGAGCCGAAATCATGCCACTGCACTCCAGCCTGGGCAACAGAGAGAGACTCTGTCTGAAATAAATAAATAAATAAATAAATAAAAATAATCGGTGACTTAGCCTGTGGGGCCAATGACTGCCTGACAAAATCACAAATGACAGAACAGAAGAACCCTTCCATCCAACCTGAGTCTGTGATTCCTTTACAAAGAGTAAAATTCAGGCCTAGGGAAGGGAAAGGACGTGCCCAAGAACACAGAGGAAATCACCAGCTAATCAGGGTGAGCTGCCAGGCCTGCTGATTCACAATGCCCAGCACTGGTCATGGGCACACTAGGGTTGCTGTCAGAATGAAGTGAGCTTATAGATGGAAAGCACTTAAAACAGTACCTGGCTCAAAGGCAGCAGTGTGTGGTTGCTATGATTATTGATGATAATAATGCCTTACACATATGTATGAGGTGCTTTGTAGTTTACAAAGCCTTTTCATATCTATTATCTCATTTAATCCTCACAACAACCCCAGGAGATTGACAAGACAAGAATCATGACTCCTGAAGCCCAAAGGGAAAAACGATTGTTTGATTTCCCCAGGATCTCACTACTAGTTGGCAGAGAGGTGCAGCTTAGAACCCGTATCTTCCATTACTAAGCTTAATGTACTTCCCTTCACACGATGCTATCCACAGATAGCATCCTCTTAATGGAGAATTTAAAAAACAAACCTTTCCTATGATCCCTAACCCATCAAATGCTTCTACCTAAAACAAGAAACTCAGAGGCATGAGAACTGACTTTTGTTGCTACCACTAGGTTAAACCTAGCAGAAAGAAAGATCTACCTTGGATCTGACCTTCCTTTTCTGTCTATGGAGTGAGATAGTTCCCCAGGTTTAGACATGGGCAGTGAAGAAAGAAGAAAGAAGCTGTAAATGGGGGTGGGAGGAGAAAAAAATCACATAGTGACTTATAACTAGGCAATATCCCTTAAGCACTTGGAGATGAGCTAGTTCATCTCATGGCGATAACTGTAAATACCATCTTGATGTAGTGAATCTGTCTGCTTAAAATAAGACAGAGAGTTAAAATGTGGTGGGTGACCCTCTCTTTCACACACACCTCTTCCTTTAAGGTAAACCAGTTTTCAAAGTGAATAGTATCAAAGGACTGACCCGCGGTAGATGAAGTTCTTTAGAAAAGAAGACATTCCAGGTCCTATAGAGGGTCTTCTCCCCTTGAGCATACAAGGTTCCTAATCATGGCTTTCTTTCATCTGTTCTCTCTCTCTCTCTCTTTCTGTGTGTGTGTGTGTGTGTGTGTGTGTGTGCATGTGTGTGTGTGCAGTATAACAGTTATAACCAAAAGAAACAGTTAACCTCTTTCTTTTTAACAGAGTGTACAAATAAAAGAGGCATTGAACAGGGAAATGACAGGTAAGTAAGAGATCTTTAGTTCCGATTTTGACTTGACTTTAGTTCTGATTTTGTCAGTAACTAATAAGAAGACTTGGAAAGATTACTAAAGCCTTCTGGGCCTCTATTTCTTCATCTGTCAAGGGTGGGCTTGGACAACATCTCTGAGGACCCTTCCAGCTTAACAAAAAGCTAATATCCTAAAGAAAAAAAAAAAAAAAGGCATGATGGTCAAGCCAACTGTTTCTGAAAAGTTAAAAAAGGGTGTTGTTTCTTCCACAAGCCCTGGTTTTGAATGCGAAAAGTATGCCACAGTTTAAAATCACCCATATTTGTGCCTTTGATGGTGAAAAAGTGTACCACCAGAAGCCAACAAAGTGTTGCTTCAAAACAAGCTATTTTCAGGAACAACTCTCTGAGTTAAAGTGCTAATTCACAAAATTGGTTTGGCTGGTATAACACTGTCTTCTTTCTGCAATTATTAAGCTCTGAAAGGTTTTTATTCCCCCCTCCTAACAACATTTCATTTCAAAACTGTTTGATCCTTAAATAAACCTGTAATTTCTCCTGTGGAGAAGGGAGGGCAGATGGAGGTCTACAGTTTAGCCCAAATGACTTTATACTTCACACAAGATTATTATAAGATGACAGATGTGAACCTTAAGAATTTTAACAATAAAGTCATGCGATCCAAAGAATGTTCCACAGAACACAAGTCTGGGAAATCATCCACAAAATGGTTCCATTATAAAATAAATTGGACAAAACCTGAATTTAACATAACAGAAAAGAAAGTTGTAGTTATTGCTTTTGCCTGTTGGACTTCTCGGAGTTAAACTTGCTGGGGATGCATGGAGAATCTCCACAATGGGTAGAAATAACAGCAGGAGTCCCAAAGTGATTTGACCATTTATGAACCTAGTATTTCATGGAGCCCATTTTAGAAAAGGCTGCCATGAATATAACAACTGACTAGGACAAGGACATAGCTTTAGACTTGACAGCATCCTTACTCCTGAACGGTAAGTTCTACAATCCAATTAGGAACTTGTACATTTAACTCTATTTTTACTGGCACCATATTTATATACTAACTAGAATGCTAAACTCTATTTTTATCCACACCAGATATATCCATTAACTAGTGTGTTTAACTCTATTTTTATCTATACCAGATCTATTTTATAATAGATGTGACAATAGCCAACTAAAATATTTGGCAGTCAAAGTGATTTCTACTTCTTTTTTTTTTTTTTTTTTTGAGACGGAGTCTCGCTCTGTCGCCCAGGCTGGAGTGCAGTGGCCGGATCTCAGCTCACTGCAAGCTCCACCTCCTGGGTTTACGTCATTCTCCTGCCTCAGTCTCCCGAGTAGCTGGGACTACAGGCGCCCACCACCTCGCCCGGCTAGATTTTTTGTATTTTTTAGTAGAGACGGGGTTTCACCATGTTAGCCAGGATGGTCTCGATCTCCTGACCTTGTGATCCGCCCGTCTCGGCCTCCCAAAGTGCTGGGATTACAGGCTTGAGCCACTGCGCCCGGCCCCGATTTCTACTTCTTGAGATTTTCTTGGAATGTAAAAGAAGCCGTAACCCACTCCGTAAGCCTGGGTTCTCCCTCTGCTACAAACATACCCTGTGATAATAGGCCATGATAAGGGGAACTTTCTCTCCTCTCTCTCTCTTTTTTTTTTTTTTTTTTCCCTAACTATTCATAGGCTCAACTAAGAATCAATTTCTGGCCGGGCGCGGTGGCTCACGCCGTAATCCCAGCACTATGGGAGGCTGAGGCGGGTGGATCATGAGGTCAGGAGATCGAGACCATCCTGGCAAACACAGTGAAACCCCATCTCTACTAAAACTACAAAAAATTAGCTGGGCATGGTGGCAAGTGCCTGCAATCCCAGCTATTCAGGAGGCTGAGGCAGGAGAATGGCGTGAACCCGGGAGACAGAGCTTGCAGTGAGCCAAGATCGCACCACTGCACTCCAGCCTGGGCGACATGGCGAGACTCTGTCTCCAAAAGAAAAAATTCAATTTTCTATAATGCAGCAAAACAGCGAGAAGACATCAGACGTAGAGCCACAAGGGAATGAGAACTGCTGCTGTCCCTGTCTAACTGAAAGACTCGGCAGCACGGGTCGATATTTGTCTCAGGGTCTCAGCTTTCTCACATGCATGGGAACTAAACAGATTCCATGGTTTCACATCTCATGATTCTGTGATTCTGGCAGTGGCTCATCATTATCTCTGAAGACAATTCCACGGTGGGGTTACATTAGCAAATGACAAAATAGGAGTTTCCAGCACTCATTCCCTCTCAGAAACATCTAAACAGCTAGCCACACACCAAAATACCTCACACACGTTAAGCAATTCAGGTGAGAGAGTGCAGCACCTGGGTGGAACATAGAACTAAGAAATGATGCATTGAGGAAGGCAGGAAGGACAGCTTAATATGACCTGCACAACCCCCAGCACACCACTGACATAACCTCCAGGTGAGGGAAAGAGAGTACCCTTCACCACGGAGCCCAGCCCCAGAATCCTCTCTAAGGCGAAATCAGTGTCTCAAGGAGACAACTGCACTCCCGTGTCCACTGCTGCATTATTCACAATAGCCAGGACGTGGAATCGCCCTAAATGTCCATCAGTTGAAGAGTAAATACAGAAAATGCGGTGTATAACCACGTGGAATGTTATTCAGCCTTAACAAAGAAGGAAATCCTGTCATTTACGAGAAGATGGATGAATCTGGAGGAACTTTTGCTTAAGGAAATAAACCAGGCACAGAAAAACAAACACCATGTGACCTCACTGATATGTGCAATCTAAAAAAGTCAAACACATAGAAGCAGAGTGAAATGATGGTTACCAGGACCAAGGGAATGAGGAGATCTTGGTTCTTGGTCAAAGGGTACAAAGATTCAGTGATACAAAATGAATAATTCTAGAGATTTAATACACAGTATGGTGGCTGTAGTTAATACTGTATTGTACACTTGAAATTTGCTAAGAGAGTAAATCTTAAACATTCTTACCACATACACAGAAAGGTAACTATGTGAGGTGATACCTATGCTAATTAGCTTGATTATGGTCATCGTTTCACAATGTAATATACATCAAAATATGCTGTATATCTTAACTATACATAACTTTTGTTAGTCAATTATATCCTGATAAAACTGGAAACTGATTTTTTAATAAAAACAAAACAAAAGATAACATTCAACAGAGTGAAAAAAGAAAGAAAAAGAGAAAGAAAGAAAGAGAAAGAAAGAAAGAAAGAAAGAAAGAAAGAAAGAAAGAAAGAAAGAAAGAAAGAAAGAAAGAAAGAAAGAAAGAAAGAAAGAAAGAAAAGAGAGAGGGAGGGAGGGAGGGAGGGAGGGAGGGAGGAAGGAAGGAAGGAAGGAAGGAAGGAAGGAAGGAAGGAAGGAAGGAAGGAAGGAAGGAAGGAAGGAAAGGAAGGAAGGACAGAAAGACAAAAAGACAACAGAAAGAAAGACATTATCAAGATGGTTTGAGCAACGGCAGCAACTTAGGAACAAGTGTTCCCTGTGCCTGAATTCCAGTCTCACAAAGACTGCTGCTCGAATAACTGCCTCTTGCAGGTGCGTGCTCTAAGGTCTAGGCTAAAACTCCAGTCTAATGATTCTACAGTCATGACATGTAATGTTTGGCCAGCAACACACACATTATGGTACCTTATCAAGTCACATGTTAAAAGTGACAGTAAACTTAAAATCAGCTTGACACGGCAGAGAGCAGAAGCAAGACAGACACAGTGTGGAAACACATTCACCACGCACTGCAGGGTTGCTGGTGGCATCCCCTGCTGTCACGATGACCTTCTACAGGAAAAGCATTTAAACATACACCTCTACTGCCCAGAGTATAATGCATTCCAGGAAATACTCTCTTGCTGAAAGCTACCCAGATTTATTTTTAATGGCAGAGGACAAGAGTGGTTTCAATATTAGCTTCTAGGAAAAGGAAGAGATAAAGAGAGAAAAAAGTAAGATTTAGAGATCACCAGGGGAAAAAAAAAAAAAAAAAAAGCACTTCTATTACCCTTAAAACTCATCTGAGAGAGGAAAAAAACGTAAGGAGGACTCAATAGCCCTTTATTAGCCCTCTGTTTAGTGCTCTAAAGAGAACTCTATGATTCTTCTACAGACATCCAACATTTGCTGCCTCTGTCATTCCTATTCCTCCTGCCTCTCACTCAGACAAAAGAGGAAAGCCCCCTTTGAAATACATTTATTAGAATGGACTCCAGGGCTTCCTCCCCTGTTCATTTTATATACAAGACATGGATACTATAAAAGCTTCACTCACGTATCTACTACTGCTGGAACTTGGGTCCCACCTACAATAACAGGCCTCCGAACGGTCTGAATGGTGGCTAGAGGGTGGAAGGAAACAAATATGAGAAATAAAATAAAATGTGCAGCTCCAACACTCCACTCAGTCTGAGAAGTCTTTTCCCCTTTTCTGCCAGGTCAAATTCAAATTCTCATAACAGTGCAGGTTCCAGATCAAATTCCTCCTCCAGAAAGTCTTCCTTGATTTTCTCTCCACTTAACTCCAATCCCAGCCAAAACTAACACCCCTCTCCTCTAATGACTACAAATTCTTCAACTCTATCTCTGAGTGTTTTTGCATGTCTATCTCCAATAAAAGTTTTCTGCATTCATTGTCACCAGTCCCATTCTCCCAAAAAGGAAACCCCGTAAGTGTAGAAGCTGTGTCTGGTTTAACTCAACAAATATGAAGATAAAATTTGCCTAAAAAACGAACTAAGGCAAGTATACAAGTATCAAACAAGAAAGACTCTATTAAAGACAACAAGACAGGGATAGAAAAAAGATTCCAGGACAGAAGTTAAGCAAGTCTGGGTCAGGTATGAAACTAGATATGAAGACCTCCAAACATAATACAATATATTGCCTGAAAAGAATGGAGATAGCTAACATTAACTGAGCATAAACAATGAGTCAGGCAGGGCCTTAAACACTTTTGGTAATAAGTCTTAATCCCCAAAGTAATCCTTGAGGTATGTACTGACATTAGGTGGGTGGATGATGAGGTAAATGAACTGCAGAGAGTCTATGTAACTTGCCCAAGCAAATGGCACTGCCTTCAAACCTCGGCCAAGACAATCCAGTTAATGTGCCTGACCACACTTCTGCAGAAGACTGCCAACATCCTGCCCAAAGGAACAAGGGCACAGCACTTTTTTTTTTTTTGAGACGGAGTTTCACTCTTTCGCCCAGACTGGAGTGTAGTGGCACCATCTCAACTCACTACTACAACCTCCACCTCCCGGGATCAAGCGATTCTTCTGCCTCAGCCTCCGTAGTAGTTGGGATTACAGGAGCCCACCACCACGCCTGGCTAATTTTTGTATTTTTAGTAGAGATTGGGTTTCACCATGTTGGCCAGGCTAGTCTCAAACTCCTGACCTCGTGATCCACCCACCTTGGCCTCCCAAAGTGCTGGGATTACAGGCGTGAGCCACTGCGCTCAGCCCAGGACACAGCAGTTTCTAGAGTTCAGTCGAAAGAGGGCATTTGTGAAGAGACCAAAGACGTCAAGAGCCCATACACCTAGGAAAATGTAAGGGTAAACATCATGCTCTAGGGACCTGAGCTACCTTTATGGAAATATGAAACTCCTACAGTTTTAGAGGGAAAGAGTGAAGCCACTAATCTGGCTGCAGCCTTTTCTAATTTACCTGATTTCCTCAAATTGGAACTCACTCTTTGCTGAGAGCAGTGAGGCTGAACCTCTAGTTGTACCGTAATTTTGTGAGAGACAGGAGTATGGTTCTTACCTTGACTATTAGCAATTGAAATGCTGATGCTACCTTCATGATAAATCCATGTGCATTCTCCTTCCAGAAAAGGTTACAGGCCTTTTAGCAAAAAACTGGGTGTGAAAATCAAAACTTGAATGGTGAAAGAGATCATCCTGTGGGCAGTCTTAATGACACTTAATTCTCAGATGACAAATTCTGTAGTAAACAACCTCTTGATTCTGTGCAAAATATTTTTAATTTCATGCCCTGCTAATCACACAGCTGTTAAATTTCCCTTCCCATCAGCTGTAAAATAAATAAATAGATAAATAGATAATAATTGTTATAATAATTTAAAAAACAGTTGGGCCTCAAAAAAAATTGAGCCCTAATGAATTTTTGCATCTGGAGTTAATAATGTAGTGGATGGTGAAACTGTCTGGATTCAGTTGATGTGAACTTACATTACCTTATTTTAAAGTATCAGAATGGAAGGCTCTGATCATCAAAAGCTACTGACATGCTGGCCACAGAACGTGGTTTCCACTGCATCCTCAGACAAACCTGGAAGCTGACATTGTACTCCAACAGATTTTAGCAACTTATTTTCTTCCCCAGTGACCTTATCTCTTCTCAGCCACAACGGGCACTATACACACAGGAGTACTGACTAGACATGGCATTGTGAACTTGATGATTCAGAGCCTGAAGAAGAGAAAACAGTGTGTTCATATTGTAAACACGTTGACCTAATCACTACAGGGAAATAAAAAGAGGCTATCTTTAATGCTGCAAATAAAAACAAAAGCTAAGGGGTAAAGGATGGAGGGGGATGTAAAAGTATTAGGAAACAAGAGAAGGAGAACGCTCAAAGGAGTATGGCAGTGAGAGTGAGGCAACGGTGCAGGAGAGAGAGGCTAATGGCCAGGAAAGAAAATTCCAGAAAGAAAGTGGAAAAAAGGATTCCCAGTAAAGAAGAACACAAACACAAAAGGCAGTAAAATAAGCATAGTCAGATGGATCAGGATATCAGCATAGAATCTTCAAAGGAGGTATTCTCATATTTCTATGTATCTCTTTTCCCATAACCTCAGCTATAAACAGTTTAAGAAATGCCTAGTGTATTGAACACACTGTCCCTTTATCTGGCATGTTTCTACCCTAATTGCATTTGCGGACATCCTTTTAGTCGTCAAAAGGAATGTTCAAATACCACCTCCTTCAGGAAACCCCTCCTTCACACTCACGCCCACAGAAACCCTCCTTCGGGCCCACAGCCTACTATCTGTACCTCTCCTTTGTTGCACTGTACATTTCGCTTGGTGCAAGAGCTAGTTATTTATGTGTTTGTGTCCCCTACTGAACAGTGAACCCTGGGAGGAAAAGAAGTACATTTAGCCATATTATCCCTTGGTGGCAGACCTAGGCTTTGCAGAGTAAGCACTTGAGGAATAGATATGTTTTCTTAAGAAAACCTAGAGGGGCCAGGTACAGTGGCTCACGCCCGTAATCCCAACACTTTGGGAAGCCAAAATGGACAGATCACTTGAGGTCAGGAGTTCGACACCAGCCTGGCCAACATGGCAAAACCCATCTCCACTGAAAATACAAAAATTATCCTGGTATGGTGGTGGGCACCTGTAATCCCAGCTACTTGGGAGGCTGAGGCAGGAGAATCACTTGAACCAGGAGGTGGAGGCTGCAGTGAGCTGAGACTGTGCCACGGCACTGTAGCCTGGGCAACAGTGTGAGAGAAGGAAAGGAAAGGAAAGGAGAGGAGAGGAGAGGGGAGGGGAGGGGAGGCAAGGGGAGGGGAGGGGAGGGAAGGGAAGGAAAAAGAAAGGAAGGAAGGAAGGAAGGAAGGAAGGAAGGAAGGAAGGAAGGAAGGAAGGAAGGAAGGAAGGAAGGAAGGAAGGAGGGAGGGAGGGAGGGAGGGAGGGAGGGAGGGAGGGAGGGAGGGAGGGGGGGGGGGGGGGAGGGGAGGGGAGGGGAGGGGAGGGGAGGGGAGAGGAGAGGAAGGAAGGAAGGGAAGAAGGAAAAAACCTAGAGGATGTGCCCTTTTTAGGCATTTTTGTGATAGAAAACATAATTTTAAGGATTTATAAATTTAACCATAACAACACTCTACAACCCCTATAAATGGCAACCGCTACTACTATTTCATGGCTCTTTTCAAGTGCACATGAGAAGTTCAGAATATGAAAGTAATATTCAAAATCTTTATCACAGTTTATTTGAAGAAAAATTATAGTATAAATATAACATTGCTCTTCAACCTAAGCTTACAACTATTGGTATGAGAATCATTTCCAGAAACCTAAAAGAGCTTTCCTGAAATCTCGACATCCCGTCAGCTCCACCTACTCTTCCATAGTTCATTAAAAACAAACAGCATTTCTTTCATGCCTCATCATTAATGACAAAGCAAATGAGTCAACTGTACAGAAACCAAGAAAACATCAACAATAATTTACTATTAGTATCACTGCATTTGCATAGCACTTTATACATCCCCTATCTCGTTTGATCTTTTTCATGAGCTTCTGCAGTACAAGGAAATGGAATAATCATTTTAGAGACAAGGAAGTTCAAGTCCATAAGATGTCCAAGAACACACAGCTAGTAAGAGGTTATGGCAAGATGTGATTCAGGATTCGAGAACTTTTCATCTAAACTTTTGTACATTTATGCAAAGCTGTCTCTCTTATCTAATAAAAGTGTTTACCAGGCTTAAGAGGTGGATGATGGAGGCTCTGAGATTCACATAAATAAGAACTTGTCGAATTCAGGCCAGATATGGTGGCTCATGACTGTAATCCCAGCACTTTGGAAGGCTTCAGTGGGAGGATCGCTCGAGCCTAGGAATTCAAGACCAGCCTGAGCAACATAGTGAGACTCCATCTCCACAAAAAGAAAAAATAAAGTTATGTAATTCAGACAGGGTAGCATATGGACTTCATGAGAAGAAAGAGAGAGGAAGGTGGGAGAAAGAAGGGAGGAAAGGAAGAAGAAAAGACAAAGAGGAGAGAGAGAAGGAGGCAAGGAAGAAAGGAAAGACTTTGGACTAAGATAGCTAGTTAAATATCCTGGAAAACAGAGGTCTTGAACTATGCTTTAAAGAAGTGCTAATAAACATACGTCCACAGAATGACAGTTTCAGCATCATCTCGGAGTGTAATACAAATTCTCCCACACTCTCTCAGGTTTACTAAACCATAACTTCTGAGGGTGGGATTCCTAATTCCGATGCACACCGGGTTTGAAAAGTGCTCCTTCAAAGTTAAGGTAGGACCTGGGGAAACAGCAAGAAGGTAACAGACATGTACCAGAACGGGGGGAAAGTGATACTAACAATAAGGAAGCCTAGAATCCAGAAAACTCAAAATATGTCAAGCAAAGAAGGTCTAAAATAATGGGTTGAAAAAGAGGTATCTTGTGAGAAACTGAGTCTAAAAAGCTATCATAAAGTCCTATGTTAAAGTGGAGAAGGCTGGAATGTGGGCAGAGCAGTGCAATATAAGCACGTGGACTCTAGAGTAACCCAGATCAAGTTTTAGGTCTTAAGGGGAGAAAGACATATAAACCTAAAGAAGAAGGGTATCATCATGCAATTCAGGCTAGAGTTACAGGGGGATGAGAGGCTCTTCAGAGGAGAATCTCATTTACAACCTGGAGACAGATGAGTTCAGCAGACAAACAGGGAAAGGAACAAGGGAAAAGCTCAAGTTGTAAAACAACATGATCTATTCAGCACCAGCAAGCCACTCTGGATTCACTGTCCTAGATGAAGAGATTAATAATCCTGACTCCGTTGGGTAGTTGAGGGGATTAAGTAAGGGAATTTGACATGACAATTCTAACGACCTGCCCAGCGTGGAATAAGCACTCTTTATGGCCCACTTACTGCCTCTCTTCCCCTTTAGGGCCAATGCAGGGTAAAAGAATAAAAAAGATATTGAGACATCCCTGCAGCTAACAGAGCAGGTGCCGACTTTAACCATGTTTTCTCCTAATATGTTCTCAGGGCAGCCAGCTAGAGTTCTTGTGGTTGGCAACTCTCACCCATAGGCACATTCTATTTCAAGAGCTGAGACTCCTTGACTTCCTGCTTCTCACTTTTACTTCATCAGAGGGGCTGTGGCTCCTCAAGTTTGTTACCTCGGATGCAGCTTGCTTTCTAATGGACACATAACAATTTCTATAGGCAAATGTGCTGTATCTTCTTTCAAAAGGGGACTGTTGGCTGTCCTGAGAACAGACCAAGTTTTACTCTGACATAACCTGTGCTCAGCAGAAGCACAACTTGTTGGCAAGTTTACACAAATTAGTCCAGCTGGTTGGCTGGAAGAGGACTCCTGAAGCGTGTCTTCTAAGGGATGTTAACAGGGGTTCGCTCAAAGCAAAACAACAAACCAGGTCTACAGTCAAAGAAAGCAAGGTGATTGCTGTCCCACAGGACTTCCTCGAAGACCTGGCATGTTAACAAGCATTGTCAGCACCTAAGAGAGCACCAGAGGATGCAGCATTTTCCAGACTCGTGTGGCCACTCTTTCTGGAGTGGTACCTCCTTGGACTAGTCTTTGTGGACAATGCATCAAAAAACAATGAGCTGAAGCATGACAAAAGCAAGATTTTGCCCAGGGTTGACCTCCAGAGAGATTGCGAAGGTGCTTTTGGAACGCTTTCATCTTCCCACTCAGATCCCTTCTCAAGGGCTTCCCTCCTTCCACCACAAGCCCTCTCCACCCCCCACTTCTCAGTGCACACTATTTTAGAAAGAATCTGCTAAACTCAACAGCATCAGACTGGCACCTCTTCCACTGTTTATTCTGTTTACTTGGAAAGCATCTCCCTTTACTATAATTCTACTCATTCAAGGCCAACCGAAGTCACTTCCCCGACGAAGCCTTCTGTGACTCCTGCCCTTCACCCTGGTGGAAAGGATGGTTCTTTTTTCTCCTCTGAAATTTCTCTGCAAGTTTCTACTTTAAAATAGAGTTGTTTGTGTGTTGTCTTGGATATACCCCTTCCCTAATCCTTTCACACCTAAACTCAGCCTCACAACGTACAGGAAAATAGAACAGGCAGCTATAATTATAATCACCATGTGGAGACAATACAGCTTCATGGTTAAGAGAGAAGCTGCTGGATCCAGACTACCTGAGTTCAAATCCTGGCTTTAGCTATTATATTATTATTATGTAACCTTGGGCAAATTATGTAACATCTCTGGTTCTCAATTTTTCATCTGTGAAATGCTGATAATAACAGTGCCTTCCTCAGAGACTGGTCGAAAAAAATAGGTGACGTAATGCTCAGAATGCCACCTAAGTCTATAAGCATTTAGTAAAAGTCCCAGAGAGTTTAGAAGTGGCCATGTCAGAATTTTTCAGATTTGTGTTGTTTTTTTCCTTCAATATGTTATCTTTCAAAATTGCTCATCCATTCATAATGGATTTATTGAGCTATAAATTAAGCCAGGTGTGACTGCAGCCAACTGAAAAACAAGACAGACAAGGCCCTGAATTCAAGATCCTTCCACACTCTAGCCAGGAAGGAAAGGAAGGCAGAAGGGGCTGATGCCGAAGTAAAATAAACAGAAAAGATAGCAAACATGCTGGGTTTTTTTTTGTTTATTCTCATGTCATACCCTCCAGCCAAATGATTTATTATACTATTCTATTTTGGCCAAAACTATACTCAGAATGCTTTCTGTTTTATTTACAACTGTATTTTTAGAGCTCAACATTTGTTTAGAATGCTTGCCTCATCTCACCAATTTCTTCAGAGAATGAACAAGGAATCACTCCAGAATTTGTATAAATATCTTGTACAGAGATTTTGGATGAAACCTCCCCAACCTCCAGCCTAAACCCAGGTGCATCCCCAGTGGCTGACATGTGACTTAAAAAAAAGAATATTCCTAACTTGGCATGCAACTGCTGTTTCTGGGCTCACATAGTCTTTAAATTTGTTACTAGAGGAGCATTTTATTGTGAGAAAGAGTTCGGCATCATTCATAAAACTATAGACTTAACCACTCTCTCCCTTCTGGATTTCAGCTATTAAAAGAGTTGAATCTAATCTCAGAGTTTGATTCCTGAGGAACTTTAGAAATGGTGTTTCAGTATCTAGTAAAATAGCTATTCACCTTCTTTCCTGTCTTTAGGATAGGTTTTCTGTCATATTTTCTTCAATTTGATTTTTTTATGTTGACACGTAAAGGCTTTTTTTAGTGTCACTAACTCATGTCCCTTAATCATTTTTGTCCTTTTTACAGTGTCTACCTTGGTTTGTAAATTATAACTTTTTATGTTTCTGCTCCACCATGTCTGGGGACGTACATATGCCATACAAAGACAATCATGGTGGTGGTGGTGGTTGCATGTGTATGGAGAAGAAGGGAGAGACTTGAGGATGGAAAGCAATGGAATGAAAAGTTCAAGTTGTAGGCATCCACCCTCCTCTCCAAAACAGTTGAAACTCTTTGGCATTAAGAAGCAAAATTTATGTCCTTGACCAGAAGCAGCTGAAATTCCAGCCAAAGCTTTTAGACTTTCCTTTGCCTGTATTTCTCTAAAAAATGGTCTTTGTCAACCCGAAAATCTGGTAAGTTGGAAAGTAAGTTTATTAAAACTAAAATGATGCAAAGATTAAAATCAGAAACAAATGAGGTCTCAATTAGTAGATCTTATCTCAAATTGAAGGATGGATGGTCCTTTTCCACAGAAAGAACTTCCATAGTGGCCAGATTAGCCAAGATCTATTGACACAGTCGCTCACTGAATGCTTGTGGGAAATAAGCCGCTGACTCTAGATCACCTAAGACAGTGATACCAACAAGTAGGCAGGTTAAGCAGTAGAAACTTTATTTAAGGGAAATAGTTTATAAAACTCTAAATTTTAACAAACCAATAGCAGAGCTGCTTGATTTGAAGGGCCCAGAGTCCTCACTGCCTACCCCACACTCCACTATTGGAGCTTCATTTCTACCCAGAACCCTAGGGCTTCTAGAGTGTAAGTGTAAAAATTCACTGATCTAATCTAATTTCACCCTTAAAAATTCTCCAGAAGAGGCTGAGGCACGGAGATTAAGTGTGATCCACGAACTAGTGAGTAGCACAGCCAAAAATCCTCTCGAAAGAAACTATGTTGCCTTTTTCCACATATACAATATTTATGTTCTGAGACTCTGCCCTTTTAGTAGGAAAAAGAAGTCGGGATCATCAGTGTGCTGAGAAAAATTCAAAAATGTGTCCAAGTTCAACAAATGGGCACGAGCAAATAAGGACATCTAACATCTTGGGAAACTCAGCTTGGAGAAACACAAAACATCCGCGCTATAAGTTAAAGTTTCATTTGATGATTCTGCGGTGAAAACAGCAAAATTACAGAAAGTTTTTTAGCTACTATCCATAAATGTGTCAGGCACAAAATCAAACCACTCAAAAATAATGTGAAATCCATTCAGTTTTAAGTACAGCAAAACATAGCAGCCTTTGTGTGAGGTGTGGGAGACATGAAACTCAAATGTGCTCCTTGGGTTAGTAACTTAAGCTAGGAATTCATGAAAAAAGTGTGAGGAGCCTACGAGAGAGTGTTGAGCAAAAGACATTGTGAGACACATTGATAGAATAGTCATATGATTAACAAACTGTCACATCAAACTTTTCTACAACGTGGGAACACTTTGACACTTCATATTTTTAAGACTGACATTTTGATTCATTACTGTAAATAGCACTTTGGGTTAAATATTGTGACAAGGAACAGATCATATATATGTACATATATATGCACTCTATATATTACTTGTGTATATTTTTTCTAGCTCTGTAACATTTTATAATATATGAAACCTTTTCCTACATTGACAGTTTGAGCCAGTATGTAAACAGGCTATTTCACTCCTAAAGTACCCATTTCTAGGACAAGTAGGCAGATGGACTTTCCTCATTTCTCAGAAAGTCTATAAAGCAGAGGGATTTCAAGAGTAATGGAATGACTTCTAAAGAGATTCTGAAAACTCCCAGTAAGTGATTTTACCAGGGCATTTTACCTTACTACACCTGAGTTCACAAAATCATTATGACGATCATACATAAACTATCTCTTCTAGCCGGGCCCGGTGGCTCAGCCTGTAATCTCAGCACTTTGGCAGGCCGAGGTGGGTAGATCACAAGGTCAGGAGTTTGAGACCAGCATGGCCAATATGGCGAAACCCTGTCTCTACTAAAAATACAAAAATTAGCCGGGCATGGTGGCAGGCACCTGTAGTCCCAGCTACTCAGGAAGCTGAGGCAGGAGAATCGCTTGAACCCAAGATGAGGAGGTTGCAGCGAGCCGAGATCACGCCACTGAACTCTAGCCTGGTGACAGAGAGAGACTCCTTCTCAAAATAAATAAAGAAATAATAAAGAAAAATAATAAATATATATACACACACACACACACATATATATGTGTCTCTTCTGTCTTCAGGGTGTTCCCAATCTACTAGAAGAAACAGATACACACATCCGAAATTCCAAAGCAAAGCAGACAGGTTTGAATTGAGGAAGGTACAAAGCGATGCTTTTAATTTCCTTTTTGTTCTCTCTCTCTCTCTATCTCTGTGTGTGTCTGTGTGTGTATGTGTGTGCGTGTGTTCTTTGATTAATGTTCCCAGGGACGTTGTTCACTGTAAACCGATTCAATTGAATTAATCAAAGTGTGGGTATCCATGGGGGCTGAAGAAATTTAGAAAGTTTCCAAAAGTGCCCTCATTCCTAAGACAAAGTTTCTTCTGAAAGAAGCTATAAAGATAGTGTTTGGTTTCCAGCTAACTTCAAATAATATAATTTTCTAAAGTTTCACTTTGCCTAAAACTGTAAAAGAAAAGATAAAGTATCCATTCCTCAGCCGGGCGTGGTGGCTCACGCCTGTAATCCCAGCACTTTGGGAGGCCGAGGCAGGTGGATCACGAGGTCAGGAGATCGCAGACCACCCTGGCTAACACGGTGAAACCCCGTCTCTACTAAAAATACAAAAAATTAGCCGGGCATGCTGGTGGGCGCCTGTAGTCTCAGCTACTTGGGAGGCTGAGGCAGGAGAATCGCTTGAACCCCGGGAGGCAGAGACTTCAGTGAGCCGAGATTGGGCCACTGTACTCCACCCTGGGTGACTGAGCAAGACTCCGTCTCCAAAAAAAAAAAAAAGAAAAATCCATTCCTCCCCACTAAAAACCCAAGTTTCAATATCAACTTTTCTTTGGTAATTCCAAAGTTATTATATACATTGAAAATACAGAAAACTTTATTTTAAAAATCATAATGCCACCACACAGAGACACACATACAAAGTACAGAAATAGGCCCACATGTATCTTCGTCTTATGTATTCAACTTTCCCTCTGGACATCATGCCATTATTATTCAAATGATTCCCCTCCTTAAAAGCCTGGAAAAGTACAAAAAAGAAGCATGAAACCTGTATTTAACAAGATGTTACATTCACTACAGATCAGCTTTGCCTCCGTACTGAAATTTAAATTAGGCAATGGTGTTTTCCTGAGAATATACATTAAAAAAGAAGACTGCTCAACATTTGTGTGTGTGTGTGTGTGTGTGTGTGTGTGTGTTTTCAGAAAGAATGCAGAATGTTACCAACAAACCTCATCTAAATCCTATAAAAGTTAGGAAAGTATAATGAATATCATCTAACAAATATGGCAAATATTGAGAAAAACCTATAGAACATCAATATCAGACAAAATCTGGGTTTTAGTTGTAGCATTTAAAAATTCCTGCATCCTGCTTTTGAAACCAAAAAAAAAAAAAAAAAGTGGTCTAGTTTTGTTCTCAGCTTAATTAGTCAATTCATTTAGGGCAGAGTGCCTTTTTCTTTGTATTATATATGTTCCTAAATTTGTTAAAAGTTAAAGGAGTCTTACAAACTAGTTCAAGGCTTATTTCAAACTAAGGAAATTAAAGAAGACAGAAATGCAGTATTTTCCTTTTGGCTTACTGAAAACAAATCAGCTAAAGTATTGCCCAAAGCATAACACCGTTTAAACCTGAGGCCCTGCAATTCTCTTCCCAAACTCTTAAGGAGGTGGGTTACAACATATAAAGACTGAAGACTCCTCAAAAGGCGGCTGAACCACTGCCAATGAAGTAAGACCTCTTTGGTATGTAGTGGGGGAAAGCAGAAGTAACATTACAATATTTGGAGACAGAAGATCTACTTGCAAATCAAATCTCCATCACTTGTTCCTAGAGGTAAATTTGAGCAGTCAATTGAATTTTGTTTCTTCATTGTAAAATGAGGATAATAATAGACAGTGTATTGGGTTTATGAAAAATAATCACACATAAGAATTCTTAACAAAATCTAATTTGGTGAGAACATTGTTCCACAAAATCATTATTTGCCAATTTTCACCAGCAATTAGTAAACATTTTTCAGAGGTCATCTGAACCCAACTAAGTTCAACTCAACAAAAACTTACTGGATGCTCATCCTGTGTTTAGATCTCTTCCAGGTGCCTGATTAAAAGGCAGGGCAAGAATAAAAAGTGGAAGGGAGAAAGGCCCATTTAAGTCACGATTTCTGCTCCTGAGGACCCTGTAATCTTGTGGCGGAGACCACATTTCACATATAAACTATTGGAAAAATACTTGGCATTATAAAGTACTCCAAAAAAAGCATGGTACTGACAATGAACGGCTCTTGTGGAAGTTTTAGGTGAGGTCTTATGTGACGTGAGAAAAGGGTTCAGAGCAGTAAGAACATGGCATTATGATTATCCCCCCGCCCCCCACTTTAGGCACTCACTTCTCAAGGAACCCATCCGCGGAATGTGATAGAAACATTGTCCCCCAGAAGAGTTTCTGTGGATGGACATGCCCAGTGGCACCTTGGCCATTTACTCTGGGCTTCTTACTCCCCTTCACTTTCCCATCCCTGCCTCTACACTGAGATACTCCCCATGGCTTCACCTTCTCTGCCCACTCCCAGGCGTGGCAGTGTCACCAGCCCATCTCGCTGCAGCTTTCAGGGCTGAAGAGCGTGCTCAGGCAGCGCTCAGGGCTGCGCAGCTGGAACACCACCAAGCAGGGAAACCAGACCTGAGCTCCTCTCCCAGCCTTCTCTCTACGCACTCTGTGGCCTTGAGCAAGTCACCTGCGCACAATGCGCCTCATTATCCTCACACATCAAATGAGAGTACGGGATACTCGCAAGCCCTTCTTGCTCCTCAACATTCAATGTCTGTGCCTGATCTACAGTTTCCAACCATTTCCAAGTGGCAACTGGGGGCTCACCAGTCACGCAGCTCCCGAAGAGGCACTGACGTGACCACATCAACAGCTTCTATTGTGGGGAAGGTCAGCGACTCCTTCAGAAAATAGCTGATCTAAACAGAGCCCAAGGAGTGTCATGGCAACACCGCTCACAAGTTGCCAAAGGTGGGGAGGAAAAGCAGCCCATGTGTGCGCAGCTGCCACATTTCAGAACAGCACTCAAACCTCGTTAATATCTTCTTGCTTAATACCAAGTCCCATAGATCATAAGCTATTTTTATTGTGTATTTAACAGATGTGTGTATTGTCTTCCCTGCCAGAATTTTCACAGTCCAGTACAGAAGACTCTGCCATCACAGAACCTTAAGACCTGAGGCCGCCCAAGGTTAACTCAGGAAAAGGAGGAAGGGGAAGAAGCAAAAGTAATAGAAGAAAAATGACAAGGGGGGGAGAAAATAATACTCATTGAGGTCAAGGCTAGCTAGGGAAGAGGCAGGAGTGAAACGTAGTAAGTGCAAGTAAAAGCCAATGCTACAGACACTCAAGAACGAGGCACCCAGGTTGCAGCTCTCCAAAGACTCAGGTGTATGTGTAGAAAGGAGAGTGGAAGAGCTCAGTCTTCTGGTACACTCGGGTGACCACAGGTCACCCAATGCCAATTTTAATCACAACTTCTGCTTATTTTCACAGTCTCTACAATCCATATATCTTAGAAGAGTCATGCATGGTACTCTGCAGAGCCCTACACCCGTGTTCTAGGATCTATCCACCACATCTATCCACTACCGGGTGCCTTTCAGAGCTTACAGGAAAGGGCTTCTGCTAAATGTCCTATTTAGAAACCATCTGTCTCTCTCATGGAGGAATGGGAATTCTAGCTTTTGATGACTGACCAAGCTAAACTATGTAAAAACACCTGTCACAAGGCCTGTCACCTAACAGACATGCAATGAATGTCTACTTCTTTCCATCTGTTTAATACAGCAGCAGCAGCACCTGTATCACCTTTATTCTTAGTCGTCTTCATAGAAACAAGGACTCCAGACAGAGCCTATAGCGTCCTAAGAAGAGCCTCAAGTGCCAACCATCTCTCCACTGCTTGGTGAGATGTAGGCACGATTTGCAGAGCTGCCACTCACTAGGCAGGCAAATTTAAGTAAGTCATTTCTTCCCTGGGGTGGGGGAGCTGGACTAGATAGGTTTCAACTTCCTTTCCGGTTTGGAAATCCTTTAAGCCTATAAGTCTCATCTCCATCTCAGAAACAAGCAATAGGCAGAGAGAAAAACTACTGGAGAACATAGGCATATGCTTCTCTACTGAGCACTACGTCTGGGGCCCTATGCCAGGAGCTACAGGGAACTCAGAGAAGCAGTAAGTAATCTTTAAATTCAAAGCCCTTAAAATATATATTAGGGATGAGCTGGGGGTGGAAACATGGAAAGATGGCAATACAAAATAAAGTTTAATTATAAAACAAAGTCCATTGCTAAGACTGAATTCCAGAGCCAAGGAGCGGACAGGGATGACTTGTGTGGGAGAAGGGGCACATGCTGGTTCCTCAGGCAGGAAAGTGAGACCCACACAGGCAAAATGGCAGGGGGTGTGTCTTATAAGAGCTGGCCCTCTGTGGTGGAAGGGTGATCAATATCTGGGATAGTTAAATCTCTTATTTGTTGTAATGTCTTAGATTCCCTAACATCCTATGTTTCATACATTAAAAACTAGAACAATAATGTCCACCTCACCTATCTTCATCATAATGCTCTGTGGATAGTAAGAAGAATATAAAATAGGTTCAGGACACCTGGGTCCCAGGCCTTCCTCCATTGCTGCTATTCTAGTGCCAGGATTTTGCTAAGTGGATAACCTGGCTGTGTGACAAAAGACTTTGTAGAATTTCAGCTAGAGTTCTTGAGGCTTCTTGAGAACTATCTAGTTCAAAGCTCACATTTTGCAGATAGAGTCTAGGGTTCACCAAAAGGAAATGATTTCTCTCAACTACACATGTCTGTGATTGATGCCCAGTTCTTCAGACATGCCTGATATTTACCTGCTTCTAAGTCATGCTGCCAGCTGGTTTCTGCCTACCAGAGACTTACTCTTCAAATCCTTGTAATATCTTATCAAAGTCCAATTAAAAATCTTTCAAAGCCAACTCCTGTCCCTAGTTCTATAAGACACCTCCAATAGGAAAGAGTTTTCCAAATTCTGTCTCTCTCAAAGTATAATTACTGAGCTCACACATCACACCAAGTCTTGACTGGCCCTGAATCAAACTCACCTCCGCAGGCCTGTCAGCTCCCTCCTTCAATTTCTTAGCAAGCTATCTTGCTTATAGGTGTTCAGTAAATGATTACTAAGTCACGTTGGTCTGAGAGCCACAGTTCGTGGACACTCAGCCAAGTATCTTCTAAAACATGCCATGTTGCCTGCCTCTGACAAGCCTAGAAGAGTGTAATCCCCAGAGCAAGCAAAATGGTTTCAGCCACCTCCAAATCCATCAAGCTTTTTACCAGACCAGCTGAACATGCAGCAAAGGAGAAGAGGCATAAAGGAAAGAAGAGGAAGAGCAAAGGGCATGGACAGCAAATTGGATGAACAGCCATGCTTGTGAGCTCAGGAGCACCGGTATTATCATTCTAGTTTTACAAGTAGGAAATCTGCAGTGCAGCAATTCAACAGCTGGCTGAGGGCTGCATACAGAGACCCTGATGGAGCTCACAGGTCTCAGTGCTGCCACCTTTTAGGCTACTGCTTTTACCACTGTGGTAAAATGTTGTAGAGACAGTCTCAATACCTGGCATCAGTGGGGCAGGCCCATCCAATCTACTACAGAGGATAGGAGGCATCTGGAAAGAAAGAGCCACAGAAGCTACTTACAGCAAAGGTTTATACCGAGTTTATACTCAGCCAGTAATGTCTGAGTGAAAGTATGGCAGAAAGATTGATGAGACAGCGCTGTGTGACTCCAGAGGCAATCCAAGGCACATATCAAATGGGAATTTTAAAAAATCCCTTTAAACACACGAGGACTCAGATGCCAGCACACGTTGTGATGGCCCCAGCCAGACAGCAAAGGCATATTGGCACCACTGTAATTTGTCCATTCACCAATATGCTTCCTGAAAAGCACCCATATGCTTTCTTTTAGCATCCATATGCTTTTTTAGCAAGGAAACTAAAATATTTCATTAGTTTTGAGTAATTAATAATTACTTATTTCACAATAGTCACCCTCATTAAAAAGCAAAAATAACTGATTAAGCTGCAGGATCCTGGCTTTCAACTCAGGCTTTTTAATTTTTAAAAAAAAAAAATTCTTCCCCTCTAGGAATTGAGTAATAGGGTAAAGCAGCCAGTGTGGAAATATTCACACTACAGGGAATGAACAGTTATCACCCACAACCCAACATTCCTCTTGACTGAGACATCGTGGTTTAATGAAAAGAACATGGACTTTAGACCAGAAAGACTTAGAATCCAATCCCAGTTTGACCGCTTCTGAATAGTAACTTCTAAGGAAATGAAGGGTGTTAAAAAGATAAAGCCTGCTGGATCCCTTCAACCTAGTCTTCCATCATTCCCAAGGAGTGACTTCACAGCATCCTCGCCCACCAGACCCCACTATCTCAAGGCATGGTACAACATGCCCCAAGAATGCTGGCAGCATGCCAGTCATTGTCAGCAAGCCACGGCAATAGCCTTGAAATAGGGCGAGGGCCTAAATGAATGTTTCCCAAACACTAATGAGCATATGAACTACCTGGGGATCTTGTTAAAATAGAGATTCTGATTCAGAAGGTCTGGAGTGTGATCTGAGATTTGCATTTCTAACAAGCTCCCAGGTAATGCTGATGCTTCTGGTCCTCAGACCAAACTTTGAGAAGCAAGAGCCTTACAAGTGTTAAGATGAAGTTAGAAAATAGAATCTTGAAAAGCAGAACATCTGTGCTTGTCTCAGTGGGCTGTGATAAGGATTATTAATCAGATGGGTGATAATATTTCTGTATATTGAACAGCACACTGGTATAGTATTGTTAAAAGGGTATGGTTTCGGCCAGGCACGGTGGCTTACGCCTGTAATTCCAGCACTTTGGGAGGCCGAGGCAGGTGGATCACCTGAGGTCAGGAGTTCGAGAGACCAGCCTGGCTAACATGGTGAAACCTCATCTCTACTAAAAAGACAAAAAATTAGCCGGGTGTGGTGGCACATGCCTGTAATCTCAGCTACTAGCTAAGGCAGGAGAATCTCTTGAACCCAGGAGGTGGAGGTTGCAGTGAGCCAAGATCATGCCGTTGCACTCCAGCCTAAGCAATAAGAGGAAAACTCCATCTCAAAAAAAAAAGTGTATGGTTTCCACTGTAGACAAGAAACTTGAGACCCAACTATATCAAGTAACTTATCCAAGGCCACATAACTAATCATGCTGACTTCCAAATACAGGTTTATCTGCCTGTCAAGCCTATCAGTATGAGGATATGCCAATGGAAAGGTAGGAAATAAAAGTAGATACTACTGTAGATTGCTGATATAAAGCCTCACTCTTGTTTTGCCATTATTCTCAGGGAGCCATTAACCTGCTGTGTGAATTTGACTAAGTCTTGCCCCTTCTAGCCGCCTCCATTTCTGCATCTGCAAGGTGAAGGCACTGCCATGGACAAACTCCGAGGCGTCTTCCATCTCTGACACTGCCTTTCACTCTTCTGGCCCCCACACGCACTCACAGTGGGTCATCAAGCGCTTAGTTTTAGCTTCACACATGTGGCAGTCATTACAACTTGGCAGCATCCAAATTCTAGCTGCTCACATCTGCATTTGTGCTGATCTGTGCATGGTCAGAAGTTATCTCTGTTAAAAGTCTCATGCTCAATATAACGGGGAGCGGGTCAAGGGTAGGGAAACAAAACAAATGCCCCAAAGCACTGAAATTTCAATTGAGTTGAAAACTCAATATGATCAGGGCACTACGACCCTAACTACTCTCCGTCTCCTCATCTCACTTACCAAATAAAGATATTGAGAGCACTAACCTGACAGAAGTTTGAAGAACAAGAAAAAAACTGAGTTATGCATAATGTGTTTCATATGATTATCTAACTTTTTTTATTCTTTCTTAAGGAGCCAGATAAACATGTAATCAATTATAATATAAAGTGATTCATAATGTATGATCTTGTCCCTTCCTAAAATCCCATAGTACACATTCTCTGTATTCCTCTGGAGCCCATCTACCATTTTCTACCAGAAATTTCCATGGTCTATGAACTTGCATCATTGTCTCTATTTGTCTTCAATGTTATCTCTGGAGGTATTCACATATTTTGGAGTAAATCTGGATTTAACTCAAGACTTTATATTTATTAGCTGTAAAACTTTGGGCAAATTACTCAACCTCTCTGAGCACCTACAAATGGGAAAAACAATTTTCTATTTTATAGGATTATATACAATAATGTATTGAGATGTCTAGCATTTAGCACACTCTGTATTAAAATTGAATTTGAATGCATGAATGAATGAATGAAGTAGAATAAGAGTTTCGATATTAAAATATCACTCAATAGTTTTGAGACATGTACACACCAAGAGTCATGCTACAAAATAAGCCTAACACTCACAGTACAACAACAGGTGATCTATGGGGAAAATCCAACAGCAAAAGGAAATGTATGTCACTCAAATGTCATCTCATACTTCCCACATAAAATAAAAACTTTTGCTTAACTCATGGATGGCCTTCAGAGCATCTACAAACCTCTTAAACTTGTTGATAGCATTTTCTGAAGTTCTGCATTCTCCAACTATTTCATAAATTCATCTGAGTTTCTGAAAATTCCATAATCCTCACGTCTGCCCCAAACACAGGCTCATGTGTATACAAGTGTGCACACACATACACACACGTACATTAAGAACTACTACTTTAGGCCAGGCGTGGTGGCTCACACCTGTAATCCTAGCACTTTGGTAGGCTGAGGCGTGTGGACTTGTGAGATCAGGAGTTCAAAACCAGCCTGACCAATATGGTGAAACCCCGTCTCTACTAAAAAATTTTCAAAAATTAGACGGGGCTGGTGGTGTGCAACTGCAGTCCCAGCTACTTGGGAGGCTGAGACAGGAGAATTGCTTGAACCTGGGAGGCGGAGGCTGCAGTGAACCAAGATCTTGCCACTGAACTCCAGCCTGGGTGACAGAGCGAGACTCCATCTCAAAAAACAAAAAAAAAAAGAATTACTACTTTAGGCAAGCCCCTGGACAGAAAGGGACTGTCAAATAAAAGAGAAAAAGTAGATTTAATAAAACAAGGCTGAAAGCTGCAAACATACTGCTTAGAAAGTATGGGTAGTGGAAATTATAATGATATAATGATGACCATCTCAAACCAGAAAAAGGGGCTATGAATTCAAGACCTGGCTTGGCTACAAATTCACTACCGGTCCTTGGGCAAATCTGAGACTCATGAAAATCAGAGTTGGGGTTCCTTTGACATCATCTATGCCACCCTCCTCCTCCCATCTCACAGATGGAGAAAGTGCAGCTCAGAGGAAAGTTAGACATTCACTAAACTCATAGCAAATTAATTAGAGCCAGGATTTGAACCTCAGACTCAGTCAACTGATTTCTACTCTCCGAACCTCTGTACTGTGAGGTGCAAGGTAAGTACTTAGGTCCAATGTTCTCTAAGTAATCTTCTATCAGATGGGTAACAATTACTACACTCTTCTCCAGACCTGGAAGTCCCCATGTACATATGAGCTTCATTTTGGCAATGATGATAGTAGCTGTTTCTCAGTCCCAGCCCATTCCCACAAGAATAAGGCAGAAGGGTCTGAAATAAGACAGAAGGGTCTGAAACAGTGAGAGACACTGCTATTAATGCTGTGTAGCGCAGCAATTGGGAATTGCAGGCCTTGAACTAGACTTCATTGTGTTGGCTATTACTCTTCTGTCCTCTTGCTTATTAAATCCCTCATCTGTCTTCTCTTTTTTAACGTTCCCCAACAATGTTCAGTAAACAGCCAGCTAGGAGCTCATTCTCAGATTCCTTTAATTCACTGGTTCAGAAAAAGGCAGGAGGAGGGTGGAGGAGAGTGATGATGTCAGCAGCAAACAACCTCATACAGGAAGCACTGCAAGGGAATCCACAGTCTTTTAATAAACACGGAGAGCAGAAGCTAGCCGGAACCCTCTGTGCCATGTCTTCATGAAATTAATGAAGATACCTGGAGTCCATTTATGTTTTAAGGACATCTCACATCCCCATGGTGAAAATGAAATTGGTTTTGCCTGAAAGATAATGACCTTTTAAGAACTAGGAAGCGAAAGGAGAGTTTATAGAAAAAGATTTCTCTACTTAAAGATACAAGTATGGAGTCAGAAGAATTCTAGTCCGAGAGCAGTCAACAACGCTTTAGACAAGTCAGATTCCCTCCCAGACACTAAAATCTCCATCTGTGAAATGAAGGAATTTGTTTAAATTATTTTGTAAAGTCCCCTCTGGCTTTGACATTCTGATCTGCTTTACAGATCCAATGATTTGCTCTGGAAAAAGCAAATAATGGAAGAAGCATCCACCTCTTCCTAACAGTCTTAATAGGGGGGCAGTTTACCAGATCCTCTCATGAGACCCAGATCAGGGAACAATGTCACAGAGTGAAGAAACGTGGGGGAAGACGGCTTTTCTTCCCTAACAAGGAATTGCAAGTTGCTGGGGTAAGGGACTACCGCTACCGGTGTATAAATGTCCATTCTTACAGTATACATAATGCAAGTCATTAACTGCATTTCTGGTATGTAAAAGAAGCAAAGGCTAAACAGAAGAATAACTGTTTTCCCCCAGTGGCTGTGCAGTAGAGTCATAGGACTGTCCTGTGATTTTGGAAACACGGCACCAGGAGAGAGAAGGGACTGGCTAGGAAATAAAAACATATGTAAGAGAATATTTAACCAGAAGTAATGCCACGATCAACTGGTCCAACTTTGTCATTAGATGATGAAACAGACCTCATAGAGGAAAGGTGACTTGCCCAGGTGACACAGCCAGGTGACATTACAGCTGGGATTAGAAAAGGATTCTCATGGCTTCTGGTGAACATAACATACAACATATTGCTTTGCTCCCAAAAACAATGTGATTCGATTCAGGTTATTACAAAATAATTTCACTTATAACTATGGCCTCTACCTCCACTTCAAAAAATGGTATTTAAAGCAGACTAGGACTGTTTCCACCAAATTATACTAAACAGTTCACTCTGGCAATATAGACAAGTGCATGAGATTTAATTGGGTATTATTCATCCTTGCTAATGAATCACCCTGTGGAAAACAGGGATAATCAACCATCTACAAGAGGCCAGAAGCCTGTTCTCGTTCAAGTACAGAACTTGCCTATTAAAGAACATGAGGTATCAGCTCTAAATAGTAAACAGGGTATACTGTTTCAGATTCCATGGAGTGCAGCTTTAAATAGATTCGGTTTGGAAATGGGACAGAGAACACACCGCAGTCAGTGGATCAACGTTGAGAGCAGGGAAAAACAATGATTACACTCATTAAGTGGGTACCTGTTGACACATTTACTGTCAAGTCTAATTATTTATTGAAACTGTTATTCTTTCTTCATTACTGCCACTCATACCAATTATTACCACAAGATTATTGTAAATTTCTACAGCATGCTCCCAGAATATTTACTTCTCCTTTAGGCCAAACCTTCCAAAGTTTACTTGAGAGGCTTCTATTATTCCCTCTCCACCATTCCCCACCTCCGAAACATAACAAAAAGAGAAAGAGAGAACATTCCTCTTTCTTGAGAGTAATTTTTATAACCTTTCAGAGCTTGATCAAAACTCCCCTTGATAGTTTCAAGATGGGTTTCTGTGGGGACAGGGGGTACAGTTAACTACTTTTCAAAGCTTATTCTATTAATATTTAACAATTGGCATTGGAGGGAAGGTTAGTGTGATAACTGCAGTTTCTAAATGAACAAGTTAGATCTCTGCCTCACAGAGCTGTCAAAAACTATGACAGTAGGTATCTACGGTACATTCTTTTCTGATATATTTATCCATAAAAATAAAACATTAGACATAAGCTTTTACAGGGTTATTTTGTGGACTAGACAAGAAATAAAAGGTGGACAGTAGCCATTCTTACATTTTTCGCTACTACCTTTTTTAAAACAACGTTCTCTGTTTCTGTGTTAGTTTGCTGAGAATGATGGCTTCCAAACACCACATGTTCTCACTCATAAGTGGGAGCTGAACGAGAACATGGACACAGGGAGGGGAACATCACACTTTGGGGCCTGTTGAGGGGTAGGGGGCAAGGGGAGGAAAAGCATTAGGACAAATCCTAATGCATGCAGGGCTTAAAACCTGGATGACGGGTTGATGGGTGCAGCAAACCACCACGGCACATGTATACTTATGTAACAATCCTGCACATTCTGCACATGTATCCTATAACTTAAAGTAAAATAATATAAAATAAATAAAAAGAAAACTTCCTGGGTAAACTAGCTTATATTCCACTTGAAACATAAATAAATAATAAAAAAATAAAAACAATATTCTTTTTTGTAGGAATGAGAAGAAAATCTAAATAACTTAAGTGGCTGTTAGGTCTGATTTAATGATAGAAATTTCATAGCCCATACGTAACCTACCTTGTTTGCACATGTATTCTTATTAGCTTTGAAAATCATGTAAACCTAACACCTTAATTTCCTCTCAATTCTAAATTTTCTAAGTCCTACAAATTTGGGGCAATACCAACCAGCTTGATTTTTCTCAAAGGTCTATGCGACTAAAGTCACAGTTGCGGTTCAAGGTCATAGATATCATACAGCAAAGGAAGTAACAAAATATCCAGCAGAACACACGTGTATAGTACTTCAAGTAATGATATCAAATCTTCTACAAAGTTACTATTCTACATATTGTCTACTTCATCTCTTTTTGGCTAAGTTCTGAAACATTACATAAAACACAGTAGAGCTCATTAAGAGGTACAGATTCAGCAGGTTAACTACAGGAGAAAAATTGCATCTGGTAGATTTTACAACTATGATGCTTCCTTTAAAATTTGTTTTCCATTGGCCTCCATTTTCTTGGCAAACTCAAGACAAATGTATTCTTCTGCCAAGGATTGGTGTCCTTCCCAACGGTCCCCCAGGAGAGTGGCATTCAGATACAATGGATCCAAAGTTTCAAAAGACTAACTCAATTTTCTGTGTTCTTAGGATTTTTCTGTTGCGGCTTTAGATTCTAGCTTTTTGAAATGATTTTGTTTGGCAGCTAAGAGACAGTGACTGACCCAGCCAGAAATATTTGGCCCCTTCAGAACCAGGTAACACTGGCAGCATAGTGTAGTGAAAAATGCACTCAATCGAGGGTTAGGAAACCAGGTAAAAAGTGCTCCTGCCACATACTAGTTGAGGATACAATAAAATAATGGGTAAGAACATTCTACTCCATTGCATTTTATGGACACTTAAATACATACACATTAAATCTGAATCATCTGTGTGGCCCAGATTTTGGGTTTTAGTATTAAACCTTAAGGGTTATGAATTAAAAGGGAAAAAATAAATAAATTAAAAAGACAAAAATAAAAAGAGAGGTCAGCTCACTGTCTTGGCCATTTTTTGGTTCTTTTCCTCATAAAGTACCTTTGTATTTCTTCTATTCTTTGTATTTGTTCTAAAAGCAGCATTACTGGGTCAGATGCCTATTAGTATTTCATAAACATGAAGACATGCCTCCTCCGTTACCTTAGATAGCTGGCTCCTGGAATGGACAATGGACACAAGGTTCAGCCAACTGCAGTGCAAGTATCTGCAAATGAAATAAGTAAAAATTACTTCCAGACACCAAGCCTATATTTATTCATTAATAGTCATAACCTCTTATATCTACATAATGGTTTCTTGTTTTACAAAACATTTTCACATTCATTTCACCCCACAGGAACCCGATGAAGAAGCAGGAAGGGATGATTCTACTCACTTCGTAGGTAAGGAAACAGAAGCTCGAAGAGGGACAGAAAGGTTGAGAAGGGAACTAACACCGTCCTCATGATTAACTTCACAGAAACCATATAAAATGAACATTATTGTCCACATTTTACAGAAGTAGAAACTGAAGTTCACAAAAAGAAAGTAATTCGCCCAAGATTATACAGTTTAGTATCTGGCAAGGCATGAATTTGGAGCCAAAGGCTGTGCCTGCTGGTCCAGTAATCCTTCCTTTCTACTTTAGTTTTTCCTAGGTTATTAGGCTGGGGAAAGACAAGGACAAACAATAATGTATTGTCTTAATTCACAAGGCTTGGTGGAGAGAGAAAATAAAATAAAACCAGCTATTTGATTGAAATGAGGAAATGGGAAAAGTACATAGCATTTCGAGCCAGTCAGATTTCCTTTTACCAGTGGCCTTAGGCAAGTTATTTAAACTCCATGAGTGTCAATTTCTTCATATGTACGTGAAGATTATGATATATACTCCATAGCCAAAGCTGCCCTTAGTTAAACTTTTTAAATCAGATTTCTCTCCATTATTCCATACATATGGTTATAGAGAACAGCGATAACATTTCTTCCCATAAATCCACATTTATATGATCAAAAGATAACGTTATAAGCACGTGAGGCAAGAGAATATCTCTGGCTAGAATATTTCTTTGACTTATGTCTCCTAATTTTAAAATACTGCAATATTAATCTATGTCACTCTCACATGACCTCATCTAATAAGAGACAGCCCAAAAACTTTTAAGATTTTAACATCAAATGTTTCCTTGACCCCTAAAAAGCAAAACAGATACTGCTTTAGTTGAAAGACCTGCTGATGAATCACACATCATTTTCAACTTTGTGCCTATAATCATGCCCTAGGTTCAGAGAGTTGGAGTTTCCAGTAGACTCTAAGAACAAAGCAAATTTGTTTTAATAGAATGGATAGATTTATTGAGAAATATAAGACTTCTAGGAAGTTTTGATAAAATGTCCCGTTTACATAAAGGACTCAAATCAGGTTGAGAAAAGAACATGGATCCTGCAACTATATCCCTGAACTTAAAATAAAAGCTTCAAAAAAAAAAAACAAAACAAAACAAACAAACAAAAATAAAAAAAGCATGATTGATCAGATGCCCTGCAAGAAACTTGTCATCTGCCACAACTGAAAACATGATTCGTCTTTTAACATCATGCTTTATTTTATAGCTTGAAAAATCACAATGACCATTATGTCTTAAACCATCCCCTTTATAACTCCAGTGAGACCTTATTACCCAAATTTTACAAATACAGAAACCAAACTTCAAAGATCACATGGTTAACATGGAGCAGATAAAAATGTAACACTGTACCTTGATACCAAAATCAGTAAGCACCCTTCTACTACATGGTGTAGCCTCCCAATTGGTAGTGTGCTATTTGAAGAGGATAACTAAATAACTTCAGGAAAGGGAAACTGAGTGCATAGCACAGAAAATTCCATTGTCAAAGCACTAAAGCACACTTAGTTCTAAGTTCTGCTTTACTAGCAAGTGTAAGGAGAAAGAGTAGACTTCACATCTGTGGTCTAACCAGAAGGTGACACATTACTAAGCTAAGGCAAAAGGAGTGTTCGATGCAGTGTTACCATAAACACTTTCTCAGATCTCACCAGGAAAGTTTCAAGATGCAACATCCCTGGGCAAAGTGTTGAAGCACAGTCATATATGCAAGTCTGTACCAGTGAGGTTTTGTGAAGAGTCTGATACAGTTTGACTGTGCCCACACCGAAAATGTCATCTTGAATTGTAGTCCCCATGAGTCAAGGGTGATACCAGGTGGAAGTAATCCGATCATGGGGGCAATTTCCCCCATGCTGTTCTCATGATAGTCTCACGAGATCTGATAGATGTATAAGCATCTGGCATTTCTCCTGCTTGCACTCACTCTTTCTTGCCACCCTGTGAAGAAGGTGCCTGTTCCTCCTTTACCTTTCGCCATGATTATAAGTTTCCTGAGGCCTCCCCAGCAATGTGGAACTGTGAGTCAATTAAACTTCTTTCTTTATAAATTATGTGGTCTCTGGCAGTTCTTTATAGCAGCATGAGAATGGACTAATACAAATCCTTCACCAAGAAGTCTCATTTTAAGCAACAGGAAAGCTAAAGTCTTTCTAGCTAAGAAGTTCACCAGCCCTCTTCACGTGGATTGAGTGGCATGTGTCCTGAGTAGCTCCTGCCTGAGTATTTCATAATGCAAGGGAGTTTTCCATAATTCCATACAGACATCTGGGACAACTGACAAATCCCACTCTAGCCTTTCGGTAATGAAGCCAGTTATCCTTGGCTGCCTCTGTGTATTTTATAACTAACTGCTGACCCAGAACCTGACATGTCTGCATCCTTTGTCAAACCATTCATCCTCTCTCCTCTCAAAACTATGCTCACCCTCAGAAGCAATTTTTCAGAAGCAACTGTATTTTGGAGAAAAACAGGATGGAGTAAATGAAGGTAAGATAATAAAGAGAGAGAAGCAAGAAAAACGACAGGGGGTAAG
This sequence comes from Macaca thibetana thibetana, assembly GCF_024542745.1. Taxonomy (NCBI): domain Eukaryota; kingdom Metazoa; phylum Chordata; class Mammalia; order Primates; family Cercopithecidae; genus Macaca; species Macaca thibetana. The sequence continues at coordinate 9,937,660 of NC_065579.1, forward strand.
GAAAAAGCAGAAGAAAATGGAATGACATGGGAAATGAAAAGTGCAGAGATCAGTTGCAATGGGTTTTTCACAAACCATGGTGTCCTTTGAATTTACCACCACACCCCACAACAAAATGTAACCATCCCTAAGATGATTATCTCAGTATTATGAACAAAAATTCTACGTGGTATTGAACCAGTATAAAGATAACTCAAGATACTTGATATTTTTGTAAGTGCTTTAGTACAAATAAGCAATATGACAGTATCTTATAAAAACTCTCACTAAGTCAATAAACTGGCACCTCTTTAGCTCTAGTGTCTCAAATATTCATTCCGAATAGGGAGCATCATATTGAAAAGAATAATAAAATGGGGATTGAGGAACTGGGTTCTGGTTTTAGTGTATAATTATCAAATCTTTTGATTAGAAGTTGCAGAAAATACACATTCTGTGTTTCTCTTTTCACAGTTCTTGACTATGGTTATTCCAAAACCACTGTGAAAAGGCCAATAATAATTTGGTCATTTTCATAAGTTTCATGTGGCAACAGAGGTATAGCAGGAAAAGGATTACTTATACTAACATTTATTAAAATAAAACAATGTTTTAAACATAGAAGTCTGTCCCCAGAAGCAACTGAAATGTTAAATCAGGCTGAAGGAATTAGATGACAAATATGGCCCTGCATTCCAATTATCAAATACCACATACAATTTAAAGTGCACTCTCATGCCACCCTAAGATCCTTATCAAGAATACAAGATATTCCATAGCTTATGATTTGGTTGTCTCATTAAAGTAATGTTTGCCAGGATTTAATTGCTTCCCTCTCTGATTTTAATTTCCTCACCTGTCAGCATCTATCAGAGGCACTGAAATCTGACATCTGGTTGATTGTGTTGAAATTAATCAGATTTTTTAAAAGTAAATTGCTTTGGCCTAAAGGTAATGCTCAACTTCTTAATGTTATATTTATAAGGGCTCTATCAATGGAATATATAATCTAGAAATAGAATGAGAGACTTTAGGAATTTCGAGCAGAAATATAAGTAGCTTACAAACCTCCAGCACTGGACTTTTAAAGATAAGGACTTTAAAAGTGGCATCAGTAGCATGGCCAACCAGAAGCCCCTAGCTCTCGTCTCCTTCACAAAGACAACCACAACAACAATCAACAACTAAACTTTAACAAAAATAACTGGGCCAGGTGTGATGGCTCGTGCCTGTAGTCCCAGCACTCTGGGAGGCCAAGATGAGTTTTTTTTGTTTTGTTTGGTTTTGAGCTCTGGAGTTCGACAGCAGCCTGGGCAACATAGGGAAACCCCATCACTATATAGAAAACAAACAAACAAACAAAAAAACTAAAAACAAAAGAAGAAAAAATAATAACTAAGACAGAGTACCAGACTGCATCAGAGAAGTAACAGAAGCCCCGGAGAGCAAGAAACTCAGAATAACCACATAGAGAATAGAAACAAAACACCTGGTCTTTACCACCCATCACCCACTTGGGATCCGCTGGGAACAGGGAGGAACTTCTCTCTGGGGTAGAATGGTAAGCAAGAGGATCCCAGCAAGCCCTATCCACACCTTGAACAGCTACAGACCTCACCCATGAAGTCTCATGTAGTCCTCACAGGAGCTAAGTCCCAGCTGAGGGACCTGCCTGAAGTCCACACAGCCGTGCTCCCCCAAGAAAAAGAGCAACCAATGTGCCCTGCCGTCTGTGGCCTGTGCAGCTACTACACTACGCCATCTTGGAACTGGAACTTTGGCTGGAGTGTGTCTTGCTCTGGGAGTGCGTAGCTATGACACTCTTTCATCACTGAGGCTAAGTCACTGTTGAACCAACCCCAACCCAGTGGCCCAACATCCCCAAGCTGAGCTGCCAGCAACTGTTCCGCTCTTCCCCATGGGCCCATGTGAAGGTAGAGTCACTTCATCTACCTTTCACCCTGCCCCTCAGGCCAATGCTGAAGCAGTACCCTGCCTCCTGGGAAAACAGTACATTGGCCACTCAGAGCAGTCACACACCCCAGTACTTAATCTGAAGTAGCACCTTTCATCCCAGGGAAATGGTACCGTACCTGGGCTGCCTAGAAAAGTCATGTCCCCCAGGCCTGAGCTGAAGTGGCACATTGCCCCCTGGTGAATTGGTGCCATTGCTCAGCTGAGCAGCTGTACATCCCAAGGCTGAGCTGATGTGATAACCCACATCCTAAGAAAACAGAGTAGTGGCTGGGCTGATCTGAGACACTCCACCCAACAGGGCAAACAACTCTAATACGCTGTTTTCCTGGAGCTGGTCTACCTGCTTAGAGTCAGAGCTGCTAAGACACCCCTCTCCCTGTGGAGTACAGCCATCACTATGCTGTACCCTGCCCCCACTCAGGGCACAAGTAACAGTTATATGTTGCCATTCTGGGGTACTGTTGCTGCATGTGGTCTTACAGAGTCTAAGGTACTGCTGAGTCCCAACATCCAAAGGTCAAGAATCACTACTACATGGTGCCTCATCCCCTGGGATCCAAGTGCCACTGAGCCCTACTGGTTCATGTTACAAAATCAGAGCATATCCTGCTCTCTGGGTCCAAACTTCCCTGCACTCCTTCTTTCCTGTAGTTGAGCCACTCACAGCTGGGACTGAGCTTGTAGAGTAGTGTCTCAGAGTCACAAATCCTGGCTCTGTGGGAAGCCTACATCCAACCCTAGCACAGACAGCAAACCTGTAACCCAAGACCCAGGTGTCACAATAGGTTGGCAAGATCCTGGGCATAAGACTCTGGTCCCACAACTATTTCAAGCACCTGCACCTAGAACTCAGCACCACTGCACGTGCTTGTTGGTCATGTCATATTTGACATGAAAAGCAGTCCCCTTGGCTAAATCTCCCCATTATGAAAAAAAAAAAAGAATTGGAGAATCTCAAAAGCCCTTGACACTGAGGACATTAATAATCTATGCCACCACCATCACTGCCACAAATTTCTACAACTTAAGCTACTGAGGTGCCCACAGTTATTGCTGACATTGAACACAGCTTTAGAAGCTGCATGAAGACCATATCACTGCATCTATTCAGAAACAAAGTCATCACACCCCTCCCAACTGTAAAACCAACGCTAATTGCAAGTGAAAGTATTTTTTTTATGAAAACCACTCTAGAAAGTTTGTATAGAGAGGTAATTTTTCCACCGGATGCACAGACATCAACTCACGGACACAAGAAACATGAAAAAGCAATAAAATATGACACCACCAAAGGAATGTAGCTCTTTAGTTTCAGACTCCAATAAAAACAATCAATAAAATGCCAGAAAAGGAATTCAAAATAATGATCTTAAGGAAACTCAATGAGATACAAGAAAATACAGATAGACAATTTCACTAAATCAGGAAAACAATTCACAATATGAAGAAGAAATTCAACAAAGATAGAAATAATAAAAAAGAATAAATCTCAAAGATAAAGAATTTCATGAATGCATTCTTACCCTGATACCAAAACCAGACAAGGACAAACATGTAAAAAGAAAATTATAGGCCAGGAACTCTGATGCACATAGATGCAAAAATCCCCAACAAAATACTAGCAAACTGAATCCAGCCATACACTTAAAGAAGCATTTACCCTGATCAAGTGGGATTTATCCTAGGGATACAAGGATAGTTCAACATAGGTAAATCAATAAATGTGATATATTACCTCAACAAAACAAAGTACAAAAACCATAATCATCTCATTAGATGCAGAAAAAGCATTTCGTAAAGTTCAACATTCCTTCATGATACAATATCTCAAGTCAGGTATAAAAGAAGCATACCTTACTTCAGCATAATAAACACTTCGCATGATAAACCCACAGTCATCAACATACTGGACACATTCAAATTGAAAGGTTTCTTTTAAGCTCTGGAACAAGACAAAGATGCTAACTTTTACATCTTTTATTCAAGATAGTTCTTGAACAGGCATATTCACCAATGGGACAGAACAGAGAACCCAAAAATAAATCCACATATTTACAGCCAACTGATTTTCAACAAAGGAAACAAGAACAATCTCTTTAATAAATGGGGCTGGGAAAACTGGACATCCATATACAGAAAATGGAGCCACCATGAGATATCATCTAACCCAAGTTAGAATAGCTATTATCAGAGACAAAAAAAATAATAATAAGAAGAAGAAATGCTGGCAAAGATGCAAAGAAAAGAGAACTCATACACTGTTGGTGGGAATGTAAGTTAGTGCAGTCATTATAAAAGTTCTTCAAAACACTAAAATTAGAAATATCAGCCGGGCATGGGGGTTCACACCTGTAGTCCCAGCACTTTGGGAGGCCAAGGTGGGTGGATCACGTGGTCAAGAGAAGGAGACCATCCTGGCCAATATGATGAAACCCCGTCTCTACTAAAAATACAAAAATTAGCTGGGCATGGTGGTATGCATCTGTAATCCTAGCTACTCGGGAGGCTGAGGCAGGAGAATCGCTTGAACCCAGGAGGCGGAGGTTGCAGTGAGCCAAGATCACACCACTGCACTCCAGCCTGGTGACACAGCGAAACTCCGTCTCAAGAAAAAAAAAAAAAAAAAAGAAAAGAAAGAAAGAAAAAAAGAAATATCATAAGATCCAGCAATCCCACAACTGGGCATATATCCAAATGAAAAATAATAAATAAATATTTCAAAAAGATATCTGCCTTCCTATGTTTATTGCAGCACTAATTATAACAGCCAAGATAAGGAATCAACGTAAGTATCCATCAACAGATAAACGGGCAAAGAAAATGTGTTATATATTTACAATGTAATACTATTCAGCCATAAAAAAATGAATGAAATCTCGTCTTTCACAGTAACATGGATAAGCTTGGAGAACATTATGTTAAGTGAAATAAGCCAGGAACAGAAAGTTATATGTCACATGTCCTTTCTCATATGTGGAAGCTAAAAGAAATTGATCGCATAGAGAGTAAAATACTGATCACCAGAAGTGGAGAAAAGTAGCAGGAGGGGAAGGATAGTCAAAGGTTGGTAAATGGATACAAAAGTACAAAGGAGGAGTCAGTTCTAGTGTTCTACAGCACTATAGAATGACTATAATTACCAACAATGTATTGTATATTCTCAGGTAGCTAGAAGAGGTAGCTTTTGAATGTTCCAAACACAAAGAAATAATAAGTGTTTGAGGCAATGAATAAGCTAAATATCTTCATTTGATCATTATACATTATATACATATATCAAAATATCACACTGTACCCCATAAATATGTATAATTATGTGTTAATTTAAAATAATAATAAAAGCAAAAAAGGCAAGTGCTTTTAAAAAATTCATTCAACAAATGCTCATTGAGCGTATAGTGCTTGCAAGCAGGCACTTTAGGATAGAGAGGAAAAAAGCGTGAAGCTACTCAGAAAGTTTGGGGCAATAGGTAAAAATTAATTAAGCAGAACTGACTGTAACAGAAGTAGCCAATCTGGTCACTCAAAAGCTTAGTTTAATATTTATAATTGTTACCATCCGTATGCATTGTCCCTTCACGGAGATAAATGATTTTATTCTTCACTGCAGCTCAGTGAGGCAAAATTGATACCGTTACTAGTATATTCTCATTTGACAAGTGACAAAGCTAAGGCACAGAGTAGTAAAGGAACTCATTCCTGGACATCTAGTTATGGGCAGACCCGGACTTGTGATATAAATGAAATCAGACAACACATCGAGAAAAAATTCTTTCCAAATTCTCCAAATATAATTACTCAGTGCCAATTGGGGTGCTAATATCTATCAGATCAGACACAGCACCTAAGACATGCATTTAAGGAAACCTACAAGCACTAAGCTTTTCTACAAGAAGTAAAGGAAATGATGAATAGAGAAATATTTTGCAATATGTTCGACTATCATGAGATTATTGTTATGTACTTACACTGTTATTCTTACTTGGAAATACAGAAAAGTTAATGTAATAATGACATCCCAAAAGTGAGCCTATAATGTCACCACACCTATCTTTATGTTATTCAGTTGATTCTGAGGCTTCCTTATTGAAAAGAAGAAGGAAAAACATGGCATGCATGCAACTGGGGTGGGAGGGTGGGGGTGAAGTGGGTGGGGAGCCAAAGATAACACATGGAGCCTGGAGGTTGATTCTCACAAAATGGCCTTATAATCAAACATAACTAAGTCCTAATATGGGTCTTACCTTTCTAGCAGAGTCTGAGGCCCTACTCAACATTTAGTGTCTCCTCGATAAGAAGCTTCTTGTTGCAAAAAGGTTTGATGAAGCAGCCTTCCCTAAAACTACCATAATGCCTAGTTTTATATCTGGATCACTAAAATTACCATATTGTTTTATCACTTTTAGCGGATCATGCATCTTGACTAGAGGCCCTTTGTCTAACACAGCTTCTTGAATCCTAACCCCAAGTCTATCTAGCATCTAGTCTTTAGTATGTGCTCAAAAGAACATTCAATGAGTGAATGAATGAGTAAATGAACAAAATGTTCTATGCAACTACTATAACACACACCTAGTTTAATGCATGTCATGTAAGATGGGATTAGTAAATGTGAAATTGAAATTAATTGAACATTTAATTCTTTAAAATACATTGTACAACTAAATGATTTTAAAGTTATTGAGTGATTAAGTGAAGTATTTAGCAAGGAGTTGAGTGACGTGCAATGAGCCAGTCATCATTAACCCATTGGCAGGATGAAGACATAATTTTCACAGGAAGATTAATAGAGGCTGAACACATGAGTAGAAATGTAGGCAGCAGCTAAGAAAATTCACATAGAAGAAAACATAGTTGTCAAGAAAATCATGTTAAATTCTAGATATAAAATTTTAAAAGGAAATAAATCTAAATATGATGGTAACTTTTATAAAAGTATACACATTATAAAATTTCAAGAGAGAAGGAAAAGATGAGGGAAGAACTCTTGAAATAATTTTTAAAACCAAGTGCACGTGTGTGAAAAAGAAAAGGAGTTGTTGGATGGATAAAAGACAAAATAATCGATCAAGCTAAAAATAATATATTTTAGTAACTAAGCTAAGCATTTTTATATATTTAATCTTTAAAAATAGTCTTGGACCCAGCACTTTGGGAGGCCGAGACGGGCGGATCACGAGGTCAGGAGATCGAGACCATCCTGGCTAACATGGCGAAACCCCATCTCTACTAAAAATACAAAAAATTAGCCGGGCAAGGTGGCAGGCACCTGTAGTCCCAGCTACTCAGGAGGCTGAGGCAGGAGAATGGCATAAACCCGGGAGGCGGAGCTTGCAGTGAGCTGAGATCCGGCCACTGTACTCCAGCCTGGGCGACAGAGCGAGACTCCGTCTCAAAAAAAAAAAAAAAATAGCCTTGGAATTTAGTATATTCATTTTGCATCTTGGGAAACCGAGGTTTAGAAAGATTAAGTAACCTAATCAAGTTCACACATCTAATAAGCACCGGAATTCATATCTCAGCTTTTGGACCCACACACATACCATTTACTCATACTACTCCTAGTACCATCAGAGAAATAATGTGGCATTGAGGGAGTCGCTTAGAGTTGGATGTCAGGACCAAAATCTAGAAAGTGATGTAGAAATGGGGAAAGCACCAAGAGGATGCGCATCCAAAGCCTTCTATGGGATGTAGGTAGCAAGAGAAGGTCTGAAGGAGGAAAGGAGGCAGATGGGGGAATCAAAGCTATCTTTGACTATCTGGGGACACATCATGTGTAAGCAATATTATACTTTTTCAAATTATGCAATGCTAGAAATATGGGGATTAAAACAATGGGAAATCCAGTTTTAGTGTAATACAAGGAAGAACATTAAACATGAAGCTGTCCAGCAGTAGAACAAATTGCCTTGCAAAGAGCTGCAAAAGTTCAAATGGAGGGCTACATAGCCATCTGTCAGAGAAGACACGTGATGTCCTGGCAGTGGCAGGGAGTCTGCATTAAAAGATGGACATTGCAATGCTGAGTTTTAGAGATTTAGCAGCCTAATAGTGGGAGATACACAAAAGCTCCCATCGCCAGATAAAAATGCGAAGAACGCTCTCTAAAAAAGACACCCTTGAGCAAAATCCATTCAACACATCCATGGGGCTCCTATGATACACCAAGCGTGAGATAGCACCAACCTCAAGAAGCTGAAACAAGGAGACAGAAAACAGACATTTTGAAGAGGTCAATTAGCTATCACTAGGCAAATTATGAGCCTAATATAAATGTCTAGAAAAAAACATATATGGAAGTCTAAGGAAGAAAGGATAAGAAGACTAAATGGTTTTCTGGTGAAAGTAAGGGCAAAACACATCAGTTTTGTGGGAAAAAAAAAAATTAAAAGAGTAAGTCATCAAGGCCTAGGATTCTTATTTACTTACTTATTTATTTATTTATTTATTTACTTACTTACTTACTTACTTATTTTGAGACAGTATCTCCCTCTGTTGCCCAGGCTGTAATGCAATAGCACGATCTCAGCTCACTGCAATCTCTGCCTCTCGAGCTCAGGCAATATTCCCACCTCAGCCTCCTGAGTAGCTGGGACTACAGGCATGGGCCACCGTGCCCAGCTAATTTTTGTGTTTTTTGTAGAGACAAGGTTTTACCATGTTGCTTATGGTAAATAAGCATGGATTATAAGCATGAGGCACCATGCCTGGCCAGGCCTAGGATTGAGGAAGAGCTCATTCACAAGGGCAACCTGAGGTCTAATCAAATCATACTTTGGGGTAAGAAAGAAAGACATGAAAGTAGAATCAGGAAAAAAAGCTAATAAAGTTTGACTCAAATAGCTCATAGGTGGGGGAAGGCAACTGAATGCTGGATGAGAACTAGGAAAAAACAAGATCTTGCAAAAGAACATCCAACTAATTTGAAAATGAAAGCACAATACGTTTGAAAGTTTGCAAGCCTCCTTCAACAGCTTATCAGATTTACTCATATATGTTCACACACAGCATTGTCTGCAAACATTAGCTCCCCCAAAAGCTACTCTATAACATAAGAGAGATATTAAAAAGGACATGTAGTATCTAAGTCCACTTCTATTGACCTTCTCAGCATTCTTCAATACAGCCTCATAGACTGACTACTGTTTAGTGAAGAAAACAAATCACATAAAATATCAACATAACCAAAAGCAAAGTTAAGAGCAAGTTTTATTGGGTAAACCTCTTTCCCGAAGGAAACAGGAGGAGACAGGGAGAAAGAAAGAGAAGATGGGGAGGGAGAGCAAGAAACTTTAATAGAGAATAATTGGGGGGCCAAGGGCGCAGTTTGTCCAGTAATATGAGTTATAGTGATATAAAGGTTGCACAATTTTATTTTCTGTGACTTTCAACTAATTTAGGCAAAGAATGGCATGGGTCCTTCAACTAAAACTCACTGATTCTTCCTTCCCCACAAAGCTAGAATTCTATCTTATTCAGAAAATGAACAGTCAACTGCCCCTTTAACTTCCCTTCCCCTATGTCTTGGCAAATACAACATACGTTTTGTTTAAAAAGGCATGAGTGGTTACCACTGAAAAGCAGAAGAGATAGTAGTGGTGAGTGGAGAGTAGGGAAAACATGCAAAAGGTTTAACATTTTTTTTTAATGGAATTATTCCCAAAAAGTTCAATAATTATACAGGTTTTGTATCCCTAACCCAAAATCTGACATTCAAAATGCTCCAAAATCCAAAAGTTTTTAAGCACAGACAGGATGCTGAAAGCTCACTGGAACATTTTGGGTTTTGCATTTTTTGATTACGAATGTTAATCAGTAAGTTTAATGAAAATATTCCAAAACCAGGAAAAATCTGATATCTGAAACACTTTTGATCCCAAGCATTTCAGATAAGAGATATGCAAACTATACATATTCGTCATCACCATCTCTGACAAAGAAGTTTGGAATCCTTGAGTTACCTTGAAATTCCTGAAACTGGAGCAGGAAATCAAAAGAAAAGAAAGAAGAGTTAAGTAACAACTAGGTTCTTGTCCCAGCTCTGCCACTAACTTGTGCTGCCATCTTAGGCACATCTTTCCACCACTCTCTTCTCCTGTAAAATGAAGGGACTGGACTCAATCCGTGGCTGTTAATGTGTGACCCACACATGTGTAGGAGTCCCCTAGACCTTTCTTTCAAGACTCCACAAGTTCAAAATTATTTTCATAATCATACTAAGTATAAGAAGCTGTTTTCACTGTGTTGAAATTTACACTAATGGTACAAACATAGCAGTGGGTAAAAAAAAAATGGTTGGAGTCTTAAAGTGAATCCAGGCAGTGATTTCACTGCAAGACACATACAATAAGTGGGATAGGGAGCCAGTTTCACTTAGGACTCTCTTTAATGCATTGAAAAGTATCAATCTTATTAAATCACAGTCCTTGAGTACTGTCTGACTAGTTTTTACTAAAGAAACCAGATCACATAAAATGTTAGCATAATCAAAAAGTAGACATATTTTTAATATTCTGGAGTACACATCTTTTTTACATTCTGTGTGACCTTTGGGAAGTACCCATGAAACACCTGCTGAAGACCAAACTACAATGATTGTCTCTAAGAAAGGCACTTTGGGTAACTGTTTAAATTGGCAGCTGCTAACTCATCACTTTTTTCATGGAACATCATTTTTTATTTGAAACAATGACTGACAAACTATGGTTCTTTAAATATGGGTTTTGCCAGAGATTTTCTCAAAAATAAAGCAAGAGAGCTTATCATTTCAAGGAAAACAAGTAACAGTATTTGTAGCCAAAAATAAAATTCATGTTTTCAAGTGAAAATCAGAATTGTGAAAACCTTACATCTACTACTGTGCACTTGACACCTTTCTAATATTTCAAATACTTTTTTGATGAAGGAGCAGTGATATTAAGGAAGATGACTTTTTATATTATAGAATGAAATGTATCAGTGTTTGCAAGAACTGAATAAGTAAGTGAATAACCAATGACTTTCTAAATGACCAATGCATGATTTTACAAAATCATAGGAGGAGACTCAATCAAAGTGGGAAAATTCGACCAATGGATTTTAATACAGTAGGGCATAAAAAGTTCATTAATATGATTTCAGATTCCACATTGAAACTAACCTATAAGAAACTACTAACTTTAGGTAATGTCAAAACTGTCAAGTTTTTGGTATAGTATCACAGAAGAAAATCCACAATCACTTTTTATCCTTCCCTTTTCAACGACATAACTGTGAGAGGCTGAATTTTCTTCATAAACATCAATCAAAACAAAATTTCACAACAAATTAAATGCAGAATCCAGCTCCCACTTTTGTCACTATTTTTTCACAAATATATTTATTTTTATACAAATATTTTTCATTAAAATTCTAGTTTCATTTCTCACTTTTTTGAATATGGTAAATATCACTATATATAATGCACACAAACAAAAACTCATTTTTAAGAGCGTAAAGGAGTTCAGATATAAAACCACTGAACTACACAGGACTTATGCTCCCTCTCTCCCTAGCACTGATCTCCTTTGGCTCTAAACCATTAGGAAAGATAAAGAGTAGCTCATCTCTACTTTTAGATGCTGCTACCTGTCTATCTTTATATAACTGCTACTTTCAAGAGCCTCTGGAAACACTGAAACATCTGTATGACGTTTCATACAAGAGGCCACTGGTCGGTTAAAAAAATACTCACTGTGTGCCTTCCATGGAACAGGCAGTGGTTATTAGGGCACCTGGATCAGAATTCAGATTCCACTACTACTCAAATTATATGCTTCCTCAAAAGGCAGTATCTCCCCAAACCTGTTTCTTTAATGTGAAATAAGAATAAAATGGGAACTACCTCATACGATTATTGTGTACATCCAATATAACGATCCCTTAAGGAGCTTACTATACACAGTGCCTAGCATATAGTAAACACTCCATAAATCCTACAAACTGTTATTATAACTGAGATGTCTCTTACCAAAAAAACACTGTTGGCAATGTTCATGAAAGAGATAATGGTAGTCTAACCGTATATTATTAGGGGCTATATGTATCCCAGTTGCAGACTCATTCAGTGAGATAAAAATAGTGAAAGTATCCAGGAGTACTGGCTTTTCTCACCTCAAGAGCAGAAGAATCAGCTTTGGCCAGGAATGAAATCAGCGTTGTAATCAAGACCCAGCCACTACATAAATTCCCAAACTTTATGTAGTCAACTGAGTTTATACCCAACACCATTCTCAGAACTATGTTGACAGGACAGAGGATGATAAGAAAGTAAGAACTTAACCTACGTTCTTGAATAAAGAGAAGAGTTTCATTTTTCCTGTGTTTGGGCAAAAAGTCACATTCATTGTGTCTCTTTACTTCATTTAAAATCCGGAAGAATTGAAATTGAGGAAAAATAAGAATGCTTATCAAACAGAGGTCAGACCCAATGAAAAAAGAATGCCCTCATAATACTAAGAATAGAATACAAGCAGGAAAGAGGGGAGGATCTCCATTATATATTATTTTAAATTAGAAATATAATTCTGAAGAACAGACATGCACATACTTACAATGTCTTTATAAATATATAAAGAAGTTGATCATTAAACTAGTTACATTAGTGAGGCCCAGTTTCACTTTCAATAGAAAAAGTATCATGTCACTTTTATTTCACTTTATTTCATGAACTTTAAATACCACCACTTTAACTATCAATACCTGGTAAGACTCGTAACTGTGGATTTAACAGAATAATGTAAGTTATACTTCTAGAATAATGTATAGAAACGATCATGCCCCCTTAACAGCACTTGGATCTTCAATCAGGAAATTCAATTTTAGCTGCAAAACTATGTTTTGGCAAAAGTGCAATTGAACTCAGTGTACTTGTCACATTTCTAAATATACTCCGGTCACCATGACAACAAGAGAGACTGATGGATTGCTTAAAAGAGTACGGTATATTTAATTGTCAGCATTTTAAACTGACTCAGAAAAATGCTGTGTGATAGGTCTACTCACCATGGTTACTGCTGGCTGAGTCCATAATAATAAAAGGTTCACATACGCACATCACCAGCGTGCGCACAAAGAACGTAAAAGTCGGAAGACCTGGTATTTCCAACCACCTCAAACGCCAAAGTTAAAGCTTTAGAAAGACTCGTTATCATCAAGGTGCCCCTCAAGAACCTCTCTCCCCATATAGTCAGATGAATCCCAGGTTCTGTGTCTGCATACAGAAGGAAGAGCCAATCCTAAAATCAGATTCCAACAACTGCTTCCTTCTCAGATTAAAGATAAGAAAAAGTCGAGGGTATTTTCTCCTGGGATATATCTGGGAAAAAGAATGACAGAGACTCTTTGTTCTTTCTTTTCATGTAGATCTATTCCCAAAAGATAATCTTCTAAGATCCATTCATTTCCTGAATAAACATTTCCTGCTCAAAAATCCCTATGCCAGAGAATCTTCTACAGGTGGAGATATAGATGCAACAAACATGGACCCTGCTCTCAAGAAGCTGATATCCTAAAACAAGAGGAAGACAAAAAATATAAACATATAATCAGTTAAACAGAATGAAATACTCCAAATAAAATGATCCATTAAATTATGTAATTTACTATACACAGTGCCTAGCCTATAGCAAACACTCACCAAATCTTCACCATTATTATTATTACTAAAATATTTCTCACCAAAACAGTTGCAATGTACATAAAGAAAACAAAAGCACGGTAATCATTCTTTTAGAGAACCATACATGCTGTGTAGGCTGTAAAGCAAGACAATGAGAGAAAATTGATGGGGAGGGGCGATGTGTGCTACTTTAACTAAAGAATAGGGAAGATCTAGGTGAGGCTATAACATTTGAGCTAAGCCTCAAAAGATACTTCCAAGCCAGTTTTGCACAGAATCAGAGAAAGATCAAGTGGAAAAAGCTTGGCTTAAACAGAGGAATAAAGGAAGGTCAGTGTGTCTACAGATTACTGTGTAAAGTGATGAGTGGTATGAAAAAAGCAGAGAGGCGGGGGCAGTGGCTCATGCCTGTAATTCCAGCACTTTGAGAAGCTGAGGCGGGCAGATCACCTGAGGTCAGGAGTTCGACACCAGCCTGGCCAACATGGTGAAAACCTATCTCTACTAAAAATACAAAAATTAGCCAAGCATGGTGGCAGGTGCCTGTAATCCCAGCTACTCGGGAGGCTGAGGCAGGTAAACTGCTTGAACGCAGAAGGCGGATGTTGCAGTGAGCCAGGATCGTGCCATCACACTCCAGACTCGGAGACAAGAGCAAGACTCTGTCAAAAAAAAAAAAAGAAAGAAAGAAAGAGAGAAAGAGAGAAAGAGGAAGAGAAGGGAAGGGAAGGGAAGGGAAGGGAAGGGAAGGGAAGGGAAGGGAAGGGAAGGGAAGGGAAGGGAAGGGAAGGGAAGGGAAGGGAAGGGAAGGGAAGGGAAGGGAAGGGAAGGGAAGGGAGGGAAGGGAAGGGAAGGGAAGGGAAGGGAAGGGAAGAGGAGGGAAGGGAAGGGAATGGAAGGGAAGGAAAAGGAGGGAAGGGAAGGGAAGGGAAGGGAAGGGAAGGGAAGGGAAGGGAAGGGAAGGGAAGGGAAGGGAAGGGAAGAGGAGGGAAGTGAAGAGAAGGGAAGGGAATGGAAGGGAAGGGAAGGGAAGAGGAGGGAAGTGAAGGGAAGGGAAGGGAGGAAGGGAAGGGAAGGGAAGGGAGGAAAGGAGGAAGGGAAAGAAAAGAAAAGAGGAGAGAACAGAGAGCCATCTCACAGGGCTTTGCAGGTCATGAAAGGGTCTTTCAAACGTTTCTACAGATGTTCCTTGATTTCTATGGGGTTGGATACATCCAGATAAACTCAATGTAAAGTGGACAAATTGTAAGTCAAAGCATCACAAGTCAGAGACCTTCTGCAGATACCACAGCAGCCACTGTATGGTTTAAGGGGAGGGGTATGATATGATCCAACCAGCAACTTTAGAAGATCTCTCCAGGTGGTGTGGGAAAGGCCACAAGGGAAAACTATAAAAGTAGAAGACAATTTCAGAGACTATTGCCATAGTCAAGGCAATGGATGGTAACTTGAATTTAGGTAGATTCAAAAGAAGTAACGATGGCAATCAGAGTCAGGAAATGTTCTGGAGGCACAACAAACACACACTGACCAAGCATGTACTCCGAGCAAGAGAAGTAGTTAAATGAGTTACATGGAGGCCCTACAACACGGGGGTGAACATGTCTCATGCTTCAGGAGGTCTTGGTAGATCTTGAGATGATGCATTTCAGGTGATGCTGCTGCTCTGTGAATGACACTTTGAGAACCAAGGCTCTAGGAGAGCCAGGAGACAGGACCAACAGTGGAGCAGGAGATGATGAACGTTTGGTTTATGGTAATAATAGATGGAATACAGTCAAGAAGAAACATTCAAGAGATGTGGCAAAAAGAAACTACACAAGACTTGAGGGCAAATAATCTATGATTGGAAATAAAAAGAAGATGGTGGTGGTGGAATTGCCTCTAAGCTTTCTTAAATGACATTGTTCATTATATAGATAGAAATACATGGTTTCTATCCATCTAGTGCAAATCAGTTTCCCAACTAACATTTCATGTTGCCACGACCTATCCCTATAAAATAAAGCTAGGGAAATTATTGTAGTTATAGGTAATAAAAACAACAACCACAATACTAATCATTTATTGAAAACTTATTCTGTGTCAACTACATTGCAACATGTACTATCTCCAAATCTGACAATAACTCTATTCCTATGTAAGAAAATGACAAACTGATGCTCAGAGACATTATATAGCTTACCCAGAATCATTCCTGCTTCAGCTGGATTCAGTCGCAGGGGAAAACCCTAAAATCTATGACCTCTGCTTCCACTCTGCCTAACAAGCTGAATCCATAGGAGAATAAGATGCCCACTTGGGGCATTCACCCTCAAAGTCAGAGTTCCCTTTTAATCTGACTAAACTTCAAGACCACAACTGGCAAATCTTGATACATAGACTCTAGTAGCATAGCAATAAGGACCCAAGGTCAGGTGCCCCATACACAGAAGAACCATGACTTATTTCATTTTCACATAAGGAGAATGCAACTTGAGTGTTTCATGGGCTATTCACTGCTCATGCTCAGACTCATGTCTCTGCACTCAAACTCTAGTGTTTTTCCATGGCCCTCTGTTTACCCTCTTGACTTCATTCTGCTATTGCTTTGCAAAGTTTTTTCCCAGAAAATGAGTGGCTGTCTGCACGGTAATGTGTTTGGAGTGAGGATGTGAGAAAGAGGCCCTCATCTGTGAAGATGCATGGTGAACGGTAGTAGATATCGACAAGTAAGAAAGGTTAGTTTAGATATTTCCCCAGCCCAGGAAGTGGGTACAAAATGAGCCACAAGATCTTCCTTCTAGTTACCCACATTGTGCTTTCCCAAGGTGATTCACAGGTATGGCTCCACTGATCTGACAAAGGGGACTGTCTTCAGAAAGATGAAAGGATGTTTTTATGTCTGCTCTCTCTCTTTTCTTTATTTGTTCCTTCTCTAGTAATAACGATTAATTGTGCTATGCGGGCAGTACAGAGATGAGTCTACCGGGAAGCCAGCACCAATCCATCAAGCACTTTTAGTCCAAGCTTTTTAGAAGCAATTGCTTACCACATTTTCACTGCTGTTTTTCTCACAGCTAGAATTAGAGTGGATTTTACCACACAGTCACTCTAACACCCTTTTCCCCCACCTCTAAAGTGAAGAGGGAAGATGACTATTGGTCCATCACCAGCAAAACCATAAGACATACATGAGAAAACCAATTCATTTAGTGTTTATAAAGATTAAGTATTGGGTCCTGAGATAGGTATCCCACATACATTAACATATCACAACTTTGTGAAGCAGATATTGTCTATGTTGAACAGATGAGGAAATTAATGCTCAGAGATGATAAGTTACTTTCATAGAGTCATACAACTAGAAATAGCAGAGCCAGGAAGTAAACACAGGTCTAACTCCAAGGCCAATACTTTTCCCACCACTACAGCTGTCTGGACACTTCCAAGAGCACTCACAACTTTTCTTTCTCTCTACCAGAGAATCAACACTGCAAATAGTACTTAAAAATCAGGCTGTATATAACCAAAAGGCCTTTTTTAAGAGGTCTTTTCTAGGAAGCGTGAACAACTAAGCCATCATAGATTCTATAAGGGTTACCTCTGACCAACCCAACATGTTCCTGAGGGATCAGTTAGGGTCTCTTCCACGCCTACCTAGGAATCATGGAGACTCTTGAATTTCCCAGCTCAGGGCTCTGAGAAAATGACATCACATAAAGCCTGCTCCCTCACCCAACACCAGGGCATGCAGTGAAGAAGGACGAATCAGGGAAAGGGACACAATGGAAACCTGAGGGCCTATAAGTCATATGTTCACAGAGGCTCTGGCTCACAATGAAGCATAATTAAATAAAATCAACCAGTGAAAAGTATCTACAGTCCAAGCTTAAACTTGCCTTTTCATTATTATCCTCACATCCTCTGTAGATTAAATGTTGGAAAGGATCAAGCCACAGAAAAAATAAGAATTATCCAGTCCTTAGGCCCTTAGACATAATATCTGAGCAAAGGTGGGGATTCATATATGTAAGCAGCATCTTTTTCTGTCTCCCTTTACCTAGAGAATGGTGAGGTTAAGCATTTTGAAAAGATTCTTTATCATAAGCTGAGATGACAGGGACACCTGATGAAAATGGTAATTAAATCAATAAGTAAATAAACACTTGGATCAATGTTCTTCATTTTTGCTGGCTATCTTAAGAAAACGGGATGCCTTATAAAGGTATTTCACTCTTCCAACCATAAATACAAGGTAGCTTCACAAAGTTTTCTCTATTTAAAGTTATTTTGGTTTTCAACAAATGCCAGTTAACCATCTTCTATGTGTTAGTGTGTGGTTTTGGGGGGAAAAGGATGGTAGAAAGAGAAAAAGACCCAATCCCTAGTTTCAAAGAACTCAAAGGCTGGTACCTAAGGCCAAGCACAAAATGTGATTTTTTTTTTTAAGTCAGCAAGTTATGTTCTCAATTATGAAAATACCAAATGTCAGATTTTTCTCCAGTCCAAGCAATAATATAAAATGAGCCAATTCTTCTGAATTAGACTTTTTAAAATGAAAATTATGGCTGTTGAAGCTTCTCCTTTTAATGCCAATATTATTAGAACTCAGGGGAGAACACAAGGTCAGTTGACTCTGATCCATGTTCTTCCCAGGCTCTAAGCCAGCACCATCCAATAGAATTATCATAGGAGCCACATACACCATTTAAAATTTTCTAGTAGCCACATTTCAAAAGGATCATTGAAAAAAAAAATTTTACAAATATATCCAAAATATTATTTTTTCAACATGTGGCACTAGCCACCTTCCAAGTGCTCAACAGCCACATGTGGTTAGTGGCTGCCATATTACTCAGCACATCTCCCACCTCTCCTCAGCTTTCAACTCCCAGGATGAGAACAGAGCAAAACATTTACTGCAGACAAGGAGCCAAGTTCTATAATATCGATTGAGATACAAGTACTCCCAAATGCAGACCCAGTTGTCCCAATACTACAAAGTGCTTCTCTCAACCTTCTATCTCAAGATCAAGAGATTGCAGGATACTGTGATCGCAAACGCCAGAGGGGGAAATGGCTCCATCTTATATGTGAGGATGAGGAAACTCAAACAGGACCAAGGATTACTACCAAAACTATGACAGTTTACTCACACTGGCCACTGGGATACTTTTTCTACTGACATCGTCACACACAGGACTTGAGATTCTACCCTCAAACTTTTTGTGGCTTGAAACAAGTTCTTTTTTCTAGATCTAGTCACCAATACTTCCTCTTCCCAATCCTCTGTGCATCCTCTGAGAAGAGCACAGAGAAGGTAAACATTCAGTAAGTACCATGCATTAGTGCATGAAGCTACTGAAAGAAAGAGATGAGAAGTCCTTTTCCTCTCTATACCTTCGAGTCTTGGTCCACGGATAAGGAAAATTCCATGTCTTTGTCAAATGAAAAAGAATTCTCTCTCCATCACTTTCCTGTCCTGAACAGCAAATGGCTGACATCCACTAAGCCATACTTACAAAGGAAAAGGATTCATTGGAAGGATGGGCAAGTTCCATTTCTTACTCCTTTCTGCTTTTCCAAGTGATCTCCTTTCTACTGGAGATGTGGTTTCTGAAACAGGCCCCAATGCCTGTATTGTTTACTGGGTAAGTATACACAAAAGCAGCACTGTAAGTGAGCTCACCACTGAGGGAACCTCAGAACTGAGACTGCAGGGCAGGCCGTAGCAAATCCCAACATGCTCTTCAGGTCCTGACCGAATTTTCTAATTGAATTTTGAGGTCCATGTGATTTGGGAGATTCAGCTTTCCATTATCATGAAGTTGGTAGTTTGAGGACTAGTTAATAATAATAACTGCAAATTGGTGGCTAGTCAAATTTACACCAATTTGCAAAGGTGTTGGAGTGTGAATAGTCCCAGACAACTGGTATTCTGTTAAAACACAAAATAAAACTGGCCACTATCGTAGTTAACATCACCAGTAATAACTCACATTAACATCATGTACTCTGTGATATGAAGCAATGAGAAGCATACTTCACCTCTGTGGTGGTCTTCCCAGAAATCTAAAACCCAGTCTAATCATGAGAAAGGATCAGTCAGACTCAGATTGCCAGACATTCATCCTACAAAATACCTGACCATTACACTAAAAAAGTGTCAAGGTCCTAAACACAGGGAAAGGCTGAGAAATAGCCACAGTCAGGAGGAGACAAAGAAGACTAGATGACTAAATGCACAGCAGTATCCTAAACTAGATCTAGGAAAAAACAAAAGGCATTACTGGAAAAACTGGAAAACTGCCAATAAAAGATATAATCATTTCAATTAATCATGTTACTCCAATGATAATCGCTTTGCTTAAACATACTTTGGCTATGTAAGATGTTAACATCAGGGAAAGCTGGGTGAAGGGTACACAGGAACTCTTTGTACTGTTAGTCTAGCTCACCAGCTTCAACAGATAAACATTACTAGGGGATGAACACCCTTAAACTGCTTCCAGCTAAATCAAAACTCCACCAGAGAAAGAGCTGACAACAATGAGCTACAATACAAGATACTATATAAAGTGATGTCTTGGGTCTTACTGTTATAACAAATTAATAGCATTTCCAATGCATTTGATTAGTTAAAAGGCTCAGTGGGAGCAAGAAAGGTGAATTAAACAAGTACTTTAAAAGTAAATAAATAAAATGAAATAAATAAATGAATGAATGAATGAATAAGATGAGAAAGACCAACTGTGCCAAATAAGGAATTGATAACTAAGAAATCTACAGTTTTGCTAATTGTTGAAAGTTTTTATTTTATATTTGGACAGGCATTATATAGAGAATCTTCTTCCCAAACCACCGTTGGATATTTCAAAGACTATACTGGCCCTGTTTTACTGAAAGAAAGTCTGTTTCCATCTGTGTTCCTGAGAAGAAAAGATGCTTAGCTAACACACTCACAGGGGTTTGTGGAGGTCCAGTGTCTCAACTTTCTAATCCTTATCTCAAGTGTCTGTGAAACTATATAAACTAATCCGAGAAACATCCTTTTCACAGAATCATATTTTTTTCAATTTTTTCCCTCAAAAGTCAGTTTTTCCTCAACACAGCTTACTTGATTCACCAAGCCAACCGAAGTCGAAAGATAAGAAAAATTAAATTCCACCATCTTCTCCATATATAAGTATGTACATATGTAAGTAGGTGGGTAGGTAGATGGAAGGAAGGTGGACAGGCAAGCTGAAGTTATATGAGCCAAGTTTACAAACTCAAGTCTTCTGCTAAAGGAAGAGGACTTTAGGAAACTTTCTACTCCATCACAAAAATATCCACATATTCACGAGTTTTGTTTTGTTTTGTTTTGTTTTGTTTTTTGAAATCCTTGTTTTAGAAAAATGTTTTCTCTTCAACAAAGGTACTGAGTGTCACAGAAACCACGTCATGGAGCCCAACACTTTTCAGATGAGGAAACAGTGAACCAAAAAAAGAAATGGAATTGCCCAACTTAGCTCCTTCTTATCAGAATCCCTCCTGAACATTTTTTCAGGTATGTGGGCCTAAAATTAAAAAGCAAGGCCTAAAATAATTTTTTAAGTGCTGTGAGCAAAGTACTACGCTAAATTAAATTGCAGGATGCAAAGAAAAATAAGAGAAGGATCTTCCTGACCCTAAGGAGCTTTAAAACCAGCTTCTACCTCCCCCAGAGGACATTTGGAGGGCTTTCTGTGGAGAAGGATCTTCTATGAGAATGCTGTTTTCCCTACAGCCTCTCTATTTGTGTCTGCCTGTCCTCCCACGCTCCAGATACACAGGGTCCAAAGACAGTGCTGGCATTTTTCTACTTTCTTCTCTTGTCTCCAGATGGGTACTCCACGATCACATGCCCTCACTCTAGCCTCCTATTCTTCTCCCACCTCTTGCTTCTCCATTGAGACTTTCAGTTCCTGAGATTCTCTCTTTTCTCCCTGTGTACCATCCCCTCAGAGCTTCATTTTTTTTTCCCAATTCAAGACAGCAGTTCAAGGTAGAGCGTGTTAATACAGCATTTCAGGCATTATTTTGGTCCTTTATCTGCCCTGACCCTGCCCAGTACAACAGTCTACATTCCCAGTTCTCACAACCCTTCTTAGTTGCACTACACTAAATATAACTTTAGCAGGTTAAGATAGCAATAATGGAAAAGTGATTTCAATATGAATCCTCTTAATTTACAGTGTGGTTAAGAAAACATTTTCTTACTTAGTGGCTCATTTGATTATCAGGGCCCTAATAAATTAGGTACAAAAGATTTGAATACCCATTTAACAGAAAGGGACACAAAGTCACAGAGATGGGAAGTCACCTTTACCAAGGCCATAACGAAAATTTTGCCACTGCTCAATCCTGAATCCACATCTACCTGG
This sequence comes from Macaca thibetana thibetana, assembly GCF_024542745.1. Classification (NCBI taxonomy): domain Eukaryota; kingdom Metazoa; phylum Chordata; class Mammalia; order Primates; family Cercopithecidae; genus Macaca; species Macaca thibetana. Next base: position 9,959,644 of record NC_065579.1, read on the forward strand.
CCCACCACACTTTCCATCACATCATGTGCCCAAGATTCTAGGATCCCCTGCATGAATAATAACACACCATTAATGTTGAGGACAAACCTTCAATCTACACCTGAATTAGGCCAGCATTTTTGGTTGACTTAGATACAGAGAGAAAAAAAAACTTAAAAAAAAAAAAAAAGTTTTCCAACTGATTCTGGTAGAAACGATTAGCAGAAATATCTTGCAAAGAACGTGGGTGTCCTGGAAGACTCATCGTCGTCATCATTATAATTTCTAATCATGCTGTGTGGGCAGGTGTCCATGTAGCAGAAACACCATTGGCACCCAGATTAGCAGTTTCACTGGGAGACAAGAAACTAAGTCTGCAATTCGTAGACTTCAGAGCCTGAATCACAGCTTTCCCCTCAGGGATCAGCAAATACAGTCTGTGCCTTAGCAAGGATTGTTGGGTCTGCCAACGGAGGTAACCAAATATCAGGTCCATCTAAAAATGCACAGTGGAGCAAGGGACAGGAGGCTCCCTGGGAACCTGGAAATACCACTAGCTGCAAAGGCAGGAAGGCGGAGTGTTTGTCCCACATTATAGTTCTAATTCACTCAGCAACTTTTATGAATCATTTGCCTTCTTTGCATTTTTGTTTTCATTCTCATCTGAAAATTGAGTTTTTGAAGTAAAGCTACTGGTTTTTAAATGAGACATAGGAAGAGGTCAGAAGAAAAAGTGGCCATCAATAGGGGTTTGGGCTTCCCCCCAGCTCTGCACCCTTCCCTGCACTACAGCAGGTCCGTCGTTATCATTTCTATCCTGGACTTGGGCTTCTGTGCAAAATTTAGCCTAAAGTGTCCAAGGTCACAAACATCTTGGGCATCACGTGAGCTCTGCTATTGCAACAGTGCTAGCATTCTAACTCTACCAAACTATTTTTTCTTGAGCAATTCTTCTTATGATTATTTTTTCTTCCAGTATGGTCTTGGTCAGTCACCCCGGCTGGAGTGAAGTGGCATGATCATAGCACACTGTAACCTCAAACTTCTAGGTTCAAGTGATCCTCCTGCCTCAACCTCCCAAGTAGCTAGAAATAGCTTGGACTAATCTTATTTTTGTTTTGTTTTGTTTTGTTTTTTTGAGACACGGTTTCACTCTTGCCATCCAGGCTGGAGTGCAATGGCGCGATTCCGGCTCACTGCAACCTCCGGCTCCTGGGTTCAAATGATTCTCCTGCCTCAGCCTCTGGAGTAGCTGGGATTACAGGCACCTGCCACCATGACCGGCTAATTTTTTTTGTATTTTTTCAACAGAGATGGGGTTTCACCATGTTGGCCAGACTGGTCTTAAACTCCTGGCCTCACGTGATCCGCCTGCCTCAGCTTCCCAAAGTGCAGGGATTACAGGTGTAAGCCACCGTGCCCAGCCAGGCTAATCTTTAGAAAGACATTTTTACCCGGGTATACTTGATTTGAGAAAACTTATGTAGACTTTTAAAATAAATCTATTAATATCATGACCTAAAAAAGTAATCTGAAGCATGTCTAATATGTTCCTATTCCTACACCTTAGTAGATACCTAGAGAGAATATCCAAATGAGGCAGAGACAAACTAGAGTTACAGGAATGAACCAGCCACAAATTTCATAATAATTCCCTGGAGATTTATTTATTCATACAGAAGTATTTCTTAAGCACATTAGCAAGTGCTTAAGAAATATGTGACAGGCACTATGATAGACCCAAAATGAATAGACAGACAAGGTTCCTATCCCTATAAAGCTTATATTCTAATGGGTCTGGGATTGTAAGAATCTGTACATAGTCAAATAACTAAAAACTAAGATTTAAAACACTAATAACAAAACTTAAGGCCTACAAATAAGCATGTCTTACAGGAAAATTTATATCTTATTTATATTAATAAAAAAGCAGAAATAAAAATATGGGAATTAAGAGTCAAGTTCAAACAATGAGAAAAACAACAAAACAAACCTAGAAAAAGCAGAAGGCATTATTGAAGATTTTAAAGAAAAAATAAAGAATTACAATGTTGTAGAACCGATACATAAATGCCAAAGTTTTTTTTAATAAATAATAAATTAAACTCTGATAAACTAGCCAGAAAGATGGATACATAGAGCAGAAATTCATAAAACTTTAAAGAATAATGTGAAATATAACCATAAATACAGAGGAAATGAAAATAATCATGAGAAATTATTTTACGTCATGCAAATGAATTTGAAATAGGTGACTTCCTTAAAAAAACTATAATTTAACAAAGGTAATCACAGAATTGATATAAAAGCTAATTAGTCCAATTACTATAGAATAAATGCAAAAAAATTTAAAGAGCAAACACATCCATCACTCCAAAAAAGGCAACAAGTGAGGGTACTTTCACAAGGGAATTCTATCATATTTTAAAGAAATAACCCATGTAAATGTTATCAAACTATTCCAAAATAAAGAAAAATTAAAGCTTTCTTGTTTGTTTGTTTGTTTGAGATGGAGTCTCACTCTGTCGCCAGGCTGGAGTGCAGTGGCGCAATCTCGCTCACTGCAAACTCCGCCTCCCGGCTTCAAGCAATTCTCCTGCTTCAGCCTCCTGAGTATCTGGGACTACAGGCACATGACACCACGCCCATCTAATTTTTGTATTTTTAGTAGAGACGGGGTTTCACCATTTTGGCCAGGATGGTCTAGATCTCTCTCTCTCTCTCTCTCTCTCTCTCTCACACACACACACACACACACACAGAATTTTCAAATAGTCTCACGAAAATTGAAGCACAGATCATGAACATATTAATGATCTCTAGAATCTAGCAACACTAAAAATATACAATACAGAAACAATGACCAAGTTGATAATTATTTTAGCAAGAATACTAACAGGATTTCATACTTGAAAATTTTATTCATATATTACAGCAAATTTATAGTTCAAAAGAGAAAAATATAAATTTTTTTTAGAATATAAGATTACTTTCAAAGTTTCTTTTAAAAAAAAGTTATATAACCATTTAACAACCAGTCTCAATTAAAACAACAATAATAACAACACTATCAAAATAAGTATGGATACTGTTCAACACAATACATTTCTCAAATCGAAAGCCAACTTCACTAGTAACAGGGAACATTATGAACATTTCTGTTAAACTCAGAAACAAAATAAGGACATTTACTCAAACACAGTTATGTGATATTTACTATTCTAGAGGTATTAGCACAATTAGAAGAAAGCTATATGTGTTGTAAAAATTGGAAAGAAAGGATAAATTATTGGCAGATGATATACTTAACTAGAAAGTCAAAAAAATTTATCTAAAATTATTCAAATAATAAGACAACTCAGTAAAGTGGCTGAGTTGAAAATCAATGTACTGAAATCAAGACCCCAAACACACATGCACACACACACATAATTAAATGAAATAGAAAATAATTACATTAACTAGAGCAAGCAGAAAATATCTAGAAAAATTAACTTCTTAGAAACGTGCATGGTCTACATGAAGAAAAATCTCAGCGCTCCTGGGAACATCAAAGAAGGTTTCAACAAATGGAAAGGCATTAGTATTCCAAGAAAAAGAATCAACACCTTTACAATGTATAGCATGTAATGCTAATGAATAAACCCAGCAAACCTCATAAATATATTAACAGAACTTTTTTTATTATTTTATTTTCCTTTTTTTTTTTTTTTTTTTTGAGATGGAGTCTCACTCTGTCACCCAGGCTGGAGTGCAGTGGTGGGATGTTGGCTCACTGCAACCTCCACCTCCCAGTTCAAGTAATTCTCCTGCCTCAGCCTCCCAAGTAGCTGGGACTACAGGTGCCCGCCACCACACTCAGCTAATTTTTGTATTCTTAGTAGCAGGGTTTCACCGTGTTGGCCAGGCTGGTCTTGAACTTCTGACCTCAAGTGATTTGCCCACCTCAGCCACCCGAAGTGCTGGGATTACAGGCGTGAGTCACCACACCCAGCCAGAACACTATTTTTAGAACTAGACAGGTTCATTATAAAGTTCAATGAAAAATAAACAAGCATTAAAAGCCAGAAATTTTCTGAAAAACAGAAACTAATGAAAACGGGAAATCTTTGTCAGATAATAAAACATATTATAAAGATACAACAATTGAAAGCATAATAATGACACATGAAGTGACAGATGAATAGAACAGAAAGGCAGATGCAAATTCTTAAGTCTTAAATATTTACGTATTAAGTAATTTAATATACAATAAAAGTAGCTTTTCAAATCAGTGTGAAAGAGATGGACTCCTCAATAAATAGTGTTTGGAAATGCAGATCCAGAAAAATATCAAAATAAAGCCTCACCTCACATTTTTAACCAAAATAAAATTTCAATGGTTCAAAGATTTGAGAAAGAGAGAGCAGATGAAATAACCAAAAGAAAAGTTAGAAATTTCTTTTTAAATATCACGAAGTGGGGAAGGCATTCCTAAGTGTCACACAAAATTGAAGAAACATAAAATCAAAAAAGAATTAATTATATAAAACTTTTTATTTTAATCTGCAAGTTTAAAAAGAAATGCAAAATGGTAAACCACTACAATTCCTATCACAGACTACAAGTTAACTTTCTTAACTATAATAAATCAATAAGCAAAAATTCAACAATCCAATAGAAAAGGAAGTGAAGGACAGTTCAGAAAAGGGAATTACAAATGTAGTGTATTTATATACACTGGACTATAAATACATCTGTGTATGTGTTTCTGTGTGTGTGTTTCTCCGTGTGCATGTACGTACACATACTTATGTATACCCGGTTTATTGCTAAAAGGATATATAAAGAACTGAGACTTTCCTCTGGGTGGGAAAAGCAGAGAGACAAGATAAAGATGTGCTTTTCATTGCATAGTTTTGAATTTTATACTACAGTTTAAACTATATTTTTGTGTTACTTATTCAAATTAATTGTTAGTTTCCTTAAAGAAATGTTGCAAAGGCCGGGCGCAGTGTCTCACGCCTGTAATCCCAGCACTTTGGGAGGCCGAGGCAGGAAAATCATCTGAGGTCAGGAGTTCAAGACCAGCCTGGCCAACTAGTGAAACCCTGTCTCTACTAAAAATACAAAAATTAGCCAGGCATGGCAGCAGGTGCCTGTAATCCCAGCTACTCAGGAAGCTGAGGCAGGAGAATCACCTGAATTCAGGAGGTGGAGGTTGCAGTGAGCCAAGATCATGCCACTGCACTCAAGCCTGGGTGACAGAGCAAGACTCTGTCTCAAAAAAGAAAAAAAAGAAATGCTGGACAATAGCACATCAAAGAGAACGATGAATTCAGGGTAGGGAAACCAAATAGATAGCCTGCAATGTTCCAACTCCATAAGTTGATTTTATCTTACCGTATTTTAGTTTATATTTAGAGGTAGGGTCTCATTCCATTATCCAAGCTGGAGTATAGTGGCACAATCATAGCTCACTGCAGCCTTGAACTCTCAAGTAATGTTCCTGCCTCAGCCTCCTGAGTAGCTAGGACTACAGGTGTACACCATCATGACCAACTAATTGTTTTACTTCATTTTTTTGTAGAAATAGGGTCTCACTATGTTGCCAAGGCTGCTCTCAAACTCCTGGCATCAAGAGATCCTCCCACTGCAGCTTCCCAAAGCGCTGGGATATGACAAAAGACAGAGAGAGAGAGAGAGAGAGAGAGAGACAGAGACAGAGAGAGAGAGAGAGAGAGAGAGAGAGAGAGAAGGAGAGAGAGAGAGTACATATAAAATAATTAGAAAATAAGAATAACTAAAAAAAAATTGGGGCCACAGCACCCAGCCTCAATTCTGCAACTTAATGTGGCATATCAGAATAAGCATGAGAAAGACATCAGGATCTGAAGACTAATACAGCTGTTTAGTATCTTTGACTTTTTGGAAGTTCTTCATCCTTTCAGCACCTCAGTTTCCACAACTGTTAAACAGAAAGCTAAAACTTATACTTCAACAGGTTTCTGTGAAAATTAAATAAGATAACTTATAATAAAGCACTTAGCCCAAGTTCTTGCAAGGAACATATATTCAATCAATGTTGGCTCTCTTTACCATAAGGGCCCTTTTAAAAAATAATAAATAGCAATAAAAATAATGCTCTGCTCAACCACACACATTCCACCCAACATCTACCCCTACCACTCTGGCACCAGCTTCCCTTCCTATTGCCATGTCACCTTAACTGCCCAAGAAGCAAGGACTGAATAAACTCAAATTCTAAATGCCAGTCTAGAGAACGAATTTTTTAAAAATCTATTTCAACTTGCACATTTCACAGTGGAGGCCATCTATAATTAGGTGATGGCCAAAGTGATGAAAACTCAAATCTATTGACCCCCTTTTCATAGACTCTTCAACACAATTATTCCATGTGTCAGCAAAGATTGAGCATCTCTCCCTCAACAATTATTTCATGTGTCAGCAAAGAATGAGCACCTCTCCCTCAGCTCCACTGGCTAACTATTTTTTAAGTTCACATTGTTTTGTTGCCTTCTCACTCCCAAGCACCTACAGCGCACTCATCAATCGGGTATCCTTGGCCTGTCTCTCCTTGTGAACATGGATCACCGCAGAATACACACAGTCACCTGCCTCATATCACTGCAGACATTAGAAGACAAAGTTATCTTTCTTGTAATATACCAAAAGACCAACTTCGTCAGTCTTCCAGAAGAAGAAAAAAAAAAACAAAAAAGAAAGAAAACTTGAAAAAAACTCACTCTATCGATAGAAACAAATAAAGAACCCCTTTCTCTAGAACACGATGACTTAAAGGGATCTTAAACGTGATGCATCCTCACAGCACTGGGTTTTGTTTGCAGTCGTGGTAGTGGCGGTGGTGAGGTTTTGGGTGTTTGTTTGTTTTGTTTAATTTATCTTTCTTTCTGTTTTTGGCCTGTGTGAAAGATTCTGTTATGGTTATTATCAATTCTCATTTAAAGAAACAAGGACAATGGTATTAATAATGAAACAAAAGTACTCCTTTTTACTCTCTGTGGTCTGCAAGAAGTTTCACATTTCACTCAGATCAGAACTCCATGTTTTACTGATGTGAAAGTATGTGGTTTTTGCGATAGCCGAGTTCTTCTAATATTCAACTTTGTTGTTTCTTACTTTCAACTTACAGTAAATGAATCCCGATTTTTCCCCTTTGTCAAAATCAGCCCATTTTCAAAACAAGCAAGCCACCTCACTCACGACACTTTTCATGAATATTATACAGCATAAGGCTATTTAAAGCTATTTTATTGAATTTTACAATCTCAACTACGAAGGAGATTGCTCAATTTTTGTCTGTGGACGCCACAGGACACAACTAATTCTGGAGAAGCACAGAAGAAAGACAAGTCCTACCTCTGCTTATCTTGCCTCTCCCCTAACGACCTCTCAACCTTTGTTTTCTCAATCTTTGTTTTTGGCAACATTTAAACACAGGAATCAGGGATCATCAATCAGTCCCCAACAAGAGAAGAGCAATTACTGTCATCATGCCCATAGCCATCATCTTTAACTTTGGCTTCAAGTGTGCTCAATCTGCCTCCAGAGCCTGCAAAGTAGGTAATGCAAAAATTACTCTCCTCCACTGTATATCAGAAGAAACACAGGCTCTGGACAGGCACAGTGGCTCATGCCTGTAATCCCAGCACTTTGGGAGAGCAAGGCAGGTGGATCACCTGAGGTCAGGAGTTCAAGACCCGCCTGGCCAATATGGTGAAACTCCGTCTCTGCTAAAAATACAAAAATTAGCCAGGCATGGTCATGCATGCCTGTAATCCCAGATACTGGGGAGGCTGAGGCAGGAGAATAGCTTGAACCTGGGAGGCAGAGGTTGCAGGAGCAGGGATCGCACCACTACACTCCAGCCTGGGCAACAGAGTAAGACTCCATCCAAAAAAAAAAAAAAGAAGAAGAAGAGGAGGAAGAAGAAGAGGAAGAAGAAGGAGAAGAAGGAGAAGAAGGAGAAGGAGAAGAAGAAGGAGAAGGAGGAGGAGAAGGAGGAGGAGAAGGAGGAGGAGGAGGAAGAGAGGGGGGGGAGGAGGAGGGGGGAGGAGGAAGAGGTGAAGGAGAAGGAGAAGAAGAAAGAGAAGAAGAAGAAAGAAGGAGGAAGAGGAGAAGAAGGAGAAAGAGAAGGAGAAGGAGAAGGAGAAGGAGAAGGAGAAGGAGAAGGAGAAGAAGAAGAAGAAGAAGAAGAAGAAGAAGAAGAAGAAGAAGAAGAAGAAGAAGAAGAAGAAGAAGAAGAAGAAGAAGAAGAAGAAGAAAGAAAGAAGAAGAAGAAAGAGAAGAGGGGGGAGGAGGAGAGGGGGGAGGAGGAGAGGGGGGAGGAGGAGAGGGGGAGGAGGAGGAGAGGGGGAGGAGGAGAGGGGGGAGGAGGAGGGGGGGGAGGAGGAGGGGGGGGGAGGAGGAGGGGGGGAGGAGGAGGGGAGAGGAGAAGGAGAAGAAGAAAGAGAAGAAGAAAGGAGGAGGAGGAGAAGAAGGAGAAGGAGAAAGAGAAGGAGAAGAAGGAGAAGGAGGAGGAGGAGGAGAGGGGGAGGATGAGGAGAAAGAGAAAAAGAAGAAAGAGAAGAAGAAAGAAGAAGGAGGAGGTGGAGGAGGAGAAGGAGGAGAAGGAACACCAACTCAGGCTCAGAAAGAACAAATGATTTGCCCTGGAGCCCCAATAAGTGGGGAGATCAAGTCCTTGACCGAAGTTTTACCTTTCTGGAACAAGGGCTCTATCTACTCTCTACTCCGCCTACAGGGAGCACTCTGGATTTTGTTTGTTTCCCTCAATACTTTGTACAGCACTGGCTCTTAGTTGCTTCTCATGACACAATGACTCCACCAGCAGGGCTGACAACCAGTGCATACTTGATGGCACCACTGTTTATATTGGAGTTGGTTTAGATTGTTCAGTGCCTGGGCCATAGCAGTTGTTAAATATTTTCACTATCACTAGGATCTGTCAATTTTCAGATGTGTCACAAGCAATTTATTATCAGTAACTGTTTAAATCCTAAAGTTCCAAATGATTTGTTTTTGTTTAAAAACTAGCACTCTTTCAAGGTTATCCCTATGATATTGTCACTCACATTCCCATTTACTAGCTTAAGTGGAGCATCTAGAAGCAGAGTTATAGACAGTTTTTCATTTATTCCACTTCACCATAGCCTGCCTTCTCTGTGATAGGGGCATATCACAGCCCATAGTGTACTGTGATATGAACATTATCCATCATAAGAATCTTGGATAAATAAAGTTGAGAAACTACTTTTGTAAATGCTGGGGACAGAATGACCAACAATTTGACTTTCCTAGAAAGAGAAGAGAATATCTGAATTCCCTGTAGACTGGTAAATCCTCTACCATCAGTCCTGAATTCTGAGGAGGCTTGATATTTAAGCAAAGAAACTTAGAAGGTTCCACTAGTTATTCCTAGCTCTGTCACTAAAAAATTGTGTCCAAACAGAGGTAATAACAGTGTGTTGCCTGTTCCCCAAATTACGCACACACACAGACACACACACACGCACTCACACCCCAGAGCACAGAATGGATCCAGTGTAGTAGTGCAGGTGACCAAAAATGCCCCACAGTCCATTCAATACATGTATAAACAATTTATCCTAACAATGTCTAAGAGACAATCAGCTGTATTCCCTGTGTTAATAAAGTCATATTGAACATCCCAGTTATGAGCTTATCTCATAGACTAAGAATGTATTATCTATCTCCCTCACTAGATTGTAAGTTCCCTATGATGAAAAACCAATTATTCATTCAATAAATACTTACTGAGCATCTATTATGCACCAGGCACTGACCTCGGTGGGGATATAACAAACAACTTAAAAAGACTAAATCCTGGCACTCATGGAGCTTACATCCCAGTGTGGTAAAAGTAGAAAATTCATAAACAGGTAAAGATGCACATAATTTTCAGAGAACAATAAATGCTCAAAAATAAAATAAAATAGAGTACAGGAGATAGGTAGTGTCAGATGTGGAAGCACAAATGTTATCTATCTTAATCGCTATTTCTAATCATTGATTTGAGGCTTTCAAAAAAACAGCCATGTCTGAGTCCCACCCTCAGACATTCTGATTTAATGAGCTTGGGGGTGGGCTTGGACAACACTATTTTTAAGGGCAAACCAATCATTCTCACATACCACCAGGACTGAGATCCACTGGTATGTATGATTTTAAAGGAGAACAGGCTTTGGTTTGAAACCTATCTGCCACATTTCAAATGTGTGACCTCAGGAAAAAGACTTCATTTCTTTAAGCCTCAATGCTCACGTCTGTAAAATGGGATAATAATAGTAATAGACACCTCTTTGGGTTATTGTGAGAATTGAATGCTACATGCAAAGTATAGCAAGGTTTCTAGCACAGGCAAAGGACTCAGTAAGTGTTTGCCATCATTTACTGTTATCTCTACCAGTTAAAAATATGCATAGAAGATGCAAATTGAGGGCTGCAGGCCGAATCTGGTCCTTGGACGGGTTCTGTTTGCCATTTGCAGTGCGGACTTACAACGTGCTTTGTTGTTGTTTTGAGTGAAAGTTGATGCTACTGAGTAAGATTGTAAGTTGCATTTTTTTCTTCCATGAGGAAGTATCTCTCATAGTGCTTTAAAAATACTTGAATGAGCTGCCAACATTTTAAAAACCAAAGAGTTTACATAAAAATCTGGCAATGATGCATCTCCACGTGGCAATAATGAGCTAGCGCCAAGCGGCTGCCACCCCTTTCAGAGAGGATGCCCTCTTGAGCACCTCCCATTCCCCACCATGCACTGCAGCTCTCTCCCCAAACACATGCCCAGACCGTGGCATTTCAACAACACACTAGCACTGTTACTTTCCTTACAGTAAAGAGGAAAACAAAATATTTCCTGCACCCACGACTCTAAAGTGGGAAGAGGTTAAGCTAGATAAAGGGCTTTGTGTTTCAGGAAAATGTGCCTGACTCTGTAGGCATATGGCTTAACATATCCTTGACACTGAAATAGGAGCTTTGCAAACATTAGCTCCATTCATCGCACAATTCTGTGAGGTACTTTCCATGATCACAATTTTCAGGCCAGGCACGATGGCTCACACCTGTAATCCCAACACTTTGGGAGGGCATGGCGGGTAGATCATTTGAGGTCAGGAGTTCAAGCCCAGCCTGATCAACATGGTGAAACTCCGTCTCTACTAAAAATACAAAAAAAGAAAAAAGTGAGGCAGGCATGGTGGTGCACGCCTGCAATCCCAGCTACTTGGGAGGCTGAGGCAGGAGAATCGCTTGAACTCAGGAGGCACAGGTTGCAGTGAGCCAAGATCACGCCACTGCACTCCAACCTAGGTGAAAGAGTGAGACTATGTCTCAAAAAAAAAAAAAAACAATATTTTTCAAGGATGAGGAAACCACCCCAGAGGGGCTAAGCAACAGCCTTCAGTCACACATGCAATAAGTGAAAAGTTAGGTACAGAAACAGAACTGTCCGACTTCAAAGGTGAAACTTCCTCCACCATACTATGTTCCCTGCACCAATGGGAATATTTAGTGGAATTAAACTATTGAAGACAACAACAGGTAAATGAGAAAATTCTTGGAAAAGAACACCGTTAATTTAGAATAGTATACGTCTCTCTCTGGCCAACGTACTTTGTTTCATGACACTACTGGCATCACCCATCCCAAATACTTTCGGTCGCTGTGTGTTTCAGACTCCGAGAAACCTTCAAATAACATAATAAAACCTGCTCCTCTTTTCCTTTCATCTTACATAAAGGCAGTTCTCTTAAGTCTATAGTCAGAGAGATTATAAAAACAAAACGAATCACTTTGCATGTGTGTGTATCTGTGTGTTTGTGTGTGTGTTGTGTTGAGAAAAATCAAAACCAATAACTGAAACAGAAGACCAAGACCCACTAAACTCATCGCAAATATTAACACTTTGCAGAAGCCTCTCTGGACTCACCTTGTCAGAATTAACCTGCCTCCAGATTCCAATACAGGTGATTTATACCTATCTCAGATTTCCATATCACATTCTACTTATGGGTTATGTCAACATAACTATGTTTTATTTACTTCTTTATGCCCCAATCCACACCTCCTCCCAATGTGAAGCTCAAAGAAAGGCACAAAGCTGGGTGTTCAGTAAAATGGTTGTTGACTTGAGGGTTGAAAAATAAGAGTGAAATCAAGGTAACACTGACCTTTTCCTAACAATTTTTTTAAAGTAAATACATTTAGTATTTAGGTCCTACAGAGTTAGGCTTTGTGGGGATGTAGAGTTTAATTTTTTTAAGTACTTTGACTTCAAAGAACTTATCACCCACTGGGAGAGTCAAAAGCACATATATAACCATAATGCAGGAGAAATAAAAATGAAATCTCCTAAGAGATATAAACAAAAAAGTCCTGGCAACTGAGAGAAACGTGCAAGCTAGGAAATGTATCAGTCTTTTGCTATCATCTTTATTTTAAGTGGTCAATTAAAATATTTCAGCCCAAATAAATATGTAATTTATTTCCCTGATAATTTAATGACATTTCTTTTTTGAAGCAACTGACATTTAACTATCAGAAGAGCTGTTAAGAAAGGTCTCAGCCATAATAGGGAATTCAACTTTTTTTTTAAGGAAGCTTAAGAGAAATTATCTTTGTGTTTCAGCAATTCTGGAAGAGCTTGACTTTTCTGACAATATAACTGCAAAGGAACTTGAGTCAAAACACATGGGAAAAGAAAAGATGCTCAAGATATTTCAAGTCTACAATTATTTGCTGAACACATGCTAAGTGCCAGGAAATATGTTAAGCTCTCCAGGGAAACAGAGCTCAGCCTTTATTTGGGATAACAGTGGGCTACTCGTTCAGGATAAGGCATTAAGATATAACTTTATGGTAAGCAGCATAGAAGAGGTATATGAGCAAAAAGCTGTGAGATTTAAAGGGGAGAGAAAGTATGTAAATTAGGAACTTTATTGATACATGTGGCATGACACCATGAAAAGAAAACTAAATTTAGTAACTTAGCATTTGCATTATACTCCTGGTTCTGCCAATAATTTGGTGAAAGAACTTGAGCAAGTCCCTGCCCACCTTTTAGGCTTCAGATTTCCCCCCATTATTAAAAAAGAGGCTTAAACTATACAGCCCTTCCAGTGATCTTAGTCTACAAACAAATCTGGGCATTAGACTACACTCTGAATTGGAGGTACAGCAAGAGAATGCAAATTTTCTATTACGCCATTTAAATCTATTTGCCCTCTGAGAAGTTTGCCAACCCAGAAATTCAAAAGCAACAAATCTAGTAGATACAAATTTGATACATTTATTATAATTTATATGACTACAATTGACTGACTAAATTACATGTTGTTCCATCATAAAGGCTGGAGTACTGCTACAACATCAACAGGGGACATACGAAGACAGGCAGTTAAGTAGGGTAGATTTCCACCAGGGCTCTTCCTCCATTCTTTGGCACAGAAGGTAGAGGGTAATTATAGGTCCAGCAATTACTAGCTGATACTAGTCCTTTTTCTAAGAAAAGTGAGAACTTTATTTCCCATTAGAAATGGTTCCAGTATATCTTTCCAAAGCCATACACCTTTTCAAATATTTATTTTGTAAATTATCATTGGCCAACCCTGTCTTACAAAATCAGAATCTCTAGGGAGGGTACTGGGAACCTATTTTTAATAACAGGTGATTTTGAAGATCAAGCAAGTCAGGAAACGCCTGTTACAGAACATCTGATCTCCTCATTCTTCACCACAAGGGCCCTGCTTCTTATCCTGTTTGCATGTTTCTCCTACCTGCAGTGTGCTTCTCCTACCATCGCTGGTGACATATACTTACCTATTCTTCAGGGTCCAGCTCAGATACCACCTGATTCCATGACCCTCCACACTCTCTCTTCCAGGAAAGTACGTTTTACCTCCCGCAGTTCTTTGTGCTCTCTTTTAAGTATAGAAGAGATCAGAGAAGGAGTCTGAGTCTTTCATGCACCTATTAGTTCATTCATTCACTTATAAGTTCATTCATACAACAAACATTTACTGGTCACCTATCCCATGCCAGGTACTACTCTCTAGGCACCGGTGACACAGCAATGAACAAAACAAAGTTCTCTATTTTCAGGGACATTTTAGTACAGGTGCTGGCAAGCTGTGGCACGCAGACCAAATCCAGCTCACTGCATGTTTCTGTAAATAAAAGTTTATTGGAACATATCCGCACTCAATTATTTATGTATTGTTTATGGCGGAGTCTTGAGTGTTTCATGTATTGTCTGAGAGCAGAGTGAGTAGCTACAACAGAGACCTTATGGACCACAAATCTAATCTGTGTACCATCTGGCCCTTTACAGAAAAAGTTGGCCAACCCTTGTTCTAGTATATTTTTCCCACATAGCACAGTGTTGAGTACATAGTAGGCAGTTAATAAATGCTTAAAGAATGAAACAAAGATTAAAAGTAAGAATAAAATCATATAAGACAAGTCCTACAGCAGAACCTCTTTTACCCGCCTCCATCTCCATTCTTAATCATGCCAAAGCTAATTCCCACCCAGAATAGAATGTTGTTAGCAACCACGGTTTAGCATGATAAAAAGGGAGGGAGCAAGCTTTCAAACCTATGGAAAAGTTAAGAAATAAATAAATGTGCTGTGATTTCAAAACTCATTTCTATTTCAGGCTCGTTTGTGATCATAACAGCTGGCCTGGCAAAATATATTACAATAGCTGTCTTTTCTGGCTTTCTGGAGCTTACAAAAGTTTGAGGAGAGTTATTGCATTTCATTGCTTTGTTTGCCTGCATAAGATGCACCTTATGGAGGAGACCTTTGTGTCTTCTGGATCAAGCTGACTAATGAGACTCAGATTAGGTTAAACAAAAACACACAGGAGCATATGAGGAAAACCCCATTCTGTCAAATACTAAAGTCCATAAATGGCAATCTTATATCCACATCCTAAGAGCTGTCTTCTTTATCACGTCCATAAGAAAGCCCTGCTTTCTCTCAAGAAAAGCACTGAAAACTGTGCTGTTTGCAGGATCCTTTTCACAGGCTGAGTTACCATAAAATTTAAAGTGGAGAACTGATATATAGCTAAGGTTTTGTAAGTCTTCGGCAAGGTTTCATTGTGGTTTACTGCAACGAGTAATAGTTTTAGATTCGAACAAGTCTCTGTTCCACAAAAACTGTGGCACTCGTCAGTCATGTAAACTTAGGCAAATCATTTAGCCTCTCTGAGTCTCTGTTTCTTAGTTATAAATTGGGATAATAGAAATTACACTGAAGGAAGGATGGGAGAATTAAGTGAGAGAGTAAATGCAAAGCAGCTTTCTCAGAATTAGAAGAAAAATGACTTTCAGTAAAGGACGGTTGTTTTCCTTCCATTTTGTCCAAAATCAAGTACCAAGCAGCTCCCCAAACCCTGAAAATACCTTCATTATGTTGTCTCTAAACTCCCTGAGAATGCTACAATATGTTCTGTTTCGTTTTCTTTTTTTTTCAAGTCAGCAAATTGGGCTTGGTATGGTGGCTCACACTTATAATCGCAGCACTTTGGGAGGCCAAGGCAAGCAGATAGCTTGAGCCCGGTAGTTCAACACCAGCCTGGGCAACACGGCAAAACACAGTCTCTATAAAAAGTACAAAAAAATTTAGCCAGGCATTGTGGCGCACACCTGCAGCCCAAGCTACTCAAGAGGCTTCAGTGACCCCAGGACCTTGAGGCTGCAGTTGATTATGATCATACCACTATACTCCAGCCTGGGTAACAAAGTGAGACTCTGTCTCAAATAATAATATAAATAATAAATAAATAAAATCAACAAATTTGGAGAGATGGCAATTGTATATCTTTGACTTTTCCTTAGTCTGACCTCAAGAAAATTATTTTTAATTTATTACATCCTTCTTAAAAGAGAACTACTCTGAAGCTATACAATAGCTCTTCATTCTATGTCCTGGCAACTGATTCTTAGCAAAACACTCCTTAAAATAACATTCTCCAACAGGCATTATACTAAGAACATCCTGATTAGTATCACAGAAAGGGTAATCAGGTTACTTCTGACCTTCCCTCCTGATGTTGAAATGAAACAAAAATGGCCGAGCTCTGGTCATTTCCACTTTCTGGTCCCCGTGGCCTTTAGCCCCTGTAATCCTCAGTGTAAAATGCAGTAAGGAAATTTATAAGTTTTCATCAAAATCATCTCCATTAACTTTATAGATAGCGAGTTAGCAGACAGGCAGGTATAGATATGGATGGGTAAATAGATAAATACAAATGACTGGTAAAAATGGAGAAATATACATGAAACAGGGAGGTAAGAATAGCCAGAAATGGTTAGATGGATGACTGGATAGAGAGGCAGGAGGGTGGATGGGCAGGTGCATGGAAAAACAAGCACGGACAAAAGGAAGGACGGAACTAGGGCAAATGTAGAAGATAAGATGCTGAGCAGACACATAGAAATGCATAGAGACAAAGGGATAAATCCATGACAAAAAAGATCAATCTTAGGACTTAAATACTAGAAAAATCTCCTCTCACAGCTTGCTATTCCTTCTATCTTCATTTAAGAAAATATTCAAAGGTCTCTCTTCATCATTATGTCACCATATCCAGAAATGTGTTTATAGTATTATATACGTGCCCAGCAACAGATAATGAACCCTTTGAGCAAAACAAATCTATTGTATCCTTCTACGAAGAGAAAATAAAAAGTCTTCCAGACGGCATAAGGCAACTTATCTAATGCAGAACATTCAGGAGACCAACCAATCTATTTTTTAGTATTTCTGTAACTAATGTTGTATTAATTAAGAGAACTTGGGCTAATATGTTTTGCTGTGGTCAGAATTTTCTACAAATTAATAACTCTACATGTCTGACCTTTTTACCTTGACTGAGATCTTAACTAAAAATACTGCTAAACTCCAACTCAAAACATATTAATTTATTTAAAAAAAAAAAAATCAGATACTTCCAAATTCCTTTACTGCCAAAAAAAGAAAAAAAATGGCCAAGTGTGTCTGCCATGTTTTAAAGTAAGTTCCTTTCTTGGTAAGCAGTTAACCCTTAATTGTGGAAACAATGGTCACAATTGTTTGTCACAAAATCTCAAAATGCATGTGAATATATCAGATAATGCAATATTGCGCAATGATTAAAATTTACATTTTGGGAACGTTTACAATACAATGTTATGTAAAGAAAACAGAATAAAAATATACATCCATATACACACAAACACACACACACACACACACAACACAACCCTTCTTAAAAAAAACAGAACAGAGTACCCACATGTTTAAATTAGAACAATGATGTCCCTGGATGATGGACTAAGGGTTATTTTGATTTTCTTCATACTTCTGTGCATTTAACTTTTTAAAAAGAGTCTATATAACTTTCACAATTGAAAAAGAAATGTTTGTTCTATTTTAGGGATGATAAAAGTCCCTTTGTTGAGATAACAAATAGGAAGGTATTTTCTGTTTACAGAGTATTTTCATAGGCATTAACTCATCTGATCCATTCAACAGCTCAGAGGAATGGATTTGATGATGATCCCCAGCGACAGCAGAGCAGTGAAGCTCATAACTCGAAATGTGACACAGGCAGACCTGGCTCAAGCTTCCTGGTGCCCTATTGTCTTCTTTACAATGTCCATTCATTTTTCTCAAGAAAGGAGTTTTGTTTTAGTTTGCTTTCTAAAAGGGTTCCAAAACTGTTTTACTTCCCTCTCATCCCAAGGTCCAACATCCTACTTTTTTAAAAACAAGAACCAAGAATCAAAAAACAGATAGCCCACCCTAAATGCCTCACCTCATAGTGGGAGGGGGAGATTGTTCAAGAACTTTAAAATTCACTGTTGCTATTTTCACATATTCATACAGCCAATTATCCTAACGGGACTAGTCCAACCTATTAAGGGGATGTCCAGGCACAATTTAAAAAAAGACACAGTCTGACCTAGAAAGGGAATCAGAGACGAAGATTCAAAAGCTGCTTAAGACAACATAATGCTGAGGGAGAATTATAGTCAGCATCGAAGAAGCAACACAGCTCAAATTTGCCTGGTCTTGGAATGACTCACCAGTATTGCTGTGACGCTTTCCTGTCCCATTGATCAGACAGGTTTTTCCATTAGAATTTACTGACGATGTGCTCCCCAGTAAGTTGGTAAGATCAATTCTGTAGTTTTAAAATAAGGAAGATATGACTGAAATATTAGAACATAGTCTCCACACATCACACACAAAAAAGCCCAGGGAGAGTCCAAGGCTGTGTGAAGGAAAACTGGCCTCCCTTCCAGCTCAGCCCATGAGCAAGTTCACCCGTCTGTCTGCTCTGGGTTTTTTGATAAAGAGTTAACTGATTCTGACACAATCTGCTGCCTTATTAAGGTGTAAGACAGATAAGTTAGAGACAGAGTGTGTATATGGGAAAAGTCTGGGCCTGCTTAGGGCCTGGGACAAGAAGAGAAGCTGGTTCTTCATGAAAAGGCTGAAGCACATAGAATAAGATAGAGCCTCACGACTGGCTTCAGTGGGGCTAAGGTTCCCTCTGCTCATGCAAACTTCTAGAACAGAACTCATGGCACGGTGGGCAGAATAAATACGCATTATGGGAATGGGCCTGGGGTAGAAAAGAAACAGATGGGCAGGACGCTGAGCTTTTGTTCCTTTATAGCATTGTCCAGCTTCCCCTCCAGCTGAAACCACACCCTTTTTGTGACCTTCTTACTCTTTTCATGCCCTGAGTGTATCTTTTTCATCCTCATACCAATGGATTAAATGTCTTTTCAGAAAGCTTTCACTTTATGCACTGCAGGCCATAAGTAAACTGCTATCTGTAAAGTTTGAGAAGGGGTACTCATGGGAAGTGCCTCATGAGAAGTGTGCGCCCTAGTCCACACCCAAACATTTAGGGATATGAGCTGAATTCTGGCAAAACCTCCCTAAGTGAGTCTTATCCACAAACTTGGGTGAGAACGATTGCTGTGTGAAGCAATCACCAACAATGGCATTTAAGAGAAGCAAAGGTAACATAAGCAATGGAGTAGCCAGGCTAGTGCCTGCAAGAGGATCGGTGGCCAGTAGCCTGTGCTCAAGGTGGACAAAGGGAGGGGGCCCAGAGAGTGACCAGGATAACAGAGTAGTGTCCACTCTGGACAAGGAAACAGAAAGCTGTTCCCAAGAAAACAGGAGTGTGATCTGTCGAAGATCTCCAGAGAAGAGGATCCTATTCGGATTCTTAGAGTCTTAGAGAGGTAAATTGGGAAATTTGGGCAGGATTTGGGTTTGGAGAGATAAGTTTGCAAAGGATGTTCATTTCAGGAAGGCTAATCAACCAATCTACACAATATATTCAGTTTAACTTGGAGAAAAGATGACAGTAGGTAAAAGTAGATGAGCACATCCTCTATGTAAATGACTTTAATTATTGTTGAAACAATGATAGGCTCTGAAGAAACTTCGCGTTGGAGAAAATTTGTCATAGGCTCCCAATTCAAAGATATATAACCCAGCATGGCTACTAAATTTCTATGGACATATGTCTTTCGCCAAAATGAAGTAGTGAGCTCAACTAAGTGCCTCTACCTGACTCCTTTGAATGTCAAAACCAAGTCCAATTCAGTTGTCTCATCAATCTCTAGAAACATATCCTTATTGTTTCACTTCCATACGAAATGCTCAATATGAAATTAAGGATTAAGCTGGGTAATAAAACCTAGCCCCAGTGTCCTTTGATAATGATCTTTGCATTGTTAATAGTTTCTTCATATATAAATGGAAGTGGAAAGAAAAGATTTTAGTTAATAACCAAGATAGCTGTTCAGCTTGAATCACTATATAAACTACTGACTCACATTTTAAAACCTGATAGGCAATCCTTTGTTTTCTATAAGCAACATATAGTCTCTCATTTGTACCATCAATCTATTCAATTCTTGATTTGCAAGAATCCCTTCTGCTTTATTCACAATTCCAAAAATAGAATTTATCTACTTGATTAGAGCCTCCCACCTACTGTACTATTATGGAATTTATGACTTTACCCCTCGGATTTTTTACCCTACGACATTCTCTAAAACAGTATCTTGGAGGGAAGGAAACAGTCTGAGATTCACAAGCAATGTCCAGGGTTTGGCACTGAGGGGTGGTTGTTATTTCCGAAGTGGGGGCTGATTCTTGCACTATGGACCTTGGCAGCATTACACAAGATTTGTTGACTCGAGGCTGAGTTATCTAAGTGTGTCCTTCAATTGGTGTTGCATAAGTAGATTAACCAGCCTGAATTATAGACTGAATGACATCATTCCCTGCTCAGGAAACTGCCCCTGGTTTTTCACTTCCATAATGTGGCCCTGCCCTACCATTCTAGCCTCCCACTTTTTTCCCCTAAAGGAACTATGTTGACATTTGGGAAGAGTAGGGGGCAAGAAGTCTGGCACTGGCAGAACATCTCCTTTCTCCACTGCTTCTTCTCTTTTCTTGTTTGCTTCCTCCCACTCCCTTGTTCTCAGGCAAGGAGGCAGAGAGTTACCCAATTATCGAGTTTGGAGAAGAAACTGGCCATGTGTAACCCAGCCACTTCCTTCCAGTCTTTGTGAGCTAACCTGACTGTTAGAGGCATATCCTCCCTGTTCTTCATGGTTGGGAGCTTTACACACAGTGTGCCCCAAATGGGAGTTATTGAGTGCAGGAGCTATCTGAGAGGAAGAGGGTAAATTTCATTCATGGGTGCTGCGTTAGCAAGCCCAGTGAGCTAATGTTCCACAACCGGGACATTATTGCCATCTGCCTCTGACTCCATTATTTTCAACTGGTTTCAACGTAGGTAGAAAAGAATGAGAGACAGAACAGCAAATGGAGCTGGGAAAGGGCTTGGTGACTAACGCAGAGGCTACATTCAGTTTCAATTAGCCTCCTAAATTATCACCTACTGTAACCACACTACATGTGCACTATCTGATACGTGGGTACATCCCTGCCTCTGCTTTTGCTCACACTCTTCGATCAGCCTAGAACTACCTTCCCAAACCCATACCTCTTCCTACCCAAACCTCCAGCCTTCTCAGACGTGGCCAACCTCTGGGATTTCTCCATCCCCTGAATCCTCACTTATCTTTTTCAAGCATTTTTTTTCGTTATCACTCTGGAGTTACACAGACGTTTTTAAGTCAAATCTCTACAAGACTCCAAGTTCCTGAACTGTCAAGGACCGAGTCTCATTCATCTCCAAATCCTCCTTCCCATCCTTCCCCCACTGGACCAAGTTAAACATTTAGTGGGAACTTATTATGTGCCAGGCATGAAACGAAGAGCATTATATTCACCATCTTGTCTAACCTTTCCTAGGAAATAGGTACAGCCATCAGTCCCTAGATGGAACAGGGTCTGTGCTCAAAGGAATTCATTATTCCAGGCACACCTTGCTGCCTCTAGTGTAGGAAACTTAAAGACTTGAGGCAGACTGGCAGATGTGGTGAAAGTGAGGCTTGGGAAGGCTATGTGCATTTCAAAACTGATTGTTCTATCTTCACTGCCTTAACCTTCACCTACACTGCCCCTGGGTTTAAGAAAAAAATAATTCTCACTTAAAAACAAAACAAAGGCTGGGCACGGGGCTCATATCTGTAATCCAAGTGCTTTGGGAGGCTGAGGATCACTTCAGCTCAGGAGTTCAACACCAAGCTGGGCAACATAGCAAGACCCCATATCTATAAAAATTTTGTAGGTGGGCACAGTGGCACATGCCTGTTGTTCCAGGTTACTCAGGAGGCTGAGGCAGGAGGATTGCTTGAGTCCAACAGGCTGAGGCTGCAGTGAACTGTGATCGCACCACTGTACTCCAGCCTGGGCTACAGAGGGAGACCCTGTCTCTAGAAAATAAAATAACAAAAAAGCAAAAACAGGAAGATGGGGAAAATAAAAGTCCAAAATGGTCACTGCTCCACAAAGGGCCTAATTGCTCAATGTGAACAAAACTCCTCATCCCCAATCTTCGCTCTGAAAACAGAGGTCTGGATGACGGTGGTTTTTTCACGAGATGAATAAACAAGCCCTGAGGATTGTTAGAATTACAAGGCCCAGACCAGATCCACTCAAATATAGCTGGAAGCTTTCTAGTAACTCTAACCGTGCATGGGGAATGAGCTGCTCAGAGAAGTGAGTCACTTACTGGAATCTGTGCTGCCTGCATTACTCAGCTGATATTAATACACCCACTTGTTCATTAAAGTTTAATTGGAGTTCATGTGAATTGGTTTCACCGGATACTTAATCAAAGAGAACTGTTTGTGTACGAACTGTTCAAATACAAAGCTGGAAACACAGCTCTCCTTCAGCCTCTACACACGTCCACTGGCTGCTCTTTTAATTCTGTTGACACAATAAGTGAGTCAGAGAAGGTGGGACAATGACCCTGATGGAGGATAGGAAAAGCTGTCTAACACAAAACAAGAGTAAATGAAAAACTCCTTTGTGAGAGGCCAGCCATGGTTCTCTAACTCATCAACCATAGTCAGACACTGGCCAGGACTCGAACGACAACTCCTAAATGGGAGCTTTTTCCTTCTAGTTTCTTTCTGGGGCTCATTATCGAAGCTGCAGGTCTCCTTTTCTCCCTGGGCACCTGTTTTCTAGCTGTACATCTTTATTTTTAAAACGGGTGGATAAGAAAATTAACCATCATTCAACATAATCACACATTTCTCTTGCGCTGACAAGCGAATCATGAACACAATCCCTAACGCCTATTTATACAATCAGGACTGTCAGGACCCTGTTATTTCTTATCAGATATCTCATTAATCAACAGTTGAGAAAGTGTGCATTTTTAATGCTTCTGAGAAAAAACTGTGCATGAAGTTAGGTGGAAATATATTTGTTAAAGTTTGGTGGCTCTAGTTGTGTTATCAAGTTTTCCTTAAGTGTGTTCATCGTTAAGTAAGCATGACTTCTTTACCAAAAACAAATGAATATGAATTTAAAACTTGCCACTATGCACTATTTTGAATCCCTGAAGCAATCCTCAGATAATAGATTAAAGGGAAATCCACTTTTTTAAACGGGTTTATTGAGATATAATTTACATACAATAAAATTCACCCATTTAAAGTTTACGGTTCTGTTTTTAGTACAGTCACAGCCTTGTGCAATCATCACCACCATATAAAGAACATTTTCAGCATCCCAAAAAGAAACTCACACTTATTAGCAATCACTACCTATCCTCTACCCAAACCCTGCCAGCAACCACTACTTTCTATCTCTACAGACTCTATAGATTTGCCTATTGTGGGCTTTTCACATAAATGGAATCATATAATATGTGGTCTTTTGTAACTGGCGGTTTTTGTGTGTGTGTGTGTGTTTTGTTTTTTTTTTTGGGTTTGTTTTTTTTTTTTTTTTTTTTGACGGAGTTTAGCTCTGTCACCCAGGCTGGAGGGCAGATCTTGGCTCACTGTAACCTCCGCCTCCCGGGTTCAAGCCATTCTCCTGCCTCATCCTCTGAGTAGCTGGGATTACAGGCACACACTACTATGCCCAACTAATTTTTGTATTTTTAGTAGAGACGGGGTTTCACCATGTTGGTTTTGAACTCCTGACCTCAAGTAATCAACCCACCTCGGCTTCCCAAAGTGCTGAGATTACAGGCATGAGCCACCGTGCCTGGCCTTGTAACTGACTTCTTTCACTTTGCCATAATGTTTTCAAGGTTCACCCATGTTGTAGTACATATTAGTACTTTATTCCTTTCACTGCTGAACAATATTCCATTTTATGAATATGCCACATTTTTGTTATCCATTCAGCCAATCTACTTCTTAAAAATAAAATAACCTCCCATCTACCAAATAATAGCAAATGATTTGACAGATATTAATTCTCAGTTTGACAGATATTTTGCTTATCCCTTCGATGATCCACTCGTGACAGTCCTATTACCCATGTTTAAAAAGCGAGGTTTGCATTAGACAATTCTCAACGGTGGGATGAGGTGGCAGTACCTTATAGTCTAAGCCATTCTACATGTAAAACTCATCAAGATGGTTCATAAGTTTATTGTTTCAGTATACAAAGAGCTCTCGCTGACATGATACAGCTAGATTGTGGGCTCCCTACATTAGGAGCCATAGTTACAGTGCCCCAGGTGGGCAGGCTTAGAATATACTAAAGGAACAACACTCAAAACCATCTCTCTCTCGAGAAAAACCACATTTTCTGCTTCTTAAGATATTAAACCCAACCACTTAGTAATAAATACCTATAACGTGCTATGTGCCACCATTATAATTAATAAGAGACGAGACCAGTCCTCCAGAGTTCAAACTCTAGCAGAAGAGACACATAGAATAAGTCAATGCCAGCTCAAATAAAATTAAGGGTATGACAGAAACTCAGAGAAGGGAATCTTCCATTTGTTATGTCTCACTTGCAACACTGGTGATTTCATTTCTAACCTTGTTTGTAGAGTTAGAGCTAATTATTACACCGTAGAGACAGTACATAGACTTCCAGGAGGAAGGAGAATCTATAGCTATGTGTGTCATGAAAAAGTACAAGTTGATCTTTACTGGGGCCATAAATCACATCAATACAATTACCAGATGTTGTAGATCTCAAAGGAAATGATCAAAAATGGAAAGTCAAGGAGTCAAGGAGGTCATCTGTCAAAAGAGAAACACTTTTTGCTTCCTTATAAAGCATGCTTTTCAAGACACTATCAGGAAGCTGGCAATTCACTGAGAAGTTGCCACCTAAGAAACCATGTAGTGTGAATAAAAGAAATAGATTTCCAAAACCTATGTCAGGTAAACCATACTCTAGTACATGACCCTAATAATACAGCACTGGGCTTATTGGGTACCGTGTGTCTAAGAGACACGAAGGCATTTTCCAAAGAGAATTCAATCCTTCTACCTCCCAAGCAAGTATAGTGCAGACTCTTAAGTCATCAGGAAACTTAAGAGCACATTCCATCCCTCTTGTTCTGTATTCTGACGACATGCCGAGTCTTCCAGATAAAGGCACTCTGCAATCACAACTAGATGTTTGAGTCATGCTTCTGTTTTTTGGAATGTAGAGATATTGACCACCTTAGATGCAACTCATGAAACAGATAAGTTTTCACACAGTCCAAAAATAATTGATATGCTTAATAAGAACTTATTTCACTTAAAATTTCTACCAGCATGAAACCCTCTGTAATATGCCCATCCAGTTTGTACATCAGTAGAAGTGCTCCTCTTTAAATTCATATAGCAAGTCTGCACATCCTGTTTCCTAATTACCTCATGCAAAAAAGGAATTTTACCTTCACTTCTCTTGTTCATTAAAGCAAGGTTCAGGAAATGCTTTGACATTTGATTTTTGAAAAACACATGCTGGTTTAACGGAAGGTCCTAGACATTCATTGCTGTTTAAACTTGGGGAGAAACAAGGTAATATCAAATCATAACTAACTTTTTAACTGATCTTTTTAAAGAAAAGAAAACTAAAATGGGCATTTTTAAGATATATTACAACTCTATATAACCTGACAGTATTTGGTTAAGAATTACCTCATTACAATCAAATCAGGGCAGTGGAGCAGAAAGCACCCTAGAGTCAAATGTTCTGGGTTTGCATCCAGGACTGCTTTAAGAAAACTTATTTCACTTCTCTGAACGTCAGATCCACTGTTTCTAAAAGGGAAATAATGATAAAGCCTGCCTTGCCTACCTCATAGAGATGTCATAAAGCACACATAAGAAAACGGGTACTTAAGTGTTTTGAAAGCCACAAGTCCCCCACGCAACGTAGGGTATCGTCTTAATGTCCTTTCTTATAAAGGTATTCTTTAATGACATGAAAAACACTTTTGTCTTTCTGTTTATATTTTGAATAGGCCAAAGAAACATCTCAGAATCAACACTACCAATTCCAGGAAGTTTCACAAACACACACACACACACACACACACACACACACACACAAGCTTTATAAAGAGAATTGTTGTTTGGGACAACAAGCCCAAGGAAGTAAAAGATTCTGAAGAATTGTTCGTCTTAGAGTTCACCTCAGCAACACATCTTTAAAATTAAGTATCAATCAGTATATTCTTACTCTTTGAAGGTGGGTGAAATACATATGTTAGAGTGTATTACCTTTCAAAGAGTGGTATGCCAAAATTCCCACCCACCTCCTTCTGATGCTAGAGAAACAGTCCAAGGAAGAGGTGGCCCCTTTATATCAATGCTTTCTAGGGAAGAGGGAAATGGGAGACAGCTCTGAGGACAGACCCAGGCATGTGCAGACTGAGGAAAGACAGAACTTGCCCAGAAGACACAGAAAAAATACCAACCCGCAGGCCACTTTGACCAGTGAATTGACCCTCGGTAGCCACATGGCAACATTCCATCAGGGCAGCTTATCAAGGACGCGGATGCATTCCATTCCCCACATACACTCTGTCATCTGAAGTTTACTCTTTCAGATAAACAAAGGTCAAGGACAGAGAAGACAAGAACTTTTCCAAGGTCATTTGTAGCTGTGTAACTACAACTCATATGTTTGAAGCTCAACTTGTTGAAGCTCCTGGAGTGAAGAGGCCGGGAACATAAACAGTCCTCAACTCTTCACTGTGTACCTGTCCTTCTCGGTTGCTGTAGTATAATGGAACAGTAAGTGCTACCACTGAAGCAGGGAATGCTGTGTGCCAAGCAGTGTTATACATGGTCTACACATTCTACCTTAGTTAATCCTCACAAGGACCCTATGATGTAAGCCCATTTTACAGATGAATAAAGTACGGCACTAGAAGTGAAGGTGTTTGTCCAAGGCACATGATATTATGTGTTAGGACGGATCAAAACCCAAGCAATGTAGCTTTGGCATCTGTCCCTAAATAGTACACAAAACTGCATGTTGAGCCGGGCATGGTGGCTCATGTCTGTAATACCAGGATTTTGGGAGGCCAAGGCAGTCAGATCACTTGAAGTCAGTAGTTCAAGACCAGCTGGGCCAACATGGTGAAACCTTGTCTCCACTAAAAATACAAAAAAAATCAGTCGGACATGGTGGCACGCGCCTATGGTCCCAGCTACTCGGGAGGCTGAGGAAGGAGAATCACTTGAACCCAGGAGGCCAAGGTTGCAGTGAGCCAAGATTATACCACTGCACTCCAGCTTGGGTGATAGGGTGAGACTCTGTCTCAAAAACAAAACAAAACAAAACAAACAAACAAAAAAAAAACCTGCATGTTTATGGGCACTTCCAAGATAGGGTGAACACCCACCACGAACTAGGTGCCTTTGCAGACATGCACACACATTTTCTAATTTATTCTTATTATGATATTGAGAGAAAGATTTTATAATCCTTTATTGAAAGGAAGACACTGAAATCCTAAGAGGTCCTAAAATTGAGGATTTTACAAACACTAAGAAGCACAGCAGGATTTGAACAGCTGTCTGATTTCAAGTTCAGTTTTCTGTGTAAACATCCAGGTTCTGCATGAGTTCTGAGGTTCTCTAATCATCATTAGCACTATCTGTCTACATATATATCTGCTCATTCATTTTTGGCCAAGTGGCACCGTGAAAAGAATATGTGTTTACAGGGAGACCACAGCAGTTCTACCACTTACTAGCTGAATGACTTGGACAAGTTACCTAGTCTCAATTTCCTCAACTAATGAGAACAATAATAACAGTACTGACTACTATCTCAGAGCATATTTCATATGATTGTCATAAAAGTTACATGAGATGACGTATGTAAATTACAACAGTGAACAGCACATAGTAAGTGCTCAGTATTTAGTCAAATAAATAATTGAGTGAATTTAAATTTCAATGACATAACATAAGCAAAAATCCTATTGGAGTTCCTGTTCTAGAATATTCAGTCAAAACCAAGAACATTATTAATGTATTGTTAGTATCCTCTCTAATAGTTTGAACATGCCTTAAGGCTGATAGCCATGTCTGAGCTAGTCTGTAAACCACACAGTGGCCAGCACAGAGCCTTGTATTTTATTGTATTTTATGATTCAATGATTATATGATCTTTGTTTGAATTTACTGAGAAAAGAAAATCTTGAATGCTAAAATAACTTCTTTCAAAGCTTAGAAGCTTCAGTTGTCCATTTTCACTCAAAACTTTATTCTCAATTTGAAAAGTATTACCCATAATTGAAGCCTAAAATCCACTAAAAGGCATCAATTTAATGTTATTTATTTGTGATACATTCCCTAAGAAATAAGGAAGAAAAATGATTTCCCAATCTCCACATTTTAAAATCTTAGCTCTATCTTCCCTACAAAAACTTATAACATCATTTATTTTGTTCCGGGTCCTTCACAGATGGTAATCACAAGTGCTTTCCTGATTCCATTACTAGCTAGAGAGGTGCACAGGGGCGGGGGGAGAGGGAGAGAGAGAGAGAGAGAGAGAGAGAGAGAGAAAGAGAGAGAGAGAGAGAGACAGACAGAGAGACAGAGAGACAGAGAATGAGAGAGAGATTGATTTTAAGAGGCTATTTGGCATCAAGAGAAGTTCATGTGGCAGAAGTATTTCAACCAGGACATCAAATGAAAATCAAATGCAAGAGTATATAATTAAATTTTAGAAAAAAAAAGTATGTACATATGCATAAATGTGTGTGCACAGGTGTGCACGTATGTGTATGTGTGTGTATGCACATGTACTTATGGAAAAGGCCAAGGCTCCACCAGGAGCTCTGGACAACGACGTGAAGGGGAGCCATGCTGAGACGAGACTGGAGGCTGGAAGACTAGTTTTTACACCTCCACTTTGCCACTCAACTGCTTCATCTGTAACAAGTCATTTCAACTTGGTTTTCTATTTCTAAGAATGGAGACCTCACGAGACTGGTGTGAGGTTTGAGCAACAAACAAGATCTGAAAGTGTTTTGGAAATGTCTGTACAAGCATAAAGGGACATTACTACCCATTTGTTCCCATGCCAAGGAGAGCAACTTTTCGTCTGAGCCAATGTCGCTCACGAGTGGAATCTATTCCCATCACAGCCGGCTTTCGGCAAAGGAAGAAGGGATGTGGACAATTTTCCAAAGAGGCAATGCTTTCTAATTTCCCTATTATTTCCAAAACAAAAAAGCCAAATCTTTCTCCCACTTTTGTTTTTCAAAATAAAAATAAATTATAACCCTAACTTGCTAATAAATGCAGGCTGGAGCTGTCCTTAAGTAAAAGCTTTTGATAACAAATTGCCTGCACTAAATGCTATTTTACTGCTGATTTTTTTATTGTTGCTTAAGCACAGCAATTATGCTAATAAGTCTGGGAGGATGGTACATTCAGCATTGAATCTGACAGATAAAATACTCAATAAAATGCTAATCTCACCTGAAAATTGGAATCAGACAGCCTTATTAGTATTTATGGATATGGCATCTTAAACATGTTTTTTCAAAGATGAATATCTATGAAATCAATGTTGTCTCCTAATACAGCCCGCCATTTCTAGGCCTCTATGTGCCCTAAATTCAAGGTGACGATTACTCCTTGCCTTTACTTTGCTTCTTGCCAGAGAAAAAAAGAACTTATTGGCCATCACTACTACATAAAGAATCAAGCAATAAAATGCTTTCTTTTTTCCTTCATCCACCTCCCTACCTCTCTCCTCACCCCACCTCCGCCAGTCCCCCGAAAAAGGGAAGGTAAGAACTGTCTGTCTGAGCAAAGAAAGAAGGCAGATTTGACAGCAACAAGAACCATTTGTCAAACCATCTGGCTTCTCTCTTCACCTGACAGGAGGGAAGAGTGATGTGTCAGAAAGAGCAGGGAACTGAGAATCCAAAGAGCTGGCTTTTCGTCTTGATTTTGCCATTTCCTCGATGTGTGACCTTGCCAGACCTCAGTTTCTTGAATAGAGCGCTTCTGCAGCCCAGTGGTTATGTCTCTATGAGAAGCCTCCATGGGCTGCATTAACAAAAGGGGCGGGGGATCACAAGCCCCAGTATCCATGAAGACTTGAATATTATAAGCCAAAGGAGATAGGATGCTGGTGGAAACTTGCAATTTTTAAACTTGTGCTTTGGCTGGGTGCGGTGGTTCATGCCTGTAATCCCAGCACTTCAGGAGGCCGAGGTGGGAGGATCACTTGAGGTCAGGAGTTTAAGATCAGCCTGGCCAACACAGCGAAACCCCATCTCCAAGAAAAATACAAAAATTAGCCAGGCGTGGTGGTGGGTGCCTGTAATCCCAGCTAGTTGGGAGGCTGAGACAGGAGAATTGCTTGAAGCAGGGAGGGGGAGGTTGCAGCGAGCCGAGATCACGCCATTGCACTCCAGGTTGGGCAATGAGAGAGAAATTCCATCTCAAAAAAATAAAAAATAAACAAGTAAATAAAAATAAAAATAAAAAAACTTGTGTTTTGTCTTACATGGTCTCCTCTTACTATTAATATGTGTCCTCGATTTTGAAATATATATCCCTAATGTATATTTGAAATACATATCCTCCATATATGCTTGAAATGGTCCAGGCTTAACTTTAGAGGCCTTGGACAGCAAGCAAAAACAGAGTGGCTCATTTACCAGCCATCCTCATCAAGTTAGCTGGCTTTCTTTTTTAGTATCAATACATTTATTTGGGGAGGGAGCAAAGAAGTGACATGCACATTTTAAATGTCAGAAGCTAACAGTATCTGAATATTGCAATATTATTTACAAAAAATAAGAAGTTCTCTTCTTTAATTTCCACACTAAACCCCATAAAGCAGTAACAGAGAAAATACTGCGCTCCTGAAGTTGCCATGAATTAGGAAATGGAAGATTCGAGAGGACTTTCTCATCCATATAGAGTAAGTGGGTTCCGGGGTCAGGACAAGCAGTTTTGCCTTCTGACTAATTCCAGCATGCTGCCAAGCACACCACAGCATCCTCCGGGTCACAAGCACGTTGAGTCATTCAAACCTAAAATATCCAAGGAGCAAATCCCTGCTCAACACAA
The DNA here is from genome assembly GCF_024542745.1 of Macaca thibetana thibetana. Taxonomy (NCBI): domain Eukaryota; kingdom Metazoa; phylum Chordata; class Mammalia; order Primates; family Cercopithecidae; genus Macaca; species Macaca thibetana. The sequence continues at coordinate 9,990,639 of NC_065579.1, forward strand.
GGAGAGAGGAATGGAAGCCTCCATGCCCACAGCAGCACTTGTGTCTAAGAGACTTCTCCCACCCCCTCAAGACCTCAGAGAGTTTCCAGAAAGTATGTCTTCCTCTGGGAAAGTCCCAGGCATGGACAAATCAGGCCTACACTAAATAATGGAATCTGACACGTTGTGACAAGGACGGGCACAGATCTCAGAATCCAATTCATTCCAAGGCCCTTGCAAAGTCACTTCCCTCTATAAGCCTGTTCCCACCTCCGTATAAGTGGGTCTTTTCAAGACCAAGGAGATCCCTCAGCCACTAGCAGAAGGGAGAAAAGACAAAATGCACTCCAAAAATACAAAGAGTTCAGTACAACTTACAAAGGGTCTTCCCATTGCTTTCTGCAGGTAGTGTCCACAATGCAGGCAAAGCTGAATATCCCCATCTTTCGGATAAAGAAACAAAGACCAAGAAACTCAGAAATTCTCCCAGGACAAACAGCAAGCTAAGAAATCCTCAAACCAAAGTGATACTTAATGCATAGCTGTTGGGGGTTGTGGGAAGGAGGCTGTTGGTGCTAGTGCTTTGCACAGGGCAGAATATTAAAAAGGAGGCCAGAAATAGTGGCTCATGCCTATAATCCCAGCACTTTAGGAGGTCAAGTCAGGCTGACCACTTGAGCTTCGGAATTCAAAGCCAGCCTGGGCAACATAGTGAGACACCCCCCCCCACCTCAACAAAGAAAAACTTTTCTAATTAGCTGGAATGGTGGCACACACCTGTAATCCCAGCTACTCAGGATTGAGCCCAGGAGTTCAAGACTGCAGTGAGCCATGATCACACCACTGCACTCCAGCCTGAACAGCACAGTGAGACCCAGTCTCAGGAAATAAAAAAGAGGAGTTAAGTAGATTCTACATTCAGTAACCATACTATCCAAGACACCCCACCCTGCAAAAGGAGAAGATACAGGCATTACCACAATATCAGAGATACACACAACCCATGGGAGAGAAACAATTTACCACCTCTCTCTAATGCTTCACATATATAGAAACAGAATCCAAGTCCGTACACCCCTTTATCTTTATTATCCTACGACCAACAATGCAACTTGCAAAGCACTATCACAATAAATTCATCAAGCAGAAATCACTATCCTCTAATTGACAGACGAAAAAGCTGAGGCACTAAGAAGTTGATTGACCTGCCCAATTCACATGGGTCTCTAAAAGCAGGGCCAGGACCCACAACCAGGGCCCCTGACCTCACATGCCCTGTTTGTTCATTGTTTTTTTTCTTCACTTGCTTATGCCCCCTCTGAATTGCCAGTGCTACCATTTTTCAGTAAACAACCAGAGCAGAAAGTCAGCTCTGAACTGATACATCTCCCAACAGAGGAACGATTCGAGTCATACTTCGAGGAATAATTTCTGGGAAAGCAGAGGAGGTGATGCTATCAAACAGTGAAACCTAAAACTCCTACTCACTACCTGCCTGAGAGGGCAGGAAATGGGGCCGAGGCCCTTTCCCTACATGCTCCCCCTGCCCGTTTTTGTCTCTCGCAGTCATTACTAAACTTAGCACTGTAATCAAATGAAAGCTGTTTCCCAGCTGTATGGCCTTGGGTAAGTCCCTGATCTCCTTGGTTCTGTTACCAATACACACTCATGCACACACACACGTATGCGGGTACACATACACACATACACACACATCCCAGACCATCCCTTCATTTCACCTAGCAGGATGGTAGCTACAGAAAGCCTCTGTGTTTCTTACCCTGCAAAACACCACAGCTACTTCCTAGGTATTCAGAAAGTGTCTCCAGACCCGGCATCTGAAGTTCTGACTTGAACCCTCCACTTACCCCTTGGGCCTCCTGGGTCCCATCCCATTTCTTCTGTCCATCCTTCCCATAAGCCCCTCTTCTCCAGTCCACTTGCCATTGTCCTAGATGAGGCCTGTGCACCTCCACCTTGAATAAACACTAACTTGTCTCTCAACCTCAATCTTCCCTTCTAACCCCATCTTTCTCTGAGTAAATACTTCCAGCTCTGTAAGAACTCCTCCTGGCCAGGCACGTGGCTCAACACTGGGAGGCCGAGGCAGGCAGATCAAGGACAGGAGTTCGAGACTAGCCTGACCAACATGGTGAAACCCCATCTCTACTAAAAATACAAAACTTAACTTGGCGTAGTGGTACATGCCTGTAATCCCAGCTACTCGGGAGGCTGAGGCAGGATAATCGCTTGAACCCAGGAGGTGGAGGTTGCAGTGAGCCAAGACTGCACCACTGCACTCCAGCCTGGGCGACAGAGCGAGACTCCGTCTCAAAAATAAATAAAAACAAATAAACCAAAAAGAGCTCCTCCTATGACAGCTCTGGAAACATCCTCCACCAAAATGACTGCACTTCTCTATGCACAATATGGTTTATATCCTTATAAAATCAGCATCTTGGCCGGATGCAGTGGCTCACACCTGTAATCCCAACACTTCGAGAGGCCAAGGCGGACAAATCACCTGAGGTCAGGAGTTGGAGACCAACCTGGCCAACATGGCAAAACCCCATCTCTACTAAAAATACAAAAATTAGTCGGGCGTGGTAGTGCATGTCTGTAGTCCCAGCTATTCAGGAGGCTGAGGCAAGAGAATCGCTTGAACCAGGGAGGTGGAGGTTGCAGTGAGCGAGATTGCACCACTGCACTCTCCAGCTTGGGCAACAACAACAACAACAACAAAATCAGCATCTCCATAACTGGGTCTACTCTACCTAGGGGTTTGGTTTCTGAAGATAAACTAAGGTACCGGAGAACGTCAGTCCGCGCCTCTGAGGCTGGCCACTTCAAATAAGCATATCTGCCACTCCAGAGACGCTGGTTCTTTGGAGGTGCTGGTGAGTGTCAATCCCCAGGTCAGGGACTGAAAAACACTACTGCATTAGGCCTTTATAAACATTCTCTAATCTTAACAAATTAGCATGCAAGGTATATTTAACCCCAAACTAAAACCATTTAAACTGGGACTCAAATGGGTTTCGAAACTCAGCCTCACTGAAGTTATGTAAATCATCCAAATTCAAGCAGCTGTTGGGGCCCGGGTTTGGAAGCAAGTCTGCGTAACCTCATTGGGGTACTCTGTTGTTGGAGTGTCAGGTGCTCTACTAGATGCTTCATCCACATCAATTCAGTTGGCTTCTATGACAACCCTTCCTAATAATGATTAGGGTTTCCATTTTATAGATCTGAAAACTAAGGCCCCCATGGCAAACATGTCTCTTGCAGATTTAGCACTGGAACCCAAGTGTCCTGGGCTAGCTCTTTTTCTCTTTCCTCAGTATCAGGCATCCTCTTTCTACCTAATATATGGAGTTCTTATCTGAATAAGCCACTAGAAGCAGTATTCAGCAGTACACGCAGAATCCGAACTGCAAGTCAGAAAAAGGTGTTTCGCAAGCAGCAGTTCTAGTTAAGATCTCAACAGTGCTGTTGGGAGGCGGATTTATCGAGCACATCATGTGAGCAGTCTGACCCTGGACTGTTCCCAAAGGTCAGAGCCATAAAATGAAGCCAAAATTTCATTCAATTTCACAAATGCAGCAACTTGGCATGTCTGCTTTCCTTGTAACAGGGGCAACTGCAAAGTCTTCTTCAAGAAGATTGATAATCGAAGTCAGAAATTCAGAGGTCATCAGGTAAGCCACTTCCTCCTTTTTAAAAGCTAAGCTTTTCAAACATGAGGAGGGCTGACACTCTAAGAAGTTGAGAGCTAAAGAAGAGACGGCACATTCTGACCTAACTTCACTAGGAATGCCACCAGCATCTTAAGCAAACACCACCTCTCCTTGTGCCTCTAGAGAAACAGGATTAAGAAGGAGCCTGGTGAAAAGCTGATAGTCGCTCATAAAAGCTATGCTCCTAAAGCAGATTCCCAGGGGCCCTTCTAGTTCCCTGGGTTAACTGCATTTAACCTTCCAACCCCTCAGGCCTCCACAGTAATTCAATTTAACAGTTACAGAGTGCCTATAAATGCCAGCTACTGAGCTAGCCTCCAAAGGATCAGAGATGTCTGCCCTCTGATCAGAACTCAGAAATAGACACCACCCATCCAATACAAGGTGGTGTATGAAAGTATCTCTGAAAGTACAAACTATGTGATGGGAAATGGAGGAGGGGAGAGACTGACACCAAATGTGAAGTCAGATGTTTCTGAGAAGGTGGAATTTGAGCTAAGCATGAAGGATGCTGCCTGGCAGAGGTAGCCATGCAGGGTGGCACTGCACGTGGGATGAGGAATGTGAACATGGGGTGGAGAGGGAGGGGTCAACAGGAAGGCAGAAAGGTTGCATTAAGTCATGAGTGTAGGGTCCTAAGCAGGGATGTCACTTACGTCAGGAGCATTGGGAGGCCAAGAAAACATACAGCAAGTCTCAAGACAGAGGTTCTGAGCTCACTGCTCTTAGGGGCACCCCACCAAAATAAAGACTCCCTCTCAAGTAGCCCAAGGAGATGAATATGTGTACAGAAGCCAACCTCCTGTCACGCTGCATTCCAGACAAGGAACTACACAACACATGCATCCCTCCTGCCCTACCATGGCCTCCTGAAGCTGGACAATGTTATCACAACCTCCAGTATTAAATACAAAGCAGCAGTGGTCCAAGAAAGTATATCAGCAGGAACCTGACAATTCAGAGCTGAGAGTAGGTGGCCAAGACCTGATTTTTCAAGGACCCACAATATCATGTAAACACCTGGCCACTAAGCCCCATGTTAAGCTAAAGACAAGAAACTAAAAATATAATAGAGTATGAAAGGTAGGAAAGTATTGCAAGGGAGGGAGGGAAGGAGGAAGAAAAGGGGATGAATGGTAAGAAAACAGAATACAAGGGAAGGGAAAACAAGGAGAGAGGAGGGGAGGAAAAGGACAAGGTAGAAAGACACAAAAAAAGGAAGCAAAGTCTCCCAAAGGCCAAGGTGAGAAGGAGAAGGGAAAACGTTACAGTTATCCCTCTGCCTATGAGTATAAGAATGACTATATTTTATGGGTAAAATATGTGACTGTAGTTCCGAGTAACTACTTCAATGTTTGTAGTCATGATATTTCATGAAAGAACAAAGAATTTAAATTTTATACAAATAACTGTTGAGGTTTTTAAAGCAAAAAAAATAAACATATATTTACAGGTAAATAAATGTGATACAAAAACTAGACACATGGCAAATTGCTAATGATGGTAACTTCTTGGAAGGAAGAAAGAAAGATGGGGGAGTGGAAAGGAGTTTGAAAAGTTGCAGAAATGGTCACAAATTTTCCCCTTCCCTATGTCCTCATCCCTTGCGATATGACTTTGGACCTTTTTTTTTTTTTTTTGAGGTAGAGTCTTGCTGTGTCGCCCAGGCTGGAGTGCAGTGGTGCAATCTCGGCTCACTGAAACCTCCGCCTCCTGGGTTCAAGCAATTATCCTGCCTCAGCCTCCCAAGTAGCTAGGATTACAGGCACAAGCCATCACGCTCGGCTAATACTTTGTATTTTTAGTGGAGACAGGGTTTCGCCATGTTGGCCAGGCTATTCTCAAACTGCTGGCCTCAAATGATTCATCTGCCTTGGCCTCCCAAAATGCTGGGATTACAGGTGTGAGCCACCATGCCCGGCCTGACTTTGGAGCTTCTGCCACCAAGAAATATACTTTCTCAACCCACATCACTAATAAGCGTGTATCTGTGTATATATTAATTCACTATGTCCTAATCTAGTTTACATGTCTCCGTCTTATCCATACATATGTAAAAGACTTTCAAGTGCTTTACTAAATTCAAATGTCTTCCTACAAATAGTAGTAAGAACCACATTTATTAAATAATTCATATGTGCAAATTGTTTTAAGCTCTTCACATGCATTATTTCATTTTGTCTTCAAAAATTCCTTTGTCGCCTGTAATCTCAGCTACTCGGGAGGCTGAGGCAGGAGAATCACTTGAGCCCAGGAGGCAGAGGTTGCAGTGAGCAGATATCGTGCCATTGCATTCCGGCCTGGGCGACACAGCAAGATTCCCTCTCAAAAAAAAAAAAAAAATCCTTTGTCAGTCCTATCATTAGCCCCAGGATAGGACTGACATGAAGAAGAAGCTGAGTCACAAAAATTAAACAACTTGCCTAAGGTCATTTGCATACATAACAGAGGACTTTGGATTTAAATCCAGACAATCCAACTCCAGAGCCCACATTCTCCCCACTATGTCTATGTCATCATATCAATCCATCAGTTGGTTAACCTAGACAAAAAGGGAACTGGTTAAGACTCTGTTCTGGCTCTCGGTGAACACTACTTCCTTTCAAAGACTCACAAATCACCTGTCTACATCGGCCCGTCAACAACTGGAATCACAATGAAATCAGCAGATTCTAGACTCTGGATACCTGTTTCATTTGGGGGTGGGGTGGGGGACGGGCACTGGACTTTTTTGATAATACCTATTTCCTCATCTCCTCTCTTTCTGGCATTTCTGCTGATTTCCAGGTTTCCTCAAAATTACTGGTAGCTGTTCCCCATCAGAAGTTCTCTTCTGTATCCTGAGATGCGGTATGTGTGGTCCACGAAATTTGCAACCATTTAAGGAAAGCGAATTGCTCTCTCACAACCTCTTCAACTGTCATGGGCATCAGTTTCTTCCTAATGATGTCGATTCCACCCTTCATAGATGACCCCTCCCCTTGATAGAGATGACTGACAGAGGCAGAAAGCAGCCATGCAGCTCTCTGCTTTCTCCTTTAATCTGGGCCATTACATCACCCTCTTTGGGTTACAAAAATGCTAGACATCCACACAAAAGGACTCCCTCTTCCGGAGCCCATTCGAATCCCACTCATGTCTAGGAGGTCACTGAAAACGAAAGGCAGTGATTGGCTGCCAATTACGTCACTGCTCTACAGGCCTGATTAAAATCTTAATTAATTGAATGCTACTTTACTTCTACACCTGACTCCACAGACAAATAAATAACCCACAAAGAGAACAACACAGGGTGAAGGTAGTAATAAACTATAGCTTCTGGCTTAGGTAGGAAAGAGGAACCATTTGCTGGAGTTACCTGTCATTAAAAACGATTCGGTCACCAGGTGGAGACACACAGTTCTCTATATTAAATTAGAGGAATGATTCAAAGGGGACCAGTTTCAGCTGACAAGAGCAAAAAGAAAATCAATTTTAGGTTGCCAGGACAACTAGACTTTTCCTGCAAGAATAAATTTGATACAGCCCTAAAATCTGACAACTAAATGTTTCCTCACATTACATCACATCCCTAAAATGTGTGTTGAACCAGTGAGATAATCAAGCCTGCTAATTACTTTCTACAACACCCAGAAGATACAGAATTGATGGTCTTGGCTCCAGTCTGACTTTCCTCTAACAGCTCCACTCGCTATCTTACTTTTATAGTGAAGGAGGATTGTGTGCTTCTTAAAATGAATCTGAAAGCATATCATTGTCAGTTAGTCCTTGAATCCTAGAAAAAGGAAGGTGAGCACCTTCTCAATGCAAGTCCCTCAATGGGTTATATCTATACCCATGTTCCCTGTCATATAATTCATTGGCTACCCAAGGGGTTCCAGAGAAGGAGTCCAAAGTCACAGAATTATATTTAATACAATGGGGGACCTAAAGGGGCTTGAGAGGTTACCTTTGTTTTACAGAGGGTGAGTCTGAGGCATAGGTAGGCAAAGCAACTACTCAAGGTCAGTGAAGCTGGTCAGCAGCAGAGTCAGGACTGGAATCCAGCTCTTTGGATAATGGCTTCTATGCCATTTCCTTAAATAGCTGCAGTCATTCCACGGCTCTGCCTTGGAGACTTTAGGAGCTGAAGTTAAGTCCACTTGATCTCTTACTAATCCATGGGAGGCAGTGACCCCAAATGGCCTCATCCCAGGAGGTCAGAGTCCTGAACCCAGATCCAAAAATATCTGATGAGATGAACGTTCCCTATGCATTTACATTCTCAGAAGGCTGAATATCAATGTACCTCCAGGGGTTATTAAAAACAAGAACAGCTAATAAATCACTGGAAAGCACTTCGCAAATGTAAAGTAATACAAAAATGCTAAGCATCGATAATATAAGTGCCCCAGGCTGAGGCAGTTCCCTGGAGAGCGCGATGCTTTCAAGTGGGCTAGGCTTTGGCATGTTATTACACAGCCTCCACCATCATCTACCAGAAAATGCAAAGGACACGCCTCTCTCCAACCTCACTCTCCTTTCTTAGATTGCTCCCAAGTTCTTGAGAATGCCCGCAGATCTTATTATAACGTACTGTATTATAATAGAGCCATGGTTATATAGTCTTTGCTAAATGTAGAGAAACACCGAGAGGAGATCTGAAACAAGCAGCTCTGTGCACACCCCCAGACCACTGATAGGAAAGCAAATGTCAAACTGTCCCTAGCTTGCGATAAACCAAGTAATCCATGAAAAACAATGAATCCATTAGAAGGTGCGTATCAGCCAATTCAGCCTTGAGAGTCAATTCAGAATCAGAGAGGTCAGAAGAATATACAGCACACACGGGAAGGCTCCGGCTGCAGGTGCCATGGGAGGAAGAGGTGAGGACACAGCACTCCTTCCAACCACCTACATGGTCTTTGGCAGATGAGGACCTGCTCCAAGCCGGGTAAACAGAAAAGACCAGGGGACGAATATCAGGGGTGAGTAGGGTAAAAATAAAATTGAAAGTCAGTATCGGAGAGATTTAGTGTCTAAGTCTGACCCTGCCATTACAAGTTGTGCCACATTGGCTAAGTTACATAAACCTTTCTAATCCATCCATACATACCTCATCCATCCAATACGGATAACTAGTATCTACTGCATAGGCTGGCTTTGAGGATTAAATGAAATGAACAATGGAAAGCTATTTACCCAGTGCCTAGAATATAGTATGTGTGTAATAAATGCAAATTATCATGCTTTCCAGGCATGATCGAGAGGCTGGGGGCTAAAATCCAGCACAAGATAAAAGGGCAAAAAGAAAAGCATGAAGTTAGAGGGCTAAATCATGGGAATGGAGAAGAAACTACTTTTCCTCCACAAGCTCTGTCTTATCTCTACCAAAGAGTCATCACTGGCCCCATTCCCGACAGCTAGTTTAGGGCGATTGACGACAGCCAGGGATGGTCAGGCACCTCAAGCTTTAGCAGAAGTCTGTAGGCAGCATGATCAACCACGTGGTCAATATGGAGGTCACGTCTCTGCATTTGAGCCACTGAAATCCAGGACTGAGTATTAAACGCAGCTCCAAGAACCTCATCCCAAAACAGGGAATGAGTTTTCTTAGGAGGGAAATGCACCCCCGACCACCAGTTCATAAACACACTTTAACACACATGGACACAGTCCATGTCTCCTAGAGAGGTTAAGAAATGGATATAATTACAATGTAATTAAACAGAAAGTTCTATTAAATTGTATTATTAAGCAAGTTTTATTATTTATAATTTAATATTATTAAGTAAGTTCTCTTAAGTCAAACCCAGATAAAGAGACATGAGACTTTCCAGAAAAGGAAAGAAGCTAAAATTTACTGAGCACCTCCTCTGGAATAGAAGCATTTAAAAAATTAATAGAGAAGAGAGAATCAAGAATCAAGGAATATTTCCTGGGAGATGTTCCTGTGAGTTGACAATACTCTGGGGCACCTGGAAGCCAGGCTATGGCTTTTGGGTCCACGTCCATTTCTTCAGCAGAATCCTGACAATGTGGTGCTGCTGGATGGGCCCCTGTATTAAACAATGCTTGCACCACTATAAAGAAATACCCGAGACCGGGTAATTTATAAGAAAAAAGGTTGGCCAGGCTCGGTGGTTCATGCCTGTAATCCCAGCACATTGTGAGGCGGAGGCGGGTGGATCACTTGAGGTCAGGAGTTCAAGACTAGCCTGGCCAAGGTGACAAAACCCCATCTCTACTAAAAATGCAAAAATTAGCTGGGTATGGTGGTACGTGCCTATAAGCCCAGCCACTTAAGAGCCTGAGGCAGGAGAATCACTTGAACCCAAGAAGCAGAGGTTGCAGTCAGCCAAGATCACGCCACTACACTCCAGTCTGGGCATCTAAGTAAGACTCTATCTCCAAACAAACAAACAAATAAAAGAAAAGAAGAAGTTAAATTTTGAATTGAATTGGCTCACAGTTCTACAGGCTATAGAGGAACCATATCAGCATCTCCTTCTGCGGAGGCTCAGGAAGCTTTCCATCATGGCAGAAGACAAAGGGGAGAGCAGGCACTTCACATGGCAACAGTAGGAGAGAAAGACAGAGACAGAGTTGGAGCGTAGGGGGTGCCACACACTTTTAAATGACAAGATTTCACAAGAACTCACTATCACAAAGACATCACCAAGTCATGAGGGATACGCCCCTGTGACCCAAACACATCCCACCAGACTCCACCTCCAGCCCTGGGGATTAGAATTTGACATGAGATTTGGATGGGGATGAATATCCAAACTACATCAGCCCCCAAAGGCCCCAGGGCCACGAACCACTCTTTCCTCCAGGTTCTGTGACTTACAACAAGAGCACCTACCTGCCACACCATGTCTAGAGGTCAGTCAAGGAACTAGCTAAGGAAGGAATATGAAGTTGGGGTCCGGCCAGCAACAACCTTCATCTACTTCATCACCACATGATGAAGCCCAGCAGATGCAACAAAGAGACACAGAAGACACTGAGAAGCAAACGTGGGCGTGTTGATAAGCAGAGTGAGAGAATAAAGGATGTGGAGTCAGGTTACACACAGAAAAAAAAGGGGAGACGAGAAAGAATTGAGGAAAGGACAGAATGAAGGAGCTGTTGTCTTTTTTGCTTGCTGCGTTTCTTTATTTAAAGCATACTTTTGCCAAATCATTTTTTAAAGTCATACCTCTGTTCAGTCTTTCAAATGGTAACTTCAGCAGGCTTTGCTTTCGTCACTGATCAGCAGCACCTAGAAAAGTTCCCGGAGGCCAGGCGTGGTAGCTCACACCTGTAATCCCAGCCCTTTGGGAGGCTGAGGCAGGAGGATCACAAGGTCAGGAGTTTGAGATCAGCCTGGACAATATGGTGAAACCCCGTATCTACTAAAAATACAAAAATTAGCCTGGTGTGGTGGCACGTTCCTGCAATCCCAGCTACTCAGGAGGCTGAGGCAGGAGCATCGCTTGAATCTAGGAAGCAGAGGTTGCAGTGAGCCGAGATGGTGCCATTGCACTCCAGCCTGGGTGACAGAGACTCCATCTCAAAAAAAAAAAAAAAAAAAAAAGTTCCTGGAATACAGTAGGTGCTCAATAAATACTGACTAAATGAATTAGTTAGACTGGATGCCCAGTTAGACTGGATCATCATTGCTGAGAAGAAAGAGTCATTTAAAGTTGCCAAGAAGAATAGCAAAACTCTGTTTATGCTTCTCTTGACTCGCCTGAATAAGGTGGAGAGCCAGGCACAGTGGCGCACGCCCACCGTCCCAGCTACTCAGGGGGCTGATACGGCAGAACTGCTTGAGCCCAGGAATTCCAGGCTGAAGCGAGCTATGATAACACCACTGCACTCCAGGCTGGGCAACAGAGGGAGACCTCATTTGTAAATAAGTAAATAAATAAATAAAGTGGGATAACATAGTTTATGGCTCCTAGTGAGCAGGCATCATTTATTCACCAGATTTGAACCAGATTGACCCACACTCTAGGACAAAGGAAATGAAGTCATCCTATCAATGAAACGCTAAAGGGGAAAAGCTTCTCTGTGGAAACAGTCAGGGAATCCAGGGAAATGCACTCTGTACAGTTATGTTTTAATCTGAAAGTGATGACCCAAAATCAGGAGGGGCCCTGGCCGTTCCACCATCTCCTTTGTGAAAAGGTGCCAGTTCCTACCTCTTAAGGCCACCACATGCTGCAGAACTAAAACAGAGGTGACTGCTGACTCCTTTAAAGAAGTTAAGAGTTGGCAAAGAGGACAGGATTTAGAACTAAATTTAAGCACTGAACTAGCCTTACCTAGAAAGCTTGCCTGTCAATTTTCATGGTGTTCCTTCAGTTAGACTCCTAACGATAATTGGAAGGATTAATTCCTGGATAGTTCAGAAACTACCCTTTTCCCATAATGGAAAATATATGGTAACTTGGAGGTGAAACTGCTTATTACAAAACGGTGACAGGAGTCAGTCTCAACCAATCCACTCTAACCACAAGGTCTGTCAGGAATTCTTGCAGCCTGCAAGACTGGCACTTCTTTGTGTGGCTGTGCCTAATCTTAAGAGACTATTACTATTTATTACACATGAAGCACTTTCTATCTGCAGAGTGCTTTGGAATCGTTTTTTATTGTTTACTCAGCGTTCTCAAGTCTAAACACAGCTAAAGTTCTAGTGGAGGATGGAAAACTCCATGATCTATCAATTCATCACACTTGACAGGTCCACACTCCTCCTCCCAACGGGGTGGACAAGTTGACAAAGGGACCAAGAGGGTGGTCAGAACGAGAAATCCAATTCAATCCCACTCTCACTTGCCAAGGCCACCCGGCACTGGGCTAGGGGCTGGGAGCTGTAGCAGAAAGAGGTACAAAAATAAATTTGACACAGCTCTTGACCTCAAGGAATTTATAGTCTGGGACTATTTGACAGGACTTTTATGGTCCCCTTTGTGGTTAAGAAAGCATAAATAGGTTTTAAATATCATGTGCAGAAACACATAGCATGTTCCTACATGACTCACAATTTGAGCAATTATACAGACATAATCCAGTATCAAAAATGGAATCAAAAGGAAAGAATATAGAATGAACTTCTCCAATTTTCAATTTCTAGTGTTAAGTTAGAAAGTCCCAAACTACATTAGAAAAAAATTGAGAATAAATGAATTCACTTATAAAGAGAAGAGAGAAAAGAAACCCAACCCAAGAAACTTACTCTAAGAAAAAAGCAGACATTTAAGAGAAGGGTTTACTTTTCATAAAGCCATGTAAGAGTGGCATTTGAAAGTTACTATTGAAGGAAGTTACAAATAGTTTCATATATTGACGTTTACAGCCTTTGGAGCAAGCGTCCTTTACTATAAGATATAAAATAGTCGGCTGGGCATGGTGGCTCACATCTGTAATCCCAGCACTTTGGGAGGCTGAGGCAGGAACCTGAGGTTGGGAGTTTGAGACCAGTCTGGCCAACAGGGTGAAACCCCATCTCTACTAAAAATACAAAAATTAACTGGGTGTGGTGGCATGCACCTGTAACCCCAGCTACTCAGGAGGCTGAGGCACGAGAATCACTTGAACCTGGGAGGCAGAAGTTGCAACGAGCCGAGATCGTGCCATTTAACTCCAGCCTGGGCGAAAAGAGTGAAACTCCGTCTCAAAAAAAAAAAAAAAAGATATAAAACAGCCAAGTCAAGGTGGACTTATCACCTGGCAAAAGTATCAGAGAACACACTGAAAAATGAAAGGCGGGTAAGATTGAGAGAGGATTCTACATGAATTTTAAAGTACTTTATAGCCCTTGGCTTATGGTTTATGGTTTTATGGTTCGCTTCTACAGATCAGCACCTACTACGAAGCCTGGCACCATATTAGGTATTCATTGTTAGTTCTTCATTGCCTTAAATAAGTGAAAGTACACACGTACAAACGAACAATAAGAAAGTAGAAATCCTCAATTCTGTTTTCCATCTTGGTGCCCTAGTTGATAATTCAGTTGTGAAAGTAAACTGACTGGGCCGGGCGCGGTGGCTCAAGCCTGTAATCCCAGCACTTTGGGAGGCCGAGACGGGCGGATCACAAGGTCAGGAGATCGAGACCATCCTGGCTAACACGGCGAAACCCCGTCTCTACTAAAAACACAAAAAATTAGCCGGGCGAGGTGGCGGCGCCTGTGGTCCCAGCTACTCGGGAGGCTGAGGCAGGAGAATGGCGGGAACCCGGGAGGCGGAGCTTGCAGTGAGCTGAGATCGCGCCACTGCACTCCAGCCTGGGCGACAAAGCGAGACTCCGTCTCAAAAAAAAAAAAAAAAAAAAAAAAAAAGGAAAGTAAACTGACTGATATATCACCCCACCAATTACCAAGACTGATTCACCAAATACTATGGTTCACATGATTCATGACTAATTCAATCCCATCCTCCATCATCTTCTGGCTATGGGTGGTGGGGGCAGTTATTGTGTGTTTTTATCCTGTTTTACTGGGTAGGCTGAAGCCTCGAAAGGCAGAAAACATGACACAGGCATAAAAGCAATGAACAAGTCTCTATTATGCCATCTCTTCACCGTGTGACACTGGACAGCTTCTTCACTGTATTTCAGCATCGCTTTGCTCATTAGTAAATAGAGCGTAGCGTTCCTTAGCCTGCCACCCTTGTGGAACCATTAGAAGGGTCTAACAAGTTAATAGGTGTTAAAGGGGTTAGTCTACATAAAGCCCTTATAAGCCTATGTCACATATCATACTCCCCAAAGGATTAGTCATAGTCAATAAATTATTACTGTTTATATAATGGTCTTTCCTGTGGTTTTTCTCATAATAGCACCAGGCATTTGTAACCATTAAAATTTATGCTTTTGACTGAAGCAGAAGACGCATTGTGCTTACTGTCCCTAAATCTTCTTGTAAACTATTTGTAGAGTCTATCACAGAACCCCAGCATCCTGATTCATTCTTCTCAACACCACTCCTGACCCAATGACTCTGCCATGTCATCGTGTCCAGCTTCCTCTCTTTCAACACACGCCTACCTCTGCAGTAGCAAAAGGCTCACAGAGAGCTCAAAGTGAAGATGAATGTCACACATGGAAGCAAACGCTTCCCAAAAACTAGAACCGTTAGGTGGAACTAGACTGGGAAAGGAGGTGAATGTTACAAAAAAGATTTGATCCTCATATTGTGGTGAGCAGGCACCCACCAAGAGGGTTCTGTTTTTGTTCTGTTTGCCATTAAAGAAAATAATGGCATGGTGTTTGTGCAAGTTGATGAGCTCAGTATCACCGGGCATACCAAGTACAAGCAATAGGAAACATAAAGAGACAATCTGGAAATATATTACATTCATGCTTTTAAGAGCTAGAAGAGGCCTTCAAGGTCCACCAGCACTTCCACTTGCCAGATGGAGAAATGAAGGCCTCAAATTACAAAGCATCTTGACCAAGTCACAGGCAAATTCGTGGCACGGCTGTCATCAGAACACAGATGTCTTTGCTTCCACTCTCTCTGGAGCCATTCCCCTGCATCATAAGAATTAAACCCCTCCTCCTCTTCCTCCCAGGACTTGGTGGCTGTGTTATAGCAGCTTCCAGGAAAGGGACCACAAGCAGCAAGGAAAAGCTGAGTCTGGGTTTCTTTAGTGTTGCCCCTGGTTCTTCATTCTCAGCATGAAGAAAAGGGACTATTATGGGTGCCTCTAAACCGCTATAGCCTTCTCAGCGCCAGTGTGCACAAGTTTGGGACACCATCTGCCATTAAAGCCCAATGCTGGAATATTTTCCTAAGACCCAAAGGAAACTTCCTCCTTCCTTTATCTCAGCTGAGAAACTAACGTCATGCTTTCAGAAGAGAAAGGGAAGAGGTCAACTTTGGTTTGAAGCCTCTCCCAAAGAAGCAGAAAATTACAAACTTTTGCAACAAGACAAGTTTAGTCTGTTGAAAATAGACTACAGAACCCATAAAAACCAATCGGGGTATTTAAAATCATGGCTTATCTCACAGTGAAAGTGACCGTAGTCCACCTTAGGGCCAGGGTTTTACAATTCTATTTCTTATTAACCTTCTTAACATCTGTGACAGCCAAGTGTTTCATCCAATTCCTGACTGGGAAACGAACACCTCAGTTTCACATCCCTAATTCTGTATCTTGAGGTGTGAGGAAGCTATGGAATCTGCCTTCTGCTGCTCTCACTTCTTCCACAGAAAAGGCTTGGATGTATGAGAGAAGCAGACAACTCTCAAAGTCATTAAAAGTCTGCATTTGCTAAAAGCACACCTGTCCCTGCAACTATGTGTTGAACATACCTCCATTTCTTCTCCAACAATAAGAGGGGCAAGTGAAAGAAAACCATGAAGATGCAGGAAATGCATTCGTCTCTACCCCAAGCAAGAAATAATCTACCAATTGGATTTTCATAGTGTGCCCAAAATATACCTCAGGAAATCACAAAGAAAAATTCAAGACCGGGATTTTTGTTTTTGTCTTCTTAAGTTCAAGCCACAGAAAGTACTTGGAAGAATTAGAAAACGCTTTCTGTGGGGAATTCCACAGGAACTGGCAAATCTCAGGCAAAATTAGAACCAAAGAAAACAGAAATAGCAGAGATCTCGAAGATCATCAAATTCAACCCTGCTACTTTGCCATTGAAAAAAATACAAGCCAAGGAGAGCTTTGCAGCTGGGTGGCAGCGGAGCTGGGCTGAGAACCCATGTCTGCTGACTCCAAGAACAATTTCTTAGTCTTCATCCCATGCCAGCACTGACTTCAACACTGACTCCAAATTAAACTGACATGTGACCAAAAAGAAAAGGGAAAATAAACTGTTCCCAGTGGCAGATGCTTGCAACATTAGCTTCTTTCTCAAAACTTCACAGTTCATGTTCTGCATAAGCTGGAAACCAGCAAGGGCCCTGTTTTGCCAGTTATGAATGCACATTTCTTAGGAATGCATTGCATGTCTGGCATTCTCCCTCTGCTCCTGCTCCTGTTCCTCTTTTTGCCATATATGGCACTGAGCTCTGATGCCTGGGTCACAGAACTCAGGCCTTGGGTATGAATGTAATCTGGCTTCCGAGCTGTTTGTCTTTACTGGAAAACTGATGAATCCATCTAGGAAACATTTACTGAAATGCAAAAGACAGGAAGACTCGATTCAAACTCTGAACTTGAAAAGAAGACGCAGATTCTTCTTTTGCTCACCCAAAGGAATGCAGCAGATTTTGGGGAAAAAGTGGCAAGTTTAACACACGTAAGAGGCTTTCTTTCTGAAGAATTGTGTGTGTGTGTGTGTGTGCGTGTGCCCATACACACGCCTGTGTGTTTGGGGATGAAAGTTGTTCTTACATAAGCATTAAACAGAAAATAAATAAAAAGAACTGATGCCAGTTGAGAAAAATGAAAGCATTTAAGTAATCCATGCTCCTATCAAAGATGCAGAACACTATTGCCACTCCGAAAAGTTCTCTTGTGCCTATTCTCAGGCAATCTCATACCACCTCTTCCCTGCGAACAACCACGATACTCTGATTTTCTATTACCACAGATTAGTTTTGCTATTTCTGGAACTTCAAATAAATAGAATCATATCGAAAAGGAAAGGAAAGGAAAGGAAAGGAAAGGAAAGGAAAGGAAAGGAAAGGGAAAGGAAAGGAAAGGAAAGGGGAAAGGAAAGGAAAGGGGGAAAGGGGGAAGGAAAGACTGATACTGAAAAACAAGGCACGGCCGGGTGCAGTGGCTCACACCTGTAACCCCAGCACTTTGGGAGGCCGAGGCGGGTGGATCACTTGAGGTCAAGAGCTCAAGACCAGTCTGGCCAACATGGTGAAACCTCGTCTCTACTAAAAATACAAAAATTAGGGCGTGGTGGCGCACGCCTGCAGTACCACCTACGGGGGAGGCTGAGGCAGAAGAATCGCTTGAACCCTGGAGGCGTAGGCTGCAGTGAGCTGAGATGGCACCACTGCACTCCAGCCTGGGAGACAGAGTGAGACTCCAAAAAAAAAGAAAAAAAAAGCACAACAAGCACAACAATCAGAACATGTATTAGGCATCTTTCTTGACATAACTTTATTTCTTCATGTGATGCTTTATTTCCAAACTTTAACAAGTTACATTTCAGAAACAAAATCTTTTTGAAAGCAAGGATAACCTGCAATTGTCATTTCAATTTAAAACAAACAATTATTAAGTTTTTATAATTCCAAGCAATATTGTTGAAAGGAATTGTACAAAGAGAATTCAATACAAACATTCACCAGCCATGTAATACTTAAAAGGAGAGAATGATTGGAGCAGGAAAAGATATTTATTTTGAGATGGGAGAAACCAATACCCCAGAAATAGAAATGACTTGCCTAATGGCACACAGTTCAATAGGGTGAAGGGCTCATAATTTCAACATGGAGCACATAAAATTGAAAAAGGAAGTAGACGGAATGGCATAAAGATATTATGATCTCCAAGAACAAACACAGAAAACAGCCACCTATTAACCCTTAACAGTATGTCGTATTTACTATAGTATATGATCACCCACAAACCAGCTCTGTTATTTCAATAGCATGTTTTTTATCTCCTAGGACTAATAAGGATGGGTAAAGATCACATCCCATACTGAGAGACCCCTGGAGGCAGCAGCCTTAATTAGAATTCGAGGTCCATCAATTATGTGAAGTATAACCTTGAGCAAGTTATTTATCTTCTCTATATCTCTAGCCATTCATCAGCAAACTGGACATAATAATTTCTACCTTATAGGGTTGTTGAGAAGATGAAATAGGCCTGTAAAAAGTACCTACCTAGTAACATTTGAAATACATGTAAGCAGTTAATAGGTAGTACCTGTTAATAGAATGTTCATTCATTATTCCTGCCACAAGAAGAATGAATGATATGGCGCAGTGGCATAAGTCAGCAAGCCTAAGGTTCAAATCCCCACAATCATTCTCTACCTAACTGTGAACTTGGGCATACAGGTATAATCTCATTGAATCTTGTTAAATTACGTGACGCCTAAAACTGCCTCCTCCGTCTTAACAGGATGTGTAAACAGGATGCAACGTACTCTTGTACCATTCACAGAGTTTCGGCCAATCAAAGACAGTCAACTGTTCAAATAAGGAAAACACCAAGCTGTAACCAGTCCAGCTGTTTCTGTACCTCACTTGCGTTTTCTGTCCATCACCTTCTTTGTTCTGTCCACAAATGTTCTTCCACCAAATGGCAGTGCCAGATTCTCTGGTTTGAGGCTTGCCCAATTCATGAGTTGTTCTTTGCTTAATTAAACTGTGGAATTAGATTCACCCAAGGTTTTGGGGGGTTGTTTTTTGTTTTGGTTTTGTGGGGTTTTTTTTGTTTTGTTTTGTTTTGTTTTGAAGTCTCCTTTGCCCGAGTTGTTGTGAGGCTCAAATGAGATCTTAGCTGGGAAAAGCTCTTTAGAAATTGCCTTGCAATGTGAAAATGTAAAGTGTGGTCACAAAGGTCAGAACCTTCTCTGAGGAACAGCAGAGTGTCATGTGCAGGTAGGTGCAGAATAAATATAAGTGGAGGAGGGAGAAATGGCCCATGCTCTACCTTCCTCTTACAATGCAAACTCAGCACACACACACACACAAAAATCCTTAAAAATAGTTTGAATTTCATCGATTCCTCTCATAAGTTTTCCTAAGGCAGAGGCTATAGTCCCAGAGCCACAGCAGTGGTGGCAGGACTACCACTCAGCTCAGTGTAAGAACAAAGTGCTGGCCCTGGGTTGTCAGACCTGCAAGCCCGGGCTTAGGTATGGAGGCCTGGGGTGTCCTGGGGCTGATATCCCCCTTGAGAAGAATCATCTAAAGTGAGCTAAAAGGATTTCATCAAAGCCCATGTCAAGAAACCAGCAAAGGTCAAATCTCTTACTGGGCACATCTTCCTGATCTATAGAGGATCCTTCTCAAGCTTGAAAGATATACAAAAAGGCAGAAAGCTGAAAGAATGTCAACCACAGGCCATCAGTCACCATTTAACTGCACTTTGATTATTTTTACATATTGAGAATTGACATCCCATTTTGTGAGGGATTTATAAAGAGTTTCCACAAAGAAGAAACATCTGAAAACACTGAGACCCAAAGAACTTACTACTGTAGGTTTCACAGCCAGTTATTGCCTGAACTAACAGAGATTCCTCAGAAAAAGGCCTGGGAATGAGGGGCTAGTAAGCAACAACCAAAAGAGGACAAGAAAGCTCCAGAGAGCATGCGCAACAGTGAGCGAGGTCAGCCCAGCCTCTCAAAAAGCTGAAAATCCCTAGAAGGACTTGAGAGGCAAGAAGTCAAGGATCATGGGAGCTAGAGGGAACAGAACGTTCCAGGAACTAACCCCTTCATGTCTCTCCACCACACTCCCTCTGGGTCCTCACACCCAGGTGCACTGTTGCTCAGGAAAGATCTTCCTGCTTGGAGGAGAGACTTGGAAGCAGAAAAGCAAAGCAGGAAAGAGGAGAGCACATGCTTTTTCTCTTCCTCTGACTCTTCTGAGGTTACTGGTCAAAATCTTTCATGAGTAACAGTGGACTTCACCTTCCCGTTCCTCTATCTTTCTATCTGCCAAATAGGCACGCGCAGATCCATATCAGCTCTAGACGGGTTTGGTGAAAGGGCCGGGAGGATTCTGTAATCTGCTCAGTAACGGCAATAGAAAGTGCTAAATAAGTGAGTCAAGAAATATTTCTGGAAGAGCTATGCAACTGGAATGCTTGGAGAGCCACCCGCATGGCAATAACTCGATCTGTCCTCATTTTTTAGAACAGGCATAAACCTGGGTTTAAAAAAGGACTCATGGCTCCAAAGCAGCCAAATAAATAAATAAACACATAGAAATCTCTCAGTGACTTATGGAAGCTATTAGTGAGAAAGTTATGTTCACAATAAGAACTTGATTTCCTTTCTCTCTTTCTCTCTCTCTCTCTTCCCCTTCTCTCTCCTCTCCTCCCCTCCCCTCTCCTCTCCTCCCCTCCCATCTTCTCTCTCTCTCTCTCTCACGCTCTCTCTCTCTCTCGCTCTCTCTCTCATTTCACATCTTCTCCCCAGCCACTTTTGGTAGTGAGCAGTTTGCTATGTATCCAAGGGAAGCGACAGTCTCCTGCGCTGTGCGGCCGATCCATCTAAAAAACGTATCATCTGTCTGTGCGGCAGAAAGCCCAGTTGGAATAAGCAAGTTCTGTGCGTTCAACTAGAAAACACTTCTTGTTCTCGCTGTCAAAATAATTCTGTATTAAACTTCTGGGATATGTGACTAATGTACTTGGAACCTTTGGAGCGACTGGTTTATTTATTTTAGGGAGGGGAGTGCTGCTGCTGCTGGTGGGGGTGGTGATATAGAAAGAGGAGGAGGAAGAGAAAGGGAGGGGAAAAAAGGATGGGAAGAACACACATGGTGGGCTCAGAGATCTCACATCAGCTTCTAGGAGCCTGCATTGCCGCACTTTGTTACAGAAGCATGAGAAGGAGCAGAACCAGGCAGGAACGGAGAAGCAAAGACATATAAAGACGCAATGCACACTTCCCAGAGTTAAGGTTGCCTAAGAGTTCCTAAAAAGACTGAAATGCATAAAGTAAAAGCAAAACACACACACACACCACAGTAATCCTATCACAGCCCTTTTACAAAGCCCATGACAGCTCCTTACTGCTTCCCGAAAAAAAAAGCCTCAAACATCACAGGAAGGCATAGGAAACGTCTCTGATAGGATCCAGATGTCTCACCTCCAGACTCAGCCTCCCACTCCCAAGCTCTCTACATATTTTCATGTCTCTGCTATTCCCTGTCTTAAAGACTCAGCTCTCTCTTTCTTACTTGTTAAAGTCCTAGCCATCTAGCAAAGCCTAAAACAATATCCCTCCCCCAACCCCCATAGCAAAGCCCTCCACAATGGCACAAAAGAACACCTTGCCTTCTCACAGCGCTCCTAACTCTAGCATTGATCACTCTGCAGCTTGTCTCCAAGTATTGTCAACTGTTGGAAAACTTATTTACCTATACCTGTAACCGTCCACCCTTCCTCCCTTCCCCAGACACCAGTCTCCTTCTAGCACCCACAGCATGAGCACACACCCAAACACGAGCTCTTTCTTTGCAGACAGGGGTCCTCTTTTTACTATCTTCATTGCTTCAAAGTGAGCCACTGTGATGCCGCCATACACAGGCCTTCAGTAAGGCCATAGCTGAACTTTTGTGCCATTCACAGAAAAGCATCTTTAGTCATAAACTCAAGAAACATAAAACAAAACAAAACAAACACCAACAACAATAGCTGAAAAATCTGCAGAAGGAAAAGACCAGAATTTAATTCATGCTAAACCTCTAAAGTCAGTTCTTAAAAGTTGCTTTTCTCTCTTCTCCAAATCCAGTGGTTTTGTTCAATTCTTCTCTCCTGCTTTGAGTCAGAAAGTGGGTGGAAGTTTGGGGAACTGAATGAAGAAGGGTGACGCGAGCAGAAGGCTTCCAGTGGAAAACAGATGAGGGGGTCAGGTAAATAAATCTAAGACACATCATTTTTATGACCTGGCAAATAATTGCAGGTTGAAATCATCTGCTTACTTTGTGTTTTGTTTTGCTTTTTTATTTTCTCCAGTTACTTACTTATAATATTCACATGTTATAAAAAGAAAAAAAAAGGAAGGAAAAAAAGAATGAGAGAGAGAGAGGAGAGAAAAGGGTGTTTGGGGGTGGAGAACAGGGGTGGGGAGGTGACCAGGACAATGACGAAAGAATGAGTTGGCCTGTGTGCTGCTGGTCAGCTTTGGCAGGCCCTCACCCTCTGAACTTTCTCTCCAGAGAGTTATTTGGCAAAGAGAGTTTCAGAAAACAATTTTCACTTTCTTTCTCCAAACCCCAGCTCCCTCCCCCACCTCATTTTAAAAATCAGCTCCAACCTCCTAAAGAGGAAAAGGAAAACTAAGACCCAATTCATTTTACATTTTATACCACTTAAGGAAAAACATTTCTCAGAGCAAATGCTTTATGATTCAGAGAATAACCTATTCTCATCCCATTTCCTTTGACTGCTACAGCTCTCCTCTCATTCCTGTCTTCTTGCTTTTCTTCAACTTGGAAGTGGTTATTTGCCCTCAGACATGGTCTCATACTTATTCCCACTCAAAATATCTCTCTCTCTTTCTCTCGCTCTGTCTGTCTTTCTCTCTCTCTCACACACACACACACACACACAACTAATGTTTGTTCCTATTGTTCTTGCCTTCATTAGACGGCAACAAATACCTATAAAAGGTAGCACATGCACTTACTCATTTTAAAGAAAGCTTAATAAGCACCTACTAATAAGCATCCTACTCTCCAGCTGCTTATATTCTAGGAGAGGAGATCAAACATGTCCAACACAAACTGTTCAGCAATGTCAAAGGTGATATGTACAAGACAGGCCTACATGACAGAGCTCACCTAGCTCTGGGAATTGGGGAAGGCTTCCTAATACAGCTTGCACACAGTAGACCCTCCATAAAAGCCTGTTAAGGGGATGAATGAAGAACATAATGAATGAATATTCATTTGAACATGGACTTAGTAGAATGCATAAGATTTGGGGCAAGCCAAAATGAGAGAGCCAATAGTTTAGGAGTGAGAGTGACAGCTACAGGGAGGCAGGAAAATGAGAGGATACTCCCAGCAATGACTAGAAGTCTGGTGCAAAAGAAAAATGCTATCAGTAATGGGTTAGAAAGGTACTTATTAAATGAGCTAAGAAAAAAACTTTCTACGTGACGGATTATCAGCTAGTAACTGTTAAACCCTTTACAAATACTAACTTATTTAATTCTCACAAGGACCCTATTCCTATTCTACAAATGAGGAAAGTGACGAGCAGGCAGGTGCAGGGACCTCCTGGGGAAAGCGTTGCTTGGTGCTGGAGCAGCCTGGCTGCAAGGTGTGGATCCTAACAACTACCTTACTGTAGCTCCACAGCCTACCAATGTCTGGGAGGACCGATCATAGAAAGCCTTAAATGCCAGATGGAGGAGTCCACACTCTCTTCCATATGCAAAAGGAAGCAACTGAAGGTTTTGAGAGAGAAATAATAGGGTAGGATTTAGGGAGGATGAATAATTTGGCATTTGTACTGAAGCCTGATTGGAGCTAGTGAATGGATTAGAGCCTAAGTGATGAATCAACCTCAACATCACCCCCTACCCTCTGCCCCATCACACCCTCGTAAATCACTGTGTCATTGTTATGTACATAGTCCAACAGGATATTCAGTAATTTTTCTGTGTACACTCCGACTCTGAAATTTGATTTTTATATTGGAATAGTTTGTTCCCATCTGATTTCCGGGCCGAGGATTCCATGGAGGGACGGGATAGCTGCAGTCAGCAGTGAATGGCCTCTTAGTCTAGCCGGAACACTCCAAGAGGCAGCATTGTACATGTACTGAATAGTCACAAAAATAGCTCAGCTAAAGGACACAGAAAAAAAAAAAATGCACTCTTTAGAGCTGACGTATTTTTCCTTTTCTCCCTCTGCCACTGTTTCTATGACCTAGTAAGGAGGCATCACTGTAGAATCGAAAAAGCACTGAACAAAAATTCAGGAGACCTGAGTTCGAGCACAGATTACCACTTTTTTTTTAAACATGATTTTGGACAAGTTCTAGATTTCAGTTTTCCTATCTGTAAAATGAGAGACTGATTTTATTTTCCCTGTGTGTATGTGTGTGTGAGACAGAGAGAGAGAGAGAGAGACAGAGAGAGAGAGAAAGAAGGAGAGAGAGAGGAGAGAGAGAGAGAAGGGGAGAAAGAGAACTGAGAGAGAGTGAGAGAGATAGAAGAGAGAGACATGAGGAGGTGTCAAAAATATACAAGTGCATTTGGGGTGAGATAAGATTATTTTAAATCTTGAATCCTTTAAAAACGTTATATAAAGTACAGCTGAGAACTAGGTTACAGAGGGTGAGTTAAGATTTTAAAACTTGGGGTCTGATAGCAAAATGGACTTCTACAAATAAAATGTCACGGTAGTTAGCTGTAAGTGGGATTGCAGGTGCAATCCTTTTCACTCTATACTTTCCTGTATATTGAAAACCTATACATGAGTACATATTACTTTCACTGTTAAAAAAAAAAAAACACTATTTTCAATATCCATTTTATTATTAAGAATTTTAAGAATACCCATAATCATGCTTGGTAGGGAATATCGGTAGAGTCAAGCAGCTCGTTGGCAACGTGAGATGCAGTCTCCTCATTTCTGTAAAGGAAAGGCAGGCTGAAGACCATCATCATCAACTCCCTGCTGCCTTAAACCCCTTCAGGGTATACACTGGCTTCTTGATGTGTCCTCTTCCCACCAGCCTGGGAGAGAGCTGAATCCCATGCATCAGTCAACCCCAGCAAGTAGCACAGTGCCTGCCACATTCTAAATACTTAGGCAACAGTTTCTAACTTAAGAAACGACCTTTCTAAGAACCACTACAGTAGGAAATGAAGATGACATTCAATTATATCTAAAGAATTGTGGTGCTTTTGTCTTTGTTTTATAGAGACAGGGTTGCACTCTGTCACCCAAGCGGAAGTGCAATGGCACCGTTCTAGCTCACTGCAGCCTTGAGCTCCTGGGTTCAAGCGATCCTCCCACCTCCTCAGCCTCCTGAGTGGGTAGGACTACAGATGTGTGTCACCACATCTGGCGATTTATTTTTTATTTTTTTTTTTTTGTAGAGACAGGGTCTCACTGTGTTGCCCAGGCTGGTCTCAAACCTTTGACCTCAAGCAATTCTCCTACCTTGGTCTCCCAAACTGCTGGAATTACAGGCATGAGTCACCATGTCTGGTCCCAAGAATTGTTTTTGGGTTTTTTTTCCATCATGAAGCTATATGTGATTTAAAATATAACAGTCAATTCTTTAAAAATTAGACTTTAAAAAAAAATTAGACTTTATGAGTCTGAGCGAAAATCTATAGCTGTTTAAAAGATGACATATATCTGTAAGTATATTGACTTAAAATTTTTTCAAAGTATATTGCTGAGTGAAAAAAATAAATCACAGAGCCTGCAGTAATTTACGTAAATTGTAAATGCAGTCATTCATGTAAAAGTTGCGTGCGTGCGTGTGTGTGTGCGCATGTCTGTGTGTGTCTCTGTGTAGAAAGAGAGAGACTTTAAAATAAGGTATTTTCCAAAACTTTAACAAGGATTATCGCTACAGAATAGTCCCAGCTACTTAGAAGGCTGAGTTGGGAGGGTTGATTGAGCCCAGAAGTTCGCAGCTACAGTGAGCCATAATCGGGCTGCTGCATTCCAGCCTGGACGACAAACGGAGACGTTGTCTCAAAAACAATCAATCTAGTAAGATTATTATTTTCCTATTTGTACTTGTCTGCCTTGTTCAAATTGTCTTTAGTGCTCAGAAACGTGTTTTTTTTTTTTTTTTTTTTTTTTTTTTTAACATGGAGTCTCGCTCTGTGGCCCAGGCTGGAGTGCAGTGGCAGAATCTCAGCTCACCGCAACCTCCGCCTCCCGGGTTCAAGGGATTCTCCTGACAGCCTCCTGAGTAGCTGGGACTACAGGCATGTGCCACCACGCCTGGTTAATTTTTTTTGTATTTTTAGTGGAGACGGGGTTTCACCAAGTTGGTCAGGCTGCTCTCAAACTCCTGACGTCAAACCATCTGGCCGCCTCAGCCTCCCAAAGTGCTGGGATTACAGGCGTGAGCCACCGCACTGGGTCCAGAAACACTTTCTTTTTAAACTTCGGTTCCTCTGATTTCATCTGGGATGAGGCTGTTCTCAAACAGCTGTTGTTGAGTCACAGTTGCTTTAAAAAATGACAACCAAGCATTGTGTAAATATAAGGTGCTTAATCATTATGCAGCCATGAGGTCCTTCTTGGGGCTATAGCAATAGTGACAATTTCTATCTTGGTTTGGCTTCAGTGACAGTAGTGATAAATAATAATTATAATAATATTAATAATAATAATAAATAACCCACTTACTGGTCATACTGGCCTTGCCATCAGTCATTAAAAAAACAGAGGCAAATTCCTTTCTCCAAGCTCTAAGCACAAGATACCCCACATTATCATTTTTGTTAAATAGGACAGGTTTCATTAATAATAGGTGGAAGTGGCCAGGCACAGTGGCTCATACCTCTAATCCCAGCACTTTGTGAGGCCGAGGCAGGCGGATCACTTGAGGTCAAGAGTTCAAGACCAGTCTGGCCAACATGGCATGGCGAAACCCTGTCTCTACTAAAAATACAAAAATCAGCCGGGCTTGGTGGTGATGCACGCCTGTAATCTTAGGTACTCGGGAGGCTGAGGCAGGAGAATCACTTGAACCTGGGAGGCAGAGGTTGCAGTCAGCCAAGATCACGCCACTGCCTGGGTGACAGAGAGAGACTCTGCCTCAAAAATAAATAAATAAATAAATAAATAAAATAAGAATAATAAATAGGTGAAAGTGATAGAGTTGATTGTTATTTTCTTCTTTAACCCTGTTTACAGTTTCTGAATTTTCTATGAAAATATATTGCCTTTATGTTAAAAAAAAAAAAAAAAAAAGGAGGTCATTTAAAGACATGTAAACAACCACCACCATAAATAAGCCAGGCTCTCCTTTCACTGAGTTTAAACATGAGCCTTCCTTACCAGTGAGTCTGCAGGGGATATTCTGTAACTAGGTCACCGGATTTTACGCCATCACGGTAGTCCTCTCCAAATGTTCACCAAAGCTACCAATAGCTCAGGAGATTAGCTTTGGACAACTGCAGAACTGAACAAAGTAACACATACATTGGGGGAAAAACAATGGAAGGAAATGCCTACAATATTCTTGGCACAGCAGTAAATATCAAAATGAAGAAGAGGCTGCCCCACCCTGCAGAAGCTTACAGTAGTAGAAGGGGAGAAGTTATATACATGCATAAATAAGAATAGCTTGAGGGACAATGTGAGAAGTTCTACAAGTGTTCCCGCTCAATGCAGTGTGGACGTTCTAGGAAAGGAAAGATTATTTCTAGCTGCTGGAATGACAAACAGCTTCAGGACAGAGTTAATGTCTCAGCAAGATCGGGCAGATCCCAGGCCAGGGTATAGTTCATCTGGCTGGTGCCCAAGAATGGTAAACAGTGGCCTTAATTAGAGTGAGAAAGACTGGTGTCAGGTGTGGAGTGAACACTGAATGTCATGCTGGGGAGTTTGGGTGTATTTCCACAGGAGCAAGGCAAATGTCTCTGGATGCACTTTAGGAGCCATGGTGATTATCTCCATGGAAGCCATTCTTTTATATGTAATAGTAAACTAAATTAGCAAACAAAAATCAAAGAAACTACAAATATTCAAGCTACTATAAACAAGCCCATAGCATGATCTGGAGTAAAATTATTAGATGTGATTGTGAATACCATATAACTAGAAAATACACCCCTTCTGTGTTGAAAATCTGGTGAGGGGAAGAGATGACAAGGGAAGACAGCAAAAGCCACAGCACTGACTTTTGGTTGCTCCCAATAATCCAATCCAAAGTGGTCCATTCCCGTTCTCTGGAGCCACTAAATTCAGCATCTGTGTCCATTCCTGTAACACCCTCTCCACAACCTAACACATCTCAAAAAAATATAAATGCTCTTGGTGAATAAATCCCACCCGTCAATGGAATGGTAACATCACAAGATTGAGGGTTCATAGAAGTCACAAAAAAAGTATACTGTACCAACAGAACAGTGAAAAGTGGACGTTCTGCCCCCTAATACAGTAGTCATCTTCTCTAGATGAATCTTAGAATTCCTGCAGTATTTTTTTTTCAACGCTAATAGCGAGAGCCCCAACCTAGCCCATTCATATCAAGATCTCTGGAAGGTGAGGGCTCACATGGTTACAAATAAAATGCTCCATGATTCCAGCACTTTGGGAGGCCAAGGTGGGCGGATCACTTGTGCCCAGGAGTTCGAGACCAGCCTGGGCAACATAGTGAAACCCTGTCTCTACAAAATATACAAATCAGCTGGGCATAGTGGCATGTCCCTGTAGTCCCAGCTACTCAGAAGGCTGAGGTAGGAGGGTTGATTGAGCCCAGAAGGTTGCAGCTACAGTGAACCATAATCATGCCACTGCATTCCAGCCTGGATGACAGACGGAGACGCTGTCTCAAAACAAAACCTCCCCAAGTTATTTTAATGCGCAGCCAGGGTTGAAAGTCACTGCTAGAAGTTTGACTAAAATGTTCAAAGGGAAGGGAAGTAAGAAGTCAAATAAATGGGAAGAACTGACTGACTGTTCACTTCAAGCATCACAATAATCCCTCATCACAAACCAGTTCCTCTTCAGGTCTCTTTCCCTGGTTGGGGAGTCCAGGATGAGCTCTTTGTAGTGGGAATGTCTGGGGCCCATGAGCCTGTCAGCAGATGCCACACAGAAGTGTCATGAGCATCCGCACACAAATCAAGGGCACCTCGTAAGTAGGGCTCAGCGCTGGTTTTACTTATCACAGTAATAGTACAGGTGAAAGCAGGAGTGTGTGGAATTTAATTTACAGCCTTTAATGCTGTGGCAGCACAGGGTGGAAAGTGGATATAGGCTTTGCAATTAGGCAAACCAACATTTGAATCCTGGCTCTGCCACTTTCTAATTGAACTTAAGTAAGTCTTTTAACCTCTCTGAGCCCCAGTTCCTTATTTACAAAGTGGGAAAGAAAATATATGTCTTGCACGTTGTTTTTCTTCTAAGATTAGGAATGACGTGTGTACACAGACTGGGTGCCCAATGAACAACAGTAAATACTACTAGGATTACTGAGTAAAAAACAACTTGAAGCTGTCTTCAAAATTGCATTCCATGACCAAACTATGAACTGAGAATAAAAGTGAGAAACAGATAAGGCAGACAACCAATTTCATATCTCATAAACCAGGAAGAGGTATTATTCACACTTCCCATGACAATGAAAAACCAGTCTGTTTAAACTACATGTCAATTTCTTTCCCTCAGTTGTGTCTTTCAGCAAATACAAACTGGCTTGGACTTTAACAGTCGTTAAATCTTGTCTTTTCTCTATTCAGTCTTTGTCAAATGACAGAATGGCAAAGCTGAAAGGTGGCCTCAGGAGGTAACATGACCGTCACCCTCACTGTGCAGGTAACAGAGGACACCAAGGCTTGCCCAGGACCATACAGCTCATCAAAGCATGCCCGTCCTCAAGAAGTCATTAGCAGTCAGGAAAAAGCTATAAGCACAATGCTAATTAATGAGCTTAGCAACACTTCTTTTCATAAGACAGGGAAAATGGAAATTAAAGTCTTACTATATGTGTGCCAGGGACAATTCTAGTGCCAGAACTCAGATCCAGGTCTATGGGATCTGGAGCACTGGGCATAGTCTGGAGATGGGGCCACATGACCAGGCTTCACCACGACCTCATAACCTCAGACAACTAATGCCCATCACTTCTCTATGCCACATATTCTCTCTCCCTAATGGTCTCATACTCCCTAACTTCCTCAAGGATTACTGGGAAATTTCTGGATGGTAACCACGGAAACAATCTGCAAATTAATAGGAGATAAATGTGAGAGGCCTATTCCAGTTTGACTTTGAAACACTCACACATATGCATGTGTACCTCCCTGCACAAATGTATGAAGAGCCACTGATAGATTTGCACCCATTACCCACTTGGGCCGAGTGCCAAATGAATGAATGTTAAAATCAATAGTAAGCCAAAGCTGAGGCTGAAATCTCTCATTACTATCATCTGAATTTTTGTGATATAAGAATAGACATGAAATTTCTCTGTGTTAAAAATCATTTATCACTGATGTTGCTATACGTGATTTGGGAGGTTTTCCTGATCAGGAAATGTTGAGAAGACAATGTAGACACTCTACTTTCAATGTATCTTCAGAAAATGTGAAAAAAAAAAATTTAAATAGGCTTTTTCTTGAAAGAGTGATGACCTTAAGTGTAATTAAATAACAGTTAAAAATGGTGCTTAATGGTTATTCTGTTTGGTGTTACAAATGCATTCAACAAACAACCCTATAACAATTGTAATTATTGTATAATCTAGTTCTATAACAATACTTAGATTATAATTTATATTTTTATAAATGCTTGTTAGCTAAAAAAATGTGTTGGTCAACCCAAAGTTATCTAGCTAACAAACTGTAATAACTAAGATTTAATAACCTCAATTAGCTAATATTAACTAAGATTTAATCAATCTAATTTTCATATTACCTACCAACTAATTTCCCTACTTAACTATTTGAAAATTCTTAATTGTTTAACCCATACACTCTTAGCTTTCACAGTCATCATTAAATATTGTAGCATCTTACTCTTAATATATTCCTTTATATTTCAATTAGTTGGTGGACTCTCAGAGTATAAAGTAGTTTAAGAAGGTTTTTCATTCCAAGTTATAAGTAAAATGCTCACCTACATTTGAAAAGTACATACCTGGATATTAACAACAAATCTGAAAAATATACTTACTCATTACTAACATTTTTATGCTGATATGGTATGACAGTAACCAGTGTGATGTTCACATCAATGCAATGATTATCCTGCAAAATTTCAGAGTTGCCTACAATGTTAATGAGGTAGGTAGGCATTTGGCTACTTTACCCTTACACAGGTCGAACTCAACGAGCAGGTTTTGGCCAAATATTAAAGCAAAAACCAAAGTCAGTGCATCCTTAAAGGTAAATGGGTTGCCTGATTCTAATAAAGCATGTCTAGATTTTTAGTGTCAGCATGGAAACACAGTATGATGCAGAAAACCAGAATTTTCACTACATATGTATCAAAAGCCAGCTATGAATTAAACACTGTAGGAAGATATTTAGAAGAACTCACAGTCTAGCACTGGCAACAACTGTGTATACAACTAACCATTACAGTGTTCACATAGTGTGTGTACAGGGAGGTGGAGGAGGTCAGGAAAGGTTTCATAGAACCAAACTCAGGCTGCTTGCCCAGAATCTATGAACAAGATTCAAGAAAAGGTGATGCCTTGGGATGATGTGGCATGTGTCAGGCATAGAGGAAAAGCATCAATTTCATGGGTATTCAGACCTGGTTTAGGGTCTCGGTTCTGTGAACACTCACACTAGCTTGATGACCTGGGAGACTAACGTAAAGTCTCTGAGCCTCTGTTTCCTCATCTGTGAAATGGAACAGCTCCTATATTTTGAGTGGGTATTGAAAAGATTGGATGAGATCTCTGGAGAAAGCATCCAGCACAGTCTTCAGCAGATGTGGTATTCCCAGTATCTTCTCTGCTCCTTTCCCAAGATGGATCCACACAGTGGATAAGCTCAGCAAACTATAGTAAGTACCCTGACCTATGAAACGACTCACGACCTTGTATTGAAGCAACCAAGATGCTTTCCATAGCTCCATCAAGGCATGTCAAGAAGCCATGGCAGGAATAATACTTAAGTAAGCTACTCAAACATTTTATAACTTCCTTGCATGAGGCAGGAGTAAGTCAGGGTGTAGAATTTATCTGTATTTATCCAGTACCACACAGAGAAAGGAGACACTGTGGTGACTGGTAGGTATGGCTGAGACAGACGAGGCCTCCAGGAATCTAAATATTTAGGTACCCATTCCTGTCAAAAGTCCTGTTAGGATGTTACACTGCAGGAGGGCGCCCATACAGTTGCCCCAGTGATTTTGATCATTCAGTTCCACATGCCACATCTTTCACCCGAGAGGAGGCATTGAAGGAATCCTACCTACTGCGTGTGGTTGGCAGGGGGGTGTTTGTATCCCAAGGAGGAAGACGCCTACAGAACACAGAATGTTCTCCTTTAGGTCCTTCAAAACCTTGGCTCTGATTCTCCCTTCACCATGCAACGACTCTAACAAACAATTCCATTTCTGTAGCATCCAAGGCAGAGCAAAAACATAGGCAAGCCAATTAACCAAAAGCTCTTGCTCCCAGATGTGTATAAAAGTGGCACTGAGTTTATCATGGGCTACCTTATACATCAATTAATGCAAGCCAGTTTCCTCCCCATTCCACCACAGAAACCCTGATTTGCTGTTTTTAAAGGGGGTTGGGGAGTTCCAGGCCTAACCTGATGAGGACTAGATACAAACTGTACTGACCACACAATAAAGTGAGGCCATCTTGGAACTGGCAGACAGTTCCAAATCACCATATGCAACACCTACTGAACTGATAAAATCTTACTGAGTTTTTCCTGCCCATATAAGGACAGCTTCATCTGTTTTGGCTTTCACCCTCTTTTGTAGTTTTGGAATACATCATTTGTAGAGTTTAATTTCTTCAGAATAGGTGGGCAGACCTCGTTTTAGTTTAATGTGTAGTCATGTAAATTCATGAGGCACTTATTGAGTGAAAACCATGTGCACAGATGGCCCTGAGCAAGAACCTGGAAGCAAAAAGGTGAATTAAGACACAGTCACTGACTCAGGTAGCACAACTTAACTTGCGAAACCTCCCAAATTCACTTCTCCCTCAATATAGCTTTGACCTACAAGCAGTGAAACATGGGCAGTTTGCAGGAGAGGGCACAGAGTAATCACCATGTGGCGAGGAACAAGAGGAACATAATCACACGTGCTCACAAAAAATGTATGCAGCCCCATTCTCATAATTTATTTGGGGAAGAAGGGGTGTTACAGGTTTTACTGAGAGGAGGGAAAGCACAGATAATCTCTAAACCCTCCTTTTGTTTTAAATGCCTTCTCTATTAAACATGTTAATTTTTGACAGAAGAAATGGACCAGAGAGGACGACTTGTAAAAGGTAAAGAGTTCTGTGTTGAAGTCAAAAATATGTAGGTTGTTATCAGGCTTCAGTCATTATCTACCTGGGACCTCATTTTCCTCTAACTACCCTGTTCCATTGTTTACCATCATTCTCCTTCACACCTAGTCATGGTGTAGGTTAAAAAGTAACCATCAATCTCAAATCACAGGAGAAGTATGAGAAGATATTTTCATACTAAATGGTGTTGAGACACCGGATAACCATTTGGAAAAAAGTAAAATTAGATCCATTTGTTACGTTACACACAAATAAGCTGCAGATGAATTAAGGATCTAAATGTGAAAAATGAAACTATACAGGTACTGGAAGTTAACATGCAGATAACACGGGTGTTAAGAAATGCTCTCTAACAATGAACAAAGTCCAGAAGCAATAAGAGAAATGATTCTTAAATTTGTCTCTATAAGTATAAAATTTTATGTGACTGAAAAGAAAAAAAAAAAACACTGCAATCAAAGTCAAAAGATAAACAAATTGGGAGAGATATGTGTAATATACTTCATAGATGAAAGGCTAATATATCTAATTTCTGAAGACTTTTCTAATTGAGAAAAAGACCAAAAATCCAATTTAAAAAAAAGGGGGAGGCTGGGTGCAGTGGCTCATGCCTGTAATCCAAGCACTTTGGGAGGCCGAGGTGGGCAGATCACTTGAGGTTAGGAGTTCGAGACCAGCCTGGCCAACATGGAAAAACCCCATCTCCATGAAAAATACAAAAAATTAGCTGGGTATGGTGACACGCGCCTATACAATCCCAGCTACTCGAGAGGCTGAGGCAGGAGAATCACTTGAACCTGGGAGGCAGAGGTGACAGTGAGCTGAGATCGTGCCATTGCACTCCGGTCTGGGCAACAGAGAGAGAGACTGTCCCCAAAAAATAATAATAAAATTTAAAAATGGGCAAAAGACATGAGCAGGTAACTCACAAAAAAAGAACTCACAAAATGAATACATATGGACATTAAATACATAAAGATGCTTAACTTTACTCCTAATAGGACACATGCAAATCAAAACTATACTGAGATACCATTTCTCATCCATCAAATTGGCAACAATTCATGAGCTTCACAGACATTCTGTAGTTGGGAATGCTGGTGGGACATTCCATCAGAGAGAAATTTGGTAACTAAAACACTTCACAAAACATTTACTCTTAACCCAGCATTCCCATTTCTAAGACTCTATCCCAAAGATATATCTAATGATATGGAAATACATATGTAAAATGCTATTCATTGCAGAAAACCACCCAACTGTCCAAGCATAGCAAATTGGTTGAGCAAGAGAGAAGAAAAACAAAAAAAGGGAAGAAGGAAGAAAGGGAGGGAGGAAGAGAAGAAGAAAAGAAGAGAGGGAGCATAAAAAAGAAGAAAAAATTTCACAAAATCAGAGTGCAAAGGAAAATATACAATATGCTATCTTTTGTGTAAGAAAGAAAAGGAAATGTTATATATATATAACATTTTAATCCTGATTTTATATATATATATATATATATTTTATAAATATATATATAAAATCAGGATTAAAAAGAAATACCAGAAAGATAATCAAGAAAACCTCCAAGAGATGTAGGGAATAACAAGGTAGAACAAATATCTGAGAGACTGGCACTGCTTTTGGTTTAGTTTTGGCTTCTGGAAGCATGTTAATGTTTTACATATTCAAAAAATAAAATTAAACGAACTAGGATGGGAAGGAAGGAAACTAAAACTGATAGCAAACTGAAGCATTTGAACCCAACTGTATTTTAAATGAACATAAGGACATTAGGATGTAGGGGAAAGAGACATGACAAAAGAACTAATCCAGGTAATCCCTGAAGAGCATTTGACAATATACCCTCAGTCTTGGGCAGGGTTAAGTTGAAGGAGGAGCACCATAAGCAAATCCTCAACTCTTTTTCACAGATTTGTTTTGTGTAGTAAGTGATATTAGCAAATTATTAGTGGTAGTATTTGTATATACATATATATATATGCCTCCATATACTTACAGATATACATATACATGTAGGTTTTGTTTATATATATATACTTTTATATATAAAATTTCCTAGCTCCAGTCATTGAAAGAGCCTATAAGTGAAGGCACCAGAGTAGTAATGAGCACACCTCGCACTCAGATATTGGTCTCTAACATCATTCTGCACTTAAAAAGAGTGAGGACATAATGAAGACACAGTTGACTTCATGGCTGGGACAGAGAATATACAAGACCAAACTAGAACCTCTTTTTCTTCCAGCAATTAATCAATTGCTAACAACAACAAAGATGATGGGTACATGTCTCAAGGGCACAGGAGTCAACTTGATACAGCTCCCATTGACCAAATCTGGGGTAATTTGACAGTCAAAATAATTATATAGCAGGAATGAATTATGAAAGATTGAAACAGGAATCTTGAAGACCATAACCGAAAAAAAGAAAGAAAGAAAGAAAGAAAGAAAGAAAGAAAGAAAGAAAGAAAGAAAGAAAGAAAGAAAGAAAGAGAGAAAGAAAGAGAGAAAGAAGAAGAGAGAGAAAAAGAAAAAAGAAGAAAGAAAAAAGAGAAAGAAGGAAGGGAGGGAGGGAGGGAGGGAGGGAGGGAGGGAGGAAGGAAGGAAGGAAGGAAGGAAGGAAGGAAGGAAGGAAGGAAGGAAGGAAGGAAGGAAGGAAGGAAGGAAAAAGAAAAGAAGAGGAGAGGAGAGGAGAGGAGAGGAAGAGAGAGATGGGGGAGAAGGAAGGAGCTCCCGCATACAGTAGAACGCAGAATGCCAAATGATGAATGTGAAGAGAGTAGTAACATGGAATCCTAATTTTGCAGCCATCATACTTAATACTGGTTTAGGAGGAAATGTAGGGTAATATTTTGACGAGGAGCAACAATAAAGTGTCTCCCCATGGATAGCTTAATAATTG
The DNA here is from genome assembly GCF_024542745.1 of Macaca thibetana thibetana. Lineage (NCBI taxonomy): Eukaryota > Metazoa > Chordata > Mammalia > Primates > Cercopithecidae > Macaca > Macaca thibetana. Next base: position 10,027,039 of record NC_065579.1, read on the forward strand.
CAAAGGAAAGAATACCTATACTGCAGAGAAACTGGACAATGCCTTGATCAGTTGATCAGTTGCTCAAAATTAACATCCCCAATGATGGATAAATGGACACATAAGACTCCAGATGTGACACCTGAGCGAGACACATCATCTTTGTAATATTCCTTCGGGGAATGCATAATTGAATCAAAATGTGAAGAAACAAGTGGCTAATACAAAATGAGGAATACTATATTTGTAAAGGGGGAGAACACGATGTTCTACAAAAGTGTCAATGACATAAAAGATAAAGAAAGGCTGTGGAAATGTTCCAAATCAAAGGAGACTAAAGAGACTTGACAATTAAATGCACTACCTGACCTTACGCTGGACTGTACACTGAAGGCAAAAAAGCAGTTTTCTTCAAGGACAGAACTGGGCCACCTGACAAAGGACAAGTACAGACAGTAGATTGAAGTATTGAATCAGTGTCAAATGTACAGAAGCTGATTACCATACTGTGAATATGAGGAGACTGTCTGTATTCTTTTTATTATTAGGAAATACACACCATACTTAGGGGTAGAGGCAATGATATATGTGACCTACTCTCAAATACTTCTGGGAAAAAAAAATACATATATATATATATGGGGTGGGGGAGAGCGTGTGTGTGTGTGTGCATGTGTGTAGAGAGAGAGAGAGAGGAAGGGAGGGAGGAAGGGGGAGGATGATAAAGCCAATGGGATAAAATGTTAACAATAGACAAATCTGGGTAAAAGTATATGGCTATATTGGACTATGCTTATTTTGCAACTTTTTAAATAAGTTTAAAATCATTTACAATCAAAAGTTAAGAAAAAAACCATCAGAAAGAGGAGAGGGGGAAATGTAATAACTGAGAATTAGCTCTATTTTCAAACATGATTTTAAAATAATAAATTAAGCACAAGCAATTTTATTTCACATATTTATGTATATATACATATATACATATATTTCAGAGCTACACAAAGAATTTTGCATATTTTCTTTTTTTTTTTTTTTTTTTTTGGACACAGTCTTGCTCTGTCACCCAGGCTGGAGTACAGCGGCAAAATCTCAGCTCACTGCAGACTTGACGTCCCAGGTCCAAGCGATCCTCCCACCTCAGCCTCCTGAGTAGCTGAGAACTATAGGCATGAACCACCATGCCAGCTAATTTTTAAATTTTTTGTAGATGTGAGGTCTTGGCTGTGTTGACCACTCCACTCAAACTCAAACTCCTGGACTCAAGCTAACCTCCCTCCTTGGCCTCCAAAGTGCTGGGATTAGAGGTGCGCGCCACTGCACCTGGCTATTTTAATTTCTTAATATGGAAAGTGATGCCATAAAATTTCTTCTTCTAAAACTCCTGAGGGTAGACAACACCTCACATGTCCAAGACCACAGTGGATGTATAACCAGGGCTACAGTTACAAGTTTTGTAGGTCAATTCAAGCCTCTGAAATTCCAGTTCACTATGTTTGCAACCTGAGTACTATTTCCCTTTTACAAAGAGCAAGTTTAGAGTTGGAAGATGAGCTATATCTAACAACGTAATAGCCAGCATCAATTTTTAAAAATGTATTAGCAGTGGCCTTTGGGATTAAAAATTACCAAACGAATTGGTGCAGGGGAGAGCAGGGAGCTTTCCTCTTTGTCAAAATGTAGATTGGGCCACATGAGCTTCCATGACACACCTGAGCTTCCCAGCAGAAGGAAAAATGAATGAATCAGGCCTTGAAGTCTCCTTCTCAGATAAGTTTGGAGACAGAGGAAACAAAGATATAAAGGTTAGACATTATGAGGTCAAGAAACATCAACTGAATGGAACTTGATGTTGAAACAGAAACAGGTAAAATATCTGGGAAGGCAGCAAAATCCTCAGCACTCTGATTCCAAAACAAGCTCTGCTCACACACACACACACACACACACACACACACACACACACACACACATATATTTTTTATATATATATATATATATATATAATTAAAAGTTATACTGCAGCTGAACACTAGGTATTGTTCCCTTCCAAAAAGCATTAAAATATAAAGGTCAGTTATCTTAAATGGCATTTTATTGCACACGCTTTTAAAAGACCTTGAACAATTAAAGCAATGAAATATATTCCTTGCTCTCGTTTTTAAACGTTCCTAGAAGCATAAAAAGAAGGCAGGTCCCAATGCAAAAAAAAAACATTAACCCTTTCGCTCCCTCTGCCCAACATTTACTTCAAGGCTTGTAAGCCTTTTCAAGAGTTCCTATTACATTCATGTTGTTTGGGTGAATTTTGGGGTCAACCAGAGGTTTTCACTTGGGTGTCAGGGAAGTCGTAGCATAAAAATGCAGCCCAGTAAGTAAGATGTCAAGCAAGATACCATCAGAGAAATTGATATGAAACCAAGACTAGATCAACAGTTCTAAACTCTCAGGAGTTTTAAAATATAACTGAGCTTGGGTCTCACCCACAGACACTGGGATTGAGATGAGCATTGTAGGGGGGCAAGCATCTTTTGAAAGTTCCTCTGAAGATTTTAATATGTGGCCAAGTTTGCAAACCACTGGGCTAGAATATTTTAAACTCTTCTACATCCACTAAGTCTTAGGAAAATCTTCAATCCTCTGCTGCTTTACAGTGTCCTTTGATGTTGATCACATTTTTTTTTTTTTTTTTTTTTTTTTTTTTGAGATAGAATCTTACTCTGTCACCCAGGCTGGAGTGCAATGGCGTGATTTCAGCTCACTGCAACCTCCACCTCCCAGGTTCAAATGATTCTCCTGCTTCAGCCTCCCAAGTAGCTGGGATTACAGGTGTGTGCCACCACACCCAACTAATTTTTGTATTTTTAGTAGAAACAGGGTTTCACCATGTTGACCAGGCTGGTCTTGAACTCCTTAACTCAGGTGATCCGCCTACCTTGGCCTCCCAAAATGCTGGGATTACAGGCATAAGCCAACACAACCGGCCTGATCACATCATTTTATCTCTCACCTTTGCTCAATTTCCACAAAAGTGAAATGACAAAAATAACAAACCAATTTCACCAATCTATAGAAAGAAATATTAATAAATGTTAAAATCTTTTCATACATGAATATTAGTTTTGACAACATCCTTAACACAGTGTATAAAACTATTCCTTAACCTTTCAAAGGTATTGCTCTCCTACCAACTAGTCTATAAACAGATGAAGGCTCTAAAAATAGCCTCAATTTTTTTTTTTCCCACTAAAGTGCCCTGCGACTAAGACTTTAGGTGTGAGTTATACTACTCACAGAACCATTGATCTCAGGGTAAGAAGAATTCTCCAGAGGTCATCTGGACAGTCCCCTGCCTTCATGCAGAAAAGAGTTCATTATCCCATTTCACAGATGGGTCAAGTGAGGTCCAGGATATCAAAGTGATCTGAACTCAGTCACACTCAGGTCTCCACACAAACATGTCGAGCTTTTAAGTGCTGGCTGAGTAGAATTCTTTTTCTATTAATGGTTCATCTGGGCGACTTAAGACAACCAGAGTTCTCTCTCCAGGTCTTGGCTCACCAATCTCTAAGCAAAGAAGGCTGAGATCCCATCATTTCTGGTCTGAGGCTGTAAAATCAGAGAAAAGCCTCAGATGTCAATAAATTATTAAGTTACTCAATCGATTAGTAACTTCGAACAAGACATTTTGTGTGACTAAGCCTCCATTTCCCTATTTACAAAGTAAGGAAGGATAATACTATGAGAATTAAGGAACCCAGTTGATTCAGTTAAATAATTATCTGAGTCCCTCCTTTGTGTCTCATCTGTGTCAGATGGTAGGAAAATGTGGGTGTATTCACTGCTCCCACCCTGTGGGGGACTCACGGGCTTTCACCCTTTTCCAGGGAAAATGTTGTGGCTGAGTAGCAAATGTAGAAACTGGAAGGAATATTTAAGATCTCATGCCCTATTTAGACTATTTAAATTCATAAGACATGGAAAGTCAGCAGAGATTTCAGCTAAGAGAAGTGAAATACAATTGCTATATCATCTATGAAGGGGAAAGAATTCCCTGTAATTAAATATCAAAACACCGAGCTTGGGATATGAGAAGGGGCAGAAGGTGTTAATCACAAACAAATTAGTGAGATAAATTGAAGGGTATCTGCTTTCTAAAGGCTTTAGAAAGTTATTGAGGCCGATAATTACAGAAATTCTATGGGTCATCATTCCTACATGAAGGGCAGACCAATGAAACAGACACCTAGAAATATCTGCCTGATCCCAATGTTCTCAGGTACCAGAGATTTAATGTTAATGAAAGAAAAAAAAAGTTGTAGACAGCGTCTAGTTCAATAACCTCATTTTATAGATAAAAGAAGAGACAGGAATAGAGAAACATGTCTGGGATGATAAAACAATTAAAAAGTAGATAGGACATCCAAGGGATATTCTAAGTCATTTCTCCATTAGAAAATCCTCACATCATTTCACACTATGTTATGGTATCAGTCAAAAAATAAAGTAAAAAACCTTGAAAATATATTTCAACAATTATGTTCAAGAAACAGAACCTTTTCCTTTTCCTGACAAAAAAAAGAAGCATTCACAGACAAAGGAAAACAGTGAGCATAGTACAATATATTCATCATTATTTTGTTTTCTGTAAAAGCAGGGCTGGGCTGGGTGTGGTGTCTCACACCTATAATCCTAGCACTTTGGGAGGCCGAGGTGGGAGGATCACTTGAGCTCAGTAGTTGGAGACCAGCCTGGGCAACATAGTGAGACACCATGTCTACATAAAAATAAATAAATAAATAAAACCAGGGCACACCCAAATGCAATGTTATTTTGATCTAAAAAAAAAAAAAAAGTGTTGGGGTAGAAACAAGAGGGAAGCATGCTTCCTATTTTATTAAATTTACTATGTGGTCTTTATTGCATAGCTGACATTATCATATAAGGTGCCTTCTAAGAGAAGGTGAAAAGGCAAAAGGAAGGCAGAAGTGGTGGAATGAAGTTTAGGTCAGCAAACATTTACTGAGAATTTTCTCTGCTAATGGCTCTGGACCAGGATCTCTAAGGAATAGAATCATAAGAAAATACCATCCCTGCCCACAAACTGTTTAAAAACAAACAAGCCTGTAATCCCAGCACTTTGGGAGGCCAAGGCAAGTGGATCACGAGGTCAGAAGTTCGAGACCAGCATGACCAGCATGATGAAACCCTGTCTCTATGAAAAATAAAAAAATTCGTCAGGCGTAGTGGTGGATGCCTGTAATCCCAGCTACTTGAGAGGCTGAGGCAGGAGAATTGCTTGAACCCGGGAGACAGAGGTTGCAGTGAGCCAAGATTGTGCCACTACACTCCAGCCTGGGTGACAGAGCAAGACTGTCTCAAAAAAAAAGGCGGGGGGGATTGGTGGAGTGGGAAACCAGGCAGAATTATGCTAATAATTTACCCTAATACAAGCCTTGAATGATGAGTACAAAGAAGAGGACAAAAATCACCACTAACAACGGACCAAGAATGAGACACCAGGTGGCCACCCATTAGACATGGTCCATGCCCTCAAGGGACATATGGCCTGGTAAGGAGATACAAAATCATTCATCCATCATTCATTCACTCAGATTCATTGAAAATCTACCATGAACCAGGTACCGACGTACATGCTGAGGCTTCAGAAAAGAGCAGGACACGACCGAGTTCACACTTCAGGGCAGACAACAAACACATAATGCTGAGTAGGCACCAGGCAGTGTGATTAAGCCAAAGGAGACTTGCTTTAAAAGAGTAGGTTACTCAGAGGATAGAGGGGTAGGTTATTAGAGATGACATGGAAAAGGCACCTTTACAACAAACGATCACACTTTTGACTCTAATACAATGGAGAATGAATAAAGTGTCTAATAGAGAAAAGTGCCACATACAGTGAGAAAGTCCTTAGGGAGTATTCTGAGCAAAGTCTTGGCCTTGAAGGAGAGGCAGAGTCTTCTAATTGCTTTGATGAATCACAGACCAAACAGTGATTCAGCTCTGAAAGAAACCTTAGAGATGGGTATTCCAAGGTCTCATGGGGTTCGTAGCAGAAGCAGGACTAGAACCCAGAACCCAAGCTGGACCACTAGACTTGTGCCTCTCCCTAAGCCCACTCTGCCTCTTCCATGTCTGTGAATGAGCTTACCACACCTAGCTATGCAAAACTGCCTAGAACCATTTCAGCAAGAAGTTCGGGTAGCATTAAAGAAGTTCCCACCTCAACAATGTCAATATTTTGTTACTGTTGTCTGGAGGAAGCATGTTTGCTTTTAAACGCTCCCAAATTAAAAGCCATTCTCAGCCTTCTTACAACTGTATATGGGCCGGGCGCACTGGCTCACTTCTGTAATCCCAGCACTTTGGCAGGCCAAGGCAGGCGGATCTCTTAAGGCCAGGAGTTCGAGACCAGCCTGCACAACATGGTGAAACCCCACCTCTACTAAAAATACAAAAATTAGCCAGGCATGGTGACGGGCGCCTGTCAGCTACTCAGGAGGCAGAAGCAAGAGAATCGCTTGAACCCGTGAGGTGGAGGTTGTGGTGAGGAGAGATTGTGCCTCTGCTCTGCAGCCTGTGCGACAGAGCGAGACTGTCTCAAAAAATAAAAATTTTTAAAATAAAATAATTAATTAAAAAAAAAAAAAAAAGATGTGGACCTGAACTCAGATTAGTGTCAGAGTGAACTTGCTAGTTAGCCTCCTTTTTCCACAGTGAAGAAATTACGCCCAGAGAGACTGAGGTTAGTCACCCTGTCCAATCACAGCACCAGTTACACGTCACCTGAACGCAGAAGGGTCTAGCACCTTTTGCTCAGTGCTGCCAGCTTGGTGGCCTATGGCCTCATTCTCGTAGCCTACAAGTGATAGACCCCAGGACAGCAAGAATCACGCCAAAAGGATAACATCAATTAGCTTGTGTATTGTAGAAACAGATCACGAGATATTAGAAGTAAAGAAAGAGAGAAAGAAACCATTTATTTCACAACTTTCCATGCAAGCTTTTCAAAGGTCCTTCCCAGATCCGGCCTTCTGCGACACCACCCCAAATCCCTGGAAGTTCGCTCTGTATTTAAACTGCCCCAAACCACGCTGTTTTCCTATCAATACCCAACAGCAAAGATGGAAAAGAATTGCCAATTTCTTGTGAATCCTGAAGATTTCCTTTATGAGTCATGGGAAACTAAAATAACCTGAGGGGTAGGGGGAACTGTAGAAACAGTTTTAAATCGGTTCTCACTAGTTTGTTCCACAGTGTGGTATAACTCCTGAAAACAGAAAAAAATGAAGTTTCTAGAGTTGATGCAAAAATAGGACTTTTTGTTAGGTTGTGTCAGTTGTCACTGTGGCATTTCTTATTAGTATTTTTCTTACCATCATTTTTTTTGTTATATTAATTATAGTTTGATCACTGTAGGAGCTATTTTGAATCTATGGGACTTTCCTAACCAGATTGTTTTGGCATTTTAAAGTTACTCACATTCAGGGCCTAAACAATATGGCAAGTATCTTTTTTCTCTCTCTTTTTTATACTCAAATTCTGAACAAAGGAACCATCTGTTCTCTCTCTGAAAACATCAGCCCTTGTTTTCATTTTTCATTAATAATAATGCCTCAAACTTACATAATCTCTTTCTCCAACTTGCTTATTAAAGCATTTTGTAGACATTGCCTCATTCATCTTCAATATCATCCCCTACAAACTAAGGAGAAAGGGGAAATGTTTGCTAATTTTCACTTAGATAAGTGATTATCGGATGTTTAATGAATTTTGCATGAATGATGGCATGTTAGCCTCAGAAGGGACCTTGGTGATCACCTGGCCCAGTTCTGGCTCTTGCATTTGTAAAATGAAGACCCAGAAAGGAGAAGTGATTTCACATTCTATTTGTGTACCTATTTGTGTAATTCTCTACTCCTGACTGTAAGCGGTGAGGGTAAGAACCGTGTCTTTCACAGTTTTGTACCTCCGGTACCTGGTGGGTAAAAGTAATTTGTTGAATGGATGAAAATGCTTGCAAGTAGTCACACAGGTGGCTATGACAGAGCTGGGGTCAGAGCTCTACTCTCCTGCCTTCCCATTCAATGTGTGTGTGTGTGTGTATGTGTGTTTCTTTTTCTTTCCTTCTTCTTCTTATCTCTCTCTCTCTCTGTCTCTCTCTTTTTATAACACAATATAGACCTGAATGCAAGAAGAATCAAGCAGAAACACAACTAAAAAGGTGATGAGGATGGAGAGGATAAAAAGCAGGCTTTTACCTATAAGTGAGAAATATGTTGAACAAACCCAGTAAAAATCAAGTTGAGCCAATCAGCCATGCTAAAACGTAACCCATGTTAAGGCTGAGTCTCTAAAAGTTCTGCATGCCTTATGTGTGCCATATATTTAAGGATTTAATGGATTCCTTAAACATTACCCAACTGAGGAAATGATCTGTCTTAACGTCCAAGGACAGCATGCCTCCTTAACACCCATTAGCCCAAAAAAAGCACACCATCCACCCTGTGATTTGGCCTCATCACTCACTGTAACTCAAGAGGACGTACAGCGTCAGAATCATGAAATCTACCAGCCCAAAGCTTTCCAATGAGCAGAGATCACTGGAATAAAGACTTTTTTTCCAAATGCCTAACTGGAAGTCAGAAACTCATTTGGCATGTTTCTTCTTACTTTCAGAATGTCCTATTCCCCACCATTACTCTTTAAAGTTATAGGGAAAATAAATTGTTCCTAGAAAAACAAGTTAAATCTATTTTGAATTCTATCATCTGAAATTACTTACATAGTAGTAGTTATAACAAAGTCAATAATTCTCGAAGATTCTTTGAAAATAGGTTGTCCATGTAGATGAGAAAGCTGTAGGTCTGAAGAGATAAGGAAATCTTTTATTTTTCAGTAAAAGAAAAAAAGAAAAGATATCAGAGGGCCAAGAAGAACTCAAGTATATTATAACATGGTCTCACATGAAGTACATCAGTTACAGATACAAGCAGGAAACAAACTAGCTTGACAATAAAAACAAATCAACATAAATGAACCTTCAAACAACTCTGATGACTTTTTCTCCCCCAAAGGGAAACATGAATGGAGATCAGAAGGAGGAGAAGAGAAAAAGATGAGGAACAAGTAGGGAGATGCTTAAATCCCTAACACAGCATGTCTCACACAAACACAGCAGGCTGCCGAGGGTGTCTGGGGCTGTCCAGCACACAGCGGACAGGCATTTATATCCAGTCATGCAGGATCAGCTGGAGAAACGTACAGCATGTACTTCAGGGCAAACAGCTGCAGAGAGGCCTGCGCAGATAACAGCAGGTTGAATTCACGCTGTATCAGTAGTCCTATCCATACCCACCACTTTCTGCTCCTAGAGTGTCAGGCTATCCCCATGACCATTTATCATTCTTACAGCCGCTATGTAGAACATTAACCCTCTATTAACACTTCCCTGATAAAATTGTGCCCATTTCACATGTAGGGACATTCTCACTGTCTTGCTACCTCTAAAATCGTCACTTTAGACTATGCATACATACCCCGTAACATCCTAACATTTTTCATTTAAAAATAAAATAATCATATAGTTAAGGACATATAAAAGATTCACAAAATGTTCCCTAACTGGCCTTGCTCTCCACACGGAACTTTTTCAGAGGATTACTTTAATATAGCCAATGGGGAGGTTCATTCACTAAGAGTGTCTCTGATCTGTGCTTGTGTGTCCGCTCAGATCACCGAGGACTGCATTTGGAGCTCGTTCCTCCCTTGCCATGCTCCTCCCACCAAAACCACATCTGAGGGAAGAATCCCAAAGAAGATAGATGTGTTATCCCACCTGAGCAGCCTTACTAGTTAACTAGTAAATATGATTGGATAATTATGATTATGCTTTTTTATATGAAAGTTTCTACTCAAGTATGTTGCTAGTCTAATATTTTAACTACTCAATTACAGCGGAATGACCTTGAGTAAGGCTCTCAGCTACTCGAGGCACATCAATTTCCTTCACTACGAAATAAATTCAGTACATGTTAGACTTCCTTCTAACTCAGAAATTCTGTGCCTATGAAGTTGCTACTGTCAAACAATCTGACCTCTCCCTCTTCATTTGTTCCTCTTTACCTCTCTGTCTCTCTCTCTCTCTCTGACACACACACACACACACACACAGACTTACCCAAAACTCCTGACTCTTATGCAGTCAACAACCTTGTTAGGCAAGTTGTAAGCAATTCCTACCCACGTCCCCCCTCACTACTTTCTGGCTTAAAATTTGATCCCAAAAGGATTTTCAAATTAGTTTATGAAAGGAAAATGAAACACACAGATACCATTTACACATAAACCCCACCTTGAGATGAGATCCTCTGAAGGGTCCAGCGGTCTCTCCATCATCCCAGGTCACAGAGGTAGCCATCTGCCAGCTCCATGAACTAGAGGACAGCAATACCAGAGATCGAGGTGCTCAAGTCCCATCTCTACTTCTTGCTCTCTGAGTCCTTGTGCAACTCATTTTACCTCTCTGGGACTCAGTTTCTCTGACTGTAAAGTGAGGTGTTTGGGATAAAATAAATTGCAAATGATCTACCAATTTTGATATCCTACCCTAGAGGCCTGAAGTTTCATTAGAAATGAAGGCAAATACCTATCCAAGCCCTCTTGACTGTATTGGTGTTTACATAGGACCTGCCAGATAAATGAAAGTGACTTTTTGCATGATGTTGCGCAGTCGATACTAATAGTGCAGTAATAGGACAAATACTTCTAATTTGTGCTTGTTTATTTGTTTATTTCCAGGCTAAGGAAGTCACAGATACCACCTGCCAAAGGCTTTTGGAGACTCCATAATGCCTTTTTCGTACGATGGGCCCCAAGTTCAGAAACTAAAAATGTCAAAGGTGGAAACCACAAAATAGAACTAAGGAGCCTGAAATATTGATAAAATGATTAAGAGAAAGTAATGCGATAGCCCTCTTTAAAAATTTTGTTAAAACCAATAATGATAGTAAGAAAAGGTGATATAAAGTAAAAATAAAATTGAGCACAGAAAAGACTGATTTGCCTGGGATTCCTTTCAGCCGTGTAATTGACACAAACAGCAAAGACTGTAATACTCATGTTTCTATTTGCTACCCTCAACTGACATGGTTGGCCATTTGTTTTGTTTTAAATAAAATGAGGAAGCAACAACTGTATTAAATTCATCCGCAAAAAGCCCATATTTGCATGTGGAAAACAAGTAAGTGTGTGCCTGAATGGGTGATGAGGCATACGATTGCCCATCTGCACCCAGGGCCCAAGCATCCCTGCAGGTGTGCCTGCCGCAGGGGCAGAGAAACGGAGTGGAGAGCCCTCTGCCATGGAGGGAAACCCCACGGCAACTGGACTTGTTCTGAGCTGCCCACCACTACCATCCTGCTCCTGATCCACTCGCTGCCCCCATCTCTTAAAGCTGAAAAACAGAAATATGTTTTGTCATTCTTTTGTTAGATTTATGTGGATTCTTTAAATCACAAAGGCAATTTATTTTTTCCCAAGCATCTTCAATGTGCACTTAACAAATAAAGGCATATCTTGTTTTATTGCACTTCACTTTATTGTAGTTGGCAAATACCGTGTTTTTTACAAATAGAAGACTTGCAGAGGCAGCTGTGTATCAAGCAGGTCTTTAGGTACAATTTTTGCAACAGTATGTGCTCGCTTAATGGCTCTGTGTCAGCTTTTGGTAATTATCACAATATTTCAGACTTTTTCATTATTATTATATATATTATGGTGATCTGTGATTAGTGATATTTTATGTGACTATAATTATTTTGGGGTGTCACAAATCATGGCCATATGAGATGGCAAACTTAATCGATAAATAGGTGTGCTCTGACTGCTCCACTGACCAGCCATTCCCATGTCCCTCCTTGGATCTCCCCATGTCCCACAATAATACTGAAATTAGGCCAATTAATAACCCCACAAGGGTGTCAAGGTGTTCAAGTGAAAGGAAGAGTAGCACATCTCTCACTTTAAATGAAAGGCTAGAAATAGTTAAGCGTAGTGAGGAAGGCACGTCAAAAGCCAAGATAGGCCAAAAGCTAGGCCTCTTGAGCCAAACAGCCAAGATGTGAATTAAAAAAAAAAAAGAAGAAGAAGTTCATAAAGGAAATTAGAAGTGCTATTCCAGTGAACACACGAATGATAAGAAAGTGAAACAACCTTATTGCTGATATGAAGACAGTTTGAGTGATCTGGATAGAAGATCAAACCAGCCACAAAATTCCCTTTAAGTCAAAGCCTAATCCAGAGCAAGACCCTAACTGTTCAATTCTATGAAGGAAAAGAGAAGTGAGGAAACTACAGAAGAAAAATCTGAAGCTAGCAGAGATCGGTTCCTGAGGTTTAAGGAAAAAATATGTCTCCATAATAGAAAAGTGCAAGGAGAAGCAGTAAGTGCTGGTGGTGAAGCTGCAGCAAGTTATCCAGAAGATCTAACTAAGACCATTGATGAAGGTAAATACTAAACAACAGCTTTTCAGTGTAGCTGAAATAGGCCTGTATTGAAAGAAGATGCCATCTAGGACTTTCAGAGCTAGAGAAAAGAAATCAATTCCTGGCTTCAAAGCTTCAAAGGACAGAGTAATTCTCTTGTTAGAGGCTAATGTGGCTGGTGACTGTAAGTCAAAGCAAATGCTCATTTACCATTCTGAAAATCTGAGGGTCCTTAAGAATTATGCTCCATCTACTCTGCCTGTGCTCTATAAATGCAGTGACAAAGCCTGGACGAAAGCACATCTGTTTACAGCATGGTTTACAGAATATTTAAGCCACTGTTACCTACTGCTCAGAAAAGAGGAAAAAAAAAAAAAGAAAGATTCCTTTCAAATTATTTCTGCTCATACCTGGTCACACAAGATCTCTGATGGAGATATACAAAGAGATTAATGTTGTTTTCTTGCCTGTTAACACAACATCCATTCTGCAGCCCATGGATCAAAGAGTAATTTCAACTTTCAAGTCTGATTATTATAAAAAATATATTTCACATGGCTCTAGCTGCCATAGATAGTGATTCCTCAGATGAATGTGGACAAAGTAAATTGAAAACTTTCTAAAAAGGATTCACCATTCTAGATGCCATTAAGAACATTTGTGATTCATAAGAGAAGGTCAAAATATCAGGAGATTGGAAGAAATTTATTCCAGTCCTCACGGGCGACTTTGAGTAGTTCCAGACCAGTGGAGGAAATAACTGAAGATGTGGTGAAAATAGCAAGAGAACTAGAATTAGAAGTGGAATGAAGATGCAAGTGTGTTGCTGTAATCTTTTGTTCAAACTGGAACAGATAAGGAGGTGCTTCTTATGGACGAACAGGGAAAATGGTTTCTTGAGATGGAATCTACCCCGGTGAAGATGCTGTGAACATCACTGAATGACAACAAAGGATATCAAATATTTCATAAGCTTAATTGACAAAGCAGATCCAAAGTTTGAGAGGCCTGACTCCAATTTTGAAAGAGGTTTTCTTGGAGGTAAAATGATATCATGCATTATCACATGCTACAGAGAAGTGGTACAGCTTGATATCACTCTTTCTCTGCAGAGTCAATCAATGCAGCAAACTTTATTGTTGTGTCACTTTCAGAAATTGCCACAGCCACCCCAACTTTCACCAACCACCCCCTTGATCAGTCAGTAGCCATTAGCATCATGACCAGACCCTCCATCAGCAAAAGCAGGATTCACTGGAAGTTCAGATAATTGCTAGCATATTTTAGCAATAAACTTTTTAATTAAGGTATGTACACTGTATTTTTAGACATAATGCTATTACACACTTAAGAGTATAGTGTAAACATAAATTTTATATGCACTGGGAACCAAGAATTTCGTGCGACTCGCTTCATTGCAATATTTGTTTTATTGCGGTGGTGGTCTGCAACTGAACCCACAATATCTCTGATGCATGCCTTACTGGTTGTTGCAACTATTTTTATTTGGCATGCATGACCACTTTTAAACACTTAACTCTAGCCACACTATCCTCCTCACTTTTCCGGCGTGTCCCAAGCATGCTTCAGTTCAGGTTATTTGCATTTGTTTTCAGTCAGTCCTACACACTCTTCCTCCGGTCCCTCCCATCCACACATCTCTGGCTTGCTACCTCGTTTCACTCAGGTCTCCATTCACATATACGCTTACCATCAAGACCTTCTCAGGCCAGTGAACTTATATTTGTGTACTCCCTACTCCTCATGCCTTTAACCTCAATTATTTTTCTTCTTAATATATTTAAGTTGGTGTAAATGTAATTGCAGCTTTTGCCATTAAAAGTAATGGCAGAAATCGCAATTACTTTTGCACCAACCTAATAGATCACAATGTGAATATTACATATTTACTCATTAATTTTTCTGTCTTATTTGTTAACATTTGTGGTAGTCCCATCACCTGGAATAGTGTCTAGCAAATAGTAGGTGCTCAGTAAACAGTCAAGTTAATGAGTCATCATTATTACTATTTGCAAACCATTATACTAGATGACATGGGACCTCCTATGGAAAAAGACATAATTCATGTCCTCGAGGAGCTTCTACAATCTAGAGGAGAAGAAAGATTGTGAAAACTGGCTCATACAGCAGACCGAAGTGGCGTGAATGCTTTATTGGATGTATAAACAAAGCATTCTGGTAGTATAAAAACAGCAAATCATTGACAACAGGGGATGGTGGTTGGAGGAGTCCTAAAGAAGAGACTTCTCGGCCCGGGCGCGGTGGCTCAAGCCTGCAATCCCAGCACTTTGGGAGGCCGAGACGGGCGGATCACGAGGTCAGGAGATCGAGACCATCCTGGCTAACACGGTGAAACCCCATCTCTACTAAAAATACAAAAAACTAGCCGGGTGAGGTGGCGGGCGCCTGTAGTCCCAGCTACTCGGGAGGCTGAGGCAGGAGAATGGCGTAAACCTGGGAGGCGGAGTTTGCAGTGAGCTGAGACCCGGCCACTGCACTCCAGCCCGGGTGAAGGAGCAAGACTCCCTCTCAAAAAAAAAAAAAAAAAAAAAAAAGAGACTTCTCTGGAACTACCCTGAAAAGAAACATAGAAATCATCTTCAAAAATACATTCAGTACAAAACAATTCCAAGACATCCTCAGTTAGTCTCCTTTCCTTCAATAATGCTAAGTGGAGAAGAGATTGTCCAAGATAAGTCAGCACTTATATGTGCCAAGATCACAGAGAAAGGAACAAGCACTTGACTCCAAAGAGCCTTCATTTTAAAATGGAAATTATTTAAATGTATAAGAAAACATGTCTAAAAAATTCTAGACTCTTAAGACAGGGAGGCCCTTAAAAGTCATCAAGTATAACATTTTATCCTCGCCACAAAATACCTAAAATAGAAAATACCTAACTGCATCAGCCCCACCTAAACATCTGCAGTGACTGTGAACTTCGACCTCCTGAAAGGCACATTCCATCTGTGGTTTGCGCTTAATATTTAAACATTAAGCATTTTCAATAAACATGGAGAAAACATCAACATTCTCATACTCTCTTTCTCTAGCTTCCAACCCACTGCTGCCAGAACGCTTTCAGACGTCCCAAAAAGTAAGTTTGCACCCCTTCCATGGCAGAGTCCCAGGAGAGCACCGCCTGCTCTGCTCTCTCCTCCTCCCTCCCCTTTATTTCTTCTTTACAGTAAGCACTTCCACTTCCTTCTTCATTCCTCTAGGGTTCAAGTTTCCAGCACCTTCAGCCATCCTAAAATTCCCTCTTCTTTCCTTCCTTTATTCTTGTCCCAGCGTTCAATCACCTGGTTGCTGAGCTGACCTACTGCTCATGCAATTGGGCTCCTTGCAGAGAGCTAAGCATCTTGTCTGGAGTTGGAAGAAGGGGAACAAGAGATCTAATGGATTCATGGGGTAAGGCTGCCTTTCTGACCTTGACCTTGAACTGCCATCTTTGACATACATTTGAATAGTGCGGACATTATAACCCCTAGGAAGCAGAGAAGACAAAGAGGTGAAAGGTGACCCCACCAAACCTCAAGGACATACAGAATTTGAGTAGTCTTGTGTTTTCAATAAGTCATGGATCTTCTAGAACTTCTTATTCTAGCTTTTCATCTCCCACAGTCAGCCCATATGTATGAATGTGAGAGTCAAATGTGTAGCTTTTAACCATCTCTTTATCAGAGAATCCACTTCTAAAACCTAATGGGCTATGTGATCTTGGGCAAGACACTTTACAAGTCAGTAAATGAAAGCATCCAGAAGGTAGAACAAAAAGAGACATTTAAATCACCTAGTCCAAAAGCAGCCCAGATACCTCTCATATGCCTTCACTCTCCACTCCCTGATCACAACCATGGCGATATTCTTAAGTGATCATTAACTCAGTCAGGATGCAGCCTCAGAGTCCTTCTCAGCATAGTACCTCAAGGAACCACTACCAACACATCATTTGGCCATGTTAAATAAAATCCAAACCACTCATTCCTCAGCGGAGAAAAACTGAACCACAAAGATGAGCCATGACTGACTGACCAGGTCTCACTATTAGGAGCAGACCTGGAACTATCAAAGCCCCTCACCCCATTCCTCTAAGTCATTTCTCCTCCTTAACTCTGACAGTCTGTAAATAGCCCTTGGAGTAGGGGTGGGGGCTTGCTATTGTACTAAGTTCCATAAGAGGTACAGATAAAGGGTTTCTGACAAGGAGCAGGAACAGCACAGGAGGCTTGAAGGAAGATGTGAATTTGAGCTGGCTATAGAAGGATGCTATTTGTAGGAACCAGTGACGTATGCCTTTAGCAGAAGAAAAGTTAGGATTGGGGTGAGCATTCCAGCAGAAGAAACAGCATAAGCAGAGGAATGGTGAGGACTGTGGAGTGCTGAGCAGGGGTTGAGCAGCAGCTACACACAGAGCCATGGAGGGTGGCAGTGGGGGATGGGGAATGAAGAAAACGACAAGAATAAAAGAGTAACCAGAGACTTTGAGGAGTTGTGAATCCTGATTTTTAAAAATTGACTTAAAGGCCTTAAGTGTCATAAATGGGAAAAGAAGATTTAAACAGGAGTGGAAGGAAAAGTAAAGAATATATCTCCATTCTCAGTTGCAGTGAGCTGAGATTGCACCACTGCACTTCAGCCTGGACAACGGAGCGAGACTCTGTCTCAAAAAGAAAAAGAAAAAAAAGAATATATCTCCACTCTCAATGGGGGAAAAAAAGCCTTGCTATAAAGTATATTGCAGGAATACTTTCATTATGTAAAAGCCTATTTTGTTTTCATGTCATTCTTAGATTACATCATAGAGTGGCTGCAGACATCTCGTACCATATTATAAATAAATCACTGGCTTAATCATAGAATGAGCCAGGGCCCCAGATCTGAAAGGAAAATATTAGATCATTTTTAATAACTGATATAACTCAAGCCAGTTGGCATTGAACCAGGGTGAGGTGATCTCATCCTGAAGAAGTCCAAAAAGGACCCAAAGCGGGTCAGAGCTGAGCAGGTCCCAGAGACCCTTCCATTTACAGATGAAGAGGTTGCTAATGGCACCTGAGTAGAGTTCACCCTCTGGACTAAACAGTCTTGTCATTAAAATCAACACTTAGTTTCCAGTAGTGATGCCCAATAAGCCTTCCCCATGAAACACAGTGGATGAAGATTTTGTACCCAGAGTCACTAGGTATCAGAAAACATGAGCACATTATGATGTTTGTAGTTAGGTCTTGGGAGTCATTATGCAAAATTAGAAATGTTGAGGCTATTAATGATTCAGGAAGCATGAAATCTGGGGTGACCAACAGACAAAGGCTGCAGGTCTGGGCCAAGCCAAGGGGACAGTGTAAACAGGACATGAGATAATGGCCTAACGAAGAAAAGAACTAAGGGTGATCTCCAGCAAAGAGTTACAGACTCTTAAGGTGATCAGAAACTTAACATTCAATGTGTACCAACTACATAAGAAGTACCACACTCAACAGGCACTTTATAGACATTACGCTGCTTTGAGAGCACCAAAGACTCTTTGAAGGAGGCACTGTTCACTCCATGGTTTGCAGAAGTGAAAACAGGTTAAAAAAACTAAGTGAACTAGGTAGGATTCAGTGACTAATGTGATAGTCTTCCTACTCCAAATTCCTCTTTACCATGTTGTCCTTGGTCAACTAAAACTCTATTTCCCACTATGTACTTTTAATAAAAATGAAATAATTGGTAAGAAACACTTTAATAACAAGAAGAGTTGGCCAGGCGTGGTGGCTCACACCTGTAATTCCAGCACTTTTGGAGGTCGAGGAGGGTGGATCACTTGAGGTCAAGAGTTCAAGACCAGCCTGACCAACATGGGGAAACCTCCTCTCCACTAAAAATACAAAAAAAAAAAAAAAAAAAAAAAAAGCTGGATGTGGTGGCATGCGTCTGTAATCCCAGCCACTTGGGAGGCTAAGGCAGGAGAATCACTTGAACCTGGGAGACAGAGGCTGCAGTGAGCTGTGCCATTGCATTCCATCCTGGGCGACAGTGAGACTCCATCAAAAAATAAAAAATAAAAAAATAAGATGAGTATTTAAAAAAATGCTGAGAGGTGAAAGGGACCATGGAGTAGGTAGCAGAATTGATATTCTGGCCAGCCACATTCTCAGTGACCAAAGCCACACGTTCCTCATTTTGGCTGTAAAGTCACTAATAAGCTTGACCATAATTTTAAGGCTCCAATTTCCACTGATTTTTCTAGTTACGTGAAGGTGGACTCTAAGGGAACATGTCATCTTCTATAAAATAAACTGCAGAGCTTGATTTTGAAAAGGACTGCTTTGGTGGGGGGAAGAGAAGGATGCTCTGGAAAAGAAACTCCCTGCCAGACAAAGGGTATTGGCTGAGATTTTATGTCTGGTCTTGTCAGTCTCAAAGTAATGTCGTATATCAGCTCTCTGTTCCTAAAACAAATGTTATTCGTAACTGCAGAGACACACTGTCTGAGCCGTGTAATATTGATTTATGCACATTTTCAGGACACAGCATGGCCCACCAGGAGATGCAGAGCCCTGAAATTTAACTAAAAGGACAAAATCAAAGCTCAAGATTCCAATTTTTGACCTATTTTTCCTAATCTGTTTCCGGGACAGGAGAGAGGTTGAGAAAAGAAGAGAAAACGTGCCTAAAAGTTGCGCAGACTCATTATGCAGCACAGACTGTGTGGAGCGGTGGAAGGTGGGGCAGGGAGAGGAGCTGCAGATGGTTCCTCCCTTGACTACCCCTGGCTCTGTGGCCCTGGAAGAGTCTGTGCCCTTTCCAAGTCTTGGTGTCTCACGCATACAGCAAAGGGCTCAAGCAAGAACCTTTAGACATTTCTACCAAAAAAGCTCTAATCACTGAGGAGGGCAAAAATATAGAGGTAAGGGAACACAGCATGAATTGAAAACTTGTGTTTTTCTTCTTAAAAGCCATGCCAATTTTACATCCTGTGCTACTACGTATCAATGCTTCTCTCAAGAGTTTTAAATGGAGTTTTCCCCCCAAAATGCCTTCAAGTAAAACTGATCCACAGAGGTGTGCTGGGTTTATTCAATAGCTTCAGGCAACGCCCACTTTCACTTAGCACAGCCACGTAAACCTGGGGAATCTGTGGTGAGCAGCCCCTAAGATGGTTCTGTGTAACTCCATCTCCTGGTCTTCATACCTTGGTGCTTGTACTCACCCTTCCCCTTCAGTGTGGCCTGGATTTGGTGACTCGCTTCTAGTAAAGAGAATGAGGCAGAGGGAACAGCATGTCACCTCCAGGATTAACTTATAAAAAGACTGTGATTTGCCTCTCAGGGACTCTCTCTTGCTCACTCACTTTGAGGGAAGACAGCTGCCATGTGAGCTGCGCTATGGAGAGTCTCACATGGCAAGAAACTGAAGTCTTCAGCCCAGTAATCTGTGGGAAATCCTGCCAACCATCATGTGATGAGCTTGGTAGCAAGTAGATCTTCCCCGGAGTTCAGCCTTCCGGTGAGACTGCAAGTCCAGCAATACCTGGAATGCAATGTGGTGACAGATCTTGTGGCACCCATCCAAGCTGCTCCCAAATTTCAGAAATTGTGAGATAATATTAATCAATGCTTTTTTTTCTTTTTTTTGAGACAGAGTTTTGCTGTTGTTGCCCAGGCTGAAGTGCAATGATGCGATCTCGGCTCACTGCAACTTCCGCTTCCTGGGTTCAAGCAATTCTCCTGCCTCAGCCTCCCGAGTAGCTGGAATTAGAGGCATGTGCCACCACGCCCAGCTAATTTTGTATTTTTAGTAGAGATGAGGCTTCTCCGTGATGGTCAGGCTGGTCTCTAACTCCTGACCTCAAGTGATCTGCCCACCTCAGCCTCCCAAAATGCTGGGATTACAGGTGTGAGCCACTACGCCTGGCCTATTTTTTTTTTCTCCCAACCCTTCATCCATGCCCCATGAGATCTGAGACTATAATTTACTTCAATTTCCCAAGCACTTAGCATAAGGCCTGAAACATATCTGGTGATTAATAAAGGTGTATCATAAAGAAAGAAATGTTTCTTGTAATCCCAGCACTTTGGGAGGCCAAGGAGAACGGATCATGAGATCAGGAGATCAAGACCATCCTGGTCAATATGGTGAAACCCTGTCTCTACTAAAAAAACAAAAATTAGCTGGGTGTGGTGGCATACACCTGTAGTCCCAGCTACTCGGGAAGTTGAGGCAGGAGAATCACTTGAATCCGGGAGGCGGAGGTTGCAGTGAGCCGAGATCGCACTACTGCACTCCAGCCTGACAACAGAACAAGACTCCGTCTCAGAAAAAAAAAAAAGAATATGTTTCTAATGTGTATTTCTCTTTTATATGTTTGTCTTTTCCCCTAACTATAAGTTTCTCAAGGTCAGGGACTAAGCCTAATTCACATAGTTTCCTAAAGATCATGTGGTTCACTAACATCCAGACCAACACTGAGACCAGGGCAGCAAACACATACTCTATGAACCAGGGGTAAATATTTGGCCACAATCTACAAAGAGCTCTCTATCCATTCACACTTCAGATGCTGTCTACCACACAGCAACCCATTGAGGAAGACCTGAGAATTCGGATCCCCTAAGGCCATGCCTAATGTAGAGTAGAGGTATCTCCATTGTGCCAGAAGCCAAGAAATAGAAGAATGTGGAATTAGGAGGAAGGAAGCAAAAGAGAGAAAGAGATATCACTACTTTTTACTTTCATGGACAGCAAACATACCTCCTACAAGACATCCCTGGGTTACATGAAGAACCACAGAGTTTCAGGGGACTGAATAGGTCACTGCTCAGACCCAGCAAATCCTCTTGTAATTTTTGAAGCAAATAACATAAAAGCAATAAAAGCTGGCTGAGCAAATGCTCACACATGCCCAGAAAGCACCTGACTGAGTAATTATAGACAGCCAAGACATTCGCCCTGACGGAAGTGACCAATGCTTTGCTTCCGGCAGAGACTAATACCTGATACTTCTGAGGACCAAAGAGGAAATATTAAAACTGAAAGCCCTTGGCGATAGTCGGCAATTGTAAACTGGTATCAACAGAGGGAAATAATTTCCTTCCTGACTCCCACTAGGCTAGTCATGCCTGGAGCAGCAGGTGTGATTATCTAATCTAACAAAGTAAGAAGCCAAATGGGCTAGACTGTAGCTTCTGTGGGGTCTCTCAAGCACTGAGCTTCCCAGGTTTCTGAATTGACCACTCTCCACCTCCTGTCTCAGGCAAAAATGAACGTGAAAAATAATAATACATAATTCTATTTCAATTCTAACCCGCATTATTAAGCAAAGTTGCAGATCAAGCTGCAGGACTGAGGACAACTTAGTGCCTATCCAACCCAGAGGAGGAAGAGGTGCAAGGTTGGCAGGAAGGGCATACGCTGAGCATGTCTAATGTTCCCGATGCTGTGCTGGGCACTGAACTTACATTGTCTTTTTCTTTATATTCAAGATGAGTCTTTAAGGAAGAAGACAACTGTAATAACCTACCATATAGGAACCACACTTTATAGTTTACAAAACAAGTCAGCATTTAACAACGCACTTGCTCTAAGCAAACATGAGAGGTCGGCAGGGCAATGACTATTGTTCCTAATTCTCAGATCAAAAAGATAAGGGTGAAGGGATGTTGTTTTTCTAGGGTTGCGCATCTCATACTTGTCAGGACTTCTGTTACGCCATCCCACCATACTCACTGCCTTTTTATGCCCTCACAAACTTCTTAAGTCAAAAGTCTCTTTCTGTCCAGTCATTTGGGTTTTTTGTTTGTTTAGTCGTAGAGACAGGGTCTTGCCACATTGCCCAGGCTGGTCTCAAAATCCTGGCCTCAATTGATCTTCCTGCCATGGCCTCCCAAAGCACTGGGATTACAGATGTGAGCCACCATGCCCAGCCTGTCCAGTCATTTGTTTCATTCTCATCAAACCATGTAGTCTGACCTCATCTGGGCGACAATTCCTATAACTCCCCAACAGAGAGTCAGCCAATGCCCGATAGAACACCCTCTGGGAAAGGGACCCTTACTACCTTCAGATTTATTCTATCCATGAAAATGCATGCAGCACCTATCCCATGCCAGAGACCCCAGCAGACTCTGGAGACACACACATGAACAAGCAATGCTGTCCCTCTCCTGTCCAGGTTGTATGTTCTGGATGGTCATGAGCACATGGTCCCAGAATCTTGTGGCAGAATCCATGGTCTCATTCCTGCAGCAGTTCTTGGCTGGCCTTCATTCCTGGTCCTCTCAGCAGCCTCGTGTAGAGTCCAGCTGGCTCATGCCTTTTCAGAAGGTGAGGCAGGAACGAAAGCCTGGCTCTCTAGAGGGTCTCTGACAGGGGGCTAAAGAGGTTTGCAGAAGGCCTGTGGTTGCCCACGGAGCTTCCGGTCCTCTCTCCCTCTCCTAACAGCACCCAGATATTCCTTTGAGGGGTCACCTCTTCTCCCCTGTGTAAGTACCATGAGGTTTGGATGAGACTATGTCCAAACTTAGTTTCACGAGAATCTTGGTTCAGATTAGCATAATCCCATTATCTTGGCTTCAATGACTGGTTCAGAAATATACAGTGAGCCAAGGCTATGAGAATATAGCAAACCAGGCTCTTTCCCCAAAATGGGAAGACGGATGTCTATAGTTTGGGTTTCATCAGGCAGCAATCTCATGACCCATGAGGTAAAACATTCCAAAGATGAAGCCCAGGCACAAAAAAGGGCAGAGCAAGAAGTGCTGCAGAAAAACAAAGCTAGAGTCCTATTCAAACTGTGCCTGAGGCTCACATGACCTCTGGACTTGCCAGTTTCCAGGTGTCCTAGGTTTGCAAAATCACCCGCCCACTTCATTCTAGATGCCATACTCTATTAAATGCAGGCTAAGACTGCATCAGCATTTCGGAAGCCACTCCCAACAAAAGCCACTGTTGACTCATATTTAGCTTAAGAATAACAAAAACTTCTAAGTCTCTTCCAGTATGCTCCTGTTAAGGAAATCTCTCCCATTCTATCATTACACTGTTGATTTTTTTTAAGCCCAAGTGCAAAGCTTCATACTTATCACAGTTTAATTATAAACACTGAAAAAACTCAAGACGTAGAGGAGGTGACAAAGATATTTCATTTGATAATTAAACGTATGCTAGGGGGAATATATTCCAGACCATGTTTGAAATTTTAACAAACACTAAGATTTAAGCATCAAACCAGTGGTTTCCAGCCTTTTATGTGATATAGATCAATAGGCACATAGTCAGTGGTACTTTTAAGATACACTGATTAAGAAAAGACAGAGAGACAAAACACAACTATAAACTCAGTTACACTTTTAAGTGAAGTTAGGTTTTTTCAATCACAATGGCATCATCTCCGTTTTGGAAAACTACACCACAAATATGTCAAGGTATATTATTTACTCAGTACAAAGCCAGCGCTGGGGGCACATACGAATTGGCCTCAGCCAATGGGGACCATCGAATCAGGATCCTAAGTGGAAGTCGCACGCAGAATTCCCTTGCTAATTTCCTCAACTCTCCTTCTAGCCCATGGTATTCCACACTGTTGATTCTTTTTACCACCCAGATTTTTTAGAATATAATGTTCTACTCTACCCACTAAGTACAGAGGTACTCCAAAACACGAGGAAAAGTTTACCTTACCTGGTCACGGTTCTCCTTTCTGAGCACATAACAGGATTTGCACTCACGTCCTGGTGGAGCTCTAGCAGGCCCTTTAAAACAAAGGCTCACACCCTTTGCCTAAGCAAATTTAGCCTGCCCTGCCCCAAAGGGTTGTTATAAAAATAAAGTGAGGCTCACGCCTGTAATTCCAGAAATTTGGGAGGCTGAGGTAGGTGGATTACCTGAGGTCAGGAGTTCAAGACCAGCCTGGCCAACATGGTAAAACCCCGTCTCTACTGAAAATACAAAAATTAGCCAGGCATGGTGGTACGTGCCTGTAGTCCCAGCTGCTTGGGAGGCTGAGGTGGGAGAATCGCTTGAACCTGGGAGGTGGAAGTTGCAGTGAGTTGAGATTGCACCACTGCACACCAGCCTGGGCAACAGAGCAAGACTCCATCTCAAAACAATAAATACATAAAATGAAATGACATCACAAAAGAAGCAGCACCATGAAAAAGGGTAAACAAGAGACACTCAATAATATTGCTTTCTTTCCTCATAAATGCCCAAACACTGTTTAGTGACATTTTCATTTTGGTCTTTCCATTTCATGAACACTTTCTTCCATGCCAAATGAGAAAGAAGGAAGCAATACAATTGCTGGCAACCTGGAATCATCGTTACTCCAAATTTTCCTCCAATTTCAATGCCTGCCACCTTCCAAGAGCTGAGCTCTGCCTTTGCTTTGCCACATATTTTATTAGCATGATTATATATTGTCTATTGCCATAAAAGCAACTTAAGAAAGAAGGAAAGGCATTTCAGTTCTTCTCTTATTCTTAATGCATCCTAGTTACCGATGCTCATACTTAAAGTGGAAAACACTGATGTTTAAAACTCATTAAAACATATACATTGATTTTAAAGGCAAATGTATTCCTTTTGTGTGTGGGACTCACCAGCTGAGGAGAAAGGTCTTCCCTCTGATGAGCGTCCAGTGGAACAATGAAAAAAGCAGAACACAAGGAGTCAGATGACCAGGTTCTGTCTTCTGCTCTGTCTCTGAGCCTCAGAGTTCTCACCTATGAAAAACAGAAGGGTGTTGCTTATGTATTTCTAGGGTCTCAACCAGCTTCAGAAATTCTCAGGTTTATCAAGTCTCTGACTGGGCTGTGGCTTACTTCTATACCTCCTAAACTCCTAGTCAGATCCTGGCACTCTTATTTCACTAATTTGACTCAGAATGATGGGGAAAGAGAATGCTGATGCCTCAGGGTTCATATCTCATCTCTCCTAGTTCTCCTGGGAAGACAGCTTCGTCTCAATAACAGAGGTCAAAGAGATAAGTCAGTCAGATACTCACATTGTAGGGAGGAAAAAAAATTAACAGATAAACCTGAACTATACCAAATAAAAAAAGAAAAGGAATATGAGTTTGGAGACAAATTTCTAACTATAGGTCCTAGTGTCCTTTGAACTTTAGTTTCCTTGCCTGAAAAGTGAGAATCAGTGAGCAGCAGAGGGATAAACAATGTTGACATTTCCCAGTAAGCCATCCTCGATATCGTTTGGATACGTGCCCTCTCTAAATTTCACATAGAGTTGAAATACCTGCTGTTGGAGGTGGGGCCTGTGGAGGTGACTGGATCATGGGGGTAGATTTCTCATGAATGGTTTAGCACCATCCCCTTGGTGCTGTCCTCATGATCATGAGTGCGTTCTCATGATATATGATCATTTAAAAGTGTGTGGCAACTCCCCTGCCTACTGCCTCTCTTGCTCCTGCTTTTGCCATGTGAGATGCCTGCTCCTCCTCTGCCTTTGACCATGAGTAAAAGCTCCCTGAGATCTCCCCAGAAGCCAAGCAGATGCCAGTGCCATGCTTATACAGCCCGCAGAACCATGACCCAATTATAACTTCTTTCTTATAGATTACCAAGTCTCAGATATTTATTTATAGCAATGCTAGCATAGCCTAATACAGTCCTTATTACAGGTTTTATTTCATTAGAAACTATTCCTGTTTTGCTAATGATTATACAGTATGTATTCCAACAGACAAGTATCCCAAGGCAAGGGCTGTTGTAAAACTTGTCTTTCATGTATGCAGGAGAAATCCACATACCAGAAAAACTACCATGCCCATTTCATTGTTGTCACCGTAAACATTACCTAACCAATCATACAATTGTTTTGTGTACAAAACAATTCAAAGTTCAAAGTTGGGAGGGATTTTTTAAACGACCCACCTCAACTTTTCCAACTGACAAGAGAACCCAGTGGCCTGGGTAAGGAGGTGACCGCTTCAGGAGCCACTTGATCCACTGGATCAAGTGACTGCTTGCTTTGACAAAGGACACCAACACGCACTGGGCAGAGGGACTTGTGCTTGATCACATGAGTCACACCTAGAGCCAAACCAGGACTTACAAAGCCAGGCCTCGAACACTTGTTTCAACGCTCTCCCAGTAATCTCAACAGCAGAAAGAAATTAATAGGCAAAATGGAATACAATCAAGACCAGCCCAGAAAAGCAAGGAGTTTCCTGAGACCGGGTGGTCTTCAAGGACACTGGAATTCTGAAAGCCATTTCCGCTGAAAGGAGAGAAAGGCATCATTTCAAACTTACTGAGAAATGGGTTGTTAGGAAGCCAACATTAAACCTGTGAACAATGCAATTTCATAAAACGAACCAAAAAGGTTGCCGCTACCCTCACCCGCAAGCTGCATAACACCAAAGCTTCTCCCTGCAGAGAGAGATACAAATCACAACAGTTTCTACAACAGCCGCCAAGGGCATCTGACTTCCCAGAGTTTTAATCTTCACTGAAAGGAAGAGCTCTCCACCCTGGGCCCTGAGGGAGTCTCACTCACACTCTCCAGCGTCTCTCCAGGTACAAATGAAAGTGGTCTCCCTTTTCCATAGCCAACTTCTCTTTTAATGATTTTTTCTTCTTTTCCATAAAGAGAACAAGCAGCTTTGCTAAAGAACCGCTGTGAAATGATTGAAGTTCCCATGCAAACAAACCATTAGCAGAGTTCAAATGCAATTTAAATTACCAGTTGTTAAAGTACTTCTCAATTTCGTGGTAAGTTTCCAAGGAGAATTACATGCTATCTACTATTTAATTGGTTGTTTTCTATTTTTTAACATCCATTTATCCCCCCCCACCCCGTTATATTTCAGAAGTGTCTATAAAAGCTTCCCTTTAAAAAATTATACATTGTTGAATAGATTAAATCTAAAGATTGAAAACTATCAGAGAAACAGCTGCAGGATCACACAGCTCAGCAGAAATTGATGGTTTTGACACCACAAAACATGCAGAATTTTAAAATCTTAGGAATCACCTAGTACTGCCCTCACTCTTTATAGCTGAAGACACTGAATTCCCAAAAGGAATGATGGAGTTGGCACGAAGTATTTTCCCTGGTCAGCGACACATTCAAGATGAGAAGCATTGCTCCAAACTCCCAGCCCCGTGCCACCTCTTCCACATGACTGCCCATAAATGGCAGAAGAAGATGGTATGAAATAGCCAATAAACTTGATTTTCCACCAGTATTTTTTTTAAGAAAATATAAAGCCCTCTTCAAATATACTCCTGACCTCAAACATTATGGGTAACGGCAAGTATCTCTCCCAAAGAGAAGAAAATAAGTAAAGGCTGATGAATGAGTACAGTCAAAGGAGCTCAAAACAAGACACTTTATGAGCAGATTCTTGGCAGGAAAAGTCAAGACACTAATCTAGATTCATCAAACAAGTTATGTGACATCACGACTGCAGATTTTCACAGGTCTATCTGGCCCTGCATTAGTTCTGTCCCCAGAGACAGAGAAAGAGAGGATAAAAAAATCAACAACAAAGTGAAAGCAAGTCTTGTCATATCTATAAACGGAAAGGGTTTCTAGAAGCCATCAGGAGGGGAGTTTGAAGTTCCAGGCTTTGATATCAGACTTGTGTAAAGGATTTTCTCAAAGCTCAGCCTTCTCTGTCTGCAAAACAGGGTTAATATCATCTACCCATCAAGGTGTATGTAACCATTTCCTGGGATTCCATATCTAGCATGTATGGCACAAAGCCTGCATACAATATGCACTAATTCATGTTCACCCCTTCCAAGGCTTTTATAATTTCTCAAAGCCTATAGTTCTGTGATTCTAATGTATGTGGACTAAAACCACGTCTTGTAAGCCAAGCATATTCCCTAAGTCTGTTAGATACTGTATGTCTCCTGACTGTAAACTCATTTATTTTATCATTTGAAGAAAATTTCACAAAAATTTACATATCTAAGTATTTTGCTTTAAAAGCAAATTTTTTGGAAATTCTATTTTTAAATGGCCTCCAAATCCACATTTTGAAACACACACACTAATAAAATCTCAATTTCATGTCCAAGACCTTATTTAAATTTTCCATCAGCCTGTAAGAAAAAGTTCCCAATTGAACGCTGAAGAAACTGAGGAACGGAGAAGTTAGCCACTCCTCCAGTACCTCTACCTAGTAAGTGGTAAAGCCAGGATTTGAACACAGGTGTTCAAAATCAAGTTTCATGACACAGGCTTTATCAATTTATAATTACAAGTATAATATGGATAGTTCTTCTGCTAGAGGTGGAAATATACCTTTAAAACTCCTGCTATTTTCACATTTCAGGGAGCTTTGGGATAAAAACAAGGCCTACATTTCTAACTCTTTTTTTAAAAGTTCATGTTAACAGCAGGTAAATCTTTCCTGAATTCTACCTCACTGTTCTGTTCTTAAGTGAAATGAAAAGCTCAGAGCCCTGGCACTAAGCAGACATCTACTGGTATGTAGGAAACAGACCTGAGAAAGGTTAACAATTCGCTGATATCAGACCAATTCAAAAACAATTCAAATGGCTGGGCTCATGATCAAACAAATCATGGGAACCCCAGTATGGGCTACGGAAGCCATTCTGGCACAAGTGTTAGTTAACAGAATGTCACATGTTCTGCATTCAGGCATGCACCAAGGAGAGGTTTGCTAACACCTGCTGTCTTTGATAAGGCAGTGTGTGGACCTAGCAGGTGTGGGTGCTGAGTTGGACACGCCTAGGGGTGTTGAAGAGCCTCAATGGGGGACACGCTGGAACACACAAGACAGAATGAAAAGCACAGAAAAGCACGAGTACATGCAATGTCCTTTTGAGGGTCTAAAAGTTCTCTGCAAATGATGTGACTTCCAAATGAAGCCTGAACACCCAAGAGGATTTCCATGCATGAGGAGGAGGAAAATAGGCCCAGGGAACACGATGTGCAAAGGCCTTGAGGGGGATGAGTTCAGGGTGTTCTCAGAGAAAGTGACTAATATGGTGAGGCCAGTGACAGAGGATGCAGAGGAATGTGGTGGGACACAAGCCTGGAAAGGAATGTTGCAGCCAGGGCATGGAAGACCTTGTATCTCATGTTCTAAAGCACTTGGATCTGAAGCCACAGGTGTTGTGTTTCGGGAAGCGGCACAACAGAAAGTTAAATCGTAGCCCTATCCCTTTAAGAAATGAATCCCCTTCCGTGGTCAGTCTCCAAGCAAAGCAAGGGTAGAGGAGCTACCTATGAAGGGATCTTCTCCCTGTGGCCCCACTCACAGAGAAGTCAGGGGACAGGTGGCTTTCAGAGTTGCTCTTAACCCATACCTTCAGTGACCCTGTCCTCTAGGTCTGAAACTCACCAACAGAACAGACCCACTGCAAGGCCCAGGAAAGAAACAGTCTCTTGTTCCAAGCAGGACTAACACTCTGCCTTCAGGGAACTGCCAGCCCCACCCAAGTCCTTGAATCAGAAGAAGCTGGACTGGAGACAGGCTCCATCCAGCCTTTCTCCTGTCTCTCCAGCAGGAGCCAGAGGCCTATCCAGCTTGTGTTCTATGTGCCTAAAGCTCCACATCACAGAGCTCACAGAGTTCTCTGCCAGGCCTGAAACCTCGTGACTGGGGCACGGGATTAGTAATGAGCCTATGCTGGTGTCACCACTTAGGTTGTATGGAATCCTCCTTTCCTTTACAGGAAACTCTGTAGCAGTACCCATATGTCAAGGCCTTCAAAGATGCAATGCCCTCCCTGCCCTTGAAGAACTCCCAGTCTAGAAGGAGAGATAAGACATCAAGTAAAAGAGGACAAGTACCACAGAAGCAGCACAGGTAACAATGCAGATTTTCATACCACACGGTGACATGAGGTGATGTCATAAAAAAATGTAATGACAAGGGAAAGGAAAATTGTTGACAATTCCAGATTTACACAACTTCACTGGGAGAATCAGACCATTTTTATACTACTCCTGTTAACATGGTGGCTTTCAGGGGGAGCACCTATTCTATCACATCCATTTGGCAGATGAGAAAACTCAGGCTCAAGCAAGTTAACTGACAGTGAGGAAGTATCACAGCCGGGATTCAAATCCAGATCCCATGCTCATAAGCAGCATACATTTGTACTCTGTTGCCTCACAGCTAACTGTGGTTGAGTTAGCAGAACAGAGAACACAGATCACTTCCAATGGATGGGAGAGCAGGTGGTGATCAAGGATTATTCCCTTCCCAAGATGGCGTCTGTGCAGAAGTTTACAGGAGGATTGGGAGTTCTATGAATGAAGATCGGAGAGGTTATCTCAGGCTAAAGGAAAGGCATGTGCTAAGGCATGAAGGTGAGAAAGTGCAGGGTATATCTGGGGGTTGGCAGGAAATGTGTTTGATTTAAAGATACGTAAACAGGAGCACCAAGGAAGTCCACAGTGGACCCATGCTGGTGTCCATTTATGACAGGTCCTGGATACCAGGGGCAGGAGTTTTTACTTAATACAGTTAAGTACTAGAAAAGTAATAAATGTTTCACAGCAGAACTGTGGCATGGTTTCAGCTTTACTTGGGATTCTGTGCTCTAATGGTAGGACTATGCAAATAGCCTTTCAGCACCTGAGCCAGGGGCAGGAATACCAGGGTCAGGAATAATGGGCCCTTGGATCCTTTCAGGTCAACATACAGAAGGACATTGTTCCCTGGCTATGACTTCGGAGGTAAGAACATCTACACCTATTTCATAGAGCCTGACTGTCCTCTTAAGAGTCTCTGTGACTCATTAAATAAATTCCGGGCCCCGGCTAGAGCACAGGTACCCTCAATAGGTAAACACAGCATGGAAAACAGGATGGAGTCAAAGAATAAAAGGAACTGTGCTTGGCTCTTGCACTCCACACTTATTAACTATGGCCTTTTGAGCAACTTACTTCCTTTTATCAAGGGTGCTGTTTCTTCATTTGTAAAATGGAAACGATAATACGTATACAGCTGGGTTCTTGTGAGAACAATCAAGTTGTGAGATTAAATATGAGGACGTGTGATTCCTACACGCAGGCTAGCATGTTTAGAATAAATCCCCCCCACCCCCAAAAGCCACCATGTTGAAAGGGTAGTATAAAAACTGCCCGTTCTTCCTGGTAAAGTGATCTAAATCTGGATTTGTCAACAATTTTTTCTTCCTCTGTTGAAAATTGAGCTGTATTCCCCAGGCAAGTCATTACATCTTTTTGTGCCAAATTGTTTTCATCTTTTAAATGACCCAGTAATCCCACTTTGGGCAATATACATAAGGGAATAATCCAAAAGGAAAAAAGAAGGCAATTTGTTCAAAGATGTTATTCATAGTGCTATTTCTGGCTCTTTCTATATCCCCCTATTATAGCACTTATCTCACTGTGCTGTAATTATCCACTCCCCTTCCATACGCCTCCAAATTATCTTTGAATCAATCCCCAGCACCTAGCACAATGCCTGGCATACAGTAAGAACTCAATAAATGTTTGTCGACTCAATGAATAGGTAATATAAAAGAAATTTTAGAAGAAACTCGAATGAGTAATAACAAAACTCTGTTTTTAAGAGCTTATGCTAATTTTTTGAAAACCTGGTAACTACAGACTGCAGGAGGGGTGCATGAAGAAGCCCCAGAAATGAGTTTTAGATGACTTAGTTTACAATCTCTGAGCATCTCTGGGCTTAGGCTGATTATAGTATAAGATTGCTACGGGATACCCAGGAGGATGAGGTCACAAGCTAAATTGCTTTGGCCTGGTGGCTAGAGGACGGGGCTTGGTCAGGAATTTTGGATTCTCTACCTGATTCAGCCACTACCTAACTTCTCCAAGACCTGAAAAATGAAGTAAGTATCTGCAGGGAAGCCAAGTCTGTTAAAAGGAATTACAGGGAACTGCCAAAGGCCAGCAACTATGAATTCAAACGTAAATGAAAAAAGAGGACTGGTAGGTGCCCTTGGACCGCAGTCCAGTCCTCAAGACAAGGAGAGGCTTTCAAATCCCAGCTCTTCTGGGCTCCCACTGAGCCTTCCAGACCCATCTCACACGGAGATTGAAGATTCCTTACCAGGGAGTTTACAGGAGACAGAAATCTCTGCATGAACAGACAACACATCATGAAAAAACAGCATGTTAAATACAGCCCATAAAGTCAGCATCACTCTGAACGTTCCTCATTCTTGGTGGGAAAGAATGTTTTACAAAAATACCCAGGGAGAGCAAAGGAAGCTGCACATTCTGCAGGGCTTATTTTGGGGCGTTCCAACAGCTCTCAGCTGGGAAGCCAAAGGCAGAAAGCCACCGTCCTCTGTGCATTGGCCCAAAGCTCGAGGCTAGAAACGAAATGGGATGGGGGTGAGAAACAGATCCTCTTTGGTTTTGGAATGCCAGCTGCTTGTCTGGGCAACCCCCCAGGGTGCCTATTTTCATTTCCCTCTGAGTCTCCCAGATTCCTGCCCATTTAGCTTGACATTTCCCTGAAGGAAATCACTCTAGAGAGCCTATAGACGACCACTCCCAAACACGCCCTGAACTTACTTCTCCTGCCCAACTTCTATGCCCTAGTCAAAGTTACCACCACATCTCACCTGAATTACGGTAAACGTTTCTGCCTAACCTTCTTGCTTCTACCCTTGCCTTCCTTTTACTATCTGTGGTTTACTATGCTGTGGTTCCCTCCAGAGCAGCTGGAAAGATGCCTGTAACACGTAACTCAGGTGGTTCCCATCACATCTGGACTCAGGTCTAAGCAGCTCAGGTCTCTCACTTACCACCACCTGCTAGTCCCTGCTCTTCTCTCCTGCTTCTTCCCCTGCAGCCCACATGCTGCCAGCACATCAGGCTCCTTCTGTTCCTCAAACACAAACTCCTTCCCACTTCATGGCCTTGACCTTTGCTTTGACCGTCTCCACTGCCTGCAGTGCTCTTCCCCCGACTTCTACAAGGCGGCCTCCTTGTCACTCAGATCTCAGCTTAAACATAACCTCCCAGAGTCCTTCTCCACTCACTCAGAGTCAGAATGCCCTTTGTGACTCCTCCCTTGGGTTACTTATCATTCCCTCTTATTTAAGTGTTCCTTTATCTGCCTCCTCCACACACCTGCACCAGCATGTAAGCGCCAAGGGATGGTTGTTGTGTGTGTCTCTTTCTTCGCTCTAAATCGAGTACTGGGATAATGCCCAGAACAGTGCAAGGCACCTAAGTGGAAATTCAATAAAGATTTAATAAAATTAGATGAATACATGCCACGGATGGAAGAAGCCTGACAGATTGCATAAAAGGATAGTAGCCCAGCACTGTGGCTAACGTCCTGGGCTTTGGAGTCAAATACACATTGGTCACTAATGCCTTTACCCAAGAATTAAAGGGGTTTAGGCAAGCTTTCTCACTTCTTTAGGCCTTTTCTCAAAAGTAAAATGGGGATAATAGCACCTGCCTTGTGGGAGTGTTGGGAGAGTTAGAGATACGATGTTTAGGGTAAAACTCAGCACAGCCTAAATGTTTACTGCTATCAACAGCAACTTCCTCTTTCAGGTGAGAAAAGTGAGACTCAGAAAGGAGCAGGGCATTGCCCAGGTGAAACACTACATTAAGAGCAGAGTCAGGCCGGGCATGGTGGCTCACGCCTGTGATCCCAACACTTCGAGAGGCCGAGGTAGGCAGATCACCTGAGGTCAGGAGTTCAAGACCAGCCTGGTCAACATGATGAAACCCCCATCCCTACCAAAAATACAAAAATTAGTAGGATGTAGTGGCGAATGCCTGTAATCCCAGCTACTCAGGAAGCTGAGGCAGGAGAATTGCTTGAACCCAGGAGGCAGAGGTTGCAGTGAGCCAAGATCACACACTGTACTCTAGCCTAGGCAAGAGAATGAGACTCCGTCAAAAAAAAAAAAAAAAAGAAGATGATGAGCAGAGTCAAGTCAGAAAAATCATGGCCAGTTTTAGCCCACTATTCCACAGACCTAATAATTACTAAAATATTAGATATCATGACACACATCTATATATTCTGCCTTGTTCCAGAAAGGATCTGAGGTACTTCACAAAAGATGCTGATAGTTGATGATTTAAGTGAGAAAATGCGTAAGGAGAGGCGAAAATAAAGCAAAGAAAGGGGAAAGGGGATACAAAAAATAAGAGCTGGATGTCTCACACCATTTGCTAGAGGTGAGCTTTAAATTTAGCTATGGACTTCCTAGAGCCCCGTACAAAAGAAAGGAAGCATAGCTGTGTACGGCCCTTTGGAACACTTGCTTTATTGAAATGCCACAGCAACGTGTAAGGAGGCATCACCATCCAGTTGAGAATCACCCTGATTTGTCACACTCTTGCCAATTAGAATCCAATATCTGCTTACTCCTGATCACATGCCACTCTTAAGTAAAATTAGTCTCCACTACTGACTATGTGACTTTGGGCCACTTACTTAATTAACCCTTTGAAGTCTCTGGTTGCTGTTCTTCTGTAACATGGAGGTTAAAAAATAGTACTTAAATGGATAGACAAAATGTAGCATATTCATTACCACAGAATATTATTCAGCCTTAAAAAGGAGAAATTCTGACCCATGGATGAACTTGAGGATATTATGCTCAGTGAAATAAGCCAGTCACAAAAAGACAAATATGGTATGATTCACTTAGATACAGAACCTAGAGTTGTCATATTCATAGAGAATGAAAGTAGAATGGAGAATGCCAGGGACTGGAGGAGAGGAGAACAGGTAGTTGTGGGTTAAAGGTACAAAGTTTCAGATTGCGAGATGAAAGAGGCCTGGAGACTTATTACACAGCAATATGAATGTATTTAACTAAAAATACAACAATTATCAGGGCCTGGTGGCGCATGCCTGTAATCCCAGTTACTCGGGACGCTGAGGCAGGAGAATCGCTTGAACCCAGGAGGCGGAGGTTGCAGTGAGCCGAGATCGAGCCATTGCACTCCAGTCAGCCTGGGCGACAGAGCAAGACTCTGTCTAAAAAAGAAAGAAAGAAAAAAAAAAGTTGATCCGAAACTGAGCTGACTACAAAGAGTTACTCCTGATGGCTGTGAAACATCTGAGGCGACGCAATAGGTTGGTGTCTTCTGGGTCTCTGTCCGGCTTTGGTAGTCTTAAAAAGTGTGTGTGTGTGTGTGTGTGTGTGTGTGTGTGTGTGTGTGTGTGTGTGTGTGTGTTTAAAATCTAATCAGAATCAGGACTCACCTTTGAATGGGCATAATATTCCAGAATTCTTACAGCTTCAAGAATAGTGGTAGAGGCTCAGATGGGAAGCCTTGCTGAATTTCTCTCAGGGAAAATTGCATAATTTTCACTTCCACAGATGGAAATAAAGTTCCATACTATTCATTCTGCCTTTTGGACAAGTGACATCCCCTTTCATGGAAGAGAAAGATATAGGGAGCAAAGGAGAGCAAAAGGTTGCATTCATACAACATTCACATGACCAAAAGAAGGGAAAGGTAAGTAAAAATCAAAGAACAAAAAAGAAAAGAGCCTCATACAAAAACAAGGAATTCAGGCATCTGAGCCCATATATCCTAAAGGAAAGAGGTCTGAACTGGAAGAAATAGGTTCTAGTCCTCATTTTCCCACCAACTAGATTAGTAAGTGTGGACAATTCTAACATCTCCCAATTTCCTCATCTTGCAGTAGAGGGGGCAGCTTAAGTCTAGGGGAAAGAAATGAACTGAGAGAGAAGATCTGGGTTCTAGTCCCACATAATGAGCCATCTGTCTTCAGGGCCTGGGTCTCTGCTGCCCATTATCTCACACTGTGAAATGAGATAGATGTGCTGAAAACACCGCAGGACTCTCCCAACTCTGACAATGCATCAGATCGACACAGCGTCCAGCACGCAAGGTACTCCAGACGGTGGATGCTGTGCAGATGCTACACATCAACATTTTGCATACTCCTAAGTCCCACCATAACTGTTTTCAAGCTAAAACTACCCGTCCCTACACGTCCACAGACATCCCTTCCAGCGTGTTGCTTTAGCCTTAGTAATCAGACAATAGCACTCCCAAATTGTCTTTCTACCCAACTCAAATTAGGCCTCAGATCAGAGGAAATACCTACTTTTTTAAAAATATACGAATATAATTTTTCCTCAGGCCGATCTTGTCTTGAAATCCCACTGCAAGAAGTACTCCCCTGGGAAAGCAGCTGTCCACACCCCCAAATTAAAGTGACCAGCACTCCCAGCAACGTGTCCCATCACCATGCAAGTGAGCCAGCCCACAGGCTGTACGCCCCAGGTCTGTGAGCAGAAATGCCACTCATCCGGCAGTAATGATGTACTCACGCGATGTCCGGCCCGCCCAGGCAGCTGGCCCTCCACCAGCCCTCACTCCCACTTGCAGGCCCTCAGTCCACTACGGGACACAGCAAGGCGGTGGTCTCGAAGCCTGAAGGGAACAGAACTGAGACATTCTCGCCTCAGCTTCCAGAACAAGGGGCAGAGGAATGAAGGGGGAAGGGTGGGGGCGGGGTGGGGGACGACTTTGTTTCTGGAAACAAGAATTCAAATCCTGCTTCTCCTAAACCCTGAGTCACCTCCCTCTCTTCCAATAGATCAGTCGGGTGGGTAAACATTTCCAAATATGGAGAAGCAGGCTGGAGGATGTCAGAAAAATCACCCTTCTCTCTCCTCTGGCACTTGAAGAACATGCCCCAGTTTAAGACAGAATTCCTTACTCGGAGTAAATTATTAACCGCTAAAGAAGTGGATTCTCAACCCTTCCATACACTGTCCAATTCCAGGAAGAAACCTCCTCCACCCCAAACAAGGAAGTGACTGGTTTGAAAGGTTTTAAGCTCATCTTAAGAATGAGACCATCCAGAATGCAACGAAATTTATGAAATAAATCATTAATTCGGTGGGGGGGAGATATTTTGGGAGATGCACCTGAAAAGGTTGCGAGAATTTAGTCTAAGGTTCCTATGATGGAAGGTGAGTCTTAAAACAACTCCTCCCGGCCAGGCACAGTGGCTCATGCCTGTAATCCCAGCACTTTGGGAGACCAAGGCGGGAGGATCACCTGAGGTCAGGAGTTCGAGACCAGCCTGGCCAACATGGTGAAACTCGGTCTCTACTAAAAATACAAAAATTAGTTGGGCATGGTGGTGGATGCCTGTAATCCCAGCTACTTGGGAGGCTGAGGCAGGAGTATTGCTTGAACCCAGGAGGTGGAGGTTGCAGTGAGCTATGACCACGCCATTGTACTCTAGCCTGGGCAATAGGAGTGAAACTCCTTTAAAAGAAAAAAAAAAAAAAAAAAAAAAAAAAAACCCAAGTCTCTTGCCCCCAAGCCCAGAGTCTCTTGGTATGGGAGTCCTCCTGAGAATGTAGTTTGGCATGAGTCCTTCATGGGCACAGACACCGGGCTAGGAGACTCAGAATAAAACCAGACTCTCAGGAGAACACTGTTGTCAGGAAAAGTGGGGGTGAATTGCTCAGTTTAACTTGTAACATGGATTCCAACCCTAAGGTTCTGTGATGACTAAGTTGGAGCAGTGAGGCCAATCAGGAATGAATCTAATCTAAAATGGCTCCAGACTAAATTAAAGGAGGAGAAAGAGAGATCAGACGCTAGGGAAAATGGAGATGTGGGGGTGT
Source organism: Macaca thibetana thibetana (assembly GCF_024542745.1). Lineage (NCBI taxonomy): Eukaryota > Metazoa > Chordata > Mammalia > Primates > Cercopithecidae > Macaca > Macaca thibetana. The sequence continues at coordinate 10,065,126 of NC_065579.1, forward strand.
AGGAGGTGCTCCGAGATGGGAATCCAAGTACCACATCTTGGCTTCCCAGTGGTTCTGTTTCTTAGTGATCTCCTCCTACTGTTGGTTGTAAAGGCTTTCTGGAGGCCAGATGAGTCCTTTTTCAAAATCATCACCCATTTCCTGGCTTTGGACTGCACCAAGAGGTTGCTTGTTCTCACCCCCAGGAAGTCTTCGAGCTACAAACAGCACTGATCAGGGCACGAAGGGACCCAAGCCCCAAACCCCAAGTCCAGATCAGTCAGTCATGAAGATTTCAGACGAGTCAGTGATCCTTGTGTAGCTTACATATTTTTCATTTACAAATTAAGCAGATATCTAGAAATGGTCCAATCATGTGTTCTAAAAGCAGCTTCTACTTGGTCTATCCAAAGGGTCATTACACATTTATTTTGATTATTTGTTTTATACTTAACAAGCATGCCGTAAGCAAACATTTATTATTTATTGCACACTTAACAAAGGAACACAAATTAAGTTACTATTAAAATAGGTAAGGAAACAGAATCAGAGAGCCTTCCACTGCATACCAGAACCAGAACTCAGGACAGAGATCTTGCCATTGCAACCCTCCTCAGGGGGTGGGCGTGGGATGTCAAAATTAGGTCTGGAGAGCAAAAAGGGGTGGTCTTCATTCTGTCAGGAGCTCAGAGTCCCTTCCTGCATCCCATAAAGGAGCATTTCAGCAAAGAAAGGAGATTATTCCATGGAAAAGAGCTTCTGGGAATGGTCTTAAGCTCTCAAAACCAAAGACCAAGGGGTGAGCCACAGAAATAAATATGAAAACCAGAATGAGATACTTTAAATGTACCCTCCATCTTACAAACATTTGGAGATCAGTTTCCACATCTACATAGAGACCCTTCAGTTCCTTCAACATATGTGTGCCTCTCGTCCTCCCAGCTCTGTGATCTCAAAATGAGAAGTGGCCATAAAGGCCATTAAGCCCAACACCTGCCGCATTGGTATTCCTGAGGTCTCCAGTGAAGCAAAGATCATTATCTCCTGCCGCTGCAAATTCCATCTTTCGGTCAGAAAATTCTTCCTTACACGGAACTGAAATCTGGCTCCTCCTTGGTCTTCCATCCCTTGCTCCACGTTCTGCCTCTCAGGACCATATTTCAACCTATGTCTGTCTCATTGGTTTGGAATTTTTGTAGGTGAATATGTACACTCGTTCCCTCAGTATCCTCAGCATCCAGGGGGGATTGGTTCCAGGAGCCCTGAGATACTGAAATCCAGAGATGCTCAAGTCTCTTATATAAAATGATGTAATATCTCCTGTATACTTTAAATATTGTTCTAATACCTACATAATACCTAACAACGCAAATGCTATGTAAATATTGTTATACTGTATTGGTTTTTTTATTTTTTTGTTGGATTTTTTTTTTTTTTAATATTTTTGAGCCTTGGTTGGTTGAATCCATGGATGCAGAAACCATGGATACAGAGGGCTGACTGTATATAGAAACAAAGCTACCCAAGACCTCAGCCCACAGTCACTCTGGTTGTTCTCCTGACCACATCACACTGCTGACTTCTAATGCATTTTGTGCCAACTTGAAATCCATTCTTTTATGGATTTTTCCAGTGCCATTTAGCACATATATTGCCATTTAGCCATTTATATTACTCACAAGTCATACCCTACTAAACACCCGTCAGATGGACTTGTCTACTTTATTGAGAAACGACAGAAGATAAACCTGCATGTCCAGCTGTTCATCTACCTCCACCCCACAGCCCAAGCCACATTCCCACCGCTTGTGGATGAAGCCCAGGGATGCAGATCCCATTCCAAGATCCCCGCTCCTGTTCTCAGATCCTGCCAGACCGAAAACTGTCTCCAGGACACAAGGCTATTCCAAGCAACATTAAGAGAGAGCTCTGTAGGAAAAGAGGATCTCGTCAACACAATTCTCAGAATAACAAAGCAGCCAGCAGGCAGGGCAGCAGGGTCAATTTGCTAATCACAGGGCTGGGAGCTTGTGATCCCTGATAGCGCCATTCTAAACCTGTGTCTTTCTAAAAAGAGAGAAAAAATGTTATTTTCTTTCACAGTTCTGATGGCACTGTTTGCCTTCAAGGTCCATGTAGTAAGTACAATGACGCCTCCCATTATTAGTGTGTTTTACCTTTTATTAAATGATTTCCCAGTCTCATTGAATCCCTTCCAACAACTATCCCAGGAAGTAGTATTATACCCACATTTAGTGATAGGAAAACTGAGGTTCAGAGAGGTTAAGTATATTCCCAAAGTCACACCAGCAATAAGTAGCAAAAGAAACACTGGTTTAGGAGACTCCAGTTCCAATTCTGGAGACTCCAGTTCCAATTCTGCTACATACAAACTGTTTTAACTCTGGTTAACTTAATTCTAAACCTCAGTTTCTACACCTGAAAATTGGAGATTAAAAGAGCCACTCTGCTTATATCTCAGAGCAGTTATAAGGATCATATGAGATAATGAGAGTGAAAGCCCTATGGAAAAGGATAAGGCGTTATAAAAGTGTAGGGGATTATTGTGTGATTACTTGCAAATGACTGTGCATTCCATTACAAATACAAAAAGCAGTGAGATCATTCGCAAGACAAAGAAACATTAAGGCTCTGGGAATTAAGGGAAAATGATTTGATGTTCTACGGGGTTATGTCTATATGCCACTCACTCTTGCAGTTCAAAGCTCAGCAGCAGCTGTCAGATTTTCCAACTCCAAGTCACATATGTCTACAGGATGGCTCAAGACAAAATCTCCCTTTTCAGCTAAAAGCAAATGCTGGGCCAAAAGGAGGTAATAGAGATGGACGTTTCAAAGACCCCCTGAGATTCTCAGTTCCGGAAATGTGGCCTGCGATGTTTTCCTTGGAGAAGCTGTTAGAAACACAGGCTCCAGTCTCTCTGAAATAAGCCCGTGGGGAAATAAACATACAGTAAGGAGCTATTTTCCAGAGAGCACTGAGGATGCTCCCAAGCATGAATTAATCAAGGGCACAGGGTATTTCAAGCTGCAGATACCAAAGAGCTAGTAATCTCCAACCCACTGAACCTTCCAGCCCAGCTCACAAGCTTACCCTGGAATTCTAGCATCCCTAGCAGTGCGCAGCAGGCTGAGCCATCAGATGAGGCTCATTTACATACCAGGTCTTGCTGAAGATCACCTGGGGGCCGCAGGGGACCCAAGGAGCTCTGAGAGCAAGCTGGTCTGGCTTCCTTCGGGCCTTTCCCAACATGCTACTTGTCGGGATTCTCTTCAATTCCTGAAAAGAGCCAAGTCATCTCTGTCATTTGTAGAGGGGCTGGATCTTTGCCAGAAATCCATTCCCAAGGCTGATGAGCACAGAGCCCAGTGAGGACTGTTTTCTGGTTTGCTTTTTATCGTTTGATTCCTGTGCTGATCATTTGAGAAAGGCACTAAAGTAATTTATGGCATAGATGTGTGAGCATCTACTCTATGTGTGTGTGCTTGAATCCCCAGTGATGTTGCAGCAACAAGCTGTGAGATACAAACAACTTCAAGGAGCTCACAAATCCAGTTCAAGACAGAGACTGACTGCAATTGAAGGACAAGATGTTGTAAACTCTATGAGTTCTGTAGAATCCGTCCCAATGGGTGGGTTAGACTTTTGGGCTAGGAATTAAAAGAGGATGGGGCAGGGGGGCACAGATGAAGGAGCAAAGGGCATTCCAGGCAGAAGGATATATTTAAGCCAGACACAGTGGCATATGCCTATGGTCCCAGCTACTTAGGAGGCCAAGGCAGTATTACTTAAGCCCAGGAGTTCAAGACCAGTCTGGGAGACATAGTGAGATTCCCATCTTAAAAAAAAAAGAAAAGAAAAGAAAAGAAAACATTTGAACCCTAGCAATGACTGAAAAGATATGACAAAGACCAGCAAGTTAAAGTCAAGCTTAGAAAATGTGGGCCGAGCATAGTGGCTCACGCCTGTAATCCCAGCTACTCGGGAAGCTGAGGCAGGAGAATGGCTCAAAACCGGCAGGAGGAGCTTGCAGTTAGCTAAGATGATGCCACTGCACTCAAGCCTGGGCAACAGGGCGATACTCCGCTTCAAAAAAAAAAAAAAAAAAGAAAGAAAAAGAAAATGTGTAGGTCACTAGTGAGAGAGGTGAGCAGACAGATAGGAATAAACAGAAGTTAACTCAGAAAGATAGATTGAAGTCAGTTTGTTGTAGGCTAAGGTAATTGAATTCTATTTCTAAAAGCAGAGTGAAAAATAAATAAATAAATAAACAAATAAATAAATAATAAAAGCAGAGTGTTCCTTTATTTTGAGATGCAAAGCTCTGATTACACCATTGATGAGGTTAAGAAAATAGGCTCTTTTGACTCCTCGCTGACATATAATAACAACAATAACTACTAAAATGTAATGAGTGTTTACTCTGTGCTAGGTATTATGCTAAGCAGGTTACATACATTATCTCATTTAACCCCAGCAATGACCCTGTGAACTAGCCACTCTCACTCCCATATTACAAATGGGAAAACAAAAACTTAAAGGAAAAGTCAGATGCTCAAATCTCAGAAATAGTAAGTGCAACATGCCATAACTAACTGCTTCACATTGCAAACTCAACCCCTGCAATTCCAGACTGCACTCCCCAGTTTTGGTCTTCTTTCTCATTGCCCAGATTCTCCCCATCTCATTTCTAAGAGATCTAATACTCTTCACATAACTAGCGTGCATAACAATCCCGTATCACAAAAATATCTGTCTCTGAAATAGTTGACACAAGTTTATATTTGTTTCTGTCTCTCCATTAGATCCTTGGGATCAGGAATCTTGCCTTTCTTGTCAGTCAGTGTACACAGTGAACACTCAATAGGTATATATTTAGTCAGACAATGTCTGTGAAGGTTGGAAGTTAACACAATACTGGCTATAATTTCAGACCTTTTTAGCACAGATATTGCACCAATCTCAGCAAGGTTCCCAGAGTCCAAAGGGGAGACGCAACCAGGTTGCAAAATGCAGGTCAAAGACCTTGTGCACGGGACATCCTGACGGTCCTGCAGCTACTCCGTGGTTGCAGGACCCTGAACCTCCAGCAGGTGTGCCAAGAACGAAGATCTTCACAGGGAGCTGGACAGATTAAACCTTTCCTTGAAAAAGTGAAAAGGCCATGTCCCACTGAAATGGGGATTTGAATTAAAGAAGGTGTGTCTAACAAAGTGGCCCAGGGGTAAGGGAGCTCTAGGCTGAGAGGTCTTAGACCCATCACATCTTGTGACTCGTGCTGAGCCACTTTGTGTCTCCTTGTGCTAAACCACTCTGTCTCTCAGTGTTTAGCAAAAGGAAGGGTAGACACAGCGGTTTTTTAACTTTTTTATGTAGCCGCAGAACTTTTCCTTTAAATGGATGCTTTGACGATGCTTAGCTTACAAAGTAGGTAAAAGCAGAGCTGCTCAAGTTGGCTCTAGCGGTCCCCTTACTTCCTCCACTTCTCACCACTTTTCACCTCCCTCCGTGTTATAATCCCCAAGATGACTCCTGGAGTCTCTCAGGCTCAGAAGAGCACAGCTTGAAAACCGTCAGCCTTATGAGCTCTTCATAGTACCTTCCAGGTCTGATTCCAGTAAATTCCAAGGTCTGATGTATACCTCCTTAACAAGCAGCTCTGCATTTTTGCCAGTGGTACAGGCAATACATGGCGTAGATGGGGAGCAGCAAGGAAGAAAGAAGTCTCAAATTAAATAACTTAGATTATACTCTACTTACAGCCAGGTGCAGTGGATCAGGCCTGTAATCCCAGCACTTTGGGAGGCCGAGGCGGGTGGATCACTTAAGGTCAGGAGTTCAAGACCAGCCTGGCCAACATGGTGAAACCTTGTCTCTACCAAAAATACAAAAATTAGCCAGGCGTGGTGGTGCCCGCCTGTAATCCCAGCTACTTGGGAGGCTGAAGCAGGAGAATCACTTGAACCTGGGGGGCAGAGGTTGCAGTGAGCCAAGAATGCACCATTGCACTCCAGCCTAGGTGACAGAGCAAGATTCTGTCTCAAAAAAAAGATTATAATCTATTTAGTACCTGTGTTCTCTCAAGCAAGTTATAAGCAAGTTATTTCATCTCTCTAAACCTCAGTTTTCTCATCTGTAAAATGGAAAATAATATTGTTTACCTACTAAGGCTTTTATGAGAATTAGCTAATAAACTAGTTGACAGAATGCTACAATATTACAATCATTCCATCCATAAATGTTTCTAAATCCTCAAATGGAAAAGCAGGCAGTACTGAGTTCAGGGCAAAAAAAAAAAAAAAAAAAAAGGTGCTCAATAAGTAGCAGGAACTGGTTCCTTTCCTCCCTGGACTTATCAACATGTTCAATTTGAACCAACAACATGACAGCAAGCAAGAGTTACTGGATGAAACACATTTTAGGTCCCAAATTCTCTACAGCTCATCTTTGAAAATCTTAACAGCTTATCTCTGAAATCTCTGAAACTCACGACCATCTTACACTTCCAAAAGTGACACCCAAGACAGTGGAGGATAAAGAAATGTGAGTTGGAGAAAAACACTGCTCCAGGTCATTGGCACAGGAAGAAGTGTGAAGCATGGCATCCCCACTCCTGACTTCCACAGCAACCAGCCAAGTGGCCAGAGAAATCCCATCTGCTCTCCGAGCCTCAATTCCCTTGTCTGTAAAACAGGAACAAGAACAATCCTACCTTCCCCCTCACTATGATGTTGTACGAACAAAGAAGCCAACAGGTGTAAAAATATTTCATATAGCTCTACGACTATAAAAAATATTGCCATTTTTATTAGAAACTCAAGTAAAAAGTTGAAGCACTGCAAAAAGTTACTTAGAATGTGCCCAAAATGTAAGACTCACCCCTACTCCAATTGCAAGATTCCCTGTTGTCCACCTGAGTTACTGCCGAGATTCCCGGCACATCCTAAAGATGCATTTCGTTGAGATTTTCCCAGTTGACTCCTCACCAGTTTTCTAAACAACACAAATGACAGTATCTACTCACCCTCAGGCCAGCCTCAAGACCTCCAGGATGAGCCCAATCTACGTGTTTAGCCACATCTCCCTTTATATTGCTAGAAGAACCCCTGGTCCCAGGCAAGAGCACACCCTCAATTCCACAGGACTCAAAACTTGGCTCATGCTTTCCCTGCCTTGTGCTGTGCCTCCAAATCTGAGTGCAAAATCTCTTTACTGTACAGTGGGGAAGTGGGCCCCTTGGGAGTGTTTTGTGATTGGGGTATGGCCACGAATGTCTTCACTAGCCCACCGCTTCTCTAAAGATGGCCCCACCAACTCCCAGTGCATAAACATCCACATCAAGATAAAAAGGAAGATGTCTGTAGTTCTTTGCAGTCCACAAAACTTCGCACACATCTCCTCTTTTTAAATGCTTACTATCAGATGTGTCCATGATGCCTATTTTACAAATTTTATAGTAAGTGGCTGAGCCAGTAACCATGTGCAAGCCTTTGGCACCAAAGCCTGTGCACGCTGCTCTCTCTTCCCCCAAATGGGTGTAATTTAAACCATTCTATAAGGCCAGGCATAGTGGCTCATGCCTGTAATCCCAGCACCTTGGGAGGCCAAGGCAGAAGGACTGCTTGAGCCTAGGAGTTCGAGACCAGCCTGGGCAACATAGCGAGATCTTGTCTCTACAACAAAGAGAAAAAATATATATATATTTGATATGTATATGTATTTAAATATATGCATATATTTAAATATACACATATTTAAATATATTTAAATATAAAATACATCTTTTAGTGTTTTTATATTTTATTATAATGATATTATAATATATACTATATCATATAAAATAAATTGTATTATAATATGTTGTTTTATAATTTACTATATATATTATAAAATATATAATTTATAAAATTATGTATAATTTAATTATAACATAATTATATTATATATAATTATAATATATAATATATACTTTATATTTTTATTATATTTTTATTGTAAATAAAATATATATAAATTGTTTTTCTTTCCTTCTTTTTGCCAGCAAATATATATAAAATAAACCCTGCAATAAAAGGTACAGGAGGGCTGGCTCCACAGCCAGCTCACCACATGACACTGGACAAATCACTTTCCCTCTATGAATCACAGTTTCTTCATCCATAAAATGAGGGTTCTAGAGTCACCTCATATCTACACACCCTTTTCCCTCCTAAGGAAAGGCTTCAGAAATGAAACCTTCAGGAGGAGCGAACAAGGTAACATCTCACATATGTTTAGTCAGCTCCATCCCTGAGCTTCCCCTCCCAACCTCGAAAGCGCATCCAAAAAGAATGAAAAGGGAGCAACATGAATATCAGAAAGCACCGGGACCCTGCAGGGCAGCACAAGGAACGCACGCGGCTGCCATCCCCAGGCAGACAAGCAAGCCACTCCTCAGGAACAACTGCAGTCATGGTCACAGCGCGTGAACCTTGTCAGCAAATTGCTGGTTTGAATGGCAATTTTTTAAAAGCTCAAGATGCAAGAGCATTGATGCAGATAACAGTCTGCTCCCTACATGCCTCATGGCTTATGGGCTTCACACAGGAGTCCACGGAATAATCTCTCTTTTTCACATCTCTCTTCGGTATCAGCAAGTACTGCTGCTGCCTGACCACAACTCTTGCTTGGATATGGAGACAGTATCTGTGTGGCAGGCCACTGTGCCCTTTCCATGTATTCTCTAAAAGTCCAAATGCTGGCTGTCAGAGCCCTCCCAGAACCACAGAATCCTAAATCTGGCAAAACTCAAGTACCCACTCGTCTAACTCCTGTAAACTACAGTTGGAGACATTCATTCATTCAAACAGCACTACTGATGTTTACACGGTGCATGGTGTCAAGACGAAGCTACGTTTCTGCTCTCAAGGACCTGCTCCAGTATCTTAAATGGCTTCCCAATGGCAACAGGGGAAGTCCAAGTGCTTAATCTCACAGCTCCAAGTTCTCCATAACCGGGACTGAAGCTTCCATTGCCACCATAAACTTTCTCCCATTGCCACTCAACATACATTCTTTGCTTTATTCAAACTAAACTCTTGGCTCACCTTGTCCCCTCTGCTTGACCCGCTATCCTTCCACCCCCAACACCAAATATCCATGTCCTACACATCACCAAGCACACTGGTAGTCTTCAACAGGAAGGAGATGACCCTTTGGAGAAGACAGTTATTTATCTGTGGTGTCTTCATGTATTAAAGGACATCTAGCTTCCCTGGCCCCAACCACTAAATGCCAATGGCATCCTGATGTCCAGTCATTGGGACAACAGAAAACACCCCATTATGCTTTTATTTTATTTTATTGAGATGGAATCTCACTCTGTCACCCAGGCTGGAGTATAGTGGTGTGATCTCACCTCACTGCAACCTCCACTTCTTGGGTTCAGGCCACTCTCCTGCCTCAGCCTCCCGACTAGCTGGAATTACAGGCATGCGCCACCACTCCCAGCTAATTTTTGTATTTTCAGTGGAGATGGGGTTTTGCCATGTTGGCCAGGCTGGTCTCGAACTCCTGAATTCAAGTAATCCACCCGCCTTTACCACCCAAAGTGCTGGGATTACAGGCATGAGCCACCACGCCCGGCATCCGTCACGTTTTTAAATGCCCCATAATGAGATGGTACTACTCCCAAAAGAGAATCACTGGATCACAGACTATGTGACACGCCCTGCTCCCAGCCCAGTCAGAATAATCTCTCTTCCCTGGATTTGCTGAGCCTGCTATTTAGGGCATTGATCAACATCTTCCTTGCCCTGTTCTAACTGTGCACCTGACTTATTCTCCTTCCCACTACTGGCTCCCAGTGGAAGAATCCTTGACTTCTCTCTCCCCACATTGCCAAATCCGGCTCAGGGACAGGTCCGTAGTAAGTGTTTAATAAACGTTTGTGAACAAATTTTGTAAACAAGACAGCTGTCCTGGGGCATGACTCCCAGGAGGAGATTAAACGGAACTGGAAAATTACAAACCAACCCCTGTCGTCCAAAATAAGAACTCAGTTCAGAAACTGAAAGTGGGCAACTAGCCTGTTTTTTCAGGGTATTAATTATATTAAGTTTATATATTTTACATAAATAAACAAATATTAAACATAATTTCATAGTGTAATTATATTACAGTGTTATAATTAATTATAAATATTAAGTATTTCAGAATAATAACTCCTGGGGATTTTAGATGGATAAATTGGGGGTAGATATATTCTGTCGGCTGCTCAATCAGAGCCCGTTGCCACCAGCTAGAGTGCCTTTCTGCATCACAGAAGCAGACTTAAAATTACATTCCCCATACTTCCTCAAAGCTAGTAAATTAGGTTCCACCAGTAACATTTCCTTGTGTGAGATCTGGAAGGTGGAAGTGAAGCTGAATCTTCCTGCTACCATTTCTAATGGCAAGCAACACCAGGAAATCATGAAGGGCAAAAGGACACTCCATATGCCAATCCAGTGCTCCATCACTAACTATTAAGATGTTGAGAGAAGTTTCTGAGGCCTCAGCAGTGGCTTCCTAATCACATCTTCCTTATCCCTGGATTGTGGCTAACCAGCCTGACCAATATGATGAAACCCCATCTCTACTAAAAATACAAAACTTAGTGGGGCATGGTGGCACGCGCCTGTAATCCCAGCTACTCGGGAGGCTGAGACAGGAGAATCGCTTGAACCTGGGAGGCAGAGGTTGTGGTGAGCCAAAATCGCACCACTGCACTCCAGCCTGGGCAACAAGAATGAAACTCTGTCTCAGAAAACAAAACAAAAAAAATTCTTAAATCCAGTAGCTCCAGATGTAGTCTGCATCCCACATCAGTCTTTTCAACAATTTTGTTATCATCTCTTTCCTGTTAAATTACACAGAATGTCTTTCCTGAACTTTGTTAGATGCAGGAGGGAAAAAATAAATAAATAAATAAACGGATCACTCATTTTTCTATTTATTTATTTAGCTAAGACCTATGTCTGTCTATATCTAAAAGCTTCTCCCTTGCCTCTGTGAAGGAACAAAAAATATTTCACTTCAGTATAAGAAGTCAAATAGGGTCAGGCACAGTGGCTTACGCCTGTAATCCCAGCACTTTGGGAGGCCAAGGCGGGTGGATCACCTGAGGTCAGGAGTTCGAGACTAGCCTGGCCAACATGGTGAAACCCCAACTCTACTAAAAATACAAAAATTAGCTGGGCATGTTGGTGTGCACCTATAGTCCCAGCTACCTGGGAGGCTGAGGCAGGAGAATGTCTTGAACCCAGGACGGGGAGGTTGCAGTGAGCCAAGATCCTGTCATTGAACTCCAGTCTAGGCAACAGCAAAACCCCATCTCACAGGAAAAAAAAAAAAATCCAAATAGACCTAGAACTCCAAGGTAACATAAGCAGTAGATCTAATCAGCGAATCAGAGTTACACAAACTAGTTTATGGACAATATAAACGCTAATTCATATACAATGAAGCATGGTTGTAGCGTAACTGCTGATCCTTTCCTGAGGATTCCTGGCTTGACCTTTGTTTTCCTGACTTGCCAGTGAATACTCAGCACCATACAGGTGTGCCTGCTGCATACCTGGTGGCTCTACCTCTGGGCAGCTCCAGAGAGATGTCTGTTCCTCCTTTTTGGCCAAAAGGAGCCTCCATTGTGTTTTCCAACAATGGCTCCGGCAAATTTTCCAGTCCCACATGCTCTTCCAGAACTCAGCCACCCCACCAAGACGTAAAGTCGATTGCCTCTGCCCTTGAATTTAAGTGACCTGGGGACTACTCCAACCAATCAAGTATAGTGAGATGATGCGTCTACAGCTTCTTTCCGCACCTGCTAGCGCTCACTTGCTCTCTGTCTTTCTCCCTCTCTCCCTTCCTCTCAAGGCTTGCCTTTTGGAAGCAGCCACCAGGCTGTGAGGAAGTCCAGACCACATGGAAAGACCACATGTAGATATCCTGACCAAGAGCCCTGGTTAACGTCTCAGATGTCATGTGAGTGAGTGAGCAACATGTACCTCTAGCACCCAGCCTTCGAGTCTGCCAGCTGAGGTCCCAGGCACTGTGGAGCACTGAGGTGTCATTCCCCCTTTGCTCTGTCCAAGTTCCTGATCCAGGTAACCCATGAGCATACTCAACGATCGTTATATACCACTGAGTTTAGGGGTAATTTGCTACACAGTAATAAACGATTGGAACAAAGCCCAGCCCTTTCTTTTACCTTCACCTGGTGCCTGCTCTGACCATGCAGATGTGCCTTTCTCATCTGGTGACCCACGTTTTTCATGGACACCAGTTTCTCTAGCGTTGTCAGGTGTGGGCAGAAGGACAGGGGTGAGTTCTGCAACAATAATAGCTCTGAGACACTGCATAGTTCGTGGGGAAAGCAAATGAATCAACGTAAACATGAGACCAAACAACCCCAGTCAGCTCTGTCTACCAAGTAAATGTGAGGAGGTGATGCTGCTTCTCTATTACCTCATCTGTAAGATGGGCTTGCTAATGCCTGACTATTGAAGAAGTTATGAGGATGAGATGAGAGGATGTGTGAGGAGCACTCCACCCAGTGCCTACAACATCAGATACCAAAGTCTATCCACCGTACCCTTCAGCTGACCCAGGGCTTCCATCTGCAAATGTGATTCAAGTCTACAGAATAGCACAACAGCTATATTGCTCTCTTACCCAGCATCAAGCCCAGGCCCTTATACATAGCAGGTAGTTAGAAAACATTAAGCCTGTGCTCTACACCAAGCAAAGCTTCTATCATTTCAAAACAATAAGGTATAGTGTTTAGGAGTGTGGTCCCTGGAGCCACTGGCCTGAGTTCAGCTCTGTCACTGGCTGGTGGCCTGGGGCAACTTATCTAAGCTCCTTGTGCATTTGTTTCCCTATTTATAAACAGGGATAACAATAACACCATCCTCATAGGTTTCTTTAGAGGATTAAGTGAAACAATATGAATAAAGCAGCTAGAACAGTGACTGGCACATAGCAATCGCCTGCTGCGTGTCACCAAGTGTATAAACCTAGAAGCAATCTTAGGACACAGGTATACAAATGAGGTTTTACAAATGAGGAAACTGAGACTCAAATTATGTAACTTGTGCAAGGTCAAAGGTAGGGGCGAGATCCAAATCTAACTCCGTGGCCTTCCACCCAAATCCAAAGCTCTTTGCACCTCAGCATCCTGCTTTTCGATATGCACGCCTAATGGAAAAATGTATTTAACTAGAAGGGGGAAAAAACAGCCCAGACATAACGGGGTTGCACCTTGGGAGCTTTCTGGGTATCACAGGATGATAAGGCCAATGTCATAAGCCCTGCCCTTCAGCACAGTCAGCTCCTGTGGGTAAAATTAGCTCAGCTCTGCTCCAGTGCTGCCTGGAGCCCCAAGGCAAAACTCACCCCAGGCACAGCATGACCTCACCTGACCCTCACTCTTAAGTAGGGTCCCTCATGCACCTCATAAGGGCCTGAGATGACTCATTGTGCTCTTTCCTGTCTCTGGTGCTGAGGTCACCTCTATGCTATACAGAAAGGCGGCTGTGAAGGAGAAGTAAAGATGAAAACGCAGGCAACCATTCTGCACTCGCTTCCTCCAAGGCAGCTCACAAGCAAGGAGCGGAGTGCCTGCCTGCCATGCCAGCTGTGTACCGGGGAAATAAAGCTCTGCTGAGTTATATAACCCAGCTCAGGAGCAAATGACAGACACTAGCCCAAATGGCCTCCTGAGATTACCATCCTTATTCTACTCTGGTGGTGATGGTATCGAGCAGGGAATAGGCCTATTCAATATCCTTCAGTCCTGCAGAACACGGCACAATAACCATGACCGTAGGGGTCTCCTCTGTACTGTCCCACCCAATACCACCAGAATGGAAAGCCAGTCTTAAACGTCGCCATTCCTTGGACCCTCTATGCTCCCATCCCTGCCTGGCTAGAATTTTTACCTCAACTCCCACAATTGTGTAAATCTACACAATTTATTATTCGGCATTTATTTGCTCAACAAATATCACCTGCACACCTAGTTTTGACTTGAAGATACAGAAATGAAAAGAATTACCCTTGCCCTCAAAGAAATGCAGCCCAGTTCAACAAATGGCCTAAAATGGAGGAAGCAGAGACAATAGTGGTCAGAGGCGTATTCCAAGCAGAGGTGGTATCAGAGCAAAATCTTGAAAGGACTGATAGAGTGGGCAGTGGTGTTTCAGACAAGGGAACACCATACGTGAGGTCACGCGAGCTGCAGAAAATCCTGGGTATATTCCTAGAGCACAAGATCATCTCAGAGATTAGTGAGAAGAGGACGGAAAGAGACAGGGGTCAAATCACTGCCTGCCTCTTTCCATTCCTGTCCCTTAGTTCATGCAAAGGATTCTGAATTTACCCTGAATGAGGAAAGCATTGAAGGATTTTAAAAACAGGGACGAAGCATGAACAGATTTGCATTTTTGGAATATCACTCAGGAAGAAAAGAGAGAATAGGATGGATGAGGGTAAGAATAGAAAAAGAAGGCCAGCTGAGACTGCTGAAGCACTTCAGGAGAGAGATGCTGAGGGCCTAAATGGAGGACAGGCTCCAAAGGTAGAGGGAGGAGGGAGGTGGGCAGGACGTGTTACCGTGGTTGACTCAGTAAGACTGAGGACAGTCAGAGGCAAGAGTGAGGGACACAGAGGAGGCCATCCGGAATGAGTCCCAGTTTCCAGGATTGGACAATGTCACTCACCAAGTTAACAATGCCAGAAGACGCAGTGAGTCCCACGCAACTTTGGGATTTCCAACTGGAGTGTCCAAAAGGCATGTAGGAGTGTGGAGCTGAAGTTCAGGAGTTCCAAACTGGAGATAAACACCTAGCAGTCATGAGACAAAGCTCTGCAATGCCTATATTTATGGGATGCAAGAGACAGCAAGAGTCTGTAAAGAAATCCCGAGGAAAGGCCAGGGAGGTAAAAGAATAACAAAACATCCAGAGACAGTGGGAGTGATCAACAGAAATAGCACCACCAAAGCCAAGTAAGAGCACTGCTAAAAAGGAACACATCTGAGCCCCCTAGACCCGCACAAGAACAACTTCCATCAGACCAAAATGGGTTAAGAAGCCAAAAGAAGGTGAGGCAGTAGACACAAATATAAAGGCAGAGGAGTAAAGAAGCGAGATGCCATGCTTTCAGAAAAGCATGTCCGTATAAATCTTACTTCCTCTACTAGACACAAGCTAGAATAGTGCCGTCCAAAAGCAATAGGATGCAAGCCACATATGAAATTGTTAATTTCCTGCAGCCACATTTTCAAAAAGCAAGAAATCATAGGAGAAATTCATTTTAATTTAACCCAATATATCCAAAATATTATCACTCCAAGAAGTAATGAACATCATATAATTTATCAGTAAGACATTTTATATTACTTTTTATACTAAGCCTTTGAAATCTGGTATGTCATACTTAATGGCACATCTCAGTTCAAACTAGCCACATTTTAAATGCTAAACTGCCATGTCATTCTAATTTAACTTTGATGAATCAGGGCTCAACATGGTAGCTGGCATGCTGTGTATTTTTTTCTAGTAATATGACAAAATGAATGGAAGGATGGATAGATACTTGCCACTTCATTGAGAAATTCAGTAAACTCTCTATAGCTGTGTTCTCTTTATCAACTACACAGTACTTTAAGTTTCTAGGCTTGGGTTATATTATGAGTAGAGCCTTGGTATAACTTAATATTAATGGCTTAAGTTTCATTCCTTCTAAATTTCCTCTGTTGCTTCAAAAATTACAAATCTTGTCAGCCTCTTTCTTTTTTCTTTTTTTCCTTTTTTTTTTTTTTTTTTTTTTTTTTTTTTAAAGACAGAGTCTCGCTCTTGTCGCCCAGGCTGAAGCGCAATGGCACGATCTCGGCTTATTGCAACCTCCACCTCCCAGGTTCAAGCAATTCTCCTGCCTCAGTCTCCTGAGTAGCTGGGAGTATAGCCACAAGCCACCATGCCCAGCTAATTTTTGTATTTTTAGTAGAGATGGGGTTTCACCATGTTGGCCAGGCTGGTCTTGAACTCCTGACCTCAGGTGATCCACCTGCCTTGGCCTCTCAAAGTGCTGGGATTACAGGCATGAGCCACCACATCCGGCCCAGCCTCTAACTTTCTTAGGTCAAAACAACTCTGAAACACTCGTCAGAAGACTACCACTCACACAGATCTCAAGCAAGCCACTTTACTCCTCTGAATGAACCTCAGTGTTTTCTACCATAAACGGGTATATAACTCTTAACTCTGCAAGTCTCATAGGCTCATTGTAAAACTCACATGAAACGGTGAAAACACTAACAAACTACACAAAAGTAAGGCAGAATCCACAGGTACCTCTCTATTATAAATGTATGTTATATGAACTTATAAATGTCAATCATGTCTACATGCATACATACATACATAAAACTCCACTTGGCTATCTTAATGTCAATATTTTGACTTCCAACATCATTATACTTCCCTTCTTCCCTCAAGAACTACAGAAGTTGTAGTCAACCTGATTTTCCTAGGAAAAAGAAACTGTGTTTTCCCTGAGTCATCACACTGAGGTTTGTAGAACTGGATAAAGCTTGCCTACAAAGTAGAGATGTAAACAGATTGGGCAGGATGGAGTGAGCCTGGTAGATGGTATGGTAGAGGCTCTGTCCTGTATGGGACTGACACCACTCACAGCCTAATAATGAAAACATTTCTCCAGCCCAAACAACTTCTAAGAGCTGAGTGGTAATAACTACTTGGTTCCATTCTGCTTTCTGGTGATACACAGAAATATCTGGGAAATCAGAAAAGGTGTAAAGCTGAAATGAGGACTTCTTATCAGCACAATTACTAAGTAGAGAGGAAAAAATTGAGATGATCAACTGGATTCTTTTACTGTCTAAATTCACCATCAATATACTTCATAAAATATCTTCCTTCAATAGCCCATGGCTAACTGACCAGGAATCAGGGCCACTCACCAACAGAGAAGAGGGAGCTCCTCTGACCATTCAGCACTCTAATTTTATCAGGGAAGAAACCATGAGAACCAGAGGAGTACCTAAAGGACCAAAGGTGGTGAGTGGGGACTCACCCATGTAACATAACACATCAGTGGCAGAGCTGAGCCTTAAACATTGTTCATCAGAATCCAAATCTTTTGCTGGTTCCGTTTATGTGACCCTCAATTTTTTAAGTCAAATTAAAAACTACCCACTGACTAATCCAGCCAGATAAAACTATTGACGCATAGGTTGCACAGTGTAACTCCAGGAAAAATTTAAAAATAGATAAACTCAGCTGCAAATGACGTGTAACCCAAACTCTATCCTATTAGCAGAAAAAAAAAAAAAGAACATTCCACTTGCTATTTCTCAACCACACATTTTCCATAGCCAGCGAAGTTCTTATGGCAAAGCAGTCATCAAAACTAGTGTCCAGCAGACCACACACGCGAACGTGTCACCCTTCAGTGCCTGACCACACACAACAGAGCTCAGACTTGTGCCAATATCATGTCTTGTAAGGAGCAGTGGAAAGCAGGGCTAGTTTATAAAATTTTGTTGTTGTCATCACTTAACGAACACTTACATGGCACTTGTTGTATGCCAGGCAATTTTTTACATACCCTAGAAATATTAACTCATTTAACCTTTCCAAAAACCTTGTACGGTAGCTACAATTATCATCATTCCCATTTTACAGATAAGGAAACTGAGACACAGACATAGATCTAGACAGCAGCAGAGTGGGAACTGAATCTAGGCAATCTAGCTCATGGTCCATGTTCTTCATCACCATGCTATGTTGCCTCTCAGTGGATTTTGTTTTCCTTGTTGTAATGGTTGAGGGAGGAGAGGTACCAGAACACCAACTTTTTCATGTACAGTAATAAACATGAAAGACATACAAACTGACACGCTATCTTCAGCATAATCAGCACACTCTCTCTCTAAAGTCAAGTTATAGGACAGGCCAAATCTCAACCAGGAACATGTTACTGATTTACTCTAAGAAAGCCCTGTCACAACACCATAAATACGAAGTGTCCATGTGGTCAGCCTATTCTTTCTATCACCATCAGGAGGCTGTTTCACAGGAGTAAGAGTCAAGTCAAAGTCTCAGCGGCAGCAAAGAAGACCAACAGAAACATCATCTCCCCAAGAATGGTCTTGCTGAAGGTGCTGGAAAGCAGGAGGTCTGAGGCCCCGTCTTCCCGGAGCACTGCCAATGCCTGGAGCAAGAACTCTTGTCCTTGTTCTGCAGAAGAGGATACGGATACCTCCAGTTTTTGTCACCAGTTACATTTCTAGGCAAGAAAAGGGCCCAGTTTCTCATGGATGTCACTCACTGCGAATTCCCAGGAGAGAGAGGCCACATAGTGGAAAAGTGGAACGTTCAGACTTTGCAGTCAGACGAGACTGAGCTCAAACCCTGTTCCTGCCATTGTGTGACTTTGTGCAAGTCACTTCAATATGCCGAGTTCTTGATTTCCTAACCTGTAAAATGAGTGAAGAATGAAAATTCCTACCTCATGGAGTTACTAGCAGATTAGAAACAATGTTTGCAAGCTGCCTAACAGCTGGCACGTGATAGCTATTATTTAAAATAAAAGTAAAAATGATCTCATCTTGATGTTTCCCCTACCCTGTGGGAGAGATTAAATGGATGCGCTGCTCTTTCTCCTTTCTTCCCTGCTGTTAATGGGACAACTGAGCTCACAATTACCTGAGCACGAAATCCCTTGGACCTGAACCCCTCAACTGTCCAGTCAAGTCCTGTGCTGTTTCACACACTGGTGTTCTTGCCCATGATCTCTCTTCTTCCTAGAAAGTTCTTTACCAAACTCCTATTCATCTTACAAAACCCAACTCAAGCATCACCAACCCCATGAAGCCTTTCCAATCACTGCCTCCTCTGTGCCTTGTGGGCACATCAAGTACTATATTGAAGATGCTATAAGATAGTTGTATATAACCACATGAGAAACTGACATTCACCAGTACACAGAGATATAGCAACACAGGTTGCTAAAATATTTAAACATTTCCTCACTCATTGCTAAACAGTTTACGTTTTGAGGCTCCCCGTTGTCCTAACACTATCCCAATTTTCCCAATCTCCCACTTAGGAACCCTTGAACCTCTCCAAGGTCCAGCAACTAAAGTTCCCCTCTGGCAGACCTAGAGTTCTTTCAAAACAGTGTTATACATATTTAAATATCATCTCTCTGTCTGCATGGATAACTTGCCTACTAAACTCAACATTGATTTATATGCTTTTGGGAACAGAACAGATATTAACTACTGGAAAAGATGCTCCTTGAGGTCCAGAAGCACATGACTCCCCAGCATCCAGAACACTCGGCTACAGTGAGCCCGTAGCAACTGCTGAATTGATCCAGTGTCTCCTATGCCTCCCCTCCTCAGCCACCAGCTGGTTCACAGTGGACCTTCAGTGAGTGAGCGCTCACTGGCTGAGCTGACTGCCGCGCTGAATCAAACTGTGGGCTCAGACTGAACTTGATTCCAGTTGCCGCAGTCAGATAAGCCATCTCCCTGACTCCCGGCTGCTGCCCCTCCATTCCATCCTACCCCCTTCCAGTGGCATAACCGAAAGGCCAGCTCTCAGCTCCACACCTTTTATGGTCCTCTGATGGCCACAAATGAAATCCAAACTCTCCTGAGGATGGCAAAGGGGGTCTTCATTCTAAGAATAAGGAAACAACCAAAGAAATAGTTGTTTCCTCCAAGCACACAAAGCACAGCAAATAAATATAAGAAGATATCCTTTAAAAATTAACCCAACTGTTAAAAACAGCTCCTTGTGTTTTTAAAACCAACGGGGTTTTTTGTTTATGTTTTTGATTTGAGACGAAGTCTCGCTCTGTCACCCAGGCTAGAGGGCAGTGGTGCAATCTCAGCTCACTGCAACTTTGGCCTCCCGGGTTCACGTGATTCTCACATCTCTGCCTCTCAAGTGGCTGGGATTCCAGGCATGCAATACCATGCCCAGTTCATTTCTGTATTTGCAATAGAGATGAGGTTTCACCATGTTGGCCAGGCTGGTCTCGAACTGTTGACCTCAGGTGATCCACCTGCCTCGGCCTCCCAGAGTACTGGGATTACAGGCGTGAGCCACCATGCCCGGCCCCAACTGGGGTTTTAAAAACGGTTGCACATCAAACTTATTCACTTCATCTTCTTTCATCGTCTAGTGAAATAGGAAGAACAGGGATTATTTTCCTTCATTTTAACAATGACGGGGAGGTGACTTGCTCAACTTACACAGTTGGTTCACATTATGGCCGGGGCTAAATTCTAACCTCGAGAATCTTAATCTAGAGCTGTTGGTTCCCCCAGATCAGGTCATCTCAGTGCACAGCCTTATGGACTAGGATGTAAAAACACAACGTGCAACTCTGTCACTCCTGTCTTCTACTGCTGTCATATTCTGCTGCTTAGCGCTTGTCAACCTCTGAAATATGCACCTGTTTACTTTGTTGTCTGTCTTGCCTCCTAGAATGCAAGCACTTATGAGAACATGGACTTTGCCTGCCTCCTTCATCACTACATCCCCAGAGCCTAGAACAGAGCATGGCACAGTTAGACATGAAAAGAAGAGGCAACGTGGAGTCAGACCCCACATTGACTCCTTCTCCCTCACTTACCAGCAGCCTAGCCATGGACAAGTAACTAAACATCTCCAAGCCTCGATCTCCTCATAATTAAAATCCAAAGAATGGGCCGGGCATGATGGCTCACACCTGTAATCCCAGCACTTTGGGAGGCTGAGGCGGGCAGATTACATGAGGTCAGGAGTTCAAGACCGGTCTGGTCAACACAGTGAAACTCCATCTCTACTAAAAAATACAAAAATTAGCCAGGCATGGTGGCACACACCTATGATCCCAGCTACTTGGGATGCTGAGGCAGGGAGAATTGCTTGAACCCTGGAGGCAGAGGTTACAGTGAGCTGAGATCACACTACTGCACTCCAGCCTGGGTGACAGAGACAGACTTCATCTCCAAAAGAAAAAAATCCAAAGAATGACACCTACCACCTACATTACAGTGTGTGTGGGAGGAGTAAAAAAAATATTGGCCATTTCTCCACACAAGTTATGCACCCAATATGTGCCTGCTCCTCTCCTTTCTTTCAGTCTTTCATTCCCTGCCCCCTAGTATCGCCTTCTCTCATCAATCACCCCCTCTTTGCTTGCAGCATCTACAGCCAAAAATAAACCCTTCCCCACCTCTGAGTGTCAGCACCCCCCTCTTTCCCAGACCCTTTCTAAGGCAGGTGTCTACAAAGGGGACCCTGGCAGAGCTCACAGCTGGAACCAACCACATTCTCATGTCTGCCAAGTTCTGACCTACTTCCCAGCCAGACTGAAGCAGGTGATGCTGGTACTGATTCAGCAAGGTCTTTTTTTTCTTCTTCTTCTTTTCAAATCATCTTGGACTTGGGACAGAACCCAGAAGCATAGAGTTATGGAACTCAGAACAGAAGGTTCACAAAGCCCAAGCCAGCAGATACAACCCTATCATTTTATAGATGTGGAATTTGTATTCCAGAGAATGAGATGTCTCAGGCAAAAATAAATCAGAATCTCAAATTCATCAAATATCAGAAACCACAGCGTGGCCCCAGTTATATCCTAAGAAAGGGTCCTGGCCTGCCTATCATTCTCCCTCATCTCAGAAACTGTTCCTTATGGGCCTGGTGTGGTGGCTCATGCCTGTAATCCCAGCGCTTTGGGAGGCCAAGGTAGGAGGCTCACTTGAGCCCAGGAGTTTGAGACCAGCCTGGGAAACATGGTGAAACCCTGTCACTATTAAAAAATACAAGAATTAGCTGGGCGTGGTGGCACATGCTTGTAATCTCAGCTACTCAGGAGGCTGAGGTGGGAAGACAGCCTGAGCCCGAGGTGGTTGAGGCTTCAGTGAGCCTGAACCAAGAGGGACAGAGAGGGACCCTGTCTCAAAAAAATAAATAAATAAATAAAATAGCACTGTTGGACCACATCCTCTCCAAGCTGTGAGATTTTGGATGTATGTGTCTCCTCATCACCTCCAAAACATTATCACCCACTAACCAAAATAATTAGACTGTGAGTCATTAAGCTTAGGTCTTTTCCACAGGGCAACTGGTATATATTCTTTTAGGGTATGATCAGTGTTCATCTATGAATTGTTAAGCTTTTCAAAGATAAGGATCCCATTTTTGTGTAATTATGTGATGCAGATTTCATTTGTAACCATAGAGTAAATGTTGCTAGCCTGAAGTTTTAGAGTAATACCATGGTGCAGGGCGACAAACGATGTAGCATTTTCAATACATCAACTCTTATGCTTCCCATGACTATGGATTTCTTCCCAGCAGTCCATTCATTCTAACAACCTGCCATTCCTCAAATCCCTTCCTTATACACCATGTGTAGAAGCAGTTGTAGATCTTGCTGCGTATTCTCAATGGGAATACCTCTTTGAGTTTTAAGAATGAATCTGGTTTTTCCAAAAGTCACCGAGAAACAATTCCAGTGAATAAGGGCAACGATCCAGTTGGAGATGATTATGCTGAATAACACTTGGCCAAATAATTATTATACAAAGATTTTAGGTGATAAGAGCATCATGGGCCTAAGTCATGGAGTGTTGGCTGACCCCTGGGGACGCCTTTAAAGAGGGTGCTACTCAGTGAATTACTAGGCATTACCAACTTTGCAGTAAATCTCAATATATGATATCTTTCAAAAGCTGCCAAGAAAACTAAGTGTGCTGATTTAGAGGTGGTACTCCTCTCCCAATTCCTACTGCTCCTTTCCAAAAGAAACAAAAAAGGTTCTTAAGTAAGAAAAGCCAAGTGATCCGCACTAAAACCTAGCACAATTGTAGTCACCGGCGTATGTCCTCGAAAATGATGACACAGACTTTCCAGTTTTCTTCCCGTACAAAGAATTCATATAAAATAATTTAATGAAAAGGCTTTATGCATAAAAATGTTCAAAAGAGTATTATTTATAAGAGCAAATAACTGGCAATAACCCCTATTCAACAATATGTAAATGGCTAAATTTTAAAAATAGTGCATCCACTCGGTGGAACAGGAGAGTGGCTATTAAATATATAGGAATTAAAAAATAAACTAGAATGTCTATGAATATTTAGTAGAGGAGGAGAAAAGAAAGAGCAAACAAAATTGCCTAATATTAAAAAATTGGTGAATAATATTTTAATAACATATCTGCTGCTGAATATTAATAATGATGACTAACACATAATGACATTACTCAGGAGCTCCAGAAGAATGCCTCCATGAAAGCCTGGAAATAAATCTGAAACCATAACAAAAACACAGGGGTTCAAATAAAAGGAAGCAATTAGAAACCTTGTGGGAGCGAAGGGTGGGGGAAGTACACAAGAAATTATAGCCCAAATATGGAGAAACCAGTCCAAAATAAGAGAAAAAGTTGCTGGAACTTGAAGAAGACACACAGAACAGACTCCAAGCAGACAAGAGAACAATAAGACAGACAGAAAAGACATCAGAGGTATGTAGAAAATGCTAATTTTTTTCTCTCAACAAAAACAAAATACAGCCTAAAATTCTAAGATATAAGAAGAAATTATAATAAGAAGTTTATTTATTATCTATTTACTACGGAAATAAAATAAAATGTAGAATGACTACAAAAAAAATTAGAATCATCTATTAGATTTTGATGCTAAGGGAAAGTTCAGTCTCCTACAAGTGGCTTAAAGGTAATGACCTCAGAACCCCAGAAAAGGAAATGAAACCACAGCACAGGACTTAGCCCTGTATTAAGCAATATTTACCTAGAAATCATAATGTAAATATTATTTTTTCAGCTTTTACAATCAAACCACAGAGCACATATGAGTTAGCTATATGTATAAAACTATTAATATATACATGTGCCTATATGCATGTATCCATCATAAACCCTCGAGATGCAAAAGGTAACCTAAAACATTATTGACAAGTTGAAGGGCAAATGTGGAGAGGAAAAGTAGAGGGAAATTCTAATATCTTCGTCTTACAAAATAGTGAGTGAAGCGAAACTGTCAAAAGTTGATATAGCAAAAGACTGAGATTTATGCATATTCTGTAAACATAAAGGAAAAGACAAAGAATAAAACTAGAAATGTAACTGTAAAAACTTGGGAATAGAACTAGGAGGGACCAATTGGATATAAATAAATAGTCCTTGCCTATCATAAAATAAAGTTTAATAGGCATATCTAAAACTAGTAACTCAAGCATGAGAGACAGAAGCATATTATTTAGAAATATGATAGTAACCACCAAAAACATCAAAAACAAAAAATGGTTCCAAGTGGTTGCCTATGGGTACTGGAACTGGTCTGGGAAGAGACAGGACACGAAATTATTGTTTTATTATAAACATTTCCATATTATTTTATTTTTACTGTAAGGATGTATTATAGCATCTTTTAAATTAAAAAAAGAAAAACTTAGAAAAAAATCATTTCAAGCTAGAAAGGATTCACTGCCAACAGCAGGACCAAGAGGTCACAAAAGTCAAATGTGAAGGGGCTTTCTTGGGAAAACCATGACAAGATGTCGCTCTTTTGAAGATCATTACATGCATAACAAGGTCATCTTTTTAAGCCACCTAGCCCTCTTTGAAGAACTTATCTTTCCCCTTCTCTAACCAAGCTCTTTAACTCTCTCCTGGCATCCTCCTATAAAATTTTCAACACTCTGTGCCCTTCAAGTCTCTTTGCTGGTTTCAAAATAAGAAGCAGTCCCTTATGAAAACTTGAAAATGTAAAGAATCCCTGAGGAAACCCCCAAATCAACAGACATCTCAAGCTGTGCAGCACTGTGGCCCAGAAGCACACCAAGGCCTGGGGGTTGGAGCTATATTTAGCAGCTCTGGGCAGACAACAAGGACTCCTGTTCCCTGGAAAGGAGGTAATTAAAGAAGGCAGATTTAGGCCTGAGGTGGTAAGTCTCAAGGAACTATGGCTCCGGGCAAGCCCAACCTGTACCCTGAATGAGGAAATAGGAAGCCACAGGCCTGACACTCCTTTCATACACCAGCTTTTCCTCTCTCAGGTTTCTAAAGCCAGGGAAATGCCAGTTGTCAGCCTGACCACTTCTTTTTCTCAGTCATTGAAGACTCATTTGTGGGCACCCGCTATGTGCCAGGCTTCATGCTGAGCGCTGCAGAGAGGAGAGACATGAACCAGAACCCTGACCTCAGGGAGCTGACAGGTGAGAAGGGTGTAAACAGAACACATAGCATTAGGTCAACAATTACCCACACCACGAGAGAAGGACAGAAGGGAAGCCACTGCCCATTGGGATTCCTAGGGAGAGTGTCCAAGGTACCGTGCAGAGGCTTGACCCAAACAAATGGAAATGATTCAAACATGTGAAGAACAAGTAGCTTTCTGGAAGGTAGAAATTACATGAGCAAGGGCACAAAGTCAGTCAATTGTGGGGTATACAGGGGAAAAGAGAGTCATCCACGCTATAAACTGTGGGGTATATAGGGGGATAAAGAGAGTCATCCACGCTATAAACTGTGGGGCATATAGGGGGATAAAGAGAGTCATCCGCTCTATAAATAGTGGGGTATATAGCGGGATAAAGAGAGTTATCCACTCTATAAACTGTGGGGTATATAGCGGGATAAAGAGAGTTATCCACTCTATAAACTGTGGGGTATATAGCGGGATAAAGAGAGTTATCCACTCTATAAACTGTGGGGTATATAGGGAGAAAAGAGAGTCATCCACTCTATAAACTGTGGGGTATATAGGGGGAAAAGGGAGTCATCCACTCTATAAACTGTGGGGTATATAGGGGGAAAAGAGAGTCATCCACTCTATAAACTGTGGGGCTTATAGGGGGAAAAGAGAGTTATCCGCTCTGGATAAAACAAGGGCGGGTGAAGAAGATTAATGTCCATGACTCGCATTTACTGGACTCGATGGATATTCTCTCCTTCCCTGCAACCTGTGCCCAACAGTGTAAGAATATTCCCCCCACCCCACCCACTCCCAGATTTCACAGATGAAGAGTCTGAGACTCAGGGAGGAGACACAACATTCTCAAGGTCACAGAGCTGTAAATTAACAGAGGACAATTTCAAAACCAGGCCTCTGTGGCTCTAAGACTCAAGTCCTTTCCTCCTCTGCCATCAAAAGAAGTATAAAAAGAAGGCATCTCTGCAAACAGAGCTAGAAGATATGCCAGTGACCAGGTGCAAACATGTATCACAGTTCACAGCAGCACTCCCGTGGACTTCATTTTTAGGGATTTCCAAAATTTCATACTGTACCTGTGACTGTGTTTAATAGCTCTCTCTCATTATGCCCAAGACCCTGTCACCATCTCAGCATTTAGAGCCTTTCGAAAGCTAGGTACTGACACTGCATTCCCTTTTACCTACACCAACCGGTCCTCCTTCCTGGTAGGCTCTGCCCAACCTACCTCTCCTTCAGGCTAACCCCCAGTCATTAATAGAGGTTGGCTCAGCTTGGTGCAGTCACAGTGGCCTCAATGCAAATGCTTATTGAATTACAGAATGTAACCCTACTCTTTCTCTACCACCCTGAAAAAAGAAAAAAAAAAATGTTTACCGGAGCCCTATTGACTTTAAAAAGAAGCCCAGGAGGCTCACCCTTCAATTCCTTATTATTCGAGGCTCACATTAGGGTCCGACCTGCTTTTCCCAACACACAGCTCAGTATGGTGACCGGATGCCACCCTCCTACAACCTAAAGGAATGCCATATATATAGCCTTCAAAGCCCAGTTCAAATCCAATATTTAAAAAACAAATTTCCTGGCTCTTTGAAAGCATCCCCCTTATAAGCTCCCCGGGCGCACACTTGTCTCTTTCCCCACACTCCTGGCACTGGATAGTTCATCTTTCAGTGAGAGCACACTCTCCCTTCCCTCCTGGATGGGGAGCTCCTTGTGGGAAAGTTCTCACGTCTGGAGCCCATCCAGAGCCACACAGTGCAGGGCCCATGGCAGGCACTGAGAAACCACAGCAGCAGGACTCTCCGTGCTGGAAATAGGCCGTGCAAAATCAAATCCTTCAGAGCCTCACCAATGCCCTATCCACAGATTTTTACCCCAAGTACATTTTACTGCTCTATGACAGAATCTTCCACACAAATTCACATCTTGGAAGCCCCGATGAATTAGAATCCCAGAGGCATTGCGATGGCCAGTCAAATCTTCCGTTTGATGGTCTGCAACCAAGAGGTACCATGGTCCCTGCCTGAACACTTCCAGCAACTGGAAGTCTTATACCAATTGATACAGTCCACTTCATTTTTGATACGTGCTACCATGGGTCCTTACACACTAGTTCAGTCTATCTGTATGGGCTTTGTGCTTAAATCCCTAGGAGTAGCAGGTTAGAAGATATAAGCACATAACCAGCTAGGAAAGCAGTGTAGTATGACAATTAAGGTCATGGACTTTAAAATCAAGCAGAACTGGGTTCACATCCCAGCTTGCCACTTGTGGGAGGCCACAAAACCTCCCCAGCACACCCCCCGCCACTTCCACCCCCTCCCATGGCTGTTCCAGGATGAAGGGAAATGATGCAGGCAGAATACCTGGCACAGTGGACACTGGGCAAACGGCAGCTATCATGGTCATTAGTTCTATTCCAATTTCCCCTTCCGATGTGCCACATAATCAGTGCTAATCACACCCTTGGCCTCTACATGAGGTCTGTATGCCCTTCCATAGGATGTCTTTGAAAAGCTTCAGCTGACATCTCATTCTGTTTGCCACTGCCTGGGCACAACCGGAAGCAAGAAGTTGACTGGGGCTCCCATTGCAACATCTGACACGGAGCAGGCAATGAAAAAATAATCAGAACAAAGCTTCTTTCACTCAAGCCTTTACGGGTGCTGCCCAAGACTCTACAGAGCTAGAGGAAGACATCAGATGTCACACAGCAGCTGCCTAGGCCACTCAGAGCAGTAGATAATGATGCTCTTCAATGCCTCGATGTTCTTCAGTGCCTCAAGCCTCTTCAACCATAGCCCCAAAGAGGACACAAGGAAGGTGAGCAAAGGCGGAGGGGGACGGAAAGGATACTCCAGGACTTGGTACCTGTTTTCCACACTCCCAGCTGCCCTCTCAGGCTCAGAGATCTGAGGACAAGAGTTCAACCTCTTCACCCAGTTCTACTTCCACCCCAACACTGCAGGCCAGAGGCAGCTCAGGTAATGTGAAGTGTGTCCTCAGGCAGATAGTACAAAATCCAGTCTGACCTTGCTATTAAATTTATGTGACCTTGGGATGCCCATTGACCTCTTTGGGCCTCACCTTTCTCATCTGCACAGTAGGATACTGGCCTAGACCACTGGTTTTTAATCAGTGATGTGTAATGGAAACACTGAGGGAATTTTCTCTAAGTACTCTTGACCAGGTCTGTTTCTCAGAGATTTTTATTCCAGACTGGAGTGAGGGCTGGGCATGTGTGTGTATGTATACTATATGTACATATATTATATGTACATGTCTTATTATATATTATATGTACTATATATTATATATGTACTATATATTATATATGTACTATGTATTATATATGTACATATGTTATATGTATACATATATATATAAATATATATACACACACACATATATATTTTCAATTCTTTAGCTGGTTAAAAATCAGTGACTTGGCCGGGCGCGGTGGCTCAAGCCTGTAATCCCAGCACTTTGGGAGGCCGAGACGGGCGGATCACGAGGTCAGGAGATCGAGACCATCCTGGCTAACACGGTGAAACCCCGTCTCTATTAAGAAATACAAAAAACTAGCCGGGCGAGGTGGCGGGCGCCTGTAGTCCCAGCTACTCGGGAGGCTGAGGCCGGAGAATGGCGTAAACCCGGGAGGCGGAGCTTGCAGTGAGCTGAGATCCGGCCACTACACTCCAGCCTGAGTGACAGAGCGAGACTCCGTCTCAAAAAAAAAAAAAAAAAAAAAAAATCAGTGACTTAAAGATCCCTATGATGCCTTCAGCAAACACCATCATGTCTCACCCTTGGAAGAATGTGTATAAAGAGCTGGGCACAAGACTTGGCACACAGCAGGTGCTAATTAAATATTTGCTCCCTCCACTATCACAACCACTCCCAGCCAAAAGCAATGGCAGCCACATAGGTCTCACTAGGCAAGATGGCAGCTGGTGCTGTATATGAAACAAATTGTGTCAGTCAATTAAGGAATACCCATGGTCTAGTCACAGCAAGTTCCGACCAATGAAAAGAATGAGGTAGGGACGACTATAAATAAGTATATGATGAATATAGCAGAGGTGAGCTTTAAAGTAATGCTTCTCAAACTTTCAGCAACACCTAACGACATAGATTCTGGAGTGAGGCCGAGAGTCTCCATTGGTAACACGTGCTAAGTGATATTTATGCTGCTAGCCCAAGGAGCGAACCTGGAGTTGCAATCTAAATGTATGCATTGTGAAGGACAAACTTGCAGCCTAAGGCAATCGTTCCACACAGATTTGCTGAGCATCTATTAAGCACCACTCAGGAAATGTGCTGAGGCTGGAAAGACTCAAGAGGATTAAGACTTAAGAAACAGACATCTCAGCAAATACTAGCAGTAAAATGTGCCTTAAATTCCATATCGGAGACCTGGCCAAAGTGCTGTGGGCATCCCAGCAGAATGCCAGTAATGATATCTGTGTCGCCTAAAACAGAAAGCAGTGAGGACGCTGATGAAGTAGTTAAATGGTGGAAGAGAACAATTACAAAACAGTATGTACATGGTCAGGTGCAGTGGCATGCACCTGTAGCCCCAGCTACTTGGGAGGCTGAGGCAGGAGAATTGATGGAGCCCAGGATTTCCAAGGCTGCAGTGAGCTATGCTCATGCCACTGTGCTCCAGCCTGAGCAACAGAGAGTGACCCTGTCTCTATCAAGGAATCAATTAATTTTTTAATTAATTAAATAACTTTTTAAAAATTGCTTTCAAAGTATGTACGGAATTGCTCCACTTTTGAGGCTAGAACCAGGTCGGCAAACCGATATTTACACAGCTTACTAGCGAGAAATAATTTTTCTATAGTTAAAAGAATCTTGAAGCAGCAGAAGAAAAAAGAGGTGGCCTGGCGTCAGTCCTTTACAGAAAACAGGGACCATGGCCGGGCACGGTGTGGCCCAGCACTTTGGGAGGCAAAGCGTCAAATATTTACTACCTAGTCCTTTACAGAAAACGTTTGGCAACCTGTAGGGTAGAAGACTCCGTCTCAAATACACAGATAAAATTATGTAGCAAATTTCACACTGACTGTTGCAAATGGCTGTAGGTGGTTTTTATTTTCTTCTTCTTCTTCTTTTTTTTTTTTTTTGAGATGGAATTTCACTTTGTTGCCCATGCTGGAGTGCAGTGGTACAATCTCAGCTCACTGCAACCTCTGCCTCCCAGATTCAAGCAATTCTCCCGTCTCAGCCTCCCGAGTAGCTGGGATTACAGGCATGTGCCACCAGGTCCAGCTTATTTTTGTATTTTTAGTAGAGATGGGGTTTCACCATATTAGCCAGGCTGGTCTCGAACACCTGACCTCGTGATCTGCCCGCCTCGGCCTCCCAAAGTGCTGGGATTACAGCCATCGCGCCCAGCCTATTTTCTTCTTTATGTTTTTCCATGTTTCTGTGTTTCTCCAGAGACAACATGTTCTCTCTGAAACTAAGGGTGAAAAAGTTATTGTCCTTTGTGCAAGGTATTTCACATTCTAATAATCTACCTTAGAAAATAATCATAGGTGCAGATAAAGAATTTTGTAAGAAGGATGTTCATCACAGCGCTATTTAAAATGATGAAAAATTAATATTATGGTATATTCTTAAGACGAAACAGCATACAGCCATTCAAAATTACATGTACAAACAATTCTTAATGCCATGAGAAGCTGCTCATGCTCTATTGTTAGGTGAAGTGGCAAGATATAAAAATGTTTATATAGTAATATTTAGTCAGTAAAATGCATATGCACATAAAATCATGAAAAGCATCACTAAAGAAAGAATATTAGAAACATAAACAATGTTTATGTCTAAATAGTGATTTATGAGTGATGCTCATTTTCTTTATACGGTTCCATATTTTTGAATGTGTTATTATGAGTAGGTCCTACGCTTATATCAGAAAAATACCACAGATAGTAAGTTCAGGTTTGTTTTTGCTTTAAGTCTTCTTGAGGGAATATAAGGAGGTTCAAGGAGGAGACAGAACATTCCCCAGATACAAACAAAGGGGAAGGGCCCTCGGGCCATCAGGGCAGCATATGCTAAGACACAGAGGCTGCAAGAGAGTGGGGCCAGGGACACACTCAGAGTAGCAAGCACAGAGCATCACTGGCAGGGGACAGCCAGAGCAAACCCTGGAAACAGAGGTGAGGTCAGATGACAGCAGGGCAAGGTGTGCACGGTGAGGGATTCTACCCACAGGCTACGGGAGGCAGTGAGTGCGAAGGCAAGAGGCCAGCTGGGAAGCCGAAGGACAGATGCCTTCCCAGACACCTTTAACAAAAGC
The DNA here is from genome assembly GCF_024542745.1 of Macaca thibetana thibetana. Lineage (NCBI taxonomy): Eukaryota > Metazoa > Chordata > Mammalia > Primates > Cercopithecidae > Macaca > Macaca thibetana. Next base: position 10,096,730 of record NC_065579.1, read on the forward strand.
AGAGTCAGGGAGCGCAGAAACCTGCGCCAGGAAGAGCAGGAAGATATGTAAGCGTCTTACACTCATTGCCATTTACAAAATGGTTCTCCTTCATTTTCTTCATTTCTTCAAACAAAGCTATGCATATATTGGTGTCTGGAAATGAAATTAATTAGTAAATCAAATCAATACATTCTTATTGGCCAAGCATCACTCGCGAGCCCTTCTGACGTCATCCTAAAAGTGGACCCAACCAACAACCCCCTATGTTGCTGCACAAGTAATTTCTGACCAGTCAGGCACAGATGCCACACAAAAGACGAGGCCTGAAGGTGCCATTATCTGTCAAATGGACCCAAGACAGCATGAGGCTGAAAGAGGAGGAAGAGGAAGAAAGGCTCACTCGGGGGGAGAGAGGAAGCTGCTGCAAGCTAACTACTGCTCTCACTGACTCAGGATGCCCACAGCTCACAACCAGAGGCCACAATTTTGGAGGAGACAAGAGACTGCAGAGAGGCTGTGCTGAAGCTCACTCCATGGCTGGATTCCCGGCAGGATAAGAAATGCAGTTCTAGTAAACTAGAAGGAATGCTGCTGGCAGGAGACAGACCTCTCGAGAGGGCTTTAAATGGAAATACGAGAGCACGAGAGGAACTCTAAGTGCAGAAAATGCACTGGGCAAACAAGTGTGTCACAGATGTGGGCGCCCCAGAAGGGGAGGAGCTCTGGAGTCACAGAGGACCCAAGGGAGAGAGCGTCAGGTGGCCCTCCAAGCCCACGGGTGGCAATGAAATGAACTGGAGAGCTGAAGGCAGGGGCCTAGGAGGAGGCCGCAGAGCTGTGATGAAGGGCTGCTCATCAGAGGCACACGCACGGGTCAGATAAAGAATCTCCGCTACGAAGACAGGAGGCAATGCAAGGCCACAGTCGAAGATTCCATGCATGCTCTTCACAGTGGCAAATTCAAAAGCCTTGGAGGGCAGCATGCTTCCACGATAACAGGGAATGGGGGCCAGGGTGAATATGTAGACTCCATATCAATGCTTTCAAAACCTCTCTCTCTCTCTCTGTCTCTCTCCCTCCCTCTCTCTTGCTCACTCTCTCTCTCTTTTTTCCTCTCTCTCTCTCCTCCCTGCTCTCCTCTCTCCTCCCTGCTCTCTCTCTCCTCCCCCCTGCTCTCTCTCTCCTCCCTGCTCTCTCTCTCCTCCCTACTCTCCTGTCTCCCCCCTGCTCTCTCTCTCCTCCCCCCTGCTCTCTCTCTCCTCCCTGCTCTCTCTCTCCTCCCTACTCTCCTGTCTCCTCCCTGCTCTCTCTCTCCTCCCCCTGCTCTCTCTCTCTCCTCCCTGCTCTCTCTCTCCTCCCTGCTCTCTCTCTCTCTCCCCTGCTCTCTCTCTCTCCTCCCCTGTACTCTCCTGTCTCCTCCCTGCTCTCCTCTCTCCTCCCTGCTCTCTCTCTCCTCCCTGCTCTCTCTCTCCTCCCTGCTCTCTCTCTCCTCCCTGCTCTCCTCTCTCTCTCTCTCTTTTTCTCTCTCTCTCCTCCCTGCTCTCCTCTCTCTCTCTCTCTCTTTTTCTCTCTCTCTCTTCCCTGCTCTCCTCTCTCTCTCTCTTTTTTTCTCTCTCCTCCCTACTCTCCTCCCTCCTCCCTGCTCTCCTCTCTCCTCCCTGCTCTCTCTCTCCTCCCTGCTCTCTCTCTGGCCTAATGTATCTGCATGTCCATAGAGGCACTAATCTGCAGTGATGATAGACTCTCTCAACCACCCTGCTACTAGGAAACTTCTTCCATATATCATAAACAGAGACCAGTATTACAATACTTCACCCACGGCCCCAGTCTGGCTTTCATGTCTGTTTCCTGTGTGGATCACAACATCCTAGACAGCCCAAATGAGGCTTTATTCACCTCCAGTCCCCGGTCCCTGGAACAGCAGACAATACATATGGAATCAACAAGTGTCCTTCACTGCCATACACATTGGCTGTGAATATCCTTCTGCAAATGCAGAACATCTGAAAGATTCTCACATTGACTAAACAACAGTGTGACCTGAAGTTAAGAGAACCATAAAGGTGAATGATTGCTAGAAGTTTAATTCCAAACAAGGAAGAGCAATATGATGCAATGGGCAGAAGACAAACACTGGGAGAATGAGAACGTATTCTCGAGTTGTGACGTGAACAAACAGAGATTCCAAGCTCTTGGAAAAGCAAACAGTCAGCAACCAGCATGGTGCTTAGAGTAGTCCCCGGGCAACAGAAAAAACAGATAAATGAAGAAACATGGACAATCACCCTAACTGGGTCTCAGCGTGAGGAGGAGGACTAGGACTTCCGGAGAGAAATGAGGAGAAGCATGAGGAGGGGGCTGGGAAAGACACTTCCCCGTGGGCATGTGGTGCCTTCCACTGGGGCCAGACTTCCCAACGTGACCCACTCTCCCCATCTGTGAAACTGGCCGAATCCCTGAGGTCTCTCCCAGCACTGACTATCAAGTGACAGAGAACCTAGAAACTCCAGGAGCTCCATCACAGCCCTGACTCCCTGTCCAAGTGAGACCGTGGGAGCCTCACTCTTCTCATACCTATAAACTGAGGGTGCTGCAGTGTCACCTTTATCAACACTACCAAGTACACCTTTGCCAAAATCTCTATGGATGAGAAAGAAAAAGAGCATGTATGGAATTGGCCAGGGCTTAGCACCGTCTTGAACATGACACACTTGTGCACATCATCACGTTCCCAGCATCCCTGTCTCACCTTAGGCAGCACTGTCATCCCCCAAGGATGACCTCCCAGAGTGCTCAGGGCAGCTCCATCTCTCCAGCCCTCATTCCTTTCCAGTTCTTTGGTGTTGCCCTGTGATAAAAACACTGCACTTCTCTGGTGTGTTTTAACCATGAATACCTTCCTACAGACAAGTACTTTAATCCTTACTCCAGCCAGAATAGGTAACATCAGCATAATCACCGTCATTACTCCCATTTTACAGATGAGAGAGCTGAGGCTCATGTAAGACCTAATCTTCATCTTCCCAGGGATCCTCCAACTCCTAGCCAGGCCTCCCCCAGCTCCTAAATCAATCATGAAAGACTACAGCAATCACATCCAGCACTGTTCTGATCTAGTCTCTTTGCCGCTAAATAAAGGCAGAAATCAAGGTGTCAGGATCAATCCTGCATTCAAATCACTGTACTGTCTGCCATCTTCCTATGCTGGTCCAGGGAGCAGAACTGAAAATGTGCCTCAAGGCCCCATTCCGAAACAGATGCCATCACCCTGGCCAGATTCCCCAACCATGCTCCAAGACTGGTATCCATCTCACTTCAACCAGCCCTCCTTCCCAGACCTGGGTCTGTCTACTGGCACTGGGGGACCCTGCCATGAAAATGAGTGCATCTTTACTGGATCGCAGGTAATCCCCTCACTGGGCTGGCCCACCCATTCAACCATCACTGGACCACCCCCAGGCCTGCTACCCCTTCAGACACTCAGCCTCATGCTTCCTAGCTCTTTCTACCAGGTCTCCCCCTCAGATCAATTCCACCTCAGTCCAAAACTTGCCACCTCCTAAGCGAATTTCTACTTCTTCCCAATTTCTATCCTTCCTCTAGCTCATTACTGCTCTCCTATTGCTTAAGCTAAGTCTATCTCAAATTATAGCTCAGAGAGGGCAGGTGACTTGTTCAAGACTACACAACCATTCAGTGGCAAAGCTGGGGCTTGAACCCAGCTCTCCCAATTCTAAGCCTTGTGTTTTTCCACGAAATCTCAGCTGTCTCTCTCTATCACACTGCTCAAGAAGCCACTGGTGCATGAGAGGGTGCAGACCACATCTTATTCTCTTTAGTAACGTGTACACTGAGGGCCAGGTATACGTTCAGTGACTTCCTGCAGCCCTAGGAGGAGTGACTGTCTGTTTACAGATGAGAAAATGTTTTCAGACTACTGCAGTGCTATACCTCCAGTCTAAATACAGTTCTGAACACACAGCAGGGGTCAATAAATGTGGGTTAACGGATGTTTTTTTAATTAGCTTAAGAGAGCCTAATGGAAAGACCTGAAAAATAAGTTTGTGACCAGATCAGGCAAAGGGGTAAGACCCAGCTATCATTCTGCAGTAGATCTAAAAATAATATTGTTCCAGGACAATCTCTGGTGGCAATGTGAAGCAGTCCGTGAGTCTGGGTGCCTGATTTTGACTCTACCTGACCTGACGGGCTGTACGACTCTAGGCAAATCTTTTCTATTTCCAGGCCTCATTTCCCCGTCTTTAAAAACATTTTTTTTTTTTTACAAAAGAAAGCAAGAAATCCCAGAAGTTGAACTAGATCGTAGGTTCTCTTCAACATTAGTAATACCTGTGAGCTTCTTAGAAATGAAAATTCAGGGGTCCCGCCTGACCTACAGCATCAGAACCTCAGAGACGGAGTCCAGTACTCTCCAGGATGACCCTAACATTCCTTCGAGTTTGAGAACCATTAGACTCGATGACCTCTATGATCCTTCCAGCTCTATCACTCTGAGAACCTTATGCTTTCTCAATTCAACAGCATCAAACTCCTCCCAGTTTTGCCATTCTGATTTTGATCTGGCATGAACTTGGGTCAGCTGGCTCTCTCACCTGGTCATGTCTGATGCTTCCTCCTGTGATTAATAGAAAAGGCCCCAAGAAACAGACAGTATACTCCACTGCACTTATTTTTTCCATTTACCATCTCAGTGGTATGCATTCTGTCACTATATTTAAAAAAAAAAATCTACACGTACAAAAAAGCCCAACTATGAGCATTGTGGCATCCTGGTATTATCTTTTTAAAAACTGGAAAGGGATTTTACTCCTGAGGCAAGTGAGTATGGAACTGCTGTATTATCTGAAAAACGGGGCCTTCCTGAGCCCGGTGATCTCTTTTTAGTATAAAGCCAGTTGAAGGAATAAGAGAGCATTTGCATTCTGCACCAGAAATACTCGTAGATTAACAAACCATTGCTTTCTTGGCCCTTATATATCAAAACAAACAAATCCAGATCAACCTTACAAGTATAAAAACACACCCCAATGAGTACTATTTTCTCTGTGTTAACTATCAACAAATGGGCTGTTCACTGCTGAAACAGTGCCTCAAACTTTATTGTGAAATGAATCAATGTGCACCTTCTCAGTGCCAGCATGGTAGATGTAAAGATAAGCAAGTTGAAATTCTACTCTAGGTGGGGCGTGGTGGCTCACACCTGTAATCCCAGCACTCTGGGAGGCCAAAGCAGGTGGCTCACTTGAGGTCAGGGGTTTCACACCAGCCTGGGCAGCATGGCAAAATGCCATCTCTACTAAAAATACAAAGAAAACTAGCCAGGCCTAGTGGCAGGCACCTGTAATCCCAGCTACTTGGGAGGCTGAGGTAGGAGAATCGCCTCAACCTGGGAGGTGGACTTGCAGTGAGCCAAGAACCCACTACTGCACTCCAGGCTGAGCAACAGAGCAAGACTCTGCCTCAAAAAATATAAAATAAAATAAAATTCTACTCTAAAGAAACTAAATTTGAGTCTAGTGTCAGCAGTGTCAAACCTGTCCATCCATCCAACAAATGTTCGCTATGTGTTTGCCAAGTTCTGGACTGACAGGAATGTCCTAAAGAAGTAAAAAGCCCAAAATAGGACAAGCATATTGATAACTACAAGAGAAGGTAAGAAGTGATCAGTGCCATGCAAGCAGTACAGACAAAGGGCCATGGAACCATAAGAGGAAGCGATTATTTCCTGCTTAGGGGGGATGGGCAGAAATCAAGGCTTGCTTCATGGAAGAGGTGGCATTAGTATGCTAGACCTTGAAGATCAATTGGGTTCAAACAGGTAATGATGGCAGGGCAGGGTAATCCAAATGGAGAAACAAAGACAAGAGTGAGGGAAAGCAATGGAGATAAGGTTCCAGAAGTCAGTTGGCCCCATTCAATAAGACCATAAATGGCAGGATAAGGAAGATATACAGGGGATTTACGTCTCCAGGGTTCAGCTCCTTCACCCAGCCTCCCAGCTAGAGGTGTCCCTCCTCCCCCATCTCTCCAGGCTCCAGGGACAGAACTGCGCACCTGCTGCCTCACCCAGCGTGCTGTGCCTTCCCTGCTGCCTCATGCCTGCGTTCCTCGGGTATCAATGCCTGCGCACGCTTCACTGCACTTGCTATGCCATGTCTTTACACTACTGTTTTCTGTAATTTATAAAACACATACTGCCCACGAGTTTGTATTTTTAATTCCTGTAAGAAGTTTCGGGATCCAATTTGTGTGAAAGTCAGACTGTAACATAATGTAGTATTGTATGATAAAAGCCTCCAAGAATAAAAACAGACAGTATATCCCGCTTATCAGATACTCAAACACTGGTTCCATTCCTGAGTGTCACAGATTTCCTCATGAATAACTCTTCTTTGTTTTGCATCAACTTGTCCCAGTCTTCTTGAAATAAGTTCTAAGGGGATAATTTCTTAATTTTCAAAGCTTCTTTTTCCAAACATTGATTGAGAACCTACTATGTTCCAGGCTGTGCTAAAAGTGGGCACAATGGTTCGCTTAACTTTCACAAGGTAAAACTGTGGTATTTTGTGAGGATTAAGTCCTGTGAGACATTACTGATCGCTGAACCCCCTTTACAGATAAGGAAAAATGAGAGGAAAGGTGGAGGAGCCTGGATTCAAACCCAGATTTTTGGGAGTCCCCAGTGCTTGCTCACTCATTTATTCAACAGGGACAGGATCAAGGCATCTCCAAGATCCTTTTCTGACCTTCTCTGGGCTTCCAGCTTCTCCCAGTATTGTCACTTCACTTTTGGGGACCTCAGTCTCTTCCCCTAAGAACAAGGAGACTCAATGCACTTAAAAAAAAGTCACTTAAAAGTGACTTTTAAGCTCTGCTTTGCCAGAGCCCTTCAGGGAGAGGAATCAGGGGAAAGAAAAAAAGGTGGGTCCCATCCCGCTGGACTTCATCCACAGCTGCTCCAGACTACACAATTACAACATTATAGGTTGTAATAGGCTTTTCTTTCTTACTTTTTTTTTTTTTTTTTTTTTTTTGAGACAGAGTCACTCTGTTGCCCAGACTGGAGTGCAACGGCACAATCTTCAGTTCACTGCAACCTCTGCCTTCCAGGTTCAAGTGATTTTCCTTCCTCAGCCTCCTGAGTAGCTGGGACTACAGGCGTGAGCCACCACACCCAGCTAGTTTTTGTATTTGTTTAAATAGAGAAGGGGTTTCTCCATGTTGGCCAGGCTGGTCTCGAACTACTGACCTCAGGTGATCTGCCTGCCCCAGCCTCCCAAAGTGCTGGGATTACAGGCGCGAGCCACCGTGCCTGGCCTGTAATAGGCTTTTCTATAAGGAATCCTTCTCTAAATATTCAGGAATATGGGCCAGGCGTGGTGGCTTACACCTGTAATCCCAGCAGTTTGAAAGGCTGAGGCAGGAGGATGGCTTGAGCCCAGGGGTTTGAAACCAGCCTGGGCAACACAGTGAGACCCTGTCTCTACAAAAAATACAAAAACGTAGCTGAGTGTGGTGGCATGCACCTGTTGACCCAGCTACCCCAGAGGCTAAGGTGGGAGGATTGCTTGAACCCAGAAGGTCAACGCTGCAGTGAGCTATGATCACACCACGAGGGGGACTCCAGCCTAGGGGACAGAGCAAGACTTTGTCTCGAAAAAAAATAAGTAAATAAATGTTAAAGAAGATGAAAGTTTTAAAATGATTGTAAACTGGGTATCCTGGACTGGATCTTGACATAGAAAGAGGAAAGTAATGGAAAAGCTGGTGAAATCTAAATAGTTTGCAGTTTAGTTCACAGTAATGTACCAACGTCAGTTTCTTAGTTTTGACAAATGTTCCATAGTAATGTAAGACATCAAAAATGAGGACAAGTGGGTGAGTAGTACATGGAAATTACCTGTACAATTTTCACTTTTCTATAAACCTAAAATTACTCCAAAATTAAAAGTTTATTGAAAAAGCCAACAATAACCAAAAAAAATCATTTAGATAACCTCTATTATCTTTTCCAAATCACCGTCTTGTGACTTAATAAAGGTAACACATAATAACAGTGGCTAATATTCAATGGGCATTTATCAAGTGTCAGGCTCTGTTCTAAGGGCTTTATATGTATTAACTCATTTAATACTCACAGCAATGAGATGAGTAATTTTCTTATTATTATTTTATGGATGAGGCAACAGAGGCTTAAAAATACTGAGCAACAAGTTGAGGTCTTTTTGGCTGGGCCAGAATGCAAATCCAGGCAGCGTAGCTCCAGAGCTCTGGCCCTTAAGCACTACATACCTAGAGCAGAGCTTTCCAAATGCTTCTGGAATTAGGCCTATCTAACTAGGAATAGCCAAAGGACTAAAGGCAAAGGCTGAAAGGTGAGTAGTATGTTTAATACAAAAGAAGAGGAAGCAAAAAGGACTCTCAAGATGAATTCTTAGCTTCTGAAAATCTCTACTGGAGCAGAACCAAACCTTGCCAAGGTTACCAAAGGCCTCTCCATGTCGGAACGACATCCTTGGTCTTGTCCTAACTGTGCTCTGCCCTCTCTGGCATATCATCCTTGAAGAGTTGCACCACCAGCCCACATCATGCCCTCTGGTCAGCCACTTGCTGGCTGTCTGCTGACATTTTCATCCCTGAAGTGTCAGTTTGGGTAGAGAGTGAAATGAAACATGCAGGCTGTCTTTTCAAGGCCTGAAAAATAAGCTTAAGCTTTCCACATGACCGGTTTTCCTAGATACTCATTGCCCAATCCTAGAAAGCAAAAACCCCTCCTTTCCAATTGATAATATACCTCATGGACGGCTGTTTCCACTAAGTGTCAAAAAGAAAGCATCTCACCTCCACTATGGGATCCTTGACGACAAACTTGGTCTCACTCACCGAACAACAATACGATTCCATAAAGAAATGGTGCCAGTCTCTTGCAAAGATTTGTAGCTGGCCAGGACCACCACCCTGCAATCTGCACCTCCGTTGCAATCACTTGTCTTTGGGAGGTTTCAGAGCGGACAGCATCCATAGGCGTAGCCAGAGGGAAAAAGGTGAGGAGAGAGGAAACTATCCAGATGGAGAATGAGAAAGGAAGATTTACAGCATTGAGGGTGTAGACAAGAAAGAGATAAGCTTGGGTGACTAAAAAGCAACAGGCAATAAAAAGAAAATGAATCCAGACGGAGTCAGGATGGAAAAGAACCAATATTCATGGAATGCCTACTGTGTGTGGGCATGAAGCTATGCTCACTGCAAGTGTTTCCTCATATTGCCAGGCTCAAAAATACATGTAGGATCAAGCAATCCAGGTTGACTGCAGCTTGTGTTGACTTAGTCAACATTAAAATTAAACAATTAAAAGGCCCTGAGAGTACACATAGCGTAACCCTAACATTTCATACACAGATAAACTGAGACTCAGACTCAGAAAAATTTAAGCCCAAAATGGAATGAGAAATACAACCCAGGTCTTGCCATTTCTTTGTCGGTGTTCCTTTCTATACAGATATGAAAAGCAAGGCAGATATTGCTGAGAGGCTCTGAAAGAATTCACTGTTAGGTGAAATCTCCCATGATATGGCAGACCAGATTCGTAGATTATCCTGCACCTCATCTAGCATGTTCCATCTGCTGGTTGCTACCAGAGAGAAGAAAATTGGTAGCATTATTTTAAATGAAGTAGATGTCTTTCCAGGAAGAATATAAAAGGGTACCTTGCCTTATATGAAAAAGATGATTCAGATGAATAAGAATGAAAAATGAAGACACAGGTGATTCACCAGAATAAGAGAAGCTGGGGAGAAGGTAAGGTGGAGGAAGTGGTAGATGACAAGGTAAACGGAAACTAGACGGGCTAGAATGATGCTGTTCATGAAGAAGCTGAGAGACTCCCTTGGCCGGGCGCAGTGGCTCACACCTGTGATCCCAGCACTTTGGGAGACTGAGGCGGGCAGATCACAAGGTTGGAAGTTCGAGACCAGCCTGGCCAATGTGGTGAAACCCCATCTCTACTAAAAATACAAAAACATTAGCCAGGCATGGTGGGGCACGCCTGTAATCCCAGCTACTCAGGAGGCTGAGGCAGTGGAATTGCTTGAACCTGGGAGGCGGAGGTTGCAGTGAGCCAAGATCACACCAGTGCATTCCAGCCTGGGCAACAGAGCAAGACTCTGTCTCAAAAAAAAAAAGAAGCTGAGGCTGCCTCTCATAAGAGTAATTCGCAAGGCAGAGGCTCTGCCCCAAACAAAGCATGAGAATGAGAATATCTTACAGACCTGAGTCAACAATCACTTCTGCAGATGGGCAGTCACGCAGCTGGAACAAAGCCAAAGACAGAAAGTTCCACACCAAAAAAAGTCACTGCCTCTCACTTCTCCAGATTCAGGCTATCCTGAATATTGGTCTACGTTATATCAATGTGTTAGGGAATCTCCACCAAATCGGCCACGTCAGAATTTCAGTTATTCTGTTCCTCGTGACTCCCTGGCCACCCTCCATGCCTTTCTACCTCCACACTCTATCTCCCACAAGACCCAGCACTCCTCCATGAGGAAAGGCTGTCCTGGTTACACACCCTCCACTCCAGTTAAAGGACTCTATGTCTAAAATCGCCCACTTTACGTGCACAACTTTCAGACAAAGTAGAATTCTGACCCTGTATCAAAGTTACTAGGGTGAAAGTCTGAGTACCCCTTCTGGGCTATGGGAGGCTGGTGGCCAGGGTCCACAGCCCACAGCACCTTTCCCCAAACATATTACATCACTGAGCCCAAGAAATGCTCCAGTAAAAAGGGTAGTGGGGGGTGCAGGGGTTCTATGATCAAATAACTTTGGGAAACCAACCTTCTGGGAGGTCAGAGTGTACATTCATTTACTAAAGACTCCGAAAATCCCATGGTAAAGATACGCAATACTGAAATTTCCTTAATTTTGTTTAACTTGGACTTTTCCAAACTTACTTGGCTACAGGACCCTTTTCTTAACAGAACAGGCTTAACACTTTGGAAACGCTGTCTTACAGAATCACAGCATTCTAAAGGAGCTTCGTGCTCCTACAGCAGAGCTTTGCAGTTTTCACACTGGACTGTGTCCTCCTTAAGAGCAGGGGCCTTGTCTGAATCAATGTGTATCCACAACACTCAGCTAAGTGCCTTGCACACTGCAAGCCAATAATATGTGTTACATGGATAAACTAAACCTAATCCTCTCATTTCTAGGATGAGAAAATAAAACCAAATATGTCAGAATGACCTCTTTTATGGCTTCCTTAGTGTTTAAAAGAAGCCTCACACAGAGAATGTGCTCAATACCTTTTGAAAAATGAAATGTAATAGAATGGGATTGAAGAAAAGATTGAAAAAGTTTCTCAGTCATACTAAGAGCCCAAACTTTCTATAACATGATGGACTGCTGCCTCTTCTCCTCTTTCACCCAAGTGAAGTCTTCACTAGAAGAAAATAAAAATGATGAATCAAAAAAGGAAAACTGTAGGAAAACCAAAGGCCCCTTGGGATGGGAGGTGGGGGAGGTGGTGTTTGCAAACTGATGGGGATAAACAAGACCTGTCTGTATCTAATTTAGACTTAATAAGATAGTTTGCTGAATGTTAATTAAATACTCAGTGGTTGTTACCAACTGTGGTGATTAACTTAATTTTGAATTAAATAAGCAATAAATGCTTAACTGAAGTTCTATTAAATTTTACCCAGTGAGTGAGAAATATGAGGCTCTTAATTGACTTTAAACAAGATAGTTATGGCAAGTTAGTTGAATTTTTATTACCTGAAGATAACTGCCTTATTAAGTCTAAATTGTCTATTTTATTTGATAGGGAAATACATCATCAGTTCTTCTCATTTACCAAAAACATGTCAAAAGAGGTTCACAATTGGTCTGAAATGCTTGGGTTGGGATTTATTTCCTGATCCTATTTTAATATTAAGTTTATTCATTTAAGAATGAGTTTAGACTTAAGCATTAGAGAGGTCTAGGAAGGAATTATAACTGAAGAACCAGGTGCCCATATTTTCTAAACCAAAAATCGGGGCTCTGATTTTTCAACACAGACGCAGTCTATAGATGGTATTAACATCACGATACTGAAATTTCCAGCATGTCTCCATGGTTTAAAAGGCTACAGACACAAAACATTTAAAATCATTACTGTTCAAATAAATGGTTGGTTCTGCTACTGAACAAGCTGTATGGTCCTAGGTAATTAACCTCACTTTTCCAGACCTCAACTATCACACATGTTAAATGAAGAGGTTGGAAGTCACTGTCTTTACTCATTTATTTTTTTCTTCATAGTATGTGCAGCGCCTAGAACAGTGCCTGGCACAGAGTAGGTAGCTCAATAAAGGGTGAGAGAATGAATGAATGCATAAATAAATAAATGTAAGCAACTCAAAGCATTAAACATTTTTAGCCCTTTTATATCAAGCATCTTCAGCCCAGACTATTTTTAAATATTGTCATTTGACAATCCATATAAAAAGAAGCACAAACAATAAACCACTACTTGGGAAATTTTTTTAGTAATTAAAGAAATGCAAATTAAAACAATAATAAGATATTTCTTACATATTAATTTAGCAAAAACAAATGCCAAGTTATAAAATTAAATCCTGGTAAGTGCACAGAGAAACAAGTAGACTCACACATTGCTAATGAATGTGCAAGTCAGTAGTCTTTCTGAAGGCTGACTGGCAACTGATCTGAAAAGTAATAGAAATAGTTGGGACTTTTGTGCCTATAATTCTTCTCTGGAAGAACTTAAAAATTATTTAGCCAGTCAGCAAACACGGGGTCTACCATAGGTCATAATTTGGAGAAATAAAAAGAAAAACACAGTGGGTGTCTTATTAGCGAATGGGTTGACAGAGAATCCTAAAAAAAACACACACACACAAAGATAACATTTTTCAGTTGCACTGCATGGCAGGCCTCTTTGTGTGTGTGTGTGTGGTGGTGGAGTCTCGCTCCATTGCCCAGGCTAGAGTACAGTGGTGGCACAATCTCAGCTCACTGCAACCTCTGCCTCCTGGGCTCAAGCGATTCTACTGCCTCAGCCTCCCAAGCAGCTGGGACTAAAGGCACGTGCCACCATGCCCAGCTAATTTTTATATTTTTAGTAGAGACGAGTAGAGACGGCGTTTTGCTTTGTTGGCCAGGTTGGTCTCAAGCTCCTGACCTCAGATGATCTGCCTGCCTCGGCCTCCCAAAGTGCTGGGAATACAGGCATGAGCCACCGTGCCCAGCCAACATGGCAGGCTTTGAGGCTTTACTACACTGACCATAGAATTCCTTCCGCAATCATGTTACGTAAAAGATACTATTAAACTCTTTTACAGATGAGGAACTGGAGGTTCAGAGAGGCTAAGTAGCCAGTACACGATTATATGGCTGACAATTAGCAGAGCTATAATTTAAATTCAAACCTTCTAACTCTCCAAACCATCCATGTAGTTTCTACTACATCCCTCAGCGATAACCACATAATGCAAGGCACAAAAATTGTAACCACTAGAAGGAAAAGTCAAAGTGCCAAGAAGGTACCCAATTAGGTCGTGGTGTTTTTTTTTTTTCCCCTAATTTCTTAAGCTATTCTTAAAGCTCAAGTCATCATTTATTACTTCAAATATATTATTCATTCCTTCATTCATTCATATGTTCATTCAATAAACATTTATTAAATTATTTATAGCATCTCAGGATTTGCAGCAGATGCTGTGGATATGAATATGAACAAAGGCTAGAGCCTGACTCAGAGATCTGCACAGGCAGGGAAGAGGAAGAATTTGGCATTGCAATAATAGAAAACTTAAGTCCTGGTTCAATGTTTACCTTGCTTGGGTTCTGGGCAAATCATTTAACCTTTCCCAGGCTCAAGCTCCTGATTAAACTTGGACAATAATAATAACCATCCACAGGACTACTGGTATGATTTACCTGTAATTTGTAGGAAAACACATGGCTATCTGTAAAGCCCTATAAGAAATGGCAACAGCAAGAAAAGTATTATGCTATGTGGATGGATTCCATTTTGACTAGGATCCTGCAAGCTGGGTCAGCCTACCAACATCTCTCAGATGAGTAAGCGTTAATTTATTGGCAGCAAAATGGTTATTCCATCACTACTCTGAATGAAGTACAGGCCACCATTCTTAGAGCTCAATCATCCATTTTTAATTCTCTCTGCCTTTTGTCTAAAATAATCCTGAGGAGCCAAATGGATAAAGCACTCCCCGGTAAGATTGTTCTAAGTCTCTTTCCCCGGAATTAAATTTAACGACAACAAGAAGAAGAAGGAGAAGGAGAAGAAGAGAAGAAGAAAAAATCAGGGTTGATAGGTCTTAAAGACCTTATAGAGGAGTTTTCAACCAATGCCTGAACTTTCACAGTAGCAGTTCAGTCAGTCACTGCTTTAATATCTCCAGCAATTAGAGATTCGATAACTCCAAAAAGAGCCAATCTCATCTCATTCAGAATCAAGAGATGTCATGGAATCCTTACAAGATAAAAAAGGGTGGAGATCTTCCTTGACAAGCAGTTCTCTCAAAAGCCGTATGTTCTGTCACCTGTCTAAGACGCTGGGCAGAGGATGAGATCACCTCAGTGTTATGCTGGGACCAGGGCTGTGAACTTTGCACGTGTCATTTTCTTAGGGGCTGAGTCTCCCCTTCTGCAAAATGAGAAGACTGGGTGACTTCTATTCTATCTATGAGTCATCTCTCATATCAACTGCCTCAACCCTAATTCAATTTTGCTTTATCATTTGCCTGGGCTGTTGTAGCAGCTCAGACAGCTCCTGCTGTCTCTAGCACCTTCGCCTTCAATCCATCTAGCACACTACAGCTGATCATTTTCTTAAGGCACAGATGCACTCATCTCATTAATCTACTTGATGCTCCTTTCAGAATGCAGTCTCAGCTTCTCGGTATAGCAATCAAGGTTTCTCTCAATGTAGACCCTAACCCATCTCCATAGCCTCTCTACTATGCAGTCCACCTTCATGACTGATTTTTCAAGGCAGCATGCACTTTCTCACCTCCATGTCTCTATCCATGTTATTTCTCCCCCTTAAATATCCTCTACCCCACCAAACAAATTCCCACTTACCCTTCAATGCCCAGTCAAATGACAATCTCTTTATCTGAGTTTCCCCAGGTCCCTAGGGAGTTACCATCCAATTAGAGCCATCAGACTTTTTTTTTTTTTTTTTCCTGACAGTCAGGGTCTCACTCTGTAACCCCAGCTGGAGTGCAGTGGTATGATCATAGCTCACTGCAGCCTCAAACTCTGGAGCTCAAGGGATCCTCCTGCCTCAGCCTCCTGAGCTGCTAGGATTACAGGCATGCACCACCACACTGGCTAATTTTTTTATTTTTATTTTTTTAGAGATGGGATCTTGCTATATTGCCCAGGATGGTCTTGAACTCCAGGCCTCAAGTGATCCTCCTGCCTCAGCCTCCCAGAGTACTGGGATTACAATGTGAGCTACTGCACCTAGCCCCTTCAGATATTTTTTGCATATACTTCTATGTACTGTCTTGATTATTTATGTGACCTCCTGGAAGCAGAGACCACACTGCATTCATGTTTCCATCGTCAAAACCCAAGTAACATATCACTAATGCTTTCACAGATGCACCTGACACATGATGTCAAATGAATACACAAATGTGTCAAATTTATGGAAAGAATGTTATCTTTAGGGTCCTGTCCAGCTGTCACAACTGGAACCCTAGATATTCTC
The DNA here is from genome assembly GCF_024542745.1 of Macaca thibetana thibetana. Lineage (NCBI taxonomy): Eukaryota > Metazoa > Chordata > Mammalia > Primates > Cercopithecidae > Macaca > Macaca thibetana. The sequence goes on from NC_065579.1 coordinate 10,112,484, forward strand.
CAAGTAAAGCTATTAAACTATGACCAAGAAGAGAGATTTCCAGGGTGACAATGACCACTTACAGGAACACTGACCTATCTTTCACCTTTTCTAAGAAAAGGTGTCACTTACCTGCCTGGCCACGGCAGAACTTGCCTTTCCCATGAGTAAGGGCACACCCAGCCCTGTGGGTGGCAACTCTTTATTGCACTTCCTGAAAATGATTCGTTTTCATACCAAACAAGACAGAAGCTCCAGGTGCCAACCAAGTTATTTTCTTCCTTGAACTAAACAAGAACCATCTTCAGTGGAAATTCACTAGGAAGTACAAGTGCAGATGACTCTGCATAATGGAAATGAATTTCCACTGTGACCTCTTGGCACAGAGTTTAGTAGAGCATTAGGCTTCCACAGTTACAGCTAGAGATCGTTATCAAGATGGGTCATTGGATGGAAAATAATAGATTCAGGAGCCCAACTAAAGGACACACATGAACGGAGAACGAATCTTATTTCTTAACTCTCAGTAGCCAGAGCAATTCAGCTGCCTGCTGTGTCCTGGTCTAAGCCTTCCCATCCTTCAATGTCTAACTGAAGACTCAGCACTTCCAACAAGCTCCAGCAATTCACAAGTCCATCAGTCCTTCACACATGCCTCTCCCATGGCACTCTCTTATATTATAGATATACATTAACATGTTTTTATCAACCCTCATAAACAGTAAGTGCTTACTATCTTGACATACCCCAAACAGACTTAAATTCCTTTGCCTCCCAGGTTCAAGTGATTTTCCTGCCTCAGTCTCTCGAGTAGCTGGGATTACAGGCACCCACCACCACACCTGGCTAAATTTTTTTTTTTTTTTTGTATATTTAGTAGAGATGAGGTTTCATCAGGTTGACCAGGCTGGTCTCGAACTCCTGACCTCAAGTGATCCACCCACCTCAGTCTCCCGAAGTGCTGGGATTACAGGTGTAAGCCACCAAGCCTGACCACTCAGCAGACATTTCGTGAGCACCTAGCACCTCCCCTAACGAAAAGAGTGGATGTTTGTTGAGTCCTTCCCTTCCACCTGGCCTTATGCACATTATTTACACTACCTCACTCAATATTCACCTATAAGTAGGGTGACCATATAATGTATCCTCCGAATCAGGATACCTATGAGAGTAAAAAGGAACACTATTGATACCACTGAAGTCCTCTGCAAGTTGACAGTTGTGCTGCTGGGTGGTGGTCTGAGTAATTAAGGGACACTAACAATGGCTTTAGCAGGAAGGGTGCGTGCTGGAGGCAGGTCAAAGCATCCTCCTTTAAGGTCAGTGACCCTGACCTGCTCTGATCCTCATGCTTATCTAGCCCATGAAAGGTTCCCACACAAGTTTCTGAAGAAGACCTGGTTTCGCCTTCAACACCAGCTTTCAGTTTGAACTACAGAGGGATCTCCAGCTATGATGCAAAGCCACAACACAGGCGATTACAACAGCAGAAGCAGACCCTCCCCAGGTAACAGATACAAACAAAACCCAACAGCAGGTGGGATGGTGGCAGTGGAAGAAGGGACACTGCACAGCCATCCACTGGTGACAAATCACCTCTTTGCACAATCTGGAAATGCCCATGAATGTGGCACTCGTCCCACTTTTGGGGGCACACTATACTCAGCCATGGTGACCTCATTGATAAGTGATCTAAAAATGAATACATGGAGAAACCAAATAGTGCCTGTGACCACCCAGGGAGCACCCTGTATTAAACAGCACAGCGAGGACTTGAACTAGGAGGTGTCTGGGTCTAAATCCCTTAAGCCCCATAAGCGGAGTAACGTGTCATCACTGTATGCCAGATGCCCTACTGGGCGCCCAGAATCGGCCACATGTACAGACTGCATTACCGCTGACAAAGCGCCGTCACAGAAATGCCCCTGATTCTCACAAATGCACTGTGATGTATCGAAGGATCTCCACTGAAAGGTAATTTAGGCTGAGGGATGTTCCAGAACTTGTTCAAGATCACAGGGCTTGTGGTTAGCCCAAACACAGATCTTTGTTTTCCCTACACCAAAAATCCCTGGTATTGCCAAAATGATCCAGTATGGTGAAGCCCAGATCCTTGAACTCCCCGGTCCCAAATCTGATTTTTGGAAGGCAAAGCCTCGAATAGAGTCAGCTAATGCTACTAATTAGTACTAGTGAATAATAATAACTACTTCTCAGCTGTGTCAAGGGCTTGCAGGGATGTTCACATCAACTATGCTCATTTGCAAAAGTTAAGGAACAAGACAGGAGTTTTGGAGAGGGGGATTTGATACTTACTCTGCCACTTAAGGCCCTGCACCCCAGTTAGGAAAGTTTTATCACCCTTGAACTCTTGACCACTATCTGCAAGATAAGACTGATCTAGCCAACTTGTCTCTTGTATTATAATTGGGAACAAAGTAATAAAAACACTATAAAATGCATTTGCTATATTAAAAGTGCTGTGAAGGCTATGAAATACTCATGGATTCTGTGAGATACATTGTGATGGGCAGGTTTAATAGGGAAGGCAAACACAAGAGGATCTACCTTGTAATGGATCTAAGACTATTGCCTAAAAACCTTTAGGCAAGCAAAAATAAGTAAATATTAATGGAGAACGGTAGAGAGCAGGAGCAGGGAGCTGTCAAAAGCAAGGAACCTTGATGTTAGCATGGAGGCACAGCTTGGTTCTCGCAAACAAGCATCCACGGCAGTAACACAAATGGCAGTAACATCCATGGCAGTCACATAAATAAATCCCCAGACCACACACACTCAAACTGAACCATCTTAATCTGATTACTTTCTAAGTATGAAGCACAAGTTTCAAGCCTAAGATATGATAATCTCCAAGTAACATCCTCTCCTAAAATTCTCCAAAGCAGAGAAACCCCTGGTGGAGGGTCGAGTGGGGAAGGAACGTGCGAGGTACAGCAGAAATTGAGAAGGAAAAATACCTGGAAACAGGGCTGGCCTGGAAGTAAAGGCTGTGACCCAACTCCACGTCAGCCGACAAGGGTATGATTGAGCAAGTCTGTCCCTTTGCTGGGGCCTCAGTTTCCTCATCTGCATAACAAGGGATCATTCTGACCAAGAAGGCCCCAGTCCATGCTTTGCTGGCAGCTTGCTGCTTCTCCTGTTGACTACAAACTTTGGTGTACATGAAAAATATTCTTTTCCCCAGCCGAGGCTGATAAGCTGTCAAACAAGTAGAAGGACAAAAGCTGGAATTAGGCTACCTAATATTATCCTAGCAGCAAACAGTTTCTGGAATCCATTTTTCCCTCGCTACTCTGCTGACCTGATACAGGCCCGTTCCTCCTGTCCTGGAACACTTCAGCAGTCTTCTAAGTTGGGACTCTGCCTCTGGTCTTGACCTGCCCTCACTCTGCCACCAGAGCTCTTTGAAATACAGATCCAATGAGGTCCTCCTTTGCTCAAAATAATAATAATAATAATAAAAGCCTTCCTGCTCCCTCCCACCTCTGCCATCATCCTTAGCTTGGTCCATCAGCCCTTTATTAACTAACCCTCCCTAGCCAGCCCCATCTCTCACAGTGATCTCCAAACACACATTTATATTCCTCAAACACTTTTAGGCCTCAGGCCTGGGCACATACACCAAGGTCCCTATGGCTAGAAAGCTCTTCCACTCCTGTCCACCATGTAAACTCCTATTCACTTCTCAAAACCCAACCAAATGTCTTCTTTTCCACAGGCATTCGCCAGTTCTTCTAAATGACTGGTCACTCCTTTCTCCACGTTCCCATTAGCCCTTTGCTCATTACTTTATTAGGGCCTTAGCATCTTCTCTTTCAGTTTCTTTCCTATGATAGAATGAGGACTCTGGAAGGCAGAGCCTATCTCAGTTTTCTTTGTAACCAGTATCTAGCATTTCTGCCTGGCATACAGTAATCGCTTTGTACACAAGTACCGAACTTAATACATGAAATTGAGTTGTATCTGATCACAGATATGTGTGAGTTGGAAGGGTTAAGGGGTCTGGAAATTGCTTCAAGGCACAAGGTAGATTTTGATATTGATCCTAGAATCACAGGTTTACAACAGGCAGAGACAGAGAGGCTGGAAACTCCAGGTGGATAAAACAGCACAAGAAAAGGCATGGATTAAGAAAACAGAGGGTCAGGCACAGTGGCTCACTCCTGTAATCCCAGCACTTCGGGAGGCCAAGGCCAGAGGATCACCTGAGGTCAGGAGTTCGAGACCAGCCTGGCCAACATGGTGAAACTCCGTCTCCATAAAAATACAAAACTTAGCCAGGCATGGCAGCAGGCATCTGTAATCCCAGCTACTTGGGAGGCTGAGGCAGGAGAATCACTGGAACCTGGGAGGCGGAGGTTGCAGTGAGTAGAGATCATGCCATTGCACTCCAGCCTAGGCAATAAGAGTAAAACTACATCTCAAGGCTGAGTGTGGTGGCTCATTCCTGTAATCCCAGCACTTTGGGAGGCAGAGGCAGGTGAATCACGAGGTCAGGAGTTCAAGACCAGGCTGGCCAACATGGTGAAACCTCATCTCTATTAAAAATACAAAAAATTAGTCGGGCGTGGTGGTGGGCACCTGTAAGCCCAGCTACTCGGGAGGCTGAGGCAGGAGAATCGCTTGAACGCAGTGGGTGGAGGTTGCAGTGAGCCAAGATTGCGCCACTGCACTCCAGCCCAGGCGACAAAGTGAGACTCCATCTCAAAACAAACAAACAAACCAAACAAACAAAAAATACTCTGTCTCAAAACAAAAGAAAACAGAGGAATGTTCAAGATCACCTATCTGTGTAAGGGAAAAGTGAAAGAGCAGTTGCAGCTGCAATTACCCTTAGCATAGTTCATCTCATAACCCTCAACTCTACACTCCCAGTCCCCCAGTCTTCACTCTGCTGGCAGGGACTGCCCCATGCCACCTGTGCCAGCAACAACAGGCTCCAGGTTCTGGGGCAGTAAAAATAGTCCTGCTCCCCCATGATTGCTATCCTGTGGCTGCAGTGAACTATTTTACTCCCTCTCTTCATCAAGCAAGTATTTCTGGAGTGCCTACCATGTGTCAGGCACTCTTCTGGGCATTGGGAATACAGCCATCAACACACAGACATCATTGCAATCCTCAAGCAGCTTATTTTAAAGTGGAGAGGAGGCAGACATGCAAATATGTAAGATGAAGTGGCGATGCATGCTTATTTGTGTCCATAAACATTGTTCATTCACCAAACAGCTACTGAACATCCTGGCGTCTGTCTCCTCTCACACACAATAAACAGATTATTAATGCCTTTATCTGTGAGTGGCCAAAAATGTAGATGGCCCACCTGACTCAGGTAGGTGACAGGAAGGATTGCAGGTGATCCCTTAGAGCCCTGAGCCAGAAAGCTCTGCTAGAGGATGCAGAAGTTATATGGTTCAACACCAGAGAACATATAGCACTGTTACAGGAGCCGTAAGATCAAAGGCAATGACTGAGTCTAAGACTCCTTCACCTCCCCACTCTGTTACTTTATTACCCCAACTGCCTGTCTACAAGGATAAATTACATCCTTATCACAAGGGACTGGGGAGGGGAGCTCTATTGAGAGAGGCAGATGATTTGCTAGAGAGGCTTAGTCCTTTCCAGTTAGGTTTGGGGACAGACAACACCCGAGGTAGCATTGTAAGAGAGAAAAAGGGGCCAGGACAGCACCAGTGTGGGACTGAGAAGCCCGTTTGCCCACATGAATCCTCAACTGTGACCCCACTAGGGCTCCATGAATGTGGGCTGAATTAAATTCCAGGGAAGAAAACAGACAAGCAATGTCGATTTGAGCTTTTCATGCATGTGGGCACAGAAAAGAGTGGTGAAGAGGCTACAAAATCAGGCAGAAGTTTGAATGTCTCCTGGTAGTTGTGTAACCTGATTTCACCAAATTCATTTTCTCATCTGCAAAATGAGACTGGTACTCAAAAAACCTACTTTAATAATCAATATGATAATTACACAACAGGTGGTAAGCACTGAAAAATATTTCAAAATTATATTACTATTTAAAAAGAATGATAGGAAAGTAAACATTTTCTAACCTCAACTCTGTGGTTTACCTGCTTCCAAACATTAATCCCTACAGCTACCTATCCACCTACCAATCTCACTGATGTGACCAACATCTAGAATGCACCCGCCTTTTTCTCCAAGCCTCCAGGCAGCCTACATCAGACTTCCACAACACACTTGAAATCCTTCCACCCTTCCCCTTGCCCTCAAGTTCTCCGCCTCATACGCTCCCTCAAGCCAACAGATTTTCACCCAGCTACTAGCTTCCTGCATGCAGCAACACGATTATATCTTCCCCTTCCTCACGTCTACCAAGTTTCTTCTAGCAAAGCACAGCCCTCCAAAGCCAGATTCCAGGAAAAGTCCCACCCACCAATGAACATACTCAGCTCGGAGCCTCTAATTGCAGCCCAGGGTCAAAGTCTCAGGTTCACTCAGCCTAAAAGTGGTACTATGCCTCCTGCATTACCATCCAAATAACTACTCCCACAGAGATGACTCTAGAGACCCTGCCCAGCCTTAATCTCCTGTGAATCTCTACAGAACCACTTAATGGCCCCTATCGAGATTAATTTAAACCTTACTTATTAAAAAGTAAAGGCCCTCTTCTTTCTCCATTTTTCCATGGTCCTCTTCATGCCTGGCCATTCAAAACACAGCCTGGAGAACACAGCAGCTTCTCCCTGCTTCTGCATCTGCTACTATCTTGTTAATAGGTCCTTCTCTCACCTGTCCTTCTTCCACCTGGACAACTCCTGCTCGTTCCTAGAGGTTCAGCTCAGACACCCCACTCTCTATTTGGCTTCCCTGAGAGTGAGCCTTCTCGGTGAAGAGCAGCCAAAACTTACCCCATAAAAGCACTTGATACGTGGACATGCCCCACTCCACCTTTCTCCCTCCCCCTCACACACACCACACACTTGTGTGCTCTTCAAAGGCAGGGACCATGTACAGCTCATCTTTGTACGCTCAGGGCCTAGACAGTTTCTGGTTCACTGTAAGCAGGCTCCAACCCCTGCTTTTACCCTGTTACCTGCCATTTTCTATCTCCCTGTCTTTTTTCTGTTTAATGCAGCAAATCTCTGGGCTAAGGGGGCTACCCAGTTCTCATGAGTTACACTCTGCCCGTGTACAAAATCCCCATCATTCCAGCATCTTCAGCATAGTTCTGAAATCAAATCCCATCTAACTCTTGCCCCATTCCCAATTAACCCAGACTGGCTCCACAGCAGGGTAAAGTAACATGTCATCACCAAGAAGCAAAAGTTCTGGGTTGTAATTTTCAGTACATCTCTAATTAGCTATATGACCTTGGGCAATGGTTAAAATAAAGGTGACAGCAGCACTAGGCCTCATTCTCAGGGGATCTTTGAGATTCAAATGGAATATCTGATTGGGAAAGTGTTTTATAAAGTGCAAAGCACTGTACAATCATAAAGGACATGATGAACAATTGTATCAATTGAAGCCATTGACTATAAGATGTGCCATTATCAACTTAGAATGAACAACTGCACAACTATGGCACATTGTGATAAGACAACCACATTTCAGTGATATTAAAATGTGAAAAAAGTGTGTTTTAGAATTGATTCAATACAACTTATTTGTCTCAATAAAATATAGGAACCTGCTATAAAATTTTCATATTTGCCAATGGCACATAATACGGATCCAGTAACCTATGTCAAGTAAATGAACAAGAACCAATTGATAATACTATTTTTCTTGCGGGGGCGCCCATGGGGGGGAAATGGAGTCTCAGTCTGTCAGCCAGGCTGGAGTACAATGGCGCAATCTCGGCCCACTGCAACCTCTTCCTCCCAGGTTCAAGCAATTCTCCTGCTTCAGTCTCCCAAGCAGCTGGTACTATAGGCACATGCCAGCACACCCGGCTAATTTTTGTATTTTTAGTAGACACGGGGTTTCATGATATTGGCCAGCCTGGTCTTGAACTCCTGATCTCAGGTGATCTGCCGGCCTCGAGCCTCCCAAAGTGCTGGGATTACAGGCGTGAGCCATCGCGCCCAGCCAATAATATTCTTAGGCCAAATTATCACCTCTTTCATTGGAATTGCACAGCAGAAGGCTTCCCAATGCCAGTACCTCCCCTCTAAATCATGTCTCAGCATGCTCAAAACCCGCAAATGATGACTTTAAGATATATCCAAACTCCTTAGCCTGGCATTTTTAAGGCACTTTATAACTAAGTTTCCTCTCCCCTCCATCATTTCCTGGAACTGTCTTCACCAGAATGTGTCACTCCAAGAAAGATCCTACTCAAGTCCGGGCCATAGCAATCAGCTCATCAGCTCAACTTCTCCTCCCTCTGCGTACACTCAAAACCAACTCTAGGCCCATGCTACTTACAGAGAGCCTGCCTCTGAGGGGACTGCCTGACCCTAAGGCCCCAGGCTTTTATCCCTACCACTCAGATTAGGTAACCCCATCTGAAGTGCACATTCTAGACTATAAAGGTTTGGGTGTTGGGGTTGGGGGCTGCATTGCAGAAATTAAATGCAAAACTACATAGTCTTTTTTTTTTTTTTTTTTTTTTTTTTTTTTTTGAGAGGGAGTCTCTGTCTGTCACCCAAGCGGGAGTGCAGTGGTGTGACCTCAGCTCACTGCAACCCCCGCCTCCCGGGTTCAAGCGGTTCTCCTGCCTCAGCCTCCCGAGTAGCTGGGACTACAGGTGCCCGCCACCAAGCCCAGCTAAATTTTTGTATTTTTAGTAGAGACAGGGTTTTGCCATGTTGCCCCGGCTGGTTTCAAACTCCTGATCTCAGGCAATCCGCCCGCCTCGGCCTCCCAAAGTGCTGCGATTACAGGCGTGAGCCACCGTGCCTGGCCCACACACTTTTTCCTTTAACTGCCCCCTGGTGCTGGCAGGAACTGTGCAAGCAGAAAAACTGGTGACGAAGTAGAGAAAACCCTATTGGGTGTCCTAGCCCCCCACTGTCCACCATTATTGACCTTAGACTGTAGGTCTAGCACCCACCATTGTGGACCTTTACCTATTCTTCTATCTATAAGAGTTGAGGCAGGGGGAGGATGGGAGAGGGAGTTGGATGATTTCTAAAGGTGCCTATCCACACTTTCCCTTTCTTCACTTTAGGCTTTCTTAAAATGCACATGTGCAGGGAAAGGTAAGCCATTAAGTCATTAACACCTTAGTGAGAGTGAATTTTACAGGAAAGGCAAGACATTTAGAAAAAGGGGAAGGAATAGAAACAGAAAGGGGACTGAAAACACAGGCAAGTGAGTTTCGTACTAGTAAAAGTCCCAGAGAAGACCCTGAGTTCTCGCTGGTTGTTTTGTGTTGGGGGAGGGAAAGCAGTGGATCCCTTCTAAGGGAAAGGAAGCGGGAGAGATTGTTCAGTTCTCCTAGGACTCTGAGGTTCCAGAGGCTCTGCCCCGTCCAAGCACCCAGGCACAATTCCACTGATTAGCTCATCTCATGTCACAACCTCCCCCATCCCCAACTCCTTGCCTCCAACTAAAGAATATTTATACTTTCATCTCCATTTCCCACACTACTTAGTCTCCTCTGGCCCACAGTCCCTCGAAGCGATGTCTTCCTCCAAGCCGCTAGCTGGCTTCAGGAAACTCCTCATCCTTCAAAAGCCCCATTAAGTGCAGGACTCTCCAAAGGGCCGTCCCAGGGACCAGAAAATCAAACTCCTTCCCTGCAACTTCCTTTAACTTTGTCCATGCCTTTCCTCCAGCACTTAGCACTTTCTACCCTAGGCCAGGTTTGCCTCCTAGGTTCCACAAAGTTCCTGGAGGGCAACGTCCAACACACCCAGCGCAGTGTCTGCCACACACAGGGTGCTAGAGAAATGCTTAGAGAAGGGAACTGAAGTCCGGAGTCAACTATTTGAATTACGGTTTGGCCTCTACTAAATAACTTCCGGGCGACCCTCCTTCTCTCTGGGCCTCAGCTGCCCCAACTGTAAAATGGGAGGACTTGGAGGAGTGGGTCTAGGCCCTTTCCGCTGTGACAACTGTGATTCCGCGAAAGCTCTAAGCGGATGGGCGTGGCCCCGCCCCCTGGGCGCCCAGAAAAGTCCGGGCAGGGGGCGCGCAAGGCTCCAACCCCGCCTAGCCTGGGGTCGACGCTTTCGGAAAAACTCTGGGTCCCCCTCCCCCATGGCGTGCACCCCGTGATTGGGCCGCGGCCGGCACTTCCGCACAGCGGGCCAGGCCAGAGCACGGCGCGCGCCCCGCGCTCCTGCCACCCCGGAGGCGCTCGCGCCGGGGGAGGGCTGGGGGTTCCCGAGGCGCCCGCGGGCGGAGGGTGAGGGGAAGGAAGGATTTGCAACAATACCTCAGGGAGGAGGCAGCCGGGGCAGCGGCGGCGGCGGCGGCAGCGGCGGCGGCGGCTGGAGGCGGAGGCAGAGACAGAGGAGGAGGTGCTCGGGCACTCCCCCTCCCATTGTCCCCAGCCCCGGACAGGCCCTGCCCCGCGCCCCACACTGGCCTCCTCCAGCGCGCCGCCCGCGCCCCGCGCCCCGCGCCCCGCGCCCCGGGCCGTGCAGCCAGCCCTTACCTTGCAGCGCCCGGCTGTCCCCCGATCGCTAAAGCTACTTATCCCGGGAAAGCTCGCGCGGGACCCGGGAACGAACCCACAGACAAAAAGTGAAACTTCGGCAGGGCTGGAGCGGCTGCTGGTTGGTGCCTTTCCCCCTCCTTCCTCCCCACCGTCCCCACCCCCTCCCCGTGGTCTCCCGTGCGGTGCCCTGAGCGCTGGAGGCTGACGTCAGGGGCCTGAATTCCTGACTTTGCCTGCACGCATTTGTCCATGTAAGGTATGGGAAGGCGTGTGCCCGCGGAGCCGCCGCGCAGAGCTCGCCTGGCGGGGGAGGGGAAACCCGCAGCCGGCAGTGGCTTTGCCAAAAGGTGGGCGCACCGAGGGCATTGCATTTCCTGAGAGGAAGAGGAGGAGACGCGGGAATGCAGGGAGCTTGCAAAGGAGGAAGGGAAAGAGGGAGATGTGGAGACTTTACCCCTGCTAGAGGAAGAGGGAGGAGACGTAGGAGGAAGCGGCCGCGTCAGGGGCTCCTGGAAAATGGAAAAGCCTGCGTCTGCTATTAAGGCGTCAAATTAAGGCACTGAGCTTGAGTGGAAGAGATCCAGCCATGAAATCCCCTTCCAAGATTTTCCTCGTGAAACCCCGCCCTGGATTCCCAGCAAGACTGAAAACTTACAAGGTGTCAGAGCTGGCAAAGACCAACTTCCAACCCGTCCGCTTGGCACGTGAGGAAACTGAAGCTCTCCGAAGAGAAATGACTTGTACAGGGTCGTCACTCAACAGATCGAGGAGCAGGCCCAGGTGCTCTGCCTCCCACTTGGGTTGCCGCCTCCAGGAAGGGCCCTGCCTTCCTTTTAGCCCTGAGCCTTGAAGCAGGTTAGATGTCCGCAGGCTGCGCGGACCACCCAGTGATTTCTACTGCTCTTGGCCCAGAGCCAGTTCCTGGAAGGTCCTGGTTGACAGTGAGCCCTGAATATCAATGACAATCAGTTGCTCCAGGGCAACTTCCTCTGTTCTGTGCTCAAATATATGAATCCCTGGAGTTTAACGTTTACTTCTGAGCCCCGCCCAGAAAGCTTACTCTGTGCTTATAGCTTCAAAAAAGTCTGCGAACGGGATGAACTGGTTTGAATACAGACAATCCTGTTATTGGAAGGTTTGAGTTGGATTTTTTCCCCCCTCTGACATCTGTAAGGGTGAACGACGATGAGAACCACCACTTACTGTGTTAGGGGATTATGACGTGCAGCAGCCATTGCCTGGAAAGCACTCCATGCCCTGAGACTTCCTTTCCTTGTACTTCTCTCCTATTAATATCTAAAATCATCCCTCACGTTAGCATATAATGAAAGCAGTCTCTCACCCGGCTATTGCATCTTCAGGTGAGTTAGATAGGACAAAGCGTAGTCCCCCGCTTTACACTTCAGGCAAAAACTTAACGTTACTGGCCCAGCACAAAATAACTGACTGCCCAAGCACCTGTCTTCCCCTCCTCCCATACGGGTCTCCTGACTAATCCCTTGATCTTTCCATACCTGGCCCTGACCTCTAGCAGGACATAATTCCATTCATAACTGTTGAGAGTACACCATGAACTACGGATTCATAAAAACTCCAAAAAGTGGGTCTTCTGAGGATGGATTTTAGTGGGATTCTTTTGACCAGGAATTAATAATGTAAAAACACATGTTATTGGATTTATTAAGCACCTTCCTTGTGCTTAATAAGTGTTTGAATTCAGACATTTCAGGGGTAAGACTACTTAACCTGTTTCCTAACAACTATCTAATGTTCACATACAAAAATATGAACATGGTTGGGCGTGGTGGCTCACACCTGTAATTCCAGGACGCCGAGGCGGGCAAATCACCTGAGGTCAGGAGCTGGAGACCAGCCTGGCCAACATGGCAAAACCCTGTCTCTACTAAAAATACAAAAAATTAGCCGGGCGTGGTGGCGAGCGCCTGTAATCCCAGCTGCTCTGGAAGCTGAGGTAGGAGAATTGCTTGAACCCGGGAGGCAAAGGTTTTAGTGAGTCGAGATTGCGTCACTGCACTCCAGCCTGAGGGACAGAGCAAGACTCTGTCTTAAAAAAAAAAGAGAGAGAGATAAGGTCGAGAATAACCACTCATTCCACAGAATAATAAAGAATTTATCTCTTTGCAACTAACATAGTTTGAAATGGGAGATATGAGCTCTTAGAGAGATTTTTTTCTGGGGTTTTAAAAAGGTCAGATCCTATCAAAACACAGTTCACTCACTCAAACATTTCAGCATACTCACATTCTGAGTACTAGGGTTTACTATGAAAAGAATTCCAGTGTTACATGAAGTAAAAATGGATTATCTCAATTCTCATGGAATATAACGGGACTTGACCAGCATTTCCTTTCTTTTTCCTTCAGTAACCCACTTATAAAGAATAATAGGGTCCTAATGAGGATTAAGATTTAATAAAGTATAATTAGAGTTGTTCATTTCTTCCATCATACACATTATAAGAGTACTGTGCTGGATCCAGAAACGCTACTAATTATGTTGAAAGTGCTGTATGGGTGTGTTGGGGAAGATCACTGTTTCTCCTCCTGAAATGTTTATGAATTGCTCAGGTGAGCGTGGTGAGCATGGTGTTAGCATGAACATCATATAAGATTAACTACAAAAGATAATTTTGACTCGTGAGGAACTTCCCAGGAATATAACCACCCAAGTCATAATCTGGATGCTTAGTGAACCACATACAGCGTTGTTGTCAGTGCTAACCCCACCAAAAGCCTCATTCCCATTGACTGTTCCGGTTTCTTTCGTACTCTTACTTTTCTCAACCCCCTGTTACGACTTTCTGTGTGCAGGGGCTTGCACGAAATGGGAAGGTTGTATAAATTTGCACTCAGTGGTAGAAAAATACTGGTTTACCAATTCAGAGACTAAAAAAAAGCACAGAACTTCAGGTGTAGTGTGGGGTCATTTGGTCCAAGGATAGCACACTGGTGGCCTAAAGGCTACCAGCAGCATTTTCATGGGTTCAGTAATGGCATAAAAGACTTTCAGGCAAGCTGGGCTTGGGTCCTGCCTTTCATCTGCATCCATTACAGTCCTGTACACATGGCCTTTGTGGAGCTCATGCCAGTCCTTATTTTGGAGTGCCCAGCAATATTTTAAGGAGTTTTCATATACAATTCACTTAACTCTCACAAGACCCTTCCTTAGGTTGGCATTATTATTTTTTTATTTTATCCATAAAGAAACTAAAGCCCAGGGAGTTTAAGTACTAGCTCTGTGTTAAGAGCTGAGTAAGCTCTTTTTATTTTTATTTTATTATTATTATTATTATTATTATTATTGAAATGGAGTCTCGCTCTGTCGCCCAGGCTGGAGTGCAGTGGCACGATCTCTGCTCGTTGCAAGCTCCACCTCCTGGGTTCACGCCATTATCCTGCCTCAGCCTCCTGAGTAGCCGGGACTACAGGCGCCCACCATCAAGCCCGATTTTTTTTTTTTTTTTTTTTTTTTAAGTAGAGACGGAGTTTCACCATGTTAGCCAGGATGGTCTTGATCTCCTGACCTCGTGATCTGCCCTCGGCCTCCCAAAGTGCTGGAATTACAGGCGTGAGCCACCGCGCCCAGCCCTGAGCTGAGTAAGCTCTTACTCAGCTGAGGGTAGGTAAGCTAAAATTCCACGCTGATCCCTGGCAAGCTGGCACCTCGCTCACCCACTGTCGAGTGACCATCTGCTCTCAGTTTGAACACTCCAGCATAGGGAACTTATGATCTCCTACAGCTGACCAAGAGGAAAAGTTCTGAAGAGGCTACTAGAAAAGTAATAAGAATAAGAGGGCCATGGGTGATAGAAGGTAAATACCAATCTGCTGTTGCCTCTGAGAACCTAACACCCATCAGGCCAAATGCCTCTAGTATGGTGTGCACAGACCTTCATAATTTGGCACCTACTTGTTCCTTCAGCCTCATTTCTTCCAGGATTTTATGTGCCCCCACCCTCCACCCTGCTTCTAGTAGTTTTCCAAGCACATCTTACCTCTCCCTGCTTATCTCTGTTTGCACATCTTCCCTTTTCCCTCAGGAGTCCTCAGCTCTCTCTTTCAGATAACCTCAAGTGATGGGGCCTGAATGCAAGCAGACCAACAAGAGGAGCCCAGGCATTTGGAAGTAGCAATCAAGGTTAGCATGGGGGCGGGGCGCGGTGGCTCACACCCGTAATTCCAGCACTTTGGAAGGCCTAGGCGGGCGGATCACCTGAGGTTGGGAGTTTGAGACCAGCCTGGCCAACATGTGAAACCTCATCTCTACTAAAACTACAAAAATTAGCCAGGCCTGGTGGCACACGTTTATAACCCCACCTACTCTGGAGGCTGGGGCACAAGTATCGCTTGAACCTGGGAGGCGGTGGTTCCAGTGAGCCAAGATCACCCTCCTGCACTCTAGCTTGGTTGACAGAGCAAGACTGTGTCTCAAAAAAAAAAAAAAAAAAAAAAAGACTAGCACAGAGAGGGACACAAGAGAGAAATGTTTATGGTCCTTGCCTTACCCTAAATTACTCTGCAAACTTTTGGCAAGTCACTTCCTCTCTATTCTCAGTTTCTTTATCTATTAAATTGGGTTCTTAGACTTGGTGGTCTCCAATATTCTCCCAGTTTTTCAGTTTGATGCTACATTCTACCCAGTGACCAAATTCATACTCCGGAAGCATAGTATGCTATGTCATACCACAAATCTTGTAAACGTTCCTGATATGGTTTGGCTGTGTCCCCACCCAAATCTCATCTTGAATTGCAGTTCCCATAATCCACACGTGTCATGGGAGGGACCAGGTGGAGATAGTTGAATCATAGGGGCGATTTCCCCCTCCTGTTCTCGTGATAGTGAGTTAGTTCTCATGAGATCTGATGGTTTTTTAAGGGTCTTTCCCCTTCACTGAGCACTCATTCTTCTGCCTCCTGTTGCCACATGAAGAAGGACATGTTTGCTTCACCTTCTGCCATGATTGTAAGTTTCTTGAGACCTCTCAGCCATGCTGAACTGTTGAGTCAATTAAACTTTTTTCCTTTATTAATTTCCCAGTCTTGAGTATGTCTTTATTAGCTGTGTGATAATGGACTGATAGGGTTCAATAATATCAACCAAATTAAGTTCATACCCGGCAGCTTCCCCTTCCTTATTTGATGATCAAATCCTGATGGCCTTTTCCAACTATAAGTTGTACCTCCAACACCCCCTCCTCCACCACACACATACACACACACATGCCTCTTCCTTTACTTCTTGCCTCCAGGCTTTTGCATGTTTAGTTTTCTCCTCTTGAACCTTAAAGACTTTCCAGGCCCATCTCCAAAACTGCAGATTCTACCTGTCCAGCCAACCCCCTCTCACAGAATCTCTACCCCATTGCCCATTCCTTCCAAACTCCCTCCATTAATATGAAAATAACTTCTCTATTTTCTCAAAAAGATGCCCATTTCATTATCCCAACGCATTACAATTTTTCATCAGTGAGTTTGATCTCCTCCATGCAAATATAGAATTCTTTGTATTAATCTTCATGTCTTGTTCATTTCTCTTCCCCAGCAGCCAAGGCAGTACCTGGCACTTATAACCAAATGTTATCCAGTAAGTGAGTGAATGAGTGAATCACTCTTTCACTCAATGTGGATAGAAAAGCAACACAATTGATGCTGTCCCTCTGGAAGATTGGTCATGTTTCTTTAGATCATGGCTCTGAGCAGGCATCAGAAGGGGCAAGGGGAAGAGACAGGACTAATACTGGTCATTTGTTACAATGTGCTCTGTGTGCACTTTCTAGGCCTTCTGACGATTACCATACATAAATTGTATAAATTTTCTGATAACATAGTTCTGCTATTAGAATAGACATGAAATTAAAACCATGGTTATTTTGCAACTTTATATAAACAAAATTCAAAAAGATACCTAAGGTCATCTTTTTTCAGAAATAACTAAGCAGAAGTGACAGTTTTAATATTTTACATATCCTTTTCTATAGTTGAGCATAGGTCTTTTCCAAGATTATAGTACCAGTGTCTTATGCAAACCAGGCCTCTGGGTGACAGTGACTCTAGCTCGGCCCAGTGAGCATCAGCCTTTGGAAAAGAGATTAAAAACTTAATTTGGTAAATAGTAGTACAGGCTTGTAGTAAATGAAACACTAAAGATAATAAAACAGTTTACAGACTGGGCGTGATGGCTCACACCTATAATCCCAGCACTATGGGAGGCCGAGGCGGGCAGATCACTTGAGGTCAGGAGGCCAGGAAGCCAACAAGGTGAAACCCCGTCTCTACTAAAATACAAAAGGTAGCCAGGTGTGGTGGTGGGCACCTGTAATCCCAACTACTTGGGAGGCTGAGGCAGGAGAATCACTTGAACCCAGTGGGCAGAGGTTGCAGTGAGCAGAGATCATGCCACTACACTCCAGCCTGGAGGACACAGTAAGACTCCCTCTCAAAAAATTAAATTAAATTAAATAAAACAGAGTATAAAAGGTTTGCTTACTCTCTCTTCTTCACATCTTATTGTAGAATGGAGGAAGAAAGTCAATGTAAAAAAAGAATGTATGATCAGACTTCCTAAATGAATGTTTTCTCTTTTTATTGAGTACTAGGTTTTTGGTGTCACAAGCTAATTTCTTCATTAGCTTACAGGAATCAAATCAATATGGAACAAATGATAATTTGTAGCTGTCCCATGTGTTTCTGCACAATTTCACCCAGTTTTTAGTAAGTGGCTATAGCGTTATCACTATTTGCATTTTACCAGATCACAGGATCGGATTGTCTGAATGTATTTTGGTGTATCCCAACTCAACCACCTGTACCAATCCAACGGCTTTTGACCTCAGGTAAGTGCAGGACTTAGAATGAGATGTGATTGTGCCTGGAACCCTGTGAATCTTCAGAGATCAGGTAGAGCCGTCTCACAGTGGGGGCCAGTCTCTTGTAGCAGAGATGTTGGTAAGCAGAGCTTTAATCCTTTTTGTGTTCACTACCAATGAAAAGTTTCAAAGAGGCTCAAACAACAAGGGAGACAGTTTATGCCATCTTTTTGCTCTAACAACAGGTTATTATGCACCTACTAGCCTTATTAGGCCTGGGAATACAGTGTTGAGAAAAACATTAATAGACTCAGTTCCTACCCTACATCCTAAAACAAAGATAATACGTAATACCAGTTCCAAGCAGAGGGGTGTTGTTGAGATAGCTTTGCTGAGATCTCCCAGTGGACCACTGGATGGGCTAGATCCACTGTGGCAGCTGAGAGCCTCCTTTGATGGTGATGGGGCAGGCAACAATGAGCCTGGAGACACAACCGAGCTGGGGAAACACAAACATGGCACGTACATTTTTGTCTTCACACAACAACAGAAGCAGGAGGTAAAGGATAATGTCCAAGGGTTTGATGTATGCAGCAAGGCCTCACGCAGTGGCCTCACTAGTTCCTTTAGAGAGTTGCATGGAGCTGAAGAAGGTCTACCAGTTCTTGATGAGCTCGGTACTTGGAATAGGCTTTAGGATGTGCTTTGCCTCATTCGTGGCTGCAATCCACAGTCTCACTGACTCCATGGGCATCACAGCAAATATTAGGTCAGTTTTAGATGAATAGAAAGAAGTCCATGATATATATCTATGTAAATCTCTTTATATATACATGTATTATATATATATATCTTCTATATATATGTATATATACACAGTTTAATTGAGGTATAATTTGCATACCATAAAATTCATTCACTTTAGGCAGAAGTGGTTTTTAGTAAATTTAGTAAATTTATGGAATTGTATAACCATCACTGCATTCTAATAGTAGAGCAGTTTCATCACCCCAAAAACGAAACCTTGCACCCATTTATAGTCATTGCCTATTCTTATCTTCAGACCTAAATATCTACTAGTGTACTTTATGTCTCTATAAGATTTGCTTTTTCTGGACATTTCATATAAATGGAATCATAGAATGTGTGAACTTTTGCATCTGATTTATTCCACTTACCATGTTTTCAAGGTTCACTAAGGTTGGAGCATAATGTATCAATAGTTTTTTCCTTTTTATGGCCAAATAATATTCATTTGTGTGGATATACCATATTCTCTTTACTCATTCATCAGTTGCTGAACATTTGGCTTATTTCCATTTGGGGGCTACAATGAATGATGCTCCTGTGACCATTCAGGTACATATTTCTGTGTGGACATATATTTTCATTTCTTTTGGTTACATGATATTTTAAAGTGGGAGAAAAGGCATAGATGGAATTTTTTAAAGGATTTGAAAGGGTATGCTTAATGTTATAAAAGTGATTTTTTTTTTTTTTTTTTTTTTTTTTTTGAGACAGAGTCTCGCTCTGTCGCCCAGGCTGGAGTGCAGTGGCAGGATCTTGGCTCACTGCAAGCTCCGCCTCCCGGGTTCACGCCATTCTCCTGCCTCAGCCTCCCAAGTATCTGGGACTATAGGCGCCCCCCACCACGCCCGGCTAATTTTTTGTGTTTTTAGTAGAGACGGGGTTTCACCGTGTTAGCCAGGATGGTCTCAATCTCCTGACCTCGTGATCCACCTGCCTCGGCCTCCCAAAGTGCTGAGATTACAGGCTGGAGCCACCGCGCCCGGCCAAGTGATTGTTTTCAAGTGGTAGAATTATTCATTCTTTTTGCTTATCTAAATTTTCTAATTTTCTTACAATAAATGTGTCACTTTTAAATTTTCCTATGTGCCTGTAATAAGACGGACAATACAGCTTTTTAAGACAAAAAAGCAAACACTTATTTGGGAAGATGTGATCCCTTTTGTTTGACCTTGAATCTTCCCAGCAATCTATGCCAGATGGTTTGTGGTAGAATATTATTTTGAAATATTTAATGAGATCTTTACCCGTATTTCCAGACCTTGGTTCTTTATTCACCCAACTAGCTAAGACAGTCTGTGTTAGTGCATTCCCAGGGATGGAATAGACCTCAAATTGAAAGAGACTAGGTTTCTTTTACTTTGCAGAATAAACTTAATTTTAATTGCATACTCCCAATTATAGAAAATTTTCACGTTTTTGCTTTTGAGTTTGTGGACTAAAATTAGCAGACTTTTACAGGTTAACCAGTCTTTATTTGAGAATCATCAAAGTCAACATGGCTCAAAATTGAATTCACCTGGGCTCTGCCTTCTCCCCACTTCCCTGTCTCCATTCATGGTACCCCAACCTCCTTGTGAGGAGGACGCTCACAACCTGTGGTCATTCTTGACTTCCCTCTCCCTTACTCCTCATTCCGATCACTGGTCAAGTCTGGCTGATTCTACCCACAAAATTCAATGTGTAAGCAGGGAGAGAAGAGAGGCAACAATTTTATTTATTTATTTATTTATGAAACAGAGTCTTGCTCTGTCATGGAGGCTGGAGTGCAGTGGCACAATCTCAGCTCACTGCAACCTCTGCCTCCCGGGTTCAAGTGAGCCTCCCACATCAGCCTGCCGAGTGGCTAGGATTACAGGTGTGTGCTACGCTTGGCTAATTTTTTTTGTATTTTTAGTAGAGACAGGGTTTCACCATGTTGGCCAGGCTGGTCTCAGACTCCTTACCACAAGTGATTCAACCACCTCGGCCTCCCAAAGAGCTGGGATAAGCGGGGTGAGCCACCACTCCTGGCCCGAGAGGCAACAATTTAAATTTAAATGGTGATCCTCTCCGCCAGGATTCTCATGAGTGGAGATGCAAGACCTGAACCTCCTGGCCCACACTAGTTCTCACCACCTTTCCCTGCTTTTCATGGAGTGCTGTCTTTCCTTGTTGATTGTTTAAAGATACCCATATTTGGCCGGCAGGTGGTGGTTCACACCTGTAATCCCAGCACTTTAGGAGGCTAAGGCGGGCGGATCACTTGAAGTCAGGAGTTTGAGCCCAGCCAGGTCAACATGATGAAACCCAGTCTCTATTAAATACAAAAATTAGCCGGGCGTGGTGGCAGGTGCCTGTAATCCCAGCTACTCAGGAGGCTGAGTTAGGAGAATCACTTGAACCCAGGAGGCAGAGGTTGCAGTGAGATCGTGCCACTGCACTCCAGCCTGGATGACAGAGCGAGACTCTGTCTCAAACGATAATAATAAAATAAATAAAGACACCCATATTTTATCCAGCATGGCCCGTTAAAAGTCAGCTGCTACTTCTGGTGTTCAACCAATAAACTGTGATTAGTCCCAAAGCTAGAGGAAAGGGGATTGTATCCTAAGTATTTTTCAAGGATAATTTTAAGTAAAAATGTCCACATGATTTTATTTCAATCATCAACACTTACAGTAGGGTGGACTCCACCGTATGTTCACAAGGAAAATTCAAATGTAGTTTGAATATACAATGTTAGCACAATGCTAAAATAAACAAACTAGAATAAAAATAGATACCTATGGAGAATAGTAGGGCAGGAATTCATATTTGTGGCCCTAACATGATTTTTTTTTCTCTGTCACGCAGGCTGTAATGCAGTGGCACAATCTCAAACTCCACTTCCCAGGTTGCTCACTGCAACCTCCACCTCCTGGGTTAAAGCGATTATCCTTCCTCAGCTTCCCAAGTAGCTGGGATTACAGACGTGTGCCACCACACCCAGCTAATTTTTGTATTTTTTTTAGTAGAGATGGGGTTTCACCATGTGTTGGCCCAGCTGATCTTGAACTCCTGACCTCAGGTGATCTGCCGGCCTCAGCCTCCCAAAGTGCTGGGATTACAGGCATGAGCCACCGCACCAGGCTTACATGATTTTTTAAACCAAAAAGCTTCTAGTATTTTCACCTTCCATTTGAACCTTACAAAGTCCCACTAAGACACATGGTATTCCCTTGTTTATCAGGCTAACTCACAGAACACGATGCTACCTTAATATCTCACCTCTCAATCCTGATTCGCTCTAGCTCGAGATCACCCAGGTGGCTACCGCTTGTAAGCTGAGGCACCGAAAAGGCTCTGGCTAAAAGATCTAGCTTCCTTTCAGCAAACGAGTTTATTATAAACTTTCTCTTTGCCTATGACACATGACATAATAGGCAGGAAAGAATTGAAACCCTTTAAGATTTCCTGAGCAGAAATAAAAGCAGCTTGAATGGTTTGGGTGGCATTTTTAAGTTCCAAGTAGGACCGGTCACATTTCTTTAGGTTTCCCATGGAGATGCAGTTGAGATAAAGCCCTCAACCGCATCACTGAGCCCAGGGAGGAGGATGATCAGATTGGGAAGCAAGAGACTTGGGCTCCAGTCCCAACTCTGTGATAAACATGTGATCCCGAACAAGTCATTTCCTCTCCCTGAGCCTTATTCATTTATTCATTTTCTTTCTTTCTTTTCTTTTCTTTACTTTTCTTTCTTCCTTCCTTCCTTTCTCTCTCTTTTCTTTCTTCCTTCCTTTCTTTCTTCCTGTCTTCCTTCCTTCCTTCCTTTCTGTCTCTCTCTTTTCTCTGTCTTTTCTTTTCTTTTCTTTTCTTTCTTTCCTCTACAGGATGAAGATCCTCATTCCTGTCCCACCTTCTTCTGTATCTTTATGGCATGGACCAGATAAAACAATGCATTACAAACTGTACACACATTACAAAAGTATATTACAAACTGTAAACCCTACGCAAATTTATGGAATTTTTGGTTGAAGTTCATGATTTCTGACACTGCTTTTCCTATCCCCACTCAGTCTTTTCACCACTGCTTTCAAAGTGAACCCCCAGTGTTCTTTCGTGGTCTATTTGACCCTTAATTTGTCAACCTATTAAGAATGGATTTACTAAACCACAAACTGACCTAAATTCAATATATATTGAGCCTTAATTTCCCCAAGTAGAATATAGATAACTTTCCAGCACCAAGCTCTGAAATTGAGGATTACTGAACTAATGTCTAAATGCTCTGAGTGCTTTTCTTTAAGGAAGAAAAGTGGCTGCTGCTTTGGGACAATGGCTGAATCTCCAATTAAATTCTTTAAAGCACAAGGCTTTGACATTTTCTTGCTACCTCTGATTACATTAAAGGATTATGTTTGATCGCTGTGGCAGATGTAAGAAGAACAGATTTGATTTTGTTTCTTTCTATGTTATAATGACTAATTATTACAGTTCAAAAAAATTATCTAAATTTCGATGTCTCCCATTGCATGCATCCCGCTTAATCAAAAGACAAATAGCATTCATTGGGATGAAGAATAAGAGAATTAAGAGTCCTGGGCAGTTTATCTATGCCTGTCACTAACTCACTGCTTGATGTTTGACTATGAGATGATCATCTTTCATACTTGGTTTGACCTTTTAGTGAATGTAATGCAAGAAACTCCCCCTGGCCCAGCACCTTCCGTCTTAAAATCTAAAAAGCAACTATTAATGATCTGGCAATGGTGTTTGCTATCTAAATAGGGTACTGTATATCCATGTTGCCCTGGACAATCCTAAATCAAGACTATCTTCTCGGGCAAATTTTATTTATTTATTTATTTATTTATTTATTTATTTAGAGACGGAGTTTCACTCTTATTGCCCAGACTGGAGTGCAGTGGCTCGATCTCAGCTCACCACAACCTCTGCCTCCTAGGTTTAAGCGATTCTCCTGCCTCAGCCTCCCGACTAGCTGGGATTACAGGCATGCGCCACCACGCCTGACTAATTTTGTATTTTTAGTAGAGGTGGGGTTTCTCCATGTTGGTCAGGCTGGTCTCAAACTCCCAACCTCCAGTGATCCGCCCACCGCAGCCTCCCAAAGTGCTGGGATTACAGGCATGAATCACTGCACACGGCCTTCTTAGGCTAATTATTAATAGCGTTGCCTTTTACTCTCAAAAGTGGCCCAATTTGGGTGACTGACATTTTGGTTACCCTACAGCGTAGAACTTCTTCAAATAAACTTTCTTGGGTACCTATTAATGCAGAAACTCCTGAACATGATAATTACTTGACTTGAAGCAGTCATGGATCCTACTCTATGAGAAAAAAGAGACCAGTAAGCGGTATATACATACTTTACACAAAGTGTACACTTATTGTATTTTAAAATGTGAAGGGTGTGCAGAGAGGAGTAGAGTTATTTTTGTTCTTTTATTCTTTCACAATTATTTTTAAGGACCTACTATAAAACAGGTACATAACTGAATACTATGAACAACATATAATAAGATATGGCCAAGAAGGTGTAACACGCTAGTTCAGGTTATAAACAAGTAAAAACAAATATAGACAAGTATATATATATTCGGTTACTGTGAGTGATATATGTTATGGTAAGGATGAGTCAGAGTGTTATGGAAGCCCATTGGAAGTGCACACAGGTCTTGAGGAACAGGAGCACAGAGAAGATTTGCAGAAAGAAACAATAGGTAAAATGAGACCTGAAAGAAGATTAAGTGTTAGCTAGGTGAAGAAATGTAGGGCAATGAGGAGTGCTCTAGCCAAAGTATACAGCACATGCAAAGATAGAATTTATTTCAAGGTTGTTGTAAAATAAGAGAATCAAAAATAGTTCATTATGGTTTGAGCATAGCATGGGGAGAATAAGAAAAGATGAGCTTATGAGGAAGGAGGCAACAGAACTGGCAAAATTTGGAGCAAAGGAGGGAGGAGATTATTCAAAGAAAGGAACAGAGAAAGCATTGGGGTTTGGCAGAGCAGCAGGCAATCTATCCTGGATATGGACTTAAGTCCTCAGAGGATTCTTGAGCAAATAATGGGCTGCCCAGAGCTGTGCCCAGGATGGTTGTTCTAAGCAGTGGGACTGGCCTTGTGTGAGCTCAGTTCTTGCCTCTGGTCTCTCCTAGCCTGCCTTATCATCTGTGGGTCAACCTTCATGTATATACATGTATGTGGCTTCTAATTTTATAAGTGAAGAAACTCTAGGCCTTAGGGCAAGCTCTGTATCCAGCAGAGTACTGGTGAGGTATCCCTTTCACCATTAGACATTTATTTCTACTTTTTCAGAGCTGGAAAATCTCAGCCCCAACCAACAGACACGCACAGGAAAAAAGCCTGAGGACACCAAGAATTGAGCCAAAACTGGAGTATGACATCCAGTTCTCCTCTGAGGATGGATTTGGCAAGGACCTAAGTAGATAGAGTGGAATCAAGGGTCTACTGTATCAAAATAGCAGATTATAACTCACTTTAAGAAATGTAAGCAGAAAATAAGACCACGAGGTCTATTTAAAATGCATTGATTGTGTCAGGCAGGATTTTCAGTTTTAAGTAGTGAATTGGACTCTGACAACATAAGTGGGAAATAATTTACTAAAAAGATGTTGAGTAGTTTCTAGAGTCTACTTTGACATGAAAGAACAGGTTCAGAATCTCTATACCACAAATGAAACTATTTAGTCCAGTGGTGACACTCTTAAAGCAACTACTGGTTATGGACATTACTTGCACCCCAAGCACCCTTAACACTGGGCGCTGCCTGCAAAACAGCTGTCATGTTGTGTCTGGAAACTGGACATGGCCAGTTCTGCTCTGCTTCCTTGAACCAGTTGTGTTAGTCAATGCCTGGAATGTACACATCTGGCTGGCAGTGCCTACTCTGTGCATCCTAATTGCAAGAAAAACTTAGTGAGTTTTTTGTATTTTTAGTTTCTTTTTTTTTTTTTTTTTTTTTTTGAACGGAGTCTCGCTCTGTCACCCAGCTGGAGTGCAGTGGCCGGACCTCAGCTCACTGCAAAATCCGCCTCCCGGGTTTATGCCATTCTTCTCAGCCTCCCAAACTGGGATACAGGCGCCCGCCACCTCGCCCGGCTAGTTTTTTGTATTTTTTAGTAGAGACGGGGTTTCACCGTGTTAGCCAGGATGGTCTCGATCTCCTGACCTCGTGATCCGCCCGTCTCGGCCTCCCAAAGTGCTGGGATTACAGGCTTGAGCCACCGCGCCCGGCGTATTTTTAGTTTCTATATGGAAGGCAAGCTTTGCTTCATAAAATGGAATATTCTCCAAACATAGGTGTGTGCAGAGGGGATACAGATGCTGAGATGAGCAAATAATGACAAATGTCCTTTACACTTACAGAACAAGGGAAAAGAGAACATCATCCTGGAGCTACAAAGGGATAACAACCTTCTAGAAAAGATTTGCTGGAGGAACCAGAAGAAAATAATAAAGAATGTTTTGGCATTCTTTCTCTAAAAGCTTAAAGGCATTGCCTTTTGAAACAAAAACATGAATTATAAAAAGAAAGCTCGACATGAAAAGACAGCAGGCAACATTTCAGACTAAAATGGGAAATGAATAAAATGAAAAAAAAGTATTTTAGGAAAATAAAAGTGCAATAGTAGAATTAACTTCCACTTTGGGGAGAAGAACCAAAAGCAGAAATGACCTGAGAAAATCTAGTCTGTAATACAGAGGGTAAACCTGAGAATGTCTTCTGGCTTATAGAGGATAGCACAAAGAGATTAAACAGAAGGAGAGAACGAGCTATGTAAGACGGGGTCAGAGATACAACCTGAGAATGATTGACCCCCGCAAGGAAGAAAGCCGGAAAATTGCTCGGAAACAATGGTTGAGGGCACAATTACAGAGACGCTCCTGAGCGCCAGTTTTACATGAGTATGCAAGCCCAAAGGTCCACTGCATTCAAAACACAATCAAAGACAAGCTATTCACACTTACACCCGTCAGGAGTAAAGAAAAAAAGCAACCAGTCCTTTAAGCATCCAAGCATCCAGATGGTAAAAACCTTTCACCTAGAAAGGAATAAAAATTCCAATGGTTTCAGCTTTTTCGGCAATGATAAATTGCCAAAAGTGATTAAAGGGATATCTTTATGGATTTGCAGAAGACAGGCTGTGAACAAGTTAATTTGTTTTGCTTGTGTGAAAGCAGCAAAAAGACAGATTCGGTTTGAAAAAGAAAGTACCCTAAAGCCTTGCTTCTCAAAGTGTGGTCCCTGGACCAGTAGCAAGAGCATCCCCCGGAAGCTTGTTCGAAATACAAAATATCAGGCTGGACGCGGTGGCTCATGCCTGTAATCCCAGAACTTTGGGAGGTTGAGGCGGGCAGATCACCTGAGGCCAGGAGTTTGAGACCAGCCTGGCCAACATGGTGAAACCCCATCTCTACTAAAAATACAAAAAAAAAAAACTTAGCCAGGCATGGTGGTGGGCTCCTGTAATCCTAGTTACTCAGGAGGCTGAGGCAGGAGAATTGCTTGAGCTGGGGAGGTGGAGGGAGGCTGCAGTGAGCTGAGATCATGCCACTGCACTCCAGCCTGGAGAACAAGAGTGAAACTCCGTTGGGAGAAAGAAAAAAGAAAAGAAAAGGAGAGGAGGGGAGAGGAGACAAAAGACAAAATCTCCAGTCTACCCTAGACCTACTGAATCAGGATCTGCATGTTAACCAGACTTCCTGGTAATTCCTACACATACTAAAGTCTGAGAAACGCTGGGTTAAGACATATTCTATGGACCAAGAATGGAAGCAAAATTAAGAACTTAAGAATGGGGGGCCAGGCATGATGGCTCACGCCTATAATCCCAGCACTTTGAGAGACCTAGGTGGGTGGACCATGAGGTCAGGAGATCGAGATTAAAAATTCAAAGAGGTAGGAAGATTGCTTGAGCCTGGGAAGTCTCTACTAAAAATACAAAAAATCAGCTGGGGATGGTGGTGTGCACCTGTAGTCCCAGCTACTGGGGAGGCTGAGGCAGGAGAATCGATTGAACCCAGGAGGCAGAGGTTGCAGTGAGCCAAGATTGCACCATTCACTCCAGCCTGGGAGACAGAGCGAGATTCCATCTCAAAAAAAATAAATAAATAAAGTAGAATTTAAAAAATTTAAAAAAAGAATGTGGAAGTCAGTGATGGTGTATATGATTGGCAAACCATTTTGATGGTCAATAGCCACCACTTCATCAGGAAGTGCTGAAGGAACATGCTCACCGATTAAGATCACCCATGATTGAACAAATCTATGTCTCTGCAAGAACAGGAAGAGATTAGTGCCCTCCCACAGTAGCTTCTGGCAAAAAGCTTCCTTTTTATCTCTTTCATTCTGCCTTTTTATCTCTTAGGAGACTAATCCTGTAATTGGACATAAATTTCTCTTAAAGGACCTATCTCTCATGGAAAATTTAACATGGGCTTGAGAAACTCAATTAAGTATGATTAGAACAATTTTTTTTTTTTAGTCTAGATATCCATGTCCTTGAAAAAAATACTGGAAAGAAGTAGAGCAAGTTATTAAGTAATAAAAGGTATGATTTTTTGAAATCTCTACATTTTTCAAGTTTTATTGAATGAATTGCCTATTATGGATTATAAAGATAAGCTTATATTTTAAAAACGTTTTCTATCATCAAGAGAATATGTAAGCAAGAAAACATATTATAAATAACCTCTGTGGCATATTATCCCTAAGTCATCCTTTCCAGCATTCTCTCTGCCTGTTCCCCTTCCTGCCCTCTGTGTTCTGGTGGACCTACCTCATGCTTTTCCACCTCCACATCTTTAATTGCTAGGAAATCCACCTCTTCTGGCCTACTTAAAATGTCTGTGATACAAATCCTACTGTCCTTCAAAACTAGTTCAGGCAACACCTTCTCCCGAAGACTCCTCTGATAGTAGAACCTTTGTTTTTGTTTATGGTTTTGTTTTTTTGTTTTTGAGAGCTCGGTCACCCAGTCTGGAGTGCAGTGGTGCGATCTCGGCTCACTGCAACCTCCACCTCCCGAGTTCAAGCACTCTTCCTGCCTCAGCCTCCCAAGTAGCTGGGATTACAAGCACCACCACCACGCCCAGCTAATTTTTGTATTTTTAGTAGAGATGGGGTTCCGCCATGTTGACCAGGCTGCTCTCGAACTCCTGACCTCAGGTTATCCACCCACCTTGGCCTCCCAAAGTGCTGGGATTACAGGCATGGAGCCATCGTGCCCGGCTGAACCATTGTTATTGTAACTCTCCTCCAATTTCCTATATGTCTCTTCAGGTATCTAATACTTCATATCTCATATTAGAAGGAGTGGTAGTAGTAATCATAAAGTAGTGGCAGTAATGCTGTAATGTGTTTGCTGTATTGTGAGTTCTTCAAGGCCATTTAGTGTTTTGAAATCACCTTGGTTAGAGTAAGCATCAATAGGCAATTGCTAAGTGAATAGTCATTTGTCCTAGGGTTTGAGGCAGGTCCAAAAGAGCAAAAGAATGGAAACATCATGCCATTTCTTCTGTCTTCTTCTACCAGCTGTGTGGCATTTCTTTGCATTTGGTTAATATAGCAAGTAAGTTTCAATATCAGTAGCTTTGTAAACTTGACAAGTAGAAATCTCAAGAAAATACTAAAGTGGTTTTTCAAAAACATAAAACACCAAAAGAACATGTTGTATCTCTATTTAAACCAACTTACCATCCTACATTGGGCAACTGGCCTCCTCAGATCCAGAGGAACTGTTTGCTCTAAAATTAGAGCAAAATGAGTTTAGATTAAGAGCGCTCTGAGGCCCCTTCCAAACCTAGCCTTCTATAATTCTTAAATGAAGATAAAACCAAATTTAGTTTTCAGGGATTTCAGTTGTTGTGTTTCAGATATTATAATGTCGAAGTACCATAACAATTATTAATGCTTATTTACAGAGAGCTAATTCTGATTCTTTCTTGGTTCTTACATCATCCAATCTCTTAGAGTATCATTTTTTCTTTCTAGAACAACTTAACGCCAAAGACTTTCTCTCTGAGCTGTTTGCCTTCTGAAGTGAACGCATGCCTTCTGCAGCCACAGCTGGCCCCAGTTAACCTTTCTCCTGGCCCCCAGTGCACGGGCCCACAAGACTCAGCAATCCCAGCTTCTGAAGGAGCCCATTGTCACAACAAACAGTTAACAATTAAATTTTCTTGCACGCTAGTTCTAAGTTAGGCAAGTCCCACTTTATTCTCAATGTATATCTCCAGTTCCAATTAAATGACCAACTTTTAATACATTTGGTGGGAATTTTATTGATAATCTATTAGGTACATAGTTATACCTTGTAAACTATGGCTGTTATAGAACATACAATGAGCCATAACACAAACAACTAGCATTTATTTTCAATTTTACTGTGTATGAATAATTTCCACATACCTGTGGAATTCATATCAATGATTGTCGAGTTGAGTTTCCAATGTGTTATACTTAGGAAGCATCAACAGAGGCTTGCTCCTTTCAGCTTTGTTGTGGTCAACACAGTGCAGAGTCCTGTAGTGAATCCTGCTGCACGGATATGGGTAGAGGCCATTCTAAGTTGCTCATTCAACCACAGGTGATCACTCTGTATATTTATATATTGTCTCAACTGCCCAAATACAAATCAGGTTTTTCTTTCTCCATGAAGCCTTTGTAGATCCCCACCTCTGCAGACAGAAATATCTTTTCTCCTCTGAATGCCGATAGCACTTTTCCTATAACTCATTTATTAGACTTTTCATTTTTATGTTTTTAAAATTTTTAGCTGGGCATGGTGGGCCATGTCTGTAATCCCAGCACTTTGGGAGACTGAGGTTGCAGGGAGCTGAGATCGCGCCATTGCATTGCAGCCTAGGCAACGAAAGCAAAACTCTGTCTCAAAAAAACCCCAATTGTTTATTACATTTTTTCTTCTGTTTATTTAATTTTTTTAAACTTTTATTTTAAATTCAGGGGGTACATGTGCAGGTTTGTTATTTAGGTCAATTCATGTCATAGGAATTTGTTGTACAGATTATTTCATCACCCAGGTACTAAGCCTAGCACCCATTATTTTTCCTGATCCTCTCCCTACTCTCATCCTCCATCGTCCAGTAGGCCTCAGTGTCTGCTGTTTCCCTCTATGTGTTCATGTGTTTTTATTATTTAGCCCCTACTTATAAGTGAGAACATGTGGTATGTGATTTTCTGTTTCTGTCTTAGTTTTCTAAGGATAATGGCCTCCAACTCCATGCATGTTTCTGCAAAGGGCATGATCTCCTTCTTTTTTCATGGCTGAATAGTATTCCACGGTACATATGTACCACATTTTCTTTATCCAATCTGCCATCGATAAGCATTTAGGCTGATTCCATGTTCTGTATCCTTCACTAGTCTATGACTGTCTGCCCTAGACCGACTGAATCAGACTCCAAGGATTATATGTAATTATAAAAAGCCTCATTATTCACATGTGGAGCCAGGAATATCTGTGCTCCACAGACAGGGAAGGCACCATATACATAAGTCCCACGTCCCTCGAGTGATTGTGGAATGTAGCGGTTAAGAACCCGGGGACTGACATAACTGACTACCTGGGTCATGTCCCAGCTCTGCCACTTACAATTTAGGCTTTTGGCAAGTCACTTAACCACTGTGAATTTCAAATGTGTACATAGGATAATAGTGCCTGCCTCATAGGCTTATCATGGGCTTAAATGAGTCAACATGTATAAGCACTAGGAGTGCCTGGCACTTAGTGTGTGCTGTATGTCAGCTGTTATTGTCCCCTATGGAGAGCTGCATCCAGAAGCTGCTTGACTGAATACAGAAAACGATCTACACAGACTTCTACTGCTATGAAGCACAACCACGTGAATAATATACTTGTGTCACAAACTGCTCAGAGGATTTAGGGAAACAAATTGATTTAGGTGAAGAAGTCAGAGCTATCTACAGTCTTTACAAAACATCCATATTCGTATATGCATTGTCTCATTTTTTTATGTTTTTATAAAAACTGGCCACTTTCTCTCTGTGATAAACTTCATTCAGGCAGCGTGTAATTGCCAGGAAGCAGCAAGACCCGTGGATCTCTGATGACTTCACTGCCTGACCGTGTCACGGTCTGAACTTTTATGGGTCATTTCCCAGTGACACATGACAGACTGGAATCCTAAAAGAAGTCTCAGTTGAGTGAGGCCAAGTCAGTGCATAGGGTACATATGAGTAAGCTGTGGGCAGGAGATTAAGCTTAACACTAGCAAAGA
Source organism: Macaca thibetana thibetana (assembly GCF_024542745.1). NCBI lineage: Eukaryota > Metazoa > Chordata > Mammalia > Primates > Cercopithecidae > Macaca > Macaca thibetana. The sequence continues at coordinate 10,143,972 of NC_065579.1, forward strand.
TCAATGAAGAACTCAGATTTATTTTCCCTTTCTCTACAACTTGTATATATTTTGATATTTTGATTCCCAAACTATATTTTTCTTTTCTTTCTTTTTTTTTTTTGAGACAGAGTTTCGCTCTGTTGCCCAGGCTGGAGTGAAGTGGCATGATCTCAGCTCACTGCAACCTCTACCTCCTGAGTTCAAGTGATTCTCCTGCCTCAGCCTCCCGAATAGCTGGGATCACAGGCACCCACCATCACGTCCAACTAGTTTTTATATTTTTAGTAGAGATGGTGTTTCACCGTGTTGGCCAGGCTGGTCTCAAACTCCGGACCTCAGGTGATCCACCCACCTCAACCTCCCAAAGTGTTGGGATTACAGGCATGAGCCACCACGCCCAGTCCAAACTATATTTTTCAAATGTTTCGTCTTCCTTAAATATCAAAGAATAAGAAAATCAAATGTAATATCTTTAAGCCAAAACTGTCATTGGTCAGGGCAGTAGCATATTTTCAAAGATGGTCACAATAATCTCACCGATTCTCATGCACACACCTTTGTAATGTAACTTTGCTACTCCCCTCATAAAAAGGTGGAGTCTACTCACCTACCCTCTGAATTTGGGCCAACCTTGTGACTTGCTTTCACCAATGGAAGACTATGGCAGAAATGATGTTTTGCAACTTCTGAGCATAGGGCTTAAGAAGCCTTGCAGCTACTGCTCTTAACTCCTCTTGCTGTGTATACATCTTAACTTCCATGTGAAAAAGCCTAGGCTAGCCTGGTGGATGCTGGAGACACATGGCATTGTTGACAGTCAGTAGCAATTGGCTTCAAGCTAGCCTGCCAATTGACTATACCTGCATGGGTGTCCCAGGGTGAGTTCGTCAGAATGACTACTCAGCTGAATCCAATCCAAATTATTGACCAAGAGAACTGTGCACTATAAATGACTATTTTAGACCACCAAATTTGGGACTGGTTTATTACATCACAAAGACTGACTAATACACAGTGCATGCTGTGGAAAGAAAAGGTGAAGGTTTAATTTAGTGAAGGTATTTGGGCAGTTAGCAAGCCTCCTGGCCTTCACAAAGTGGTCTGAAATAGAAGTGGCCATTATGAGAGTGTGGGCACAAGCTCACCATAGAGAAAAAATACATAATGGGTGGTTCCAAGAGACACAGTTGTCACGGCAGAAATACAGGCTTTTTGTCGAGATGAGGTAACTACATACTCAGAATTTGTAATTGCTATGGTTTAGATACTGTTGGTTTGCTTCCACCAAAACTCATGTTGAAATTTGATCCCCAGCATAGTGGCCTTGGGAGATGGGCTTAGCAGGAGGTGTTTGGGTTATAGGGGGAAAATCCCTCACAAATGGCTTAGTGCTGTTCTTGTGTCGTAGTGAGTGAGTTCTTATTCTGGCAACACTGGATTAATTCTTGCAGGAATGGATTAGTTCCCATGAGAGTGGGTTGTTACATAACCAGGAGCCCCTTGGGTCTTGCCTCTTTGCATGTGTCTGCCTCCTCTTTGATCATTCATCACGTTTGGGCCCAGCACAAAAGCCCTCACCAGGAGCCAAGCAAATGCCAGCACAATGCTTTTTTTTTTTTTTCTTTTTTTTTTTTTGAGACAAGGTCTTGCTCTGTCACCCAGACTGGAGTGCAGTGGTGTGATCACAGCTCACTGCAGCCTTGACTTCCCAGGCTCGAGTAATCTTCCTACCTCAGCCACTTAAGTAGCTGGGACTACAGGCATGTGCTGCCATGCCAGACTAATTTTTAATTTTTTTTTTTTTTCTTGGTCAAGATGGGGTCTTCCTATGTTGCTTGAACTCCTGGGCAATCCTCCCGCCTTGGCCTCCCAAAGTGTTGGGATTATAGGCATGAATGACCACACTTGGCCCAGCACAGTGCTTTTAAACTTTTTAGGCTGCAGAACTGTGAGCTAAATAAATGTCTTTTCTTTCTAAATTACCCAGTTTCAGGTATTCTCTTAAAGCAGTACAAAATAAACAAACACAGTAATGAATCTAGTTTGTAAAATTGTTCATAATAGTCATTACATACAAAGTCCATTTTATAGTTTACCAAATACTTTCAACCACAATTGACTCTAGAACAACATATTTGAACTTCATGAGTCAGCTCACACATGAATTTTTTGTTTGTTTGTTTGTTTGAGAAGAAGTTTCACTCTTGTTGCCGAGGCTGGAGTGCAGTGGCGCGATCTCAGCTCACTGCAACCTCCACCTCCCAGGTTCAAGCGATTCTCCTGCCTCAGCCGCTCCAGTAGCTGGGATTACAGGCATGCACCACCACACTCGGCTAATTTTGTATTTTTGGTAGAGATGGGGTTTCTCCATATTGGTCAGTCTGGTCTCGAACTCCCAACCTCAAGTGATTCACTCATCTCAGCCTCCCAAAGTGCTGGGATTACAGGCGTGAGCCACCATACCCAGCCTCATACATGGATTTTTAAAAATAAAAATTGTACGAAGTGTGCCTGCCTCTACTACTTCCCCTTCCACCTCTTTCACCTCTGCTACCTCTGTCACCCCTTAGACAGGAAGACTGACCATTCTCCTTCTCCTGCTTCTTGGTCTACTCCAAAATGAAGTCAACAAAGAAAAAGACCTTAAGATCTACTTCCACTTAATACATAGTAAATATATTTTCTCTTCCTTATGATTTTCTTAATAATATTTTCTTTTAGCTGTTTTGTAAGAATATAGTATATAATATATGTAACACATAAAATATGTGTTGATTGACTGTTTGTGTTATTGGTAATGGTTCTAGTCAATAGCAGACTATTAATACTTAATTTTTGGGAGTGTCAAAAGTTATATGTGAGCCATGTATGGTGGCTCATGCCTATAATCCCAGCTCTTTGGGAGGCTGAGGTGGAGGATCATTTGAGGCCAAGAGTTCGAGACCAGCCTGGGCAACATAGCAAGACTTTCATCTCTTTAAAAAAAAAAAAAAATCCGGGTGCAGTGGCTCATGCCTGTAATCCTAACACTTTGGGAGGCTGAGGCAGGTGGATCATGAGGTCAGGAGGTCGAGACCATCCTGGCTAACATGGTGAAACCCCGTCTCTACTAAACATACAAAAAATTAGCCGGGTGTGGTGGGGGGCGCCTGTAGTCCCAGCTGCTCGGGAGGCTGAGGCAGGAGAATGGCGTGAACCCGGGAGGCAGAGCTTGCAGTGAGCTAAGATCATGCCACTGCACTCCAGCCTGGGTGACAGAGCGAGACTCCGTTTCAAAAAAAAAAAAAAAAAGAGCTATGCATGGATTTTTGACCACCTGGTGGGTTGATTCCCCTAACACCTGCATGGTTCAAGGGTCAACTGTACAATACTTCTTATGATTTGGAATAAAAAGTTGTTAGAGCCACCCACGGGCATAAATTCAGGGGTTTTCAAACTTGGCATCACAGAATTAGAAATGATTTTGGTGCTGTCAACACAACCTTCCATGTCATCTATTTTTAAATATTGAAGATCCAATTAAGATTCCAGCTGAATAAATCATTCAGTGGGAAATGACACATACATGGCTCAAACTATTCATTCACAAACAGAAACTGAAATCAGTTAATGAACCCATTCTCCCCACTATACACACACACACGAATTCAGGTTCCCAGATTTCATGATGGGAAGAATGGTGGTAAGAAAAAATTTATTGGCTGGGCACAGTGGCTCACACCTGTAATCCCAGCACTTTGGGAGATTGAGGCGAATGGATCGCCTGAGGTCAGGAGTTCGAGGCTAGCCTGGCCAACATGGTGAAACGCTGTCTCTACTAAAAAAAATACAAACAATTAGCCAGGCATGGCAGCGGGCACCTGTAATCCCAGCTACTCGGGAAGCTGAGGCACGAGAAGCACTTGAACCCAGGAGGCGGAGGTTGCAGTGAACCAAGATTGCGCCATTGCACTCCAGCCTGGGCGACAGAGCAAGACTGTCTCAAAAAAAAAAAAAAAGAAAAAGAAAACATTTCTGTACCACCATCTCTACAGCTCCATTGACTCTCCATTTTCCACATATGAGAAACCCAGGCTCAGATACTTGCTTCAAATCACTCAGCCTGGGCGAAACTCTAACACAGGGCTACTGATTCTAAACTCAGACCTTTCAGCCTTGCCAATGGTGTTTGGGAACTTGTAACTCTGTTGAGTCAAAACTCAACCACAGGTAAATTATATACTATATATAATTGCCTACTTGTTGCTGTAATCACCATAAACCAAGATTCATGGTTAATTTTTAAAGAGTGAAATGACCTGTGTTTTGATATTCTTGTATAAACACTTAATGCCCTAATATTAGAAAAGTAATGGCCTTCCTCCATCAGCAACCCACAAAAAAAGAAACAAATTTATCCTTGTGACCCAAGACGTATAGAGGTAGAATCAAAAGTTGGAAGTAGCAGGAGATATATTGTAGCTTAAGTTTAAAAATACCTTTTTAAAAAACTTAGTTTTTTAAAACAAAATAAAACCAAAGAACAAACTCGGCAATTCCTGTCTCTAAAAGTGTCCAGACAGAATGGTAAAAATGGAACTCCTGGGCTGATTAAGAGACTGGATAATCTGAAATGTAAGAGTCTTATAAGGAAGTCCATAAAAGTTCGCATCCTTGTTCTCAAGTGAGTATTACTGCTTTTATTGACTCTCAAAAAAAAGGAGGTCTGTTGCAATTGTTTCCCCTAACATTGAAGAACCCTTTATTGGAGACTCTTGTAGAACTTTAAAAAACATTTGATCTGCTCAGTTAGCCTGGCCTTTGAAATTCATCCGTCCTTTATATGTGAAAATATTTTACAAAAACTATTTATGGTCTTCAGAAGTCTTGAATATCCTTGGCTAAGTGCCTTTCATATTGTGGAGGCAGGCTTGACAAGAGGAATAAAATTCTCTTGGTTTTGCCTGTTTGCATTCTTTCACACATACCAAGGTAGGGAGAACTGAGGTAGGGAGGGGAGAGAAAAGGAAATGTACTTTTATTGATCCTGGAGGGTATACTAGACACTGGGCTAGGTACTTTGCAGAAGTTACTTCTTTAACCCTCAGAACAACTGGAGAGACAGCTAGTTTTATTCTCTCTGTTTTGCAGACAGGTAAACCAAAGTTCTGACAGGTTAACTTGTCCAAAGTCACATTGCTAAAAAGAGTTAGCCGACCCTAAAGCCCCCACGTTTCTTTATCTTTTTCTTTTCTTTTTTTTTTTTTTTGAGTTGGAGTCTCACTCTGTTGCCCAGCCTGGAGTGCAGTGGTACAGTCTCAGCTTACTGCAACCTCTGCCTCCCAGGTTCAAGTGATTCTCCTGCCTCAGCCTCCCTAGTAGCTGGGACTACAGGCGCATACCACCATGCCTGGCTAATTTTTGTATTTTTGTTAGAGACAGGTTTTTGCCATGTTGGCCAGGCTGGTCTTGAACTCCTGACCCCAAGTGATCTGCCTGCCTCAGCCTCCCAAAGTGCTGGGATTACAGCCATGAGCCATCATACCTGGTCCAAGCCCCAACCTTTCACCCAGTGGCCTCAAAGAAAGGCTTTAATGAAAGCAGCTCAATTTCTTTGCTGGAATTCAAAAGAATGATGCATTAGTCTTCTTTAGTCACTTAATCTATGTCATCCATGCAAACCCTCACCACCTCAAGAAAGCCCCTGTGAAAGAAACAGTGTTCTGATTCAGCAAAAAATTCACCGGGTTGACCAAACTCACTTCACTCTGATCTCCAGTTTGCCCACTTGTAAATAACAGGATTTGGACTACTTGCTTTCTTAGGCCCTATTTCTAGCGCTAAAAATTTTCCATGGAGTCAAAGAAATTATTACCTGAGTAATGTGTGTTAAGGAATTTCTCTCAATAGCAGAGAATTCCTATGTCTGTGAGTTTTATTTTTAATCTCTTTCTTTTCTTTTTCTCACATGCATACTTCGTATGAGAGGAAGGTGTTGGAACGGGGACCTTTCTTTATTCCCAAGGTGTTTTTGGCATAAGCAGGAACTTCTGTGAGAGCTTCCCCGACACATGAGCATCACAGACACCTCTCACAGGGGGTGTGAGCACAGCCTCGTTCAGCCTTTGCTGAAAAGATAGCAGCCTGCCAGGTGGGGCTGGAGGTGACAGGGAATGTGATAGGAGACAGCTGGGAAGAGCTCAGTTAGCAAGACAAGATGTCATTCTTGTGCAGACCCCAACTCAGAGTGTGAGGTCGGACAACACATAGTCTTTCCAGGCCTCTGGTTTCTCAGCTCTAAAATAAAACAGTTGGGCTTACAGAAGGCTAAAGAAACAAATAAGGTGGCCCTTGCATGGCAATATAACTTCATTCATTGATTAACAGACTTCAGTCCTTTAGAGCTGGATAAGAAAATGTGTCTTTTGGACTCTCTTTCTGCCTCATACATCATCTTGGACTAGTCTAGTCTATCTTGGGGACTATGTGTCTGTAAATTAGCTACTTTGTGGATTAACTGATTCAAGATTCCAACTCCAGGAGTGGAATATATCTTGCTCTTTATGCAGAAAGGTATTGCTTGACAATGTGCAAAGAACCCACTGGAAAATATCTAACATTGGACAAAAATGCCTATGGGGAGATGGGTCACTCACCACTGAGAATGGGACTTGCTGCCTCTCACAATCAGGCAGTTCGTTTAGATTTAAGAGCTGAGTCTCAAGGAGGCCAGAGACAGAGGCTGATCTCAACCCATCCCACTGGTGCTTAGTCTGAGTCTTCAGTGATTCACAGCCATCTGAGGGGGTCGCTGGACAAAGACCATTGGTCTCTAGCACTCGGAAAGCATTTTTACTAAACCTTTTGATTAGATTCTGGTTTATTCTCCTGCCAAGTCCAGGAATCCCTTCCAGAGCATTCCTGTCAAATGGTTGCTCCTTCTTTATTTCAACTTTTCAAGCAACCGGGAGTTTATTGCTTGTGTGCAGCAACCTGTTTCATTTTCGGGCAGCAAGTAGTTAGAAAGTTATATCAAGATAGTTGTCTCTCCATAACTGAGTAAAGGATGTCTTTTTTTTTTTTTTTTTTTTTTTTTTCTTTCCAAGACGGAGTCTCACTCTGTCGCTCAGGCTGGAGTGGAGTCATGCAATCTCGGCTGACTGCAACCTCCACCTCCCAGGTTCAAGCTATTCTCCTGCCTCAGCCTTCCTAGTAGCTGGGACTACAGGCCTGCACCACCACACCTGGCTATTTTTTGTGTTTTGAGTAGAGACAAGGTTTTACCATGTTGGTCAGGCTGGTCCCAAACTCCTGAGCTCAAGTGATCTGCCCACCTCGGCCTCCCAAAGTGCTGGGATTACAGTCATGAGCCAAGCTTTGTAATAGAGGAATCATCTTTTTTTTTTTTTTAGAACCAGTCAGGATTGTTGGCCACAGCAACAGGAACAGACTGTGGTTATCTCATGTGAAAAGGGACTTAATTATGGCTTGATTTACAATTTTTTGACTTAAAATGATACAAAAGTGATATACATTCAGTAGAAAGTGTTAGGATACACTTGTGATGTTGAGCAGAGGCAACCAGCCCCAGCTCCCAGTCAGCCACCCAATCACGAAGCTAAAAAAAACTCATACTTTATGGTGTAAAGCCAGATGATTTTGCCAAACTGTGGGCTGATGTCAGTGTAATCGGTGTGCTTGAGGTAGGCTAGACTATCCTAAGATGTTTGGTGGGTTTGATGTATTAAATGTATTTTTGACATATGACATTTTCAATTTATGATGGGTTTATCAGGACGTAAACCCATTGTAACTCAAGGAGAGTCTGTATATTGAAGTGATGATATTAGAACTGACTTAGGAGACTAAAAGCATGAGCTGGGGCAGGAGACAGGATCTATAGTCAAAGTCATATCTCAGGAACAGTCTGGCCCATGTGTAAGTGCTCTGATCTCCTTTAACTGCAAATGTTTCCTTCATCTGCACCTCCTTTTCTAAAGAATCAAAGTCCTGGGAGGAAGTACAGAATTGGCCAACCTCAGGTCATGTGGTTCAGACTTGGCAAACGTACAGGTCAGGAGTCTCGCTCTGTCACCAGGCTGGAGTGCAATGGCACAATCTCAGCTCACAGCAATCTCCACCTCCCGGGTTCAAGTGATTCCCCTGCCTCAGCCTCCCGAGTAGCTGGGACTACAGGCGCACGCCGCCACACCCGGATAGTTTTTTTGTATTTTAGTAGTGACGGAGTTTCACCATGTTGGCCAGGATGGTCTCAATCTCCTGACCTCGTGATCTGCCCACTTTGGCCTCCCAAAGTGCTGGAATTACAGGCATGAGCCACCACACCCAACCCAACCCTTCTTTTTCTAAAGGAGTAGCCATAAAGACTTTGCCAGTGAACTCTGAGTGCATCCATAGATGGCTCACTGTTTTGTAACCTAATAGTGCCTGTGCAGACTAGGTGCCCACTGCCTGCCTCTGGGACAGACACATAGTTATTTTCCAGAAGACTGTTTTGGAAAAATGAAGAAATGAATTCTGCCATCAAATCTACTGGTATCTTTCAGCTTGTTAATGCCACATAGGGCTTTATGCTTCTATTACCTGCACTAAAACACACCAGGGTCACTTAGTGAACTTTTTAATTGGCTTTTAAAATAGTAATGTAATCAGGCTCCTCATGCACAGAAATCTGCAGACAGGCTGAAAGGGAAAATGTGAATCACAGTTTAAATACATGCTTTTCAACTGCTTTGTAAGATAAACAGATGTATTAATTAGCACATACTTTAGGGTATGTTATATACTTAAATGCAGGAAAGCGAACAGAATATCATCTCACCAGAGGCAATAAAGATTTGAGCTCTGACCCTAGAAACAAAATGGCATCTTGTTTTCAGAAATGCCTAGCTGTGAGAACAATGAGTCAGGGGCTTAGAGGAATGATCTCTGGATTTATGTAACAAGAAGGCTCTTGTTCAAGTGGTATATAAGAACTAGACCACAGTCTTAGTAATGTGGGGAAAGCCTTTTAACATAGATCCATATGAAGAAATTCAGTAGTCATGGAGCTAAGACATTTTCAAAGGTCTTTAGTAACAAAATTGTGCTAATGCCCAGGACTTAAGAATAAAAAGATTTAGACTGAGGGTAGAGGTGAGTTCCTTGGTGTGCATTGTATTATGCTAAGTGTTATTGAAATAATTTTAAAAAATGGCAGGTTCTCTACCCTGTAGGAGATGACATTTGAAGGGATCACATGGACACAATTATGGATTTAATGCAGCATATTTTTTTTAATGACTAATTAGTGTTTTTTTGTTTTTGTTTTGTTTTTTAACTGAAAGATCAAAAGAACTCTATTCCTTAGAAGGAAGGAAACGTGATTCTTCCTTTTCTTAACCTTTTATGGCATTCATTCTTGCCCACCTTGGGTAGTTATTTTTGTGTAGGTCTTGACTTACTGGACTTCAAGAATGAGAAAAAGGACTATGTCTCATTTCTTTCTACTCCATCCCACACATAATGCTTCCCTAGTACACAGAGAATTCTCTGTATGTGTGTGCTGAATGAATCATCAAAGTCAGTAAGGAAGACATAGGGCTCCTTCGAGTCCAGAAATAATCTTCCCATATCACTTTAGACGAAACCGTGTGAACTTGGCAAGTAAATGTACCTCTTTGGGGCTTCCCAATAAAATGAAATGATGAAACGTTGGTAAAATAGGGAATGGTAAGTTAGTTTCAACTTACATGCCTACTCAGTCAATTTCTCTGGACTCTAAGTCTGGAGGCTCTTTTTGGCTGGATTGCACACTTCTGATATGAGGAGGCATGACCCTGCCTGGTGGAAAAGAAACAGGCATTTGGAAGCCTTGTGTCTATGTCCTGCTCATCTGTAGGTTGTTGTATCTACATCATCTTAGAGAATGAGGAAGGAAATGACTTGTGAAAGAACAACATTAACAGAATGCAAACATTGTGACAGCCTTCGCCTGACCTTTCATGTGGGTATTTTCTTACCCTTTAGACGATTTCCTAAAAGAAAAGCCATGTTTATCCAGTGTTCAGGTGACACTGAGCAGAGTAGGCTGTGGTATACCCTGGATTTCCAAATGAAGTCTGATGGAACCTCATGCTTTGACTGATAAGAACCACCTAAAATGCTTGTTTCAGGTATGGCTTCCTGAGTCCCACCCTAAAATAAATGAATCAAAATCTTGAGAGTAGGGTTCAGGAGGAATATTTATGCTAAGAAAATTTTCCAAGATGATTCTGACGTGAAGCCAGAATTGGAAAGCACTGTTTTTCATGGCTGAATCATAGTCCAAAAGTATCTGAACAGGGTGAAACAAACAAGATGAAATGTCAGAGACAAATGTAAATCCCTTAACTTTACAATAACAAGAACTGGGAAATCCTAGGCTGGCAACAGCATGTGTCATACAACTGCAGCATCAATATTTGGTTGCCTGTAAGCTCAGACTGAACCAACCCTGAGATACAGCTTACCAAAACAGCTGCCGTGGTGTCAGGCTGAAGGCATAGGAATACAATGCCGAAGCAAAAGACAGCTCTCTTTCCTATTCTGTACCCTCAGAAGACAGCTGGACTGTGTTCTTGATTTAGTCGGTAATTGTTATTTTTAGTAGCAATATAGAGCAGCAGTAGCAGTAATAATAATCTTTTATGCAGCACTTCATCATTTAAAAAAAGTATATATATAAAAAAAGTTTATATTCAACATTTTATCCACCCTAAATAACAACTTCAATTTAGCTGTGTTGATGCAATAGAGCCCACTGGTGAACACACTACTCAAATGTACATCTTTTATCCCCCAAGTCCCATGTCATGTTTGGCAATGTGGAGAATTTACAGGCCAGGACAGTAAGATAGCTGAAAACCATGCTATCAGAGAAAACAGAGTTCCTTACCCAGAAGACTCATAAGGCCTTGCCTGTTGTCACCAAAGACCTGGTGGGTTTCCACAGGGAAGAGAGGACAGACTTGTCACAGGAGGCCTCAGAGGACAGAGCTTGACCAATGGTAAAAGTTACAGGGAGACAGACGTTGGCCCACACCTCGACCCAAAATATTTCTTAATCATCAAAGTCCCCTAAAGATGAAACAGGCTGTCTATAGGCAGATTCCGGAGAACTATTTACTAGGAATGGATGGGGAAGAATTTGGGGTGGCTGACTGCAGAGGTCTTAGAAGGGACCCTGAGTTGTGCAACCTGGGCCCATGCAACCTTCTGGTGATTAGGGCTGCTGAAACAGCAGGGTTGAAGGCAGGAGATGTGGGATAGAATGGCCTCAGATGTGGGAAGCTGCCACTGTGCACCCAAGTGACTGAGAGCCTCACCCCTTTGCCCTGTGACCTGCACTGGAGAACCTCATACCTTAGCCTGAGCTAGCATATTGGGAGCAACCTGATCTCCTGTATGCTTTGGGGAACCGCAGCCTCTCTCCTTTTGTGTGTAGTGAGCCTTGATTTAGTCATACAATCACAGATTTCTAGAGCTTAGAGCCAACTTAAAGATCACTTAGAGATAATTTGGCCCAACCTGGCCACATTATAGACAGGGAAACAGACAGTGAAATCTGTGACTTAAATCATAAACACCATTAAAAATTAGAGTTAGAGGCCAGGTGCAGTGGCTCACACCTGTAATCCCAGCACTTTGGGAGGCCCAAGGTGGGCGGATCACTTGAGGCCAGGAGTTTGTGACCAGCCTGGCCAGCATGGTGAAACCCCATCTCTACTAAAAATAAAAAGCATAGTCTGATGTGGTGGAAAATGCCTGTAATCCCAGCTACTTGAAGGAGGCTGAGGCATGAGAATTGCTTGAACCCAGGAGACGGAGGTTGCAGTGAACCGAGATCGTGTCACTGCACTCCAGCCTGGGCCATAGAGTGAGACTGTCTCAAAAACAAAACAAAACAAAACAAAACAAAACAAAAGAGTTAGAAGAGAACCTCAGGCCATGCCCCATCTGGCCACACCCCTTTATTTTCCTGAGAAAAGAAGTGATTAACTAAGTTCACTAAGTGAGAGGTGGCATGGCCAAGACTGTAGCCCAGCCCCTTGTCTCTCAGTGTGGTGTTCCCGCTGCTGACACGTTTCATCTCCTCTTTTCCACTGAGGACCTGTTCTTTCTGTCTCTTCCACTAGGGAAAATATCCTCTGCTTTGGGATGCAAGGATGCTGGAGCTGAGCTCACAGGGGGCCAAATCTGTCCCTCTATGCAACAGTGCCACCTTCTCTGTGAGCCTGGCCTCAGGAGGGTGTGCAACACTGCTGTAACTCGGGATGCAAAGAATCTTCCAAGCACACAGAATAACATAGTTGTTTTATAAGCTGCAACTCACACTGCTAAATGAACACACTAAACATTATTCCAGGTAATTATACATGCTAATTCCTCCCCGAATTATTTTCATGTGTGTATTTGTGCGCTTGAGCCCAGAGTTAGTATTATGGGTGGAAAATAGAATTTAACTTTATAGTAGTGAATTTTCTAATGAGGTGAGGGGATAAACAGTGTTTAGCAATTTTCTTCTCCTTCTTTCCTCCCTCCCACTTTTGCTCTCTCCTTTCCTTTTTTCTCGTCTTCCTTCCTTTCCTCCTGAATTTTCCAACTCAGGGCTGCAAGTACTCATCAGTTGAAGAACGAATGTCCACACTCTAAGAGCTTGTACATACAGCTGCAATGCAAGGATGCCTTACGCTGCCTTTCAGCTTTTTTGCTCATCTCAGAACACAACTTTCTTTGTGAAAGTCTATACCCAAAGCCAGGGCAAAATCCCTCCTAAGTCTGACTAACACCCTCATGTGTTAGGAAATTCTTATCTCTGCAAGGCCTAGCATTTGTAGTAACAAACACCAGAGGTTACCAAATAACTTGTCCTGTCTATTTCAAAGTTCTTCTTCGTGATTGCTCACCGCTCTTTGAGAAATTTTCCTTTCTCCGCTGGAATTCTCCATTGAGTACTCTACCCCAAAGGTGAATTTTTCTAGTGAGGAAATGTGATCTTAAAAAAAATCATGACTCTGTTTGCCATTTTTAGAAGGCAAAATTTTATCAAACCAGAAGACCCAATCCACTAATATTTAATTGCCCCCAGGAAGTGTCTCTCTGGGACAAAAACTAATTTCTCCAAATGTACTTGAGAAAAAAAAAAAAAAGTTTGGAAACTAGTGATGTCACCTGCTTAGAGATTGGAATGAATGTAAAGAGCAGGGACCACCTTGGGACAGAAGACCTGGGCTCATCTTCCTTTTCCAGTCCTTCCAACATACTCTGCCAGGTCAGCCACTTTTAAGCCATGTGGCTTTGAGCAAGTGACTTAGCCTGTTTGCATCTCTGGGACATGGGGACAATACTACTGCATACCTCATAAGTTTGTTTTAATGAATAAATAATTTACTGGATCCAAAGCATAGTGAAAGAAGAGCTGAAATTTACTGTGTCTTCCCTGGTAACAGAAGAGCAGAAACATGGTACTGGAGGCTGGATTCGGGCCATGTCCACATCAGACACTTGCAAAGAGCAAGGGGCAGCAGAATGTTGGGACTGGCCAGACCTGCTAAAGGAGGGCTGGGAACAACAAGTGACTGAGGGTGCATCAGAAAGCTGGGATTTGCAATTCTTAAATGAAGAAGCAGAATTCACAGTGGGAAGTGGAGGGTTGGGTCAAACATTGCTTTGGAAGTTAAACCCTCTAACAAATTACCGGGATTGGAAAGAGTTTCAGCCTGAAAGATAGATCACAACCTTGTCTCAGCATGGTAGGGACTTGGTATTTGACTGTGAACAGGTAATCTCCTCTTTCTAAGACTCAATTTCCCTGTTGCTTAATAAAAGGAGTGGGGTTAGATTGATAGATTTTTTCTTCTGACTCTGATATTCAGTGATTCCTGATTTGTGAACATTTGTTTCAGTGCTTAACAAAAAGAAGAAAGAGTATTCTGGATTATAATTTAAAAAAAGAAAGAAAGAAAATCCTTATGATTTAATTGAACTGGTGAACTGTGCACCATTTCTAGCAATCCCTAGCAAATGTTTCATAACAGTAGCAGCTTGCTCACCGTTTATGGTATATTTGTAGAAAAGGAGGTACAGATTGTAAGCAGGAAGACACTTGAGATGTTGAATATCTTTGAATGTCTGATAAGAAAAGGAAAAATAGGGCATGACATTTGACGTTAATTTTATTCATTCAATAAACATATGTCAAGTGCATACTGTGAGCCTCTGCACCTGGTTCATGTGAATTCCACCTGATTTGGGTCTTCAAGAAGTCACAGTCTAGTGTAGGAGAAAGGCAAGTAATTTTTAAAAATCCATTTAACAAGATGTAATGAAATGAGGGCTGGGGAAAGAAGAGATTAATCCCAACTGGGGGGATTAGGAAAGACTTCATGCAGGGTGACATGTGAGCTGGTCCTTAAAATATGAGTCAGGCTTTGCCAAACAGGGAATGGGGAAAGGGGACGTTCCAGGCTGAGAGAGTGATGTGAATAAAGGCTTGTAAGTGGGAAATTTGGGGTATTTTTAGGGCGCGGAGGTAAGCCATGTCACAGAAACACAGAAGCCTGGGAAATCTCAGAGAAGCAACTAGAAGGGTAGAATTAGTTTGTTTTGGTTTTTAGTTACTTTAATGGTAATGGACCTTCCTTATCATTTTTACTGGAGAATCTTACCCAGTATTCATTTGAAGGACAAAGGGTTATAAAGTAGGTGCTTGGGAAGATGATGTCCATATTTAATAATTCAGCAAAGTGTGATCTGCAGATGGGGAGCATACAGTCGTATAGAAGTAATAATATTCTTGAGAAATGAATTTTGGTTTTCTTTTTTTTTTTTTTTTTTTTTTTTTTGAGACGGAGTCTCGCTCTGTCGCCCAATTTTCTCGGTTCTCTTATTTTGACTTTTTATTAATAGTAAGAAATCTATTGTAGTTCTCAGAGTGACCTACTGGGGACTCGGTGAGCATCGTGAGGAACATAGGCAAGTCATTTTGTGTCTTCCAGACCTTTCTAGAGGAGTGACTTGGGGTGGCTAAAGGTGGTTTTTAAAAATGAAAATTCTGTAGACACATATTCAAAGCTAATATGGTCTTGTTCCAAATGGACTCTATAACCTTAGCCCCAATCCTCTGACTGTTGGATGTCTTAGCTTCTTCCTCAGAAAACTGTGGCAATGCTATAGTGCTGAGTCACCGTGGGAGGCTGATGGTGGGGTGTGAGGCACACCAGAGCTGGCCTTGGGCTCACTGTCTCCCTGCCCTCCTCATTCTCCGAGTAGTGATGCTGCTATCTATATCATAGGCTTACACAATTATTAAATAATTACTAAATTATTAAACATGGATAATAAGACTACAAGAATGTTAGTGATTATGTATGGTTATTTAAACACTTAGCCTTGTTTGGAGCACTGAATAGACATATGCACAAAGTACATTCAATCCAAATACAACCAAGGCAGCTGGGTGAGGTGGCTCACGCCCATGATCCCAGCTCTTTGGGAAGTCGAGGCGGGCAGATCACCTGAGGTCAGGAGGTCAAGACCAGCCTGGCCAAAATGGCGAAACTCCATCTCTACTAAAAATACAAAATTAGCTGGGCATGGTAGTATGCACCTGCAATCCCAGCTATTACAGAGGCTGAGGCAGGAGAATTGCTTGAACCTAGGAGGCGGAGGTTGCAGTGAGCCAAGATCACGCCACTGCACTCCAGTCTGGGTGACAGAGCAAGACTTCGTCTCAAAACAAACAAACAAATAAAAAAATACAACCAAGGCACTAGCCAGCTCACACATATTTAGCACAAAATTTACCTGTAGGGCAACAATAAGAGAAACAGGAAAGTGAACGCTAATGAAATGTTGGAAGGAAGATAAGGCTTTTTCTGAAGAACATTTTAGGGGGTAAAAAAATGTAAGTTACAAAAACACCCTTCCCAAGTCTAGTTTAACACAAATCACTGAAATCTCAGGGTTGGAAGATGCCTTGAAAATTGTCCTCTCCATGCAGAGGTTGAGCATCCTTGGCACAGAGCCCCGGTCCTCCAAGAGCTCCAGTCTCCCTCACAGATTTGAAAGGTTCCTTTTTGGGTGGAGCCACAATCTGCCTCCCTCAACTTTCGGAATCTTAGAAATTCAGAAATGGGGCCAGGCGCGGTGGCTCACACCTGTAATCCCAGCACTTTGGGAGGCTGAGGTGGGTGGATCACAAGTTCAGGAGATCGAGACCCCATCTCTACTAAAAATACAAAAAATTAACTGGGTGTGGTGGCATGCACCTGTAGTACCAGCTACTCGGGAGGCTGAGGCAGGAGATTCGCTTGAACCTAGGAGGCAGAGGTTGCTGTGAGCCGAGATCACACCACTGCACTCCAGCCTGGCAACACAATGGGACTCCGTCTCAAATTAAAAAAAATAAATGAATACATTCAGAAATGGGGCCAGGTGTGGTGACTCACACCTGTAATCCCAGCACTTTGGGAGGCCAAGGCAGGCGGATCACCTGAGCTCGGGAATTCAAGACCAGCCTGGGCCACATGGTGAAACCCTGACTCTACAAAAAAAAAACAAAAATTAGCTGGGTGTGGTGGCTTGTGCCTGCAGTTCCAGCCACTCAGGAGGCTGTGGCAGGAGGATTGATTGCTTGAGCCTAGTAAGTGGAGTTGCAGTGAGCAGAGATCGCACCACTGCACTCCAGCCTGGGTGACAGAGAAAGACCCTGTATTAAATAAATAAATAAATAAATAAATAAATAAGTAATTCAGAAATGGTAGAGCCCTTAAAGTTTATCTAAGCCCACCCCACAGAGTGCAGAAATACCTTCTATAACCTGATCATGGGGCTTAGGGTCTCCTGGCCTCTACCTTGATATTTTCCCTGATGAGTTCCTCAGCTCTCCAAGGGAAAGCCTTTGCTATTATTGAGCAGGTCTAGTTGCTAGAAAAGATGTCCCTAGTTCTTTGTCAAGGTCCTGGTTCTTTGCCACTAATTGGCTCTATGGCTTTAGGCCCAATGAACTGACCTTTTGGAATCTTAACTTCACAGAGCAAGACTCATCCACCTTTCTAACCACCCTTCAGACACATGGAAACCCAGGATTATTTTTTCCAGTTAATTGTTCCCAGTTCCTGCAGGTATTTCTCATTTTACCCCTTTCCCCAAACACTTCCGCCTTCTGGGTCTCTGCTTTCAACCTCTGCCTCAAATGTCTCTCCCCCAACATCTTCCTTTTTGAATCCTACCACCCATAGAAACCTGAGTGGCATGTCACTTTTCCAAGACACCCTTCCTGATCCCCGTTAGAAATGACGACCTCTTTATTCAGACTCTGGGCGTGCCCTACCATTTACCCTCACCATTTTCTGCTTTGCTTACGTATCTGTGGCCATATATAGAAAGGAAATTTCATACTTTCTTCTCATTAACCTACATTTTGGGGAGCACTGAAGTTATCATGCACTTTCAACTTGAAGAGTATATTACATTCGGGCTGAGCGCGGTGGCTCACGCCTGTAATCCCAGTACTTTGGGAGGTCAAGGCGGGCAAATCACCTGAGGTCAGGAGTTTAAGACCAGTCCGGCCAACATGGCAAAATCCTGTCTCTACTAAAAAAATACAAAATTAGCTGGGCATAGTGGCAGGTGCCTGTAATCCCAGTTACTTGGGAGGCTGAGGCAGGGAGAATTGTTTGAACTCGGGAAGCAGAGGTTGCAGTGAACCGAATTTGCACCACTGCACTCCAGTCTGGGGGACACAGTGCGACTCTGTCTCAAAAAAAAAAACAAAACATATATATATATATATATATATATAGCATTCTCTATATATCAGCCTTGGTCGATTATTCTACTTAATATTTACATTCATGTTAGGGCTAATTTTTCTACCTAATATTTACACCCACGGTGGGGCTAATCGTCCTACTTAGTATTTACATCCTGGTGGGGCTAATCGTCCTACTTAGTATTTACATCCTGGTGGGGCTAATCGTCCTACTTAGTATTTACATCCTGGTGGGGCTAATTAGTCCACTTAGTATTTACATCCATGGTAGAGATATTGGAAAAAGAGAATCATTCCTGGACTTACTGCTGTAAGAAAATTAGTGGATAGCTGATACTACATAAGAGGTGATATGCCGTCTTGAGCACAGCAGACTTAGATCTCAGCAGGTGGACAATCTTGGGTTGGCTGCTTAGCTGCCTTGTGCCTCATTTTATTTCATCTCTAAGATGAAGGTAATAATATCCTCAACATAAAGCTATTTTGAGGTTCAATTGAGGTATTTATGTGATGATGCCTGGTTTAGAGGAGCTGCTCTGTAAATGTTAGATGAAATGAGGTAGAATTAGATTTCAGTATGACCCCTTAAGTTAGGGAAGTTGATGTGAACGTGCAGGCTTATGCTTAATTGAGGAAAAATGATGTATCTGACAGAAGAATAGTAAACAGCTATTATACAAGAAGCAGGATGACTGCTTATGCTAAGAATAAATATCAGTGTACCATACAAATATCAGGCGATATTATGTGGAGAATGCAAAAATTAGAAATTAGTGTAAGTTCAGTATTATTCAGTAATACATTATTATCAAAATTCCTTAGGTCTTGTTTACTGCTCTTTGTCTCCACAGCATAGCACCGTAACCTAACAAGACCAGATATATTGCAGCCTCAGTCTTCTCAGGTACAAGATCTAGATGTTTGGAGAATGATCTCAAAGATTCTATTCAGCTTTAAAATTCTGACTCTAGCACTTTAACTCACCATAAAACTCTTAGATGAAAACAACAACAATGACAAACACTACATTCATGAAGAAATGCACTGATCATTGGGAAATGCTACGGAAAATCTAATACTGGAAATCAGACATAAGAAAGGAGATTCCTGTGTAGGTGGGAGTGTGGAGGTGTTGGGGTAGGCTGACATGTGTATGAATAGAATATTTCCATTTCCACTGAAGACAGAGCCAAAGCAAACTGACTTTAATTGAGGCCAGTGGCTCACACCTGTAATTCCAGCACTTTGGGAGGCCGAGGCAGGTGGATCACCTGAGGTCGGGAGTTTGATACCAGCCTGACCAACATGGTGAAACCCCGTCTTTACTAAAAATACAAAAAAATTAGCTGGGCGTGGTGGTGCATGCCTGTAACCCTAGCTACTTGGGGGACTGAGGCAGGAGAATCACTTGAACCCGAGAGGCAGAGGTTGCAGTGAGCCGAGATCACGCCATTGCACTCCAGCCTGGGCAACAAGAGCGAAACTCTGTCTCAAAAAAAAAAAAAAAAAAAAAAAAAAAAAAGGTTGCGTAAGGAGGCCTTTCCAACAATCTAAGGTGTGTAACTCAGAAACAGTTGTCAAAGAGAGCTTGGGAAATCAGATCTTGAAGAAAAATCAGAGGAGAGGTTTCAGCAGAGGGCTTTGCCAAGGTCTTCCCAGCCCATTAGCTCTCCACCACACTTCTGTACTAGGTTGGCTGTCCCATCAGGCATCTTCCTCCTGGCTTTGTGGCCTGGGCTGGTTCTAGTTCCCCTTACTTTCACTCTGACTCACAGCCAAAGCAAGATTGGGACAAGTGAAATTCCTAGTTGCTCAATGTTTTATTACTAGTAGTTAGCTGACAATTTGCATAGTGGTAATATGCTTTAGAATGAGTTTTATTAGCTGTTCCTTGCAATTATTTTGAGGTACACTTGCTGTTGCCCCATTTTTAAGATGGAAATGCAACACTGAGAGAGATGAGGCCAAAGCCAGAGATGGCACTAGAATGCATAGACTCCCCACCCTAAGGCCTTAATTTGGTCCTCTTGTATCTATATTACTGTAAGTACTATGAAGCCTTAAAAGTTCCTCATTTAAGAAATATGAGAAATAGAGTATGAAGGTGAAAGACGCAGGAAAACCAGTAGTCTACACACCAGATAACTTTGCTATGCAGATTTCAGAGCTGGAAAGAGAATATAGAAAATCCAGCTGATGCTTTAAACATTTGGTATTATTAGAATCATTGTGACAAAGGTGAAAATGGTTTTTGGCCTATACCAAAGTTTGTGACTGGGGTTCCTGGGGCTGTGCAGCTGTGAGTATGTTTAATACTTTCTTCCTTGAAAAGCCCATAATGGCTTAAGGAAGAAAGATATGCAGGAGTGGTATTCAGAGGCCTGCGTTCCTGTCCTGACAATGCCATGAACTTGCTATGGGATTTGGTTAAGTCCTTTCCAGCTCTGGGCCTTCTCTGTGCTGAGGCAAGTCTGGACGGGATTCGGGAGCAGGAGATGTGGTTAGTTTATAGGTAGACAGTCTCTTTCTGCTCCTATGGCAGTGAATGGATTAGTTCACTGTAGATAGTGGACATGTGGCAGGTGCTGTGCAAAGTGGGGTCTCACAGCCTAGGGAAAATCGTGGGTGTCAGAATAGTCCAGTGTTATCAGATCACAACGCAGCATCACCATGATACAACAGCAGATATGCAGCAAATGCCTATTATAGGAATGCCTTATTGAACTAGCTAGAATTAGGTTCAGCTGTGAGCAACAAAGACCTGAAAAGTAATGGCTTGGACAAAGATAGAGGTAGAGTTCTCCATCACTGTAACCTCACAGATAAGCCCTAATCCCCAGAACCTGTGAAAATGTTACATTCCATGGCAAAGGGGAATTAAGGATGAAGATGGAAATAAGGTTGTTAATAAACTGACTTTAACCTAGGGAGGTTATCCTGAATTTTCTAGGTTGGACCAGTGTAAACCCAAGTGTCCTTAAAAGTGAAAGAGAGAATCAGAAGAGAGACCATGATGTTAGTATGAGAAAGATCGGGTCTATGTTGTTAGCTTTGAAAATGGAAGAAGGAGGCCATGATTTGAGAAACGTGGGCAGTTTTTAGAAGCTGGAAAAAGTAAGGAAACATATTTTCCCCTACAGCCTCCAGAAAGGAATGCACCATGCGGACACACTAATCTTAGCCCGGTAGGATCCCTGTCAGGCTTCTGTACTATAGAACTACAAGACAAAAAAGAATTTTATTGTTTTAAGCCACTAAGTTTGTGGTAATTTCTCAGAGCAACAATAAACATGTAATACAATGGCCGAAAAGACATCTGAGATAAGCAACTTGAGGAAGGTAGCTTGAGTTCCATCAATTGGAGACCCATGCTCCTTCTTTCTTGTTGCTCGACTGTGTGATTTCTATTTGCAAGGCCACCTTGAGGACAAAAATGGCTCCTGGAGCGTCAACCATTCGGTCTGCAGTCTGAGTAGACGAAAGGATGAAGAAAAGAGAAGGTGTCTCCCTAAGAACAGTTTCTGAAAGTCACGCATATATCTGCTGATTTCTCACTAAACATGCCTTGGTCACACACACCAGCCAAACTGCAAAAGAAGTTAGGAAATCCAGTCTTTTAGCTGACATGGTTTGTGCCCAGCCAAAATCCAGTATGGTTAACCGAAGTAGAGAGTGGATGTTGGGAGGCAAAGAACCAACTCTGGCAAACAATGACAGTTTTTCTCCCTCCCTTTCTCTCTCCCTCTCAAACAACAGTTTTTTTCTGTTTTGTTTTGTTTTGTTTTTTATCTATTTATTTTGTTGTTGTTGTTGTTGTTTTGAGACAGAGTTTCACTCTTGTCTCCCAGGCTGGAGTGCAATCTCAGCTCACTGCAACCTCTGCCTCCCGGATTCAAGCGATTCTCCTGACTCAACCTTCTGAGTAGCTGGGATTACAGGCACCCACCACCACACCCAGCTAAATTTTGTATTTTTAGTAGAGATGGGATTTCGCCATGTTGACCAGGCTGGTCTCAAACTCCTGACCTCAGATGATTCACCTGCCTTGGCCTCCCAAAGTGCTGGGATTACAGATGTGAGCCACTACACCCGGCCCAAACAAATATTTTTAAAGATCTGAGTTCTAATCTCAAAATCTGCTTTTGATGCACAATGAGAAAGCATGTAGATGCTCGTTTACTCATTTGTGTGTCTTTTACTTATCTTCCAACCCTTTTTCCTTGGCCTAATCCACATTGTCGGCATTCCTCTCCACTTGGCTGCCTTTGAGAGCTTACCACTCTCCCCCTTGATCACCACTCTCTTTGTTCTGGCAGAAGCTCATGACCTCTCATCTGGATTCTTTCTGAAGCCTTTGGCACTCTGTTGATGTAGATGGAGTAGGTTTCACTATCCCTAATTTCTTCCAAATGAGGAATGTGAAGCTTAGGGAGGCATAATGACTTGCCCAAGGTCATAGCTGATAAATAGTAGGGTAGCAATGTTGAAAGGCGCTTGGCTGTGTGTTGGCTGTCTAATGTTACCAGAGTCCTTTTCCACTGCTAACCAGACTTCTTGATGGGAAATGAATTTGCTGATGATAGTCTGGGAGAAGTTTTCTAACTTCTCAAAGATTGTGGTAATTTTTTTTATTTTTTTTTTTTTTTTTTTTTGAGACGGAGTCTTGCTCTGTCAGCAGGTTGGAGTACAGTGGCATGATCTCAACTCACTGCAACCTCTGCCTGCCAGGTTCAAGTGATTCCCCTGCCTCAGCCTCCAGAGTAGCTGGGATTATAGGCACCCACCACCACATCCAGTTAATGTTTTGTATTTTAGCATAGATGGGGTTTCACCATGTTGGCCAGGATAGTCTCGATCTCCTGACCTCATGATCCACCAGCTTCAGCCTCCCAAAGTGCTTGGATTACAGGCGTGAGCCACTGCGCCCGGCCAAATTGTGGTGATTTATAATCTACTACTATAGAGTGCTAAGCATAGAGGGTAGAGGTGGGAGAAGAAGAGATAGGAAACAGGAGGAGGGGTGACTATAAGGTGAACATCCTCATTCTTAGTATCTGGGTAAATACATTGGGATTTTCAAATGAAATTTCTCTGTAAGTCCAGCCCCTGTCCCATCCCCACTAGCACCAAGGTCTCTATTTCTTTATTCCCAGGGTAGACACGTTGGAATTATCTTTTATTCTCCCCTCTCTCACCCATCCCTTTACTCTGCCCCCTGCCATCTAGTTATTGCCAAATTCTCAGGACTATAAATCAGCAATGCCTCTTCTATCCACTTCCTTCTTGCCATCCCCACTGCCACTGACTGCTCTTCTTCTGTTTTATATTTTGGTAGCTGCCCAAAGGTCCACCTTCCTTCTGTCTGTTCCTCCCTCCTTCTTTCCTGCAACGCTGCTAAACAAATCTTTTTAAAATACGTAGTTAATAATTCCACTGCCCAGAAAAGTTCAGTGGCTCTCCCGTGACTTCACAACAGAGGGCATCCCCTGCCCTTTCCTGCTTTGTTGCCCTTGTTCACGTAGTGCCCTTCAAATGGAATCCCCTTCCCCTACTGCCATTCAATATCCAAATCATATGCAACTTTCGACATTGAGCACAAATGGTTCTTTATCTATAAAATCTTCTTTGATATCTTCCCACCACACCTAGGCTGGAAACAATTCCTCCTCTTCCTTGTAGACTCTCCAAAATCTTTTTTTTTTTTTTTTTTTTTTTTTTTTTTTTTTTTTTTGAGACAGAGTCTCGCTCTTTCATCCAGTCTGGAGTGGAGTGGGGTGATCTCAGCTCACTGCAACCTCTGCTTTCTAGGTTCAAGCAATTCTCCTGCCTCAGCCTCCCCAGTAGTTGAGACTACAGGTGCATGCCACCACGCCCGGCTAATTTTTGTATTTTTAGTACAGACAGAGTTTCGCCATGTTAGCCAGGTTGGTCTTGAGCTCCTGACCTCAGGTGATCCGCCCTCTTCAGCCTCCCAAAGTGCTGGGATTACAGGCATGAGCCACCGCTCCCGGCCCAAAATTTTATTTTTCTACTTGTAACTGTATATTTAGCTGCCTAATTATTTGGCTATGGTCTACTTCCATCAAGTCCTGTGCAAGTTCCATAACAACATTTACCATGTCTTTTTTGGTCACAGTTGTATGACTAGGACAGAGTGTCTGTGACCCAGTATAATCATAAGTTTTGTGTCCAATCAGAGTTCATAAGGGGAATTCAGAATATGTTGAAAACCTGCTAAAATGATTCCAATAGTAATGCTTTTTCACCCCCACCTCTTCAGCATGACCCTGATGAGGGCTACAGTATTCACTTTCTATCTTTCATTAAAGTTATTTGAATGTGGGCACCGTTCTGCAGTCTAGACTAAACTCTTAAAGGACTGGACCTTACCTAATTTATCTGTTTCTCTACCCATCCTGCCACACTACTCACGCACGCCCCCAACTTTGACCACATCATGAATTCAGGAAGTAAACAATGAATGAAGTGAATGCTATGGAGGATGACATTTTGTAAATGTAAGAAATGTGGCCTTCCTTTTGGTGTTTTAGTCATGAAGTCCTTGCCCATGCCTATGTCCTGAATGAACAGGCAACTTACAGAATGGGAGAAAATTTTTGCAATAATTTACCCATCTGACAAAGGGCTAATATCCAGAATCTACAAAGAACTTAAACAAATTTACAAGAAAAAAATCAAACATCCTCATCAAACAGTGGCCAAAGGATAAGAGCAGACACTTCTCAAAAGAAGACATTTATGCAGCCAACAGACACATGAAAAAATGCTCATCATCACTGGTCATCAGAGAACTGCAAATCAAAACCACAATGAGATACCATCTTACACCAGTTAGAATGGCCATCATTAAAAAGTCAGGCAACAACAGGTGCTGGAGAGTATGTGGAGAAATAGGAACGCTTTTATACTGTTGGTGGGACTGTAAACTAGTTCAAACGTTGTGGAAGGCAGTGTGGCTATTCCTCAAGGATCTAGAAATAGAAATGCCATTTGACCCAGTGATCCCATTACTGGGCATATACCCAAAGGATTATAAATCATGCTACTATAAAGACACATGCACATGTATGTTTATTGCGGCACTATTAACAATAGCAAAAATTTGTAACCAACCCAAATGTCCATCAATGATAGACTGAATTTAAAAATGTGGCAAATATATACCATGGAATGCTATGCAGCCATAAAATGTATGAATTCATGCCCTTTGCAGGGACATGGATGAAGCTGGAAACCATCATTCTGAGCAAACTATCACAAGGGTAGAAAATCAAACACTGCATGTTCTCACTGATAGGTGGGAATTGAACAATGAGAACAATTGGATACAGGAAGGGGAACATCACACACCGGGGCCTGTTGTGGGGTGGGGGAATGGGAGAGGGTTAACATTAGGAGAAATACCTAATGTAAATGACGAGTTAATGGGTGCAGCAAACCAACATGGCACATGTGTACCTATATAACAAACCTGCACGTTGTGCACATGTACCCTAGAACTTAAAGTATAACAAAAAAAAAAAAAAAAAAAAAGAAAGAAAGGAAGAAAGAAATGTTGCCTTCCTTTGCCTAGAGCAAGCTTGGCTTTGGAATATTTAGACAGTTCAATCCCTTACCTCTGCCAGAGAGAGTCCTTTTGATAAAGAGAATACTTGGTTATATTTTTAAAAAGTTTCAAAGCAAGGTCCAAACATTTCAAAAAGCAAGCAGATGGGCCCTGCAGGTAGCACTCACTGAGTAACTAGGATGCTTTCAACTGCCTGTGCTAAAATTGGTGCTAGGGGCTAATGTCCTGCTTGTCTTGCCTTATTAGAAAGTCCTTCTCTTTCTCAGATGTGTTTCAGGGAAAAAAAGAGAAATGAGGGAGAGAAAAAAAGACAGTGCAGGGTTCCCACTGGAGGGAACTGGATCTAGAGATGAAGCATGTAGTTGAAGACCGGACTGATCATTTCACCTTTCATCTCTTTATTACTGCTCCACACTCCCATGTCAAGCGTCAAGCTGCATTTCCTCTGAGGATCCTTCCAAAGAAAAGAGCTTGCCCTTTTTTTGTTGTTGTATTTTTTTTCACCACCCCTCAGCTTCCAAAGGCGTTTCTGATCTCTTTAGCTAGAACTAGCTGAGGAGGGC
Organism: Macaca thibetana thibetana; assembly: GCF_024542745.1. NCBI lineage: Eukaryota > Metazoa > Chordata > Mammalia > Primates > Cercopithecidae > Macaca > Macaca thibetana. The sequence continues at coordinate 10,169,899 of NC_065579.1, forward strand.
CACGACCTCTTTCTTTCCTGCCGCTCTGAGGAGGAGCGGAAAGTGGAGTAGGTGATGGGCAGGTGACCTACCTTACAGCAGGAGTGGGGGAGTGCTTTGCCCAAATTAGTATCACAGAGAGAGTTCCGAGGCTTTCCTTACCACCAGATTCTGGCGTCAGTCTGGTGAGCAGCGGCAGTCTAAAGCTGAGGCTGTGGGGATGCAGGACAGAGGTGGAAGTAGTATTGTAGTTACGTTACCATTCTACACACTGAGTGAAGACAGAGGGAGGAGGGCCACACTGTAGCGAGTGAGAGCTAAGAGTGGATCACCCTAAATCGACACACATAGACATCTACTGAAGCCATGGTCCAGAGCTGGCTTGGGGTCTTAAAAAACTGGCTTGGAAAGGAGCATTTGTTACTGATTTTCCTCTAAGAGGATGAGTTGGGAATTTATCCATTCACTTGGACAAAGCATGGCTGTAATCTTTGTGCTTCCTTTTGTTGAAATAACACTGAGTTCAGAGTCGCTTGGGTATTGGCACATTGATCTCAACGTCATTTCTCTCTCTCTCTCTCTCTCTCTCTCTCTCAGAGAATAACACTGAATTAAAAGGCAATTCAAGTCCTGCCAAGAAGAATTGTGATTATCTGATCCAGGGGCCCTGGTCATACTAAGAATTACTGGCCACTCTCGACTTTTCTCTGTTAAAACATTGGCAAAAAGAAAAGACATCTAGTTTAAAACTGGGACTTAAACGCTGGTCCGTGAAAAAGTGTAGACCATGTTAGTTGAACAACAAATATTTCCCCTTCTTCATGAAGAAATGACAGGGGGATGGGAGCAGGAGTTTCTACCTCAACATACCACGGTGCCCTCCCTAGAGAAATGACTCCTACCAGCAGATATTGGACCAGGGAAAGGCATATGCACTCCACAGATACACAGCACACAGACATAGCACCCCTCTAGCAAAGGACATCACAGAAGAGCTCTAACAGAAACAAGAGACTATCAGAAGAACCTAGGAGGATTCTTTATCCCATCTATGGACGTGTACCAAGTCTGGAATGACTTCTCCTCATCTGTAGATGAGTAAAGAGTAAAAGCTCTGATATGAGCTTTTTTAAAAAAAATGTTGGTCATGTAAAAGAAAGACTATCCCATTCAAGATGCAGAGAGAAGACACATACTTGGAAAAGACTAACTGGTGAGCCTACAGTAGCCATTCCTGGTGTTCAGTCATCTTTCACATATATGTGAACCCTGGAGTCAGTGCCTGCAGAGAGGCAAATGAATTCATAATTTGGAATGCAGGCTGCTTTCCCTAGACAAGACCCTTGCTCTCTGACCAGGTGTGCCCTTCACCTGGTGCAATATGTACATATTCCTGTGAAACGCCAGGCCTGAGGAAGTGAGCATTATTGAACTCACCAATTATCTCTTCTCAGTGTTTGTCAGAAACCAAATGTCCTTCGCACCTCATCTCACCTTGTCTAAGCCTCCTCTCTGAGACTGCTTTCATTTGAGATTAGTTATCTATACCTCTACATTAATTTTTATTATTGACTGTCTCCCAAAGGATTTACCCTCTATGATTTGTCATTCTTTTGGGGTGAAAGATTCCTATTAAAGGGATTCTGGGCATTCATCATTAAGAACGAGGGCTACTTGTGTTAACTTGGAAATTACACAATATGAGGTAGTTGCCTATGTAGGTATCACATAAAATAATGATCCTTTTTGTTTATGCATTTTAATAATTGTTGTCCTCAGACTTTGGTGTGTATCACCACCTCCCAGGGAGCTTGAATGCTAGGGTCTCACTGTCTGGGTTTTAGTCAGTATATCTGCTGTTGGTTTCCAGAATCTATTTACCTTTAAAGGTTTCTAGATACTCCTGATCATTAGTCTGATATGGGAATCACTGATCTACTCTTTTTTTCTTCTCTAATGCACCTTAAGAATATGCTAGCACTCACACTATTCACAATAGTAAAAAAGTAGAAGCAGGCTGGGCACAGTGGCTCATGCCTGTAATCCCAGCACTTTGGGAGACCGAGGCGGGCCGATCACCTGAGCTCAGAAGTTCAAGACCACCCTGGTCAATATGGTGAAACCCTGTCTCTACTAAAAATACAAAAATTAGCTGGGCATGGTGGTGGGCGCCTGTAATCGTAGCTAGTTGGGAGACTGAGACAGGAGAATCACTTGAACCTGGAGGCAGAGGTTGTAGTGAGCCAAGACCACGGCACTGCACTCCAGTCTGGGCAGCAAAGTGAAACTCCGTCTCAAAAAACAAAACAAACAACAACAACAACAACAAAGTCGAAACAACTGAAATGTCTATCGATGGCTGAATGAATAAACAAACTGTGGCATATGCATGCAACTGAGTACTATTCAGCCATAAAAAGCAATAGAGTGTTGATACACAATACAACATGGATTAACCACGAACAAATTATGCTAAATAAAATAAGCCTGACATAAAAGGTCATGCATTGTGTGGTTCCATGTATATGATATACCTAGACTAGACAAGTAAGCCCACAGAAATAGAAAGCAGATTGGTAGTTACCGGGGGCTGTGGGGAGGAGAGACGGGGTATAAATCTTAATGGATCTGGGGTTTTCTTTTGGGATCTTGAAAATGTTTGGAACTAGACAGAGGTGTTGGTTGCACAACACTGTGAATGTACTAAATGTAACTAAAGTTGTTTGCATTAATACAGTTTATTTTATGTTATATGAGTTTCACATCTGCGATCTCATTTAGTCTTTATAAAACCCTTGGGAGGGAGATATACGCACACCCATATATATAAATAAACAACGTACACACTGCACCTTTCACTTGGGTGTCAGTTTTAAGGAAAGCTTGTGTTATCACAACATATAATTTTATTGTCAAGAATGGCATGATTTTTTCCCCATTAATTCTTATCTTGATTTAAAAATACAAATCTCTAATGAACTGGAGTTGTTTTGTTTTGTTTTGTTTTGTTTTTGAGACAGAGTCTCACTCTGTTGCCCAGGCTGGAGTGCAGTGATGTGATCTCAGCTCACCACAACCTCCCTCTCCCAGGTTCAAGCGATTCGCATGCCTCAGTCTCCCAATAGCTGGGACCACAGGCACCCGTGACCACGTCTGGCTAATTTTTGTATTTTTTAGCTGAAACAGAACTTCACCATGTTGACCAGGCCAGTCTTGAGCTCCTGACCTCAAGTGATCCACCCTCCTCAGCCTCCCAAAGTGCTGGGATTACAGGCGTGGGCCACCACAGCCGGCCTTTTTTGTTGTTGTTGTTGGTTTTTAATTACCAGAGTGGTGGCTTGGTAACGTGAAGCAAGTGGAATTGTTCTTAAGATGTATTTGTGTGGACAGCTGATGCTGGATAGGGAGCCCTGGAGGTGTTATTCTGGAGTTTGAAGAAGGATCCATGGAATGTGTGTAATCACAACCCAGTCTGATCACCAAGAAAGTGCCCAGAATTTAGGGAAAAAAAGACAAGGAATATTCAGATCCTGCTGCAAGAAAGAACTAAGTAGTCCTTACAGGAAATTCTTTTTGACAGAACCCACCAAGCTGAAGGGAAATCCTTGTTTTAGGATTATTTGAAACCCTTGTTTTAAGGTGTGTTAGTATCCTGTTGCTGCTCTGACAAACTACTACAAATTTTGTGACTTAAAACAACAAATGCAGCTGGGTGCAGTGGTTCATGCCTGTAATCCTCACACTTTGGGAGGCCAAGGCAGGTGGATCACCCGAATTTAGGAGTTCGAGACCAGCCTGGCCAACATGGGGAAACCCCGTCTCTACCAAAAATCCAAAATACAAAATTAGCCAGGTGTGGTGGCATGTATCTGTAATCCCAGCTACTTGGGAGGTTGAGGCAGGAGAATCACTTGAACCCAGGAGGTGGAGGTTGCAGTGAGCTGAGATTGTGCCATTGCACTCCAGCCTGGGCAAAAAAAGCAAAACTCCATCTCAAACAAACAAACAAACAAACACGTATCGTCATATAGTCCAGGAGACCAGGAGTCTAAATTGGGTAGGTAAGACTGTGTTCCTTCTGGAGGCTCTAAGGGAGAATCTACTTGCCTTGAGCTTCTGGGGACTGCCCCCATTTCTTGGCTTCTGGCCCCACATCACTCAGACCTTGGCTTCTATTGTCACATCTTCGTTTCCGATGCTGACCTTTTGCCTCCCTTCGTCTTATAAGAACCCTTATGATTACACTGGACCCAATCCAGGAGAGTCTCCCCACCTCAAGATCCTCCACTGAGTCACATCTGCAAAGCCTCTTTTGCTACTTAAAGTAATGTACCCACAGGGTTGGGGGTTGAGAACGTGAGACTCTACGGGCACTATTATTCTGCCTATCACAGAAAGTGAAGTTTTGGAAACTGTAATCATAAAGGTGACCATCTATTTTCTTCCAAGGCTGTTCATGCTCAGAGCACAGCTTCTGTGATGGTCACTGTATAGTCTTAGCCACTCATACCAGAGACCTTAGTGTCATCTTCAAATTCATTCCCTCTGCCTTCCCAGTCTGTATTTAATTTTCAATCAAGTTCAAAGCCCTATTAATCAATCAATCAATAAAATAACAATTGTGAAAGAGTTAATATTTAAATATTTTAAAAATAGTATAAAACTGATGGAGAAAAGAGAAAAGAGTTTCTCTTTTCCCCTAGTTCTTTTTCTCAAAGGTACATTTGTAACAGTTACTATGAAATTGGCTACAAATCACAGAGACTACAAATAAAAGATGCTTGAACAGGATAGAAACATTTTTCTACTTAAAAATATCCAGGGAAAATAGTCCAAAGTTGATGCGGTATCCTATCCTACAAATTGCTCAAGAACCAGTCTCCTGGCTGGGCACGGTGGCTCAGCCTGTAATCCCAGCACTTTGGGAGGCCAAGGTGGGTGGATGACCTGAGGTTGGGAGTTCAAGACCAGCCTGGCCAACATTTTAATCTCCACTAAAAACACAAAATTAGCCAGGAGTGGTGACACATACCTGTGTCCCAGCTACTCGGGAGGCTGAGGCAGGAGAATCACTTGAACCCAGGAGGCGAGATTGCGCCATTGCACTCTAGCCTAGGCAACGAGGGCGAAACTCCATCTCAAAAAACAAACAAACGAAACCAGTCTCCTGTGAGTCTTGTCTCTCTGTCTTCCCTAAAGTGTGGACCTTACACTCGTGATCTAATATGGTGACTATAGTTCCAATGCTAATGTGTAGCATTCCAGATATCAGGATAACAAAACTGACAAAGGAGTACACACATTATCTTTTAAGCAAGGTTATCAGGAGATGCTACACAACCTTCTGTTTACATTCTAGTGGTCAAATTTTATCACATGGTCACTCATAGTAGGAAGAGATACATATGGGTGTCCTATTTGTTTAAAGTATGTATCCTCGCTGGGCGTGGTGGCTCATGCCTGTAATTCCAGCACTTTGGGAGGGAGAGGCAGGAGGATCACCTGAGGTCAGGAGCTCAAGACCAGCCTGACCAACATGTTGAAACACTGTCTCTACTAAAAATACAAAAATTAGCTGGGCGTGGTGGTGGATGCCTGTAATCCCAGCTACTCGGGAGGCTGAGGCAGGAGAATCGCTTGAACCGGGGAGATGGTGGTTGCGGTAAGCTGAGATCACACTATTGCACTCCAGCCTGGGCAATAAGAGTGAAACTCTGTCTCAAATAAATAAATACACAAATAAAGTACATATCTTTATTTTATTTAAACATGTGGAATCACCTTGCTACACTCTTTGCATTCTTGCTCAAACTACCTTGCACACACAGCCATACTTATTTGTTTTTAACAGTTGAATGGTATTTCATTGTATGCATTTGCAGTCATTGAGTTGTTTGATGTTTAGCTGATCTTCTCCCCTCTTTTTTTTCTCCGCACTACAGTCAATCCTGCAGTGAATATCCTTCACCATCCCTCTAACGTACTTTGTGAATGGTACCTTTTCTGTTGTCCTTTATTTAAGCCTGGGTTTCCCAGAAGTCAAAGCTAAGGTAGAGGAATTATGTCATTTTATATTCTTAGGGAATCCCATCCCAGGTAACAGGAGTGAGCAAAACAGGAATGGAGGGAGAGTCAACATAAAAATATTTATCAAGCTGATGATTGTTAAATAATACTGATTACTCAATCAATGGAACTATATCTCTAAGCAGCCTTAAAACCACATCTAATGATCACCCATTAACAGAGATAGGGGAGAGAAAAGAGAAGGAGCTTATCTCCTGACTTCTGTCTCCCAATCATTAGAGGTCGACTCCACAGGGTGTTAAATCCCTTCTAGTTTGTGCATTCATGTTCGGGAATACTGACCCAGCCTTGCATCAATGTTAATAAGGAAGGCCTGGGGTTGGAGGTGAGTGGTGTGCCGTGTGAACAAGAGACTGCTAGTTTGTACCTACAAAGCTCATCAGAATCCACAGAGTTGCATGATGTCAAGGGGAGCTGCCCTGGTACAAGGGGTGGACTATATCAAATATCTATCATTCTTCCCTGCAGATCAGTTCATTCTTCTTATAACTGGTTCTATTACTACAACAGGGAATCATCTCTGTGAGAAGATGCCCTCACTTCTTTTTTATGAAGGGAAACAAAAGTTCACTTAGAGTCTGCTTCAAGATGATCTTGAGGCCAAGAACGAGATTAATTATGCTCTTAATCACTTTTTATAGACATTCCTCCCTAGGCCAGCACATCAGCTGTTCTGGTTCACTTACCTGGTGGAGTGACCATCTGCGTATCTGATTTTAGCATCACAGTGTGCCCTTCATTAGACTCCCTAGCCACACTCAAGCTACCGCTACCTTAGTTCATTAGTTCATTAGTTCAGGTCTGCTTCATTTCTTGACTGGCTTTTTTGTTTGTTTGTTTGTTTTTTGACTGAGTCTAGCTATGTTGTCCAGGTTGGAGTGCAGTGGTGAGATCTTGGCTCACTGCAACCTCTGCCTCCTGGGTTCAAGTGATTCTTGTGCCTCAGCCTCTAGAGTAGCTGGGATTGCAGGCACATGCCACCATCTCCAGCTAGTTTCTGTATTTTTAGTAGAGACAGGGTTTTGCCATATTTCCCAGGCTGGTCTCCAACTCCTGGCCTCATGTGATCCACCTACCTCTGCCTCCCAAAGTGCTGGGACTATAGGAGTGAGCCCAGCCAATGGCAATAGCCTTTTAACAGATCCCCATCTTTCATATTTTCATCTCTGCATTCCACACTCATGATTTTCACCAGATGGAAATTTATAAAACGACAGCTTGGTTCATGTGATACTCCACACAAAAATGGCTTCCTATTGCTCATGTTATGAGCAAAAGCCCCAATTTAAGGCCCTTGTTCATTATTTAACTGATTGCCCAGCACCAGCGCATCCTTCACACTCCCTCTAATCTCATGTACTCTAATCCCAGATAACCACTCTGGTTCTAGGCTTTCCTGTTGTCATGACTTTTCCAATGCCCTTTCTATCGTATGCATGCATGTCCAAACCCTACTTATCTTCCAAAGCCAACACAAAAGGCACTAACCTGTTGTCATGACTTCTCCGACGCCCTTTCTATCATATGCATGCATATCCAAACCCTACTTATCTTCCAAAGCCAACACAAAAAGGCACCAACCTGGGACTTGGGGATGGAGTCAGTAGGAAATTGAAGACAGGCAATCAGAACCATTGCAAGGTAAACAGGGAGGCAAGTCAATAGCCAGTTTAAATACCCCCTTATCCTATCTCTGAGTATCCTATTTTCTCCAACACCCAACCCATAATGTTTTTCCTATGATTTTTTTATTTAACATCAATCCTTGTTTTACTATCGTACTCATTGTTTTAGGTCAAAGACTTCAGAATCAGTAACAGGTTTAACTTGTTGAAAATTAATCTGTAATATGTTAGACTGAACAAAATAAAAATGACTTTTGTGAATTCTTTTGGTTACATTAGGGAAATCACAATAATATGCTTTCATATTTAATTGGGTACGTCACCTAAACAACTTTAGCTCTAATTTTTTAGATGGATCAACTCAAAAGAGGGACTTGAAAAACTTTACATATGTGTACTGGGCAATAAGTCACATGTTTTAGAATTTTTCATGAGAGCTTATTAAACAAATATAGCAACAGCTATTTACAGGTTAACAGGCACTGTGTTATAACAAGCATATTGTAGGCACTGTGCTAGGTGCAGAGAATACAGTTATGAATGAGACACATGCTTTACCACCAAGGGACTTAAACGCTAATCAAGAAGATAGATGAGTGAGTAGGAAGTCAATTATAGGAGGATTAATGGCACTATGGGACTATATTAGTGGGCTAGCAAGGGGATAGGGATGTATGATGGATAGGGGATTAGAGAAAAATGGCATGTGAGCTGAGTCAAACAGTAGATCTCTGTGTCAAACATTCATTCATCTGTTTCTTTAGTCATTACGTGATCATTCACTATTGTTCCTTCATTCAGTTGGAACCCGTAACAGACACTCTTGGTGGATCTAATGCTCATTTCCAGTCTTCTTATTCCTAATCACCTTCAAAACAAGGGTGGCCATTTGACCCAATTCTGGCCAATAAGGTAAAAAGGTAAAACCGCTGCAGGGACGGATCCTCAGTCACATTTTAATCCCTGACATGGATATGACCGTTTTTCTTTCTTTTTTTCTGTTCACTGGATTGCATGTATGATGACCGGAGCTTCTGCAGCCAGAATACAATCATGAGGAAAAAGTACAGAGGGTTTCCACTGAATAGAGTTGGAGCAAGTGTATTGTGCCTCTGAACTAGCACCAGCAATCATCTGTCTCTGAATATCTTGTGTGAAAAAAATAAACTTCCGTTTGTTCAAGCTGCTGTGGTTCACTTTTTCTGTTACCTGCAACTGAAAATATTCCTAACACATTTGGGAGTCTGCTTTTGGCTGGGACTTTTGTTGGGTGGTCTCTAAATAAAGTTGTCTTTATTGCAAATAACTTAAAAAGGAGAGCCCATGACAAAGGAGCAGGTGATAATACCTTTTCAGTGACTCATTTTCCCTCAGTGAGTGAGGCACTGAGATTTATAACTGGGAGATCGGTATGCCAGTTAGTGGTGTCTGGCCCCCTGTCTCAGCACCATCGTATATTTCCTTAATGAAGTGTGAGACCAGGACTCCATAAATTCACATAGTAGCAGAAGCGGGCAGCAGCTCGTCAGCAAGGCTATTCAGAGAGCCCAGCATCACTCTTTGCGTATTAGAGAAGTTCACAGCCAGTTAAAAATAGGCTTGGAGAGAAATCGCTTTTAGACCACAGCTCATTTTGGATTTCTCTGGAGCCCCATTCTGGGCCACAGTGTATTTCCTTTTTCCTTTCGTTCTAGTAAGAGTACTCAGGCAGTTCAGAGACAATAGATGCAGGGTTATCTTTAGTTCTGTTGTGCACAGAAAGCAGAACTATGAAAAAAACAACAGTAACTTGTTGGGCACATGGACTGTTGCAGCTTTTTAATAAATGGCAACACCTACTGAGCCTTTACGAGGGGCCAGGCTCTGTGCTTTAAATCCTCAAAACAACCTGGTGAGAAAAACACTATTAACCTCATATCCCTGGTGAGGAACCTATGATTCAGAGCAAATAAGCAACGTACACTGCTATTAAGTAGCAGTATGGAAATTTGAACCCAGGTCTGCCTGATTTCATTCAGAGCCTGTCGTCTTAGTCTCCATTCATGCAAAGTCACACATGGCTTTCTGTGTCACTTGATTTTGATCCTCAGAGGAGACCTGTGAAATAGGCAGGGCAAGGAAATAATCCCAATTGACTAGGAGAAAACCTAGGACCAGAGAAGTGAAAGAATTCTTTAAGGTCGACCAGTCCACGTGCAATAGAACTGGGACTTGAATCCCATCTTCTGACTTTGAGTCCTGACGTTGCTGTCCCAGGGCAGGCTGTGTGCTGGAGCAGCTCAGTTATGAAAAAACACCCTGAAATGGTTTTTGGTTGACTTCTGAGTTTCAACACCCAACCCTATATCAAGAAACCAACTAACCCGGGGCTACCCTGATTTATTTAGGGTCTTTTAGAGATCAGTTCCTGCCTAGCACCTCTATTGAATGATATTTGGTACTTTCATTTAAAATTTCAAATATAATATTTCAAATTTAACTGTCCTTCAAATGATGGCAAGAGAGTGTGAGCTGGAGGGATCAATGTCTTTATCAGGGGCACGGCCAATTTAGCTGATAAAGTGAGTATAATATCTCTTTGAACATTAAAATTATCCAGTGACAAGGAACCTGACAATTAGCTTATAAGAGTTGAGTATAGGGATTTTACGTGTGAATATTTTTTTAAACACCTGAGTTTTGAAAAATAAAAGTGGCCTGCCCACATTTTCAAGCACAGTGGTAATCAAAAGAGAGCTCCATGGAGGTAATAATACCTTGTATTTTAAATACTGCTTGTCTTTGAAGAGCTCAAAGCACTCTATAATCATTTCCTTATGATGATTCTCAAAACTTCCTGGGTGAAAAAGTTACAAAGTTTATATCTTAACAGTCTGGCCTCAGTTTCTTTTTTGGGAATTTGAGGAGAAAGACCAGATTTCTAAGAGCTCCATCAGTACAAACACCTTTTCACCTAGCTCTCTCCCATCTCCAAGGCCTCTGTCCCTGCAGTCCGGCTACCCTACTTAGCCTCTTACTTTTGTCTAGATCTAACAGGTTAATCTCATTATATAGAACTATAGATTATTTTAATTAGGAGAGTTTCACACCAATGAGCTGGAGGCTGAACAACTGGCTCGAGGTGGGAAGGGGGAGTGGCTCTTCAGTTACAGCAGTTTCATTTTTAACTGCTTTTATACATTGGGGATCAGCATAAGATTTTATTTTTAAGAAGGATTTTGATGTCTAAAAAATTGCAACCTTGTCATTCAGCCCAGCTCCCTTATTTTACTGATAGGAAAACTATGGCCCAGAACAAGGGAGTCACCTGTTTAAGGTCTCATCCCAATTCCTGAGAGACCTGCCTGTCCTTGAACACTGATCCCTGGGTGCCAGTCCCGGGGGATCTTGGCAGGCCACCAGGTTGGTTGTCCCCAGAAGTCACTTTCACAACAAAAGTCCCAAATGTAGGCTAGTAACCATGGACTCATGCCTTGGGGGGCTTAAATGCACCTGGCCACGGAATCTTCCTCCCTTTTTAGAGTTAAAGGTACTCATTTTACCTGGGAACATTTGACTAGACCATGCAGAAAGAAAGAGTAGAATTAGTATGTGCCATTTTCACCTAGTCCCAAAATGGTTCTCCACCTTAACTAGGTCATGAAGAAAAAAAGTGTAAGTACAAACATACACATATATTTATATAGCTATTGCCTTCCAGTGAGCTCAAAGCATATATATATATACAATGTCATTAGTTCTTCTGGGGGAAAGGAAAAGCAGTTATTGTCTGCCTCATTTTCCATGAGACAATCAAGGCAGATAATAAATTGATCTTGACTCAAATTATGGCCTGGATTGGTGATGTTGGTGCAGGGGTGTCTAAGCTAAGCACTTGTTGTATCCTACTGTGCTCCAGGAGCAAAGTCTGGGAAGTTGAGGACCTGAGCTCTAGCCCTGTGTCAGGCTGCACCCGTGAGCAGGTGTTTCATTCCCTGAGCTTCAATTTCTCCATATGGTAAAGGAATAGAGGGTGGCATTGATCATTTTTTTTTTTTTTTTTTTTTTTTTTTGGCTCCTTTCTCTGCACTGGAAGTGATATTTGGAGGATTGAAAGGAGCAGAGCTGAGCCTGGAGCAGCCCACCTGAATGAGGTGTATCTGCCCTCACTTCCTTAAGCCAGAGTATTCCAAACTTTGGGGAGTGTGCAATGTACACCCCCATGTAGTAGTTTTGTTGGGGTCCTGGGCCAGACTACATACCAAGAGTTGGGACAGCTCCATAAAGGAAATCCAAGTCCCAGCTGCTATGTAATCCTGAGACTGAAAATGTGGATGGGGTGTGTTTATGTGGGTGTGGATGTGGGTGCATGGGGAGGAAGGAGTGTGCAGGAGCTTGTGAGTAGTGAGTGGTATATTGTGGGCCCAAGCTCTAAGTCATGGAGACGCCAGGAGTGATTCTCTTGGTGTGGAACTTGCCACCCGGGTCTCAAGAAGACAGGCTAGCAGCGAGATGGGTGCTCTGTTAGGGACACATGTGGTACTCTGGGAACTAGCAGTAGTTTTAAGCTATTCTTGGCCTTCTTCCTCATTTTCACTAGAATGCCAGTTACCTCATTAAAAGTTATCCCTGAAATTACTCCATGGACAATACACAAATGGGCAACAAACACATGAAAAGATGCTGAACATCATTAGTCACTAGAGAAATGCAAATCAAAACCGTAAGGTGGTACCACTTCCCACTCACTAGAATGACTATAATAAAAAAAACAAAATAAAACAAACAACCCAGAAAATAGCAAGTGTTGGCAAAGATATAGAGAAAATAAAACCTCATATATTTCTGGTGGAGGCCAGGCACCTTGGCTCATGCCTGTAATCCCAGAACTTTGGGAGAGTGACGCTGGCAGATCACCTGAGGTCCAGAGTTCAAGACCAGCCAGGCCAACATGGTGAAACCCCATCTCTACTAAAAAATATAAAAATTAGCTGGGCATGGTGGGGGCATGCCTATAATCCCAGCTATTTGGGAGGCTGAGGCATGAGAATCACTTGAACCTGAGAAACACAGGTTACAGTGAACTGAGATTGCACCACTGCACTCCAGCATGAGTGACAGAGAGAGACTCTGTCTCAAAAATATATATATATAAAATATGTATATAATATATATATTATATATTTTATACGTATATAATACATATTATATATTTTATACGTATATAATATATACATAGCCAGTGGGAATGTAAAATTTTCAGCCACGCAGAAAACAGGTGGCTCCTTAAAAACAGTTAAACAGAATAACCACATGACCCAGCAATTCCACTCCTAGGTGTATAGTCCAAAGAGCTGAAAATAGGGACTCCAACAGTTAATTGGTCATCAATGTTAATGGCAGGATTATTCGCAATAGTCAAAAGACAGAGGCCGGGCGCGGTGGCTCACGCCTGTAATCCCAGCACTTTGGGAGGCCCAGACGGGCGGATCACGAGGTCAGGAGATCGAGCCCATCCTGGCTAACACGGTGAAACCCCACCTCTACTAAAAAATACAAAAAATGAGCCGGGCATAGTGGCGGGCGCCTGTAGTCCCAGCTACTCGGGAGGCTGAGGCAGGAGAATGGCGGGAACCCGGGAGGCAGAGCTTGCAGTGAGCCGAGATCGGGCCACTGCACTCCAGCCTGGGCGACAGAGCAAGACTCCATCTCGGGCGGGCAGGGGGGAAAAAAGATGGAGAAAACCAAATGCCCATCAACAAATGAATAAATAAACAAATTGTGATATACATCTACAATGTAATATTATTTAGTCAAAAGAAGGAAAGGAGTACTGTATCTTCAGAATCATGTATTAGATTAGACTAGGATTACAAATAAGGGAGAGGGAGTAAGTTCTTTCCCTAATGATTGTGAAGTCCAAGGCGAGTATATAAAATGAGGTCCCTGGTCTATAGCTTGCCCCCTTTTCCTCCCTCCTAATTGCTTCTGCATTGTAATGACCTCACAGACATGCATGTGAGCTCCAGCCTAACTCCCGAGATCCATCCACAACCCAGTCCCCACCCTTGCCCATCCCTACACCCTGCACACAGCTGCCCCTTGACCCAAGTGTGCACACACTAAAATCATGTTTTGTCCTCTTCAAGACAGACCTGGAGAAGCAAGGCCCTAAGAGTGGATTCAGGGCCATGTGGTCAGGGAATTCTGGAATCCTGGGTTTGTAGAGGATGGTCTAGAAGCTGAACATGACTCTGGGTGAATGTGTTGCCTGGGCCCTGTGGACTCCTCACCCAGTAGAGAAGAGGAAAACTCGGGGAGAGATGGTCTGGGGCCTTTAATGTGCAAGTTCCAGGTCAAGAGTTGCTCTAGGTTAAAAGAAAGACTAGAAGGAACTATGATTTATTGAGCCAGGCCATGGCAGGACACTTTTTGTCTACTACTTGATCCTTATTCAATCTGGGAAAGTGTCATTTGCTCCATTTTACACTTGTCATGACATTGAAATGAATTCTCCAGAGTCACACAGTGAGTGAGTGTCAATGATTCTAAAGTCTGTGTTCTGGCCGAGTGTGGGGGCTCATGCCTGTAATCCCAGAACTTTGAGAGGCAGAGGTGGGAGGATCACTTGAACTTAGGAAGTTCAAGACCAGCCTGGGCAACATGGAGAAACCTTGTCTCTACCAAAAATACAAAAACTTAGCTGGGTGTGGTGACTCACAGCTATAGTCCCAGCTACTTGGGAAGCTGAGGTGGGAGAATCTCTTGAACCCAGGAGGTAGAAGTTGCAGTGATGGCGCCACTGCACTCTAGAAGTCCAGATGGTGCCACTGCACTCCAGCCTGGGCAACAGAGCAAGATTCTGCCTCAAAAAAAAAAAACCAAAAAAACCAAAAAACTCTGTGTTCCTTTTAAGAGCGGTTCGCAGGATGACTAAAGAAGGCATCAGAAAATTCTAAGGACACTTCTGGACAGAGGTGGTGTTATTTGCCGTCAGAAGTCAGTAATGCCACATAGCATAAGTTCTTTCCCTAATGATTGTAGGCTTTTGTTCTTGGGTTTGTTTGATAATGAGGAAGAGTCCTTCGCAGGTTGCCTCTACTGCTCTGCTCAGGGGCCACCCAGATCATGACGTATGGTGTTCCTAGCAGTTCAGGTTGACAGTCCAACTGTGAGTCACGGCACCATCACATCTGTTCAGGACCACACAGCCTTATGTCTAAACACTTCCACTCAGCACAGCTGTGCAAAAGGCACCCTTGCATTTTTTGGTAAACAAGGCAGGGTGGTTGCCTTGGTGTCTTTCCATCCCTCGCAGTCTCTTAGGTGATTATCTACATCACAGTCCAGAAGCAGAGAAGCTTCTGAGCAACACAGCAAGATAAACGAAAACGGAACTTTGCTAATTTCTTTGCTACTTAAGATAAAATTTCTTATTCTGCTGATAGTGTCTCAGTTTCCTTGTTTGGAAATGAGGCATGTAGGTGCTAGCTTCATGTGATGAAGGGTTTAAAATGTGTTATCATTTTTGCTTTTTAAATCACCAGAGCTGTTCAGGTTTGGAAGAGTAGAATGAGCTACCTGAGAGGCAGGGCGTTCCCCACCAATTGTGGATTTCTAAAGAGATTGCGGAAGGCTTGGCAAGATATGGAAGATTTAAGAGCTGGATGATCTTTTAAGTCCTGCTTAGCCCCATGGCTAAATTATAAATATTATTCATTTTAAAGGCAGATAAATTGTGTTAAGTACCATAAACAGCACAGATTGGGCCATGACAAAAGTATGGAGTAAGGAAGAGGTTGGTTCCAATGGGAAATTATAGGTGGCTTCATGGAAGGGATGGCACTTGAATTTTGACTTTATTTTGGAAAACATGGGAAGCTATCAGTCGGTTTGCTTGCTTGCTTTTTTAAGCAAAGAAGTAATACAATAGTCATAAATGCTGTTTGCTGAAGATTTCTGGGTCCATATCTTCTGGAAACATGATACAATTCTATTTCCTGGACACCTGTGAGGAGGGCTGTGAACAAGTTCTGACCAATGAACTGTGAGCAGCAGTGACGTCTTCCACTTCCAGGCAAACATTATTTATCAATGTGAGACCCTCTAGGGCTCTCTTTTCTCTCTTCTACATCCTCAGCAATGTTTCAGAGAGTGGCTAGTCCATCAGCCTGGGTCTCAGAGGAAGGACAATGATGATGTGGAGCTGAATCCCCTGCTGCCAGACAATGGACAAGTAGTGAGAGTGAGAAATTAACCTTTGTTGTTTTAAGCCACTGTAATGTTGGATTTGCCTGTTCCTGCAGCATAGCCTAACCTATTCTGACTGATACCAGGAGCAAGGCCAGGCTTGTACTTCAGGAGTGTCACGCTTACTGTGGTGTGCAAAATAGGCTTCCTTAGCAGAGAATAGAGGCAGGAAGAACCGTTAGGAGAGGGTGCAGTAGACCAAGCAAGAGATAATGAGCACATGAGGGAGGGCAGTGGCCAGGAATATGGAGGACAGATACAGTGGTTTTCAAAGGTGACTTTGCAAAAGGACGAGTCATGGGGCCTGGCGAACCATTAGTTTGATATGCAGACCCATTGTTGACAACTTTCAGAGTCCCACTCTGGTGCAAAAGGCATGATTACCTAAAAATGTCCCTGGGAACTCATTCTTGGTGGCCTGGACAGTTGCCTCTTTGGGATCAAAGAGCTCTGCTTTTCCCAGCAGGAGGGGCTGTACCCAAATTCAGCTTCTGATGGGGCCTGGCAGGAGGCCTTTTCTACATAAGGGGGTCTCTTTCTGAACTCAGCCTTCTGTGATTCCAAGGGTTGCAGGTGTCAGATACTTGGCTCTTTCACATAACTCCTGTAAACATCTAAACCCGCTGGCTTATGAAAGCCAGACAGCCTGGCACCCATACAGTCCACTGTTTCCCTACACAAGTATGCTTCAATGTGTGACCTTTGAAAAGGAAACATGCCCCCCATGACAAATTTAGCAGGATGTCCCGGCTTTCATATGCCTCTCCCAGGAAAAGTATGAGATTGATCCTTAGGCTTTCCACTGCTGACTTTCACGTTGTAAGTTTTCCTTTAAAATTCTGTTTTGTACTCCATGCTGTGTCTTGAGCCCTGTTGTATGTTGCATGACAGGTGTGACAACAAAAGGACTCACTGTGTGCAGTAACCATGGATGTGGATTTACCGTTCCACTCCTCTGACTGTGCATATGGAAGAACAGGCCTGCAGAGGGCCTGAAGGATGTGGCCTGGCCCGTAACTCAAAAAGGAAAGCCGAGGTCTGGGTGCAGTGGTTCATGCCTGTAGTCCCAGCACTTCAGGAGGCTGAGGCGGGTGGATCACCTGAGGTCAGGAGTTCGAGACCAGCCTGGCCAACATGGCAAAACTCTGTCTCTACTAAAAATACAAAAAAAAATTAGCTGGGCATGGTGGCATGCACCTGTAGTCCCAGCTACTTGGGAGGCTGAGGCTGGAGAATCGCTTGAACCTGGGAGGCAGAAGTTGCAGTGAGCTAAGATTGCGCCACTGCACTCCAATCTGGGAGACAGAGCAAGACTCTGTCTCAAAAAAAAAAAAAAAAAAAAAAAAAAAAAGGAAGACTCCTCCAGAATGGGTACTCAACCTTACAGAAATTATTTGATAAAATTCAATAAATCAGCATTTTTTGAGAAGAGATTCAACATTCTTCCAAATGATCAGTTTGCACATCTCCACTTTTCAACTCCAGCCATTGAGCATCTTGAGGAATTCTCAAAGGATCCCAAAACACGTACAACTTGGCAGTGAATTGTTTGCAGGCGTTTTTCAATTGGTTCTTTGGATTTCAGGGCATGCTTGCTGGATAATGCTTCAATGACAACCGAAGACCCAACCCTGCTCTCTCACGTCTCTTATCCCCATACCACAACTGAAGCATGGTATGTTTGTATTAAAAATAGTCAAACATGCTCTAGTAATTTAATACATAGGGTGATATTTTTGTTTGAGTTTCTAGCTGGCATATTAATAGTTGAGAAAAACAGAAGATAAGGGTATTGAATGAGACTTTTGCAGAATTGCTTAAAGTAACTTATTTTCAAGGACTTTAAGAGGCTGATGACACTGGTTACTTGTAGTGTCTAATTTTGCTACAAAGTGTGTCTTCCTTTGCCTTTCACTTGAGGTGTCATTTGCACACCTCTTACCGTTGTCAGTCTAAGAGTGGTTTGGGGCTCATGTCAGAATTCATGAGCGGGAAAGAAGGAAGAAGAGAGATTTTCCTGTGGTGAACGGAGATGATCTGGAGAACAGACAAGGAGGAAGAGGACTGGAGACGATGTGTTTGTACATGTAAAAGAGACATTGTTT
Organism: Macaca thibetana thibetana; assembly: GCF_024542745.1. Lineage (NCBI taxonomy): Eukaryota > Metazoa > Chordata > Mammalia > Primates > Cercopithecidae > Macaca > Macaca thibetana. The sequence goes on from NC_065579.1 coordinate 10,187,924, forward strand.
GAGGGGCGTTACCTCAGTGGTATGTAGTGTAAGAAAGGAGAAAGGGAGGGTTTATGCCCAGTTTCCGGTTGTTCTAAAAAGATATAAATGTTATTTACTAATTTCATTTAAAATGTTATAGGTTATCTCTGTTTGCATGGCCAGTTTTTTTTTTTTTTTTTTCTGCAAGATCCCCTGATGGGGAAAGAAACCGTCATGTGGAAACCAGCTCCCAGTGCCAGCCATGCTGGCTTTCACTGGGGAAGCCTTTTGTGTGGGAGCGTGCTGAAGGTCCGCGCTGAAGGTCCGTGCGCGGTATTTGTACTCCACAGGCTCTTGCTAGCCATAGCCACAGCACGGTGTAAGCGGTCAGAAATGGAGACGCCCCCAGGTCTTATCCCGACTTGACTTCCGCTTTAATTCACTCAATGTATCTGGTGAATCCTTCGGTCCAATGAGGAACCAGCTTCCCCCACCTCCTGTGTCCTGTGCTTGCGTCACTTGTCACTTACCCCCTCTGGAGAGGGTGGTCTATGTCTCCAGGTAAGTGAGCTTCCTAATACTGACCCCGGGATTCCATGGGCTTCCCCACACTGTCACCAGCAGGACTGGACCCGTAAAGGCCTCCCACACATCCAGGACTTCAATTTGCTTAGTTGACACTGGATCAAGGACGATGGAGAACACATATTCTATGGGGGCAGCCTGGCTCAGGCAAGAAGAGGGAAGCAGGAAGGTTCACGGGCCATGGCCCCACTTCTAAGGGGTCCACTGGCGAAGCCACCCCAGGTCCCTGCCCCCAGGAAGGGGTGCAGAGTAGCAGGAAAATACCACTTTTTTAGCTGCTTACACTGAAGGAATAATCAGAATAGAGACATTTTAGGTAGAGAAAAAATTCCCCAAGTAACGGATATATAGTAGGGACATATTTTCTACTCTATAATTGCCTTATCAGTTTTCATACTGGGATAATAGTTCTCTAAACTGGATAGGAGAGGGAAATGGAACCAAAACACATATACAGTGATGCGGGCACCTTAATCTCAGCATGTTCTTTTTTCCCACCCACCCCCCCGCCAAGACAGAGTCTCTCTGTTGCCCAAGCTGGAGTACAGTGGCGCAATCTCGGTTCACTGCCACCTCTGCCTCCTGGGTTCAAGCGGTTATCCTACCTCAGCTTTCTGAGTAGCCGAATTACAGGCACACACGACCATGCCTGGCTAATTTTTGTATTTTTTAGTAGAGATAGGGTTTTACCATGTTGGCCAGGCTGGTCTCGAACTCTTAGCCTCAAGAGATCTGCCCGCCTCGGCTTCCCAAAGTTCTGGGATTATAGGTATGAACCACTGCGCCCAGCCCTCAGCATGTTCTAATGAGAAAGAAATAACTAAATGCTGATTGAAAGTTTGCTCCAGTTGATGCCCAGTTTCCGTTTGTTCTAAAAAGATATAAATGTTGTTTGCTAATTTCATTTAAAATGTAATAGATTATCTCTGTTTGCATGGCCAGTTTTTTTTTTTTTTTTCTGCATGTATAAAACTGAGCAACAAAGTTCCTCTAAACCGAAATAGATTGCAGCCGTGACATGATCAATAAGATAAACTTAGCCACAGAGTGTCCTCAAGCAGTTAGAGCATAAACCTGAACCAATATTGTGTGTCAGTAGCAATTTGGTTTTATTTATTCATCAGCATCCCGTTCAACTAAATATAAGTGTGGGCAAAGAAGAGTTACAGACATGGACAGGCACTCGTTTCTCTAGAATTATTAAGAATCACTGGACTGTGAAATATCAGTGTTTCAAAATTTCTGATTTCTCCTGAGAGGTACTTTTCATATTTTATTTTGATAACTGAATGCAAATGAGCCTCAGGGAACCCTTCTCACCTGTGTTCTTTGCATGCTGGTACAACCGAGTCTGTTTATTAAGGACTATTAACAAATACATAGCTCAGTTTAGAATTATACAAATCAACTACATTAGGGGAGTTGCCAAGAGAAAAAAAAAACTGAAGGTAGAAACAAAACCATCTTTAATTGCAACTCTGTTGATTTTAGTTTTCTGTAATTATTATGATTGTCGGGATGTTCGATGCTAAGAACTTCACACTAAGAATGGACAGTTTGAGTTCACGCTCTACCTCTTGTTTTATTATTATTAGTATTATTAGTTTGAGACAGGGTCTCACTTTGTCACCCATGTTGGAGTGCAGTAACACGATCTCAGTTCACTGCAACCTCCACATCCTGGGCTCAAGTGATCCTCCCGCTTCAGCTCCCCCACCGAGTAGCTGGGATTACAGGTGTGCACCACTACGCCTGGCTAAGTTTTTGTATTTTTGGTACAGACAAAGTTTTGCCATATTGCCCAGGCTGCTCTCAAACTCCTGGGCTCAAGTGATCTGCTCACCTCTGCCTCCCAAAGCGCTGGGATTACAGGCATGAGCCACCGCACCCCAGCTACCACTTGAATCTGGAGCAGTCACCTCCCCTGAACTCTTGAATCTGGAGCAGTCACCTCCCCCGTTGGCCTTGGTAAAATTGGGATGAGCATCCTTTTCGTACCTGTCTTACTGGCTTATTGAGGAGTTTAGATAACAGAATAGATGTAGTAGCTCTTTGTGAGATTATCCAAACATGAAAGAATGAACATGACTGTGTTTAGAAGAGCCCAGGAGAACAGGGACACATTACCTTTGTCCTAGCAGGTGCACAGATATAATGAGCTCTTAGGAAAAAGGAAAAAATGACTTTCTTCATTGTTGTTGTTGCAGTAATTCTCATCTTTATAACAGCCACAGCCATAGTTAATAGTCATCTCACTCCTCCTGTCTTAGGTGCCTCATCGTCTTGTAGATATTTAATTTGACAAGCACTGATTAAGCACCTACTTTGTACCATGTACAAAGTACCATGCACAAAGTCAAATAAATGTTCTCATAGTATACAAGTACATCTAATGAAAGGCAGACATTGGGCTGGGCGTTATGGCTCATGCCTGTAATCCCAACACTTTGGGAGGCTGAGGCAGGTGGATCACTTGAGGCCGGAGTTTGAGACCAGCCTGACCAACATGGTGAAACTCTGTCTGTACTAAAAATGCAATAATTAGCTGAGCTTGCTGATGTGCACCTGTAATTCCAGCTACTTGGGAGGCTGAGGCACGAGAATTGCTTGAACCAGGGAGGTGGAGGTTGCAGTGAGCTGAGATCGCGCCACTGCACTCCAACCTGGGTGAAAGACTCTGTCTCTGAATAAATAAATAAAAATAAAAACAAAGGTAGAAGTCTAATCGGGTGACACGGACTCTCTGTTGAAGAGAGCTTAATTCCCATGGGGTGAGTCTGTGGGTGCTCTCAGAAAAGCTGAGATTCAAGCAAGTCTCTAAAGGACCTGACACAAATATCTGCTAGATATGTCCTGATTCAATAAAGAAAAGAATCACTTTCAGCATCACGGTTAGCTGCATCAGACCCTGATCAGTGAACTGGCTGCTGTCTTCTTCCTTCATCTTCATGTCTGAATGTCTGGGGTTTAGCAGAGAGGAGCAACACATAGTGGACACTCAGCAAATAACGAGGAGGCAATTCATGAGCAATGCAATATAGTTGGGAGTGCGGCTGGATGGGTCAGATACTAGAGTAAAGAGAGGGTGTTCACCTTGCTCCAAGACCTTGGCCAGGTCATTTGTCTTCTTCCCTCATCACAACACTGGACAGGCAAATCTGATCTGCCTTAGAGGCTTGTTAGCAGTTTGCTGCCTGGCAGGTCTCCGGCTCAAGTCTGATTGCCAAGTAGCAGGAATAAAGCAACTTCCTGAAAGCATGCTGGGGACGATAATGACTGTCATATGAGATTTGAGGTTGGGGAGAGTGTCATAGGGAGCAGTCATCACTGTCCTGTACAGGAGGACTAAGCTAAACACTAATATTAGAATTTTTTTAAAAGAAAGTGATTAAACAAAGATAATTGTCTGTTGTATCAAGGAAAGCTTCCTAGGGCACTTTTCTTTAGAAGGTTAATTATCTTCATAGATAGCTAGAATATTAGGGTTATTAAGGTGGGGGGAAGATTGTTGATGTTTAATCTGTAGTTCTTAATGGCATGCTAATGAATTGAAAAATATAAAGCTGATTGGTCCAAAGGCTTAGCTTGGCAAGCTCACTGTGGAATAACAGAGAGTGAATTGGCCAGTCCCTGAATTATTGCCATGCAATTGTCAAGTAGCCAGTACTTCCTGTTTCAGTAGAGACAGTGTCTGAGAAGCAGGTAGAGGCTTGAGGGTGCAACGATGGTGCTTTTGGGGGAGTCACTGAAAGGTGCAGATGGCACTGTTGAGATGTAGCCCATGCCCACATCCTCACCCACCTGCAGGACTAATTTTGTCTTTGTTTTTGCTGCCAGTGGAGTCTTTCAGCTAAACATTTCCTTTGCATAAAGCATGATGTTTTATAAGTATGAAAAGCATCTTTATATATTTGGATTAGTTGTACCCACTTTGCAAGAAATGCTATTTACCTTGGGTTATGGGAATTGAATAGAATGGAGAAATTAGGAGTGAGTAAAGCCTCTTTACAGCTTTACTGAAGCTGGGTGTTGGGCCTTTGGGAAAAGTTTGCTGCCATTCTGAAAACAGTCGCTCCCTCCCCTCACGCGGAGGCCCACTGCAGCTCTTGTGGTCACTGGCACTCTGGAGCTTCAGCTTGTCCCTGCCCCTCTTACCTCTTGCTGCAGTGGCTGGTCACCGCCTCACTCAGCTGTTCTCCTGTCTCATAGGTTTTCCTGGCTGGTAGCTGCAGGTCACTGCTAAGTCTCTGAGTGCCTCAATTTCTGCACCACCCTGTTGTACCCACTTGTGTTGGTGCTCCCCTCAAGAGAGAAACAAGGCAACACAGAAAGTGTCTGTAGGCAAGAGTGGTTTCATGAGTGAGCAAACCATGCGACTGATCAGAGCCCTGTGCTCAGAAGGCCCAGCTCTTGAAATACTCTTTAGCTCTGGGAAGATGTCTCAGACCAGATACCTCCTCTGCTGGTTCCCACTGCAGTGTTACAACTCCATAAAGCACACATTACATTGTAATGTTTTTATCAGCTTGCTGGTCTATCTTGTCTATTTCAGAACAGGAAACAAATCTTATTCATTTCTGTGTCCTTGGCACCTAGCACAATATTCATCATGTACTAGGTGCTCATTAAATATCTGTGGAATGACAACAGAGGCCCGCAATTAGTTGGTGGCACTGGGGCTGGAATAAAAAATTCTCCCATCTCTCCACATTGGGCTTGGATAACTGCATTTGAAAATGGGTTTTCAAATGACAACTTTTATGGGGACCTTCTTTTCTGTCTCCCTCTAAGTGAGTTTCTAAACTAGCAAAATTGCACCTGTCACTCAGTTCTTCCTTGAAAGTCAAATTGGGTTCAGGTGAGCTCTGCATTTCTAGCTGAACAGGTACCGCCACAGAGTGATGAGGGCTCAGCAAGACCAAAGGAGGTTTAGTGTGAACTCTGCTGGGGTCACCACTGGTGCATCAGTTGCAAGCAACAGAACCGGGCAAAGAAGAAAGCACAAGCAACAGTCCAGTTCTGGAAGGCTGGAAACGGAAAGGTGGTTATGGAATATAGAAAGTGGTCATTCTTCTCTTCCTCCAGATTTCTTGATTTCTGCTTCATTTCTGTTATTTGATAGTTATATGACCCAGGGCAGGCCACTTAACCTTGATGAAACTCATGAATAAAATGAGATAATAACGTCTCTATTACCCATCTCATGGTGTCTTAATAGGATCAAATTTGAAAGTGCTTGTAAAAATGCTTTGTAAAGTTTCAAGATATTATGCTCATATAAAGATCTGTTATCACAAAATATACTTATACATGTGGCTTTCTATGAGACTCCTTTCCTAAATTTTAACCAGGCTTAGACATCCCAATGGAACTTTACTATTTAGTGTAAAAATTGAGATTTGGGCAGCTAGGAAAACCCAGAAGTGCCTTTATTGACCTGCAAATATGAGTTCTAGGATGGCCTATTGTTGTCTCTGGGTAGGACAAAGTTATCAACTTTGATCCTTACACCTTACAGAAGTTGTCTACTGCTTCCCCCCCCCACAAACTCTACTTCAAATTCAAAACATATTTTCTTATGATGTTTTATTCTATACCAAACATAATGGACAGTGTAAATCTTGTCTGAAGGCTCATGAGAAAAACCAGACACCAACACAAATAATTATAACCCAAGGTAGAATATAAGAGAAAGTACAACAATGGCTTTTGACAGCTTGGAAGAGGAGAGATGACATCTCACTAGGGGACTGAGGAGTGATTCATGAAGTCTAATCTCTGGGTCCTGTGATTTTGGGACTCAATGTTTTTGATAAGGCAAAAGCCCTCCCAAGTTCTCCAGAAACTTGTGGACCAGTGTAGAGAATGTTCCTTCAGCAATCTTTCTTTCTCAGAGCCTGGAAATAACACTCTCAGATGCTCAGTCTTTCCTTCCTTGTGAGGCCCAGAGCTCTGCACAGCTCATGTTTGAGATGACTGGCCTCCTAGAATCTTGTGGGGTAGCCCCTAGGCAAGCCTCTTAGATTCTGTTTTCTTATCTGCCAAATGGATGTAATAATATTTACTCCAAAGGAATGTAGTAACGTTTAATTGATGTTTGCAAAACCTTCTGAGATCTACAGATGAAAGACCTGAGAGACAAACACAACATGATCATTACAGAAGACTTAATCCCTTCATCAGCCTTTAGAAGTTCTCTATTTGCTCAATCTGTACCTTCTTTGAGGGATCACTGTACCTCATTTCCAGAGGCAAAACATTCTTATAGAAAGAGACAAGTGGTCCTTGATTTTTTGGTCACCCTCTGGGATGTTCTCTGTTCAACTTTATCCCTCGACTGACACACTCTCTCTCCCTGATTTTTGGGTCTTTTTTTTTCCATTTTGGAAACAATGGCTTGTCTTCCTCACACCTGGTCAATGCTCAGCCTGATCTCACTCAGGAGCCTTCTGTGAGTGAGAAGACGCTGACCCGTTAGTAGTAAGTATGTTGACTTCAAATACTCACCAGTTCCTGCTCTTTGAGCTACAAAGAAAACATCATGCTCATCTTGGATGTCAGTGACAACTTTTTACTCCCTTGAAAAACTTATCTCCCCTTTCTGGAATATGATACTTTTTATCTCTTCATTCTAAAAATATGATGAATACACTTGGTGTCTGACTCCCTGGTGGGAAGAGTGAAGCCCCATCATAGATTGGTCATTTCCTTCGGCTTTATCGTTGATTTTCCTTCTTTTCTATTCTTAGATTTTTCAACTATAAAATGGGATAATGATCATTGGACTATTTTTCTCAAAAGGTTGTCCTGAGGAATTAATGAGAACATGTAAAGAAAAGCACTTTGCAAACTCTAAATGATGTATAGACACAGCTGTGAGGTCTGATCCGTAATGCAGAAGTCAATGAATACAGCCAATGCTCATAGACACAGATTTGGAGTGAGAATAAAGTTATAAAGATCGGTGTCCCTGTTTCCAAGTTTGCTGAAATATTCTCATCTACAAACTCTTGTCTGTTGACCATCTGACCTCTGAACATCTGCAGTAATGGGGAACTCACTAGCTACTGACACAGTCTGTTTCATATCTGGAAGCATCCCACTGTTAAAAAAATCCTTCCTTTGGCTGAGATGACATCAGTCTCCCAGCAGCTTCCAGAACTGATTTGTAATTCTTGTTCTTGATTCTATACCAAAAAGTTATGAAAACCCTCTTCCCTATAACAGTCCTTCAGATTTGCAAAATAAAGGATTATGTCATTCCTGGGTTTTCTTACGACTGACTAAAACTCCCCAGTTTTAAATTTTTTTCTCGTAGAGCTTTGTTTCTAGGCCTTTCACCATTCCAAAAGTAGGATCGGTGATTTGCCCAACAAATGGGGGAAGCAGAGGCTCCCAGACCACAGTAGAGCAGATGGGAATGGTTGGATCGTTATATACTCAAGGTTACAAGGATCAGGATGGAAAGGACATTTTTATCAAATAGTGCCAGCCACCCCATACCCAGCATTGTCAGTGCCTTGCACACAGTTGGAGCTAAATGAATAAATACTGCCACTGAATAAATGCAATGATAGCTTTGTTATCTATAAGAGGTATATATTTTATTCTTCCAGAACACTGTAATTTTGGAGTATCTTTCAATAATTTTTCAGCTACTATATCACTATGGAGGACAAATTTTAGTTTCTTCTTAAACATTGAGATGTACTGAATTCCACTGAAGTTTTTCCTTTGAGTCTCAGATTTTAGGTGCACATGACAAAATGAGATATGAGGGAGAACAGGACAGTGGGTGAGATAGGGTGTCACCTAAAATTTCTCCTGCTATTTGCAGCTATTTCCCATACTCAGTCTTATGTTGACAAAGCTTTGAGCTCATAACAAAAATGAGGTTCCAAAGCATTAAAATGGGGTGGGGCATGAGTCACGGATCCCAGGGGGAGACACTGGCTGTCAGTCAGTCCAATCCAGCACCTGATAATTGATCTCCTTTACAGCACCAGATTCAGATTTGGTTAATATTTACTGAGCAGCACTTAGGTCTATGACCCATTTTGAATTAATATTTTGTGACACGTGTAATGTCTATGTCTAGATTCGCTTTTTTGCATGTAGATGTCCAGTTGTTCCAGCACCATTTGTTGAAATGATTATCCTTTCTGCGTTGAATTGCCTTTGCTGTTCTGTCAAAGATCAGTTGATTTTTCATGTGTGGGTCTATTTCTGGGGTCTATATTCTGTTCTGTTGATTTTTTTCCTATTATTTTGCCAGTCCTACTCTGTCTTGATTACTATAACCTTGTCTTTCAGTTAAGATAGTGTCAATCCTCCAAATTTGTTCTTCTTTAAGCTTGTATTGGCTGCTCTGAAGCCTTTTGCCTTTCCATGAAAACTTTAAAATTGGTTTGTTGATATCCACAAAGTAACTTGCTACAATTTTAACTGAGATTGGGTTGAATTTATAGATTAATTTGAGAAGAACTGACATGTTGACAATACTGAGTTTTTCTATCCATGTACATTTATTCAGCTCTTTTATTTCTTTCATCAGAGTTTTACAGTTTTCCGCATGTAGATCATGTTCATATTTTGTTAGGTTTATACCTAAGTATTCCTGTTATTTTAGTGCTAATGTAAAAGGTTTTGTACCAGAATTTCTAAAGGATAAGTAGTATTATTTGGGACATCTATATTTTTTAGGTTAAAATGTGGTCTGCTTAATCCAAAAGATGAGAAACTGCTGGCTGATGTGACGTTGGACATAAAGTAACTAATGGTAGGACTCCGAGTTTCTTCTGCTAGAGGGGTATCTAATGGTGTTTCTGTGCCAATGCCATAGTACACTAAGAGAGAAATGTCATCTGCAGCTCAGACTCTAAGAAGGAAATAACTTTTACATCTTCAAGAGTTTAAAACATGTCTCCCTTGCCACATCCCCCATAGGGAGAAGGTGGGCAACAACATAAAAGCCTGTGTAAAGACTGCAGGTTAGAGGAAGGGAGAACTACAGCATTATTCAACTATTCTTTTTCTCTAGCACAGTAGATAAACCATATTGCTATTAGGATAAAGACAAGAATTCTTACCAAAGCCTACTGGGAATGGTCTGACCTCTATCAGCCTCTTAAACCATACGCTCGCTTCCTCCTGGGCTTGGCCACATTGGCCTTACACATAATCTTCTTTGCCACACTTTTTCCACAAGGGACTTGAATCTGCTGGTTTTTCCCCTCTTCAGCCAACACATGCATTACTTCCTTGATCCTCCCAAACCAGGCCTCTTAAAGCACTATATGCTTCTGAGCACTTGTTGTCTTGTGATTTTGCATTTATTTATGCAATTAGCTGATTACTAGACTGTCAGTTCCACAAGGAAAGGCAGTATGTCTGTTTTTTTCTCACCATTATCGTCTCAGTGTCATCCCTGTTGAATGAATCAGTGATTGATTAGATATCATACAGAATTATGAGCTGTATATATTTCTTATTTTAGAGTATGGAGGACAACCAGTTGTCCAAAAGATTCTTCTAGGTATTATGATACATATAGACACTTGTTATGGGTGGTTCTCCATCCAAACAATATAATCCAGTGAGAACCAGAAAAACTAAGTCAATAGAAACTAAGTCAGTAGCTTTCTTCACAGATCTTTGTCATCGCGAGGCTTATACCAGTTTGGAAAAAATTAATTTTAAGAGCTTATTTGGCAAACATTTATTAAATATCTACTGTGTGCCACATGCTGCATTAAATGAGAACCACACATAAAGTGTCTCAGCCATGGTCTCCATCTTGGAAGACTGGAGTTACAGTGTGGGAGGGATACCTGTCAATTCCACATCAGACTAAATGATCAGAGGTGGAGTCATAGTGAGGGCTGTAAGCTGATGCTCTGGGGCTCAATTCGGTCTTCCTGATTTTGTTTTTGTTTTTGTTTTTGTTTCTTTGGCTGTACAGTCTTTCTGAAACTTTTTGACCTGAATGACTTTGGCCAGTCCTGTACATTTTGTTCCTTTAGTCTTCCACCACTTCTCTCTCATACTTCACTGGGTATTTCTTGTGTTTCGACTGCCTACTTGGCCCCGAAGTGCAACCAGTTGCTGACTTTTGGTTGGGGCCAATCCTTCTCTGGGGTCAGTGACTGGCCAGAGAGAAACTGCTTTTCACATTCCTATTTTGTGCAAGGAACTGTGGCAGACACATACAATTGGATCATGCAGGGCCCTGATGTCTAAGAACTCACAGTCCAGTCAAGAAAGTGACACACACATAAATGGCCAGAACGCTGTCTCAGAGTGTTTATCAAAGCAGATGTGAGAAGTGACTAGAGCACATGCTTTGATCCCTGTGTTTGCAGCTCCTGTTCAAGGTATGGCAGAGGGATGGGAGAACGTGTGGCAAGATCGCCATGCAAGCCCTTAGCTTGTCTTCATTTAGGGAAATTAACTGTGGTTCTGTTGCTGTGCTACCATGGGTAAATTATTGCAACTTCAGCTCACTGAGCTGTGGTTTCTACAACTATAAGCTGGAAGTGATATTAGGGGACAATCGGGTTGTTGTGAGGTTTTATAAAACAATGCAGGCCGGGCGCGGTGGCTCACACCTGTAATTCCAGCACTTTGGGAGGCTGAGGCAGGTGGATTACAAGGTCAGGACATCGAGACCATCCTGGCTAACACGGTGAAACCCCGTCTCTACTAAAAATACAAAAACAAAATTAGCCAGGCATGGTGGCCGGCGCCTGTAGTCCCAGCTACTCAGGAGGCTAAGGTGGGAGAATGGCATGAACCTGGGAGGTGGAGCTTGCAGTGAGCAGAGATTGTGCCACTGCACTCCAGCCTGGGCGACAGAGCAAGACTCCATCTCGAAAAACAAAAAAACAAAAAAAACAAAAACAAACAAACAAACAAAAAAATGTGTATGGAAATGCTTGGCATAATATTCTGCATAGAAGAGGTAACCAATTAATATGGAGTCTGAATCCTGCTTTATGGTGACCTTCATAGACCCTGTTGCAGAATATGTTTTGGCAGCTCTCAGGCCTACCTTTTATAGGAAGCCTCAGTAGGGGATCGGGCAAACCTCATCCCTGCCCAGCCATCAGCTGCACAGAACATTCTGTGCCGGCAGCAGGCCTGGCCATGTGACCTCTTCTCCTTCTTGGCTGTTCCCACTGGCAAGCTGTGAATAGCTAGAGACGCCCTCCATAATGCTGAGACCTTTTCCCAAGGATCCCAGCGGGAAAAATGTTCTGTGTCTTTGCAAAGCCTGACCCTCTTCTGGGGCCAATTCTGCTGGAGATACAGAGAACCTAATTGTTTCATGTACTTCACATCTCTCTGTTGGTGGCCACTTAAACTCTTCTTTACCATAATGAATGAAATGCTTCAAAGAATCAGGATCCAACAATCTCAATGGCCCCAGGAGCACCAAGACTTTCAGGTTGACAGATTCAGAGTATCAGAGCAGGAAGGCATTCTGAGCTTATTTGTCCCACCCGCCCCCCCGTGACCCAGTCACCTTATAGCTGAAGAAGTGGAGTGTCAAAGAGACAAAACCACAGAGAGACCTAGATCTCTTGCCTCCCAGGCCTGGGCTTCTGCTGTGACACCATCCTGCCTTCTGCATGTGGAAAGAAATATTGAGTGTGGATGTGTGCATGTGCGTGGGGCCCCACTAGTGCCAGTTGTCACAAGCGATAGATCAGACTCAGCCAAAAAAAAAAAAAAAAAAAAAAAGTGCACATGGTTTGGAAGGTGGGAGACAATAGATTAGCTTGTACAACTGAGACGCCAGGAGGACATCTGGCTTTGGCTGTGTTCTTGGGATCTGGTTTTGCTCTCTCCATCTTTTAGCTCTTCTTCCTTTATGTTACCTCCATTCTAACATTCTCTTTTCTCTCAAGAAGACCTCCAGAAGTTTCCAGGGTGAAGTCCTTTAGGATAATGTGCAGCAGGGGAAGTAGGAAAGTTCTCTGTCCCAGTGTTCTCTGCAAAAACCCTCAGGTTTACTCTGATGAGGCTTCTTCTATCACATGCCCTCTTGGGAGCCAATCACTGGGGCTGGTGACTACAGTGCACTAATTGATATAGGCCTGAGCCATGCGTTCCACCCCAGGGCTGGGGACAGGTTCCACTCAGACCTTGTGGACTGACAGTGAGATGCTACTAGAAAGGGGAAATGGGACTCTAGGGCCAAAATGTGAAAAATGTTCTCTGCATCTCGCTGGGCTTCTATGTTTGATAATTAGTTTCATTGTGCATTGGGTTTATCAAATTTTCCATCTTCCCAAAGTAGGGAACGCTTTGACCTCTAGCAAATATGATAGTGCAATTCTTACAGTAGAAATAAACTCAGAAAAGACTGGGGCATTTCCCTGGCTGAGGTGGAGGTCCTGGGTTTTAGGAAACGCACCATCCCACTGTTGATCAGCTAATCCAGGTCTTGTCCTGCACGTGCTTCTACTAAATAAAAACTGAGACAAGCAAATAAACAAAGACAAAATCCAGCAAACTAAAAAAACTCAAAGGCCTAATCTTTCAGATTGCTAAGAAATTCTGATTAAACATATTCCAACGTAAGACATAGGCCATTGTAGCCATATAAGGACATTACTTGGTGCTTGAGAATATGTAACTCCCTCATTGAGCATCAATATATCATCTTATTATTTTTATTTCTATAATTTTTTTTTGAGACGGAGTCTCCCCACTCCGCCACTGCACCTCCCCCTGCCACACCCTGCCATTGCCCAGGCTGGAGTGTGGTGGCACAATCTCAGCTCACTGCAATCTCTGCCTCCCAGGTTCAAGTGACTCTCCTGCCTCAGCCTCCTGAGTAGCTGGGATTACAGGTGCCCACCACCACACCAGGATAATTCTTGTATTTTAAATAGGGATGGGGTTTCACCATGTTGGCCAGGCTAGTCTCGAACTCCCAACTTGAAGTGATCTGCCTGCCTCCGCCTCTCAAAGTGCTGGGATTTCAGGCATGAGCCACCACACCTGGCCTCAGTATATCATCTTCTAAAAGTCAGACAAGAGCTACTTGCACCATTTAAGAAGCACTTTCATGGCAACTGCTGCACAGTCTGTATGAAGGCAGAGTGCTGCCTGTCTCCATTCTACAGACAGGAGAGTGAGGCTAGGAGAGGTGAGCAACTTACCAGAGGCCATGTTGTCAGTAGAAGATCTGAAAAGCCATCCCAGGCCCTTCGACCTCAGAGACCTTAATCTTTCCAACATATTGTGGTCTCCTTGGAGACATGTCAATACTTTTTATTATTTTCCATTTTAAAAGGAAACATCATATTCAAAAGGCAAATTAACACTAACAATCCAAATTCTTTTTACTATCAGACTGGTAAAATATTTAAAAGGATCAGTGATATCAAGTTTTAACTAGATCATAAGAAAAGATACTCTTATATGTTGGTGGGTCTGAAAATTGATACAATATCTTTGGAGTCAAATTTGGGCAATTGTCTTTTAGAATAAAAAATATGGCATTTTGGCAGGTCAGGGTGGCTCATGCCTCTAATCCCAGCACTTTGGGAGGCCAAGGTGTGCGGATCACCTGAGGTCAGGAGTTCGAGACTAGCCTGACCAACATGGTGAAACTCCATCTCTACTAAAAATACAAAATTAGCTGGGCGTAGTGGTGGACCCCTGCAGTCCCAGCTCCTCGGAAGGCTGAGGCAGGAGAATTGCTTGCACCCAGGAGATGGAGGTTGCGGTGAGCTGAGATTGTGCCGTTGCAATCTAACCTGGGGGACAAGAACGAAACTGCGTCTCAAAAAAAAAAAAAAAAAGGCATTTTGGGGGTTGTTTCTAAGGAAAGGCATAAAAAATGTTAATTACAGCTTTGTTTGTAACAAATAAAAAAAAAAAGGAGAGCACCTAAATTTCCGTTCATAGGTGGGTGGCTTAACTGTGATCTAGTGACACCGTGGAACAGGAGGCCCCACTCAGGGACACCTTGGTAGGTCTCTACTGTTTGTTAAATTTTTAAATTGTAGAACAATATATAGAGCAATGGACCATTTACATAAAAAACAAACTGCAATATTTCCATATGCACATAAATTAATTGCATAGTCTAAAATGATATGCCAAAGTAGTAACAGTGGAGGTGGGGAGGGGAAGAAGGATGAGAGAATTTGGAGTTAGTGGGGAATAAGGCAGAGATTGAGGTTAAGAGTGGAGCAGACAAGAGGATGCTTGCTTTTAGGTATTTACAATTTTCACAGTAAGAATGTATTCATATTCTATTTGTATAATTTTAAGCATTAAAATGTAAAATAACGCAAGATCTTGCTAAAACATATTAAGTCATTTCAATTAATAAATGTTTTATTAGTATCTGAGTTTAGAGGAAAAAAGGCTTTCTTCTTTCAGAGTTTTCTGATTATAACAAATACTTATCAAGAGCTGACTCAATACCAGGTAGCCTTCAACCCTTTGAGGAATTCACAGATTCGTAGAACATGAATGCTAGCAGTAAATTAGGTATCACTGATGTTCACCTATAGAGAGACAGGCTATTGAGGACCAGAGTCCACTTACCTTCCTGATTTTTTTCCAGATGTCTCATTCGGGAGTGAGACCAGCGCCGTGTGCCTGGAACTCCATCTCTCAAAGCCTTACATTTTGCCTCTGTAGTGTGGAGAGAGTCTTAATGTTTCTTTCCTCATTTTCTTTTAAAAATCAAGTCAGCCAGTGATTATGAAATTGCTAGGGAGCTGTCAAACATGATACAAATGATAGAAGCTGATGTAATTTCTCCTGCTTCCATTTGTCTGAACCTCAAAGTGTTGAAGTGCTTTGCACAAGGACACGCAGCTACAGGACAGCTTAAGCTCTGTTTTTGTGGTCGTCCTGGTGGCACTTTGTGCACAAATTGTGGATGTGCCTGTTTCCCCTGCTAGGCAGAGTTCTGTGAAGTCAGAGGCCAGATACTAGTCATCTTCTTATCCTAGCACCTATCTAGCGCCTAGAAGGTCTTCAGGGAATGTGTGTTATATATGAAACTTTCTGGACTCAGCTTTCTCTTCTCTAAATAAGAAATATAAGCTAGATTGCTGATATCCTTTTTAGCTCTGAGGGTCTGTGATTTTAAGATCTGAGTCTTCACTTCAACATACTCATTATCTCTAATCAGAAGATCGACTTCCTACAAATCTTCCAAAGCTTGGGAAATTCAACTGGATGAGAAACTGAAGGATTGGCCAGTTCTTTCACGTGGAGGGAATGAGGAAGTTTCTGTAGGAACCTTAACTGTGATGTCCTTGGCTGGTGTGGGCTTGGAAGTAATAACACCTTGTGCTTATGCAGCCTCCTGCTCCTCAGTAGTTCAAGCACTTCCCAGACATTATCTCACTATTTCTTACCATCTTCTTTGGAAAGTGGCTGAAGGCAGCTCTTGTTATCATACCCTGGCACACCCTGCACCAACGGGTTAAATGGTTTTCCCACAACCTTCCAGTGAGAGTCAGGACTAGGACCCCTGTCACCAGACTTTTAGCTTTCCAGACTGCTCATTGCCTCATGCAGCTTTCAGGACCCATTATTTGCCAAGGAGAAGGGAAGTCCACCATCACTGTCATAACACTTTGAGACATTTGCTGGGGAGCCCTGGAGAACGAGAATCGTCTTTCCTTCTCCAGACACATGCAGTTGATGATGTACATAAACTGATTATAGAGAAAAATGTAAGTATGGGTGGCTCATCCTATGGAGGAATCTGCCAGTACATTAGACATTTATGGTTGTCAGGGTCAAGAATGTGGGGACATTGGGACATTGGAAGCCTGGTGCAGTGGTCTTAATTAACCTGGTGCATCATAGGCTCAGTGGGTATTGTGCCTCAGTAATGCTACTACAGAGATTTTCATTGGACCATCCAACTCACTCCTTGATTGTTTTATAAATGATAAAAGTAATACTATAGAAGAAAAAAAAAGAAGGACTGGCCTTGCAGTTAGGAAATCTGGGCTTCATTCAGGCATCACGTACTTTAGTCCCATGTGCTGTTAGGAAAATTACTTGATCTGTCTATTCTTCCAATTCTCTATTCATAAAAATGGCCAGTACCTGTCCCATCAGTTTGTTTTTAAAGAATAAGTAAGAGACTAAGCCATAGTTTTACAAATATTTGGGTTACTTGATAGTGCCAGGCACACCCAAAGCTATAGCATCTCTGGGATATCAACTTCAGGAAAGATTTTAAGGAAATTAACTTTATAATAAGATCAATATATATTTTTATCAAGTAGAATGCTAAAAGTGAACACCTTTTTAAAAGGAAATTTTTAAGTTTCACCTTGCTTGAAGGGTAGAGGAAGAGTGATTGATTTTCTGCCTCCAAATTCTACAGGGTACAATTTCACCTCCCTCTTCCATGGGGTGTCATTAAGATGACTGGGTAGAGACATGTGAGAAGTGCTTGACTAAATCGTCCATTCCTTTGATGTTTCTAAATTATGTTCTGACATCAGTTTTAGTTATTTAGATGATATTAGCTCAGGTTCTTGTGTAATGACTGCACAACTTTTTTTTTGTTTGTTTTGTTTTGTTTTGTTTTTGTTTTTGTTTTTGAGACGGAGTCTCGCTTTGTCACCCAGGCTGGAGTGCAGTGGTGCGATTTTGGCTCACTACAGCCTGTGCCTCCCGGGTTCAAGCGATTCTCCTGCCTCAGTCTCCTATAGCTGGGATTATAGGCACCCACCACCATGCCCGGCTAATTTTTGTATTTTCAGTAGAGACAGGGTTTCATCATGTTGGCTAGGCTGGTCTCAAACTCCTGACCTCAGGTGATCCATTCACCTCGGCCTCCAAAAGTGTTGGGATTACACATGTGAACCACCATGCCCAGCCAACTTTTAAAAAAATATCATGTTCTCAGCTTTTATTTAAGTGTCAGTATAATAATTCATTATATGTAGAATGTTTCCCCATTGCCTGAAAGATCAATGTTGAAGATCTGGTCCTTTATGTGACTTTGTATCCCTCATATAAGGATTCAGGTGATAAAACTCTTCCTCAGATCTTCTGCCCAGTGGAAGGTTGTCTCCTCTGAAGAATAGATAATGATACTTTTGATCGTATAATCAAAGCCAGGTAATTCAACACTTTTCTGTTTTTGCCATGGCAGTCAGGGGGCTTGGTGCTATTTTATTCTTACATTTAGTAACAGACATATCTGAGGTTCCTGACATGATCACTTCCTTTCTTGCATACACTGGCAGATCTATATATTTAGCTATCTGATGCTTTTATTCTATGTCTTTGCCAGGTTTTTTGTTTATTTTAAGAAATAGATAAGGTACCAATTACAAGGAAACCATTCATTCTGAAGCAAGCCTAAGAGGTACTAAGACTCAAATTCAAATGTAAAATTAAATTCCTTCAGAGATGAGACCTGAGGCCAGCTTGTGAGAGAGCCAGGGTTTGCCTGTGGGGCCATCAAACTTCCCAGTTAGACAGTTCCTTCTTAGGAAGCCCATAGCCAATTACCAGCTTCCTGTTCCTCTCTCTACCACCACTAGTAAAGATCTTTCCTAGTCTCTTGTCTTATATCAGTCAGCCCCCACTCCAGCATTTGCAGGCCAGGTACAAGTACAAATGTAGGCTACTGGACATGCCCTTGCCCATTCCTGGTTCTGCTATACACCATTGGTGGCCTAGCACTGATGGGTGTAGGCACCCCCTAATGACAAATTCTTCTCGAACATTTCCACCCAAGTGTTCTGATGGCAAAGAAGGGCAAGATTTGGAAGCAGAACACCAATCACATTTCCTACCCCTGGACCACCCTCTAGTCCTAGGGGTGTGGCCCCTGGGACTGTGATCTGATCTGGGGATGAGGAACCAGAGGAGAGGTGAACGAGCACCTCGAAGCAGGCTTTGGGCCATTTGCATAGGCAATTCTAGCGGCCCAAATACCCAGGTTTTGGTAGGAAAGGGGGAGGTGAGTTCCAGGAGCACACATTCATGTGGCCCCATAGACTCCTACCCGATGGGGAAGGCCAGAGTTGGGGCCCCTGAGGCATGGAGCCTAGAGCAGGGATTCTACTGTTATCTGACAACTCTCATACTTAGAAAGACTGCCTGTGTCATCAAAACTGACCAAATCTGTGTCCCCTTCAGTCATGGGAACCTGAAGTATTAAAGCTGGAAGCAATCATGGAGAGCAACTGTCTGACTCTTCATTTTAAAGACAGAAATATTACCAGGTGTGGTGGGCTCACATCTGTAATCCCAGCACTTTCAGAAACCAAGGTGGGTGGATCACTTGAGGTCAGGAGTTCGAGACCAGCCTGACCAACATGGTGAAACCCTGTCTCTACTAAAAGTACAAAAATTAGCCAGGCATGGCGGCACGCACCTGTAGTCTCAGCTATTCAGGAGCCTGAGGCAGGAGAATCGCTTGAATCCCGGAGGCAGAGGTTGCAGTGAGCCAAAATTTTGTCACTGCACTCCAGCCTGGGGGACAGAGTGGGACTCTGTTTCAAAAAATATATATATATATAAATAAATAAAGATATTGCGGACTAGAGAGGCAATTAACTTGTCTCTTAAGTTGTATTCTCAATATCTGTACCAAATCCTCAAAGGATGGGCTTAGGATAAGGAGAGAAAGACATATTTGTAACATGCTGCAATGGTGATAGCATAGTTAGGTTCACTAAGTTTAATATATATGTGCTTAAAAATTCCTTGAGGTTAGTGATGAACAAGGTGTGAGAAATGAAAGTTAGGCAGAGAAAAAAACTTATACCCAACTTCCGCTGTTAGAAAAAGTATTTTTCCCCTTGGATATATTGTATTCACTCACATGTGCTATGGCACTGCAGCGATAAAAATTAATAGCTTTGTTTCCTGTGATCTCTTTATCAGCCAAAGTACAGGACTATGGCTCTCAGTTATTTTAATGGAAAAACTGAAGTTGTATGATCAGGTGATAAGGCCGTGTC
This sequence comes from Macaca thibetana thibetana, assembly GCF_024542745.1. Classification (NCBI taxonomy): domain Eukaryota; kingdom Metazoa; phylum Chordata; class Mammalia; order Primates; family Cercopithecidae; genus Macaca; species Macaca thibetana. Next base: position 10,207,447 of record NC_065579.1, read on the forward strand.
AGGTGTTATTTTATTCTGTTATCTCCCTTGTTCAAGGTGAGGTGTTCAAGCCCTGATGGATGGGCAGGGCTACCGTGACTATGATGTTCCCTGAGCCTTGAACTAACTCTGCCTTTTGAGATAACTGTAGCAGGTAAGAGAGGCCTCCAGGGCCAGCTGATTTTGAGCACAGATCCAAGAGAAGGCTTTGATGGTTGGGGTCCTTGTCTCAGGACAGGTAGCTCAGGGAGTTTGCAGGTTCAATCACATAGCTCAGGTTGCCTGCACTGCAGAACCTCTCATGACTCCCCAGGAGAATTGACTCAGCAAAGCACTAACTGTGATCTCCGATGTTCCTACTGTTACGTTTGATAGAGTGGGAAAGATGAGTTATGCCAGCCCCTGCTACCCTTGAGAAGCTCAAAGCTTGATCACATGGGAAGGAGGCTTAGTCATATCCTTCTCCTCCTCTGGGCTTCCAGGACACATTGTACCTATCCATGCTCTGGCTCTTGTCATGGTCTTTGGTCATTTATTTGTCTGCACAAGTATTTTTTTCTCCTAATAGAATGAATGCTCCTCTGAAGCAGAGACCATGTGTGGTCTCATGTCCATCTTCAGCACCACAGCTAAAATATAGTCAATGTCTGTGCAGTAAATTAATATGGGAGCAAATTCAGTGTTTTGTTTGTCAGTCTGTTGCTTATTTATTTCCACCGTATTTCCACTGATCAGGCCTGTTACTAATATGAGAAGTTTGCTCTGAGTGTCAGGACAAAGGAAGTTCCTGCCTCAGTTCTCACATTACTCACACAAAGGCCCCTGGTTTCTCATTGTTTGTCAGCCAAAGTGGTGGTTCAGGACTGGCTGCAGGACAAGAGACACCCGTCGGATGACATGAAGCAAGTGCTGGCCACCAGTGAGACAGGCTGGGTCCCGACTCTCCTGATTTCTGTTCCTTCTCAGATCCCATCACTGAACCTCAGTTACTTCATCTGGGAAAGGGGATTAAAAAAAAACAACAGGCCGGACGCGGTGGCTCACGCCTGTAATCCCAGTACTTTGGGAGGCCGAGGCGGGCGGATCACAAGGTCAGGAGATCGAGACCACGGTGAAACCCCGTCTCTACTAAAATTACAAAAAATTAGCCGGGCGCGGTTGTGGGCGCCTGTAGTCCCAGCTACTCGGGAGGCTGAGGCAGGAGAATGGCGTGAACCCGGGAGGCGGAGCTTGCAGTGAGCCGAGATCGCGCCACTGCACTCCAGCCTGGGCGACAGAGCGAGACTCCGTCTCAAAAAAAAAAAAAAAAAACAACAACAAAAAACGAACAAACAAACAAACAAAAAAACGCTGTCTTGCCTGCTTCCTAAGGAAGGTTGTTAAGAGAGTCATATGAAAATTGATGTGAATGGTAAAAACTGCACAAGAGAAAGAGAAGTTTATTAGGAAGTAATAATAATAGAAGTGGTTCCCTCTTCACCCTGCCCTAGAATTCTTCATGTGCTTTGGGTAAAGGATTTCAACTCAGGTGTTCCCTGCCTTCCTCTTGGTATGTCAAATAACTATTTCTCTACTTTTTGCATCACAGACGCTCTGGAGGAGAGGCTTGGTAAGCAGTGGGACCAGATCCCCAAACTGCCATCACATGACAGCATCCGCATTTCACCAGGGGCCCATGAGCAGCTCAGGGAAGAGTGGATCCCCAGTGACGGCTTCACTCAAGAGCCAGCAGAAGTCCTTTAGGCCTGCATGACTCAGCCTCCTGGAAAGCTCATCCTCATCTTAAAATCAAGGGGTATGTAGAAGCAAGGTGAGTCACAGGAAGCTATCCAGATAAAAGACTGAGTCAATCACAATAGAATTCCAGCATCCGCTCACTCCTGCTGGATAGAATTGAAATAAGCATGGCATCTCATTTCAGCTCCAGGCTCGGGGCCCTGGAGCCTAGGATCCTGGGAATGACGCTGCAGGAGTGATCTTGGACAAGTCAATGATGTCCTCAGGTTTCTATGCCCTTCTGCGTCAAATGCGCAGGCTGATTAATTCCCTAAGTCCCTGCTACTTTGACTTTGTGACTCTGTGATAATGCACGAATGCTTTATGAGGGTTTGATGCTCTGAGTGAATCTACAGGCAGGTAGCCCTTGTCCTGTGATCCCCCTGATATATCTCTGGATGTCCTGCACCCTGTCTCCCTCTACACAGGCCCTACAGATCCATTTGCAGGGCCTGGGGACCCAGCAGCAGCTGTCCGACTCCTCCAGGACCTGGCGCTGTTTTGGCATTGACCCCTCTTGGTTTTAAGCTGCCATACACTGGGCCAGGAGGCAGAGTGTGGTTGTAGTGTAGCTCAGCTACAACTTACTTAAGCTGTCAAGGCCCAACTCCAGTGAATGCTCTTTCATGAAGCCTTCTCCAGTTCTCATCCAGAAGATTCTCTCTCCTCTGGACTCTCGTGGCACATTCCCTGTAGTCCTCGAATCGCCCTTAGCTCTTCCTATGTGGCCTTATAATTAAAACCATGTCCTCCTTTTAGTTTCCTAGTTTTGACAGAAGATGAAGAAACTTAGTTGAGTAACTCACTGGACCTTAAAATGCAAGTCTCGGGAGGCCTTCAAAGCAAGGATCCAGTTGAGATAACGAAGCAATCAGGCATTTGTGAGTCTTTGACCTTAGTTTCCTAGAAGGAGGACAGGGTTACTCCTAAGGCCACATAGGAAGAGGACTGTGAGGATTGTAGGGGCAGGCAGAGTATTCTGTTTTCCCATAGATCCTGGGCAGGGTTTTGTACATGTTAGGGGCCCAACAAATATGAATCCGTGACCTGAGGAATTCAAGTTTGAGACTTGAACTGGGTATGGATGTAGGTTGTCCAGATCTAACAGACACATTCCTATGATCTCCTTGGTGCTTGGCTAGTGATCTGAAGCTCAAGGATCTGTTTAGGTAGTAATGGGGTAAAGGGGGGATTTGATAGGAATATTTTGGTTGTAAGTTGTGAAAGACCAAGTGAAATTGGTTTCAGAGAAAAAAAAAAAAGAGGATGGGAAGAGTATTATTAAAGGCAAAACTGGCTTCTGGTTAGACAACCTGGGAGCCCCTGTCAGCCTTTGCTCTCCAACTGTCATCTTTCCTCATTCTGTGTGAGCTCTTTACTCAGGCCCATCTCTCCTGCTCGCAATATGGCTGGCAACAACCCCAGGGAAAAGAAAAAATCGTTTCTTCTCTAACACTTTTAGGAGTGCTAGGCTTATCTCTCCAAGGTCATTATTAATTAACAGTCCTTAAAGCCAAAGGAGAATTCTCTGATTGGTTCTGGCCACATGTCCATCCCTGAAGCTGGTTGAGGTCAAGGGACTGGGAGAAGGGATGTTACCTAAAAACAAAGAGGACGCTGTCACCAGAAGAAAGAGAATCAATGCTTGTGGCAAAACCAACAGGGCGTACCTTAAAAATACCTTTTAGAGTTTCAAAAAGCCTAACTGAAATAGTCTACTTACTAATGTTCACGCTGTACAAGTTAATGAACATGTCAAGTTTCTTTGCCTTTGTCTGAAATTATGTCAGCTCAGTTAGGAAACACTGGATATCTTTTGTTGACCAGAAACTCTTTGCCTCATAAAGAACAGAAAGATAAATTAATTTCTTGCATACTCCGTTTAACAGCATTGAATCACTATAATCTTAACTTCTAGGACACTTTTTTCTTTGAAACATATATCATATCATAATATCATATGGTAAATGGTTTCATCTGAGATTGGAGGGCTAGTGTATATTCTTGGCCAATGACAGCTGAATAAACTTGACTGTGCTTTCTCAGCCAAAGATTATTGACACTTCCCTACATGGTTGGCGGCTTTCGGCCAAGAAGCATTCCATTGTACTTTAAGAATAGCAAGTCTTTGGCAATATGTGTTTTTCCCCTTGTGGACCTTCCCTTTCTGCCATATATTTTGTGTTCCAGTCAGCAGCTTTACCCTCTACACCTGACAAAGGGTATGGAAGTATAAGTTTTGAAGGAAGATGAAGAAATATAGTTGAGTAACTTGCTGGACCTGAAAATGCAAGGCTCAGGGGGCCTTCAAAGCACAGGTCCAGAGTTGAGATGCAGAAGCAATGAGGCACTCGTGAAAGTCTTTGACCTTAGCGAGGGCCTGGTGAGCACATAGGAGCCCAGTAAGGAAGGGTGGATAATTATATGTAGGAGAAGCATTGGCCAGGGCAGGTCATAGTTTTAGGGGATTGGAAGGAATCAGAAGATCCACTATCTAGGGGAGCCAGAGGCTAGGAAGGGGCTCCTTTACCACCCAAGCTGTAATAGTTGGGTCTCCAATTTTAACATTTACAAACGTTAACGAGAAATTCTATAATTGCTTTACGTAATCATCAGAATATCTTAGGCAAGGGAGAAAAAAAAAAAAAAAACCCAAAACCAAAAACATTTCCTCTGCCTTGAGTTCTAAACTTTAAGGAGCTCAGTCTCTTTTTATGTTATGTTTTGTTTTATTTTGTTTTTCTGGGCAGTTCAATTTGAATAATCTGAAACATCATCCTGTCGTGGGCTTGAGGGAGTGGGTGTGATGGATTCTAGATATGAGGAACACACAAGGGTCAAAGGAACCAGCTCTCCCTGGACATCCCTGCTGGGAACAGGTGATGGCCTGGGGAAGCACCATCTGAGGCTCTGTAGTTTTGAACAGGGCCTGGTGAAGAGGAGCGCATGTTATGGACAGCACCCAGTGGATAGCGTACAGTGAGGAGGGACCAGCAGGAAGTTCCGGAGCCCTTCCACACTTCACACTGAGCTGTGTGTAAATGAGTCCCTGTATTTGAGTGTGAAAGGAAAATACTGTGGGTCCCCAGAATCACTAAGCTAAAGAGAAAATTCAAGCTAGGAACTTAGGCAAAGCTGCCTCCCATTCTGTTCAAAGGCATCCCTCTGCTCACTGCGATAAATGCATACCTGATTGCCTCCTTTGGAAAGACTAATCAGAAATTCAAAAGAATGCAACCTTTTGTCTCTCACCTGTTTGTGACCTGGAAGCCCCCTCCCTGCTTCAAAATGTCCTGCTTTTGCTTCTGAGTTTTCCCACCTATCTGACGGAGCCAATGTTCATGTTACATATGTTGATTGAAATCTCATGTCTCCCTAAAATGTGTAAAACCAAACTGTCTCTGACCAACTTAGGCGCAGGTGGTCAGGACCTTTTGAGGCTGTGTCATAAGTGCTCATCCTCAACGCTGGCAAAATGAACTTTCTAAATTAACTGAGACCTGGCTGGGTGTGGCGGCTCATACCTGTAAACCCAGCAACTTGGGAAGCTTGAGATCAGGCTAGCCTGGCCAACATGGTGAAACCCCGTCTCTACTAAAAACACAAAATTAGCCAGGCATGGTGGCGGGTGCCTGTAATCCCAGCTACTCAGGAGGCCGAGGCAGGAGAATCACTTGAACCCAGTGGGCAGAGCCCGCAGTGAGCCGAGATCGTGGCACTGCCCTCCAGCCTGGGCAGCAGAGTGAGACTCCATCTTAAAAAATAAATAAAGTAAATTAACTGAGACCTGTCTCAAATTTTCAGGGTTTACATGAATTACATGCTTCTGTAAGTACATGACCTGAGGCAAGACTGAAATCCTGCCAGTTCCCAAGTCATATCATCTCCATTGCCCGAATCAGGAAGAGACTTTAGAGGTGATCCTGGTTCATATTCCTCATTTCACACATAGAAATTGAGATCCAGAGAAAAGAGGAAGATTTACATAGGCTGGCAAAGGTTTTGGTGTGGTTGTTCCATTATCTAGTTGTGTCAGGATGAGCGGAGAGTACTTGTTAAAGTGTTGATTCTTGGAAGCTATTCCAAACCTATGAAATTAGATGCTCTGGAAATGGGCCCAGAAATCTGTATCGTAGCAAGTACCTGCTGAAGTGATTCCCAAACACCCCAAGTTTGAGGACAACTGACCTAAGTTTCCAAAGGTGCTTCATGGTTGACCTTGCAGAAGGCTCAGCGCTCTCTTTCTGGCCCCAGAGACCTGCAGGAGCTGGTGACTCTGGAGAATACAGATCCAGAAGGGTGAACCAGGGAGTGAGGTTCGTTTTTTAGTTTTCCTGCAATTTGAGAGGCCTTGTTGCATTTTTTTTTTTTCAGGCTAGTTGTAAAGGAATTGGGCAAATGATTCCTGTTTGCCTGTCAAGCACCATGATGTTTAAATGTATCTCTGTCTTGAAACACTGTTACTCTCTAAATTTCAACTGATCATTTGACAGTTGAAAAAGCTAGCATAAACTCCTTTCTTTCTTTTTTTAAGTTAATAGCTCCACTCCGGTCTCTAAGGCTTCATGTGTAACAGTTTAAAAGATTGGCACGCTTCCCTCTGTGGCTTTCGCATCTCATAGAAACTTTAAGTTGCTGAAAAATCACAAGTGATCATCTCTGAATCCTAACTGTAGATATTAAAATGAGAAAAAATAGTTCTTCTGGTTGTTTTGAAAATGATATAACTCTTTTCTGATAGTTAAAATAACATTTACCTCTTCTTATAAGTTAGTCTGGGTTGTCTTATTATTTTACTATGTGACAGCTTCTAACATCTTAAGCCAATTCCTTGGAGGTGTCAATATCACTAGAGATTACTTGCTAAACTTTATTTTTTTAATGATTAAAAAGTAAACAAACAGGCCGGGTGCAGTGACTCACACCTGTAATCCTAGCACTTTGGGAGGCCTAGGCTGTTGGATCACGAGGTCAAGAGTTCCAAACCAGCCTGGCCAACATGGTGAAACCCCATCTCTACTAAAAATACAAAAATTAGCCCTGCCTGGTGGCACAGGCCTGTAATCCTAGCTACTCAGGAGGCTGAGGCAGGAGAATTGCTTGAACCCACGAGGTGGAGGTTGCAGTGAGCCGAGATCGCTCCATCGCACTGCAGCCTGGGGTACAAAGAGCAAAACTCTGTCTTAAAAAAAAAAAAAGTAAACAAATAGATCATCAAGTTATTTATGACGATTAAACAAAAGGACACAATAGGTTTTCTCTTAAAAATCAGCTTGTATATGTATGTTTCTATAGAATATTTGTCTGGGATTCAGGACAGGGATCTGCTGTTACCCCTGCTGTGTGAACTTGGGTAAGGCACTCGCCTTTCTGGGCCTCAGTTTCCCCCTCTACAGAACAAGAGAGAGACATACAAGTGATTTTTGAAGACCTCTCCAGCTCTCAAAGTTATCAGCGTAAGGTATCAAGAGGTTATGAAACGTCTCACAGTGTGGGAGGGAACAAATATGTCATGATTTTGTTCCAGTTTAATCTGTTTCACATTTAGTATAGTCCAACCTGTGATAGGTCCTGTGTGGAACATAGATGACTCACTTCCTGTCCTTAGTGGGTCTTCTCTGAGGTATGGAACAGATCCTTCCTTCAGATATGGAGCCAGCAGGGGGGGTCAATGGGCCTCTGGGCAAATTCTTCATGTTCTTTTATCTGTGTCAAATTAAACCTGCGAATCAGCATACACCTATGCCCAAGGGCATTTAAGGACAGTGCAGCTTAAAAACTAGATGTTCCTGAAAAGTGTGCCCATCAAGTTTTTATCAACATGATCACATTTTAAATGTAGAAGAGTAGTTGGCAACTGAAATGAAGATTAGGGAAAAACGTTTTGTAAGATGACAAATGCCTTTTGTTAAGTAATATCGAAGGCTGAAAAGCCCTGTGTATCCACCACTTCTTCCAGGGAGTCTCCCTGGACTGCTGCTGGATCCTGACAACTTCATTCATCTCCTTCCCCTCTAAATTCCACTCTACTTTAAGAGCTGAGCCACATCAGTAAGTACAAAATTATGCTCTTAAAACCACAGGGTCCTAAAATGTTAAGGCCAGAAGGGAACTTTGAAACATCAATCTCTTCACCCTACCTTTAACTTTATCACCCACTAATTTGCTTATTCATTTATTTGTTTATTTAACAGATATTTAGTTCATGCCTACTGTATGTTAAACATTGTGTTAGGCATAACACATACAGCAAAATCAAGGCATAGAAGCCTCCTACCCTCATGGAATTTACATTTTCTCTCTCTGTGTAAAGGTAAACAGTGTATGTGTTGGTAGGCTGACGGAATGGGGAATTACTGGTCAGGAGTGGAGAGCTACTTTAGATAGGTGGGCAGAGGAGGTTTCTGTGAGGAGGTGACATTTAAGCTGGCGTCTGAAGAATGAGAAGGAATCAGCCAGGGCAACTGCTTAGGGTGGAGAGAAAGAGTAACTGGTGGAGACTGAGTGACGGGGAAGAGCTGGGAGAGCCTAGAGAACCTGAGAGGGGTAGAGAAGGGGTAGCGAGGTGCAGGTACAAGACAAACACAGAAAGGAGGGGAGGGATCATATCAGAGAGGGCTTTGAGGCCATGGTGTGGAATTGGTATTTTCTGCTGAGTTTAGTGGGAAGCCATTGGATGGCGAAGAGCAGAGGAGTAAAATCTGGTTTACATTCTTGAAAGATCCTTTTGGCTGCTTTTTGGAAAAGTGATTGTAAGGAAATGAGCAAGGAAGCAGAAAAAAACAATGTTCTAGGGGAGATTTAATGGGACTATTTTAGACTAGGGTTGTTACAGTGGGGTGCAGAGATGTGCACAATAAATTTTGGGGGTGGACTCACAAGGCTTGTTTCTAGACTGGATAGGGAGTTAAGAAATAGGAAGGAATGAAAGAGAATTCTTTATCTTTAAGCTCGAGAACTGGAGGAAGGGTTGTTTATTAAGATGAAAAGATTGGGGAAATACAATACAACTTTGAGGGAAAATCCAAGAAACTTGTTTTGGATGTACTAAGTTTCATATTCTTATTGGACCCTTGAGTAGAGATGGATAGATCACTGATTCTTCTCCAAAGGCCTTCTGATTGTTGCAAAGGTTTTAGCTTTGTCTCCTGATCTAGACCAAAATCCTCCTGAAGATAGGCAAAGCTTATGTTTTATATGTCTTCTGTCTTCTTCATTGACTTCAGGGTGAGAGGAAAGTAACACAATTTTTATATTCCCGTATTCTGGATTAAACAGGCTCGGTGTGCTGAGTCGGCTGTATCGGCTTGCAAGAGCTAATTGCTAAGGTTCCAGAAATGCTGCAAGCCAATTGTAAAACCATCCTTGAATTTGGTCATGATGGAGTACTTACACACAGAATTTGGCAAACTATAAATTGGGACTTGTTTTTTTTTTCTTTTTTTTTTTTTTTAATTATACTTTAAGTTCTAGGGTACATGTGCACAACGTGCAGGTTTGTTACACATGTATACATGTGCCATGTTGGTGTGCTGCACCCATCAACTCATCAGCACCCTTCAACTCGTCGTTTACATCAGGTATAACTCCGGATGGAATTGGGAGTTTTTTTTTTTTTCTTAGTGAGCCACGTTACCAGCATATCAGAGCAACACACAGCCACCAACTCAAATGCCCTTAAGGGAAAGGAAGATAACATTTATTAGTGATTCATCTAGGACATTTCTCCCATTGAAATACCAAAGCATACTGGGCCCTAGCTAGGCTAAAATAAATACCTACATTGCATTAAGTTCAGAAACTTAAATTTCTCAATCAAGTACACACACACACACACATACACACTATTACAAAACATTCAGTTCCCCCCTTAACATCCCTAACAGAAAATTTTAAATTTGTGTGATTGAAAAGCCATCATTGATGTTTCCCCTGAATTCAAATAGTGCACCTCAAGATAAAGTCAAACATTCACATCTAAATAGGAAAGGTACATTCCCTCTAAAATAGTACAGCTCTAAGATGTTAGTTGTCATTGTCAAGATTCCAACTCGGTGTTGCTAGATCTTATGCATTTTCAAGAAAAGCCAGAAATCTGGGTTTTAATGAGAAATGTCCCAGCTGTTAAATGTTTACTTAAAATTTTAAAAAGCACCATGAGCCAAATAAAACACTTGTATAGGCTTCGCTGGGCCCAAGGGTCACCAGTTTGCAAGTCTATTTGAAGTTCTTGTGCATGGTTATCCATCTAAGGTAGGAGAGAGGGCCCCCCAGAATATGCCAGAAATGGACTTCCCTGCCAACTTTGGCGTGTGGGAGCCACATGAAATTATTTTATTAAAAAATACGTGTTAGGTGACTTATGATGTACTCTAGCACAATGGGGCAAGTACACAACAGCTGTGTTTATTTTTCCCATTTGACTGCAGGCTCCTCTAGGGCAAGGGCCATGACTGCATCTTGGTATCCTGCTAGTATGTAGTATAAAAGACAGCAAATAGGAGCTTGTTATGGAAGGAGATGTAAACACATCTTTTCAAATCTCGTGAAGAAATGACACCCAAAGTGAAGTCACTTGTTGTTGGCCTCGATAGTGAATTAGTGCAGAGCTGGCACTAGAACCCATATCTCTAAATGATTGCTCCTAGGAATAGAAGGGACCTATGTTTTCCAGGAAATATTCACTGAATTAATGAGTACAAGAAAGAACTATAGCAAAATCAGTGAATGTATGAACGAGTGAATACAACCTAAAATGACCATTTGGTTCATGGAATACATTTTTTAGTAAGAATTACGTGAGCTGGGAGCTGATTTTGGTTCTCCCACTAACTGTCATATTGCTGTAAGTATGTCCCTTATCCTTACAGGTCTTTCACTTTCTTATCTATAAACACCTTGTCTCTGGTGGTGTTCTAAAAATCACAAACTAATAGCAATAGTCAAAATTATGAAATTCTACATGATTTACATGGATTTTGTCATTAAGGCTTACAATGGTTCTATGAGCTGAACACTGTTTTTATTTTATCATTTATTTATTTTTTGAGACAGAGTCTCACTCTATTGCCCAGGCTAGATTACAGTGGTGCGATCTCAGCTCACTGTAACCTCCACCTCCCACGTTCAAGTGATTCTCCTGCCTCAGCCTCCCGAGTAGCTTGGACTATAGGCATGTACCACCACGCCTGCCAATTTTTGTATTTTTAGTGGAAAAGGGGTTTTAACATGTTGGCCAGGCTGCTTGAGCACTGTTTTTATACTGCTATGTCATACATAAAGAAATTGATGCACAATAATGTAACTAACTTGTTCAACTTCATGTAACAGTGGATTTGAATGCAGGCATTCTGCTCTGGAATTATAATAACAATGAAAGTGCTATACAGAAATAAAAAGATGACATAAATATGTGATCAGAACAGTTTTGGGAGTGTCACGAATGTGGTGTTTCTCTGGCTCTTGAAAAGAATGATGCTCTAGGTCAGGCGCAGTAGTTCATGCCTGTAATCCCAGCACTTTGGGAGGCTGAGGTGGGCGGATCACCTGAGATCAGGAGTTAGAGACCAGCCTGGCCAACATGTTGGAACCCTGTCTCTACTGAAAATAGAAAAAAAAAAAAAAAAAAAAATCAGCTGGGTGTGGTGGCACACGCCTGTAATCCCAGCTACTCAGGAGGCTGAGGCAGGAGAATTGCCTGAACCCAAGAGGTGGAGGTTGCAGTGAGCCGAGATCACACCATTGCATTCTAGCCTGGAAGACAGACAGAGACTCTGTCTCAAAACAAACAAACAAAACAAAACAAGCAAACAAACAGAAAATCACTTTATTACTGTATGTCTTGGAAAGTTTCCTTCACCAGCAGGGACATTTGGACTCAGTGACTTCAACGAATGTCATGGAGTCATTATTTTGCCTTATAGTTTCAGCTCCTTTGACAAATATATACAGCAGTAATCTTTGCACAGGTAATAAATTAAGTAATAAATTATCAGGCTTTGAGTAAATTTTCCCAGAGATGTATTAATTTATGAGGAGCCAGACAATTAGGCATCTTGGTTAATGCCTTTGATTTAGCTCAACACTCCTGGTTTGTACTGGAAAGGGTGACCAGCCCTTTTGTCCCTTTTAGCTGGCACAGGTAGTTACTTGTGCTAATTAGCAGGGAAAGGAGCAGAAGGCAAATAAGAGGCACAAAATATCCTCCAGCAAGAGGTAATGATGGTGCTTCTCCTGAGCTGCGACTCCTATGACATTAAGGGACAGAAAAGGACTTGATCAACCCTCTACTCAAATCTACATGTACAGTTTGGATACTCATAGATTGCTAGAGCTGGAAGCATTCTAAAACATTGCCTAATACAATTCTTTTATTTAACAGATAAGGAAACTGAGGTCAGACAGGGAAAGTTTCTTGGTCAAGGTTGTGCTGCCAATGAGTAGTTGAACCAGAATTCAAACCGAAACGTCGAAACGTCGCCATTGCTCACTGTTTGAGTGACCGTTCCTGCATAGCGAGCTATTTTCAGTTTTGCCCTCAGGACTCTAGTAAACATTTGAATTATGGGAGCTTTGACCATTAGGAAACTTCATTTTAGTCTTCTCTGAAAGTTCAGAGAAGAGAAATAAGAAGTGGTTGTTGCAATGCCTTAGATTTAAATACCCTTCACTCTCATTTCTCCAAGCTAAGGGAAGGAAGAAATAGCTTGAGGTTTCTCAGCGTTAGAAAATCAGAAGGTAATCTGTCTTTGAAAGGGGGTATAGGGATATAGATTATGCTTACTTTCCTAGGTATATTTACGTTAGCTAATATTGAAAGATTGCTAAGGGAGGGGTTTGGGAATCTAAATCCTACTTAAATCTTGGTCTTGATGAATAACCTTGGACAAGACATTCTTTCCGGGTTTTAGTTTTCTCATTTGCAAATTTAGTTGATTCTTAAGACCTTGGCCAGCTTTATGTTTCGAAGTGTCAGCCTAAAAGAAAAAAAAAAAGTTTATTCAGAAATAGAGTCTTTCAATGGGAATATGCATGCCATAGTAGTCTTGCCTACCCAGATCAGTAAAAAGGGTAGTGCCAGTTTAAAGATAGACAGGCAGTTACTGGGCAGATTCCTTGCAAAAATATTGTGTGTGTGTGTGTGTGTGTGTGTGTAAGATTGCATTTATGCAAGACTGTAGTTTTTGCAGTCTTTTGTGATAGTTCTTGTTATCAGGCATTCATGCATGAGAACCCTTTCTTCATAGCCTTCCTTAATTCTATTTTCAGGGTTCTTAACACAAGTGATTCCATTTTGATTCTGACAACGTTCACAGGAGGTCTAGAAAACACCTGTACTTTGAGTATCATTGCCATGGCAGGAGAAGTAACTTTCTGGATGGAAGTTGGCCTTCATAAAGTCAGGCTATATTTGCAAATTAAGTGCTTCCCTTATTAACGTGGTCCAATGGAACAAGCATGGGCCTATGAGTCTGCACATGGCTGTTTCTCTTTGATCCATGACCCTGGGCAAGTCCTTGACTTCCCTTAGACCTTTTTCTTTTTAATCTCTAAAATGAGATTAACACCTGCCCATGTTTGCCTCACAGGACTGTTGTGGAAGACAAAGGATATAGGAATACTTTATAATATGCAGACATATGAAGTCATATGTAACTTAATATTGAGTGTGTCCTTAACAACTAAGAAAAATGTGAAAACAACATGTAGAACCAGTCAAAAGTCACCTGTGGCCAAGGTGACACTGAAGAAACTAAACTTTCTTTTTCTCCAGGTCATTTTGTTTTCCTAGTAATAGCCCAGCTTGAAATGGGGCTTTGGGGCTTACTAAGGTGTTCATATGTCCTGGCTTGGCTGGGACAATCTTATTTGCAATGGCCATCCTAGTATAATTTTTAATTATCCTTTTTTTTTTCTTCTTTTTTTTGAGACGGAGTCTCACTTCTGTCTTTAGGCTGGAATGCAGTGGCACAATCTGGGCTCACTGCAACCTCTGCCTCCCAAGTTCAAGTGATTCTTCTGCCTCAGCCTCTCAAGTAGCTTGGATTACAGGCGCCCGCCAACACACCCAGCTAATTTTTGTGTTTTTAGTAGAGATGCATGCGGTTTCACCATGTTGGCTAGGATGGTCTCGATCTCTTGACCTTGTGATCTGCCTGCCTTGGCCTCCCAAAGTGCTGGGATTACAGGTGTGAGCCACCGCTCCTGGCCTCATATTTTCATTCTTAAAAGTGTCCCTGTTTTGACAGTAAATTACATTGCTACCCCTAAACTAAAATACCATTCTTTATCACCTTTTCATTTTACGTAATGAGGAACGGAGGCTCAGTGAAGAGAAACAACTTCCCAAATTCACTCAGGCTGCCCAGAGCCTGCAAGTGGAAAATCCCTTCTCTTTGTACCTGGGAAGGAAGGGGAAGAGAATACAGGGTGACAGAATGGTTTCCTTTGTCTGCTCTCCAGCTTCTTGAAGCAAATCTAATAGGAGTGCCCTAACCCCTCTTGATTTCCTGGAAAGTGATCAGCAATAGTAAGGTTGCCAGCGGCCACGAGGGAGCTAGGGGTTGGAGCAAACGTAACAGAAACCTGGAGAGGGAAGCTTTTTCTCTTCTGAACGCAGAAGAACAGCCCAAAGGGAGGAACACTGCCTATTTTATTAGCTAGCTCTTATTTAGGCACTGTGTTTTTTCTCCTTGATGTCTTAACGTAGCTTCATATTCATGGTCTCAATTGATCTAATTCTTACTGTCTTTGGAAATGAATGTGAAGACATCATCGTTCCCATTTTGCAGTGGAGAAAACTGAGGCCAATAAAGGCAGTAGACTTGCTTTAAGTTTCACTGTAAGTGTCAGAGTTGGTACTAGAGCTTCATCTCCTATGTCCTTGCCCAGTATTACTTATGCTTCATTTTGCTTCCTGCACAGTCTGCCCTTAGGCATCTAAGACAGAAATCTCATTATAATAAAGTATTTTTGGTATTCACGTAACTTAAGCCTTTTGGATGGAGCCCAAGGCAGAACCATCTTATATCCTGAATTTGGCTCTGTGACAAATAGTGTTAGAACATGGTTCATGATCAACTATGGGTTTCGCTTTACAAACATATCTCTGAAAAACTTCCCTATGTGGATGGAGAACGGGCTAATTTATCTTGGGATAGGAGATTTCTCTTTGAAACCGTTGCTGGGATCCTGGAGAATAGAGAGACAGTCTTACTAGAGTACTTAACTGTGCTGTGCTTGCAAATCCCTAACCTGATGTTTTGCAGAATCTCCATCTCAGAAAGATTTGTTTTGGCAGAAACTGAAATTCTTTATTTGGAACTTGAGGTATCCCTGACCCATAAGAATTCAGCTTAACAGATATGCAGTTGCATCCGTCATCACTCTGCCCTAAGCAGGGCAATGTGCTGGGCAACGGATTTGGTGAGCAAGAGTAGGGGATCCTGGGTATGGTCTTGAGTTGGTGACTAACACATGAGATGTCAGGAGAGCTGCTTTTCTTTTAGGGGGCTCAGTTGTTTCAACTGTCATATGTTGAGACAGCATTAATCGGTGTGCTTTAAACTTTTAAAGCCACCAGATTTTTCTCCCCCCAGAATGCTGTGGAAACCTGGCATGAATAAATAGTAAAAGTGGGACTCAGGGCTTCTCCATTTAGCCACTGTAGGGCCTCTGTGGACTGTAGTGTGGCAACAATTGTATACATTCCTTTTAACCCCCAACACTGGGATTCTGAAGATGAGTAATGGCTTAGTGATAGATGTTAACCCCCTGAAGGGTTGCAGTGAGCCTGGAATTCTGGATACAGAACTGGTCAGACAGTGAAAAGGCCTGTGACAGTGTAACAAACAGGAGAATTGGAGTGGAGGGTAGCAAGATAAAGTTGTACATTTCATGAGTTAACAGCACTTTATAGTTTACAAGTATTTGCACTATAGTTGTCTCTTTTGAACGTATGCAACACTGTGTGCTCAGGCATTTGTGCAGCGATCTTTTGTGAAGCTGGATTATGTGCCCGGTACTGTGGTAGAGCTCAGGATGACCATGTGAGCCTGGAGGAGCTCATCGTCTGATAGAGGAAACGGACAGGTAAAGAGATCATTGCAATTGCAAAATAGAAAAGCTGTAAGAGAGGTGCAAACAAATGTTGAGCAGCAAAGTGAAAGCAATGATTCCTTTTTCCTGGGGAGAGGAGGAAGGCATGCCTATCGTGGGGCCTGGAGGATGAGTTACCTAGGCAGGAAAACAACACACGCATGAAGCAGTGGAGGCCTGTGTGAGCAAGGTGCATTTGGGGGAAGCGGAAAGAGCTAGGGGAAATCTGGCCTTCAAGTTAAGGAAAGGCAGTTAAATTGTGAAGTTAACCTGCAGCTTAACTGGGAAGGGCTTTGAATACAATGCAAAGAATTTGGACCCCATAGCCATTAGAGCCCCATCTTCCAGATGAGGAAAGGGCCTTCCCTTCCCACAGGGCCAGCCGAAACTGTGACTCCCGTGTTCCTTTTGCTACCCTGTGCTGCCTCCAGCAGGCCTGAACCAAGGCAGGCCCTGCGTGGGAGAGGCCTCTGGGCTGTTTATCCTGCTCCAGTGGGGCTGGCTCTGGCAGGGAGTGGAAGTAGGTGAGGTGGGGGCTGTGGAGGAGAGGAGGAGCCTGACAACAAGGGCTACATTCAAGGCCTGCACTGGAGCCGAGGAGGAGAATGGAAAGCTACAGTCTGTTGGAGCCATCCAGCCTTGGCAAAGCAGCCGGGGCCTTATAAGGAAATGTTGTTCTCTCCCAGCCAGTGGGGCTGGGATGGAGCCCTGTGCCCACAGGACAGAGCTGCCCTTGTGGTGGTAGGATGGGGGTGCCACCCGCCCCTCTGCTGTGAACAGGAGCTGTCAATGGGCACTTCTGCAGGCTCAGCATTCCCTCTCAGCCCCAGTGTGCGTGCAGCCCCCACCCCTCCATGCCCTCCCACTCCCCATTGCCTTGGGCTGATTGGAGGAAAGGAAAAAAACAAAACAAAACAAAGACTTGGCCAAGTCCCAGCCTCAATGCTGTTTGATGCCGAATTATTCAGAAAATAGGCTCAGGTCAGATTCTCTCTTTTTCCTGAAGAATGCATGAATAAGGGGATTGCTCTTTGTCCTCCTTCCCTGCCCAGCACCCTCATCTCTTTTCCTTGTGATCACGAAACTCCCAGCACCCGACACAGCCCAGCGCAGAAAGCAAGAAGCTGAGATGAGTGGGCAGGGAAAGTCTTGCGTTGGTGCCTTTTCCACCTCCCGGGGTAGAGCAGGAGCCACCGGAACACTCAAAGGAGAAGGATGACTCTCCTCAGACTCCCTACCTGTGCCAGGCAGACCAGAGGGTCAGGGAGAGAGAGATGGGCACAGGGCAAAAACAGAGCCTGCCCAGAAAGCAATAGAAAGTGCTCCTTGGGGCTGGACACGGTGGCTCACGCCTGTAATCCCAGCACTTTGGGAGGCCAAGGCAGGTGGATCACAAGGTCAGGAGTTCGAGACCAGTCTGACCAACATGGTGAAACCCCGTCTCTACTAAAAATACAAAAATTAGCCAGGCGTGGTGGCCTGCGTCTGTAATCCCAGCTACCCAGGAGGCTGAGGCAGGAGAATCGCTTGAACCCGGGAGGCAGAGGTTGCAGTGAGCCTAGATCGCGCCACTGCACTCCAGCCTGGGCGACAGAGCAATGCTCTGTCTCAAAAAAAAAAAAAAAAAAAAAAAAAAAAAAAAAAAAAAAAAAAATAAAGGAAGTGCTCCTTGGGAAAGGACAGTAAGCATCAAGGACAGTAAGCATTAGTCAGCTCCTGGAAGCAGGGCTTTTCCACAGGGAGTGAGGAGAGATGATTTAAAGCACTGATCCCTAGCAGATCTTTCTGAACTTGAGATTGGGGGCAGGAGCAGAAAAGATGCTTAGTGTGGCCTTTTGCTTTGGCTATTCATAGACCCTGTGCATGAAACCGTGGAGCTACAAGGAAGCAGGTTGGCCAGTGCAGCTCCTCCCCTAAAGCTGAAATATTTTTACAGCAAGCTTGGCAGACCTTCAGCTAACCAGTACTCCTCTAGTCATCATGGACTCAGTCCCTCAAGTTAGTCCATCCCAAATGTACAGCTCAACCCAACAAGGAGACGTAAGTCATGGAAATCAAGAGGAAACTTCTGTTTTTGAGGAGTTTACCATCCAGAGCAAAGCTACGAGGAGCACACAATAATCCAAACACAAAGAAGAAAGTTATGGCTGGGTGTGGAGGCTCAAGATTGTAATCCCAGCACTTTGGGAGGCCGAGGCAGGTGGATCACCTGAGGTCAGGAGTTTGAGACCAGCCTGGCCAACATGGTGAAATCCCGTCTACTAAAAACACAAAAATTAGCTGGGCATGGTGGTGCTGCCTGTAGTCCCAGCTACTCAGGAGGCTGAGGCAGGAGAATCACTTGAACCCGGGAGGCGGAGGTTGCAGTGAGCTGAGACCGTGCCACTGTGCTCCGGGCTGGGGGACAGAGTGAGACTTTGTGAAAGAAAGAAAGAAAGAAAGAAAGAAAGAAAGAAAGAAAGAAAGAAAGAAAGAAAGAAAGAAAGAAAGAAAGAAAGAAAGAGAGAGAGAGAGAGAGAGAGAGAGAGAGAGAAAGAAAGAAAGAAAGAAAGAAAGAAAGAAAGAAAGAAAGAAAGAAAGAAAGAGAAAGAGAAAGAAAGGAAGGAAGGAAGGAGGAAGAGAAAGAAAAGAAAGAAAGGAAGGGAGAAAGAAAGAGAGAAAGAAAGAAAGAAAAAGAAAGGAAAGAAGGAAGGAAGGAGGAAAGGAAAGAAAAAAGAAAGAAAGTTATGGGCTCTAAGAAAAACAAAGGAATGACGTCTGAGGTGAAAGTAAGGAGAAATTGCTCTTGACTAGGTGTCCACAGCAGTAGACGAGGAAGGGTCTTACAGAAGAGATGGAATTTGGGGTGAAGAAAAGCTAAAAGTCCAAAAAGTGACATTTTGAGAGATTGTAGGGAAACGGCTTCCGGGGGAAGGAACTAGCCTGGGCAAGATGTGGTGGCAGGAAAGCTTGGGGCTCACGTGGTGTCTGTGGGGAGATGGACAGCTGGATTAGTGCAACAGGGAGAGGAGGGGCTGTGGTTGGAGAATGGCTGAGTCCCACATTTGGGGGCATTGAATCCCGGAGGGAGGAGGAAATCCAAGTGATTGGCAGCCAGGAACCACTGAAAGCTTTTCAGCATGAAAGAGATGTGACCGGTATAGTGGTTCAGCAACTGTGATCTGGTGTCAGGTGCAGGAGGGAGAGGCGTCCTTCTCTCTGCTTTGGTGAAGCCAGGAGAGTACCACTCCCTGAAGCAGAGCTTTGGAGGTGTTGTGGCCCTTTCCTGGGCACTGGAGGCCTGGCTCTCCAGAGAGCCACCTAGATCTCAGGATTTCAAGCACTGCTGCATCTTGGAGGCTGGCTGCTTTTTGAATGAGTGACCCTTCCCCAGAAAAGACTAGGACTGGCCACGTTAGCTCAGTTCTCTTTTCACTTTGGGGCTTTGCTTGCACAAGCCATTGTGTTCAGATATGGTTAAGAAACCTAAACTTCAATCCTTTTTCAGGACTCGAAGACCTGGCAGGGTTCCAAAAAGCACCCAGGTTTGAAAGGCAAAAGCACCTGGATGCCATCTCATCTGAAAGAGTCTGTCCTTTGTAAGGCATTCACTATTTAGACACCTGTGCTTGTCTCACACCTGATGATAATAGAGCAATAACCTTCTCCTCAGCTTTTCCCTCCATGGCTTCTTTCCCTTCCTTTTGGATGCCTGCCCCCATCATGCCATCACTATGCCTAGGGAGTATGAGGCTTTTGCAGAGTGCTTTGGTCTGTTGGAAAGAGAGCAGGGATAGCTTTTTGTCCCAGAGAAAAATCCAAGGTGCTCTGGAGGATAGCAGTGGAGTTCCCTCTGTGTTCTGGATCTGGGTTCGGGCCAGTCTGGCTGTCCCACTGCTCAGCATGGCCAGTTCAGCAATAGGATTCTGAAGGACCTGAACTTGATCTTCACACCTGGCCCCTGCCTTCTGGCCACAGGGGGCTGTAGCTGAGGAGATGATGATGTGCATCTTGGTAGCAAATCCTGCTACGTACCAAACTTTTCTTCCTTGACAATGCAGGTGGTGAGCCCCGGGGCCACAGAGACACAGCTCTAGTCCTGGAGGAACTGGTTGTTCCCCTGTCCTTCCAATAGGTTGTGGTTATGGCTAATTGTTTTGAATTTGTATTAGATAACAATAAATTTACTTCTTCCCTTTTAAGGGAATATATGAGCATTTTATGATGAGATATTATTATTATTATTATTATTATTATTGAGACAGAGTCTCACGCTGCTACCCAGGCAAGAATGCAGTGGCATGATCCCAGCTCACTGCAACCTCACCTTCCAGGTTCAAGGGATTCTCCTGCCTCAGCCTCCCAAGTAGCTGGGATTACAGTCATGTGCCAACACACCCAGCTGATTTTTGTATTTTTAGTAGAGATGGGGTTTCACTATGTTGGTCAGGCTGGTCTCAAACTTCTGACCTCAAGTGATCCACCTGTCTCGGCCTCCCAAAGTGTCGGGATTACAGGCATGAGCCACCGTGCCCAGCCAAATGAAATATTATCTTAACTCTAAAGACTGAGTTTCAAAATAACTGACTTATATGATGGCTGGCATTCTGTTATGTGAAGCAAAAGTCTTCTCAGAACCCTTTGATTTACCACCCAAATTGTCTGCTAGCTAGCTCAGTCTCCAACTCAGAGAAATGTCACTGGCAAATCTCCTCAGTTTTTAATTTTAATTTTACCTAACCATTCATTATTCACCCCATTTATTTGATTTGATAATAAGCAGTTTAAAATAATCAGAAGGCATACAGGGGATACAATAAAAATATTCCTCTCACCCTTTCCCCAACTATCTAGATGTCCTCCTTTTCAAAGTCGACCACGATAGCATTTTCTTATGTATTCTTCTCTGTGACGTTTTTATAGAAGTAATGATCAGGACTTTCCTCATCCAGTAGACAGCTCATGCGAAAAGAAGCAAGCCCGTTCAAACAGAATTCTCCATGGACAGTTGGTCTCCCAGGTTTGCCTGCACGGAGAGCTGAACCCTGATTCTAGATGCCAGATAGACCTCACCTGGCCCAGGTTTCTATAGCACAAGCCCTGATATTCCTTAGCCTGACCCTCAGTGAAAATTAGCTGAGGAGGTCTGAGCTCACTCTCTGGAATGAGACCTAAATACCATCTCCTGCCTAAGCTTATAGAAAATGAATGAAACAGAGACTGCACTGTGAGTTCTGGTGCCAGTTATAAAGGATCTGGGGCAGGGATCTGGCATCCAGGTGGCTAGAGGAAGAGTCCTGGAGTTTCTAGCATCCTCTCCTCTGGGTCCCATTTCTCTGGTTTTTCTTTTCTTTTCTTTCTTTTTTTTTTTTTTTTGAGACGGAGTCTCGCTCTGTCGCCCAGGCTGGAGTGCAGTGGCCGGATCTCAGCTCACTGTAAGCTCCGCCTCCCGGGTTCACGCCATTCTCCTGCCTCAGCCTCCCGAGTAGCTGGGACTACAGGCGCCCGCCACCTTGCCCGGCTAGTTTTTTGTATTTTTTAGTAGAGGCGGGGTTTCACTGTGTTAGCCAGGATGGTCTCGATCTCCTGACCTCGTGATCCGCCCGTCTCGGCCTCCCAAAGTGCTGGGATTACAGGCTTGAGCCACCGCGCCCGGCCATTCTCTGGTTTTTCATGGTGTGATCTGGACTGAAATGCCCATCAGTTATTCTAGACCCTGACTTACTGATCACAGAGAATCTTTAGTCTGTGCTTGTTTACTCTGAAACTGGCAGCCCCACTAATGCTGCAGCTGCTCACCAGACACACCAGAGCACTCTCTTTCTTGCTGATGATGCTGGAGCACTTTCTTGCTCACTGTCATGCTGGAGCACCATCATCCTGGAGCACTCTCTTGCTCATTGATGATACCGGAGCACTTGTTGCTCACGAATCACACTGAAGCTACATTTTCTCAGAGAGGATCAGAATTCATCATCCCCGGCTGCTCTAGTTCCCACATCCTGGTTGCTGGGAAGGGTTTTAAAACCTCTTAGATGGAAGGAGTCTCTTCTTCCTGATTAGAGTCCAAACTGAAAATGGATCCTCCATTGGCAAGCACCACGACACTTCTAGTGCAGCATTCGTAAACACCTCCCAAGCAACGGCAGCCTGGCACATTATTGTTTAGCCACCTCCTGCCCGATATCATGTGGGTTTCACTTATAGAAGGTTCTACAAGGTAAGGGAGGCAGAAACAAGTCAACACAAACAGAGTTATAAATATCTTGATAGTGACAGCTGTATGAAATCTAACTGGGTGGGGAAAACAGATGCAGATAAACAGCTGGATAAGAATGCAGGTTTGAACCTAGTGAAATACAAAGAGGATGATATACAAGATAATATTAAAGAAAAAGCTACCTATAGGTCTTTTATCTTTTGCAATATATATTTTTTTATTTTCCATAGTCCCATCTATCTTCTTGTCCATATACAATGCACGTTTTTACATAGTTGCAATCATGTCACAGATGCTATTTAGGGTTCTGTGTTTTCACTTAATATTACATGAATTTGCCATATTGCTCCAATCTTTCTTTTATGGCTGCAGAAATGCCATGTGGTGATTCACAACAAGTTTCTTGCCTTTTACCTATTGTTGGAATTTTATGTCTCCAACTGCTTAGCATTACGAATAATTTTGTAAAGAATATCTTAGGATGTTCAGCTTTGCGCTTTTGTTGATTTTCTTAGGGTCAAAATCAAGGAGGGAACTGATTTGTAAAGGGGTATGAGGAACAACATTCCCTCTGGTACAAAGCTAACTGTGTCAGGCACAGCTCTAAGCCTCATACTGATCTTACTGGCATGTTGCTCTAAGCGAGTAACTAGTATGTCACCTGGCAACTGAGCAGAAGAGCAGAGGTTTGCTAGGTCCTGAGGGAGGCTGTTACTGCACAAGTTCTTTGCTGGTGACAGCAGAATGTACTTAGGGGCCATTCCAAGGGTCTGCCTTGTTTGCAGAGTTGGTTCATTTGTGGTTGCCATATAAAGGCCTCTGAACCAACAGTTGTTTGGGAGCAAAAGCAAACCAGTGCCAAGATCCAAGTTCTTGTACTGTGGCTGTAGGGGTGAGGGCTGCGTAGGGTCGAAAGGTATAAGTCACTGTATTATCCATGTGGGGACACCATGGGCCTCATCAGTGATTCTACCCATGGGCACAGCCCTTGTGGCAGATGTCTAATTGTGTGCAGCCCAAATGTCAGCAGAGGCCCTTGGAGATCCTATTAAACTTGACCCGAACCCCAATGCCAAGCCTTATGAGAGCCTTGAATCCACAGTGCAATCACTCTGCGTGCCCACAGCATATGTCATCATGCCTCACTCAGCCTTCATGCCTCTTATCTAAGAGTGCTGTCTGTTTCTGTCCTGCATCCATTCCAGGAACAAAGCCCATTTCCTTTGCTTGGTCTTCACAAAAACCCTTTTGCCTTCAGACCTTTGTGAGTTTGGTAACTTCACTGAAGATTGGGAGTCATGAGGGGAGTCCTCAGAGACTTGGCAGCCCTTGCTGTCTTTTCACCTGCTGCCTTCTCTGGTCCTCAACCTTATTCTTCTGAGCAACAGGCACCTGATCCCTAGTCTACTTCAGTAGAGTTCCCTTCTCTAGAAGGGACACTCATGTCCCTTCGGTGCCCATCCAGGTATTTTATCCCAAGTAAATAGATATGGCCCCCTGAAGGAAATCCTGGTAGAGAATCTTCCTCTATCTCACCATTTGCTGTCAATAACCATATCTTTACAGGTAGGTGGCTAGCGAGGAGTTTTTGGTTTTGTTTTAAATGAGATAAACTTTATATAAGAGGAGTTGTTTACAGGGAACTTTTGCAGATATTATCCCATTCAGGACTCCCAGTAGCCCTGGCAGGTGATTAGTTAGACAGGTGCTATAGTCTGAATGTTTGTGTCCTCCCCAAAGTCATATGTTGAAACCTAAGACCCAGTGGGATGGTGTTAGGAGATGGGGCCTTAGGGAGATGATTTGGTCATGAGAACTGGGTCCTCATGAGTGGAATTATTGACCTTACAAAAGAGGTCCCAGAGAGCTCTCTCACCCCTTCCCACCACATGAGGATACAAGGAGCAGTTGATAGTCTGCAACTTGGAAGATCACCCTCACCAGAAGCTGCCCATGCTGGCACCTGGTCCTGGACTTCCAGCCTCCATATCTGTGAGAAATGAATGCATGTTGTCAATAAGCCACCCAGTCTATGACAGTGTGTTATAGCAACCCGAACGGACTAAAGCAACGGGCATTATTATCCTGGCTTAGAGGTGAGGAGACTGTGGCCCAGAGAAGGGGAAGAACCTGACTGGGGCCACTCAATTGATTATCGAAGAGCTGGAACCAGAGCCCAGATCTCTATGGGTTCAGTGCATGATTCTTTTCCACATTATCTTGCCAGGTCGGTTCTAGGAGTCTCACCAAGCTCTAACCATGGCAAGCATTCAATAAATGCCCATCTAGTAGACATTACCAAGTCCTCACTCTGTGCCTGTTTTCAAGAGTGTAGAGTGAAGAAAGCATGAATAAATTGAGAGACTTCTTATTACCCCAGCACCCAACAGTTAGTTAAAACCAGATGTGATAGACAAAATATGTTATACCCACACAATGGAATATTACTCAGCCATGAAAAGGAATGAAAGAAATACTGATACATGTTACAACATGATTGACCTTGAAAACATGCTAGGTGAAAAAAGCCAGACACAAATGGCCACAGATTCTATGATTCCGTTTGTACGAAATGTTTAGAATAGGCAAATCCATACAGACAGAAAGCAGACTAGTGATTGTCTGTCTTGGAAGAGGGGGAAATAGAGTGACTGCTTAATAGTGTAAGGTTTGCTTCTGAGGTGATAAAAAATGTCTTGTAACTAGATAGAGGTGGTGGTTGCACAACCTTGTGAATGTACTAAATGTTACTAAATTGTACACTTAAAAATGTTAATTTTATATTATGTGAATTTCACTTTATTCAAAGTTAAAAAAAAAAAAAACAACAATAACCAACAAACAAACCAGTGTGACTTCACTCCCCCTGCCTTCAGGTTCTACCTCCTTGCATGATTCCAGGTCCTGATGCTCCCTCCCTGGACAGGGAATGAATATATGCAGACTCAGGTCTCAATTCTGTCACTTGCCAGCTATGTGGCCTTGAGAGCTTATGCCTTTCTCTGGACCTCAGCTTTCTAACCTGCAAGTTGAGGATATTGTCCATATTTTAACCCAAGTTCCTTCTAGGTAGGCCTTCTGAGATATTGGGAGTAAAAGGAGGGATACAATCCAACTGGGGAGGGGCGGGGGAGGCACTCTGCTTCCTTTGCAACTTTCTCTTCTCGGCTAGTGGACTATAGTGACTTTTAATTTCCTGTCCCCAGTTACACAGATAGCAGCTTCAGCCCTTGGCTTGGCTGGCACTGCTGGGGCTCCCACCATGCTTCACTGAGCAACGTAAGCTCCTAGATAATCCTGTTAAGCTGCTGGGGCAGTGAGTCATTTCAGTACCACCTGAACACCTTCCTATGGTGTCCCAGCGAGAGGACCTCCAGCCAGATCATTATGACTTGATCTGCAAAAACTTTTGAAACATGAATTGAGCTTTTAATTGTGTTGTGACTTGGAAATCCATCATGCCTAAATCAGTGTTCAGAAGAGCTCAAAGTACGCTCATTCATTCATTTATTACACATCTTCTGTGCCCCTGTTACATCCCAGGCAGTGTGCTAAGCTTTAGGAAGACACAGATATAGCCACTGTCTTCAAGGAATTCACTGCCCATTGAGAGAGACAGACCCATAAACAAAAGTAAAATGTAGCATTTACAAGGGTAGTGAAATAAAAGTATAAATCAGGAAAATTAGCAGTTCAGTGGAGAATGAAGGAGAAGATTGAAGGGTCAAGAGAGGTCTTCACTGATGAAGTAATATGCTGAGTTTTCAAGAATAATGGGGACTTCCATGTGCCCGTGGTGCTCCAGGGAGGATGATGGTTAGAGTAGTCTACCCCAGTAGGGAGAAGCATTTTTTTAAAAATCACTGTTGATGTTTACAATTGCCAGTGCAAGATGACAGTGAAAAGATGGCTAAAATTTAGGCTGTCTTATTGATTTTAAATTCCTAAAAATAATGCATCTTCTTGTTGCCTATACTAGGATAGATGACTCCTCCCACTGTCACCAAGCACACAGGATGTGGAAGGGCATTCAAAACACAAGGATCAACATTTGTCAAAAGTTTTGAAGGATGAAACTTCAGAGTGTGTTAATGAAGTGGCATGACGTTCGATACAGCAGGACATAAGATATTTGGAAAAAGTGAGCTGAATAAGTGCTGAAAATGAAGCTGGGTTCATTTTTTGAGAGCCTAAGATATTGTGTTAAATTTGAGTTTTATTCCAGAAGGCACTGGGGAGCCATAGAGGGTGGTCAGCAAAAACATGCTATAATCAACTCTCTTGTTGGTGTAGCACGTTGGCAGTTGAGAATGGGTAGGGTGGGCAGAGAATGAAAGAAGGAGGCTGGCCAGGAGGCCCTTTCAGCCATTTGGGAGAGAGATGATGAGGGCTATGCCAAAGCTTTGTCAGAGGATGGGAAAAAGAGGCTGAGCTCAAGGGGATATGTAGAGGTTAAACTCCAAGGGGCTGAGAGTCTGATGAGAGCTGGGGGTGAGCAAAGAAATGTCTGAATAATAATTTCTATTTCTCCTTGCAAAGGGACTGCAAATGTCAGAGTTGGAAGGGTTGTTTGGGACCACCTGCTCAACCATCTTTGTAACCCAGAGAAGTACAAGGTACTGCAAAAGCTCAGGAGTGGAAGGCCGAGTCAGAATGGGATCTGTTTTCCAAGTTCCCACCCAGGGCTGTGTCTTCTACTGTGGCTGCTCTCCATGTGCCGGTAACCTTCCCTTGATCCCAACCCTGTTCATCAGCAGAACGCTGACTGGATAGAGGAGCCTTGAGTTCTCATTCTTAACACTGCCCCGAAACAGTGACTTGAAGGAAGACCTTGCCTTCTTTGAGCTTCTGTCTTCTTATTTCTAAGTGAAAGGCTTGTCAAAGAGGAGCTTTTCCATTATTTCTTCTTCTTGCCTCTGATTGTCCTTCTTAATTTTGCCATAGTCCCTACCATTTATTCTTGCTTAACATTAGGCCCACTTCACTCATTTCTGCCTGGATCTGAGCTCTGAGCTGTGGCCTAGATCCCCTCTGGAGGCCCTGACACTCACTACAAGTCTGTCCTGCTTGTCTCTGAGCAGTCAGGCCATCCACAGCAGGGCGGGATTCTTTCAGAACTGCACATTCCTGGGTTGGGCCACCATCCTCTCTTTCAGAAAGCCTACTCTTTCTCTGCAGGTGCTCTGCCTGGACTCTCTGCATTGGAGAGCAAAGGAACTGAATGGTAGGCATTGCAGGTTTGGATACCGTGTCTGCTGAGCTCAGGTGTGCTCTGGGCATGCTCTTTCGCAAGGAAATGGCTTCAGGACCTGGGACCTAAGTCTCAGTGTGAGTCAGAATCCTCAGGGTGCTTGAGCTTTCTTTGCCTGTGCTCTTGGGGTGCACCAGCCTATAGGGTCAGGTGCCTTAGGGGCAGATCTCAAAAACAGAAAGCTGTTAAGGTGAGCTTTCTCATCAAGGCCTCTCTCGCCTTCCTGCCCCAGTCTTCTCAAGTGTCAAGAGATGAGAGAGACTCAAAATTGGGGAAGGAGAAATGGGGAGTTCTCAGAGGCCCTGGAGCCCCCTTTCAGCCAATGCAGAATATCCTTCCCACCCAACTGCTCCATCCACCCCCCAAAACCCTGGCTTTCCTCTCCTGTATTCCTGCACTCTTCATTTGAATACTGTATACACCTCCTGTATGACTGTGCAGGGCAGCTGTCCTGTCCTATTTTAAACTTGTCTTCCACATAATGATGAAAGCTGCCTTTTTGTAACTCCCAATGATTGCTCTTCTCAGAACATGCCAAATCCCTGTCTTGCAAGACAGTCTTTTGACTATGTAAAAACAGATCATATATCTAACTCCCATTCAACTACTTTTCTGCCGGTTAAACTCAACCAGTTCAGATGTGGTATAGTTGCCATATTCTTAGGATGTGGTATCTCCCAAAGGGCAATGATTCTAGGTATGGTTTAACTAACTTCTGTAGCAAGCAAACCACAAATACCAGTGGCTTAACACAAAAGCGGTTTCTCTCTTATATGACAGTTCCTGGTCAGTGGCTGGTTTTCTTCCATGTAGTGACTCCAGGCCCCAGGGACCTGTTATCTTAAATCTCTGCTATCCCCTAGGCACTGCCCTGGAGCCCTCTCGATGATCCTGCTGGCAGATGGAGGGTCAGAGAGTGGAGGAGGCACAAAAAGCTCTGCCTAGAAGTGACATTTGATCTTCCACTCTGATTCCACTGGTGAGACCAGTCCTATGGTATCACCTTCCAGAAACATGGATTAGGAAATACAGTCCCTGGCTAGCCTGCTCCCCACTTGGAGACAACTCTACACAGTGAGACTGGGGGACATTCGAAGGAAAGCAGGCCATCTTTGCCACACCAGGCACCTCTTCCACCTCCCACTTCTGAGCAGTCAGCTTGGACAGCCTGCTAGATACTGGGTGGACCAGGGTGGATGGGTGTGTTGGGGGTGTGGAGGGCAGGGCAGATGTGTATTTCTCTCCTCTTGTTTCTAATTGATAAGCAGTATTTTCTTGAACTTCAGTTCTGCAAACATTACTTTTGAGATCTTTGCTATATCTGCATAACACCTGTACTATAATTGACTTGATATTCTCTTTACATTGATTCACTTTTTAATTTAGTTTCACCTAAAGGGCAATATCTGGGAAATCATAGTTTTGATATGATAATTATGCTTTCCCCAATATATTCTAAAATTAATACGTAGTTATTTTAATATACATATTTGCAGATACACCACCTCAAAAAAACAAGATACCACCGGTGAGCACATTGCACATTTTAGGAAATACTGTGATTGAGCCTGTATAAATCCCTCATAATCTGGTCCTTGCCTTTCTTTCTGACCTTATATCCTGCCTCTTCCCTCTTGCCCATGATTCTCCAAATGCATGGACTTATTCGTTCTTCAAGCCTGCAAGCTCGTTCCAACTCCACGGCCTTCGCACTGGCTGGTACCTCTGTGGGAAATACTTCCTGTACATCTTCCCATGTCTGGTTCTTTCTAGACATTCAAGACTTAGCTCAGATGTCCTCTGCTCAGGGAACCACCCAGTCTCTACTAGCTGCCTCACACCCTACTTCACTCCACTCTGCACAATCGCTCTTTGTTTCAGACCCTGTAAGCACTGTTCAAGATGTGGCACGGTGTGCTTATTTGTGGATTTATTTATTGTCTCTATAGCCCTAGAAAAATATAAATTCCTGAAAAGCAGGGATCTTACCTACCTTGTTTACCTCCACTTTCCCAGCACTTAGCACAGGGTCTGGCACATAATACTTACTCCATAAATATTTGCTAAATGAATAAAAATAGGAAAAATGAACATAGACACCTAGGTCACTAATCAAATGAGAATTAAAATAAAGGTTTTTTTCTTGCAAATATTGTTTATTGAAATGACAATAAAATAAAAAAGAACAGTGATCATTTGAACCAAACTTTTACTTTATAAATATCAAAATATAACCAAAACTTGTTTCTTTTATACATTTTCCATAAATGTAATACCAGAAAAGTTCTCAAAGCCGAACTATCAATGATGCTTGTATACTATGATATGAAATAAATTTTTTTCAGCAGCTTGGTTATCCTTGATATGCATTTGGTAAACGGCTGTAGAAAGCACCTTGGAGATGAGGTCATATGAGGCCTCCAATATTTCGCCCCTGAACTGCAGGCATTTGGGCCTGCAGTACACAGGCCATTACTCGCCAGTCAGAAAGAGGAAAGCTGGACAAGATAGCTTGGTAAGCCAGACCCGCCTCTAGAAGACAGACCCTGGGTTCACTTATGTAAAGTTTGCAGGAGGCCAGGAGACGAGGGGTCAAGGACCCAGTCATCCACGCGTGGGGCCACAAGCAGCCTCAGTGGCCCAGGGAGGGAACATGTGTCCCGAGGCTGTCAGCCTCCACCGATTAGACTGGCTCCTGCTCCTCCTTCTTGAGAGGTGGGATAAACCGAAGGATGTTGAAAAAACTCAGAAGTGTCCAATCCATATGTTGGCATGGGACATAGAAAGGGGATTAAAAGTCACCTTACTTATGGAACTATGAAGAAGGTGAACACGCTTTTCCTTGCCAAACAATCGGTCCACAAAAGACATCTAAGATGAGGGGAAAAGCCAATATGACCCACTCCCTCTTTCTGCAGAAACAGTTGCCATGGATGCTGTGATGTAGCCCCCTGAATGCCCTTTGGAACCGAGGGACTCATTTCTGCTACTCAGTACTGCTGGGATCACAGCTGAATCTCTTCCCAGGAATTGCCATAGCCTGAAGGGCGGTGCCTTACCCAAGGTGAAAACTCCATCCTAGGCGCAGATCCCATCCAATGACTATTTGATGTGGGAATGCAGAGACCTGACCCTGTGGCTTCAATCCCAGACAATTCTGAAAAGCCATACCAGCTCCTGCTCAACCACAGTGCATTCAACCTCTCCTGCCACCCAGTCCTGCTTCCCTCACTCCTTTGCATTCCCAATAAACTCCCTGCTCACAAAGCTTCATCTCAGAGTCTGTTTCCCAGGGAACGCTAGGGCAACTTGTGTTGTCCCCAGTAGGCTCTATCCTCCACAATCAGTTGCCATATTGCTTAAGTGAGAACCAATTTCTCACCAGTTTTTTACTAGATTTGTTTCTTGTACATGAAGATGAGACAAACCATATCCAAATAAGTGTTGGTGCACCTGAAAGAATGGTGGGTTATTCCCTTAAAACCACTCGAGATAATAAAGGTTAAAACTACAGGAAGATAATAAAAATAGCCAAAGTGAAGTAATATATGTAACACAGTTGACACTTCCCAATCTGTTTCACACAAAGCTTTGGACCCCATTTATGTGCCGGTCCATTTCTGTGTCCCCACTGCCTCCAGGCCTGCGGCTCACTTAGGGGAGTGTCTCAGAGGCTGCTCCCTTTCTGGCATCTCCTACTACTGCCAGCTTCTTCAGTCATCCCCACCCCACTCAGGAAAGGGCTGGGCTGTGACATGGCCTCTGCCACACCTGCTGGATGGGAGCCATGCTGTCACAGCTCCAGTGCCAGATGGGACCATGTTGCTTTCCTCCTTCAACCAGATGATGACTCAGATCTTGCTTCCCCAGGGCTGCTCGGAGGAGTAGGGTGATACCACGGAGATCCAGGAGAGTTAACTCTCCATGAGATGAAGTTTGCCCAATGTGAGATGGGAGGCAGAAGGGAGGTGACTATCACACCCTCACCTTTCTTCCAGCTCCTCCCTCCTCCAGCAATGTTCTATATTGCAGAGTTTCTCTCAAGGACAATATCTCACAAGAATGAGTCACTGATCACATTCCCTGGTGGTGCTGTGACCAATGTGGTCCTCACCTTCTTGCATTTCCACCCTCCTCCTTTCTGCCTCCCTTCCTTCACCCTTATTCTTGCTGCTTGGAATTAGGCTCTCTCAGAAAGCAGCAGCATGTCAAGCGTTGCTTCAGATTTTCCCCAGATAACCCAGGTGAAGGCATGGGCATTAAGTTATTTGACTGATTTTTGCAAAAAGTCACCCTCTGGGGAGTTAGAATTATTGCTGGTATTTTTCAGTTGAGTAGACTAGGGGTAAAACAAACTGCCTGAGGCCAAAGCTGCACAGGAGGTGGTAGATCAGGACTCAGTCTGCGTTCTGGCTCCAAATTTGCTGTTTTCCTTACACTTGAATGTAAGTTTCCTTCAAGAGTTATACAACCAAAGAACTATGTCTGCTCCTGTAAAGACAGTATTTAGGGCTGGGGTGGGGTGGGGTGGATGTGAGGGTGTGCACCAATCACTAGAAAGGACATAGAAAACTCTCCCGCAGGAGGGGGATGAATTGAGATGATAGTCCCACGGGCTCCACTTCCTGTCTTTCTGTCCCAAACTTTCACTTTCCACAGGTTCAACATCAAATGTCCATTTTTAGGTTTGTGAGAGTAAAGAGAATATTGTTGCCATGCGTATGAGTTTCCTAGGGCGGTTTAAAGGGACAGAGACGTATTCTCTCAAAGTTCTGGAGGCTACGGGTCCTAAATCAAGGTGTCAGCAGGACCATGCTCCCTCTGGAGGTTCCAGGGGAGAATTTGTTCTCTGCCTCTTCCTGCTTGTGGGGGTTGACAGCAATCTTTTACTTGCCAACCGTATCACGTTTGGCTCAGTTTTCCCATTGCTTTCCTCCTGTGTGTGCTTGCGTGATCTTGCTTTGCCCTTATCTGATAAGAACACTTGGAATGGCATTTAGGATTCTCACATTTAACCCAGGGAAAGCACATCTCAAAATAGTTAATTTAATTACACCAGCAATGACCTTTTTATTCTAAAAAGGTAATATTGACACATTCCAGGGATTAGGACTTGATATACTTGGGTGGCCATTATTCAACTTGCTATGCTCGATAATAGGCTAATTTGCCTGAAGACATCAGTGTGTCCTTAAACAGGCTTAGAAACAGTTCTGAGTGTTCCTCTACATTACATTAGTTGTCTTACCGGCTCGTGCAGGGGAGGAATCCTCTAGGCTGTAGAGGTGGCTGAAGCCAAACTTTCTGCTTATCCAGTGGTGAGCTAACAGGGGCACTGAGAAGAATTTACCCTGCCCCACCCTCTGAGCCCTAGGTAGGGAGGTCTCTTAAGTTGCTTTGATGATGCATGATTCCCCTACTGCTGGGACCATAGAGGATCCCTGGGCTGTATTGCCTTTGTTTGAATTTTCAGTTGCTGTCAATCACCGTGAGCCAATATTTATATTTTGCAGAACTATCTCATGGCAAGTTTTAGAGGAAAGAATCTTTCTAATCACAAATATTTGCAGTACGTGACCTTGTTGCACTTTGGCCAGTGATGTTGAAAAACGGGTCATGTGCAGCCCAGAGGTCCCCTACAGACATGTCTGTTTGAACAGTTTACTGGCAGTACTGTCTTCTTAGGGCTCTTGTGGAGATTACTGAGGTGTTGAAGAAAAAAGAGAACAAACTGTGCCTGAGGGCCAGATGCCATGCAAAGAGAGTCTCAGCAAATGCCAGCTTCCTTCTTTTATTTATTCTTAGGCTGCTTCCTCTCCATTTTCCTCAGGGACTACATCTAATTATATTAATTAGCATATTTTTTTCCTCAAGTTCTCTACCCAACTCCCAACCCTTTGGTTCCAGCAGTTAATATTACTTCTAATTTCTAGAATATTGAGGCACTTGAGTAAATTCCCTTAACTGGGGCCTTCCTCACTCTGTCACCTGCAAACCTACCTTCATGCTCACCCGTTCTCCCTTCTTTCAGTCTTAGAACCATTTAAAGCCACGTCTTGTACTGGCATGCAGAGTTAGCCATTCTAACGTCCTCTAGGTCTTCATTCCATCAATTAGTTCCTTGCTCTCTCTTTTCCAGAGTGGCTCCATTAAAATATAATTAACATGCTATAAAAGTCACCCCCTTAAAGTGTAAAATAATACTTTTAGTACATTAATGACATTTTGAATTCATAATCACTATCCAATTCTAGAATATTTTCATCATTGCAAAAAGAAACTCAGCACCCACTGGCAAATCTCTCTCTATTTCCACTCCCTTCCCACCCTCAACCCCCAGCTTTGGGTAAACACTTGGCTACTGTCTGTCCTTATAGTTTTTCCTATTCTGAACATTTCATATCAGTGAGCTCATACAATAAGCCATCTTTCCTAAGTGACTTCTTTCACTTAACAAAATATTTTCAAGGTTTTATCCATGTTGTATCATACATCAGTATATCATTACTTTTTATGTATAAATAATATTCTACCACATTTTGTTTATTTATCAGTTCATTAACATTTGAGTTGTTTCCACTTTTTGGCTGTTATGAATAATGATTCATGTACAAGTTTTTGTGTGGGCATATGTTTTCTCTTCTCTTTGGCCTATACCTAGGAATGGAACTACCAGGTTATATGTTAATAATACATTTAACATTTTTAGGAGTGATCAAACTTTTCCAATGTCTACACCATTTTACATTCCCACCAACAATGCATAGGGGCTCTAATTTTTCATCATCCTTACCAACATCTATTATTATCTTTTTGATTACACACATCCTAGTGTTGTGAAATGGAATCCTATTGGGTTATTGATTTTCATTTTCCCAATGACTAATGATGTTGTCTTAGTCATTTTGTGCTGCTGTAATAGAATACCAGAGACTGGGTAATTTATAAAGAAAAGTTTCTCACAGTTCTGGAGCCTGGGAAGTCCAAGACTGAGGTGACGTCATCCAGTAAGGGCCTTCTTGCTGTGTCATAACGTGAAAAAAGGCACCACATGGGCAAGAGAAAACAACAGACAGGGCCAAACCATCCCTTATAATGATCCACACTCTTGAAATGCTGAACCACTTCTATGATAATGGCATTAATCCATTCATGAGGGCATTCTCTCATGATCTAATTACCTCTTAAAGATCCCACCCCTCAACATTATTGCATTGAGGATTAAGTTTTCAACACATAAACTTTAGGGGACACATTCAAACCATAGCAGATATTGAACATTGTTTCATGTGATTACTGGCTATTTGCATGTCTTTAGAAAAATATCTATTCAGATGCTTTTTCACTTAAATATTGTGTTATTATTATTATTATTATTATTATTGAGTTGTGTTTTATATCTATGTTCTGGATTCTAGTCATTTACCAGATATGTGATTTTCAAATATTTTCTCTCATTCTGAGGATTATGTTTTTCACTTTCTTGGTTGTCTTTTCACCTTCACATTTTTTGCTTTTACTTTACTGTGCTTTTAAAAGTGCAGAAATTTTTAATCTTGATGAAGTCTAATTTTTTTATTCTGATTGTTGTTGCTTATGCTTTTGGTGTCCTAAGAAACCATTGCCTAATCCAAGAGCACAAAGATTTACTCAGGTTTTCCTCTAAGAGCTTTATAGCTTTTCCTCTTCCATTTAGGTCTGTGATCTGTTTTGAGTTAGCTCTGTACACAGTATAAATTAGTGGTTCAAATTTATTAATTCTTTTTGCATGTGGATATCTAGTTGTCCCAGTACCAGTTGCTGTAAAGATTTTTTCCCCTTATTAAATGGTCCTAATACCTTTGTCAAAAATCAATTAAACATGAAGATGAGGACTTATTTCTAGATTCTCAATTTTATTCCATTGATATGTAAGTCTAGTTTATTATAGTACATCCTGTCTTGATTACCGTGCCTTTGTAGTAAGTTTTGAAGTCAAGACATGTGAGTCCTCTAATTTTTTTAAAGATTGTTTTACTTATTCTGGGTAATTTGCATTCCTTATGAATTTCAGGATCAACTGCCAATTTCTGCAAAAAGGCTAGCTGAGATTCTGAAGTGGATTGCATTGGATCTGTAATTCAGTTTGGGGAGGATTGTCATTTTAATATTTTGTCTTTTGATCCATGAACATAGAATGTCTTTTCATTACTTTAGATCTTCTTTAATTTCTTTTAATGATGTTTTGTAATTTTCATTGTGCAAGTCTTGTCTTAGTTTTGTTAAATTTATTCTTAAGAATTTTATTATTTTTGATGTAAATAAAATTATTTTCTTAATTTTGTTTTTAATTTTTCATTAATTATATATAGAAATAGAATTTATTTTTGTATGATTTTGTATCCTGCTGCCTTGCTGAACTTGGTATTAGTTCTAATAAGTTTTTGTGGGTTACTTAGGATTTTGTATATACAAGATTATGTCATTTGTGAATAGATAGTTTTACCTTTTCCTTTTCAATATGAATATGTTTCATTTATTTTTCTTACCTAATTGTTCTAGCTAAAACCTCTAGCACAGTACTGAATAGAAATGGTGAATGGACATCCTTGACTTGTTTATCATTTTAGAAAGGAAATTTTCAGTCTTGATCATTAAGTATGATGCTAGCTGAGGGTATTTATAGATGCCCTTTATCAGACTGAGTAAGTAATCTTTTATTTCTGGTGCATTGAGTGTCTTTATCATGAAATGGTGTTAGATTTTGGCAAAGGTTTTTCTGTGTATATTGAAATGGTAATTTGTTTCTTTATTCTATTAATACAACTTTTTTTTGGGAGGGGGTATAGGGACGGAGTTTCGCTCTTGTTGCCCAGGCTGGAGTGCAGTGGTACAATCTCAACTCAATGCAACCTCCATCTCCCGGGTTCAAGCAATTATCCTGCCTCAGCCTCCTGAGTAGCTGGACTGCAGGTGTGTGCCACCACGCCTGGCTAATTTTTTGTATTTTCAGTCGAGATGGGATTTAGCCATGTTGGGCAGGCTGGTTTTGAACCCTTGACCTCAATTGTTGTGCCCACCTCAGTCTCCCAAAGTGCTGAGATTACAGGTGTGAGCCACCGCGCCCAGCCAAAACAACTTTCATGTGCTGACCCAACCTTGCATTCCTGGGATTAATCCCATTTGGTCATGATACATAATCCTTTTTATATGTTCCTGGAGTCTCTCTCTTATATCTTTAATATTTTTTCTGGACTGATTCCTTTCCTTTAGCTAATAAGCA
This sequence comes from Macaca thibetana thibetana, assembly GCF_024542745.1. Taxonomy (NCBI): domain Eukaryota; kingdom Metazoa; phylum Chordata; class Mammalia; order Primates; family Cercopithecidae; genus Macaca; species Macaca thibetana. The sequence continues at coordinate 10,244,011 of NC_065579.1, forward strand.
TGCTTACATTTCTTTCAAAGCAATAGAGAAACAAACTTACTCTTGGGCCCAAGCAACTTTTTTCTTTTCTTCCATTTTATTCTAATTTTGGAAAGGATTACCCTCTTTTTAACCTAACACCAATTCATCACTTAACCATAACGAAAGCTGCTTTCATTGAGATATGAAGGACATTCCAACTGCCAAAGTCCATGAACACTTTTCAGCCCTTACTTTATGGAACTTTAGCAGCATTCTACAGTTTTTCACTTCCTTCTCTTTGGAAATATTCAAACACTTGGAGTTTTTTTGTATCTTTTTTATTATGGTTTCTTGTTCTTCTCTGGGATCACTTCTTCCCCTGATTATCAAATACTGCTGCCCCTTAAGGTTTTGTCTTTGGTGCACATTTCTTCTCATTTTATAGGAAAATCTTGTAGACTCTCATAGTTTTTACTATTATCTGTATACTGATGAATACAAAATTGTTATATTTTCTTATATTCAGCAAGGTATATCCAATCACATTCTAGACATCTCCCCTTGAAAGCCCTACAGGGTTGTCAAATTCAAGAACTCAAAACAAAACTTTGTAGCTTCCTTATACTGCCCAGCCTGTTCTTCAGACACAAACATTTGAAATTTAGGTACATTTAAACAGCTTCGTAGATAAGCTGAGAATTGCCATAGCTTACTAAGACAAGTCGCCTTTTCATTGGTGTGAAATGTTGTAGAAAGAGATAATTTAACATTTCCTATCCTCAGAAAGCTTTTAGTCTTAAGCAAAAGACAGAAATAGACCTGGATGACTATATTCCAAGGCAATAGCAAAAAAAAAAAAAAAAAAAAAAAAAAAAAAGAATTATAATAGAAACTCAAAGGTGGATGAGTTTGATTCTTCCAGGGCAGGTGGCACACGGGAATGTAGAGGCTTCATAGAGGGGTGACTTCTGAACTGGGACAGGAAGGTGAGTGGGACTTAGACAGATGGGGCAGGGTGGTGGTGAATTGGCTGAGCTGTTATGGGGGATAAGGCCAGTGTGCAAGGAGGAGCATATGGTTTGGTGTGTCTGGTAGGAGATAGGAGGAACATAGCAGGTGTCGAGGTAAAGGCCAGAATTTGAAGCTCCTTGAATGCCACCAAGGGAAATTTGAGATGCATTCTGTAGACAGGAATAACTAATTAAAGCTGTTAATCATGGTAGGGACAGGGTCAGAGTCACATTTTAGGAACATTCAAGGAGTACTATTCATCTAATGTTCGCATGCATTGTTTTTAAGTTTTTTTCCTAGGCACCTCAGAGTAAGTGAAGGGGAAAAGGTCTTGGAAGAGCACTGTCATCGTTTCTGTTTTGGAGGCTGTGATTCTTATAATTGAAAATAAGAAGACAATGAAGCAGCATTGGATATTAACTTGTCAAAGTTCAGCCATCTTTGCCAGAGGCGTCTTCCTCCCACACCCCTACGGTATTGTCCTTTACCAAAACTGAAATATGTGTCACTGTGTCCTGGAGGCAGAATGAAAATATATACATTAAGCAAACAGGAAGAAACACATGAAGAAAAACCCACCAACAGTTATACGTGGCAGGTGTACAGACTCTTCCCCACTCAACAGCACTCCCCAGCATGACATCCTGTAATGTTGCCAGCGCATGGGTAAAGAGGGGTTTTCTCGGGGTACAGAACACAAAATTCTTTTTTAACATATTTTATCACCTGCCCCCCCTTCCCTGAAGACTCTTCTCTTCCCCAGTAGGAAGCAATCTGTCCATTCCCTGCTTTCACATGACTCGTAAAGTTCTTGTGGCATTTGTTCCCAGGCTGCCTGTGAAATCCTGAGGACAGACTGTATTGTCTTTTGCTGTATTCTTCATGGTATCCAGAAGAGAACCTGGTGTCCAGGCTCCTTTGAGCAGTAACCTGCAGAATCTGCCCAGCCTGGGGAAATGTAAGGAACAATATTTTGAAGAGTGTGAAGAAAATATTCAAACTTCTATTTATGCCTATTTTTTTAACTCCAAATAAGAACAAAATTAACCCTTATTATTCTTTATAGATTTACAGGAGTGTATAAACATAAATATAAAAATATAAATAAATGTATTGAGGTGAATGCGCAAATTTTCTTATTGGTGGAGTTTGATTAAAAAAATGTTTTGAGACCATTGCTCTAGTGCTGAATTAATAATTGCTGCTTGAAATGTTTAGTGACTCCAAAGGGTTTAGCTTTAAATAGGAAAAGTTATTGCCCAAGACAAATGTAGATCATTCATTTATTCTTGCCAACAAACAAACACGAATATTAAATAGTGTCTTTTTTTTTTTTTTTTTTTTTTTTTTTGAGACGGAGTTTCACTTTTGTTGCCCAGGCTGAAGTGCAATAGCGCGATCTCGGCTCACTGCAACCTCCGCCTCCCAGGTTCAAGAGATTCTCCTGCCTCGGCCTCCCGAGTAGCTGGAACTACAGGCATGCACCACCACGCCCGGCTGATTTTGTATTTTTAGTAGAGACAGGGTTTCTCCATGTTGATCAGGCTGGACTCCAACTCCTGACCTCAGGTGATTCTCCCACCCCGGCCTCCCAAAGTGCTGGGATTACAGGTGTGAGTCGCTGCGCCTGGCTAAACAGTGTCTTCTACGCGCCAGGCATTGTGCTGGGCTCTGAGGGTTGTTTGTTTAAAGATGGCGCCTCTGATACCGACATGTGGGAGGGCTTTGAGGAAGTTTTAACCCTACCTAACACGATAGCAGAATGTGAGTGAGCAGCATACAGTGAAATGGGCACTCTTATTGCCTCCTGGGGACAGGGAGCTGGGATTTCGGTAGAACTTTTCTGGAGGACCTTTTGACAAACATACTGAAGACTTTTTAAAAGTTCACACTTTTGACCCAGCAAGTTTGCTTCCAAACATTTTCTAAAGCATACTTAAGAATTTATGCAGATATTTATCTGCAAGAATGATTATCATATCATTTCTAAAACTGAAAAATCAGAAACAACCCAAATGCTCAACAACATGGTATTCCTTATGTACTATGCGTTCTATCCATTCAACGGAACACAATCCAGCCATTAAAACTTGATATGGAGATGCATAGTTCATCACATTGAAAGTTATTTACAGCATTTTAAAACTAAAATTGGTTATACACTATTATATAATACAAAACGATTCTATTAATATTTATCCATATGGAAAAAGATTAATATTTATCCATATGGAAAAATGAAATCTGCTGAGACTTTTAGTTTTAAAATTGACATGCTATAAAGTACAGTTTTTTGAGTATAAGCTATGCATAGATTTATATGACCACCACAACAATCAGGACAGACAGTTCCGTCACCTCAACAAAACCTTGTGCTGTTCTTTGGAATCATAGTCTCCCTTTACTTCTAAGCCCTAGCAACCACTAATATGTTCTCTGTTGCAATAATTTTGCCTTATCTGGAGTGTCATATAAATGGGTTCATACAGTACATAACTTTTAAAATCTGACTTCTTTCACTCAGTATAATGCCTTTGAGATATGTGTAGTAACAGTTTTTATTTTTGCTGAAAAGTATTCCATTATATGACTGTGCCATAGTTGCTTATTCAAAAAAACATGTGAGCTGTTTCCACTTTGTAGGTATTATGAATAGAGGTGCTATAAACATTTGTGTAAAGGTTTTTGTGTAAACATGTTTTGCCAGGTCATATAGTAAATGTATATTTACTTTATAAGAACCTACCAAACTGTTTTACAGAGTACTTCACCTTTTTTCCTTACCCACCAGGAATGCATAAGAATATCAATGCTCTTCATTCTTGTTAGTACTTGGTACTGTCAGTTTAAAAAACTTTTTATTTTAGCCCTTCCAATAGGTATATAGTATGGCTGGGCACAGTGGCTCATGCCTGTAATCCTAGCACTTTGGGAGGCTGAGGCAGGCAGATCACTTGAGGACAGGATTCAAGACCAGCGTGGCCAACATAGTGAAACCCCATCTCTATTCAAAATACAAAAATTTAACCAGGCGTGGTGGTGCACACCTGTAATCCCAGCTACTCAGGAGGCTGAGGCATGAGAATTGCTTGAACCCAAGAGGTGGAGGTTGCAGTGCGCCAAGATCAAGCCACTGCACTCCGACCTGGGTGACAAAGCGAGACTCTGTCTCAAATAAAATGAAAACAAAAACAATAGATATGTAATGATACCTAATTGTGATTTTAATTTTCATTTCCTAATGGCTAGTGATGTTGTGCATTTCCTTATGTGCTTATTTGCCATCTGTATATCATCTACAATGTAGTGTCTATTCCTTCTCTTGCATATTTTGAAAAATTGGATTGCATGTTTTACTGTTGAGTTTTGAGAGTTCTTTATATATTCCAGATATAAGTCCTTTGTTAGAGATGTGATTTGCAACTATTTTCTTCCAGTCTTTACCTTATTTTTTCATTGTCTTAATAGTATCTTTCCTAGAGAAAAGACTTTTTAATTTTGATAAAGTTCAATCAACTCATTTTTAAAAATTTTACTATTGTATTTTTAATGTCATATCAAAGGGGTCTCTGCTTAGCCCTAGGTCATAAAGATTTCTCCTATTTCTTCTACTAAACATTTTATAGCTTTACATTTTATATTTAAATCTGTGATCTGTTTTGAGTTAGTTTAATTTTTTATAAGGTGTGATGTTTAGGTTGAGGTGGTTCACATATTAGCATATACAGATACATATGTTCCAGCATAAGTTTTTGAAAATAAACTAAATTGCCTTTGTGTCTGTAAGAAATTAATTGGTCATATGCATATAAGTGTATTTCTGGAGTCTTTATTCTTTCTCAATGATCTATGTGTCTATTTGCTAATACCATACTTTCTGTTTACTGTATAACAGGCTGTGAAATCAGGCAGGGAGGCAGGGCCAATCCTCCAACTTTATTCTTTTTCAGACTTGTTTTGATTTTTCTAGTTCCTTGTCTTTCCATATAAACTTTAGAATCAGTTTCTTTACATATTAAAAAAATCTTTCTAGGAATTTTGATTGGAATTTTACTAACTCTATTTATCAATTCATAAATAATTGACTTCTTGACTGTACCCAGTCTTCCAATCCATAAACATGGTATGTCTTTCCAGTTGCACTCACACTTTCACAAAGTTTATGATTGTTTTCTTTTTGCTTATTTACTTACTTCGAAAGCCTATTTTTAAAATTTATTGTTTATAAGTTTCCAAGGCACTTTGGGAAAAAAAGAAAAAAAATAAACTTTTTGTTATATTTAACTTAAAATTTGAAGGGCCTTTCAGTAGACAATGGAAAGGGCAGATCAGGAGAGTAGTGGAACTGGAAATTAGAGATGCCCACCATGATGGTCTGAGGACAGACCAAGATGCTAGTGAGGTGAGAAATTCCAGTGAATAGATGTGGCATGTAGAGAGTATGATAAGAAGTGGCTTTGGTCAGGATCATGGAGGACCAGGGAAAGGTAAAGGTTTTGGCAGAAAAAGTCTTCCAATAGTGAGACAAAGCTACATGTTAATTTGGGCAGGGTCTGAGTAGCATAAGAAGTCAGTCCTAGTTACTTGAATTTAGGAAGATGATGTCCACTGTCTATGCGAATGGACATAGCTAACAAGGTCTCCAGGCTGAGTCATAAGTGCTCCAGATACTCAAGCTGGAGTGCACATGGCTTCTATGGGGAGAAACAAAGCAGTGATCCAAATTTGGACTGAACATCATCATGGGAGGATTGGCCAGATACAATGAATTCTGAATCTTTTGAGAGTCTGGACTAAAGCCTCTGAAATTCTACTTGGCTAATTCTTGAATTAGTCCTAGGAATGACAGTTTTGAGCCCAAAGGTGGATTTCAAACGGGCTCAGTTGTGAGAAGAGGAATGTTTGGGTAGAAAGTCTGTTGAAGCGTTACTCATTTGCTCACTCATTTACCCAACATTTACTATATGAAAAGCCTTCTTACTGTTACTGCTAACATCCACGGTAATGCTACTTGTGGAATGAGCAGACAGTATGCCTACACACGCTTGAACACACCCACCCATTCACACATGCGTGTGCTCATGTACACATGCATGGGTGGCTGCACAGGAGGAATGGCAAGTTTGGCAAAATGCCAGCTGGGAAACCCACGGTGATACTGAGCCTCAGGCGCTGGGAGCCCCACGGATCAGTTCACAAGGTAGGCGCTAACATCAAAGAATGGCAAGATTGTTTCAAAACTGGGACAAAGGGTAGTTATAACCCTGAGGCCTCATGATGCCAGAGAATAGGTTGATGCATTTGCTTGCAATTAAAAAAAATTCTAAGTAGTGTTTGAATACCTGGGCATAAGAACAAAATGAATTGGCCAAAGACCTATTAAAAATATTAAGTAGTTCTTAATTTAGCTAGCAGCATGCGTTGGGCTATGGTTTTTTCCAACAAAAGGGATCAGCACCTTTTCTTCAGCATGTAAGAGCAAAAAGACAGCAAGTCTTTTGAACTTGAACTTGCTTATTATAAGCTCTTATCAAAAATCATCACTCTCTGTGTATTGATTTCTAGCCAACAATTAACCAGTTATGACCTTAGAGCCTTGATAATAGCTGGGGAACTCACTCAACAGAGGGAAACCTGCTTGTTTATGAGCAAGGCAGGTGTTTATGGACCCCTTCAGCCTTGAGTGAGTATTTTTCCATCCAGGAGGCACAAGAAGTCACAAATACAGAGCTTCAGCGGATCCTTGTCCGTGAGCTTAGGCTGGCTATCTGGAGAGGTGAGAAGGTCTAGACCTGACTGCAAAGGGCTTAACATCAAAATTGTGAGATCAGCCACCTGCTTTAGAGGGTTGCAACTTAATGCCTCTGTTCCCACATAATAGGATTGCTGATAATAACGTCATTTACTCATACATACTTTACACTTTACAAAATGTTTTTTACAATCATCTTATCATGACAAATTTTCCTGTATGATTCCATTTGCATAAGTTCAAAACTAAACACAAGTAAACTGTACTGTTAATGCAAACTTAGGTGGTAAAACTATATAGCAAATCAAGGAAATGATTACAATAACATCAGGAGAGTGGTGACTACAGGGCAAGAAAGGCAGTGTGATTGGGAAGCGGCACATCCGTCCTTCTGAGGTGCTGGCTATGTTCTGTTTCTTCACTTGGGTGGAGCTTACACTGGGACTTACATTGCAATAATATGTTAAACTGTACATTTATGACTTACGCACTTTGTGCGTCAGTGTACGTTTTATTTCACATATGTCAAATAAACACACAAACAACAAACATAAAGACAAAAAGAAAAAGAAAATCAGTTTCATCAGTGTCATTCTAACCAAGACTGGTTATTAGTTATTGTGATTCTTGTCTAGAGATGACTTAAAGCTATGTGCTATATAATATATGCCTGCTTTGGTGGTATTTTAGGTAAATACACATTGAGCTTTCATATCCCTTATTTTTTTTTTAAATTGATATATCTATATAGTTCCAGTCTGGGAGCCCAGCGGAAGGACTAAGAGACTTGCTCAAGTCACCTGGTAGTTAGTATTAGAATTTGGACTTGATTGTAGTTGTTTTGACTCCACATCTAATGCTCTTGGGTGGCAATACTCATATTCTCTTTCCATCTTTAAAAACTCCACACATCTTTTTATTTCAAGGAAACTGAACTGAGTATCTTGGCTAATTGTAGAGTTGTTCACTGTTTTTCAAACTTGCTTAAAAAGATGGAGTATGTTTGGCTCTGTAGTAGTTAGAAATGCCAAAAAAAGGTTTGGTTCACTTAGCATTGTGGATTGAGCCAGTAGGAAAATGCGCCTGATTTCCTCGTAACAATAGCACCTTTAGAAATTAGAATCTTTTACATATAAGATTAAATCTCATCATAATATTTTTGTACAGCAAATATATTGTGTTCACCATAAAACATTTAGAGAAATTCAGAAGAGATACAGAAGGAAATAAAAACCACCCATAATCCCAACCTTCAGAGGTAAGGACTGCTAAAATTTGATATGTCTTTAATCTGTTTATATGAGGGTTTGCCAAATTGGTATCCTGAAAATACTGTTTCAAAACTTGCTTCTTTAGCTTAATAGTATATTATGAATACTTTTTCATATTAATAATTTTTCTGTAACACAATTTTTAGGTGCCGTACAATATAACATTGTATAAATGAATGTATCTTTTTTTAAAGCCAGTTTTCTTTTGTTGGCTGTTTGTTTTCTTCCAATTGCTTCTATTATAAATACTATTGCAATAAACATCTTTGTAAATAAATCTTTGCACATACCCGGTATTATCTCCTTAGAATAAATTCCTACAAGTGAAATCATTGGGTCTGGGTCAAAGAATATGCACCCTTTAAAGGCTTTTGATAATATTTGCCAAATTGCATTTCCGAAATATTACCTCAGTTTATACTCCCACAAGGAGTATATAAAAGTGTTTCCCCAGCCATGGCAATACCAGATATTTTAACTTAAATTAAAAAAAAATATTATTATAGTATGGTTGAAACTTTTCACTTTTTTTTTTTTTTTGGTTTGTTTTAGCCCTCAAGTTTGCCTGGATTTCTTTAGTCTTTCAAGTAAAATTGTATGTTCTCTCTCCTGTTGTAGTCCTAATGGTCAAATATGAATTGTAGAACTCAGAAGTCTCACAGGTATGCACATATTTTAAAATTTCCACTTAAAACACGAAGAGAATCCACTACTAAAAAGGAAGATAGTAGATTTGGCCTGTGTTAACATTGCCATTCTCAACTGAATTGCTTATTTCCCTTAACTAATGCCCCATTAAGGCATTCTAAGCACACTCATGTATTGTTAAATTACCTAACCATCATTCATAGAAATGGGAAATCAAATGAGTCCAGTGTATCAATTTGCCAAATTCAGCAAACTCCTGAGCAATCTGCTTTCAAGACCCTGTGGGGGACAGCAGTCACGAATGGGTTAGAGAGCCCATTAGCTTATGAAAAGGGCTGTCGACACAATGGTCATCTATTTGCCTGTGTTTCACTGACAGATTTTTCTGAGCTAATGGTGAGAGAAAGCTATTTCCAACATTCATACTCAGACGCTCAGCAGCATAATGGCAGGTTCAATCCCAATAAAGCAAAATAAAACCAATATTACTATGATGCAAATCTTTCTAAAATGGAAAGAATGTTAGGCCCCAGGTGGAATTCCATTTCTTTAAAATATTTTTTTTTGATATTATAAAATCCTAACACAACAAAATAATTGGGACAATGTCTTGGCCTGCATTCTATTGGGATTTGACTTATTAGTGATAGCTTGATTAACAAGGCTTCTGGAAAGAATCTCTGTTGATTAAAACATCAGCCTAGGGGAAGGAAGTTTGGGAGAAGTATGGACTTGTTTCTTGTTATTCCCAAACTCTGGAGGGTAGAACTGAGAAGGCAAGTGTGTGAAAGTGACAGAGGGTCTGACTTTAGGTGGCCTTAAGAAATACATTTCTAACAATCAGGTTGGTCTGAGAAAGTATGCTTTGTGAGGTAGGAAGCATCCCTTTTCCTTAAGGGAGGACTACTTAGGAATGCAGTTCCTTTATCATGGGGTCTGGAGTCTGTGATTTCAGGTGGGAATCACATGAATGTAGTTTGGTAGGTTACTCCACCAAAATGGCTGTGAGTTCAGCAAACAAGAAACATGAGAAATGCCCAGTTAATAATTTTCAAATGGCTTTTTTTTTTTTTTTTTTTTTTGAGATGGAGTCTCACTCTGTTGCCCAGACTGGAGTGTAGTGGCACCATCATGGCTCACTGCAACCTTCACCTACTGGGTTCAAGTGATTCTCCTGTCTCAGTCTCCCACGTAGCTAGGACTACAGGCATGAGCCATCATGACCGGCTAATATTTTTATTTTTAATAGAGATGGGGTTTCACCATACTGGTCAGGGTGGTGTCACACTCCTGACCTCAAGTGATCTGCCCACCTTGGCCTCCCAAAATGCTGGGATTACAGGTGTGAGCCACTGTACCCTGCCAAATGGCTTGTTTTTGAATAGTATACTGGTCACAGACAGATCACAAGGGTAAGGGGCCATCATAAGTTGGGTTAGGCTTAGTGTTAGGGTAGATTATTCTCACCCAATCTCAGAGACACCTAGTTCTTTCTCTCAGAAACTTCACTGATGGACGAGTGGTTCTCCCGGGCAGGTCCCTTTCAATCAGTGACTTAAGGGTCCAGTCTAGGTTGATTTTGCATCTCCACTGTCTCGACATATGACTTCTCCATGACAGGGGAAGAGGCAGGATGGGAGACTCACTTCCCTCTTCTTTGCTTCCACTTAGGTCACTTCTACTTACAGTCTACTGGTCAGAATCAGTTACGTGACTCATTCTAGCAGCAAAGGAGAGCGGGAAGTACAGCCCTCCCATGTACCCAGGAAAAAAAGAGGTAAAATAGGTCTTATGAAGCATTATTTTTGCCAAGGTGCTCAGAGGTTTTCTTTATGTTTATATTCTACCCCAGTGAAAAACGTCTGAACTTTACCTCATTGTAACACAAATTGTACATGGCTTGTGCTTACTACATAGTATCATAGACAACAGATTTTATGTAGTTTGGGCAGTATTTTACTTATTCCACATTTGTAAAAAGTGTTTTCTGTTTTGTTTTGTTTTGTTTGTTTGTTTTCGAGACAGAGCTTTGCTCTATCGCCCAGGCTGGAGTGCAGTGGGACGATCTCGGCTCACTGCAATCTCCGCCTCCCGGATTCAAGCGATTCTCCTGCCTCAGTCTCCTGAGTAGCTGGAATTACAGGCATGTGTCACCATGCCTGGCTAATTTTTTGTATTTTTAGTAGAGGCAGGGTTTCGCCATGTTAGCCAGGCTGGTCTGGAACTCTTGACTTCAGGTGATCTGTTTGCCTCCGCCTCCCACAGTGCTGGGATTACAGGTGTGAGCCACCACGGCTGGCCAAAGGCGTGTTTTGTGCAGGAAGTTGGGGGTATGTACTCTACCTGTGCGTTCATGTCCTCTCTCCTGCCGCTGTGTTTATCTGGGGAGGAGTTATCAAAGATGGCTTCTGAGTCTCCAGTCCAGTTAAAACATTTTTCTGACTTTAAGTTCTGGATTCCTTAGTGCTGGGCCCTCTGAACACTGGCTGTTGAGAAAGAGAGGTGTATTCGTTTGCTAGGGCCGTTGTAACAAAGTACTGCAAGCTGGGTGACCTAAACAAAGGAAATGTATCATCTCACAGTTCTGGAGGCCAGAAGTCTGAGACCAAGGTGTCAGCAGGATTGCTTCCTTCTGAGAGCTGGGAAGGAGAACCTGCTCCAGGCTTTTCTTCCAGCTCCAGGCTTTCCTTCCAGCTCTTGGTGGTTTGCTGATACGCTTTGGTGTTTCTTGGCTTGAAGAAGCATCGCTCTGATCTTGCCTTCATCTTCACATGGCATTCTCCCTGTGTGGGTGTTCCTCTCAGTGTCGACATTTCTCCTTTTTATAAGGACACCAGATGTATTAGAAGAGAGTTCACCCTAACCATCTCATTTTAACTTGATTATCTCTGTAAAGATCCGGTCTCTAAGAAATATCACATTCTGAGGTCCTGGGGGTTAGAACTTCAGCATCTTTTTCTTGGGGGTGGGGAAGGGAATGACGACACAATTCAGCCCATAACAAGGAGAAAACTCTTCTTCTGAGCACAGACTTCTGACCAGCAGCTCAGGCTGGGCATGACTCCCGCGTGCTCCCACACCTGCTTGCCTGCCAGTGGTATTTTGCTCTGGCTGCCACTCAGAGCCATGGCTAGTCCAGGACATGCGGGTGGTGCTGGTGAAGCAGACTGTCCATAGACTTTAAGAGGCAAGGAAGGCTGGCCCCTGTTCTGACCCCAAAGCCAGGGAATGAATGACTAGCGGTTTGACCATAGTGAGCTAGTGAGTTACAATGGGGAAAAGAATCCTAGTCACCACTGTCTGCCACAGTGAAGTTCCCCTGACAAATGCTTACGAGGATCTCTTCTCTCTGGCGACAGACATGGAGTCAGGCATCCTGGCAGGTATGATAGGGCAGCAGGGAAAAGTCTTAGACAAGGAGGTAAGAGACCTGAGTTTATACCTCCTGTATTTCCTTTTTGAGCTTCTGTGCTTTAATCTATAAAAAGGCTGGGGTTGGTAAACTCTGAAGTTCTTGCCTGCTTTCAGCCTCTGTTAGATAGTTGGTGACACTAAAAATGACAAAGGCATCATAATACAAGAACTCATGACTGAAAGGGTCTATATGCGTTTCTGGGCCCCTAATCTCCTAATCCAGCATGACTTTGGTACAGGGAAAAGAGGATCACAAACTGTGGTTTATGTGCTGAGGGTCTCACTCTGGCAGACATGCTTGAATTCAGTTGCTATCTATATCTGTATCTATCTATATTGATGTATCTATCTCAATCTCTATCTCTCTCCCTCACACACACAGTTTTGTTTTTGGCTGGGGGAGGAAGATATTTTTAATAGCAGGTTTTTTATTCTCTCTCTCTTTTTTTTTTTTTCCTGGAAAAAGATGAAATCATCCGTTTATTCTGGACCAATTATAAGCACTAGAAAGCGCAGGAGGAACAGAAAGCTTCATCACAAATAAATACACACTGTGGGAGGGGGGAAAGGAGGAAACTGTTATTGATTGGCCTTGTAAAATCTGCTGCTGAATCGATAGCAATTTCTGGAAATGCCAGACATTTATTTTGTGCGGCTTGAACAGTGGAGATAATAATAAACGTACTTATGAAGTGAGTCTCTTGACACTATTTCCTAGAGCCCCTTATAATAACACACATACATAATGGGTACTATAACTGTACAAGCCATAGTGAATATACTTCAGATTTAAACCCCCAAGCTGAGTTGCCCTCTGCTAACCTCTCTTCTGTGCTGGATATAGCACCTGAATATCTTCTCTATTAAAGAAACACAGACAATTCATCTGCACCAAGAGATAAGAGATGTGTCCTCCTCAGTTGTGGAAAGACAGGCTGAGGATTGCCCTAAAGATCAGGAAAGAAAATCAGATGCTGAAATTACCTGACCCTGCCTGGCCACTCTGAATTTGTGGACCTGTCCGCTCACCTGCGCCTCTCTCAGAGCTCCAGTCATCATTTCTTTCTAACAATGGGCAACTTACCTTATGTGGATGCTGTCTCATCCCCACCCATCTTTCATCCTCAGCTAGTCTCCTTTCCCCCTGGCATAATATATTCCCTCTGTAGGCATATTTGGCAATCTTGCCAGGGCCACTGGCCTGAGAAAAGACTCAGGGGTGTTTTGGCAAAAGGGACATCGTTCAATGTGGTTGAGCATAGTACAAATAGCTACCATCTATTGAGCACCTATTACGTGCTATATAATTTATTCACTACATTGCTTATTCCTCATGACAGCCCCTTGAGTTATAATTTTAAATCAAGTTTTTAATGAAACTGAGGCTCCTCAAGGTAAAATATGTTACCCAAGATCATTAAGCTATTAGGAGACTGAGCTGGAGTTGAGCTCAGATCTAACTTAGAGACTATATTTTTCCCATCCTTCTTTTACCTGCTTAGATGTAACTGGGATGGTGAGAAGTAAAGCTATATACCGTGAGTGCCTGGTGAAGGTATCTGGACATTATTACTGTGCCATAAGGAAGAGATGAAGGTTTCTTTGAAAACATAGATGGTGCACAGTTCAGTTTTAGGGAGATGATTTTGGTGTTTGTGTTTAGCATGGACTGATGCAGAGAAACATGCAGACTGGGAGATTATGTAGAAAGATACTACAGCAGACATGCTGGAGAGAAAAGAAGCTCAGACAAGGAGCGGAGGCAGAATCATCAAGGAGTGGCTCTTGACAATTACAAGAATGGAAAACTTTCCCTCTTCTCCCCTCTTGTTCTCATCCCTACCTCTTCCTCCCTTCCTAGCCACTTTACCTTCTCCTATTTTGTGACAGTGGGAGGGCCCTTGGAAAACATTCATTCCCAGGATAGATCTCTCAATGCAAAGCCAGTCTCAAGGATATTGTTGGATATAGATATGTTCTGAGCTAAGAATAGATGAAGAAGATCACTTTTCCACCCTGCTTTTAAAATATATGCCCCTTTAGGTTGGCACTGCTAAGAAGAATTTGAACTACTAATTTGGATGATGGGAGGTGTTATTTCCATAAATCAGCAGATTTCTGGATCTCTGTCTACGTCCCATCTTTTTCACATCAACCTGTAGTCTTACAAGACCGTCATGGTTTTGAAAGTCACAAAAAGTCTTTCCCTAGAGATCTGGCTTGGTACTGAGAGTAATGCTTTCCCTCCAATTACTCAAGAAACCAGCTCTCTTTAGATGCTAAGTCAATCCTTGTCTCAAGAACCAGTCCTAGAAAACAGCTCCCTAAATACTTGAAGATGCAAAGTCAATTAGACTTTTTGGATGGACTATCATGTAGGGAACCATGTGAGTTATTGAGTTAATTCTTCAGATGTTCTTTGTGCATGTATTTTGTGTCATGGCCTGTGCCAAAGCCTGTGGAGAAGGCCAAGAGGAATCATACAGGGCTTCATCCCTCAAGGATCTTATAATTTAGTAATGGAAATAAGTTTATATTCACATGTAACTTCTACACAGCCTATAGGCAGTCCACATCACAGAAGTGCCACAGACAACATAGGTCATAATTCTAAGGGAAGTAGAAAAGATAGGTTGTAGTTTTTAAATGACCCTTAAATGGGAAGGAAAAAATTTGCATTTTTGGAGAGTATCTGAAGTATACCGAATAACAATAGCAAGTTGAGGCAGCAAGAAACCATGAAGAGTTTACAGGGAATTCCGACAGAAGTCCAATTCACTGAGATTCTGGTCCTGTGGAAGGGAAGAGCAAAAGATTAAAGAGGTAGGTAAAAGTTACATAACGAAGACTTTAAACACAAGTCAGATACGTTTATGTATTATTCCAGAGGCCATAATGAGGATTCATGAGAGTTCTGCAAAAAGGAAAATGGCATGGTCTCTCAGTATTTTAAAGAGGTTATGACACCTTATCTGCAAGGTTGAGACACTGGGGTAAGAAATCCAGTTTTAACACCATTTCAAAAGTTCAGTGGAGACTTTCATTTCTGGAAAGATCAAGTAGACACACTTTTCTCTCTTCCCCCTGCTGAGTGCAACTAAAATCCTTGGCTGTTCTACACAAAACAAACATAAGAATATTCTGATAGGTAGAAGAGAGGAGGCAGGCTAGCTAGGGGTTCAAAACCCAAGGAACAACATAACAATGAGTTCCCCCAGTTTTCTTGTATCTCTTATATTCCAGACTTGGAGCTGTAGCCAGTACCTGGAAGTGCCTATGGGTACAGACAGAAAAGCCTCAACAAAAGCCTGCTGTCTTTAACCAAAGGATCAGGAAAGGGAAAGCATAGCAAGACCGAAAATTTTTAGATGACAGCCATTCTATCTCAAGCAAACAACACAAAGCCCTGTGATCTGTCTCTCACTCATGCCAGCAAAAGCCAAATGGAAAACTTAGACTTCTGCCCTCACCAGGCTGTACTGATGTGCACCCAAACTCTTCCCTGCACTAAGGTGATATTAGAAAAAGCCAAGTAAGGGGCTAGAATTTTCCTCCCTGCGGACTGGTAATCAAACACCCTCCCTCACCATCATTGTGTAAGTGGAGACCACGTGGATAGCCCAGGCTCCCACTTCCACCCAGCAGTAATGAGGCACCTGTCTCCTCCCCACGGAGATGGTGGGAAAGTCAGCCTGGTGGAGAGTTGGAGCTTACCACCTTCTTTTTGGTGTCAATGGAGACCATATGGGAAACAGTAATGAGGCATTCCTGCTCCTACTAGCCAGGAGGTATCAGTGCAGGCCTATTGAGAGCCAGGATTTCCCCTCTTGCCCAGCAGTAATCATAAGCCACCACCCTCACTTGTAAACTGAGGCTGAGTGTAGAACTTGGATTTTTACTTCCACCTGGAAGTAATGAAGTGACACCCCTTTGTCTGAAAGAATAGTGTCAAAAGAAAAAAAAAGCCAGCTGAAAACTTCTCAGATTTGGCAAAAGACAGATTCACAAAACTGGCTAAGCCTCAAAGGGAATAAACTAAGAAATTCATACCAAGACATATCATAGTTAAACTTCTGAAAACTAAAGACAAAGAAAATCATTTGATAGCAGCAAGAGAAAAATGATACCTAACCTACAGGAGAAAAGCAATGTAAAAGATGCAGATTTCTCATCAGACACCACGTAGGCTAGAAGGAAGTAGCATAATCTTTTTCAAGTTTTGAAAGAAAACAACTGTCAATCCAAAATCCTATATCCTTTAGGAATGAAGGGGAAATCAAGACATTCTAAAATGAAGAAAAACTAAGAGGATTTGTCACCAGCAGAGTGTCCCTAAAAGAATAATGAATGGATGTACTTTGAACTGAAAAAAAGGGTAAAAGAAGAAACCTTGCTACATAAGGAATGAAGAAAGAACACAATAAGGAAAAGTATGGGCAAACACGAAAGACTTTTTTTCTTCTTTTGAGTTTTCCAAATTGTGCTTGATTGTTGAAGCAAAACATAGCAAAGCATATCAATGTTATGCTTTGCATAACATTGTCTGACATGGTCCCAAATTTATGTAGAGAAAATATTTAGGACATTTGCATTAAAATACGGAAGGATAAAGGGAAGTAAAGATGAGTAAGGTTTCTATACTTTGCTCAAACAGATAAAATTCTGACATTAGTAGATTATGGCATGTATATGTAATATACTGCCGAAAACAACCATTCAAAAAACTTTACAAAATGAAACATTCAAAGACATTATAAATAAATTAAAATGGAATTTTAAAAAATGTTCAAGCAACCTATAGAAAGGTAGGAAAAAAGAGCAACAAAAAACAGAACAAGTAGAAAACATAAAGAAAATGGCAGACAAATTCTAGCAAATCAATAATTACATTAAATGTTAATGGTCTAAATATACCAATTAAAAGATGGAAACTGATAGAGTGGATTAAAAGACGTGACCATATATTTGTTGTCTGTAAGAAATTCACCTCAAATATAATGATTTGAAAGTCTGGCAAATAGGGATTAAAAGAAAGCACAAGTGGCTGGCTATATTAATATCAGGTAAGGTAGGCTCCAGAGTAGAGAAAATTACCAGAGACAATGAGGAACATTATATAATGATACAGGGGTCACTCAATCAAGAAGATATAGCAATCCTAAATGTGTATGCACCATACAATAATGTTGTAAAATATGTGAAATAAGAACTGATAAAACCGAAAGAAGAAATAGACAAATCTATAACTATAGTTGGACATTTTAATAACCAACTTTCAATAATTAATGGAACAACTAGACAGAAAATCATCAACAATATGGAATTCAACACCACTATCAACCAATAGGATCTAATCCACATTTATGTAACACTGCACTACAAAACAGCTATATACATGTTGTTTTCAAGCACCACAGAATATATACCAATATAGAACATGTTCTGGACCATAAGATAAACAAGTAATTAAAATCATATGGAATATGTTCTCTGACCACAATAAAATCAAATTAGAAATTAATAACAGAAGGATAATAGGAAAATCTCAACACACTAGGAAACTAACCAACAGTTTACATAATCTATGGGTCAAAGACAAAGTCTCAACGAAAATTACACTACACTGAGTGAAAAAACAAAACAAAACACTGAACTAAGTGAAATACATTGAACTAAATGAAAATGAGAATACACTGCAAATATGTCAGATACAACTAAAGAAGTGCTGGGGGAGAGAGAGAGAGAGAGATTGATTTACAGTACTAAATGCTTATATTAGTAAAAAGTCTCATATCAATCATGCAAGTTCCTGCCAAAAAAAAAAAAAAAGGAAAAGTAAAGCAAAATAAACCCTAAGTAAGCAGAAGGAAAACAATAATAAAGATAACAGAAACCAATGACATAGAAAACTAAAACACAATAGAAAAATCAATGAAACAAAGAGTTTGTTCTTTGAAAAGATAAATAAAATTGATAAACCTTTATCAAAATGCAAGAGAGTGAGATAGAAATGGAGAGATGGAGAGAAAGGGAATGAAAACAGCTTATTAATAGGAAAGAAAACAGAGGATATCAACACAGACTGAATCACTAAAATAATAATGAGGCAATACTATGAACAACTCTCCACACAAAAATTTGGCAACTTAAATAAAATGGATCAATTCCTTAAAACCATAAGATACCACAACTTATCTAGTATGAGATAGGTAATTTGAATAACTCTATAATTATTAAGGAAATTGAATTCAGAATTTTAAAAACTCCCAAAAAAGAAATTTCTAGTTACAGATTATTTCACTGAAGAGTTCTTCCAAACATTTAAAGAAGTGTTAACATCAGTTCTACGTACGTCCTAGAAAATAGAAGAGGAAGGAATAATCCTTAATTCATTTTATAAAGGTAGTATTGCTTTGATTTTAAAACCAGACAAAGACAGTACAAATAAAGAAAATGACAGACTAACATCTCCCAAAAATATAGAAGCAAAAAATTTTTAAAAATAGAATGGGACAAAATAGAAAAAATCTCAAACAAAATCAGCAATTATAAAAGGAGTTATGCACCATAACCAAGTGGAGTTTATTTTATGAATTCAAGGCTCCTAAATGTTTATTTTAAGGATGAAAGGGTGCTAGAATATGTAAGTAGAAAGAAAAATATAATATATGATTATATTAGTCAATGCAGAAAAAGCATTTGACACAATTCAACACTAATTTGTGATTTAAAAAAACTCTCAGAAACCAAAGAATATGTCTACAAATCCTTTTAGCTTGTATTGTACATAATGATAAAAGACTGAATCCTTTCCCCCTAAGATCAGGAATGAGGCAAGAATGTTCACTTTAACTGCTTTTATTCAGCATAAGTTTTGGTTCTAGTTCTAACCAGTGCAATTAGGCAAGAAAAGGCAACAAAAAGAATAAAGATTAGAAGAACAAAATAAAATTGCCTTGATTTGTAGATGATAGACTTTTATAGCAAATTACAAGGAGTCTACAAAAAAAAGTCTCCTAGAACTAAGGAGCGATTTTAGCAAGGTTACAGAATGCAAATAAATATAAACAAATGAATTGCATTTCTATATACTATCAATGAACACATGGACATTACAATTAAAAATACAATACCACTTATTGCTCAAAAACTGAAATACTCATGTATAAACCTAACAAAATACTTACAAGACTTGTATGCTGAAGGCTATAAAATGCTGAGAAAAAAAATCAAAGATGGTCTAAATAAATGGAGAAACACCATTTTTGTTCATTGATTTGAAAATTCAACATAGTTGTATTAGTTTCCTATTGCTGCTGTAACAAATGACCACAAACTTAGTGGATTAAAAAATACTTATTTTTTTGCAGTTTTGGATTTTTGAAGTTTGATACTGGGTCTTACAGGGCTAAAATCAAAGTGTTGGCAAGGCATGTTCTTTATGGAGGCTCTGAGGGGAGATCCAAGTCCCGTATCTGCAAAGTCTCCTTTCCCATAGAAAGTAACATATTCACATGTTCCAGGGATTAGAATGTGGAGCTCTGTCAACAGTCATTATTCTGCCTACCACCATAGTAAAAAGGTCAAGTCTCCCCAAATTAATATGCAGAAATGTCACAGTTTCTCTCCAAATCACAGCAAGATTTTCAGTACGTGTCAGTGAGATTATGCTAAAATTTATATGTAAAGGCCAAGGAATTTAAATAGCTAAAACAGCTTTGAAAAACAAGAATTAAGTAGAAGGAATATGTCCACTCGATTATAAGACTTATAGTTACAATAATCAATAATGTATAGTATTTATAGAGAGATAGACATATGGATCAATGAAACAGAATAGAAAGCATATACATAGGCTCACACATATCTCTCATCAATTTTTTACAAAGGTACAGAAACAATTCAATAAAGTAAAGATAGCCTTTTCAACATA
This sequence comes from Macaca thibetana thibetana, assembly GCF_024542745.1. Lineage (NCBI taxonomy): Eukaryota > Metazoa > Chordata > Mammalia > Primates > Cercopithecidae > Macaca > Macaca thibetana. Next base: position 10,264,001 of record NC_065579.1, read on the forward strand.
TGGTGCTGCAGTAATTTGACGTCTGTGGGCAACAAACAAACAAACAAACACAGAAACTTCAACGTAAGTCTCACCCTTATGTAGAAATTAACTAAACACAGATCATGGAATTAAATATAAAGCATGAAACAAAAAAACTAGAAAAATAAAAAAACCGTAAAGGGATAAAATCTCCAAGATCAATGGCTGAGCAGAGAGCTCTTAGACTTGACACCAAAACACACACACAAAAAGTGATAAATAGAACACTATCACAAATAAAAATTTTTGCCTTGTGAAAGGCCCTGTTTACAGGATGAAAAGACAAGTTACAGACTGGGAAGAAAATATTTGCAAATTACATATATGATGAGGGATTAATATCTGGAATATACATAGAGAGAACTCTATCGCTTAAAATTCCCAGTGGGAATGTAAAATGGTACCACCTCTTTGGAGGTGGAAAAGAGGTTGACAGTATCTTTTTTATTTTTTATTTTATTTTATTTTATTTTATTTTATTTTGAGACGGAGTCTAGCTCTGTTGCCCAGGCTGGGGTGCAATGGCCGGATCTCAGCTCACTGCAAGCCCCGCCTCCCGGGTTCACGCCATTCTCCTGCCTCAGCCTCCCGAGTAGCTGGGAGTACAGGCGCCCGCCACCTCGCCCGGCTAATTTTTTTTGTATTTTAGTAGAGACGGGGTTTCACCGTGTTAGCCAGGATGGTCTCGATCTCCTGAACTCGTGATCCGCCCATCTCGGCCTCCCAAAGTGCTGGGATTACAGGCTTGAGCCACCGTGCCCGGCCGACAATATCTTTTTTAAAAAGGATACATGCAACTACCATACATCCCAACAATTGCGCTTTTGATTATTAATCTCAAAGAAATAAAGATTTGTGCTCATGCAAAATCCTGTATGGGAAAGCAAACAGCAGCTCCATTCATACTAGCCCAACCTGGAAACCACCCAGAAGATGTTCTTCCGTGGGTGAATAAACAGTGGTACATCGGCCGGGCATGGTGGCTCACGATTGTAATCCCAACTTTGGGAGGCTGAGGTGGGTGGATGACCTGAGGTCAGGAGTTCAAGACCACCCTGGCCAACATGGTGAAGCCCCATCTCTACTAAAAATACAAAAATTAGCCGGGTGTGGTGGTGCACGCCTATAGTCCCAGCTACTCGGGAGACTGAGGCAGGAGAGTTGCTTGAACCAGGGAGGTGGAGGTTGCAGTGAGCCGAGATCATGCCACTGCACTCCAGCCTGGGCAACAGAGCGAGACTTTGTCTCAAAAAACAAAACAAAACAAACAAACAAAAAAAACAGTGGCACATTTATTCATGGAATACTACTCAACAATCAGAAGGTACCAACTATTGATACACACACACCCTGGATGAATCTCCTGATAGGAATTATCCTGATACGACACAGCCAATTTCAAAGGGTTACATATGGTATGATTCCACTTATATTACATTCTTGAATTGACAACATTATAGAAACAGAACAGAATAGTGATTGCTAAGGTTAAGGAAGGGGTTGGGACAGAAGAGTAGGCGTGGCTGTAAAAAGACAATGCAAGGGATCCTTGGTGTGATGGAAATATTCTGTATCTTGACTACATGAACATCAATATATTGATTATAATATTCCACTATAGTTTTGCAAGATGTTAACATAGGGAGAAACTGAGTAAAATGTACAAAGGATTTCTCTGTATTATTTCTTACAAATACATATGAATCTACAATGACCTCAAAATAAAAAGTTTAATTAATACAAGTTCAGAGGAGATTAAACTAGGATGGTGATGCCAGGAGTGGTGGAGCTTCAGAGGAGGGTGGTGATGGAGAAAAACACAAATGAGAGAAATAATTGAAAGAGCTACTTTAGTGGTCCTTACTCCCCCACCATGATCATGGTATCCCTGGGTTGACTGAGATTGTGTGTATGCCTATGGATGAGGGCAACTCTTGTTTGCTCAGTTACTTCGTACAAAGCATGGTGAGGGACTTCTCCACCTTGCGTCCCTTGTTGCCTTGAAGCACTGTCCTGTTCTGATCTATTAGTAATTTCTGGAGGCAAATCAAAGAGCCATTCATAAAAGGCTTTGGGGGGCTGAACTGCCCTCTCATTGGTCCTGGTATCAAAGTTTGGAGAAGTTACATAAAGAAATTTTCTAAAACCCTCCAAGATAGTGGGGAGGTGGTGGTGATGTACTGAATGAATATGAGCTTGCCTATTGAGCCCATAGAATAAAAAGAAGAAGAAAAATGGGGGAACACTGGCTTCCAGAGGAAGGCAAGATCTTCCTATTCCCTCTCCTTCACGCCCATGTCCTTGCCACAGCCACACTCCCCCTAAAACATGAGTCAGGGCTGTCAAAGGCAAGAGTATTATGGACCCCTGATTTAGGGGGTGAGCTTTCACAGAGCTGAGCTAACAGCTTGGATGTTCGCCCTTCTCCCTCCTTCTCCTGGGGCTTCTCTCCCTGTTGCTTGGAAGTGGACTGTGCTTGGAAGGTGACTGTCTCTGGGAAGGCCTGGGGGCTGGGGCATCAGGATGGTTTTGTTCTGTTTCCTCCTGTAGCCCAGACAAGAGGAGGCTTGATGAGTTCTTGCAGCCCAGCTAGACAGGAGCCTGACTGAGGTCTAGGGTGTGGGTCCAAGCTTGTGGTGAAGAGGTGCTCCTCTGCCTGCCCCTGCCCCTTCCCTGCACGGCTCCTCAAGAAGCATCCATGGCAGTTGGCTTGAGGGCTTGGATCCTGGATCAGGATTTCCAAAACGGAGAGAGAGAGCATGAGAACAAGAAAGAGCCAGCAAGCAAAGTGAGGGGGAGAGAGAGAGAGAGACAGACCAGGTGCCTTGGCTCATGCCTGTTATCCCAGCCCTTTGGGAGGCTGAGGCAGGTGGATCACTTGAGTTCAGGAGTTTGAAACCAGCTTGAGCAAGATAGTGAGACCCAGTCTCTACTAAAAATTAAAAACAAACAAACAACAACAACAAAAAACAACATTAGCCAGGTGTGGTGGCATGTACCTGTAGGCTCTGCCACTTGGAAGGCTGCGGTGGGAGGATCACTTGAGTCCAAAAGGTTGAGGCTACAGTGAGCTGAGATCATGCATCTGCACTCCAGCCTGAGTGGCAGACCGAGACTCTATCTCAAAAAGTAAAAGAAAAAAATAAAGATATAGAGAGACAGACAGCAAGTGAACAGAATATAACCTTCATTTCTTTCTTCCTTTCCTCCATATAACCCTTATGTTTTTATCCTGTCTTCCTCATCAACCTTAACCTCCTCTTATATGATTTTGTTGTTTGCATTTTGCCCTTGTCTTGTTTTTGTTTTAGCTTTGTCTTTTAGTGCTTGCATTGGTTTTTAGCAAATGACAGAAAATTCTGTAAGTCAACCCCAGGTCTTTACAGTGGCCTACATGCTCTAATCTCCAGTCTCCACTCCCTGCATCTTTAGCCTCTCTCTGTCTCTCCCTCTAGTCCAGCCACACTTGACTGCTTACTGTTCCTTGGACATGCTAGGAGGAACCACCTCAGGGCCTTGCATTTGCTGTTTCATTTACTGACTGCCTGGCCCCATGCGCCACCCCTCAAATTGCTGCATGGCTGGCTAGTTCCCAATGTCTTGGGAACTTAAATGTCTTGTTTTCAGTGAGGTTATCCCTAAGCATCCTATGTAAAATTGCATCACCCCTTCAACACTCCTTACCCTCTTCTTGATCTGCTTTATTCTCCAAAGCACGTGTAACTCTCTAACATACTTTGAATTTTACTCCTTTATCTTACTCGTTGTCTGAGTTCCTCAATTAGAGTGTGAGCGCTACAAGGGCGGGGCTTTTTGTCAGTTTTGTTCACTACTAAATGTGTCTATGACAGAGCCTGGCATATAGTAAGCGGTCAGGAAATACCTGGTAAATAAGTGAAAGGAATAAGGGAATGGATAAAATTCTTGCTGGTGCTAGACAAGATATAGTTTATATAAGATACATCTCTAACAGTGTAAATTAAGTATATTAAATATTCTGTCAATTAACGTAATATTATTAAATATATTTAACATAAATATATTAAATATTAATATTTAAACATTTCTTAAAAGTATATGACTTTGAAAAGAATACTGGACTGAAATTTAAAGAGTTGGGGTCAGTTCTGGCATCTTCAAAACAGAACCAACAGGGAAGAAGCATTTCATTTCCCTGCCTCAATATCTACACTTGTCAGATGAGTATGATACTCTGTGTACCTCACAGGATTATCATGAGAATCAAATAACATATTGAATGTGGAAGTGTAAAAATGCAAAGGCAAATCACACATGTCCTCAGATCTCTGCCATGATAGAACGGTGTTATTAATGTTTAGTTATCATGTAATGAAGGAATTCAGAAAGCGCGCTTGTCCTCGTGGTGATAGCGACACACAATATGAGGAGAGCGCCGACTACTCTACGGCACGTAATCTTCACGAGGTATCGTGAGGCTCTCTGAGAAACTTATCCTGTGAAATCTGAGTGTCATTCGGGAGCTTATCAGGAGTGTTTCGTGAGGGGAAAGGAGAGCAGAGCAGCAGAGCCTGGCGATGTCATGGAATATTCCTTCCTTTCTTCCATACCCCGAGCTCTGTGCTGTTGCATTTCTGGCTGCCTATTATTGACAGAGGAAATGCTGATTCATGGGTCTGAGTGACAGGAAACCTTGTTTCCTGGTGGAGAAACAAGCACAGTGGTGCTGCCAGCATCCTCCTCTGCTGGTTTCTGCCACATGGCCCTGCTTCTGGGCCTGCACCCAGGCGGGCTGTGAAGCAGTAAGGCCAACTCAAGCGCGACCAATGAGGTCACTTTCCCTGGTGAACTGAACTAAGCGCAGACTCCTCTAGGGCCTCTGGAGGCTCTTGAGCTCTGACCTCGCAATACCTTTCCAGCCCATCTCTGGCTGCTCCCTCCCAATCCCTATGCTGCTGTCATACATGACTACTCCCAGTTCTTTGTGAACACCTTGTATTTTCCAGTCTCCAAGCCCTGGCTCGTGGTGTTCTCTGCCTGGAATCGCCGCTGACCCAGTGCTGGCTCATTGAAATCCTATCCATGCTTCAATTCTGCTAAATTGCTTCTCACTGTGTGAAGCCTGCTAGATTTCCTTGTATTTCTTCCTTTCTTCCTTTCTTGCCTTTTGTTTTTGTTTTTGTTTTTGTTTTTTTTGCGGGAGATTTTCAAATATACACAAATAGACAGAATTATCTGATGAACTTCTAGATACTCTCTCCCAGCTTCAACAATTCTCTGATTCTTCTTGAGTAGCAGTTGGTCCTTCCTTCTTTGAGCTTCCTCGGCAGCTCTTGTGTTCTGTGCATAACCTATATTTGCTGAATTGAGTGGGAAGAAGGTGACTCTGTGGATTTGGCGTGCTCCTTTTAGCCATCCCCCAAAATGAGGAAACTGAGACCCAGAGAAGTGAAGTGAGTTGCCCAATGTCATAAGACAGGTGGTGGCAAATTGAGATCAGATTCATCTGAAGGACCTCACAGTCTAATTAGGAAGCATGGATAACATACTCATAACATGTATATGTTAGCAAATCTCAAATACTACAGGAGCTCAGGTTATTAGTAAGTGTGTGTTGAATGAATAAATTAATCTTCTATCCAACTGATTAATAAGATGACCTCTTAAGCTTGGCACTGAGTATTCCACTGGTCCTCTCCATTCTATGATCTGACATCAGCATGCTGAAGGAGATTCCTGACTTCTATGGAGAAAAATCCTATACAATTATAATGGCCAGTATGAGTTAGCGAGGAGTTTAAACTGGTAAATATTCAAATAATGAACTGGTAAATATTCAAAAATAAATTTTGTTTTCTTACTACATGGAGTAGAGAGTAGGCACTTTGTATCTGAAGAACCTAAATACTCAGAGTTAATTCTTACTGGAAAGGGAAGAATATAAATTAAGGGAGTCTGAAGTTCTGTGGTTTGAGGCACTTGTACATTTGATGACTTGGGAGAAAGTCATAAAAAGAAAGTGTGGCAAGATAAAGCAAGACATAAAAAGCCAGTCCTGGGATAATGGCAATTTTTCATCTTGATCCAGACCTAACTCAAACCTGGATCTTAGAAGTACAGCAAGGGGTCATCTGGATGTCCAGCCTGAGGTGCCCTGACTTTACTATGTAGCCATGGGAACAAGGATCTGGTCATCAGGGAAGCAACAAAGCTGTTGCCAGTGGGGTGGGGTGAGGGATAGAAAATGTGTGTGGTTTTTCTTTATAAAAGGGAATTAAGACATAATTTGAGATTTTTTTCTTTTTTTTTTTTTGAGAAAGGTGGCTTGAATCAGATTCTTTCTGCAGGTCACGCAGAAGCAGCGCATAATCACTGTTTGTCTTGGCAGGGTGTCGCACCCAGGCATCCAACAGGCATTCTGCCAGCTCTGTCCCATGAGCTCATTTGAAGGATGGTGGTCACGTCAATGCCTAGGTCACAGGGTGGTTCTGAGGTTCACCCAAGTAATAGATGAGAAAATCATTTGTAACCTGTGAAGTGCCTCATTAAGGTCCTGACAGCCTCATATCTGCTCTTCTTATTCGGGGTAACTAGTGGTACCTGATGACATCAGAGACATTGCCCTGAAGGCGAGAGGGGAGACAAAGAGGAGTTGTTAGAACGAGGGGTTGCATTTCACATTTTAGTGTGGGCCAGAGACCCGGGTGAGGAGAGCACTGGGGACATTCCTGGAACTTTTGTCCCTTCCCTACTCTCATTGCTTTCTGTTGGTATCCCTGTGCAGATGATCATAAAATGTATCAAAATAAAACTTGCCCTAGGTGCCAGTTTTAGGAGCAGCAAGCTGAAGGGTGGGTACTTGGGAGGACATGGGGTGGTGAGAAGTATTTTGCATTCTGTAGGCAGCTTGCAATTATGAAGAGAGAAAAATGGGTAGAATTTTAAACTTTGTTGCAGCGGGAAAAGAGGGTTTTAGGAACACAGGGCAGAAGGATGGAATGTGCTCCTGAATTGGGCTGGTGGGGAGTCCTTTCATGTACAGGAAGGAATAAAATACTGCTAAAAGAAGATTTATGGCATCCACTACAGTCAGATAGGGTAGCAGATGATAATTTCCTCTCTAAAATCTGTAAGGACACATTTCCTCCTAAGGAAAAGTACCCTTCCCCCCACTCTACCAGGCACAGGCATACACATCTATTTATTTCCTTAATAAAGTATTTCTTCAAGGAGATTAGAAAGGTAAGTGTGGCCTAGCACTAAGTAACCATTGCACACCCCAAATGTGGTCATCAGTACAATAAACATTAATTAAACACCATAAAGGGACAGGACACTTTTTCAGGCGTCTAGTGGACACAAATTGGAATAGAACTTGAGCCCTCAAAATGCTTATACCTTAGCAAACTCATGTGGCTCAGAGCCTTCACAACAAAGAAGGAAAGGCAAGGCCTCCTTTTTCACCGACAAAGAATTCATCTTCTTCTATACCCTTTTTGTTACAGGACAGCAATGCTTCCAAGCTAGAGGCATTCAAGGAGTGGCCCGGAGAACATGTCATTCAGGGCCTGGAAGATTTCCATCAGCATTCAGGTAAGGGCCTTGGCCCCTGGAGCCTGTCTCACCAGGAGGGAGCCCAGCAGGAAAAAAACACTTTGGTTTTACTGAGCTGATGTCATCAGTGCTAGAGTTAATCCTGAGGTTAATGTATATTTGTTAGATATTTTTGTTGTTGTTTCCTGGTGTAATATTTCCATCCCTAGGCTGAGTTGCTCTGTAGACTTTGGCATGGATTTAGCTGCATTCTCACTGAAATGCAGTGCCAATCAGTGCACACAAAAAAGTTCTGAGGTCTTCCTTTAAAAGGGCTATGTTTGAGTGTTCAGGTCAGATAATAAGGCCCAGAGAAGGTACAGAAGAAATGAAGAGTCTGCACTTACGTGCCTGTAAATGTTTAACAAATGGCTCTGTGGGGGCGAAGGGGAAGCCCTGTTTATAGTATTTGCTGATTTCTGTGTAAATACTCCCACTGTGCCTGATTTCAAGCTACCAATATGATGCTCACTGAATGTAGAGTTGGAAAGAGATGCCAGGGTCAGCTCTTGTGAACTGGTACCTGTTGGCTCCCGTACACCACTAGCCAGCAGTCAGAACAGACACAACCAGAACATACTTGGAGGAGAAGAGGAGTTGGAACTCAGATGAGGAGGTTAGGTAGGTGTGATGGTGAATGTGGGAGTGTCAGCAGCACACGAAGATAAGCAAGAGGAGGACAGGCTGAGCGGCAGCCAGCATCAAGCCAGCCATAATAAATGGTCATCCTAAGAAAGACAGGTACTGTTCACTGAGCAATGCTATGTGTCAAGAATTCTGTCTGCTTTATGACGTATTCTCTCAGTATCTCTGCAAGGGTAATTTTATTCCTATTTAACAAATGAGGAAATTGAGGCCCAGAGAGAGAACGCAACGAGTCATGTAAGAAGCAGTCGAGTAAGAGCGCAAACCTGCTGTTTGTTTCCACTCTACCATCAAGCTAGGGGGAGGCTGGGAATAAGTCCTGTTCCTAGACAGGCAGGCTATACAGCTGCTGGTGGCAGACTTTAATTCCAACAGTTTTGTAGGAATGACGACCCTGGGTGGATGATGAAATCAGGGATAAGAGGAGTCAGTGGACCCAGGGTACAAGGTCAGAAAGGGACAAAATTGATGCTGGGTCACCTGACTCTTTAAATGCCCTCTCACTGAAGACAATAAAAGCCCTCAATCCCAGAGTAGAGCTGAGAATTAAGTTGAGAACTCTTAGAGTGTCAACCATGCAAGGTATCAGTGACCAAGTCCTTGTGGATGCAGTTGGGACTTCTGTGGGAAGACCCTAGGTAGGATAACTACGGATATCTGTGTTTTATATCAATAGGGGGTCAACCGTCCTACAGAACTGTAATACAGCCTATGGAAACCAGTTGAAAATGAAAAAGTATGCTGAATAAATTGCTTATGACCCAACATGGTTCCAAAGCAGAGTTGAGACTATTGTGTAGCTGTGCACAGTGTAAGGCATGAAGGTTGGATGAGGATCCAGGTGATGGAAGAGGGATGTGACAAAGTGTGCAGCACCGAAAGCCTCAGGATGAGATGAAGAAGGAGTGAAGGAAGCCTGGGAATCATATTAAGGAGAACTAGAGGAAAACCACCTTTCAGGTAGAGGGTTGAGAAGGCCCAGGACTAAGAGGAGCCTGAAAGGCCTCCAGGGAATGTGACGCTGGTGCAGAAGGGAAGCGGAGTAATAATAAGTTGCTGAGAAATCAGATTAAACTTTGCTGGTATTTGCTATCTGTAGATAGCTTATGTTCCTGAAGTTCCTTTCCTGAGTAGCAGAGTTTAGTGGTATCTCTTAACTCTCAGTATTCTGTGTGAGCATTGAGAGTTAAAAGAGAGAATTACGGTGACACAAAGTGGGGAATTTATTATCCAAAGAAAAACCAGATTGAGGTGGGATGTTGTGGTTGTAGATGCCCCGCCTATGAAGGACAAATCTCCCTTTTCATTCTTGAGTGCAGCAGCCAAAATCTGTGCCATTACGTGAGTGAACCCTTTACTACAACAGCCTTATGAGATAGGGTCTCTTATTCTTCTCATTTTAAATTACAGAGAAGGAAAGGTTACCCTGCTAAGAAATGGCAGAATTAGGATTTGAACCTCATACACCCTTCAGAACCTGAACCTATATTGTTAGGGCAAACCATATAAAATTGTCTGGGTTTTTTCGTGTTTTATATTGGATATCGGTAACTCTCAATCATGTTATTTTGACCCTCGGTGTACTGAGAATACCCTAGAGGTAAGCAGATCTTGCTGTTTCAAGGAGCAGAATAGTCAGTTTCAGCTGCAACACAGTGTCTTGTCTTTTGTCACTTGTGATACCAGCGGTAAGAATAGAACTTTTTAAGGAGCAGAGAGGATGATCTTGTGAGATTTTCAAGCATGCGGAAGTGACTTGAATGGATTCCCTTTAGGCAACGGACACCTGGATAGAGATCCAGGAAGAGACCACCCAGGCAGTGAGTTACTTGAAGAGCCAGCATGGTTTCTGGCAGACAGTGTTGGTTAATAAATGGTGAGCACTGAACGTATGCCTGTGTCAGATTTCACACTGAGATGACATAAGAATATGGCTCTCCCCTGGTGTGTACATTCACTACCTACCAACTCAACATCTTGGCACAAGGTTGAAATTTTGGACCAGAGCAACTTTTGGCAGAGCGAATGGTGTTGGGGTGGAAGAGTCAGCGTTTGCTCAGATTGTTCTTGCACTGGCCAAGCCAGGTGGCTTCAGGAACATTGTTCATGTCTTCTGTTAAATGAGCAGGCTTCTTCTTTCCAAAATCCTCTCTACATGGTTGGAAGGATGTTAACAGCTTAGAGAAAAGTCTTTGTGAGCCAAAAAAACAAAAACAAAAACAAAACGTAACAAACCCCCCCCCCCCCCCCCCCGCAAAACTAAAAACATTATTTGAGGTGGGGAATAAAATGTTTAATCTTGTAGGAAAAATAGAGAAGCAACATGGTGGCTAGTCTGGAATTTCTGAAAGGCTCACTATTAGGGAGAGAGACAGTACGTGGGTCAAAAGGGAGAGTGAGAAAGCACTTCTGACACTTTACACAAACCTGGCCCCATGCCTGAATGCCTACGGAAGCCACCTCCCTGCTGCCTCTGCACTTTGACTCAGTACCTTCACCTGCTGCAGAGGGTGATTAGCAGCAAGGCCCACCACCACAGCTGTGGGCTTCCTGCCCCAGCCTGCCCTTGGGGCCTCCATCGCCTCATTTCTTCTGGCCTCCTCCCCTTTCCCCATTTTGGAACAACTGTACCTAATCCCCTCTCCCCTCCCTTTCCCCTCCCCAAACACCCCCACCTGCCCCTTCTGGCTCTGTGCCAGCAGCTGGCTAGTGAGTAGTGCCAAATCAAACAGACGTGTGTGGTATTGAGCAGCACGTGTTACCGGGCTCCGTGTCCAGCCCCGTGCCTGACCAGAGCTGTCTCTCAACTGGCCGACACTAGAAACCCCCTCTCAGGGGCACTGCAGGGCCGGGAACAGAGAAATGGCGAGATGCTATTGCCTTCTGGACATCCTAGTCTCCCTCCTCCTCACCTTGCAATTCTTTTCATTTCTTTCAGTTCAGCACCTCTTCCCCTGACTTGTTTACTTGTCTTTTTTATTTACTTATTTTTAACTCTTCCTCATTAATCAAGCTCCTGAACATTTAAAGAATTACAGTTTAAAAAGGCAAAACAGGGTCTTCAAAACAAGCTTTAAAATTCAAGTTCTCTTAGATTTATAAAAGACATCACAATAGGCCAGAACCAGCCAGAAGAATAATAGCAGCTGGTCTTCTTCACCGCAGCTCGCCCAAGCCCAGGATCTTTAAGATGTCACTTCCTTCCTTCCTTTCTTAGTGGCATGCAAAATTCATGGTAATTCTCAGAAGTAGGTACTCTTGCAAGCAAATGTCTTTGATTCTCTGTACAATTGGCTAATTCTACTCACTCCCACCTACCTGTCTAAGTGAGGATGACTTGAGAACAGCAGCAATTAACCCAAGAGAGCCCTGTGACAGATCAAAGCCCTCTGGAGCACTGAAATCTCATTGAAAATAAAATTGGCGGGTCTAGCCTAATGATACAAAGATTGTTCGGGTTTTAGAGTATATATATTAAACATGAGAAGTAAAACGGCGTGCATTCTTCATAGCTCCTACCTAAGAAACAATCCCCCCAAAAATGAAAAGCAACAATATTTTAGTGATTCATACTAAAGATGATGATTTTTCCAAAATAATGGCCTTAAATGTTGATAATCAACAGTGCCTACCTGAATTCCACAGACATGCATGCCTTTTGCATTTTTCAGTTGAATTGAAAATGCAAGATTACTGAATTTGGCCTTGTCTACACTTCTGAATATTACTTAAGTGATCATCAACATGTAAGAAATATTAAATCATAATGCTTCCCATTTTGATTTTGCCCTGATGCCCAGGACGCTCAGTTGAATTTGATTCTCAATTAAACAATTACATTAGTCTTTGCCATATCTTTTCGCTTTAATCTAAATTTCTAGTTCCTTTTTTTTAAAAAAAAAAAAAAAACCTCAGGATATAACTTCTTTTATGTTATAAATTGTCCAAAATTCTTTTTGGAAAAACAGATGATATAATAAAGAAAGAGAATTCAATAAAAACTACATCTAATAACAATGATGAGAATAATTCCTGACACTTCACTTTCTACCTTTAATTAGTTATTTATGTACTTGTTGGAAGGTCATCATTAGACTGCAAATTCCCTGAGGACAGAGCCAGGCCTGCTATGTCTCTGCATCTCCCATCGGGTGGGTCTTTAGTAAGATTCTGTTGGTAAATACAACCTTAGGATTAATTTTAAGAGAAATAAAATGAGGTTGCCCTTCTCCTTTCTTTTCCATGTGTTTCTCTTTCTTTTCTTTTTTCAGGGAAGACTGTTGATAGAATGTTTTACAGTCAGAGGAGATCTGAGTTATATGGGGCTGCTTTCGTATTGCTGGGTGAGATGTTACTTTCGCCTCTTTCCCCTTTGAAGCCCATCGTAAATTTTTTTCTTCCTCTACATTGTTCTCTCCCTCTTCCTGCATAACACTCAGTAATGTTCTCCTACATAAATAATAACCACTTACATTTACATAAGCATTGGTAACACTGGCACATTCTTTCCAAAAAGGATTTGAGATGAGTGTCTTGGAGGATTTTTCCATTTTACAATGCACTCTCAGATGCTGTAGCTGCTATTGTTAGCTAATAATTTATAGCATACTTACCATGTGCCAGGCACTAGGCAAGGGCGTCTTGTACACTATCTCATTTAGTCCTCACAGTAATCCTACGGGGGAGCTACTGACATTGATTGCATATTCAATGCAAAGAAACGGCGAGGCTGTGGAACTTGCACATGGTCACACAGCCAGGATGGGGCAGGAATGCGATTTGAACCCTGGTCTCTGGCTACAAAACTGAGGCTCCTAACCTCTGAATTATGTTATCCCTTTGGGCCATTACTTCAACCCAGTGAAATAGGCAGAGGGGAGGAATGAGGATGAAAGTAAAGGAACAACATTTTCTGAGTGCCTATCAATGTCCAGGACATTATGCTTTCCTTACAATATTTCCTTTGGCCCCTCAGTCATCCCGTAAGGCAGACATCAACACCGTGAGCACAAATGAAGAGACAGAAACTGCCTTAGTTAACTTGCTAGGCACTCAGATGAGAAGGCAGGATTTTATCCCAGGTCTATTTGGTTCTAAAGTTCATATTTTTTTTCCGTTGCACACGTGGAGAAACTGGCCCAAGTTTACACAGCAGGTTATCAAAAACAACACCAAATCTGGTCTTTTAACTGCCTTTTGATGGTTTTGGTGTCCTACTGGGGTCAAAATGTGCAGTGCCTGGCTACTGAGTGTCCTTCTCTAAGTAACCCTGTGGGGCAGAAAGAGCACTTTAGTATGAGTTGACAAAGAGAAATGCAATTGAATTTCCATCTCATTCAGGGCAGAGAGAGAGAATAGCTTTGGGAACCAGGCTAGTTTGAAACAAGGGCTCCTGAAGCTAATTAAAAGCTAGTCTGGAGCTGTGCTTTTCATTCCTCAAGAATGTTCGACCTCATTAAATAGGAAAAAGCATGTAGAATTTTCTGATTTTTTTTTCTAGGTTCTGCAGGTGATGGGGATGCTGAGTAAGTGAGACACATTCCTGCAGCTTCTAGCCTGTCCAGTGCCTTCCATGACAGCGCTGTCGCTGATGAAGACTCACTGTTCTCCAGTGCTTATCACACTGGGAGGGTGGCAGCTGGGCCAAGCAGACACAGAAGGGCGTCATGCTGCTGACTCGTGGCTTCAGACTCTCCGTCTCCTGTATTCCTTCCTCCTACAATTGCAGGGGGTGCCCAAAACATTTGCAGGCATGAATGCAGTGAGGCAAATAGTTGTTCATAGGAACAATTTCCCTTGGAGTCTTTCACAGACACCTGGAGCAAACTGGTGCTCAGGGGCACACGGTTCCAGTTAAAAGAAACAGAAAGCTTTGGGAGGCCGAGGCGGGCGGATCATGAGGTCAGGAGATCGAGACCATCCTGGCTAACACGGTGAAACCCCGTCTCTACTAAAAAATACAAAAAACTAGCCGGGTGAGGTGGCGGGCGCCTGTAGTCCCAGCTACCCGGGAGGCTGAGGCAGGAGAATGGCGTAAACCCGGGAGGCGGAGCTTGCAGTGAGCTGAGATCTGGCCACTGCACTCCAGCCTGGGTGACAGAGCGAGACTCCGTCTCAAAAAAAAAAAGGAACAGAAAACTTCACAGGCTTTCCATTTGTCCTCTGGAAAAAAGCAGAAAGCCTCAAAGATTGTTCTAATGTTTGGACTTCAAGTTCACAGCAGTCAGCTGTAACTCAGAGGCCGTGTGCTCAAGCCATGAAGATGCCTGGAATTGAGAAGACAAGAAGTCAGGTTGGCAGAGCCTTATGGTGGATATTTTGTACTTTTGATTTAGGAAACCATTTATGGAGCACCCACTGGGTACCAAGCACTGTGCTAGCAGCTTTGCATATATTATATCTAATCCTTCCAAAGACTCCACAAAGTAAGTGTTCTTTTCATTTTAGAGGTGAGGAAAGAGGAACACCAGCTATGACCCTTATCTTCAAGACTTTTGGCCCTTGCTAAGTTAGTAGAGTACAGCCTGAGTAATCTTGGTTTTGCAAGGTGTCAGAACTAAAAGAGATATTAGAGCTCATGTCTACCTTTTGAGGATAATGGTGAAAAAAAATCCAAAGCCAGAAATGTAAATTAATTTGCCCAGGGACACAGAGCAGAGCTGACACATCCACTCAGACCTCTGGGCCTGCATGTGGACCAGTCTTTTCTTTTCCATGTAACAGCAGGAGAACAAAGAGATTAAATTGCCATCTGGGGTGGATGGAACAAATGTCAAGGCCTGCCCTGGCTCTCTCTATAAGCAATGATTACCACAGACACGGCAGTTTTCAAAGGGCTTCTCACTTGATCTGCTCACCATCCCTTAAAAACGAGGGAAGGGGAACCTTTGAAGTTATGGAAGATAAAGTGACTTGCCAATGTACAATGATAAAAATGTGCATCTATGTCTATAAAATATGTTAAGCTCCTTAGAAGAAAGGTGAAGGAAGAGAGCAAACGGTTTTGGCATTTTCTTATTTCCATCATCTTGTGATCTAAGTTGTTTGACATTGCTAAATCATCCTTTCAAAATAGTGACACTTGTTTCTCTCCCTCTTTGATTTTTCTCCAAACGGCTTGGGGTTCTAGAGGACAGCTCTTCTAGAAATGTCCCCGTCTTATCTCACAAAGCCTGCAGGAAGTGTATAGTCTACAATCACAGCCATAACATAAACACCAGTCTTTCTGAACCACGTGCAGCATTGCCCGGCTCTGGCTATCAGAAATGAGAAATGGCTACATGTTCTGGGGTGTGACGGCAGCGCCGTGTGCAGGGTGCTTACCAAGCATTAGGGCCGAAAGGGCTCTAAGACTCCTTCAAACTCTTATTTTCGGAATCAATTTTTACCTGTTTTTCTTCTGACCACTGGTCCTGATAAATTTTCAGATAGTAAACCTTTTGGTATAGTGGGAATCAAAGTCATTTGCAAAGCATAGAATAAGTGGTTTAGATGCTCAGGTATATTTTTCACTTTGAATGTTCCTTCTGAGTCAGTTTTGTTTATGTATCAAAATAATAATGGATTAAAGCCATGTTTCTAAGTTGAATGAAATATAAGATCTATGCGTGTTTAAGGGTGTCTCCAAGCTAGCCTTAGTCATGCTCCCTACACTTCAGCCACTGGATGGCTTGCTGATTCCTGAATAGAGCATGTTAATTCCCACTTAAAATAATACTAACAACTTCTTCAGTTTGATATCAGTGCTTTTCACTCTTACCATAAAGAATTCTAAGCTAGGCATTTCCTGAATTTAGTTAAACCTATCATGTTCATGATCTCACTTATCCCTAAAATGGACTTATAAAATAGATAGGGAAGAAATGTTTACTTCCATTTCACAGATGAAGATACTGAGGCTCAGATGAAATGGCCACCAGCTCAAGGTCACATGATATTCTAGCTAGAAGAACAATGGGTCTTCTGAATTCCACTCTAGAATTCCTTCCTCTATATTGTTGGGATTAGTGTTTAACTCTCCCAGATTTGGATTGTATGTTTGGTCACTGATACGTCCCCTCAAGATAAGTGAAAGCACCTGGTTGCTTCTTGCAGGGGTAATGACCACATACATCCTGCATCCCTGCACTTCCCCACCTTGATTCATGCTGTTCTCTCTGCTGGGAATTCTCTCTCTTCTCCTCTGAATGGTCAACTCCTCCTAATTCAATTTTAGGCCAAGTGAAATCACACCCTTTGATTAGTTTTCTTTCGTGTGTTGCCATAGTGCTGTGCATGCTTCTGCTACAGCACATCAGTGGGTACCAAGCTGTAGCCAGGTGTCTCTCACGAAGTCACAGAAGGGAGGGAATTCAGTGACAAACTAGAGGAAATGCTTGTTGAGATCCAGGAACAGTCTTTGTTTTGATATTTTATCACTTACCACAGTGCCTGGAATGTAGTAGATATTTTTTGACTAAAAGTTGCTCGGGGCCTGAAAATTAGGCTGCTCCTAAAAAGAAATGAGATGGCAGGCAAGGAGTTATATAACAAAAATGGAAACTAGGATCTTAGGCTTCAGGTTTCAAAGTGGATTTCTTGAGGCATTGGATAACTTCCTACAGTTCTGTGAATCATGAGATGGTTATGAACTCTTTGGAGCTGAAGGGACTCTTGGATCCTTTTTGTAAGGTGGGTCTACTGGCATTTCCTGTTCTGAGTGAGCATGAGCTCCTCAACTAATGCCTTGAGAGTTGAATGTTGGTTTACCATGTACTGTTGCCTTAGACCAGATTTTTCCTTTAATGAAGTGTCAAAAACAACTTTAGATGGAGAAAATGAATTGAGTGGGGGAAAAAGTCCATGAGTCCCAGAATAACCTCCAGTTTGGTAATGATTTATCCTGTTCTATTGCTAATTTTGCAATTAAGCAAGAGTACTTTATATGCCTGAATGACCCATGGATTGTATCTTAATCAAATTAATGTGTCTACAACATAAGACTGATTCAGTGTTCAACTATTAGAATGACAAATGATACAAAAACCTCAATTTTTTTTTTTCTCTCCTTTCTCTCTCTTCTCCCCACAAAACCCTCTATCATGAAAGGTCAACTGACTGAAAGCCTGTTGTTTTGATGGCTAACATGAGATCTTATTGGTTAAAAAAGTGAGAAGTCTGGCTACCGCCCCTCACCCCACTTCAAACCAACTGTATGTGTATGTGTGACTATGTTTGTAAGTTTGGATTTAAAAAATTGTGGTTAATTCTTCTTGTTGTGTACTTCCTGCCACTGACATTTGTTGCTGTTGCTGTGTAGTGAGGTTGAGGCTGGGTGGGAGAAATCAGATACAAATGACCTATATATTTATTCCCCAATTTTGACTACCCCTCTCAACCTCTATTCTTGGAAAACCTGGAAAGTAGAAAAAGATGGCCAGGAATGCCAGCTAGAAATTGCATTGCCCTGAACCAACCCCCGATGACTTTGGGTCATCTTAGTTGATAAGACATTTGAAAAAATATGACTCTGCTTAATAAAATGATATACTGTTTTTTAAGCTTATAAATCACAAGTAATGATTTTTTTTTAGAAATAGGCCCTTGTGGTTTGAGTTAAGGTAACTGGGATTTAAGCCTCCCTAGGCTCTATTCAATCATCTTTTACAGTAACTTCAGTAAATAGTGTCTCACCCTTGTCCAATCCATTTCCACAATTAGTGAGGTACATTTTTAAAAATGTTAATTAGATCACAACTCTTCCCTGTTTAAAACTCTTTGATGGGGTGGGCGCAGTGGCTCACGTGTACAATCCCAGCACTTTGGGAGGCTGAGGCGGGCGGATCACGAGGTCAAGAGATCGAGACCATCCTGGCCAACATGGTGAAACCCCGTCTCTACCAAAAAAAAAAAAAAAAAAAAAATTAGCCCAGTGTGGTGGCGGGCACCTGTAGTCCCAGCTACTTGGGAGGCTGAGGCAGAAGAGTCGCTTGAACCTGGGAGGCGGAGGTTGCAGTGAGCTGAGATAGCACCACTGCACTCCAGCCTGGTGACAAGAGTGAAACTCCATCTCAAAAAAACAAAACAAACAAACAAACAAGAACTCTTTGATGGCTTCTCACTGTACTTAGCACTTAGAATCAAGTTCAAAGTTCTTGCCATGGCTTAGAAGGCCACACAGTCTGCCCCTGCCTTTCCCCTTGACCCCCTCTTTTGCCCTTCCTCTTCTATTCTGGCCACCCACTTTCCAGCCTCGGGCCCTTCAGACTGGTCTTGATGCCTGCTTGCCTCTCGCTTTTTTTTTCTGGCTCACGGCATAAGGATCACTCCTTCAGAAAGGACTGATTGGACCCACCATGTAGATTAGGCCATCCCTTCTGTTATGTTTCTTTACACTATCGTATACTTTTTCTCTTATCACAAATAATAATTCGTGATTTTAGATATATTTCTCTGCTTATTTTTTATTTTATGTCTGTTTGCTCACTAGCCCATAAGCTTTATGTTTGCTTTGTTTGCCTTGGTATCCAGTTCTGGGTATAGAGGAGGAGCTTAATGAATATTTATTGAAAGAAAGAATGGGCAACTCATTGACTTTCATAATACTTAAAATTCCTCAGCCATAATATGGAAATAGTCTTGTCATCATTATTCTACAGCTAGCTATGGAATTCATTGTGATATCTGTTTCACACTGAACTTTGAGATGTTGGGATATCAATTGGCTATGGAAGGAACGTGAGACAGATAGTTTTTTGTTTTTTCTTTCTCCCCTCCATTCAAAGTTCAGTAGCTCATGCAGTAGGGATTAGACACAGCCCCTGTTCTTCAACCCATGAAGAACATGAAGGGGAACCACTCCATTGTGGCATCTCCCCTGACATAACTCCGTTAGTCATTGGCTCTGCCATTAACAAGCCAGGTAAATGATGAAGGAACACTTAACGCTTTTAAGTCAACAGTTGAAGACTTACTCCTCACCATCTACATTTTCTTTAGAAATTTCTTATTGTCTAAATAACCTTGGAGAGATTTAAAAAATGCTCAAAAGTTGTTAGAGAAGATACTAAATGCGAAATTCCACTGTTCTCCCAATCCTTTATCAAAAAGCTCAAGGCCCAGTCCCTCTGCTTTCTGGGTGGCCTTCTCTTTGCTTATTCCCTCCGAGCCTTCAGATATCAGAGCCCAGAATTTCTCCAGATATGTTCTCTTAGAACCCATAGCTCTGATTTCTTTCTAGCTCAATAATTTTTTCCAGGTTCGACACAGAAACCTGCAGGGAGGTAAGAACAAGAAGAGTCAAAGGAGCAAAAGAAGCTACAAGTCTTTAGGAAAGCCAGTGAGTATCTCCGAACTTTGATTTATCTGTAAAATCAAAGTTTCATATACCAACCATATAAGGGCATTTAAAACTAAACTGAATTACAAATGTCATAGTATTTTTTACAGGGTGATACTCAATGTTCAATAAACATCAGCTGATTATTTCTATCACTTTCACTTCTTCCTGGTCTTCTTTGGCCAATCCAGAATGCATGTGACTCAGCCCAAGATGGGAGAAGAGTATCACTTACAGTTGAACCACCTGGTTGTTAAAGAAATGAATTGAGTTTAGGTGCTCAGTTGGCTAGAAGCATTGATCTCACACCAGATTTTCCATCTCAGCTCTGTATGTGTGCTAGATTTTAAAATTCCAGTATGTGGAGGGGTTTTAATAATAAGCAAATTCAACCTCCCCCACTCATTCATAACTAGAAATCTAGTAGACAAAGAGTCTTTGGTTGGAACCATCCCACTGTCTTGTTTTGCATACACACTCCGTCTCTACTTCCCAAGGGAAGAAAACCCTAGAAAGAATGTGAGATTAACAGAAGAGAAACAAAGATGTCACCCAACTACTGGCAAATCCCACCATCAAAACAAAACTTTAAGCTTTTGCAATATTGGGTCTGAGAAAAATGGTTGAGTCCTCATTCAGGAAGTTTTTTTTTTTTTTTTTCTCCCTGAAAACAGAGGATCCCTGACCCTCAAGAAGCTAAGTGGATGAAAGATCTAGAAAAGATACTCATAGAAGATTGAGGATCCGCCGTGGACAATATGATGTTTGCCTGGGAAACATGGCTAGGCTGGTAACACCTTAGATACAGAGTTGGAAGAGTGTTTCAGGTAGAGAAGCCAGCATGTGCAAAGGCCTCAGGTGAAAGAGTATTAAGCCGGGTAGAGGACTGAAGGAAGTTAGGTTGGGATGGATTAGGGGATCGTAGATGGGGATGCGTCAGAGAGGGTGGCAGGAGCCAGCCCATGAACATCTGGGAAGCTAAATAAAAGGATTAAGTTTTACTTTGTAACTAAAAAGTGTTTTGATCAAGAAGTGATCACAATCAGCAATGCTAAGTGCTGGGTGTGGCGTGTCTAGATGAAGAAGAGGAAGGTGGCCTGGACTCAGGCAGTGGCAATTGAGAAGGAGAAAGGAAAAGAGATCAGAAGATTTTTAGATGGAACGTTAATGGGACTTGGCAATGGGTTGGATGGGCCATGCCTGAGGAGGAGGGAGCTGTTGAGGATGATAACCCAGGAGTTTTGTGGGGGTACTGAGTACCATTCAGGGAGAAGGGAACACAGGGGCAAGAAGCAGGTGTTGGCAGACAGGTGGTGTGTTTAGTGTGCGAGCCAGGTTGGGAGGTCTAGTTAGTAGACTAGTAGTAGTAGTGGTAGTAGTTAGTATTCTAGTAATAGTAGTAGTAGTTATAGTAGTAGTAGCAGTTGTTAGTAGTTTAGTACTAGAGAGAGAAGGTGGAGATAAAGATTTGAGGGTTATCAGCATACAGATAATTGTTTTTCAAATTATTCTTCAGGTACATCCTATACCAGACCCACCTGCGCTACTCAGTAAACATGGAGATTACCTGGGGAGGATGGGATAATGGCTAAAGAGTTGTTAAACGTTTTACCTGTGAAATGAGCATAGGAAATATAAATTTGAACATTCTCTAAAAGTAATGGCCACTTAAGTAATGGTGTCTGAATATTCCTGATGTAGAGTGATGGCAAAACGCTGCTGGAGAAGCAGGAAGTATTCCTTTTATTTCTTCTTTTCTCTCCTTCTTTTTTTCTTGTTATCCATTCCACACCCTTTGCCTCCAGCATACACTAATTCTGTTTGTTTTGTTTCTTGGGAGGAATGGTACAAATGAGGCCCAGCCCCGTTCTTTTTTCTTTCATGTTTTCTTCTTCTTTTTTTAGTCTAATTCGGGACAAAAAAAAGCTTTCATCGAAAGAGCAGATGTCATAAGCTTTGGTCTTTTGTGGTGGTTTTATTTTATTTTATTAAAAAAAAATCCTCCTGCAGATGAGGCTCATTTAAACATAATGAGGAGGCAACAAAGGCGTCGCACAGAGGAGCTTCAGATTCGGTTTGACTCAGGGGAGGGAGACCAAACAAGGAGATGTCCTGTCCATTTGGCTTCCCTCTATAGGGCCCAGAGCAGCTGCATTTCAGATGCAAATGGGAAATGCAGGAGGTGGGGAGGGGGAGGGTGTGGAAATGCCCAGGAAGCTGGTGTGCAGGTGTTAAGGATTCCAGGCATCGCTGCAACAACAGGCTCTGAAAACACAGAGCTCCCAGACAGAACGGGCTTGAGAGTGCTTGCTTGGAGGGCTCAAGTGGACCCGCAGCTGCACTGGACATTCCTTTTTGTGGTCATCAATGGGCCCTGTATTGAAAATATGAGAGCGAGCAACTGGCACGTTCAGAGAAAGGAAACGCTTTGGAAATTGAGCAAACGCTAGGCTAAAGGGGCCACCCTTTGGCTGCCCTGATTACTTAAATCAAGTAATTTAAGTGCATGCGTAAAACAGATACTCGATACAGGATCCTGTGACTCCTGGGGTTGGTAGGAATCCATGGAATCATCAAGCCCTTCTCTCTCGTTCTATGGCGAGAAAACATGCTCCAAGGGGCGGAGCGATTTGCCCCAGGTCACACAGTGGGTTAGTGAGACAGAGAACACAGAATGGGCAACAGTGACATTGACTGAGCCCTCTCTGTCTTAGACACTATTCAACATTATAATTTTTCAAAATGATTTACCCAGCAGACTTATGAACTAAGTTTTTTATTTCCAGTTTTTAGTATGGGGAAATTGAGGCTTTAGTAAATTTAAAACTTGTTCCTCAAAATACCGTTAGATAGAAGGAATAAGTTCTAGTATTCAAGAGTACAGTAGGATAATCATAGTTAGCAATATTTTTTGTATATTTCAAAATAGCTAGGAAAGAAGAGTTATAATGTTCCTAACACAAAGAAAAGATAAATAATGTAGGTGATGAATATTCCAGTTACTCTAACTTGATCATTACACATTGTATGCATGTATCAAAATATCACAGGTATGCTCAGAATATGTACAAGTATTACCTATCGGTTTTGGAAACCTCATAAAAAATAAAATAATAATAAAGTAATAAAAATGTAAGTAAAATAAAAATAATAAAAAATAATACAATTTGTCCCAAGTCAAAAAGCTAATAAGTGATAGTCAGGATGTGAAGCTAGGTATGTATGTTTTATTTCAAAACTCGTGCTTTTTCCTTCATTACACTTCATTCCTGACTCATAGGCAGTGTTTTCCTCTCAAACACAAACACACACACACGAAAATATTGATTCATATATGTCCATAGTTTCATATTGTACATATGAAAATATTATTTCTCTTTCCATATATGTAAAACGTACTAAAATGCATATATATTAAAACCATGAAACGTGACACATTTTCCTTCAGACACAAATATACTACAGCACTGTCTAATACACCTATGAAATTGTTATTTATGGCTTTTCATGTAATATGTATTCAATAACTATTTGATTTTGAATTGTTCCTTTTTATTGGAAAAGGAGCTCTTCATTAGAGACAGAAACTACTGTCCACCAACATTATTATTTCTGTGACTTCCACACATTTGCATTGTGCCTGTGTTTATGAGGTGCATTTGCATGCATTAATTCATACTTACTGAATTAATTAGGTGATTAGTTGGCAGTACCTATGTAAGAAAAGAGTAAGTGGGGCCACTAGTCCCATCTTATAGATGAGAAAACTGAGGCTCATGGAAGCTCATCAGTTTTCCCACACAAGCTTGGATGGTCAACTCAGGTTGTCTCATGCCAGCATATTGGCAGAAGCTGTTCAGTGAGGACCACGCTGATGATAGAGATCAGAGGGAGAGAGTCGTGAGAACACAGGTGCACTTATTTCCCTGCTGAAGGATGCTGTGGTCCAATGTGCAGAACTCCAGATTTGCAGACAGACAACCTGACACCCTGTGGGTGTGTGAGTGTGTGGGTGATGCTGGGAGGTGCGGGGATCACAGAGATTGTGACCTTGGTGAGGTCTGTGTGGGTGGTTTTCTTTGCACAAATGTGTCACCCTGTGTGTCTGCCTGAGGACTATGCCAATGCTCATATGAATGCGTGCAAATGAGCACCCATATGGTGAATGATACCCCCGATTGTGCTGGTGATATGGCCAGAGTCCTGGGTTTTTTGGATCCTTATGTAGTGCACTGGCTTTGAGTAGTTTTGTGATGTCAACCTGAGCTTCTGAGATCAGCCTTTCTTCAGTGTCAATGGACCTACAGTTCCACTCTTTCCTTGAGAAAAAATAACCCAGCAATATCTCCTACTACTTAGAGGGCCAGGAGTGTGACATGTATATTTGAAGAATGATACAGTATAAAATCAGAGGCTGCTAGGGTTTTAAGGCACCTAGATCCGATACATATTTTACAGATAAAAACACTGGAGACCAGAGGAAAAAATGGCTTGATTTATTACTTTATGCCTGTTTTTGATATTTCATGTATTCAACAAACATTTGTTGAGTAGGTATTCTGTGGAAGGACCTGCCTTCAAGGATCTCTCAGTCTAGTGTAAAGAAGCATGCATAAACAGGCAGTCACAATGCCAGTCGGTGGGGCAAGTGGGCATCTGAGAGGGCCACACGGCAGAGACAGCATCTGAGCCCAGTCTGGAAATACATGCAGTCTTGCCCAAGGTGGAGAAGTGTGTAGCTGTGAGAAGGAGTGGCATGTTCAGAGACCCAGAGGTGGGAAGCGCGAGATGTGATCAAAGGACTTTTGAGAGCTGGCTGAAATGGAGGGTGTGTCTCTGTATGTATGAGTTTATGGTGTGGGGTCAGCAGGCAAAGCCAGAAGGTGAGGAGGTGCTGAATCACAAAAGGCTTTATACACCAGATGAAGGAGTCTCGACTGCTCTGTAGAAACTGGGAAAACCTTGAAGGATGTTAAGCAGAGGGATAACAGGATTATAAATTAGTTTTGAACATACCATTCTGTGCTCAGTCTAGAAAATGGACTGGGGTGATCCTGCAAGCAGGGAGACTGGTCTAACCTTGCTGCATGTGCAATATTTGGGGATTTTAAAGTGGTGGTGTGGGTGGAAAAGATAGTCTGGAGTCGTGGAGAGAGGCCCAGGCTGGGAATCAGGTGGCTGTCAGGATTAGAATCCATGCACGCTGATCTCAGTCATATGGGATACTTCTTAAAAAATGGTCCATCAAAAGTGGCATTCAAATGTGTCCTAGTGCCTGGTCTGAAAGGCTCCAGAGGACAGAGAATGCTCAGCATTTGTTCTGGAAGACCTCCCTGGGTAGGCAGGGAGTTCCCCACGAGGTGAGGTGGAGGGAGTCATGGAGAAGCACTCAGGCCCCTGTTCACTTGCACCATGTCAGAGCCAGGAACCCACTAGGGCCAACCCCTTTTTATTTTGGAGCCATCCTTCATCAGAGATCGTGTTCACTCACTTCCTCTTCAGCCCCCACCCCGTTCCTACCACCACCACCTCCTTGCCTTAGTCACTGGAGCTGAGTCATTCTTCGAGCCCATTCCTGTCTCCTTCCCCTGTGTCGGGGTGAAAGGGTTTGAGTAGGAGCCACTGGGCATGGGCATTCCCATCTCCTGGCCAGTCTCTGTGACTTCAGGAAAGAAGAGAGAAAAGGAGCTGATGTAGCCTGGGTACCTCCTGTGTGCCACGCCAATGCCAGACTCATCAACATCTATGTCTTGTCACAATTGTCTTACGTAGTGGTGTTATCTTCAGATGGGGAACATGAGGCTCAGTGAGGTTCAGTCATTTTCCCAAGGCCACACAGCAGGTAGACCTGAAGGATTTCAAAGTTTACACTATTTCCAATACATTACTTTGCCTCTTTACATCATCTCTGGGAAAGGATGGCATTTGATTCAACTCATAGTTTAGTGCCTACTATGTGCAACACACTGTACCAGAGTGGTTAATAGAGGGCTCCTGCCGTCAAGCAGCTCAACATCTCATGATGGAAGTCTTTGATCCTTTGATTTATTCACTCAGTATTATTTGAGTACCATCTACAGGCCGAGCCCTCTTGGGGGATGTGGAGATAAATAATCCAGGATCTCAGCCCTGGCATGCAATAGCACTGAGCACAGGATGCTATGGTAAAAAAGGGGAAAGGATATTTAATAGTCTATGAAGAATTCAAGGAAGACATTGCAGAGCTACTTTTAGACTGACATTGAAGAGTGAGTGTTTTGATAGACAAAGAATCTGGGGCAGGAAAACCGGCGCTGTAGAAACTATAAGCACACTGAAGGGAAGTACAGGAAAAGTCAGGCATAAATAGAGAGTGGGAGTGGCTGGCAGATGACGGGTAGTTGTTGAGTAGTTGAAAGAAGCTTTGAAAGCCCTACTCACAAGAGAGAAATTCCTGAAGTCTTGAACAGTTGCTCGTTCTTCTGTTGACCCGTTGGCTCTTCATTGCATGCTTCCTCTACACTGGGTGCTGGGCGAAGTGTTGGGGTACAATGGAGGCTGAAAAGTACCTGGCTAAAAAGCCAGGCATGATGGTTCATGCCTGTAATCTCAGCACTTTGGCAGGCCAAGGCAGACGGATCACCTGAGGTTGGGAGTTCGAGACTAGCCTGACCAACATGGAGAAATCCCGTCTCTGCTAAAAATAGAAAAAAATAAAAATAAAAAAAAAGTTGGTTGTTGTAGCACATGCCTGTAATCCCAGCAACTCAGGAGGCTGAGGCAGGAGAATCACTTGGACCTGGGAGACGGAGGTTGTGGTAAGCCAAGATCACACCGTTGCACTCTGGCCTGCATAAAAAAAGCGAAACTCTGTCTCAAAAAAAAAAAAAAAAAAAATTACCAATAATCCCCAACATCAAGGTGGTCAAAAATTCGGATGGCCACAGTTCAATGGATGCTTGCAAACTGGGATAGTGTTGAGAAGGAAAGACAGATGGTGTGAGAGGCCACAGAACAGGAGGGATTGTTTTAGGGGGAGTGTTGACGGTAAGGAAGGGGTTACTTGAAGAAACTGCATTTAAGCTGAATCTGATCAATGAATAGGAGTAATTACATCAAGTGTGAGTGTGAGTGTGTGTGTGTACGTGTTTGTGTGTTGAGAGAGTGGCTGTGATAGGGGATAGGGACAGGGAATACTGCCCCAGAAGGGTGCTGTTAACAAAGAAGACAGTTGATATAACAAACATTCTAGTAAAATAACAGTGTAGGGTGGCCTGGAAACTGGTGGCACCTTGCCGGGTTCCCTGAATTCAATTATCGAGGCCATGCCTTTGTGTTCATCCCCGGAAACAGCTGCTAAGCCCTGGTCTCAGAGCTTTCGCTGACTTCCACTGCTGGATTTTGCTGTGTGACTAGGATGTTTGTTCCTCAGAGTCTTCATCTGTAGAGTGGAATAGAACACACTTATGTGCCTTTCAGAATACTGAGTCTAATAAAAAGTGACAAGATACAAGTTGTCTATAGACATTCATTCAACAATTTGGAGTTGATGTTTAGAGTGAGAGAGGAGCTTTGAAGCTTTAATTACACACACACACACACACACACACACACACACACACACACACAGCCCAGGACTTAATATTGTCAGCCTCTAGTAGACAGATGTGGGTATTCATTTCCATACTCACATATCTCTAAATAAAGAGTTGGGCTTTGAAGAGCTGCAGGGCACTGACACCATCAGTCTGCTCCTTGGGATGCTCCTGAAAAGAGAAAACTGCCTTCATTTTCTCTCTCTCTCTTTTTTTTTTTTTTTTTTTTGGAGACAGAGTCTTGCTCTGCTGCCCCCAGGCTAGAGTGCAGTGGCATGATCTCGGCTTACTGCAACCTCTGCCTCCCTAGTACCAGCGATTCTCCTGCCTCAGCCTCCTGAGTAGCTGGGATTGCAGGCGCCTGCCACCGTGCCTGGCTAATTTTTGTATTTTTAGTAGAGACAGGGTTTCACCATCTTGGCCAGGCTGGTCTCGAACTCCTGACCTTGTGATGGACTCGCCTTGGCCTCCCAAAGTGTTGGGATTTCAGGCGTGAGGCATAGTGTCCAGCTCATTTTTTTCCTTGATTTGTAGCACCCTTTTTCTTCGTGGGGCTACAAAGGGGTTTCAGTTTGGAGCCAAAGTGCATCAGACACAAGCATTAGTGTGTGAACTGAGACTAGGGTCCAGATTTCCACAGCACTGAACTGCCACTTTCTGGGAGCCAAAGCCCTGGCAGTTTTCCTATTTGTTGTACAAGAGCCTAAGAATGCTCAGACTCTGTAACCTTCAGAGACAAATGAGAAAACGTTTCCATGTTATTTGATAAGTTCCTATCCCTGAGAGCTTGACAGCCTGACAGAATGTCACTGTGCTGTAGGAACAAGTGTCCTGAAGTTGGAGCATAGCATTTTGATTTCTAGCTTTGGTTCTGCCATAGGCTGTGTGACCTTGGACATGGTCACATCCACAATCTGAGGCCCTGCTTCCCCATATCTAAAGCAAGGTGGGTGGTACATGATTTTTGAGTCTTTTGTAGCCTTGACATGCTATGCTCCTAGGCCGTGAAACTCTCCCAGAAGGAAACTGGGTGGCATTTTACCTGGCCTTGGCCTACCAGTTGCCTGTGTTTGTCGTCTGGAAGAGCCTTCTCTCTTTCTTGCTGGTGTTCTGTCACCTAAAACCCAACTACAAACAAGTTTTCTCCACAACACTTTCAGTACCAGCATTTCATAGATGATTTCTACATAGTTTCAAGATTTTCTGTTGAGAAAGGCCCAGTGGCTCTAAACTGATGTCAAATTATATTTGATGCATAATACAGGCAGTGTAGTGTTCAATTAGTACAGGCTAAGAGAAAGGTGATGAATAGCATGATCAAAAGTAGCTGGGGTGGAGATGGACAGATGGATTGATTTGGTCCAAACATCCAATCATTAGAGCTTTGTCCTTCTACTATCAAAGAGTATTTCTACTATCCAATACTCTCCTTCCAAGTTTCTAGCTAAGAACAAATTTGCCTGACAGATAAGAGTTTGCTTGTGAAACTTAATGTTTTTCTTTTCAAGATATTCACCAAGATGTGTGCAAATGTATGTATGCATATAGCTTATATTCAATACTTTTTTTTTTTTTTAGATGGAGTCTCTGTCGCCCAGACTGGAGTACAGTGGCACGATCTCGGCTCACTGCAACCTCCATCTCCTGGGTTCAAGCAATTCTCCTGCCATAGCCTCCTGAGTAGCTAATGATTTGATTTTTTAACATCACCTGATTTTGATTATGTCTATGATTCCTGTGATTGGTCCAGACCCGGGAAGGAAAGTGACAAAAACCTTAATGCTTAAGAAAGCCTTTTATAGAGGGCTTTTCTGATCTCTCCTCTACTGAAGACTTTTAGAAAATAAGAAAGTAGACATCATCCTCCCAACTTAAATCAAGGCAACCCCAATTCATGTCACTTCGTTAGATGCTCATGATAACTCTGTAAGGTAGATAGACCTGGATGAGGAAACAGAGACTCCGAAAGTCACCCAGTTAGCAGGTTGCAGCACTAGACTCCAACTGCTACCTTAAAAAAAAAATGTAGTTGTGTAAGTCTCATGAGAGCGTGCGCAGTATTAATACAATTTTGTAGATGAGGAAACAAATCTCCAAAGCATTCCCTGGTTTGTGCTTTGGCCTGGCTGTGCCGGGGACTTGGACAGATTCTCATCACACTGTGGTGCTTCTTTCTGCTCCATTATGAATGTTACCACTCTGGTGAGACAGTTTTACTCACGGCTTACACATCTGTCATTCTCTGTCCCTTTGAAAACCCATTTCATGGTCCAGTAGAGCAGAGTTTCATCCAACAGCACTATTGACGTGGTGGTTTCAAAGTGCAGTGCCCACCCCCTGGCTGGGCTTGGGGCAGTAATGTTTAACAGTCTGGTAGTTAAATTAGAAACAATAATAACACAATAGTCAGGTTTGGTTCTAACACACGAATGAGTCCCAACCCTCTAGCTGTAACTGAAATAGGTAGAAGGGGAGGAATGGATTTAGGATTCTTCTGTAGGATTCCTGATCTGTTCTTCTGCGGCCAGACAGAGCAAGAAAACCCACGGGACCATGGACCACAACACAACCCCATGATTGGAAAACCTCATGTTTTACAGACCACCTCTCAAGACTCAACGCTGACAGGCTGGAAATAAACTAGAATAATTAATTCTAAAATAGTCAGGAAGACAAATCTTCCTTCCAATTCAATGCAAAGGTCTGGATTGGCTTAATGTCTGGAGTGTGTGCTATTTGACTATTTCTACTAAACATTAATTAAATAATCCACCTAGCTCTGGCCCCCAGAGCTCCAGGGTCCCCAGAATTGGAATGTCCTAACTGGTATCTCTCCCTTTCCAAGTTAGCCCTAGGATGAGTGCCCCACTGAGATGAGGTAGTGGGCTTTCAGCATTCAGTAGCCTCCAATGCTCCAACCAGAGCAACCTGGTTTGCGGTTCACCTAAGGACAATGCAAACTGAGCTATGCATTTACTGTAATTCTAATCAGATGATTCTATAATTGGAAGAACACCAGTGGCATTCTGTCTTTGGAGTCTTTTCCATTAAGCAACTGAACAAGGGCCAGGGGACCTTTACTTGTCCCAAATGCAGATTATGATAGAGACTCTGAGATCTGGATACTATGTTCCATTCTATAATAGGATCAAGTTCTCAATTTTTTCTTGGTAAGATTATAAAATGTGTATAGCAGTCATTTCACCCATACTTTCAATAAATTCTGACCAACTATTCTCCTAACAATGAAGAACAAATGAAATGAACAAAGTGCTTGTGTGTATTCGCGGTGGGGAGTGTGTGTATGTATGCTTGAAGATAGTGACTGAATATTTTAGGTAAATATTTCCAAGTCTAGATTATAATCATATATGGTAATTGTTGACTAAAGTAATAAGAATAATAACCTGAATTTCTTAATCTCTCTAGATACCTCAATTAGAAACAGAAAGAAATATTATGGACACATGCATTGGGGAACTAATTTGCAGTAGGAACTTTGCAAAGTATTGTGCTGCTTTCAGAAATATAGGAATGCATCAGACCTTGACCTTGACTTTGAAGAGCTCATAATTTAAAGAGGGAGATAAATCATGATCATAAAAATCATAATCTGAGATAGAAAGTGCAGGGCCTGTGGCACTGGGATTCAGAGGGAGGAAAGTTTACTCACTCCTGGGAAGTTCTGGCTTGGCTTTTTGGCGGAGGCAGACTTTAAAGAATGGGAAGGATTTGGTCCAGGGACAAACAAGGGGAAGGAATAATTGCAGGAGCAAAGGCGAGATGTGAAGCGAGAATGTATGACTGGACGGTGCTGCCTTCACAGGCAGTTGGGGTAAATAAAGGACTCTACCAGTGACCAGAGGGATCTTGTTAAAATATAGATTCTGATGCAGTTGGTCTGGGGTGGAGCCTGAAAATTTGCATTTCTAATAAACTCTCAGGTGATGCTGATGCTACTGGTTCTCAGCCCCCTCTAAGCAATAGGGAATCATTACAGGTCTTAAACAGTACAGAGTTCCTGTTATGACCTTCAACCTTGGAAATCCCTTTAAGGAGACATTTTGAGGGTGCAGACACCCACATGATGATGGATACAACAGCATTTGCTTCTCCTTTTCCAGTTATACTGATCAACATAAAAACCCAGTTAGGGGTGAAAATGGACAAGGGGTGAAAAGGTTAACTAAAGACCTGGATTCTAGACACCAGATAATACACAAACCACAATGTAAATGCTGTTTTGGTTTCAGAAATGGTTTCTCCTCCTAAATTGTTAATTGAAGGGCAAAAGAGAGCTGATGAGTAACTATATATTTGAGAGTGCTTTAGGCCCTCTAGCCTGATTGTTAATATAATTTTATAATAAGATGATAATACTTCAGTAGTACCATGGGGAAAGAATAGGAATTAGAATCAAAAGATCTGACCTTACACTCTTTAACCTCTCTGGGCCTCAGATAAACTTCCTCATCTATAACACAGGAGAAAAATCTCTTCCCCAGCTACCTCTCAGTTCTTCATAAAAAGCAAATAAGCTAATGGGTATGAAAGTGCTTTGCAGACTGAGAAGTGCCTTGCAGGTGTGATGGCTACCTTTTATCATTACGGATGGAGACATTAGTGTTTTCTCTGTCCCTGGGACTTGCTGGCAGAATGAGTTAGTGCAAACTCTGAGGAGAACCTGTGTCAGCCTCAGGGGCAAGGCCCTAGGTAATATGGCATGAGAGATCCTCCTGTAGAGTTTGTGTCTCCTGTCAAAGCAGGATGCACCTGCTGCCAGTAGATCAGACATACCCTTGCGTCTGGTTGCACAGCTTCCTGTGATCTCTGGGGAAATGTTATCAGCGGCAATATTGCCATGCAGGGCATCCCCTGGGAGTGACTTTAAGGGCAAGACTTCTGTCTCATGTTCTTTGCTACCCACTGAAGGCTATTCTGGCCAAGCCCCCAGAGCAGGTAACAGTGGCAGGTAAGAGTATTTGTTAGGTAAGAGGAAAGTCAAGAGCATGAAGGCTCCAAGGTCTAAGAAAAAAATAAGCAAGCCACCAAGAAGCAGTTTGTTGTTGTTGTTGTTGTTGTTGTTGTTGTTTTAGCAGGAAAATAGGTGGCATTCAGAGAGTGAATAGGGGGACAAGAAGATAACTCCTAGAGCCAAACCTACAAAGTCAATACCTGGACCAGAAAGCTCACTTCTCAGGAGAACTCTACTGCATTTTACATTCACTAGAACTGAGTGTCGCTTAAGATAACAGGCATTAGAAATCACCATGGAGGTCAGGTTCAATCCCCTAATTGCCCATGAGGAACCAGGCATTTGGCAAAAAGGGGCTTGCCCTGAGTTAATAGAAGATCCCAGGATAAATCCCAGATCTCTTGATTCTCTTTCTCTTGCTGTTTGAGAAGGGTCATCCTTTTTGCCCCTCCTGGCCTAAATTTCTTCATTTCAAAAATGGTGGGAAAGGTCACTGTTTCCCTTGTGTGCTTTTCCAGCTCCAATATTCCATGGGTCCCAGAGACCCAGGCTTCAATCTAGGCCTAGAGCATCTCCCCATTCAGGCCGTGTTCATAGGAATCATAGCCTCTCCCTTTATTCTCCCTGGGGAATCTCTGCAGTAATGCTTAATCCCTGCTCCCAGACTCACTTTCGCAAGGGGAAATCAATAGATTCTTTAAGTAGTTGGACCACAGAATGATGCCTGGGTCTATTTTGTCAACCAGGTGGCTCTGGTGAAGGAAGTTGTGTGAGTCATTGTCGGCCAGAAATGTAAATCTGGACTGAGGCTTCCCTTGCAGTGAAATTTAGGTCTTTAGTAACAGTGACCTTCTGTACAGCACGTTACAGTTACAAAACACTTTACATACTTCATTTGTTTATCACAACTATTCAGAGACTTAGTGTCATTGTTATACCCATTTTACAGAGGAGGAAAACAGACACGGGCACTATGGCAATTTGCCCAAGGTGACAGGAAGTGTGAGTGGCAGAGCTGGGACTGACTTAGTGAAGTCTTTGGACCTTATAATCCATGCCCTGCATACCACATCTCTTTGTATCAGGGTTCCTATTGGCTACTCAGCCTCAGTGGATAGAAACAAAAGCAAAGGTCAACCTGCTTGGAGTCATTTACATGGACATGCATTTCTGAAGAAGGGATAATTGCAGCATCATTGTGGATATCACAATCATGGAGACAGGCCTGGGAATAGGCAAATCTATGGGACTGACAACCTCTGTCCACTGCTGTCCGCCACCCACTGACTCTTTCACCTTCCATTTCTCAGACTGAAACTTACCCTTCCTGATTTAAAAACCAGGGCTTTTTTTTTTTTTTTTTTCCTATTGTGTAAAATATGAAGCATAATCCAAACATGTAAAAAAGGATGACAAGTACTGTAACAAACACCCACTGTAATGAAGTTTCACTCTGTTAGCTAAATATTTCCAGTTCTTTCCATTTCTGGGAACATGGTAGAATTGCACTCCTGGCCCCTTGAGCAAGGTAAAGCCAGGTGCTAGTCTGGGCCACTTAGCTGTGAAAGGAGACAACGTATGTCACTTCCAGTCTGGAGCATGTAATTGCTCTCTCTTTCCTTCTGGTGCAGCTGCTAGCAAGGAGGTGGTGACTGCTCTGTCAGCCTTGGTCCCTAAGTGGCAACAACAAGCAGTGCCTTCTGCCAACCTGCAATGTGTGAAATAAAAAAAGAAATCTTTGCTCTTTTAAGCCTTTGGGATTCTGGGTTTTTGTTATTGCAGCAAAACCTAACTTATACTGACCCTTACATTTATATTCCCACCACCGTGACTTTTGAGAGTGTTAACATATCCTTATACCTGGTTCAACTTTTTAAAGAAGTGAAATCCAAAAATAACTGTGTCCTTTGTAGCTTGCCTCCTTCCAGCACTTTTCCTTCCTTCCCAGAATAACTACCATCTCAAAGATGTATGCATCTGTCCTGTCCATGTTTGGTAGATTTACTCCATAAGTATGTGTACAACACAACACGTAGTATTACTTCATGTTACTAAAATTTGCATGAATAATATTGATTTATTCTAAAAATTGCTTTTTTATTCAACATTATTTTAGATGTATCAATACTGGTACATTCATTTCAGTTCATTCACTTTAAATTCTATATAATATCCCTTCGTATGAATGTATCACAAATTATTAAGCCTTTTCCTACTAATGAACTTTTAAATTACTTTTTTCTTTTAAAAACAATTCTCTTAAATACATATTTTTATGTATGTATGCAAGAACTTCTCTTGGTTATATACCAAGAGTGGAATTGCTAAGATATAAGGTATACTAAATCTCAAATTTGATAGATATTGCCAAATTTCTATCCAAAATGGCTTTACTAATTTACAGTCCTATCATCAGAGTCCACATGTTTTGTCATTGCTTTATCATGTCAAACATTTCATGTTGTCCAACTTTTAAAATTTTAGCCAATCTGATGGGTCTGAAACGACATCTCCTAATTTTTTTATTTTGCATTTCTTTGAATATTAGTGAAGTTAAGCATCTTTCCATTTCTTTTAGGATTATTTCCTGTTCAGAGTTTTCCATGTTGATATAGTCTGATCATTTATTTCTATTTTTTTTTTCTCCTCATGGATGTGTAGAATTTTCTTCCTCCTGTATTCTGGGTACTAATCCAGTTACATAAATTGTAAGTGTATTTTCTGCATCTGTGACTTGCTTTTAATTTTGTTCATTGCCCAGTTATCCTTCTCTCGCAAGCCATTGGCTACCTGCTTGTGCACACACTTGATTTTTCAGATCATAGCAACTACATGGTGAAAATGGCTTGGAGGCGTGTTTTGAAAAACCTAGGTGAATGAATGCTCCTTGACTCTGAATATCTGTAGTAGGATATGGAATGTGTTTTTACAAGAGAATCAGTGAAGGACCTGTTTTGCTTACTCAAGGATCTCATTTGCTAACACAATTGTGTGGTGAAAGCAAAAGAACCAGGTGTAAGTGGAAAAAACCTTAGTCATTAAGGGTTGTTTGGACTGCTCAATGGTGAATATCAGGGTGACTGGTTTCTCCCTGCCATGATGAATCCTGGCATGATTTGCCTGGCTGTTTTGACATTTTGTAGACCTAGCATATGTGGGAGGGCACTTGAAAGACATCTCATACTCAAGTGGTCTCTCCTCTTCCCATACACACCTTATGGAGTCTTCACAGGGTGTGATGATGGGAAGCCTAGACATGCTCATCAGAAGGTAGGAAAAAATGGTATCTTGCAAGTGCTTGTAGCTTTCCAATAAGGAGAGTCACTTTAAAGCTTTGTTTATCTTTCTGTGCCTCAGCTAACCCCAGAGGAAAATCTTAGCTCAGGACAGGAAGCTCAGAGCACCCAAAAGGATGACTGCAGCAGTGCAAGACTATTTATGTCTGCCTCTTACATATCCCTCCGTGCTCTCCCCCAGGAGGCCTGGGCTGTGCTGCAGCTCCGAGGAGGCCTGCATATATCATCACTCCCTAGGAAACCAAGGGGTATGGAAGAAACCGAGCTCTGGGATCAATTATGTTGGTAAAACTACAAAGGCAGGGGGTAAGCCAGAAGTGTTGTGGCTTAGGAACAACTTGCTGAAAAAAGACTTGATGTTCCCAAGTAGAACCCTGTGGCCCCAGGGAAGGTGACCTCGGCTGTCTGGTCAACCAGTCAGAGTGCTAGGACTCAGAAGCCAGGACACACCTTCCGTTCCAGTTGACTCACTTGAGTGGCAAATTCTTTTCTCCCTCACAGTCCTCTCATCTTCAAAGGGAATTCATTAAGACCCACCATGCCATCGGCACTTGGCCAGGTGTTATACTGGCCCATTAGGTGGACACAGGCCATAGCCCCAGGGAGCATGCCAAATGAGGTGGAGGGTGGCAGCTGTGACCTAGTGACATCCCATGAGGTGGTTTTGCAGCATCTTCTATAAACCCTCCAGCTGTTTCAAACTATTTGTGTGGGGCTTTCCACACAAGCTGTGTTCTCTCCCATCCCCTTGCTTTAGTTCACTCTTTTCCTTTTGCTTGAAATGCCCTTCCACTCTGTCAATGCACTTAAATGCCCACTCCTGGGTGGAGAGTTTCCTGGCAACCCCAGGCAGAATTAGCCACTCCCTATTCTGTGTATTCCCATAGCACTCTCTATCATTAATATAGCACATGCCAATCTGTGCTGGAATCGTCTGCTTATATGTCTGTCTCCCTAATGGACTCTGAATTCCTTGAAGATGCATTCTGCGACTTATCCATCTTTGTTTCTCCAGCAAGAATTTGGTTGGTGCTCCGTAAATGTGTGTTGAGTTAAATGCAGAAAGGGACACAGCTCATGATTTTATCTGATTTTACCTTGTGGTGTAACTGGAAGCAGGTCACGTCTCTCTGAGTTTTAGTTTCCTTTTCTGTAAAATGGGTGGGGGGAGGATATATTAGAAAATGGCCTCTAAGAGGTTTTCTGGTTCTGCTGTGTATGATTTTAAAATTCTAGTCTCCTACTGAAAAACCGAGAGTTCATCATAACTCTTTAAAGACCAACATGTTTTCGTTTCCATGTATTAAGGAGCCTGATGTTCCCTTCCCACCTCTAGTCTGCCACCTATAAAAAAAGTTGTGTATTACTTAGCAGTTTGCAAATTTTCCGACTGAAGTTTCAAGAGGTTTGTGGGATTGATTGATTAGAGGAAGTGTGTAAATTTTATCTTCCCCAGGGAATAAAATTGTTGGACTAATTGATTCTTTTAAAGGAGTTTCTGATTGTATTTTCTGGTGACTTTTGTCAGCCTGGGTACATGTGGAAAGGGATCTTGTGTAGCTGCTTATGGCATCCCTGTGTCTCTCTTCTCACCACAATGCAGGCCTCACTGCACGTGCCACACCTAGTAGTCTGTGTCCCACGAGGCCCTTGCTTTTCCTAGGCTACCTCTCTGCCCCTTGAGTTACGTGTTTGGAAATTCCTGCATGGATAGGACTAAGTATCCCTCACCTTCTGCGAACATATTTACAAGGTGCTAATAACACCTAATTGTGATCTTAGAACCAGTCTACATGGTGAGTCAGACATTTTCGACCCATTTTTCAGATGGAAGTTAAGACACAAGGAGGTGAAATGACTTGCGTGAGGTCTCATAGCTAAGACGGTCTTCTGGACCTGGCTTAATAAAACCCAATGTTCTTAATTTCATCAACTCCTTTAAAAATGGCTTTGATTGCTGCTTTATTGATTGGCTGCTCTCAGGCCTCTTGGCTGATGAAACCAGAGGCAGGTGAATTCTACCAGAAGGAAAGAAGGGGTTCTAACCCACTATTGATTTTGTGGGACAAAGTGGCTGCAGTCATTAGTGAAGGGGGAAGTCAGATTAGTTAAAACTGTCCATTTGGTGGTTTCTATCATTAGCATCTCACTATGCCAGTAAATGAGCTGTTGAAGCCTGAAGTAGGGGCTCCTCCTGAAAGCTCGAGAGGATTCCAAAGCTGCTGGGCTCCATGGGGGAACATCCAGGAGCACATGGTCTCCATGTTTCCTTTTTTAACTCTACCAAGGCAGCTAAGAGGGAGCGCAACTTGTTATTGCATGTCTCTGAGTCTCAGTTTTTCTATCGGTGAAATGGGGATAATAAATCCTCCTGGGCATATCATTTGCCCTTGTTATTATACTTTTTTTTTTTTTTTTTGAGACTGAGATTCACTCAGTTGCCCAGGCTGGAGTGCAATGGCATGATCTCAGCTCACTGCACCATCCACCTCCCGGGTTCGAGGAAATCTCTTGCCTCAACTTCCCAAGTAGCTGGGATTAACAGGCACCCACCACCACACCTAGCTAATTTTTATATTTTTGGTAGAGAGGGAGTTTCACCATGTTGGCCAGGCTGGTCTTGAACTCCTGACCTCAGGTGATCCGCCCACCTCGGCCTCCCAAACTGCTGGTATTACAGGTGTGAGCTACCGCACCAGGCCTTGTTATTCTACTTTCATAACTGTGAATAATCTTAATAAAGGAAAGTAAGCTCAGCTTGATATATGCTTCCTAAAAGTGGCCCAAAGTAACATTATGTGGGAATATGTGGATCTATGAGGTGTGAATGATGGCAGTTCTTGCCCTAACCTACCCCTCAGAACACTGGAGACAACTCAGTTAGATAATGGATTCAAGGGCATTGTTAAATGATAAAAATTATTATGATGATGACTTTTTTTTTCTCTAAGGTTAAGAATATCTCTTAATAACCTGAAAGAAATTTACTCAAACCCTCTCTGATGCTATTTTTATCATGACCCTACCTCATCTTGGGAGTAAAGCGTTCCACTTGGCTGAGAAGTAGGAGAGGGACTGGGTCAGAACTCATCTGCTCAGGTTTTGTTCCTCATACCATTCGGGTGCTCTTTTTGAGTCAATGGCTCTAGCTTTTTGTAATGATCTAAAAGCTTCTGGCTCCCTTGGCTCTAGTCCCTGAGGATCAATTCCCTTTCCAAAGAGGGTGGGTTTTTTTTGTTGTTGTTGTTGTTTTTTAATTTTCTTTTATCTGGGGAAAAAATAGCCACTCTCATAGACTGTAAAAAAAAAAAAAAAAAAAAAAAAAAAAAAAAAAAAAAAGCTTCTTTTTGGGAGCCTTAAAAATATTTGAAATAAATAGGGCTCAACCTTAACTGAATAATGTCAAGTGAAAACATACATACTTTTTGTTACCAGCGAGAAGCAGAGGCAGCTTTCAAAATACAGGACTTGCAATGGGATGTTACATCACAAATAAAAAGATACAACTAGAACAATAGCAAGAAAGTCAATGTGTTATGTTGTAAGGCTTGGTGTATTTACTGCAATTAAGCATGAAATATAACTGAGCTTCCCAGCAGGCAGGGCAAAAAAGTAAACGTGATGACTTACATAATATTCTTTTTTCTGATTGAAGTATGTGTCCTGATTATTTGAGAGACATTTTTTCCTAACATTAATTTTGAAAATGAATTTATCACTGAGTACATTATCTGAGTACATTCATTAGAAGAGTAATAAATATGTCGTTAGCAAGAGTTTTACATCTAATGAAAAAAAACTTCTTATATTTCCATCTCATTCGTTGTTTTGAACTGCAAACTCATATTAACTACTAAATTTTTTCACTTTGATATTTCAGAGTCATCCCAAATTGAACATATTCCAAACTGCATTCATTAACTTCTTTCTGAAATTGGTTCCTCTCCCTGCGTTTATTATCTTGGTTAAAGCATCACACACACAAGCTGTCCCTGTCAGAAAATCTCAGGTTGTTTAGGCGACTCCACCCCAACTGCCAGCCCACACCTAGTGAATCCTAGAGACGCTATCTCCTTGATTTATTCCAAATCCTTCCTCTCCTCTTCGCCTCCAACACCTCTGCTTCAGTTCTGGTCCCTGTCATCTCTCACCTAGGCAGGTTCAATGACTTCTTAACTTGCTTTCTTATTATTTCAACTTGTTCTCTACACTACTTCTCTACAAACTCATCTATAAAAAATGCAAATCTTATCTTTCTGAAAAGGCTGCCCATTGCTTTCAAGGTGAAATCTAAACTCGTGGCCTGGCAGATGAAGACTTTCACCTGCTTGGTTTTCAGTCTGATCTGCTGCCACACCCCTGACGAATTCTCTGTTTCAGTAACATGCGCTACTTGCTCCCCCGGTTCACATTGCTGCCCCTGTGGCCGTGTTTTGCACGGGCTAGTACTTCTGTCTAGAACTCCTGCCACCTTTGCAAACCTGGTCCCCTTCTATGCTGGGAAGCTTTCCTGATCCCCTTCCAACAGCCACCATAGTGTGGTTTTCCCTCCTTTGTATGCCCCAATACCTGTGTAAGTCTCAGTTATACTTACCACACGGTGCTGCAACTGTTTGCTTAGTTTCTGAATCCTCCAAGACTAACTTTTCAAAGACAGGAATGGAACCTCATTCATCCTGGATTTCCAGCTCTATATACGTGCTTGACATAGTTGGAGCCTGATAAGTATTTGTGGACTAAATAGGCAGATGAAAGATATAATGTTGTACATGGAGCAATAAGGTTGTCTTTAGGATATGTTAACTGGTGATACAGAATCAATAGGTGTTGTGTTGATCAACAGACCTTTTCCTTTAGGATATATAAAGGACTGGGTGGATAGACGGTGCTTTAGACAAACCTCTCTGAAATCATCTCTCTGTGCTGGCCTTGGGTGGGTGCTGGATGGCAGACAGTGAGTGGCTATGCTGTTCACAGAAGCCTCAGTGGCTGGCATTCTGTGTGCCCAACCTAGGCACAACTGTATATTTTAACCATCCTTTGTGTGTTTGGGTAGCTAGGGGCAGTGATACTGCATGAAGGAAAGAAAGAAGCCTGACAAGGAAGTGGATTATAAAGGTGTCTCCCTGCACAGCCAGGATTTCCCTCAAAAAGTATTGCTTTCTATCAAGTACCTGGCAGAGAATCAATGGAGAATCCTTTCCTTGTTCTGCTCCATCAAGTTTCATACCATATAAATTTTTTTTTGACCAAGTCTTGCTTGTAACTGAATTAACTAGGGTGCTTGTTTAAAATGCAGACTCCCCAGGCACCCCCACCAACAGACCCTGGCCTCAAATATGGCCTCAAAGTTGGTTGGCGAAAATTTTTGAGCATAGTCCATTGCCCAGCTCTTCAGGGATAATGGTAAAGCCCTAGAATGACGGTGCCTGGGCTGGATCATGTTTTTAACCTCCACAAGTTACTTGTTGAGAAAGTTTGTGGGCAAAAGCAGTTTTGGATGCGCCTAGGCCCAATGCAATAGAGCTACTCCACAGGCCTTAGGGGACATTCACTCTGTGTCACGCAGGCCCTGCCTGAGCCTGACTGAACTGAGCAGAGACATGGTATGGGCTTGTGCTGTAGATAGAGGACTCAAGTTCCTGTGCAGGGCTTGCCTAGCACAGCATGGATTAGTCTAGTAATCAACTTTTAAGCAAGTCATATTAATAATTCAAAGGCAAACAGGATTTTGCTGTCCTCGAAACTCTTGCACTTGCATTTTTTCATTTGATCTCACAGGAGCCCTAGAAGCGGGAAAAACCAGGGCTCTTCCCATTTTGTAGATGAAGAAACTGAGATTGAGAAATGGCAGGTGACTTGTGCAGGATCACACAGATAGGACTGCAACTGCCCGATCTAAGATTCTGACTCCATTTGCATGCTGTGCTGGATTACACTATGCTTGCTGATCCCTCAAGTCATCAGATTTGAAAAGAACATTACTAAGGATGTTAGAACTGTATTTTAGGGCTCAGTGATGTCCATAAAAATAAGAATTTCCATTTCTGAATTATTTGAGCAGACGCTTGTGGCTGAATGTTAAAACTTGAGTCCCGTATGTCAAGAAGGCTTGTGAAGTTCATCACAGCATCCTAAGCCTCTGGAAAAGTTTCCAGTGGTATGTTGACTTGCATAAATGGGAGAGACAGTGGTGGGCATCTTTTCCTCACTCCATGGTTATTGATGTCACACTGATAGCTTGAATGTGCCATGGTGCAAGTATTTATACCACAGAAATCAGCAAAACCTATAATTCAGGGCTTTTCACCACTGTAGAACCAGTTAAACATTTTCCAGCACCCTGCTGCTTATAGCTAATAGTGACTGGCACAAATTGGAGTTTGAAAATTCTCCTCTGTCACCTGCATGGCACAGGCGTTGATTTTGCCTCTAACCACAAGTCACACCCCAGTGCCCATCTTTAAATGGGAGACTCCTTCTATCTGAGCTTGCAAAATCAGATTCATGGTTTCTACTAATAGTCCCTTGCCTTTGGGTAGTTTGTAACGTGTTTTCACATCCCTCATCACTTCTGAACTGTGTAGAATCTATGGGGCAGATGTTATCTACCCTTGGTAGGACAGCAGGTCCTGGAGATCTGACAGGTGATGTGACCACTCTCAGTGTCATAGGTCTGTAAGTGGCAGCCAGGGACTTGAACTGGGTCTTCACCTCCTTATTCTGTGCTCCTTTCCCTTGTACTAGCTACCTCCTTCACCTAGGACACTTGCAATATCTGGAGATGAAGCCACTGTCTAGGGCACAGAGAAGAGTTGCCTCACAGCAGTGTAACACTGGAGTATAACTTAGCCATTGACAGAAAAGAACAGACATGGTAGCTTGAGAGTATCTACACTTAGCTGCTTGTCCCACTTTACCGATCCAGTGCAAGGAAAGAAGTCTATGTTCACTTCTCCTCTGTCTTCCATCCTCTCTTTGTTTCTGTTTTTTGTTTTTTGTTCTTTGTTTGTTTTTTTTTACTTTTATGGGGACTTTGTGTCTTTAGGTCCTGCTGAAGGTTCTGCCCACAACAGAAATTTGAAGTCTCCTGAATGATGTAGCAGTAATGCCCTGTTCCGCCTGTTGCATAACTCCCAGCCTCATACTGCCTGGTGATGGAATTATTGATTGTGAAGCATTTCACAACACATTTTCAAAACATGCTGAAGGTCAAGAATGGATGACTCATAGGCAGTAACAGTTTTTTCTGCCTCAGTCCCTCTACATGATATTGGTGAGGTTGGTAATGAAAATCATTGAAGAAACTGAGGCAAAAGTTAACTCTGTCCAATCCTGGCCAGCAGGATTATTAAGTGACTTGAAAAAAATAATTCCTGGTACTCTATTTATTTAGTGGTTGATCTTCTAAATCACTTTGTTTTGTTGTTGTTGTTTGTTTGTTTGATTTTTTTTCTTTTTCTTTTGAGACAGTCTTGCTTTGTCCCCCAGGCTGGAGTACAGTGGCACGATCTCAGCTCACCACAACCTCTGCCTCCCAGTTCAAGTGTTTCTCCTGCCTCAGCCTCCCATGTAGCTGGGATTACAGGTGTATGCCACCACACCCAGAAATGTCTGTATTTTTAGTAAATATGGAGTTTCACCATGTTGGCCAGGCTGGTCTTGAACTGGCCTCAAGCAATCCACCTGCCTCAGCCTCCCAAAGTGCTGGGATTACAGGCATAAGCCACCGTGCCTGGCTTCACTTTGTTTTTTAATGCCAACTCTCATAAACAGTATAAAGTGGGAGTTAAGGGATTTCAGTGCTGATTTTGCCACTAACTTGTCCAAAAGCACCAGAGAGTACCACTGAAGTACTCAGCTGAGGAAAAAAGCTTAGATTATATCTAGGGAACTTTACTGCTCTAATAGTCTGTGATTGTACATTAGTACTTTAGACAGCAGAGAGATAAACCCTGATTCCCGTTTACAGGTAATTACTCATCTCTCTGCCTGAGGCCAAGGAAAGCTCTCTGTGGAGCAGTGTGGAAGAATGCCTTAGAGCACAGTAGCAGAGAGAGTTCCAGACCCCGAGGCAAAGGGGATCTGTGTTAACTCTCAACATTGCCACCTGTGATTTGAATCTTCTGACATTGTGCTGGGCCTGTTAGCATCTCAGTTTTCTCACTTGTAAAATGGAGAAAATAACAGTGTGTGAGCTTTATTTGGTACAAACTTTAATGCATGAAAAGACCTACAACATGTTTCCACATGGGCTAGTTGTAAGTTTTGGAGGAAAAAATATCAAGCTGATAATTTTTAATTTTTTTTTTTTTTTTTTTTTTTGAGACAGAGTCGCACTCTGTCACCCACGCTGGAGGACAGTCGCACGATCTCGGCTCACT
Source organism: Macaca thibetana thibetana (assembly GCF_024542745.1). Taxonomy (NCBI): domain Eukaryota; kingdom Metazoa; phylum Chordata; class Mammalia; order Primates; family Cercopithecidae; genus Macaca; species Macaca thibetana. The sequence continues at coordinate 10,307,785 of NC_065579.1, forward strand.
ACAACCTCCGCCTGCTGGGTTCAAGTGAATCTCACGCCTCAGCCTTCCCAATAGCTGGGACTACAGGCGCGTTCTACCACGCCTGGCTAATTTTTGTATTTTTAGTAGAGATGGGGTTTCACCATGTTGGCCAGGCTGGTCTTGAACTCCCAACCTTAGGTGATTCACCCCCTTCCTCTCGGCCTCCCAAAGTGCTGGGATTACAGGTGTGAGCCGCCGCACCCAGCTGTAAAATTCTTAATATGTAAGTATTTTCTTCAAAAACGAATCTAATTTGCATAGCTAAAGTTTCTGAATGCTTTATCTAGAATAATCATGGGACTAGAAGTTCCTTAGTAGTTCTTCTCTAGGTTTTTGTACTTTAAATACCCTGCGTCTTTTCGTTCTAATATAACATAATCACAGTAATAAGAAGTGTGACAAAGTTCTAGTAGTTCTTGGTGCCTGTACCTCATTCACTCGCCAACAAAGCCTCCCTCAGCATCCCCTCCCCACATCCATCCCTGTACATGCACCCTCTCCAAGCTGCTGCCAGCCGTGCTGCTCCCCTGCCTCCTGACTGGAGGGCAAGCCAGTAAAAAAAGGAAGCAAATTCGGTTATGTAAAGCACATTCTGGGTGAGGAAAGGCAAGCATGTGTTTCTGCTTGACTGAAATTGCTTTTTTTCCCCACCAGTTTGTCCTCTTATTGGGACACGTCAGAAATTAGAGAGACCCTGGCAATCATAGCTTCCACCTCCTCATTTTACAAGTGAGCAACTAGGCTCAGAGTACAGAAGTGGCTTTCGCAGGGTCACACAGCCAGCCTGTGACAGAGTCAGGATTCAAGCACCATCTCCTGACTTCTCCATTGCACCAGACGTCGATAGAACACAGAGAACCTAAAAGAAGAAAGAAAAAAAAAAAAATAGAGCTTTTGGGAATATATTGGGCTTCTGGTTTTCAAGGACAATTTTATGATAAGTAGCAGTGATGCCTCAAAAGCTCTGGTAGCTAGCTTGAATGAACTTATGTAATAAACATTTATCACAGAACATGTGTCATCAAACACCTGCCAGTTCTGAGCGTTGGCACCAAAGCTGCTTTCATTGTCAAAGGAAAGAGGGGGAAAGGAACTTGGCTGAACAAAGCTGGCAGACGTTTATACTAGAAAATTTAGAGGTAATTTCTAGAGGAACAGAAACACATTTTCAAAGTCTTATAAAATTTATTTAAATGTGATTGGGTGAATTTAGCAGTTAAAGAAGTGAAGAACACTGAGGTCCAATTGGTGCCTAAGGCTTCTTCCAGGCCCTTATCTTTTCTGTCTGCCTTGGGCACAGATTTCTAGATGCCTGGAGATGGACAGGCCCGGAAGTTGCCCAGAGCGATGTCTGAGGTTACTGATCTCTATCTAGGCTTCCATAGAAACACATCCCAAAACATTCTTGGTTCTTATTGGAATCTCATCTCATTTGCAGAACATGCCCAGAGTCAAAGAGACACGGACCATGTGTCACTCAGACTGAGTCCCTCCACACAAAGCGAATTCTCTAGCCTGTATTGGAAGTCAATCTACATCAACATGACGGGGCATGTAGCCAAATACATGGCCGCATCCCTTTGGCTACCCACACAGTTTTGAACCACAGGATCTGCTCTTTATCTACTCATTTAATGGTTATTGCTGGGAGAGCACTGGACTATAAATTCTGTTGCACTTGCAGGTGTAATGAGCTCTTTGAACCTCAGTTTCCTCACCCATCAGATACTATTCATTATCTGCCTTGCGGAAAACACCTAGTTGTTGGGAACATGACATGAATGGCAGGTGGAGGTGCTTTGGAAACGCTAAAGCCTGCCGTGAGTGTGAAGGAATGTTGCTACTCTTCTGTGCCCAACAAGGTGCTAAGCATCAAGGGACTTCAAAAAAAATGTAAGACATGGTCCCTACCCTCCAGGAACTTACAACTCATTGTTGGGAGACCATGACACATCCCCTAAAAACAGATATATAACACCTCAAATCTGTGAAGTACTTACTATTTAAATGGTGCCCAGAGCTTCTGAACCCCCTAGGAGTACAGAGGAGGGGGAGATCATTAATGGTGTGGAGAAGTTGGAGGAGGTGAGACGATGCCAGGTGATAAAGTAGATACAGAAGATGAAGGTCTTTTTTTTAAGACAGGGTCTCACCCTGTTGCCCAGGCTGGAGTGCTCTGGCATGATCAGCCCACTGCAACCTCCACCTCCTAGGATCAAGCAATTCTCGTGCCTCGACTTCCTGACATAGCTGGGACTACAGGCATGCGCCATCGCACCCAGCTAATTTTTGTATTTTTAGTAGAGACAGGGTTTCACCATGTTGGCCAGGCTGGTCTCAAACTCCTGACCTCAAGCAATCCACCAGCCTCGGCCTCTCAAAGTTCCAGGATTACAGGTGTGAGCCACTGTGCCCTGGCCTGAAGAAGATCTTTATGGGTGCAGCATGAGTGCATCAATTGCTGGAGAGTTTGGTCACCGCCGCTTAAAGAAGAGCTTCCCAATGTTGGATATGTCTGTAACTTCATAAGTTTTTTTAATTTTGCACTTTTGTGAATTTCCTCAATTGGCTTTCTTATTGACCCCCAGGGTCACACAGAACACTTCAAACTCCTCTTACATATTCTTGATTTCATCATCTAGCTGAAGATGCAGGCCCTGTCTTTCTGAGTTTTCCTTACCATCCTCCTTTTAAATTACCTTTTTCATTGGATAAGAGCCATGAAACTTCATCAATTCTAGTTTTATCTGTCACTTGACCCAAAGATAAGAGAGTTGAATCCTGGACCTTAAAGGAAAAGAAAAAAGAAAAAAAAGTTTGTGGGGACTTTATTTACCTCAACTGGGGAAATTTTTTACTCTTGCACAAAAGTCAGGTCCCATGAAACTTGCGAAATAGGTGTTTTTATCTCTTTTCTTTTCCAACTGATCAGATAGATATCTTTCCAGGAATTTGGTGTCAGAAATCAAATCCAATGAGTGGGAAGTTTGTCAAGGTTCAGGATAGTCTTGCCAAATAGCACAGGAGAGGAGGTAAAAGTTAGGTCAGTTCAAGGGGGACTGCAAAAATGAAGTTTATAATACATACACTGTATATTTGTCATGGGAAAGGGTTTCAGTCAATAGCAATTGATATTAATAAAACATAAAACAAAAGAAATAATAATAATCAGGAAAACTTTGAAACAACTTCTTTTTTGTAGGTAACATTAAAGAAAAGGAATCTTTTATTTTATAAAATAAATGCTCTAATATTTGCAAAAAAAAATTTACCTAAAAATGCTGCTACTGAACAAACAGAACTACCACAAAATTAGAGAACAAAAGCATAAAAATTGTTAAAAAATAAAAAAATATATTTTTGAAATGTCTTAGATGATACATAAAAAATGCAGAAGATTTGTATAAATACACCATTGCCCTCGGATGACCTCTTACCATTGTCTAAGCAAGTTATAGTGCCACGGTGTGTTTCAGACCATGCTATAGAAAATCTTTAGCACTCACCTTAAAAGTTTAAAGTAGAAACAACAACTTTTAACAGGATCATAGAAAATGTTCCATCAGATCAAAACAAACAAGCAAACAAACTGAAGCAGGTCATTTTTCTCTTTTTGGCACTGTGCAGGACCATATGCTTCCAGAGATGGGAATTTAAAAATAGCCTGTCACACAGCTCACATTGTAACGCTGGGACACGATGGGGGTGGGAAAGATCGCCTCACACTTAATAATAGTGACACTTTACATTTACACCAACCTCTTTGCAGAGTAACCAAGAGTATTTCTCAGTTCTTTTTTGCCTTTAAAAAAAATATATGATCTTCTGGATACCCTGTAAGTGGAAAAGGAGGCAGTACAATTCTTCCCACCTTACAGAGAAGATGATTGAGGCCTCCAAAGGTAAAGTGACTCACTCAGGATTACAGAGTCACCCAGGGATTAGTGCTGTGCTGTTCAAAATACACCGGGCTGCCAACTGCAGCAATATCCTGGGCCTGTGAGAACCATGGGTTCATAGGATGTTGCACAAAAAAGAGAGAAATTTGCTTCCCATTGCCTCTGTTTTGAAATGCACTGCCTTTCATCTTAAGCATTTCATAAGTTTCTAATTTTAAGGCAAATTGCTTATAAGCCATGGTGACCTATATTAGCTGACATTTGAAATCAGTCTCACACCAGTAAACGCCTTAGATTTGCATTTGGTAGCCCCTTTCAGAGTCATAATAACAATGTAATTTCTCACATCTCCATAATTCCCTACACTTGAAAATGGTTGTACATTTACCATCGCATCAGATCTGTATAAGCAGCTGTAATTTAAGCCCAGGCCAGAGTTATGATGAGAGGGAACAGAGGCTCAGGATATGAAAAAAACTTTCTCATTTGGTAAAAGCCACAGAAACTGATGAAACCCAGGTCTTCTCTCTGCGTGTGTAGGGTATTTTCCTGCCAGCCACACAGCCTCTTAGGTCTAAATAATGTGTTGAGACTCCGTTGCAAGTGTGTGTACGCTCAGGAGTGCCTCTTCTACCCAGTTTGGTGCCCAACACTCAGTTCCTAATTGGCTGCAAAACCCTGAAGGGGGATTCTAGATGTGGCAGGCACCAGGTGAAGTCAGTAGTGAGCTTCTTTTGTGGAGGGAAGGAAAATTCTCGGCATACTGATGGGTCCAGGCAGACACTTTGGATATGTGTGGAGCCCAGTGATGTTGTGTTACTGGGTAGACTTAACCCTTAGTCCAAACTTAACTCACTCTACTCTGTGCCATAAATGCTGTCCTTCCAATACCCACCATTCCCCTGCTACCTTCCCCTTTATTGTACCTGGCAAAACTGCAATCCTGGTGAAAAGTATATCTTCTAATTCCTCCATTGCTTGCACCCAAACAAACAGTAGACTGTTGTTCAGAACATTATAAACCATGCTGATCAGTTCACTTTAAATTCTTGATCACAAACCTGAAACAGACCGTGCCAGAGGATCCTATGATGCTTCTAGAAAATGCACTTTTCATTCTCTGGGTCAACTCTTTCAAACCTTTAGCTCCCTACTTGAATATCCACCATGCTCTACATATCCCATGCCCTGGGATTATGACCTTCCTTTTTGCTAGCAGAGGAGAGTTATTGCATTTTTCCTTAACCCACCTGCATCTGTGCCCACATACACTGCCTTCCTCTTATTATAGTGGAGGAAGTGGCAGAGTTTCTAAGGCCAACCCTTCCATTTGTCCTCTAGATCCCATCTCCTTTCCTACGCTTCTCCCTTGCAACATCAATTTCTGATGTTCCATTACATCTATCCCATCAGCATACAAATATGCCTTTATAACAACTACTAAAAATAAAATTAAAAAAAACCAACCCAGCTCTCCCTTGGCCCTACATGTCCCTTTAGCGACCACCCCCTTTCTCTGATGCCTTCACAAAAAAAAAAACTTTAAAAGTAAGATCTACATTTCCTGTCTCCACTTCTTTAGCTCCCATTCTCTCCTCAACTCTGCTCTGATTTTCTTCAGACTCTATATCACTCCACTTAAACAGCCTTTATCAGAGTCACCAATGACCTACATGTTTCCAAGGTCAACGTGTATTCAACTAACTGAAGTATTGAGCTGAATTGGACATGGTCAATCCTTCATACTTCTTTAAACACTTTCTTCTCTAGGCTTTGTGATCCCACACTCACCTGGTTTGTCCTTACCTTTCTGTCTCCTTGTCTGGCTGTTTCTCCTCGACATCAGGTTTTGGTGTGCTCTGGGGTTCTTATCTCTATTCTGTCTGTACTCTTCTTAGATGAACTCATTGAGACCCATGGCTTTAAAATACCACTTATATGCAGATAACTTCAAATCTCTGTCTCTAACACTTCTCCCTTGAGCTTCAGACTCCATAACTCTACTTGTATATGTAATAAGCACTTCACGCAAACTGTGACCCAAACCAAACTATTAATTTAGGAATTCTCCACCCCGAATTCCTCTTCCCCAAGTATTCCCTGTCACAGTAAGTGCTACCTGGTCTCCTAGCTATTTGTTCAACGCAAATAATTGAGTCATTATAATATTCTTTATTTCCCTGAAACCCTATATGTAATCTCTCAGCAAGTCCTATTGACTTTACAAACCCGAAACGGTCAAATTAGACGATTTCTCACCATCTGCACTGCTGACTATCTTATTCCAAGCTATTATCATGTTCTTCCTGCCCACACTTTTTCCCTCTACAGTCAGCTCTTCGTGCAGTAGCCAGACTGATCTCTCTAAAGCCATAAATTATAAGTTTATCTCTTTGCTAAACCCTCTCACCATAAGCTATAAAACCCTACATGATCTGTCCCGACTGCCTGTTCAGCATCTTCTCCCTCCACTCTCAGCCTCATCCACGAAGTTCACTGGCCTTTTTCTCCCTCAAACTTGCTCAATACTTTCAGAGATGAAGAACATTCACTTACTTTTCCTTCTGTTTGGATGTTCTTCTTCTGGATCTACAATGGCTACATCATCTTGTCATTCAGGCCTCAGTTCTAATGTCATTTCTGTAGAGCAAATTCACTTGACTGATGTTGTTAAGGTATCTCTCTTTAGAACCAGGTAAGTATCCTAAACTCACCCGAGAAGTGTTAGTTGAATTTTAGTGAATTATACATTGAACTTGTCTCTTGTGGTCTCTGAGGACATTATTTGCTCTGTCACTTGGTGGCCTTTTCTATAAAGCCCCATAGGAGGAATTCTTTTAGGTCTAAGTGATAGAAAAGCTTTGCTTCCCTTGAGGAATTGATAATGACACAACTGATTTTGCTTTGTTTTATTTGGCTTTGCCAACACGAAGTTCAGAGCCAAAATTTATTGCAAATGTGTAAGAATATATGACTTGGTTGTCTGTCTAGACAGCACTGTCTAATAGATCTTCCTGCAATCATGGGCAATATTCTGTATCTGAAATGTCCATAAGTAACCACTGGCCACATGTGGTGACTGAGCACTTAAAATGCAGCTTGTGAACCTGATGAGCTACATTTTAACTATATTTAATTTTAATTAATTTAAATATAAATAGACACATGTGCCTTGTGGCTGCCACTTTGGAAAGCACAATTCTATATATCCTATGGTTTATTTATAAGATATTGTAGTTTATTTTTATGTGCTCTTCATTATTCGTTACTGTATTTCCTATAAATTGCCTCAAACATTTGTGGCTGGAGGTAGAAAAAAAAGGAAAGGAACAAAGCACAATTAAATGAATAATTGACTTCACAGGGCACTTCAGCATGTTTATAGGGTTGAAGGAAGTGGCCAGTATACAGCAACAGGGAATCTTAAATCCTGTTTCTCCTTGTGAGATCTATGGAATAGGCACCAGCATCAAGTCGGAGATTCAAGTTCTAGTTTTTGTTTTGCTGTTGGACATGTGTGGCTCTGAGTTAACCAGAAGTTTAGTATGTTCATATGTAAAATGGGACTTCTGTACTGGTGACCTGAAACCTTTGGCATCTGAGATGCAGATATACAACCACTGTACCCATTTCTGTGCCTTCCAAAGCCAAGGAGGCCAGCCCTTGGCTACCGACCTGAAACAGGAGGCAAGCGTTTGATAAATCATCTCATTCAAGCCCATGCTTCAAAGCAGAGTCGCTGGTAAGCTAATTTAAAACAAATAGGAAGAGTCCTACCTTCCAGATGTCTTATGGGGGAAAATAATTCATCCTACATACTTAGGAATTCGGATGTTTTTAACACAGAATGAAGTATCATACCCCTTAGTATATAAAGGCACAGGACTGAAATCAGAAGACTTAGGTTCTAGTCCCAGTTCAGCTACTAATTAGCTGTGTGACTTTGATCAAGTCAAAGTTTCTTCTTTGTTTAAATGAGAAGATTGGACCAAATGATCTTTAATTTCCTGACTAGCATTCGCCATAATCATAGCTAATATTTATTAAGGAATGTGCTGAAATGCGTTACCTTATTTTGTCCTATGGCCACTGAGAATATTCTCATTCCCATTTTAAAGACAGAAAAAAACTGAGCTTTAGTGTTTCCCAAAGACATAGAGTTGGTAAATGATAGAGTCTCTATCTGAACCCCATGGTCTGGATTCAGGACCCACTTTGTTACCTGTTTTGCCTTCTCTAGTGATTTTTATAGGCCAGAACACTCTTGTTATTCTGGTTAGATGAAGAGTTGTTTTAATCCTTTAAATTGAACTTTCCCAAATCTGGGTCTCAAATAGGCCCACATATTGTCTCTTCAGTCTTTGGAGTGGCCAGGAAGAGCTCAGCACAGCCACAGTTAATGAGTTGGTTGCTACCGGGCAAGAGTGGCCTTGTTCTTTTGCCCAGTTTGCTGTACAAATAATACCATGTTCTAGGTATGCTGCAAAAAAAAAAAAAAAAAAACCGTTGGGAAGCATGTGAATTTAGATGTATATCATGACAAGGGTTTAGCTTGGACTTTTCACAAGTCGTACCATACACATTTCACAAGATCCTATCACAAAGAGATGGTTTATCCCGCAAATCTCAGTCATCACTTCTTGAACATGGAGTACTTCAATCGTCCCTGGGTCTCCAACATGTTGATTTCAGAAGCTGACCCTAAGCTCATCTTCAATATGAAAATGATTTTGCTAATTGTTAGAAAAGCACATTGTTAGAACAGCTAATTGTTAAAACAGTTGGTTAGAATCCATGGGAGCTTCAGTAATTTTGAGTCCAATCCCAAGAGGGAAGAGGATTTTCTCAAGGTCAGTGTCAGAGTTTGGACTAAATCCCCAGTCTCTTTCATGCCCAAGAAAGGGCCCTTTTTCCCTTATATGACTAGTAGTCAGGTCTACTTCCTTGGGAGATGGAACAAATGAAACACAACTGAAATTTCATCTTGCCTCTGCAGATGTCAGGAGCAATGGAGCACCAGTGGTGGAAGAACCTACCTCCCCTGGCTCCATCAAAGGCCACAGGCCCATGAGAATCACCCAGCCTACTCTGCGCGGCACACTCGGAGACCACAGCCGCGCACAGGAAAGCGAGAGGAAGTGGAAACGTGCGAGCAGAGGGCTCAAAGCAACGGGCTCACCACCGGAAAAAAAAAAAATAAAAATAAACATGCTCAGAAATAGTGTAACTGATATGCAAAGAAGATCAAAACAAGGGTTTTAAAATATCTTGGCTGCTTTAGAGAAGGTGGGGGTGGTAATTAAAGCGAGGTTGCAAATGCGTGTTAGGGGAGTGGGGCGGTTAGGTGGATGGTTCACTGAAGCCTGCCAGGCCATGGGAGCCTGGGAGCCCAAGGGTATTTCAGATGAAAATGTGGCACTTATATGTGGAATGTAAAAAATAGATGAACTCATAGAAGCAGAGAATAAAATGGTTATTCTCAGAGGCTGCCAGGTGGTGGGACTGGGGAGATGTTGGTCAAGGATACAACATTTTAATAAATTCAAGAGATTCATTGCCCATCGTGGTGACTATAGTTAACATCAATAGATTATATATATATATATATTTAATTATTTTGTTGGGCTTTTTGTTTAAGTTCCAGGGCACATGTGCAGGATTTTTACATAAGTAAATGTGTGCCATGGTGGTTTGCTGCACCTATCAACCCATCACCTAGGTATTAAGCCCAGCATGTATTAACTCCTTGAAAACTGCTAAGAGAGTAGATTTTAAGTGTTCTTGTCACACAAAAAAATAAGGTGCTACATATGTTAATTAGCTTGATTTAGCCATTCCATAATTTAGATATATATCAAAACATCATCTTGTGTACCATAAATACATATAATTTTGGTGAATTAAATAACAAATAAAGAAAAAAATATGAGAGGAATAAATTACCATGGGTAACTCAGAGGCAGATATGAACTTGACAGCAAGAACCCCAGAGTCCCTCAACCCCAAACTCTGCCCTCCCCAACCTTTTACTGTTCCCTGAGATTCTGCTCCATTTGGAGTCCTGTACATTTGTCCCAGGGCAGGGCTCAGACAGGCCAGCAGTGGAGGCACCAGGAAGTCCACCCAACTTGGCTGAACTTCAAGGCTCAAGTTCCAGTTTGGAACAAATGTTCCAGGGTTAACGGCTGGGGCTAAGCAAACTCAGGAAAGACAATCTCCCCAATCTTGCGAAGTGAAATTCTCTTTTCTTTCAGTGTGTTGTGAAGAACTACAGAAATGTGCTCTTATACAAAAAACAAACAAACAAACAAAAAAAAACAAAAATACCAAACATTTTATTTTGAAACTTGTTCCTGAAATGGGAAACCAAAAGGTTAGTGATGGCTGTGCTGGCCGTTTTTAGCCTCCCTCCACCAGTTTAACCATCCCTAATAATAGTCCAAGGATCACAGGACATTTCCAGCACCAGAAGGCCATCAGTCAACAGCAGAGGTGCAAAAGGGAGCATTTGCTCTTCCACAGATCCCAATGGTCTCATGTATTTTAACAGATGAAATGCTCTGAAGGTGGGGTTGGGGGCGGCCTGGCCTTTGGAAATTAGTCACCACTCACATAGGTCTAGCATTTACACTTACAAAGCACTTTCACAGCTATTATCCAGTGAGATGGGCTGGGCAGAGAAGATCACCCACATTTTCCAGAAATCTAAGACTTCAATGTGAAATGGCTCAAGGTCATTGCTATTGAACCCATAGCACTGGGTATGTTATTTACGGGGCCTTGAAGAACCACAGATGGGAATCAGGTGCCTTTGCTGTAAACTTGAGCCATCCCTCTCGATGTCTTCCTTTTCCTTCCCACTCTTCCTCCTCCTTCTATGATAGAGTACAATTAATATTTTGATGATAAAATAGAAATTTTGTACCTTTGATCCAATATTTTTTTCTTCTGTTTCTCTTATTTGTCTAATTATGAGAAGGCAAGGACTACCCTAAACTATTTTTGAACCTGATATTTAATAAATAACCACCAACAGATGCATGTGAGCTGAGGTGGGAGACCCTTTTCTGAGCTGAGGTGGGAGATGACAGGTAAAGGCTAGCCTTAATTTCTGCCTGATGCACATTTGCTCTCTAGGCCCAGAGAGTATTATGGTTTACACAAGCTATGGAATTTAAGAAGAGAGAGCTCACTGTGTGCTGAGAGAATCCAGAGATATTCTAGCAATGGGTGCCATTATTGAAGAAGCACCTTGAGGATGAATCTGTGGGGTGGCATGGGGAAGCAACACGATAAGGTCCAGACCAAGTATGGTGGCTCACACCTGTAATTCCAGCACTTCAAGAGGCTGAGGCAGGTGGATCACAAGGTCAGGAGTTCGAAAACAGCCCGGTCAATATGGTGAAAGCCCATCTCTACTAAAAATACAAAAATTAGCTGGGCGTGGTGGCGTGTACCTTAGTCCCAGCTACTTGGGAGGCTGACGCAGAAGAATCGCTTGAACCCAGGAGGCGGAGGTTGCAGTGAGCTGAGATCACACCACTGCACTCCAACCTGAGCGACAGAGCAAGACTCCATCTCAAAAAAAAATAAATAAATAAATAAAAATAAGGTCCAGAGGTTTAAAAAGTGCGTAAGACATTGCTGGAAATTCATAAAGCTTCACCAGGCTAACATGGCCGAAATGATGTTAGGGAGATACTTTGGAGTCATGCCTTGGAGGGCCTCAAAAGACAAGCAGAGTGATTGGAATTTCATCCTATGGGCATTTAGGCATTGCTGAGAGTTTGTGAATGGGAGAGCAGTTGAAGAAGTATGGTATTCTAGAAAGCTCTTTTTAGCTGGATATGCAAGATGGAAAATAACGGGAGTAGCTGGCAGAAGAAAAATGATAAGGAGCACTGAACTTGCAGTCAAGAGGCTGACTATATTTCTCACCTTGATTAGGTTAGTCCCAGATATAAGCATAAACATGTATGATTACCTCCTCTCTAATATGCAAACCTGTGTGGCCTACCCTTCAGGGAGGTCCTGAACATCCCCTGAATTGAGGGTGGTTAGAGTGCTTTGTAAACTCTGAAACTACAGAACAAACATGGGAGATAGTGATGCAGCCTGGCAGATTCATTGAAAACATGGGCAGGTTGGTACCTTGGGGATGGGTGGTTGCAGGGAAGGTTGAGTGAATGCCAACTCTCCATTTAGGAAGCATCTTCCCTCTGGAGGAGTATCCCCTTTCCTTCCTGGAACCTTCTGTGTCACCTGGCACAGACTGGGGGCTAGTGGAAGATGGAGGCATGTCAAGCTGGTAGTCAAGAGTCAAAGACAAGAAATCCCTGAGGTCTCTAGTAACTTCCTCAAGGGGAATAAAAAAAAATGACAAAGCTAGCCCTTTAACCCTGAGCTTGAAATCAAAATAAACAGTTGGGTTACTGTTTTGCAGAGTTGCTGAGTAATTGTAAAGGGCAAGGAAGAGTCAGTTTTCACAAGAAGATTGCTCAATGGAAAGGTTTTGCCAGTGGAGGTGTCTGGGAAGGTGCAAGCAGAAGCCAGCTTAGTTATTATAGGGAGCTGCTCATTGGAAGACAAGCCTTGGCCTCATGGAGAAAAAGGGTTAACATGAAACAGTGGGAAGCAAACTGCTGAACTGGGACTAGGTTAGGAGGGTTAAGAGAGAAGCATCTGGGCTTTCAGCCACCCTTGGGCTTCTAGTAGAAGCATTTCACAATCTCCTTTCTTCACGGGTTATGTCCTTAAATTGAACAGCCAATGGGGGCATCTTGGGGTAGTGGAAAGTGTGTTGCAGGCCTGGCTTCAGCACTGCCTGGTGGTGTGACCCTTCCTCTCTGGGCCAGGGTTAGACTAGATGGGATGATCCCTGGGGCTCCTTTCAGATCTAGACCCCTAGGAGGTGTGGGGCAGGAACAGCCTGTTTTATCAGATTTAAATTCAGAAAGGACAGCTACTGTAAATGACCAGGCTTTAGTGCTGGCAGTGACAGCTACATAAGGAATTTCAAATGAGGTCATCTTAAAGCAAAAGCAACTGTGTGCCTGCTGACCAAGGCTTGTGGATCAGATGAATCAGAAAGCTGGGACTCTTCTGAGTTCATGCTTACCAAGCTGTGGGGTTCTGTGTAACTAGATGATACTTTCCCTAATCAACATCATGTATGGGGCAGCAAGTTCCCTTTGAGTTTTAGAGAACATAAGCCACAGATGATTTCCCTCCCACTTCCATTTTCCCTTCTCAAGTCTTAGAAAATAAGATCTCTTCCCTTCCCCTTTCCCCCATTTCCCAAGCAGGTTCTCAGTGATAAATGTACCACTTTCTCTCTTGCACTCACTTGCCCTTGTCCTTTCTGGTGAAAAGAACATTACCGGTCCAGGCTTTGGGAAGTAGGGTGTTGGGGCATGAGGACAAAGTTCACAAAGCTCAACCAGCTGGTTCCTCTGGTGGCCCAGGCTGGGTTGTGTTGTGTTGTGTGTCCACACAGGCAGAGAGGTAGCACAGTGAGGTACTCTTTTATTTCTGAAGAGAAACCCTATTCTTCCAGAACAGTTCACGATCACCATTGACTTTTTCAGGCCCTGCCTGCAGGATCCAGAGAAACATCCGCATGAAATAAAGCTTTACCAAGTGCTGGGATTCATTTTTAGACGAGGCAAAGGACCCAGAGGCAGATAAAGAAGGAGACAGGATAAGTGGAGAAGTCACTGTGATACCCTGTCATATGGGGATGGCTCTACAAGTAGAGGGCGACTTCAAAAGAAGGAGAAATAGCACTCAGATTGGAGATCAGCTAAGGCTTCATGGAAGAGATGACATGAGCTAGAACAATTATCAATGACAAATATCAACGTCATGTTATTTTGATGATTATGATTAAAGCTAACTTCTGTTGCTCTCTCACTATGTTTGAGGTACTGTGCTATGTATGCCCTTGTATATTATCTCAATTCCTCTTCATGGAAATCCTCCCTTATTAGACAGCATCATTTTGTAGATGAAGAAATTGGGGCTCAGACATGATAAATTACTTTTCCAAGGCCACGCAGAGAGTAAATGATTAGTGCTTGTGATTTCCATGGAGGTATGGATGTGAGATATTCTCAGTGGAGGGTAAGAATGACTGATTACAGTGGGTACATCATAATTTTGATTAGGTAGAGAATCTGTGGGAGTTAAGGCCAGTGGGACTTGAAGACCAGTGAGAAGTTCAACTTTGTCTGCAGGCTACAAGGAGGCTGGCAGCTTTTGAGCAGGACAGTGACATAATGAGAAGATAGCTCTTGAGATGAACCTTCCAGCCAACTGGGTTGTAAAAGCAGTGCTTAATCTAAGCAAAGAAAACTGAATGGGGAAGTAACTGTGAAGATTTGGGCTACAGAGGTAGAGTGATTCAGCAAGATAAGGATGAGAGGAAACACTTGGCCCAAAGTGTTGACCACGTGGTGGGCCAAAAGCTTCAGTTTCCTTAGCAATTTAGCCTCGAGTGCAAGTGGACTCCAGGGAGGACTGATGGTGAGGGGATGGACTCGGAACTGGAGTCCAATCTTCTGAGAGGTGATGAGGGCTTGAGCTAATGGTGCCAGGCAGGAAGGAGAGTTAGAGGATCCACCTTAGTCTGAGCAGTTGTCCATCCGTGTCCTTGCTTCCAGCTCCAAAGGCACAGCAAGTAGAAAAGAAAGTAAACAAAGACAGTCTGCATGCTGGTGAGGTTCCACAGGTTTCTGGGGAGCTTGCCTGTCACTCATGTCTGATGTCAGGCACTGGTAAGGTGACTGCCAGTCTTTCCTCACCTTCAGGTGCAGGGCAATGCACCCTCTGAGTTAGACCACTTTACCAGTCCGATTTGTACGTTTTCTCCATCATTCTTGTCTCCCCACTCCCAAAACCCCAAAGAAGTGGAATCAAATGAATCATAGAGGTGTTTTCTTTTTGTTTTTAAAATGGAATCAAGGTCTGAAGGAGAATACCTGGGCGGAACCAAAGATGGGATGCTCTGAGTCATTAGTCACCTTCAGGGCATCAAACAAGAGGTGAATCAGAGAGACAGGGAGAAGGGCAAGAAGTAATGAGCTCCTGGCGCGCTTGTGAATTTCAGAGGCCTCACGTAGACCGCTAGTGGGCAGATTCTCTACTTCCAAGCATCTGAGGTTCCTCCTGCAACGAATGTGGCTAAGGCCAAGGAAACAATAAAAGCTGCAATGGTTTTTGACTCAACCAGGAGAGTTTAGCCACATGTAGTTGTACTCTTCCTTGGTGCTTCCAAAGAGCTGCTTTGACATCTCAGAGAGTAGTACAGAGTAGCACTTCTAGGCTTGCCATCACAAGGACAGTGAAAGAAAGGGGCCCTAAAGACTATTTAATCCAATATGTGAATGCCTAGGGTAGGCATGTAACTGAGACTCAGTCTCCTGCCTTCTTAGTTTATTGATTTTACAAACACATAGTGCTCGCTATGTGCCAGGCATGTTCTATGCACTTTATAAGTTACTAATTCATTTAATTCTCATAATAATCCTATAAGGCAAGTGCCTTTGCCCTATTTACAGTTGGGAAAATTGAGGCAAATGGACATAAAGTAACTTGGCCTAGGCCTCACAGTACTTGGTAGAACCAAGATGTGAATCCAAGCAGTTTGGTTACAGAATCCAAACCCTCAACCCTTGTACTCTGTTACTCTTTATTCTAATTTCTACTTTTAAGACCGGCATCCCTGCAAAAAAGGGAGACTAGATCCATTCATTCTAAAGGTGAACCACTTTAGAATCTGTAACACATTGTCATTCAATGGAATCAGTAAGTGTTAGGACTTAGGCTGTGCAGTTATCAACAGGCTGTTAAATATGCTTTGGTGTACACAAATACCAGTATCTGTTAATTCCTAGCATTGGCTTGCCACCACCCTGATGGTGATTTGGGTGAGTCTTCTGACCAATCACAGGGCCCAAGGCCTTTATTATAGATTCTACATTAGTTTTCAACCTTCCAGGCAACTGGGTTGTAAAAATAGTGCTTAATCTAAGCAAAGAAAACTGAGATGGGGAAGTAACTATAAAGATTTGGGCTGCAGAGGTAGAGTGATTCAGCAAGAAAAGGATGAGAGGAAACACTTGGCCCGAAGTGTTGACCACGTGGTGGGCCAAAAGCTTCAGTTTCCTTAGCAAGGAGGGTGAGGCAGATAATTAGTCAGTAGAAATGGGGTTACTTGAGTGGAAGAAATATAACCTTTCTAGTAGTCCAAATGAGAAAGGTTCTGTATGGTAATATAATCTCAAATTTCCTTGTTAGTTTAAACATTCAATGGGATAAGGCTGAATTCACATTGTAGATTCCCTGGTAGGAAGGTAGCAGGTATAGTGGAAAGAACACTGGCCTAGTATTGGGGCATCTGAGCTCGAAATTTGGATCTGCTTCTAACTAGGCGAGTGGCATTGGATGAGTCACATCTCTTTTTGGGCTTAGTTTAGCTATAATGACAGTGACCTTTCATTGAGTAATTGCCAGTCCAGTCTTTGCCCTCAGACTTGACATGTATTGCCTTATCTAATGCTCATAGCAGTTCTGTAGGCACTGATTACTGCTGTGACCCAGGGGAAGAAAATAGAGCTCAGACAGCACGAAAGACAAGTTCAGTAACTACCCAAGGTAACACAGTAAGTAATGGAGCTGGGAATTTTTTTTCTAGGAAGTCTACCTACCTCCCATGCTCATAAATACAACACTGAACTGCCCTTGTCTTCATTAGAGAGAAGGTGGTACTCTGGATGTACTATGTGCAATGGGTTTTCTCAGTCCTTCTCTTCTCTTCTATTTCTCTTCTATTTAGGATATTTGTGCTAAAGATGACCTTTCCAGGAAGTGCAAGTGGCTTTGCTCAGCACTGGGCTCTGGATTGAGCCAATGCTTTGCTCATGTGATTGTTGCAGTGAAATTTGGCAGCTTCCGTCAACCTCCTCTGGATGGTCAGTTCTGTGAGGGTAGGGCTGCCTTATCTTCCCTATGACCCTCTTGGGAAGATGAAATGAGGCAATGCAGGAGAAAGCGCTTGGTAAATGCTGAAGGATTAGATGTTACTGTTGTTGTTTTTGTCATACATGGCATTCGGACAAAATTCTCATGGTATTCCTAGTTATAAGCACTACAGGTCCTCAGTGAATATTTGTTGAGTGAATGTATGGATGAATGATGGAAGCCAGTGGAGCAGAGGAGCCACTGAAGTGATACAGAGAAGCAGAACAGAATGAACTCAGTGGAGTGTGACCAGGGCCCTGATCTAGACAGTTTGAAAGCTGGAGATCTTCACCAAGAGTCAAGATTTTGGCTTTTGATTTAAAAGCTACAATGTGGTATATGATCTCCTTGTAACAAATAAGGCACATTCTAGTTTCTTCATTGAGGAGTCCACATGTGGAAGTAGGTGCCAAAGGCTGAACCATAGAGTCTGGCTGTTAAAGATGAGTTTTGAGAGCCCAATACCACCAACTCTCAAGGAGGCTCCAGGAAGCCCATGAGCCTTTCCAGGCTGGGGTTTCCTCCTCTATCCAACTGGGGTTTGGACCAACCCCCCAACCTGTTATGTCCCCATCTGAAATTTCCTTCGTACATGCAGATCTTACGAGTCCTGTCTTTCCTGCCACCTGCTGACAATCAAAACTCACCTGTCTCACGCCCATATCCCAGAATCTCGTTCTCAGCCAAGTGGTATTTATCACCAGCTATTCTGATGCCCTCACCTGCTGTGTGCTCTTGGGTTCTCATGTCGTTTGCCCTGGTAAAATAGTCATATTTT
Source organism: Macaca thibetana thibetana (assembly GCF_024542745.1). Taxonomy (NCBI): domain Eukaryota; kingdom Metazoa; phylum Chordata; class Mammalia; order Primates; family Cercopithecidae; genus Macaca; species Macaca thibetana. Next base: position 10,325,503 of record NC_065579.1, read on the forward strand.
ATCACATCCTTGAAGACATAGCTAATGATGATAATTTTCGTGTCTGGTCTAGGTTTGTAGGGGAAGGATTGTTATTGTTAATGACAATGATAGCAACCACCTTTACAATTGACAAAACACTACTGCATCCTTTACGTCATTTGATCCTCACATGGATAGGTCTTGTCACTTTCATGAGCAGGTGGGAGGGGCAGCATGGGACTGTGAAGGAGGGAGACTGGTGGCCCCGCCCTGGCCCCATCTGTGAACCTCTCTCTCACACTCTTCTTTTTATACGAGAGTAGTTGGTCCGATGATTCTAGGGCTTCTCTGGCTTTGAACTTTTTCAAATCTAGGTATTATTCTTCTGAAGAGCAAATGAGACTTAGGTGGTCCTGACTGTTTGGGACCCATGCTATTCTTATGTGGCCTTCTTCTGTGGAATTCTTATGTGGCATTTCCAGTGTGTGAAGTGCCAGCCTGTCCTGAGATGGGCAGCCAAGGGATTGTTATTATACTCATTTCACAGACAAAGACTCAGAGATTCAGAGAGATTACATGAATTGTCCAGAGTCACAACCTGGAATTAGGCAGAATGGTGGAACTGGGATCTAAACCCAGGCCACAGGATGGCCAACCCTGCTTGTGGGGTTATTGAATCTCTTGGGAGCTGTGATCTGGTTTTTCTTGGATTCCCCTGGGGCCCAGGGCCAGATTGGCTCCCAGAGAGCTAACTGCAGGTGGGTTTTGAAATAATTCCACTTTGAGAGAATAAGGAATCCCCACCTTGTGAATCCCAGCCCCTCTGACTCTGTGCCATCTCCTCTCTCCTGAGTCCTAGGCTATCACAGTGAGTACAGCTGCACGCTGGGTGTTTCCTGTTTGACCCTACAAATCTATTTTTCATCCTTGTCTTGCAGCCACTCCAGGAGGCTGGCCTTTATGGATATCTTTAGGTTCTCTATTCCTTTGACTTCCGGTTGGAATCAGCCCAGCGCTGATCAGGTGGTTGGAAGGTGGGAGAGAGGAGAGGTGAGGCCACTTTTTCCCCTAGCACCCTCACTGACAGCTGCAGGTTGGCGATGCCAAAGGCCACAGCCCTCTCCTGCAGCTTACCAGGACTTTCCAGACTCTGGTAACTGCCTCTTTCTTTGCTCTTTCAGGCCAAGAGCTGGTACCAGCTCCCAGTTTTTGCGAGCCTCAGGGCACACTGCTATCTCTTGGTTTTCCTTAACCCTGCCTGTATCTTTGCAAATTATCATGAATCTCTTTTTGCCCACCTTCTTTAAGCAAGTCCTCTGCTTCCTGCCAGGACCTATGACTGATACAAGCTGCCTCATTCTTCCTTGTTTTGAATTTCCCATTTCTTAAAGGCATTTATGCAGATATTGAATCTTGTAATATTTCGCAAAACAAAATAAAACCAAGCTAGGAGAGAAGCAAAAAGGTAGAATTGTACGGGGTATGGTAAGTGCACTGAGCTTGGATAGAGGGACTGAAGGCTCAAGTTTATCACTTACTAGCAGTGTTATCTTGCCAACTCACCTGGTCCTGCTATTAAATAGAAATAAGAACAATTTTTGCCTTATCTTCCCCATGACCCTCTCAGGAAGATCAAATGAGGCAATGTGGGAGAAAGCACTCGGTAAATGCTGAAGCATTTTCTGAGCATTAGGTGTTACTGTTGTTGTTTTTATCATACATGGCATTCAGACAAAATCCTCAAAAGGCCATACACTGCAATTTCCAAGACACTCAGATTTCCCTGTCACCTCCATGCCTCCTGGATCAGGAGACCTGGCATTTGTGGAATCCAAGATTAATGTCCAGGGAGAGTTGGCTAAGCATGGGCCCACATGGCATAGCTAAAAATACTTTTGACCTCAGTGGGAGCATCTCAGTCCCCAAAAGGGGGTGGACCTGAGGGATAGAGGGTGTGTGAGGGAAATGACCTCCATCAGCTGGGGTTAGGAGAGGGCAGGCAGAGGGTTGTTGTCACCCTTCTTTTTAAGTGCCAAGGGGAGCACTAGCTTGATTTCTCTCTCTCTCTCTCTCTCTCTCTCTCTCTCTTTTTCTCTCTCTCTCACTCTCTCTCTCATTCTGTGTGTGTTGCAGTGGCAGATGGGGATGGAGACAAGGATTGATCTGAACCTTTTGTACTTTTCTGTTAGAGTAAAGCCCATACCTTAAAGCTCTTTCTCATGGCCAAGCCTCTTAGGAATTTTCCCAGACTGCCATTGGAGATGATAGACACCTAGAGCCAGAAGGAGGCAATTCTAGGATCTTGATTTACAGTTGATTATAGAAGCTGACTTCAGTCTAGGCAGAATCTAATCCAGGAAACTTGGCTTAATATCCCCAGGGATGGGGAGTGGGGAGGCTCGTTGTCTATATAACCCAAAGATCAGTGGTTTCCAAACTGTAATTCTTAGAGCTCTAGACCCTTGCTTCTTAAAGTTTGGTCCATGGATCAGTGGCATTGACATAAACTGGAAAGTTATTAGAAATGCAGAATTTCAGATCCCACCATGGTCCTCTAAATCGGAACCTGCATTTTAACCATACCACCTATAGATTCGTGTACACATCAAAGTTTGAGAAACACTGTTTTAGAATCCCTTTGGGGTACCTGAGAGAGTCACCAGTGTGTGAACTCAAGTTGTATATGTGGGGTCCCATAAGAGATGATGTTTGTAAAGGGAGTGCCGTTTGCATTCCTTTTTTAAAGATTAAAAAGTTGAAACCAATGTGGTCCTTTCCTTCCTTTGTTAAAAAATAAAATTCTGTGGATGTTAGGACCCTGCTCCTGGTGTCTCCTTCTGGGCCACGCCCCTGACTGCCCTGCCTTGCGCATTACCTCCTTGGATGCCTGAGTGCTTTGTTGCCAACACAAGCTTGGCAGAAGGATAAGGCGCCTCCAGAATTTAAGGGCTGCCTTAGGAGACTAACGGGACATTTGCTTGTTTCCCAGGCCACGCCATTCCCAGCTCCAAAGGTCTACCCTTGATAGTGCTACCTGGTGAGGCAATGATGACACAAAATGAGAACTTGTCACGACCTGGGAGTTTAGAACTTAGCTTGGTTTTCTAAAAGGGGAGGGCAGAAGGGTGCAGAGCTTCCTCCTCTGTAGGTGGAACTATGCAGGGAGATTAGTGTTTGTTTTGTGAGGAACATCCTGGCAGGATCGGAAGAAGCACCGGGAGCTGAGAAGAGATAAGCCTGCTTCCAGCTGGGATCTGGGCACAGCCCTGCAGTAGCAGGCTTTCAGGATTTCCAGAGGGAGTGCTTGGCGGCCTGCAGCAACGTCTTCTCAGCATCTCAGTTTGCTGCCATTATAAATAACTGTGATTTGCATTCCCTTCGCATAGTATTCTGGAGGAGCTCAAAGCATTGTCCTACCGCTTTCCCCTGGCCCACCCTCACGCAGGTCCCTTAGAGGGAACATTCATGTGTTCCATTTTACAGAAGGGGAAACTGAGGCTCTAAGAAGTCATGCAAGGGTACCACCCATGTGTGGGCACATCTAGGACTGGCAAACTCTGGGAAGAAACAAGCACCTTAGCACAGCCTCAGAGCCCTGGAGACATCAGCCCCAGACTCTTTCTGGCCTGAACTCCAGCTTCTTTCCTCCTTCATCCTACCCTCTGCCCAGACCACTCAGCCCTTCCTGCCTCCCTAAACACACTAGACCCTCTAGTTATGCAGACACATTCCCTTCTCTCCTCTCCTATCTCTATGTCTCACATACACATTTTCACCTCTCTTGTGACACAATTGTCCTCTCCTGATTGGAGTTGTCTGACAACGTGCTCCCTGGGCAACTACCAAACTTCAAAACCCTACAGGCAGGGGTATGGTTCAGCCCTTCACCTCACAGCACAATGCTGTCCTCCAAAAATGCTTGTGCAATGATGAATTCGTCAGAAGACACAGACATACAAGCTAGTGGATGAAACAGGGAGTCTGTATTTATAGAATCTCATGGGTAAAACAGTCATGTCGTTCAACAGATCTGATACTATGGAAGAGCTCATTCTAAAAGCGTTTGAAGCAGAGGCTGTTGTTTCCTATTAAAATAAAAACCTTGCTGTACTTTGGCGAGGTCTTGAGAGACACAACCTGGCACTGGCCTGTGACTGAAGACACTTGAGTTCTATGAGTCTCAGGGTGTGTGTATGTGTGTGTGTGTGTGTGTGTTTAACTAAGAGTACTGAGATGATTTACTACCTAGGGTTGTCATGAAGATGAAACAAGGTAAGGTACTTATACATGTTTGTTGCGGGATTGCCACTCTCTACGCCTTTGATATTTAACAGCTACTAGCTCGTCAGAGGAATCATCCCTTTTTCTCCTATTGCAGAGACCAAATAATTCATGGGGACAGAGGAGAAAAGGGCAATAGGAAACTTGAAACTGAGTCTTTCTTTTCAGGACATGAATGCTCTGGATCTTAGGAAATGGTTATCCAGGATTCTAAACCTAATGATTTAAAGAAATGGTGTCTGATATCCAGCCCCATGCTAAGCTCTTCCTTAGTTTCAATTGTGTGACTACTCACCAGTAACTCAGGAATCAAGCACGCCTGGACTCTGGACCTGTGGTCTCCATCCTAGAGACCTTCACATTGGACAACCAGAGGTGTGGGGTGGAGAAAGGACTGGCCTGGCATCCGTGGGACCAGGGTTTGTCCTTTGAATCATCTCGTGACCATGGAACATTCATTTCCCCTCTTCGGGCCTCAGCTTCCTTGTCAAATGAGAACCTGGACTAGCTGCTCCACAAGGCCAATCACCACAGTTCTATTATGCAAAATTGAGATGCACACAGCCTCTGCTCCCCGACATCTGCATTCTTCTTCCTTCTTTTCATGTCTACCCATCCTAATGAGTAGGGTCAGTTGAGTGAGAAAAAGCCTGTAATATAGTGCTTTACATGTTTCAAGTGCTTTCATACTCACCTTATTCTACCTTTACGAACAGGTCAACAGGACACACAGGTGGATGTCATAATCCCCATTTTATAGAAGGTAAGACTGAGGCTTAGAGACAGCGAGGGGTGCTCAGCAGAGGCAAAGCAGCACCTTTGGATTCCCTGTTCTGATTTTTTCTGCCAGTGACTCCCAGGACTGGTGCCAGTTATAGTGCTGGATTGGTTCCCTGGACCAAAACAAAGCCCCTTCTGCTTCCTCATGATCTTTCTCCCACTGCCCATTCTCCCACTGCCCAGGTCCCAGTCACTTTAGTCCTTCTTCCTTGGCCTCCCAGTAAAAGTAGGATGTGGTGGAGCTGAGTCCGGGGCAGAGCCGCTTGGTGAAGTCTGATGGGGGTTGGTTTTAGCCTTCTGCCACTTCCTCCTTCATCCTGTGCTAAAGTATTTTTTCGGGTTTCGCCTTCTGACCAAGCCTCCACACGAGGGTCTGGGAAACTTAGACCTATTGTTCTGTGGGTATGCAGAGGCAGAATACTGAGAACAGAGACAGTGCACGGGGGCAACCTAGGCCAAGTGTGACAGTGAGACTTCTGAGCTGCATGCTTGACTTGCTCTGATGGGTTGAAAACAAGTAATTGGGCAGAAAGTCATGCACCTGGAAGACAAAAAGATAAGCTTCCGAAGTGGGGGCAGGGAGAGGTAGCACAACGCTTGCAATGAAAACAGGTGTATGAGTTATTGAGGAGAATTAGTCAAGGTGAGTTGGAAGAATTTAGGCATCTCTGTTGAAACGTTTTTCACACCCATCCTACTTTTTCTAACTACTGCCACCCTCTCACTTCTCATTCAGGAGGTTGCAAAAGCCTCCCAACTGGTCTCGCTGTGCCAGTCCCTTCCGGCTCCTTTCCACCTTGCAACATGGATCTCAACCTACCTGTTCAGCCGTATTCCTCAGTGCTCCCGTCTGAGCATGCAGTGCTGCAACCCGGGCAAACCACTCACTCTTCCTCGTACTGTACTTTTCCATCTCCAGCCTTTGCTAGTGTGTTTTTCCCTCTGCTTAATTCTCCTACCCCTGCAAGTACAAATCCAACCTCACTCGTTCAGGCCCACTTCAAATGCCACCTCCCCTGTGCAGTCTTTCCTAATCCTGTCCTCTTCTTTCCTTCCCAGAGGAATGACCCCTCCACCCTCGGGTGTGTATATAACACTCGAGTATTTGACCTGCCCTTTAAGGGTTCCTATTGCCATCTACCAGTTATTTTAACTATTTCTGTGCATGTCCTGTCTCCCCTACCAGATGGGGATCACCTTGCAGTCAGGAAAGGGATCACTTTCGAATTTGTATCCCTCAGAGTCTTGGCTGCTGTTTAGTTATTTGAAGAATTAATAAAGACATGAATGAAGACTACTTGTTGGGACAGGAAAGAGAAAAGCTCTAGAATCTTAGCTTAAAACCCAAATTAAACTGGTAATGCAACTGGAGACACGTGTTGAGTGAAACACAAATAAATATGTTCAAAGAAAGCTGGATCAGAAAGAAAAGAGCCTGGCAAAGGAGTGCAACCCAGGGGACCAAGAAAATAGGTATGAGGGAGAGCGAGACAGTAGTGTTTGTTTTATGCTTGGTAACAGCAGAAGTCAACAGAAGCTGGAAGAAGCATTTTAGGGTGGGACTGAATGAATCACAGAGCTTCTATTTAACCCTTATATAGCTCCATACGTCTTCCCCCGTGTAGAAGCCATAGGAAAGAAAAGTGTCTGCAGTATTAGTGGGCATCAAGAGTTATGATTACCTTTAGTCAGGCCAGTGAGGAATTTTAACATGAGCAGGGTATGATCCATGCCACCAAATGTTCACAGCCTACTTGGAAAAGATGACGTGGTTCCAAGCAACCATGACAAAGTATATAGTCAAATGCGCCTTCAGAATGTATAGACCACTTGCTATGGCACAGTGGAAGAGCCCATAAGTAATTTCAAATAGGAGAAGGTGGAAGCAAGCACAGATGAGGGAGACCTTATGGAAAACATGATGTAGAAGCACAGGCTTCAAGAATGGGCCAACTGTCACCAGTCTCCAGGAGTGGTCCGTGAGAAGGAGTCATGGTACGAGTCAAGCTAGAAAGGTTGCCGAGGAAGGCAAGCCTGATGGGCAGGGACAGAAGAGACCATAATGCCCAGTTGGGCAGCAATGCCAGCTCACCTTTTGGAACACATGTGGGTATTGACTGACCAGTGTTTATGCACTAGAATGAGAAAGCTCACACTGTTTTGTGTGTGTGGTGAGTAGGAAAGGTAAGCAAAACTAGAAATTTAAAAAAGCCTGCTGAACAATGGGAAGCAATTCTCCCGCATCCGAACTGAGTTCTACCTGTGCAGGTGGAATGCAGACGGTGAGTCCCTAAGGCAGGCCAGAGTTGGAAAGGGAGGCTCATCTTGGTCGCTCATTGTCCCTTGGCTTAGGGAAAGCGAAGGCTAAAAGTAATGTGAGGAATGAGGGACTTTTCACTTTCAGCAGCTCTTGTATATTTATTGCCTCATCTGCGTAGGTAAATCAGAGTGGTCAGCAGTGCAGGGTGAGGCAGCTGTTAGCTGTGCAGCTGCAGGAGGAGACTCCAGCAGTGGCAGGGTGGGGAGTCCCCAAAGCCGCTTTTGGGCCCCAGTGCCTGCACTGTCTAGAGCTAGGTGGAAGAGAAGAGTGAAGGACAGAGGAAAGGGAAAGAGAGGCTGTGGCAGAGAGGAAAGGGCTCCTAGGTGTCATTTAGGACAATCCCTCTATTTTATACTTGGGAAAGCTGAAGTCAAGAGGCCCTTGTCCACAGTTACAGGGTCCTCAAGAATTAGTGTACATCCCATCCCTTTGCACAACTGTGGTGGAGGAGAGGGATGGGAAAAGTAGACAATTAAAAGTGAAGAGTCCGTGGGTCCTCCACAAGACATGCTGGCACGCCCTCCTAACCCGCTGTTCCCTGATGGTCAGCTTCTGTCTCTTACTTACTTACATTTCGAACCAGTGTTCTCCAGGGCCACAGGACCTTTGGGGGAAATATGTCTTCCATCAGAAAGACATTCCTGATTTCCATGAAATTTGCCAGCTTTCTTTGTGGCTACTGTTGTTTGTTTTTGTTTTCCAGTTGAATGGAATCCTTTTGAATCTCTTTAATATTGCTTTTGTGGGAAAATAATTCATGGTCACTTATGATTTCTGAACGCTTTGAATGGCTAAAAAAAAGATGAGCATTAAGAAATGTATGTTTGCTCCACAAATTTTACTTTATGTTTTTGAAAGGATTAAACTGGATTTTATTTTCGGTTTTTAAGGTGGTTAAGCTGAGAGGCGGCTACGCTGTGTTGGGAAGAGCACTGACCTTGACATCAGAAAACCTGTGCTCAAATGCTAGCTCTGCTATTACTGTTTGTTTTCTTTGGTCAAGTCCATTGATCTCTCTGAGCCTTAATTTCCTAATCTTTAAAATGGGGGTATTAACATCTACTTCATTAATTTGCGTATTTAAATTTATTTAACAGATATTTGTTGAGCTTCTCTTAAGTGTCAGGTGATGTTCTTGAGACTCAGATAAAATTATAAACAAGACAGCTGAAATCCCTGCTTTCCCAGAGATTATAACAGAGATTAAAGGGGATAAGATGTATTGAAGAGTTTAGCACAGTACCTGGCACGGAGTAGCTGCTTAATACATTCTAACGGGGGAACTCTAGGAACAGAGTCCCAAGACCGTTGTTTCAGTCTTAGCCATGACATTGACCAGCTGGGAGACCCTTGGAATCTCTAGACACCTAAGTGCTTTCCAGTGCTTCCCCTGGGCTAGTGCGGCCTTCTTCCACACAAATACTGGGGATCATTATTCATATAGGGTTTCCACAGGCAGAAAACTCCTTGCTCAGGTGAGTCCCATTTATGTAGGGAGAAGACCAGAGTCACTGGCCCTAAATATGTCTGTGGAAGGGTCCTATCCCATGCATGGGTCAATTTTAAGATCTGGAACGAAATTTCGGTCTGTTCGTTTGTTGCTTCCTTTCTCCTTATCAACCCTTCTCTGGCTACTAGTAAGCAGCTTAGCTCAAAACAAATGAAAATCTGATGAAATCTGCTCTATCCCGAGATGAACTTGCTTTCACAGGAAATGGAGGTGGAACAGTTAGTGACCAGTAACCATGGTCAGTAAAATTGCCACCCAGCTGGGTTGGTCCATCTTAAGGGATTGGTACAACTCTTTTCCAGTGACGGTATATTAAAGGGGATTTCAAAATGAAGTAGGTTTGGATCTCAGAACCACCACTGGTTAACTGAGTCCAAGTCAGTGACAGAGGGAGAATAAACACTATTTTGCTCAACCCTTTTATCTTACAATTAAGACAATTGTGGTCCAGAAATGTGAGGTCCCTGCCCTGGAAGATCATCTGCTAATTAGTGGCAGATACAGTGACATGAATTTTCACATAAATAGTCAGAGGACCCAGTTAGAAGGTAGGTCTCCTGATTCCCATTCCAATGCTTATTCCTTTGGTCCTTTCCAAGTTGGAAGTGCCACATAATACTCTTCTTTTAGAATTTGAATATCCCCCTAAACAGTTTCTGAGTAAATTTGATTTCTGTTCATGACATTGACTTCAACAACCACAATTAACAGCTGAATTTAAATACCTGCAGGGATGTAAAAATGAAGCATTCGGATTTATTGAGTGGAATCTCAAATACAGAAATAAAGTCAAAATGAATATAATAAATGGAGGTAGGTTTTGTTTAAACCTAAGAAAGAACTTGTTTTTAGACAGGGACTTTCTATGATGTCCAGGAGGGAGGGCAGTGGTTATTCCCAGGCACTACAGCCTAGAATGCCCTGGGTTCCAAGGATCCTCCTGCCTCAGCCCCTCAAGTAGCTGGGACTATAGGTGTGTGCCACAGCACCCAACTTAGAAAGAACTTTTTGACATGCAGAGCTGTCAAGGCTGGAATGTTCTGCCTTGGAAAAGAGTGAGCTCTTGGCCACTGGAGGTGACCAAGTAGATGCCAGATGTTCATGAGGTAGTAGTTTAGGTTGGGTGATGTTTAAGGTCCCCCATATCTTTAATACACCCATGTGGATTTTATGAGGTCCTGGTATTTAAATAATCCCTTTTTGAACCCATTTATGTATCTGTGCTACCAGCTAGTCCCTACCTGTCTTGCTCATTAAATTTACTATCTACTATGTAAAGTAGTACTTTCTTTTATTTGCTCTAAAATTAACTCTTGCAAACTTTGGGGTAAGGGGAGGTTGGGATAGTTCTGTTTTTCTGAGATTTGCTGATTAAGTGCATAGTTCCATTCTATCAAGTATTGTTATATCCCTTCTCAGTCTGCTCATTTTTTGATTGAGAAAAATCTAATTTTGTTAAATCTATATTTATACCAACAAGCCTCCGTCATATTGGTGATTTGAATAGTTCTTTTCTGTCCTTCTCCCACCTCCCCAGCTCTACTAAATTTTTCTTGAAGGTCCATGAATAGAACTGCCACATTTTTTCTGAGCCCACACACTGCTTTCATGTGAATATGGGATAATGCCTTTTCTATCTGGCTTCCATACGCTTTCTGATGAGACCCAACGTTCCTCTGGGCATCTCAGCTTATACAGCCACTGGAGCTCAATTTTGTCAGAGCTGATCACAATTTCTGGCGTTATTAGCTTGTAACACTGTATAAGTCACTAATAATGAGGAAAGCAATACTATAAAAAACTTAAGAGACTCAAAGAAAAAAAGAAAAAAGATGATCCATACAAGAGTCGTGTGTGACACCTGGTACAGAAGTTGTACTTAATACATATTTGTGAAAGTGAAATGAAATAGACTTCAATGTGCTTCCTGAGCTACGATACGTTAGAGTCCATCATTTTATAAATAGAGATTGGGGTATATTTCACCTAAGAGGATTACTTTATATTTGCCAAAACTGAAGCTCAATTGTTACATTTTTTTCCTCATTCTTCTGAGATCTTTATGTCCTGTGAGGACGCCAGTTTGATTCCTTTCTCTATGATTTATTAGCTCAAAGATCGTGGCTCATTAACATCTCTAAGTCAATTTCCTCAGCTGTAACATTGAGATAATAGAAATACTTGACCTGGAAACAAGGGATTTGAACCTGAATCGACTCAGAATTCAAACCCTAGCTCTATCAATTTCTAGCTCTGTGACCGTGGACAGGTTGCTTAACCTTTCTCAATTTCCTATTACGCAAAAAGAAAAAAAGAACACCCTCCTCACAGAGTCCTTGTCATAATTCAGTGAGATACTTATGTATAGCATTGAATATAGATAGCTCCAGCTTACATATAGTGGGTTCTCAGCAACAATTAGTTGTATTTCTCCCCATGTCACGGAATTGTCCAGATGTTCTGTAACTTCCAAAGAGGTGTGCAGACTGGGTGCAGTGACTCACATCTATAATCCTAGCCCTTTGGGAGGCTGAGGCTGGAGGATCACTTGAGCCCAGGGTTCAAGACCAGCCTGGGCAACATAGTGAGACTCCCCCCACCATTTCTACAAAAAAAAAAAAAAAAAAAAATACAAAGAGGTGTGTGGATGTTAGCAGTTATTGTGTGTTGTAGTATTTCTTTACCCAGAAGCAACATTGTGTAGTTGAAAGAGAGTGGATTTGGAGTAGTCCAACTGTGACTCAAGGGCTATAAACTTTGAAAAGACATTGCTTCCTGAGGCTTGGGTCTCTTGTCTCAAATTTAGATGACAGACTTCTTTCTACTTACCTTGCAGGGGTGCCTTAAACATCAATGAAATACTGATGGTGAAACCTTTAATGTAATCTGAAAATGAGGCACTGTGATGACTAGAAATGTTCAGTGCCATTTGCAAAAGTGAATGTTTCACGACTTTGTACTTTTCCATGTATTTCATTAAAATATGAAGTAAGATCCAAGTCAGTGTCTTATTGACTGGATTTCTGATTTCTGGTGATCTTTATGTTAATATCTTCTATTCAAAGGAGTTGCAATCAAATATTACTATATTGTTTCCATGATCCTTGTCAAAGATGACATGTACTATACCAAATAGTTCTGCAATCAAGCTGTTCCTTGATGTAAAAATCTAATCACAGTAATCTTGAATCTCTGAAAATTTAAATATTTGAGTTTCAATAGTTCCCTACTTATCCCTAGTCCTAGACTCTTAAAGAACATTGGTTTGTTAAAATCCTTCTGTTGTTTTTTCCATAACAAGTTGTTTGTTACATTTCCATGATCCCACTCTTTGTTAGGAATTCCAGACATGGCAATGAGATTTACTAGCTTGTAATTCCCAGGTAGCTCTTCATATGGGTGGAAATCCTACTGACAGTGTGACGCTCCCTCTGGTTCAGTGACCATTTATAATGACAGGCAGCACATTCTGGACAATGGCTCTCCAGTTTCATCCATGACTTATTCCAGAATTCTGGAGTAAATGTCATCAGTCCAGGTGATTTGTTTACTTAGTTTGTTCATTCCATTTAGTGTGTGTGTGGAGGTGGGGTGGCAGTACACAGCATGGAGCCCTGACCTGATAGGCCAGCAATTTGAACGCTTGCCCCAAGTCTGCATCTAACTTGTTGGATGAACTTGAGCAAGTCATTTCCCTCTGTAGCTCATCATCTCCATCTGAGACTTGAAGGGGTTGGATAAAATGATCTCTATGGTTCCTTCCAGTTTTGTCATTTTGTGATTCTAAAATGTGCTGTCATTCATAGTTCTTCCTGGCAAGATCTCTGGTGCTCAAAGCTAGGGCCAGTTGTAACATCTGACAACACATCTTTCTTTTCTCTTTTCTTTCTTTCTTCCTTTTTTTTTTTTTTTTTTTTTTTGATGGAGTTTTGCTCTTGTTGCCCAGGCTAGGTGCAATGGCACAATCTCGGCTAACCACAACCTCCGCCTCCCAGGTTCAAGTGATTCTCCTGCTTCAGCCTTCCTAGTAGCTGGGGTTACAGGCATAGACCACCACGCCCGGCCAAGTTTGTATATTTAGTAGAGACGAGGTTTCTCCATGTTGGTCAGGCTGGTCTCAAACTCCTGACCTCAGGTGATAGGCCAGCCTCCGTCTCCCTAAGTGCTGGGATTACAGGCATGAGCCGCCACACCCGGCACATCTTTCTTTTCTTGCCAGCACTCAGAAACTTCACTTCAAATAAACTGTCGGGAAAGTATACCTGATCAAGTACAGTGGACTATGGAATTCAGCCACTAGCATGGCAACCTAGACAGACAAGCGCTCAAAAGCGGTGTTGTGAAATCGTTTGTATTGATTTTCTGTTAGTTGAATAAATTGAAAACATACCCATAGATGAAGTTTAGAGTAAAAACAAAAAGGGAGAAGAGATTTCTTTGCTTGTTTGGTAGTGCTGGCATTGGAACTATATCTTTATTAAGGCCTCATGCAGAGGAAAGGGACTCGAACTAAACAGACTGCTGACTTCCATTTTGGTGGCATTCTTTTGCTGATGACCTTGCGCTTGTCTGTTTTCCTCTTTGGGCCTTTATTTCTTTCACCTGTTAATAAGCATCTTGGGATAAGACAGTGCCTCTCAAAGTGTAATGTCCACGTGAATCATCTGGAGATCTTGTTAAAATGCAGATTCTGATTCAGCAGGTCTGAAGTAGGGCCTTGGAATCTGCACTTCTAACAAGATCTTTGCTTCTCCTTCGGTCATTGAGAAGCAGGGGCTAGACAGTTTTTAAGTCCTTTTCAGCTGTGAACACTCCATGTTTCAAATAATCTCCCAACACTAGAGTGAGAAGCAGAATAGGAAGGCCTCTCTAGATGGACCATCATCTATATTAAAATGTCTTTTTGTTGTAGACAGGTAAGAATGGAATTTCTAAACCTGGGCTTAAGCAAGAGGAAAGGAAAGCACTGAAGGGGACATTTGCTATGAGGTCTGAGGTGGTTCCAAAAAGTATGAAAGTTTGGAAGGAAGGAAGAGAAACCAGGCAGAAAGTTGGCTTGAGGCAGGTATAAAAGTCAGGAAACAACAATCCACAAAAACCACAGGCGATGGTGTTGGAAGTGGTCATAGAAAAGTAATAAAGAGTTTTAATGCTGATTCTCCAGTGATTGGCTTTGTGTTTTGTAGATATTGTCCCACAGTCCCTTATGGCATTCCTGCAAAGCTGCAGGGGTGCAGCAATGCTCTCTCCACCATAAGGCAGAACTAAGTGGAGAGAAAGGAGGAACAATAATATGGAGAGGGAGGGGAGCCTCTGGACCCTACAGAACCTTAGCTCTGACACCCCAGTAAGGGGCTGGAGCCTGGTTTGCATCGCTGAGGCTCTCCCTGGGTCACCCACCGGAGCCGCCGTGGGCAGTGGTATGGGGGAAGGAAAGTGTCTCAGCACAACTTTGGTTTCACTTCCTGCCTCAAACACAGTCATTATATAAATATCAACCTCAGCAGCTGCTGCCCTCATCCCTCTTCTCACTATTACTCCCGAAGCTCAGCTCACAGCCGGGGCGCCTGCAGCCTCTCACTTTCCCCTGATCCCACGGCACTTGCACCAGGCCCGCCAGGTGGGTGCCTGGGGCAGAAATGAATCACAACTGCTCTCTGGTCCTCCAGCCAGCCATATCCAGCAGCCCTCGCCTCGCTGAGCAGGGAGGTCGTCCTGACTGGTAGCCCAAGTTAATCAAATTAAACCTTGTTCACAGACGTGACAGGCAGTCAGCCCATTCGTGGAGGCCGCAGATTGCACCGTCAGCACTCGTTGCTGATAGAGGTGGGGCAGGAAAGAACGCAGCATGTTTATATGTATATATCAAAAAATGTTACATGAAATTAGCTAAAATCACCAAAACTTTCAAGGTGTTTTAAGTCAGGAAGCAGTGTGGTGGCTATAAAGAGTGGTCTGGAATGAAAGATCAAGAATGAGTTAGTCTCTCTAGTATGAACGAGTAAAATTTTTTTCTAATCTTGGATCATAAGAACTCCTCTTTGAACTTTGGTTCATTTTTCTTTATTTTGTGTCTAAAGATGTTATTTACAAACGAACAAAGAAGCGAAAATCCAAAAGGCCGGACTGTCACATGATCTCCCTGATCCTCAAGTTTTTCATCTTTAAAACAATGACATGAACCTGCTTCTCTTCCAGGGTTGTGCAAGGAACATGAGATATGTGAGGTTTCTTTCTCTGCCTATTGATCACAATGGTTGACATGTTACTCTGTGTGTGTGTGTGTGTGTGTGTGTGTGTGTGTTATAAAAGAGGTTAGCAAAATGTAAGCTGTTATTCTAAGCTATTATAATTACTCATACCTTAACCATGTTGTAGCCATGGTCCTCTTAGAAACAGAAGAGCCCAGGCAAGGACTGGTAATATGGCTTCTCTGGGTCCTTAAACCATCAATGGAAAGCAATGTTTGGCAATCTCATCATCTGTGTCTTACTCAACTGATCAAACGTTGTCAAAATATTATGCTCATTCTCCCACTTGATCAACTTGCGACCTAATTAGATATTTGTGATTTATTATTAAATGACAAAAACAAATTTTTATCATGCACTGATTTTCAGTATAAATCCATTAAAAAGTTATTTATAAGCTTTGGAAAAGAGATTTTAAAAAGATGATGGATATTCACCAAAATGTTAACAACTGACAATCTCCGGGTGGGGGAATTTGCATGGCTTAAATGTCTGTCTTTGTACTTTTTTAAATCACCCAAATTGGACAGGATTAACATCAGAAAAACTGACCCCTCAAAGAACACAGAGGTTGAGCGTTGTTAGCTTTTCTTTTTCCCTAAACACACATGTTGGTGTCAAATGAAGGGAAATGAAAGGTGAGAGAGCTAAAGCAGGCCACCAGGGGTCCAAGCAAGGACTTTTTACTGAATGAGGGTCTAGATTATTCATTTTTTATAATCTGTTTTTCAGGAGAGAGTGATTGATTTCTGTTTGTCAGTCTTTCAACCATTCATCCCATAATCATTTATTCACTTGGTAATCAAAGTTATTGGGTGGGTTATGTAGGACAGAGAAAGGGCATGAATTAGCTGTCCAATCATCCGGGTTCAAGTTCTGCTACCATTTTTCTGAGGCCATGAGCCCTTTGTCCATTTGAGCAACATGAGGCTCACTCATATGTAATGCGGGGCTCATGGTGAACGTGAAAGCTGTAAGAACTCCACAGAGCTGGGTAGAGAAGGAGTTTCTGTGACATGCAAGTCACTGAGCTAGACATCTGAGAGAAAGATAAACCATTGATACAGCCTGTGCTCTCAAGAAGCTTACACTTGACTGGTCTACTGGCTTCATGCTGAATCCAGCAGTATGGGGCACAGAAAGAAACTCTTAGCTGGAATCTAGGAATCCTGGGTTTGGGGTCAGTCTGAGTCACTGACAGGTTGTGTGACCATGAAACACTCAATTTCCGCCTCTGACTCTCAGATTTCTATCTGTCTTATAAAAGAATTATTAAGCCTGATGATCTCCAAGGCATTTTCTAGCTTAGACATTCTATGAAATGAGTGAAAATCAGGCAAAATTTGAAACATGTTAAGATATCCATCATGAGCCCATATGTGTCATATGCTGGTTCCTATTTGCAGAGCAAGGACATGGGAACATTTTAGGCAGTACTGGCATTCCAAGAGGCAGTTCCTGGCTCTGTCAGTGCTGTTCTTCGGCTGGAAGCCCTGTTTCTCTGTTTAGCTTCTGTCACATCATGAGATAGACAGAGAGTCTTATAGAAGAAGACTGGGAATACACTTGTGACTTGTGAATAAATATGACGGGTATTGAATATTTGCATGCATTTTTGTCATGTTTATTGGCTGTTACTCGAACCTTACTATGAGTCTGAATGGGGGAGGCAGAGAGTAGGAGCAGTGGGAGCCCAGCACAGAAATCTTAAGTTCAAGGTTTGGCACTGGCTCAGCAGGTGACATTCAATAATTCATTCACTTATTCGCTTAATCAGGAACCATCTGTGGAGCACCTACTATGTGTGTTAGGCCCTGGGTTAGACACTTGAGATGTTAAGATGAGTAGGATGTAGTTTACTGGACAGTGTGCTTTTTGAAAGCAAGTGTCTGATCCCTATTTCTTCATTGCTTGAACATGGCCCTGCCCTGAGGAGCATACAAACTAGCAAAGTCTTTGGACAAGTAGTTTATTTTCCTAGAACTCAGTGTTCATTCCTCCTTAAGATGGTTTTGAAGAATTGGACTTAATGATCTCCAAAATGCCTTCTAACTTGGATGTTCTGTTCCGCAGTTACCTAATATCTCGCAGTGAGAAAGGTTTGCGTCCGGCGATGGAGGAAAGGTCACAGAACAATCTGCAGCAGGTGAAATGAAACCGCAAAGCCTCCAGAGAGCGCATGAACCAGTAAGTCCCTCCTCACCTGAAGAGGCAATAAGACTAAGCCTGGTCTGGAAATGCAAATAGCATGCTTGGGCACAGCAGGAACAACAGCACTGGCTTTGGGTTTTGGTGCAACCATAAAGGACCCTTAAGGCAGGAATGAGGCTTACCTGGTGACATGCTGAAAGTGCTGTACCATCCCACTGGTTCAGAATGGAGGAAAAACATTGAAGCTGCTCACACTCTGCATAGAAAACCAGTCTCTGGGTTCCCGTCCCTCCGCCCTCCCCCTGCTTTACCTGTGTCACCAAAACTCTCCGGGGACAGCAACACCTACCTCCCATATCACCATGATGATTAAATGTGAAAACACATATGAAAGGTCTTCGTAAACTCTAAAGTGCTTTATACATGGAAAATAGAATTAATATCTGTGGAGGAGGGAGAAATAGAGGGGCACCTTGAAGAATGAATAGGTACTACGTAAGGGGAGAGCTCTGTGCCTGCCTGTCAAGGAAGTAAGCACTTTATAAAAATCAACTCCTAACGTCAGGCAGGGACTATTATTATTCCCATTCTACAGATGAGGAAATTGAGTTCCAAGAAGTTTAAGTAACTTGATCAAAGTCACCTTGTTAGTAAATAGTAAAGTTTGGACTCACACTGAGGAAGTCTGGCTACAAAAATTGTGCTCTTAACCAATATGCTCTTTTGCCTCCCTCCATGGAAAAAAAAAAATGTTAGTAATTCCATTTAATTCCAACCAATACATGGCCTGAGTGCCAGACTGGGCACTGGCTGTGTATTGATGAAGACACAGTCCATGCTGTCCAGAAGCATAAGCAAATAAGAAAATACTCCAAAGAATAAACAAGATACTATAAATATGATTGGTACTGGAATAATGTAAAGAAGAATGTGGAAATGGAAAAGAGGAGGAGTGTTCCCGTGGCTGTGCATTTAACAGAGTAGAGAATCAAGGGGGTGGATAAAGAGCAGTTCAAGGTGAGGCTGAAAAGGTAATGTTCTGGAGCCTGATGGTGGAGGGCCCAGAGTGCCAGGCTAAAGTGACAGGGTATTAGCCTGGAGTAGGTGGGCAACTGTGAAGGATTTTGGAGCAGGTAAATAGTGTGTCAAAAATAGAATTTGAAGAGACTTGAACTAATGAAATAGGAGAAGGACGTTTACCTGGGATCGGCACAATTACTCTAGTCTGTGGATTGGTAAAGATAAATTAAATAAAAGTTAATTTTTCAACTTAGACTTATCTGGGAAAAAGGGGAAAGAAATTTCTGGGATTTGGTGCATCACTCATTCTCAGAATGACGAAGAATGGAGACATGGCCGTAGAAGATGAAGTTGACGGGAGCCTCAGGAGTGACCCTCCTCCGTCCCACACTTGACTCCTTTGCTTCATTGGGGTGGTGGCCTGGCTTCTGGGAAACTCCTCCAGCCATAAGGAATTCCTTGCCCAGTGAAGCAGTCTGCTTTTCTTGGATAGCTTTTATCGCTACAATGAGGTTTTTTTCTTTTCTTTCTTATTTAACTACAAATGCTCAGTCCTTGCATTATTCAAATCTAGGAATTTCACTGCCTCAGTGTCACCATATTGGCAACCTCCAAAGTCCTCAAACCTTTCCTGGCTGTCAGTGAGAAAACTCTGTGGGGATCACCAGGGGTTGGACGAGGGAGGCTCAGGACTGGGAGATAAGACAAGCACCCTCAGGAGGGGCAGACTGAGCTAGATTAGGAAAATGGGGCCCAGCCAGGCAGATGGCACAAGGTGTTAGAGGTGGAAGATATGAAGGAGTTACTGCATCTGTGGCCTCCTCAGTGGAGCCCAAGAACAAGGCCTCAGTAGTAAACATGTTAGTAAAGAAATAGGTGAAGTCACCAAAATCACTTGTAATTCTTATTAAGCATCCTGTGTTCTTTTCAATGAATGACTGAGGAAACCTTACAGATCATTTTTCAACCAATACCCACTTGGTGCCAAGCAACAAGATTCACAAATGGAGTAAATACAGCTCTTGCTGTGATGGGCTTGCATGGTAGGGGGCAGATAAAGGGGTAAGCTATATATATACATATATATACACACACACACATGCATATATAATTGCTATATATTATACATATATGTAGAGAGGTATGATCTGCAATGTACACACAGGAGGCCACCAGTCTGTCTACGCTCCATGAGGTCAGGACTGTATCTCTTTTTATTCACAACACTATATTCTCAGTGCTTAGACTGAGGCCTGACAGACTCTCAATGAACATTTATTGAAAGAATAAATGTGTGAGTAAATGAGTAAGTAACATTATTTAAAACCGGAGCTAGATTCTTCTGACCTTCAGCCTAATACTTTACTCACTATAGCCTGGAGATTACCATTTTGTAATGTCCCCTGTATGAGGCTTGTCTTAACAGGTAGATATGAACGAATTGAAGACACCCACAATGCCATCTATTGTTTTCTATGGCAACATTGCCCATCTCAGCGCTGGTTCCTGGGGCACATGACAAGAATATCTGGTTGAATCCACAGGAGGCAGACCTCATGGGAAGATGACCTGGTCATGAAGTCTGCTCATCTCCTGTACTGTCCAGTGAACTTGGGTAAAGTCACTTTACCTCTTTGGACTTTAATTTCTTGTTTATTAAAAAAGTGAATATCTCATCTGTTTCACATAGTTATTAAATAATTTCATTCTGGGAAAGAACTTGGTCTTGTTGAATAAAGATCCAAATTGAATCATCAGGCCTCTTTCCTGGAGCAGCTCAATCTTTTCAGAGCATTCAGACTCAAGGGTTAGCCTTAGGGAGCAACTGACTTCAGAGGGGTATTTGAACCTATGAACTTTTGGCTTAAAAGTAAGAGTTCAACTCTCCCCACATTCTCTCGGGTGTTTCGATGTTGGCCAAGGGTGGCTGCTGCACCCTGTGTACAAACGGAAACCCCAAATTGTGTTTGCATCGATCTGGCCAAGGTACCTTCCCCAGCTCCACCTCCAGATGTTCCATGGGGGTTTGAAGTGGGAAGGAGGAGTTAATGCAGCCTAGTGTCTCTCTGATAGGGGCAACTGTGTGCACCCACATGTACGAGACATCTGGGGCTGGGAGTGTCCCAGCCTGCTTCTGTGCATGTGGGCTGACAGTGACATGTTGCTTTAGCCAGAAGGAAAGTGCTTCTGTAATTACAAGAGAGAGGTTTCCCTGTCTTCTCTCAAAGAGAGTTTGGAGGCCATTACTTTTTCACCAAACTGCCAAGCTTTCCCCATAACAGTAATATTTCAATGATGTTTACAAACTTGCCCGTCTGCTCCTTAATACGCAGGGCTATGCATTGACAGTACATGTGCAAGGTCTGACCTTTTCATAGGAAAAAACATTCATAACCAAAGCCTATATATAGCAGCTTCAGACTGGAGCAGATGAAGATGTAGGTCATCTGACTTTTTTGTGTGTGAAGCATAATGCAAGAGGGATGTGGCAGACAATTCAAAACTCATGAAATACTGCCACTGGCCTGAGCCTTGCTAATATTTATCAGAGCATTTAAACAATGACATCGTTTTCAACTGCGAATTATAATGCCACCTACTAATCCTGAGCATAAGATTTTTTCCACAGGGAAAATTTACTTAGTTTAAAACTGTATTTCATTATGTAGTTAACTCTTAACTATTTCTTTTAAAGGGGAAAAGAACAGTTACCATCAAAATGTATTCAGTGAACAAGTATAATATTGAAAATAAGACGGTAGGTAATTGAAAAACATGATTTGTGTCACTTCTCAGGCTCATCGTTACCTACGTAAACATAAACCAGATTCCTCAGCATTCAAGGTGAACGTGACTTGGAGGTTGCCTGCTTCTCCATTAGTCTCCTCAGGATCGCTTTTCATACTCTGTTCCACCAAACCTTGTACCATTTGTTCCTCCCTGTGCTTTTATCTCTGCCTTTGCTTCCCTTACTCTCTGTTCTTGGGAAATCTTTTGCTGGACATCCCTGTATATCCAGTGTATTCTGTAATATATGAATCAAACGCAATCACCTCCATAAATCTTCCCTTTTCTTCATTTTCCAGGCTCTTTGTTTTTAATGAGCTGACCACACCTTGTTCTGTATTATAAACTTACTGATGTCCATGTCTTATATTCCATTCTGATAGACTATGAACCTTTTAAGGGCAGGTCAAGGTCATGTCTGAGGCACTTTGTACCCCTTAGTGCCTACTACTGCAGACAATGTACAATATAAAGCACCTGTAAAGTGCATCCCTGCAAAATGTTTATTAAATAAATGAATTTGACTTTGGATTATACTAGTACAGACATAGAATATTTATCATGTATAGTTACTATGCTAAGCACTATCTCGTTTAATGACCAATAAATCCATGAAATTATCATTTTTGTCATCACTTTTAATAACAGAAAGAACTAAAGCTCAAAGAAGTTCAAAACCTCACCAATGTCACATAGCTAGCAGAACAACAGACCAGGATTCAAACCCAGGTCTATCTGGCCTAGTGGTGTGCTGCAAGCTGGCTTGTTCCAGTTTATAAGCGCTAATTGTTAAATTATCAGGAATTTTGGGAACTGCTGGAAAAGCACAGTCATTATTAAAAAGTAAATCATAAAACATAAATCATATACAAATAACGGTAATAAATACTAAAAACTCACCACTTCCTATTTATTTTAGGACATTTCATCATTAAATATGCTCTTGAGGTTATTTGTATTTCTTGCATTTGTATGTTAGAAATATTGTATAATGGTGTGCTGCTGTGTATCTCTTCCAAATACCACATTCAGTGATATTGCATTGGTGGCCTGAATTCAGCCATGATGAGAATATTTACACCAAGGATATTGGCAAACACAGCAAATGAGGGCTTCCTCCCAGAAAGGCAGTTGTTAAACATTAACAAGCATGCCACAGTCCAGCCCCTAAACTGGACTATACTTCAGAAAGTAACAGGCTTTGGCCCAAACACACATAGGCATCTGCATTTCCAGCCTTACTTGGTAGGACCTAACTTTGGACCATCACAGATAAGTTGCTTTCTCAGAATAGAAAACTGACTTTCTTTCACAAGGCTCCTTTGAGCCTCAGGGTTGGAATGAAAGTAATTCTTAGTGGTTATTTTATGCTTATAAAATATATCCTAAACCTCTACCACAAATTTAATTATGCTCTTGATCATATCACACACCCAGCAATATATAATGTAGCTCTTGTAACATTGAAATTCCAAAATATGGATATAAATGTATTTCCCCAAATTTATATTAATATCAAAACCTACTGTTTTTAAGCTATATATTCTTAGAACCTGGATTTCATATACATAGTTTCTACATCGTATACCTTCTATGTCTCATGAAATGATATCTGAGCTTTGCATCAGAGGTTGTGAATTTCAGTGCTGTTCTTTAACTCAAAAGCAGGTCAGTTAACGTTGTTAGCCATATCTTAACTAGCATGTTCCATTGCTAGTTAACAGTTTTCTCATCTTTCCAGTGAGGAGTTTGGCCCGGATGTCATCCTTTGAATATCATTGTGGTTCTATTTCTAAATGATACTGCATGTTGCTTCTCTTCCCTAGGGCTCAGTTTCTGTATCTGTAAACAACAGGGTGTTGTTGTTTACAGGTAGCTCCTAAAGTCCATCTCAGCTCCATAAACTTGTGAATTCTACCTAATGTGTTATTAGATAGAAAAGCTGTCTTCTACCTAATGTGTTATTCCTATCAGATAGCATTATGCTTTACCACTGGAAAAATGCCAGGTAACCTGCTGAGCACCCAGGACTCCCATGCTAGGAGAAGACCTGGAGGTCAAGCAGCTTCTCTGGCCAGGGACTCTAACTGCCACAAGCCAGGGTGCTGCAGCACTCGAAACAAAGGGAAGTGTGTGGGTGGAGGGAGCACCTCTGCTGTTTTAGATAGCACAGAAGACTAAATAAGTGAGGGTGAAATATCTGTACAGGAGTTTTGATTTGACACCCCAGCTGGGTCTGCAGTGATAGGGGTGGGGGAAAGGAAAGCACAAGACATAAGACAGGTGATACTTCCTCTTAAATTGGGAGGAGAGAGGAGTGATGGTTGTAACCAAAGGAAGAGTTAATGCAGAAACCTCTGGTGTAATTCTCACGGTGGGCAGAGCACAGGAGTACAGATGGAACATCTCCCTCCCTACCCTTGACTTACCTATTGACCCTGAACCTACAGCTCATTTGTATCTTTATGGAAAACCAGAACACGTCCTTAATTCCTCATCTACATCTCCACCTTCAAACTCATCATCATCTATTCAATCCCTTATGGTTGTCAGGTTACAAAGCACTTTGGCCTCCGTAGTCTCATTTGATCCATAAGATAATTCTGTGAAATAGGTATTATTACCTTAATTTTTTACAGGAAGAATTGGAGAGGTTTAAAAGGGGAATTGAGCTTGCATCTTTTTTTCCTTTTAAGGCAGAGTCTTGCTCTGTCACCCAGGCTAGAGTGCAATGGAGCGATCTCAGCTCACTGCAACCTCCACCTTCAAGGTTCAAGCGATTCTTATGCCTTAGCCTCCTGATTAGCTGGGACTACAGGCCCACACCACCGCACCAGGTTAGTTTTTGTATTTTCTATAGAGACAGAGTTTCGCCATGTTGCCCAGGCTGGTCTCAAACTCTTGGGTTCAAGTGATTCACCCACCTCAGCTCTCAAAGTGCTGGGATTACAGGCATGAGCCACAGCATGTGGCCTGAGCTCGCTCTTTTGGCTAGAAGATTGGTACCCCAAAATGGCTTTTTCCTAATAATGTCAAGACTGTTAGCTGAGATGAGAAGTTTCTGAGCTTCTGCTCACCTGAGGACTCACAGAGCCACACTAGAGAAAAAAGGGACTGATAAATTCTGGAAGACACCCTACACATAACCCACCCCACTCCTGTCAATTTTCAGAAGGGGAAAATGGAGCTCACAAGACACGTGTCATGTCCAAAGTCACCCAAAAGCCAGGGTCAACGTTAAGACTCAAGCATGTGTCTCCAGCTTTCATCTGCTTGTCATTGTTCACTTTTGCCCTCTTTTCAGCCACCAGCAACATTAAGTGATGATAACTACTTAAAAACCCTTGACCATCATTGTAAGGACGATGTAACATTTTCCACCAGCCTGGGCATGGACTGAAGAACCCTGGATGGAATGAGGCCAGCATGCTCCAATCTTAGCTGTCATTTTTCATTTAATCTTTTCCATGCCAGCAATTGAATTTATTGCTGGTGAGAATGGTGACTCATGTTCTGCCGATGCCAACCAACTAATTTATCCTGCCATAGCTTTGTAGGCACAAACGTTTAGTGTGTGATCAAAAATAGAGATCCCCCCCGTCATTCAGTAACTTATGATTAGTATTGTTGAAGTCTGAGGACTTATTCTAACTTAAATTAAGTTTTTACCTCAAACGTAAACAAATAGGCTTTATTTTAGGAATCGTTGATTTATAACCCAGGCATGAAGTCTATCAAAATGTAATAGGGAAAGGAGTTTGGAAGTTATCTTCCTTGGGTCTATTCTCACTTATTTTATTAGTTTGATCTGTCACCTTTGGCAACTCATTTCCACTCTCTGAGCCACATTATCCCCATCTGCCAAATAAGACGGTTAAAGTTAATGACCTTTGAGGGGTTGTCTATTTTGATGATTTCCTTATAAGATTATATCTTTATGAGAGGCATCTTGCTATATCTCAAGTTTCTATAGGGTTTGTTACTCTTTGGGGATGAGGTTAGGCCTGTGTTCTCTTAGAGTTCTGCTCTGTTTCTAAAGGATGAAGAACTCCATGACAGCAAAGATGAACTATATTGGTTTAACCTATGTGAAGTTCATTTTAGGATCAGGAGTGGGGTGTGCAACAAACTTCAGAATCCAATATCTCTTTTGAAACCTATTTTCCAGGCCAGATAAAAAGACCACATACCATAACCATCCAGGTGGTGAAGATGAATTCAGGGGAAAACCCACAGGGCTAAAAGCAAGCAGAACATTGTATTTTAAAAGTCTCAAACAGTTATCTCAAGATTCAGCTAGCAGAGAACTTGGGTCTGAAACTTGAGTATCTTCATACATTTACTCAACTGGTATTTCCTAGGTGCCTACCCAGTGCCAGGTGATTCGTTGTGCTGTGGGAAAATAGGAATAAATTTAAAACCACCTTGATCATAGAAGCTTAGAGTCTTGCAGAAATGATTTGGCATGTGCACAGATTACTGTAAGTTATGGCAGAAACTTCAGTGCCATGAAAAAGCTCAGAGCAAATTGAGATGCCATCTTACTAAAAGTGCTTCCTGGAGAAAGTGGTACCTTGAGTCTTCACAGTGGTCAGGCAGGATTTTAATTCAGTGTTAACAATCAAGGGATTGGGGACCTTCTTTTTAAATTTTATTTTTCCATAAGTTATTGGGGTACAGGTGGTATTTGGTTACATGAGTAAGTTCTTTAGTGGAGATTTGTGCAAACCTGGTGCACCCATCACCTGAGCAGTATACACTGCACCATATTTGTTGTCTTTTATCTCTTGCCCCCCTCCACTCTTCCCCCAAGTTCCCAAGTCCATTGTATCATTCTTATGCCTTTGCGCCCTCATAGCTTAGCTTCCACATATGAATGACAACATACAATATTTGGCTTCCCATTCCTGATTTACTTCATTTAGAATAATAGTCTCTAATTGCATCCAGGTCATTCTTTGTGTTTTCATCTGTAAAATGGGATAATAATATTATTATTATTATTTTTTTTTTTTTTTTTTTTTTTTTTAATTTATTTATTATTATTATACTTTAAGTTGTAGGGTACATGTGCATAACGTGCAGGTTTGTTACATATGTATACTTGTGCCATGTTGCTGTGCTGCACCCATCAACTCGTCATTTACTTCAGGTATAACTCCCAATGCAATCCCTCCCCCCTCCCCCCTCCCCATGATAGGCCCCGGTGTGTGATGTTCCCCTTCCTGAGTCCAAGTGATCTCATTGTTCAGTTCCCACCTATGAGTGAGAACATGCGGTGTTTGGTTTTCTGTTCTTGTGATAGTTTGCTAAGAATGATGGATTCCAGCTGCATCCATGTCCCTACAAAGGACACAAACTCATCCTTTTTTATGGCTGCATAGTATTCCATGGTGTATATGTGCCACATTTTCTTAATCCAATCTGTCACTGATGGACATTTGGGTTGATTCCAAGTCTTTGCTATTGTGAATAGTGCTGCAATAAACATACGTGTGCATGTGTCTTTATAGCAGCATAATTTATAATCCTTTGGGTATATACCCAGTAATGGGATGGCTGGGTCATATGGTACATCTAGTTCTAGATCCTTGAGGAATCGCCATACTGTTTTCCATAATGGTTGAACCAGTTTACAATCCCACCAACAGTGTAAAAGTGTTCCTATTTCTCCACATCCTCTCCAGCACCTGTTGTTTCCTGACTTTTTAATGATCGCCATTCTAACTGGTGTGAGATGGTATCTCATTGTGGTTTTGATTTGCATTTCTCTGATGGCCAGTGATGATGAGCATTTTTTCATGTGTCTGTTGGCTGTATGAATGTCTTCTTGGGGGGGGGGGGGGGGGGGGGGGGGGGGGGGGGGTTGAGAAATGTCTGTTCATGTCCTTTGCCCACTTTTTGATGGGGTTGTTTGTGTTTTTCTTGTAAATTTGTTTGAGTTCTTTGTAGGTTCTGGATATTAGCCCTTTGTCAGATGAGTAGATTGCAAAAATTTTCTCCCATTCTGTAGGTTGCCTGTTCACTCTGATGGTAGTTTCTTTTGCTGTGCAGAAGCTCTTTAGTTTAATGAGTGTAAAATGGGATAATAATATTATTAACCTCACAGACTTTTTGTGAATAATATATGCGTCATTATGTACTAAGCTCTTAGAAAAGTTCCTGGATAATAGTAAGTGCTCCAAAATGTTGATCATTACTTTTATTCTTAGCATTTGCATAAAATTACCCTAAAGTTTCTTGCATTCTCAAAAGAGAAATTCATGATTCATGCAAGAAGACCCATGCTCGTTGAATTCTTATGTACATTACCGTAGAACCTACTCCAGTCTTTGCAGGTGCCCATACTGTGTAGTTCACAAGTGTGCTCTGGTTTTCTCTCTCCCTACCCCAAAACTTGCCTTTCTCTGTCTCTCAAGCACACACACACACACACACACATACACACAGAGCTGGACTGTTTATCAAAACCCTGGGTGTAGGAGTGTCTCAAATGATTTCTGGAAACTGAAATGATTTCAGAGATACCAGGCATCAAGAATGTGGGTGTATAATACAAACAATAAGCAAGTTCATATCGAAATCTTTACATTTAGGAGAGGTGGGTTTTCCTTTCTGTTGGTTTCTTTTTTTCCAAAAGCATCATCATTTATGAGGTTTGAAAATGATCTTTCCTCTGGAAATTAGACATCGCAACACAGAAAACAGAGATGTAGCTGAGTAAGTGTATGAAGGGGCCAATCGCCTTTCAGAGAGGCTTCATCCTC
Organism: Macaca thibetana thibetana; assembly: GCF_024542745.1. Taxonomy (NCBI): domain Eukaryota; kingdom Metazoa; phylum Chordata; class Mammalia; order Primates; family Cercopithecidae; genus Macaca; species Macaca thibetana. The sequence continues at coordinate 10,353,331 of NC_065579.1, forward strand.
TTTCAGGCATGGCAGCCTACAAGAATGAATTTGCTTTGAGTCATACATTTTACATAAACCAAAGAGGTTACCCCTAAGATGAACTGTCTGGCTTATTGTTCCCTACCCCCACAGCGTCCCACATACCATCACAGGAAGGCATTGGCAGTTTCAGGACTTGAACTTTCTCTCAAAATTTTCTTTACTTGAACCAAGCAGAGTTGCTACTTTAAAAAATAATCATCACTGTGTCGAGTGTAATTAATGGCTGTGGGCATGCTGTCTCTTTAGATGTAAAGGTAATGAGACCTTATTTCACACACAATGAGTATGGCAAATAGTAGAGAAAAGTTTGCCCTCCTGAATCCAGCCTTGTTTTCCGTCTTTGTGTTTATTTTGTGAATAAGGACAAGCAATTGCTAGAGGTTGGCCAGAATTAGGTTTCTCAGAGATCATCTAGTTCACCACATACCTCTTTCATTTCACAGATGTAGAACCTGAAGGCCAAAAGAGAAAGGGACTTGCTTACGGTCACACAGGTGTTAGAGCCCAGAACCCCTGCATCGCAGTTCAGGATTCCAACAGTAGGAAAAAAGACTTGAACCCATAAGAACTTCTTCAGAAACACCAATGTGTTCATAAAATAATCAAAGTGTAATGATATTATATGGTAATATAGGATCTGAAATGATTATTATGGGAATAAATAATAAAGAAAGTAAAATATTCATGTAAAATCTTAAATCACTGGCCAGGCATGGTGGCTCATGCCTGTAGTCCCTGCACTTTGAAAGGCTGAGGCAGGAGCACCACTTGAAGCCATGAGGAGTTTGAGACCAGCCTGGACAACAAAGTGAGACTCCATCTCTCCAAAAGAAAAAAAAAAAAAAAAAAAAAAAAAAAAGCCAGGCATTGTGGCACATAGCTGTAGTTCCAGCAGCTACTATTCAGGAGGCTGAGGTGGAAGGATGGCTTGAGCTCAGGAGTTCAAAGCTGCAGTGAGCTCTGATTGTGCCACTGCACTCCAGCCTGAGACAGAGTAAAACTATGTCTCTAAAAATCAAAAAACTCAAACAAACAAAGAAAAATATCTTAAAGCACCAACTCGATGGCTGACAAGGACTGCAGAACATCTACTCAAGTCAAGGGGAAAATAAGAATTATTTTCTTCTTGCAAACAAAACAGAATTCCCAAGGCCATTTAAAATGTCTGTTTGCCTATATGCCTTATTTTAGCCTGAATTTTCCTTTGCATAATTTAGTCCTAGGAAGTTTCATGTCATTCTAGAACTAACAATAATTTATCTTAGTCTATTAAACAGCTAGCAATCTTCAACCAAAAACAAGTTGTAGCTGAGGTCAAAAGTAGAAACACTAACTTTCTCTACAGCATTTGTTGATCTAACCCCAGGGCAGGAAGTCTAAACTCTGACGAGAGGGTTCCCTGTTAAAGAGGTTAATAATATCTTTGTCACCACAAAGTCTTGCCCCCTAGAACCATGGAGATTGGAAGAGATGACTGAAAGTTAATTCAGCAAGAAGATATTTTGGGCTCAAGAATGGAAGTACATACTGCTTATGGGGCCTTTAAGATAAGAATTTGAGACAAGCAGAGTCACCTGTCAGATTGGGGAAGACACATTTTACGCGTCTAGAAGCAGGATCAAACTTGCTTGGAGCCCATAGGAGGAAGTTCCCATGAGACAGTGTGGTTAAGAACTTCTGAATAATCTGAAGTGTGAAAACATGGAGCCAAGCTGCCTCTGGAGGGAGTGAGCACCACCCCACAGAAGCTGCTCAACAGAGGCTCTGGAAGGGAGGCCAAAGGGGAAGAGTCACATTAAGAGCGGCTGCAGTTTGGAGAAATCTCCCCTTTGGTGTTCCACACTCCTAAGAGTCTGAGAGTCTAGAATTCCTTTCTTTAAAGAGGAAAGATACTAGAAAAGCCAGGGGAGACAGAATGACAAGAGGCAGGATGCAAAAACCTTGGGCAGCCTCTCTTCTCTCCTCTCATAATCGGGAGAATGATAGGATTCTGCACTCAGGGAAATGAAAGGACAATAAACTTCCAAGGCAATGAAAGGCACTGTCTCTAGTCCTGTATTCAGGCAACACGTGGAAGTCCTTGCTTTCAGACAGATTGCAGGGATTCTTTTAAACACAAAAGCTTCTGTGGCTGAAGTGATGTGATCCAGATTGTGCAGCTGGAATTGCTCAACTTCAGGTGGCCCTGGGTTGGAGGACCACACTGCATGGCTTAGTGTGTGTGGCACTGGCACAGTGTGGCGTGGGGTTTGTGGTGCTGGAATGGTGCAAAATTTCTCTTGAAATGTGTGCTGCTGCTTTGAGAGACCAACGGGATCATTAGAGAATGTCCACTGTTTATCAAAATGAACTCCATGGAATGCTAATCTCTTAAGATCCATGTTCTAGGGCCAAGTAAAGAGGAATGTTGCATATCCATATTCCCTTCCTATAGATTTGCATTCAAAGGCTCTGAGAAGGGCTGTAGTAAAGGCTCTGAGAAGGGCTGTAGTAAAGCAACCTGTTTCATTTGGAATAATCCTGCTTTTTTTTTTTTTTTTTTTTTTTTGAGATGGAGTCTTGCTCTGTCGCCAGGCTGGAGTGCAGTGGCGTGATCTCAGCTCACTGCAACCTCCGCCTCCCAGGTTCAAGTAATTCTCATGCCTCAGCCTCCTGAGTAGCTGGAACTACAGGTGTGCCCCACCACACCCAGCTATTTTTTTTTTTTTTTTTTTTTTTTTTTTGAGACGGAGTCTCGCTCTGTCACCCAGGCTGGAGTGCAGTGGCCGGATCTCAGCTCACTGCAAGCTCCGTCTCCCGGGTTCACGCATTCTCCTGCCTCAGCCTCCCAAGTAGCTGGGACTGCAGGCGCCCGCCACCTCGCCTGGCTAGTTTTTTGTATTTTTTAGTAGAGACGGGGTTTCACCGTGTTAACCAGGATGGTCTCGATCTCCTGACCTCGTGATCCGCCCGCCTCGGCCTCCCAAAGTGCTTGGATTACAGGCTTGAGCCACCGCGCCTGGCCTTTTTTTTTTGTATTTTTACTAGAGATGGGGTTTCACCATGTTGGCCAGGATGGTCTCCAACTCTTGACCTCGTGATCTGCCCGCCTGTGCCTCCCAAAGTGCTAGGATTACAGGCGTGAGCCACTGTGCCTGGCCAATCCTTCTTTTTAAAAATGTATTTGATGGTGGTATCAATTTTTACCTAACGCTACTGTCATCCTGGGAACTGACGCTCCATGGTGAACACTGTGGGCAATTTTTGGGCAATTCCATGGATGACACATAGACTCACAAAATGTTAGAACTAAAAGCAACACAGAATTTGATGCCATTCCTCCATTTTTGGAATAAACTAAGCAAGGCCTGGAAGGGTTATACCAAAGTAATGACCAACAACCATTAACTCTGACATGCAAGAACCTGAAATTTTAAAATGTCAACAAATGACTGTGTAACATTAGGTCATGGATTATGATGTAATATTATATTATACATAAGGTTAGACATCAGTTACAAGAATACTGGACTTAGAATCAATAAAGCTGGGGTCTAATCGGAGGCCTCTGGCTCTGTCACTGTTGTCACTGAGTAGGCCCATCTATCTGCTTATATTAGTGTTGTCTGCCCCCATCTCTAAAATGGGAAGAATAATGCTTGTGTAGCTGATCTCAAAAGTTCCGGTAAGAATCAAGACAGAACGAATGTGAAAGTGGTTTATAAATTGCACTGTGATATGTAGGAATCTTCCTTCCTCCTAACGTATTGATGTTACAGCCAGCCATCAGGAGGATGTGAGTATTTTCCATTGCTTTTCTCTTTGTGAGGGTGGTTTGCATGAATCTCTCCACAGACTCCATCTTTTAACCACTTTCACTGTTTAGTGAGGTGACTGGTTACCTCAGTGAGCGCTCAGCAAAGCTAGTTACCCCCTCGAGTGAAATGCTGGATCTGTGACCTTACACACAGCTGACTAGCAAGGGAAAGCAGACAGTTATGAGCAAGGTGAAAGTCTCAGCAGATTTTTGGACATTTGACTTCTAGTACTCAACAGACACCTATGAAAAAAGCAAAGGCTTCCAAATTTCGTGTTGTCAGGACTAAAAAAGAAGAAGAAAAAGAAGAATTCAATAACATTCATCACCAAGAGACAGAAAGAGAGGAAGACAGAATGTCTGCGTTGAGAAAGTCTTGGTATCTTATCTCTGGAATGTTATTGATGATCTGAGTATAGTGCAAAATCTTAAGTGAAATGAATTGGTGGTTTCAGTTCCGGATATGGTATGCAAAGAAAAAAAAAATTTGCTCTTTGAAATTCAACGCTTCCTCGTCTGTGCTTCAGGAAGCCACACGCCTGATGTTGAGCGTGGAAACTGACTCATTTCTAGCCCTTTGAGATTAGCCTCTCTAGCCCCCAGACTGTGGGCAGGATCTGGGCCCTAATGGGAAACTAGAATTGGGTCTGTCCAAACCTGGAGGAGAATCAGACACAACCTCATCAGATGCACATCTCTTTTAGGGTACTCAGCCTCCCAGAAGTTTCTGTAGGCAGATAACCTTCTATATAAACTATCTCCAAAGCTTTTCAACTTGTAATTGGCAGTAGGTAGGTTGCCTGAAGTGGCAAAAAGCAAAAACACAAATGCAGTCCTTACCAAGCACTTATTTTCAGAGTCGTGTTAAAGTAAGCTGGCCAATTGCCCCCCACTCCTCACTGGGTGGAACATTTCCCTGACACTTTCAATTTAAAGGCATGTGTTTTCTCACCAACAAGCCCCAGGGAGTAATGAACCATTCTTCTCCTTGACTCTTCCAGCAATCTGTTGATTGGGTGTCAACAGGTATTACAGGTATTTCCGTCACTCAGGCATTACATTTGTTTAGGGAAAAAAAGCATGTTACAGACTGGATTCCCCCCAGCCCTTAAACTGACACAGGGAACCCCAGGATGACAGGGAGTTCAGATCTTCTAGGAGTGACCACTCTAAGCTTCAAGCTTGACCCTTTAGACCTTGAATCAGTGGTTTCCAGACTTTTTGCGTACCCTCCCAGCAAAGGAAATAAACACTTGAAATGGCTTCTTTGCTTAATTCTGATTGACACATTAAAAAAAAAATGTTTGTCTAGAGATAATGAGAAGAATCTGATTTAAATGAGAAGACAATGAGAGGCAAAGTGACTTGGTGCGTGGTGGGGGCGGGGGGTGGGGTGTGGAGGTGGGGAACAACTCGAGACTTGGCCTAGGGTCAGAAGATCTGAGCTTACTAACTTAATCTCTCTAAGCCTCACTTTCCTCATCTGTAAAGTGTGAATGCTAATCACAAAATGAGATCACATATGTGAAAGCATTTGCCTTATAAATGGTAAGGAATATGCAAAGGTTCATAGTTATTACTACGTATAAGCTTTTAAATATTAAGGATCAATTTGTGTTAGAAACAAAATTTCAGACTTCATCATAGAATAAGGTTTAATCTTTCCGATTTTCTTATCTGGAAAGTTTTTATAAAACATAGTTGTCCGCATTATTGATTTATTTGCATGCCACTTACTTTCAAAAAGGATTTGAAGTAACTTATACTATTAGTCACAGAAATTACAGGATCATTAAAACACAGATAAAAGATTAAGACTTTGTCATGAAAGGACAGCTTGAAGAAAAAAAAAACAGAATAATAATAATTTTAATCAAGCATATGATGTGATTTTGAGCTTCCCAGCAGCTTAGACAAAAAAGGAACACGCGTTGCGTTTCACAGCCCTCTTCCTCTAGTAAAGGAAGAATAGCTGCGGATCAAGGGGGACCCAGCCCTTTCTAGCCCTAAACTCCACAAGAAATGTATCCTGCGCAACCTTATATAGGAAATATCAAAAATAAATTGGGCAGTATCTTCAAACAGAAATGTAGCAAAGATACTATTCAATCTGACCACTAGGCGAGATTTTCCTTTGTGAATCACTGCTTGCCTTCCCAGAACTAAACAAACAGCAAGATGATTAATATAAGGAGCAGGCTGCCTTTAAAAAAAAAAAAAAAAAAAAAAAAAAAAAAAAAAAAAAAAAAAAAAAAAACAGAGAGAGAGAGAGAGAGAAAGAAAAAGAAACAGAGTGGTGAAAATCAGAATGCCTGCCCCAGCCGGCTGGGGCGTGTCGCTGGCCCGGGTATTCACAGAGGTAGTCACCATTCATTAGGGGGCGTCAAGAAGGCGAGGCAATACGCGAGGTGCCTTGCACAAGGTCACTTGGTGTCTGTGAAACTGACTCTGCATTCTGAGTTCCTTAATATGATTTTTTAGGTCACAGTGTTCTAGGCAAAGCTCCCTGTTGATGTACATCTCTCATGCAAGATTTAGATCACCTCTTTTCGGGCAGAGCTCCATGGAAACACCGCCCATGATTTCTGAAATGGAGTCTGATTGGGTCCTGGTGATATCCGGCTGGAGTGGACAGTGATCTCTGCAGTTGACACATTGCTGGACTGTTGGCAAGGCTGCAGCTACCAGAATCTAGTCCTTGTAGGCTATTATTATTCTAATGCCATAGTAAATTCCTGTTTATCCAAAATGGCTAGGAAATGGGGCATTCTGGGCAATGGAAAATTCTGGTTCATTGGGTTACCCTCCATATCATTTACTGATTCTTGGTTTCAAAATAAGTAAATTACAACACACTTTGCTAAACACTAAAATGATAGTGGGTATGATTTAAGCTTTCTTTTTATGATTCATAAGGTGCTTCAGGATCTATTAGCACCTAATACCATTGTTAAGATCACAACTTGTCATTTTCAAGGATTTGGGGTAGAAATGCAGGAGGTGGGGACAGCTGGGCTGCATCAGTACTAACTCCCAACCAGACCACTGGAATTGCTGCTGAAGTTGAATTGAATCATTTCTTCCTTCATACTAGTTTGTTGGCAAGTGAAATAATAAGCATAAACATATTATCATAGTGCCTGGTACAGAGTAAGTTATTATTTTGTCACTATTTTTTTCCTCAAGAACATCGGGGGAAAGAAGAAAAGAATCTAATTATTAACTAACCAGTTTGGTGTCTGAACAAATTCCATTCATAGAGCATTAGTTCTGACAGGAGCCACAAAGAAAATATGCCTCATTTCATCATTTTCTGTAAAAGAGAATTAAGGCCCAGAGAGGCAATGTCACTACAACCTCATGTCTGTGAGGGGTTAGAGTTGATAGTAGAACCCAAATATTCTGGGGCTAAGACCAGGGCTCTTTTTAGCAGACCATCTCTTACCTTTATGCAGAGTTTCTGCACAGCAGGAAACAGAGAGCTAGAGGAGAAATGGCCTGTTTGCTTGGGGACTCTAGGAACTTACCCTATCAATACTGTTTGAAGGTCATCAAAGTCCCCTTCTGTACAAAAGCCCTGGCTGTGGCTCTAAAACAGTTCACAGAGTAAAGGATTAATGAAGTCCCCATGATTCAGTCAAAATGAAAACTTTTTAAAAAATAGCAGAGAGTCACACAACTCCCCACATCTGCAAGAGTAACTTTTTAAAAAGTCACCAAGACAGGTTTAAATTCCTAGCTTCTTCCTTTACTTTGCTTATGTTTTGAAGTTTGATTCATTCCTATTTCTGTCTCTTACACACTTTTAAAGACAAACTTGTACTCACTTAACTTCCAAATTAATTTACTGTAAACTCCTCCCTCTGAAGGAAGAGGAAGAAGGAAATTAGTGATTTTAATGCTGATTGCATTTTTGAAAGGCAGGACTCAGTTTCTCGAAAATGAGCTTCTTTGTTGGTTAATAAATATTTTCTCTGCCTTAGTTTCAGGTTCTGACTGTTCTGTTTTCCTCTTGCCGTTCTCTGAGCTCTCCCTCTGCCTTTCATTATGGGCCTGGAAATCTGTCATTTGTACATGAGAAAAGAGAGGGCTGGGATGTCCATTACCTTCCAGGGTGCAGAGGGGACTATCAAATGACACCTCTGTGAAGTACCACCTCCTAGAACTGCTGCCAGAAAGGTGCTTGTGATATCTGGCCTTCTATATCACATCTTTGTTAACTCCAGGAAACTTATTTTCAGAGACATCTGGGTGTGTATGTCCATGCACATGCACACTCATGTTTTTCTATTTTCTGCAAATGCCTTGTGTTGACTATAAGTACATAGTTGATCACAGATACTCTTAGGAGAGTATCAGGGAGGTCACGTGTCCAACCTCCATGAGGCTCAAGTCCCTGCCAAGCCAATTCCACCACTTAGCATCCAGGTAAGAAAGGGAAGCAGGCAGGGAACAAGTCTCAACACTTTCTACCCCAGCCTGCTCTCAAGAGCCTCCAGAGACCCCCATTGCTTTCCAGGTGCATTCTAAACCCTGGAGATTGGCACTCAGAGGTAGGGGTGGGTTTTCCTGTTTGGCAAAAACTGGCACTAAATAACATTTTATTTTAATAATGATGAGGCTGGTCTCTAAGACCCGGCTGACTCCTCCTGCCCTACATCTTTCAACATTGTGAAATACCTCCCTTCCTTCTCTTACCCATCCTCTGCTGTGCCCAGGTCTCTGCTTACCTTCCCTCACTGCTCTGTACTTTGACTTCTCCTTATCTTTGTTCAAGCATTTTTTTCTGACTGTCATAGTCAGTCTCCATCTCTCTCTGTTGAAGACACTTCTGCCTTTATAAAGGATTCCTTCCCTCTTCCTTCAACCTTCCAACCTTCATCCACATGGACTTTCCTCTCTGTGCCCCAAATAACTTACCTTAGGCACATTAGCAATCTCTTACTAGAGTATAAACTCCTTGAGGACAGGAACCACTTTATCTCTTGCCATGTTCTCCGAACAGAGAGCTAGGCCTGAAGCTGGTGTAAGACGGGCCTTTTGGCATGAATGGAATCTCAGGTCAGTCTCACCTTTATTCTGATAAGAGGAAATGGTGTGTCCTCACTCTTTTCTCCTCCACTGAAAGTTGAATTAGGAATGATTTCTCTCCTGACCTCTGACCTAAATCTATACGAGTCTGTCCTGAAAACCACATCCACGAGATAATGGGGTAAGCAAAAATAACCATGGAAGCTGACAGACATAGCGGAACATTCACGCCCGTCCTGGCCTTCACATGGGCCTGGAAATTTACAGGAATGTATAGCTGTGCTGTTGCTGAGCTGGCTCGAAACCTGTTTTGCTGGAGGCTTCTTCCCTCAGCAGATATGTTGGGTATGGTGAGTGTTGCCAATTGGGACAGGAGGACACCCAGCCCGGGCCCAGGTTTTATTTAGCCCAGTGCAGCAGGCTTGTAAGTTAAGAATCCACAGACTTTTCAATCCTTAATCATGAACCTGGGAGCATTTTGAGATATCTCAAGCAGCCAAGCCAAGAAAGCTTTCTGGTTCCAATGGCAATAACCAGTTGTGATTTATTCACCATCAGACCCTGGAGCTGGAAGTAACCTTAAAAATCACCTTATGTGATTCTTTTTACAGATAAGGAAACAAATCACAGTTGCCTTGCTTTTAAAATGAGGATAGACTATTTATTTGCTTAGTAATTCATTTATCCACCTATCCATCCTTATCCAATGATCTACTACCAACTCATTCATTAAATATTCACTAAAGCTAGGTGCCCAGCTTGCACTTAGTTCTAGATATAAAAACACAAATAAGATATGGCTTCTGCTCTCTAAGAGTTTATTATACCTACATGCATACACAAACACATAATTATGATTCAATGTGGTATATCCTGATACAAGTGTAAACAAAGCATGTTATGAGTACAGAGAAAGCAGTGACTAATCTGCTGTGCCTGGAAGAGTGAGGGGAGAGGTAACATTCAAACAAAACCTTAAAGGAAGGGAAAGAGTTCTGTAAACAAAGAAGGAGGGAAGGATCAGATTCTGAACAGCGCCTCAAAGGCTCAGCCTGAGGGAAGCGTGCAGCTGGCTGGGACTCCTGAAGAGGGCTGTGGTGCAGAGTGCAAGACCTGCACTGTGGCGGGGTGAAGGTGGTATAGAAGCCTAGCATGAAGATTTCCATAGCTGTGCTGAGTGCCTGAGCTTTACCTTAGGGCTGACAAGGAATCTTAAAAAGTTTTCAGATGGAGCAGTGTCACATCAAATTTACATTTCGTTAAGACCTCCTTGGCCATAGCAAGAAGAGACAGAGACTGTTGCAATTATCCTAGAAATAAAGGCAGCCAGAGTAAGCTTTCAAACATATGTCAGATCATGTTACCCCCTTGCTTATAAGCCCCCATGCTCCATACTGTCTGCCCCCGTCACAAATCCCTGTTTTGTTTGTTAAGGTAGTACACATTGCCTTATTAAATCATTTTATTTATTTGTTTGCAAGCTAATTGTCTGTCTCAAGCCTACAGTGAAAGCATCATTAGAGCAAGGGCTACGTGTGTCTTACTCAACATTGCGTCTCCAGTCCTAGCAGCATCCGGGGCATCACAGGTCCCACAGAGTGTTTGGAGAATAATTGCCAAGACCTTGACCTCAGGAGGTGGTAATGGGCATAGAGAGAAGGTGAGGGAAGATGACCCTCGAAGGCAGAAAACCAGATCCTCTCTTTTCAGACCCACACCCCACTCAGTGAGTGGACGGTAGCTGTTGTCAATAGACGGAGAATGGGGTGTGCTCTTCACCGACTCCACTTGCTGCTCACATCTGATAATTTTTATGACAGGCAATCCTGTTTTCTTTCTGGCCCTCTTCACCCCACGTGTTTCCCACATTATCAGGCTGTTCAATGTAATCTTCCAGGGATCCTCTGCTCTGTGCTGCTGTGTTCTAGCCTCAACCCTGCTGCTAACTAGCTGTGGGACAGACAAGCTTCTTTACTCGGGGCTTTGGTTTCCTTAACTGTACAAAGACAGCGCTTGCCAAGGACCCATACAATGCCCTCTAACTCACATGCTGTGCGTCTCAAATTTCCCCAGCGAGGGTAAGAGTTCTTCTTTGTTTTCGTTTTATAAAGTGTACAATGATTATGCACAAAATCTCACAAAACAATAATTTTTTTATATTCCTCTATTGTCCCTCTCAATTTCTAGCCGTAAGTGTTTTTACACTGATAATCAGAGCACGTGTACAATTTTGCATTCCACTCTCATGCTTGCCCATTATTTGTTGTATGTCTTTCATTTTGCCACAAAGTCTTCTCATTTATCATTTTAATGGCTACATAGTTTTTCATGGAGTTAATATATCATAAATTATTTAACCATTCCTAAATTGTTGGAAATTTGGATTCTTTCCAGGTTTTGCTATTTTAAAGCACCTTGACTATACAGGGGTTTTTTTTTGTTTTTTTGTTTTTTTGGAGGCATTTTCCTTAGAGTAAATCCCTGGGATTGAGATTATTAGATGAATTTCATGGCTCTTGAAAAGTCTTGCCGGACAGCTCTCCAAAAGGATTGTTTCCATTTGCATTCAGTTTGTGTTCCACACACGAGCATGCCAGTGTCACGGGAAGCTTGCCAACATGTTTTTTTAAAATCAATATCCTTTATTTTTTTCAAGTTCAACTTGTATGAATTGGGGCTTTCTGATTGTTGCTGTATCAGGGTTACCATCAGTGAGGCTAAAATTATAATACAGAACTTGGTAAATAGAAGCACTTAATAATCAGTATTGTTATTATAAAAAGAGGAATCCTAGGAGGATGAAGCATGCTTATTCTATCCTCAAACCTCTTTCTTTTCTACCCACTGCCTCCATTTCAATTTACTGCAAATAGTTTCTCCTTACCTTCAGTGTTGCCTCAAATTAAAATGCCACCAGTTCTTCCCTATTCTAAGGTAGCAGAGGCTCCTTAAAGTTAGAAGTCTTGGGCCATGCTCTGTCCCCACTGATTATCCCCTCCCTTCCATATCTCTGTCAAGAGAGGATGCTCACTAAACACAGTTGTTTCCTTCAGATTCTTATGTTCCTCTGAAGCCCTCCTCTCCAGAGTTGCCTTCTCCTACTTCTCATCTTCCCAAAGATACCCTTTGGTTATTTGAAGATGATGATCATTTCCTCAGTGAACATTTTCTTCTCCAAGTTGTATCTCTCTTTTTTTTAAGCCATCATTTATCCTACTCAAATGTTCATCTTCTCACAGTCCTGGTTGCTGCTCACAGAGTGAGTTCCAGTTTGTAAATTTCTTCCTTTAAGTGTTTGGCCCATTCATTTATTAAAATGATGTAGCAGACATCATCCAAGCAACAAGCAGGAAACAAAGATGAGTAAGACCTAGTTCTGGTCCTCCATGTGCTCAGAGTCCAGTGGGTCAGAGGTAAGCACAACCCTCCAAGACTTTGGGTCAGAGGGATGCACAACCCTCCAAGCACAAACCTCCAAGACCTCCTAGGTAGCAGGCTGATGAGTAAGTCAGGGAATGACACCCACAGGTAAGTCCGATGGTCTCCTTTAATGAACCAAGCCTATCTATGGTTCATTGGTAAAATGATGACTGTCCTACCAAGTAGAAGCTATCATATACCATTTGGCAGAAATGTCATAGCCTCCCAGAGCCCGAATTTCTGAGGCTTAAACCAGGAGAAGAGTTCTAAGCAGGATAGGAGACGGCTACCCATCAAGCAGAGCTAATCCAGGGCCATGTTTAAAGACGGAGATTAAAATACCTAGGCATCTGCCAAGGTGAGGCTCCTGGCTATTTAGAGAGCTAGCAAAAGTCTAAGGAAAGCCAGTTTCTTAAGTAGGAAGAAAAGGAGTCTATTATTAACCAGAGAGAAGAAGAATAGAGAAAACTTTAGTTTTGCCCTGCCATTGTTGGGTGACATGGGTTATGTCACTTAGCTGCTTTAGGACTCAGTTTATTCATATGTAGAAATGGGTAGGGTTGGACTATTTAGTCTATAACGTACCATCCAGCTCTCATAATCTATGATCTACCGAACACCAAATTCTGATTAGTCCCTCTTGACTTCTTGAATCCTCCCTCACCCACCCTAGAAAAGCACAGAAAACAAAGTGACCTCACTGATTACTGCACAGATGTTGGAGAGCCTGTTGGGACTCCACGATCTCTGTAGCAACTATGGCGATTATGCCCTGTTGCGGCTAAAATCTGTTGCTGGCAGGATTTGTACTCAGTGTACTGAGCCTGGTACTGTGGCTGCTGCCTCTTACTTCCTCTCATTAAGGCAAACCACCATCTTATTTTGTTTTGTTTTCTCTGCATGTTTTGAGTTTGCTGCTTCCCAGTTCTTGTTATTAGGACAGGCATAATTAATAACTCCTGGCACATGGAGCAGCCAGATTGGACAATCTGCCTTTTGTTTTCTCGAACTGTCTTATGAACAATCCGAATGTCTGAATTTATAGCCTGGACTTAATAAAATGGATTGTTTTGTAATCTCCAGAAAGAATCAGAAACTTACCACATTACCAGCAAAAACAAAAAAAAAAAAAAACAAAAAACAAACAAACAAACAAAAATATTCTTTAGAGTTCCTAGTGGAAGTTGTATCCCACCTTTTCAGTTAAGAACTGAAAACAACCTGTGGTCTCATCCTTTCTCAAACTTCTGCTGAGAAGATGATTTTGTGGTTTTCTTTGGTCACCGTTTTCCATTCTGGGGTCATTAAGAGTTTATTCCTAAATTGTAACTCATTCAACTTCTGTGGCAGCCTAGACCTATTTCCTTAGCAGAATTAAAAACAAAGACTCATCGTTCTCAGTTTACTTTTGTTGTGATTGGAGAAATTTAAGGATCTTATTAGCATGCTCTATTTTTACCCTAAGCAATCACAATTTCCACCTCAGGGCTCCCACATCCCAACATCTGGCATCTCTCATTCTGTCATTTGAACTCTTATTAATTTGCCTATTTCACTTAATTTGTAGAACTAACATGATCATTTAATAACATTCACTGTGCTACTCTATTTTCCTAGTGTTGTAGGGAACATGAATTTGAATAAAATAAGGTTTCCGGGCCAAGTGCACTGACTCGTGCCTGTATTCTCAACACTTTTGGAGGCCGAGGAAGGAGGATCACTTGAGGCCAGGAGTTCTAGAGCAGCTTAGGCAGCTTAGTGAGACCCTGTCTCTATAAAAAAAAAAAAAATAGCTGGGTATGGTGGTGTCCACTTGTAGTGTTAGTTACTTGGGAGGCTGAGATGGGAGAATCAGTTCAGCCCAGGAGTCAGAGGCTGCAGTGAGCTATGATTGTGCCACTGTACTCCAGGCTGGCGGACCTTGTCTCAAAAAAATTCTGCTTAAGTAGCTTACAATGTATAAACAGAGGTAAATTACTAAATAGAATACAGGGTTGAGTTACGCCAAGAGTTATAACAGCAATATAAACTAGTGCTTCCAGAACTTTTCTGTACATTGAACTTCCTAGGGAGCTTAAGAAAATCATGACTGCTGTATCCTATTTCCAGAGATTCTGATTTAATTGGTTTGAGGTGTACGCTGGGCTTTCTAAGTTTTAGAAGATCCCCAGGTGATTCTAATCTGTACTGGCCTAGTAGAAGAACTGGGAGAGACACACACACACACACACACACACACACACACACACAAAGGTATTTTAATAGAGAAATTCGAAACGTTTTCATGGAAGATTTTAGTATAGAATTCTACTTGAGGCCGGGCGTGATGGCTCAAGCCTGTAATCCCAGCACTTTGGGAGGCCCAGGTGGGCATATCACGAGGTCAGGAGATTGAGACCATCCTGGCCAACATGGTGAAACCCCGTCTCTACTAAAAATACAAAAATTAGCTGGGCGTGGTGGCACATGCCTGTAGTCCCAGTTACGCGGGAGGCTGAGGCAGGAGAATCGCTTGAACCCGGGAGGAAAAAGAATTCTACTGGAGATTCAGTTTAATAGTCAGGATTAAGTTGCTGGCTTTGCGGTTATAAACTGGAATTTGAACTTCAACTCTGTGTCTTAGTGGCTGTGCGTTCTTGGGCGAGTTACATGCCCTGTCTGAGGAGCAGCCGTGAGCAGTGGCACACAGGGTCTGCAGGAGTGCAGAGAATATGGAGAAGGCAATGTGGGGTAAGGGGCAGGGAGGAGGCACATAGCTTTTCCTGCTGAGAAAAGGTGGAGATTTGCAAGAGGGCAAACTCAGAGGAGACAGAAAAGAAGTGGTGGATGAGGTAGATCTTGAAGAGGAAAGACTGTTCCTAATATCCAGAAAAATCTCTCCTCCCAATCCAGCCCTCTCACCCAAATAAAAAGTCTGTTTGGCTGAGTTTCTGCTATGATCTAGAATACAAGTCAAGAAACCATGGCTAAAGAGCCAGACCAGAGTCATTTTCTTCCCAACGGATCTTCACAAGCCAGGCACTGGAGCCTCTTCACCAGCTACTTCCTCCAGTTACCATTTCTCAGGCCCTTGGGCAGTCCCAATGAGAACAGAGGAAATTATTGAAAAATTGCCTATCAAGTATATAATGAAAGGTCAACAAACTAAAAAAATGAATATAATGAGCAGAATACTGAGAATAAAATACCCACACTCTGAATAACTGCAGATCTGCTCAAGTTAGCAATTGATTGCATTTAATGGTTCTATTGTAAGGTTGGCTTAAGTAATAAGTGGCTATTACACTGAGAATGTTGGTTCCTTAAGTTCTGTCAGGAGGCCCATGACAGGGCTGAAAGAAATCAAACTACATTTTCAAATGAAGAACTAGTTTTGTTAGAGGATAGCAAAGAATTTCAATGAGACTGTCACATGAATTGCAAATACTTGGAGGAGGAAGATGTAGACATTTTGCAGAACAGAATCAAGTTATAAAATGTAGGGGCTACAAAGGGCCTTGGGGTTCATCTCATCCAATCTTCTGTGTGTATAGATGGGAACATGAGAGTCCAGAGTGGTGACATGATTTGTACAAGGTCACACAGTAAAATAAAAGCTGAAGAGGGAAGACAAATTAGTTTCTTTGTCTCCTAGAGCTCATTTTCCACAAGGAATAAAACACTTTTTAAAAAAATATTTTCAATCAGGAAAAGTTGGGCTTTTCTTGAGTGACAGGTTACTTAACAATTGCTGAACCTTGTCACACCTCTACAACACGGCCACAGGACTCCGTGCATTTTGGAAAACAATCTTATTTCTTGAATCCCTCTTCCTGTCTCTTACCTGTACCTTTTCTTGCCTCATTTTCTTTCCTTTTTTTTTTTTTTTTTTTTTTTTTTTGCATTAATTTATCTTTGTTATATTGGAACTATCAGTACAAATTATCTTAAATTCTTTGTGGAACAAGGTAGGATAAAAAGATGTAAGTGGCTGCATTTGACTTGTGCCATTGCTCTCATCATAGACAGAGACAGAATTTATATTTATTGAATATCTCTATGTGTTTATATGTATATATTATTTTTTTAAAATTCTCTTGACATCACCATAAAGTGTGCACTATCGTTATTTTCATTTTGCAAGTGGGAAAACAAATCTTGTAGATGTGAAGAAATTGTCTGGATCATACAACTGGAAGGGAGGAGGTTGAATTCAGCTCTGGCTGATCCCAGGGTTCCCGATCCTCCCCTACGCTGGGTGACTTACTGTAGATATTCATTGCCCTGGAGCAGGAAAGTTGGCTGTGTGCACTGAGTGGCCCGAATTCACTGTTTCTCCACAATTCTCTGTTGCTCGATTCTTTAGAAGTGTCTATTTATTTCACTCAGCAAGACCTCAAATATTACTCCAAACAAAGCATCCAAAGAGTTGGCTATTTTCCCTGTTTTTAATGTTGGGAGAAGAAACTCAACCAGTTATTTTTCTTTTTTTACTCCATTACTTTACAAGAAGAAAAATAATCATATTAAGATGTCAAAAATAAATTTTAAATGTGCAAATGTGGGAGAAAGACACCTCCTCTCTGGGAGAATCTAAAGTAATTTAACTACACTCCTGTGTGCTCTTTGTGTGAAATGCAGTGGCCACAGTTCAAATTAAGATGTTAACAGGATATTGAAAAGAATGAGCTGGGAACAAACATGGGATTGCAAAATCAGTTCACAAAGTCATTTAAATTAGGAGCACACGATGTGATTGGGAATCTGCATGCCCCATCCCTATTGTCTGTGCTGGCTCCTAGGAGACAGGCCTCCTTTCTACTGCTTCTTCTACTGACAAGTTGATGGGAGTACCTTCTCTGCGCCCAGTCCTGAGCCAGATATGAATAGGAGAATAAATGTACTAGCTCTTGCCCTTAGTGAGGTCCAGTGTGGTTGATGAATTTGACTTTGGTTAGAGTGAGCAAAGCTTATGCCCAAGAAACTATTAGAGTTCATCATACCCAGGCAGGGTTAATTTCAGGGCTGAATGGCTGATACTATAAATTTTGACTACAGTAAATTTCTACAGTGTTGGAGCTTGGGGTAACCTCAGGGATACTAGTGAGAACCCTCATTATATAGAGGGGGTGAGTTCCAGGAAGGCCCAGGGAGAGAAAGGGATTGGCCCAGAACATTACAGCTAGTTAATGGTAATAATCACAGCTATTCATTAGTTATCAGACCCTGTGCTACACAGTGTATGCATTCAGCTTCTTATCTAATCCATGACAATGTTGTGAGGCAGGCCTTGTCCTGTTTAGGGATAAGGAAACTCAGGCATAGAGTTGGGAGCTGCCTGCCTGTGATCACATAGCTGGTTAGTTGCAGAGGTGGGATTTGAATTCCCTTCACATCTGACTGCAAAGACCATTTTCTTTTTAACTATTAAAAACAGATCTGGGACTAGCAAGTAGAGTCAATTTCACTTTGGTGTAAAGCTTCCTTTAGCATAGAGAACCTTTGGTATATCCACTGATTTATTTGATATGCATTTTTCTGAGGGCTGACTATAAGCAGATCTTGGGCTAGACCCTGGGGATATAAAAAATTAATAAATGCAAGTTCTTAACCTCCTGGAGCTCAAAGTATAATGGAGTGACTGACACATGAAAAGGAAAATTACAGTACGGTGTGATAAGTATTATTATAGAGACATAAACAAGTGCTATGAGAGATCGGGGCAAAGAGTTCTGCCTGGAGGAAATAAGGGACAAAGCTGCAGAAATGGTGAAATGGGAGTTGGGCCTTGAAATACGAGTTTGCCAATCAGAGAAGGCCAGAAGTACTTTCCAGAAAAAGGTAACAGTAGGTGCAAAGGCCCCAAATTGTGAAAGGAATAGGTACGTTTGGGTAAGAAGTTCAGAGTGGCTGTGTGGGGTGGCAAAGCTGAGGATGAAGCTTGAGATCAGATTGTTAAGAGTGTTCTGTTCCCCAGACAAGGAATTTTGTCTCAAGTTTATGGGCAATAGATCATCAATAGGGATTCCTAAGCAAGAGTGTGACTTGGTTAGATTTGCTTTTTAGGAAGATAACCCAAGGAGACACGGAGGACAGAGAGCAGATGTTGCAGTGGTCCTGCTGAACACTAATGAGGGCTTGAGCCAAAGCATTGTGGATGGAGAGGAGGGATGGATGAGGACTATTAATTTCTGAAGTTAAACTCCTAGGGTTTGTTGACTGGCATGTGGAGGGTAATGGAAAGGAAGTGTCTAAGGAAGACTCTGCGATTTCTAGTTTTAGAGGTAGAGTGGGAAAAGATGCTGTTAACCAAGGCTGAACACAAAGGACACAGAGCAGATTTAGTGAATCTATAGGAGAGGGCTCTTTGGAGCATAGTATTTTAAGTTTCTGTAAAAAACACCCCACTAGAGATGTGAATGGGCATTTGGGAAGACAGAAGTGGTGTTAGCGGGAGAAGCAGGAGCTGGAGTCATCAGGGTATAAGTGGTATTTAAAGCTCTAGAACCGAATGAGTGTCCCCAGGGAACTTTGGGTGGTGGGGTCGGGGGGAATAGATAGACTCAAGGTGAAATCTTGAAGCATACCAACATTAAAGTGTGTGCGGCATAGAAGAGACTGTGGAGGACCAGAAGAGAATTTCAAGACTGATAAAGTGTTGGGTTTTAGTGCAAATACCACTATGGGAACGAGGAGGATGAAGACCGCAAAGAGATCATTTGATTTGACAACGAGGAGGTCACCAGGGACCTCATAAAGAGGGTTTTCGCTGGTGTATGTGAGTATGCGTGTGGGTGTTTATAAGCCAGGTTGTAGTGGGTGGGGTGTAGGAAAGAAGTGAGATCACGGAGATGGCAATACATACTCAATAAATTTAGTTGTGAAGAGGAGACAACTTTATCAATTACTGGATGAAAAAAATGGTTTTAAGAATTTAGAGAGATTCGAGGATACTGATAGGCTGAAAGAAAGGAGTTCCGGAAACAGGAGAGACTGATAATCCAAGGGGTAAAGAGGATAACTGGTGAAGCAGGTCCTTGAAGAAGGCTGAAGAGAAAGGGTCTAATTCATAGGTGGTTGGACCAGCTATGGTGAGAAGAGATGCCTCGACCTCTGTTCTTACCAGAAGGGAAGAGGAACGGAGAGGTTTGCTGGTGGTGTGTTTAGAAGAGGAGGGGCAGGAGAAGCTCAAAGGAAACACAGTGATAGTTATGGACTGAATGCCCGTGCCTCCCACCCACCACCAGATGTATATGTTGAAGCCTAATCCAAAATATGCTGGTATTTGGAGGTGAGGCGTCTTGGAGATAATTAGACTAGGAGGGTGGGACCTCATGAATAGCATCAGTGCCCTTATAAAAATATCTCAGGGAGCTCTCTAGCACCTTTACTACTATGTGAGCATAAAACGAGAAGTTGGCAGTCTGCAATCCAGATGAAGGCCCTCACCAGAACCCGACCATGATGGCACTCTGACCTTGGACTTCCAGCCTCCAGACTGTGAGAAATAGATTTTTCTTGTTTTTTCTTGCCACCCAGTCTAGGTTACTTTGTTGTAGAAGCTTGAACTGACAGTGACATTCTAGTTGCATCCCATCATTGCGTAGATGGGGAAATGGAGACTCAGAGAAGTGGAGCAATTTGTTCCAGTTGTGATGCAAGTAAATGGGGGAGCCACGGCTGAGAATGACTTCTGACCCCCATGCCTGTGCTCTTTTCACTCCCCACTTGCTTCTCAGACTCTCATGGCCTGGAGAAGATCCTGAAACAAGGGAGGATGAGCAATGATATCTACCAAATATACCAAAAACAAGGTGAGCTGATTCGAGATTTCACCTTAAGTCTATCTAACAAATGAGATCTAACAATTGTACCGCCTCACAAGCAGGCACAAGCTCCTCGGAGACAAGAGCCTTCAGAATGTCTTCTGGGCTTGTCAAATAGGCTCAAATATAGTTAATATTCTGTGAATCTCCTTTGAGGCACCTGGCCCTGCATTCTTCACAAAGAGCCACATAAAATAAGAACTCTAAGACCCTCATCATTTTCTGGTGTCTGCTTTGACTTGCTTTCTCTCAGCTAGTTCTTTCCACATCATCCTCACTTGCTTCTTACACCTACATCCTATGGCTTCCAGGAGATGCCTGGAATTTTCTTGCCAGATTCTCCCTAAATGAAGACTCCTCTGGCTCACCTTCCTGTGGTCACCCTGAGCAAGGCTCTGTTGCTGGTTTGCAGTCCCAGAGTCCCTCATGCAGGCGGGCATCCTCTAAGGGCAAGTTTTCACTGACATCACCCTAACTCCCTGGAGTGGGACTTGAACAAGTGAGTCATTCCATGCTAATGTCACCGTTTTTACTAATGTATAATTTTTTAAAAATAGTTTTTTTAAAATTATTAATCCAGTAACTATTTGTTGAGCGCAAAGTGCCTGGCGGAGGTTGGAGCGATGAGTCAGACATAGTCTCTGTTTTCAAGGAGTTTTTGCCTAATATTAAGGGAGCTAAACAGCAAATTAAACAGCAAGTGTGAAAGTGCTTAGCAGGATGCCCAGCTTAATAGGTGAGAAATTATTTTCATTTAAAAAATGATATACATAAATATCGAGAAGGGATAAAGGTGGTTCTAAGAACAAGGAGATTCCTAGATTTAGCTAGAAGCCCAAGGGAAGAAGTTGAATATGAACACGAAGCATGAGTCAGGTTTGAGGAGGCAAAGGTGGGGTTGTTGGGGGAGGGGGGCACATTACAGATGAAGGGAACTTGTCTAATATGCCACTGTGTTTACAGGTGAAGTCACCTATTGAGAGAAACCCTGGAAGTTTAGCGTCTCTTGTCCCGCAGCGATGGAGTACAAGAACTGAGACCCATGTCAAATGCTGTGATTCCCAGAGCTGGTGCCCTGTGCAGGACTAGTTCCCAAGGAGAAGGGCCAGAGGGCTTTGGGCGCTCCTCCCTGCCCCCCATTCTGACTCATTGTGGGAGCGAGCTGAGTTTAGCACTTCATTTCCCTTGTTCGGGCCAGGGCGATTTGAATGCACCTGTCTCTCTGCTGTCCCTGCGGCCTGGTGAGGATGGCCGTTGTGAGGGGTAGGGAGTACTTCCTAATTGTGTTCCTGTGGTCTAGGTCCCACGTGAAGCCTGTTGGCGGTCACACTCAAATGAGGTGGGGGCAGCCTGACCACTCAGTCACACTTGGAGGATGGGTTGGCTAGTTCTTCTCACCCTCTGGTCTGGTTTTGAAGTTGCAAATTTCTTAAGTTGCTCTTAAGAAAGATGTGGGCCAGGGCTGGCAGTGGTGAAGTGGAACTTCATCTTCAGAGAGCTGTCAGGTCTCAGCCACCGTGCTCTGTATATTCCTCCTGTGCATTCTATTAGCTCCTGAGCTCCCAACCTTCTCCTTTCCACAAAATTAGACACATCTGAAATACAGAGCAAATAGTCTCACAGGGGAAAAAACAAAAAAGATGAAGCAGTGGAGGAGAGGGGACACAGTAAAAACTACAAAATATTTCCATGCACATGGAAGGGTCAGTGTCCTTCCACACAAAGTGAGTTTGTCTGGAAACTCCTGCTACATGGATCGAAGGTTCACCTTGTTTATCTGCAAGGGCACAAGAGCTTGGCTTATCCATCCAGGGCATTGCTCCCACCAACCGCACCTGCAACAGTGGTGAAGAAACCATAGAACTCTGAGATGTATTATTATTATCACACTATCCTCAGGAACTGGGAGATAGTAGGGTCAATATTCTATACAGCAATTAGAGGTGCTGACCTGTTTGAATTCTCTTGGTCTCCAGGGCAGAGGATGTTGGTGGTGATGATGATAATGCTATCAATAACTTTCTGTCATACTGAGTCATACTGCTACAAAGCACTTTCACATTTATTGGCTCATTTTATCTCAAAAGCGCACTGGAGACCCCATTCACCTTCAGAGTGTCCCCAAAAGATAAGCCACCATGGCTAGTAAGTGGACTTCAATATAGACTCATGATTTAGAGCGGAATATACTGGAACTTTTGGGATTTGCATTGTGGTATTGCCCTTACCAGCTGGGTGACCTTAGACAAACCACTTCACCCCGCCGAGCCTTGGCTTCTTCATATGTAAAAATGTGTTAATAATAACTGTCTCAGAGGGCTATTGTAGGGGTTTAAATGACTTCATGTAAATAAAAAGGCCATTATAAACTCTAAAACATTATGCAAATATTAATTGCCATCTATACAAGAATGGGCTATTTGCAAAAATGAATGTAAATATAGTTTGAGATGGCAGGTGTGACGTGCCTGAAAGAGCGCTTCACTTGGGATCTGAAGATGTGTTTTCTATTTTGGCCCCTACATGTCAGGTGGCAGTGAGGAGTGTGGCTTTCAGACAGGCAAACACCACCATGCAAAAAAAAAAAAAAAAAAAAAAAAAAAAAAAAAAAAAAAAAAAAAAAAACGGCAGCCACCATCCACCTGTCACCTTGTCACCTGTGGTAGACTGAATGATGGTCCCAAAGATGCTCATGTCCTAATTCCTGGAACCTGGGACTATGTTCTCCTACATGTTAAAGGGACGTTGCAGATGTGATTAAGTTAGGGGTCATGAAGTGTAGCGATTATCCCATGTCATTCAGATGAGTCCATTGGAAGGTGTAGGAGGAGAGTTGTGTGACAATGGAAACAGAGATTATGTGCATTGGAGATGGAGGAAGGGGCCATAAGTCAAAGAATACGAGAATCTCTGGAAGCTGAAAAAGGCAAGGAAATGCATTCTCCTCTACAGCCTCCAGAAGGAACTCTCTCTGCTGGCAGGTGACTTGAAATCCCAGAGAAATTAATTTTGGACGTTTGGTTTCTGAAACTGTAAAAGGATAAGTTTGTGTCATTGCAAGCCACCAAGTTTGTGCTGGCTTTGTTACAATGGCAATAGGCAACTGGTGTATACCACCTCAAAATAATCCGGGTCTTATTTTCTTTCTCCCAACCTGAATTCAACTTCTGAATAGGCCAGTGAGCATTCCCAAGTTTTCTTCTACTTTTTTGGTGGGCCAGTCTGGAGCTGACCTTTCTAGTTCTGCACAGCTTATGCATCACTGGGATTGATAACTGATAAACTAACTCATTGGTTCTGCACCCTAGATTGGCTAGAGCTCATCCTGGGGTTCTCAGGCTCAGGAAATGCAGTCTTCGTGGCTTTGAGCAAGTCAGTTAAACTCACGGGCTCTCTATTTTTTCATCTGTCATTTGGGGATAAAATTTCTTTCTATGTCTACCTCACAGGGTGAAGATTTAAGAGAAATGATATCAATGAAAGCTCTCTGCCACTTATAAAATGCTCTACAGGTGTGAACCCTGTTATCATCATCATTAGTATTATTTTATTTTATTTTTAAAAGAATAAAAACTTTATTAAATGAAATGAGTTATAATTAAGAGTTTCTGTTTTTTTCTTTCTTTAACTTTTATTTTAGGTTTGGGGGTACATGTGAAGGTTTGCTACATGCCATGGGGGTTTACTGTAAATATTATTTCATCACCCTGTACCCAATACTTATCTTTTCTTCTCCTCTTTCTCCTCCCACCCTCCCCTAGTATTATTTTAAAAACGTACAATTTTCCAGCTTAATCTCTTTCAAACTTAACATATATGTTGTGGCAATTGACAGACCCTCTGATTCTAGACAAGGTTAAAAAAATCCTAAGGAGAATATCCAGTTGAGCATTGGCTTCTAAATATCTGGATTCTTCATAAGCTTAAACTTCCAATATGGACCCCAAAATATAAAAAGCAGATGCTGTGAGGCCATTAAATAATTGTTCAGTAGTATCATCCATTTGGAGATGGTGAGGCTGGGCACATTTCACTTGCCTTTCTCTTCTTGGAACTAAAAATGGAATGACACATGCTAATCAGAAACACGGTCATCTGAAAACAGGGGCTTTAAAAATATCTTTCGGCCACAAGATTGCCAAGAGCAGAGGAGCTGTGCATTACTGCAAAGCCCTGCTTGCTGCATCTTGCCAGTGAATAATGAAGACTCCCACTAGTGACAGGTTCTTTCTCAAACACTAAAACCACAATTTACCTAAAGCTCTCCCTGGACCCTCAGAATTGTTTATTTGCTACGACCTCACTAGTCTTCTCTGACTTGATAAGGATTAGAAAAAACTCAATCATCTGGTAAATTTGCTCAGAGAAGCAGAGAATATTAGAATGCAAGGGGAAGGCGTTGGTGGAGGGGGCTCACATTTCTCAACCACTTAAGTCAAGTTTCAAGACTGCACTTTTCCATACATACTATCTAATTTCACACTACTATTCTATTTTTGTGACTACTATCCCCATTTCGCAGAAGAGGAATCTGGTGTTAGAGAGATTGGGTAACTTCAGAAGATCATACTAGAATGTGGTAAAGCAGGCTTTCCAGACCGTGTCTAGCTCATCCCTTTACAAAAGAAGGAAAGCCAGAGGAGTCGATTGCCTCAGGATCATGCACTTACTTGGTGCCCCTCTGAGTTCTAAAAGTCAGGCTCGCTGGATAATTGGTCTTGACTCTCCACTTTGAATCTACTCCCAGCGGGCTTTCCCCTGTTACTAGAGATGGTCCTGGCATGTGTCTCTGCTGCTGTAACCAGATTGAGCAGCAGAATGGAGAAAGGGGCATGTCCCAGTTGCTACCGAGGCATAACAAAGCAACCCAAAGCTTAGTAGTTTAAACTGTGGGTTAGAAACTTAGGGGAGACTAGGCTGGGCATTTCTGGCTCAGGAGCTCTCACATGGTTGCAGACAGTGGCTGAAGCTGGAAGAGTTGAGGAGGAGGGTACTGGAGCAGTGGGAGGCAGGCCAGGCATCTTTCAGGGTCCCTCCACATAATCCTTCTTTTTTTTTTAATAATACTTTATGTTCTAGGGTACATGTGCACAATGTGCAGGTTTGTTACATATGTATACATGTGCCATGTTGGTGTGCTGCACCCATTAACTCGTCATTTACATCAGGTATATCTCCTAATGCTATCCCTCCCCCCTCCCCCAACCCTGGATTAAGAAAATGTGACACATATACACCATGGAGTACTATGCAGTTATAAAAAAGGATGAGTTCATGTCCTTTGTAGGGACGTGGATGCAGCTGGAAACCATCATTCTCAGCAAACTATCGCAAGAACAGAAAACCAAACACCGCATGTTCTCACTCATAGGTGGGAATTGAACAATGAGAACACTTGGATGCCATATGGGGAACATCACACACATAATCCTTCTTTATGGACCGCTTTGGGTTTCCTCAGAATGTGGCAGCCTCAGGGCAGTTGGACTGCTTCCTTGGCAGTTCAGGGGTCCATGTGCTAGACCCTAGAGAACAAGAAGGGAATGGCATCATTTTCTTTTTGACATACCTTCAGAGATCACACAACATCACTTACTCTATATTAGAATGATTGAAAGTGAGTCTCGGCCCCACCCAGATTCAGAGGGAGGAGACTTGACCTCACCTTTCAATGGGAGAAGGCCACGAGGTATGGCAATCTGTCACGGGGAGAAAGGGCTGCAACAGTCAGAGCAAGAGGAGGCTCTCAAACCCTGAGAAGAGGGCCAGTTATTTGTGCACAAGAATCTAAAGCACAGTCTCTTATTGACAGAGAAGCCCGTTTATGAAGAGAACCTGGAAGAATACCCTATACCCTATTACTTAGCAAAAGAGCGTATTAAGCTGGCAGTGGGATGGGGCATCTTAGAGAAGTCCCCAAATTATGTCTGGGCAGATCAATCAGTTTGGCAAAAAGCTCACAGAGCAGCGGTTCCTGGAAGCTAGCAGAAAGAGTTCTATACAAATTGCCAGATTATATCTTACAGAATCAACCTTTTCTTTGAAAACATTAAAAAACTTAAGTTTTCTAAATGGCTTAGTTATCGTAAAACATCCCTATGTTCCCCCCAACTTAGCCGAATGTTAATAGATTCTGGATATACATTAACAACCGTTTCCACACAATTATCCTTCAATAAAGCTATTTTAAAAAAATGAAAAGGAAATGTTATCTATCAGGTTGCTTTTTACTTTATTTGATGTATTTTTATCTCTTAAATGAACATTTACCTTTTCCAAGTACTATTCGATGTCCTGGTATGAACATGAGGAGATCACCCTGCCTTCGACAGGTGAGAGCCACCCACTCAATACAGAGGGGGCAGGGGGTACAGGGTGGGGAGCCATGTGTGCTCCATGAATGAAGTCCCAGGCCCAGGTTTCTGACGGTACCATGTGGAAGATAGCGTTTAAATCCTGCTGTGAATATGACTGACTGAAACCCTTGGTGCAAGTGTATGGTTGTTAGCTGAGCATTCTCCTTGGGTCATTCATTGTGTGAATTAAAAGAAACAAGATATGTGAAGTACTTGGCACTTGGCATGTGGTGGGCATTCAGAAAAGTGGACTGATTTTGTTATTGGGTTGGGTTTTATTATAATTTAATACTAACATTGTGGTATGAAAAGTGACTTCCTGTTTACAAATCACTTTCTTGTTTTTCATCTCAATTAATGATAGCAATCCTGTGATTCAGGCATTGTAATTATGGTCCCGATTTTACACACTGGAACATTGATAGTCAGGGAGATCAAGTGACTTACTTGGGGTCACTTAGCTAACACGTGGCAGAGCAGGGATTTGGAACCCGACAACGACACCAAAGCTATCACTTTTCCTCTTAGCATGCTGTTCCCTAAATTGACAGGTGACCTTGTGCAAGCATTCCATAGCCCACCCTTCAATCTGGCCTTCAATTTCTACTTCTGCGAAGTGAAAGGACTGACTTAAATTATGTCTGAGGCCCCATCCAGGTTCCAGCGACTCTGATTAAAAGCGTATGTTCAAGCACAGGCCCTGCTTGCTGCAGAGCTCCTTGTGCAGATCCGAGCCCGACTCCAGAGGGGGCTAGAGCCTGGACCTGTGCCCACATCACAGGCCTGGCTTGGCGTCCATCACTGTCTTTGACTGCCAAAGGACAGAATTCTCTAGAGGACCTAACTCCAATCTGGCCAACTTTTGATGGCCTAAATTATCCTCTGACGTCGAACTTTTGATCATCTGAAGCTTATTTTAAAAATGGCTTAGAAATAGCCATTACATCTCTCTGGAGACCCCTTCCTTTCTTACCCTCATCATGTTCCTTCAACAACAGGGAAGGGAAACTGCGAGACAGGAAATCTGTATGTAATTTTTGTCTTTACTGTTGCCTTTCTGTGTGACCCTGGGCAAGTCATGTCATAAACGGAGGCTTATCAATAGGGTTATCCTTTCTTAATGATCTAGGAAGCCATGTGGCTTCCCCTTCAGAGAGAATTAGAAGACCTAGGTTACACATGACTTCTAGGTAAGAAAACCGTCAGATTTTCTGTAACAATTAGAAACATCATTCAGGGCCAGTTTATTTTAATTGCCCTTCTTTAAAAACAGTTTTTCTACCGTATTGAAAAGGAAGTAGATGAGGAAAATGCTTTCCATATCTGGCCCCAAGAGAAGTTGTAAGTCTTAAAAGTAATATTAGGTTGAAATAACATCATTCCATTTTTTTTTTTTTTTTCTGTTCACCTCTTCCCTGTTTATGGATGGGATCCAAAGTGACTGAAGGTCACACAGAAAGTAAGTCTGTGAGCCATGCTGATTGAAGTCTTTCTGCACCTTTCCAGGTATTTCTTTTCCTGGGTCATGCTACTTTGCTCAGGTTCTAACTCGTCATCTGGCTTCATTCTGCAGAGACTCAGGCAGGAGACTCCTCTATCTCCTAAAGAAGGGAAAGAGATGCTGGACTTTGCAGAGGCTGAGGGGCATCTCCCCTCTGGCCCCTCTGCCTCCAAATTAAGAAGTTTTGTTTTAGTTTCATTTCAACAGGGAGAGAGAAGAAAGAGCCGCCTGACCCATGCTCCACTTCCAGGACAGAGACAGCTTAGAGCCCTCTCCGGTAGCTCTCTGAATGCTGCCAGCAGTCCCAAGAGTTAGAGAAGAGGTCAATTGCAACAGCCCTATGAGAGCAATTGCACAATTTACTACGAGGCCACAGGGCAGGGGATGAGATGATTCTGGCCATGCAGGGCAGTGGATAAAATGCCGGCCAGGCCTCTGGTCACCACTGTGCCACCAACTCACTTTATAACCGAAGGCAAAGTATCAGACCTCTTTAAGCCTTCATTTCTCTGTCTGTCAAAGTAGGACATGTAGTCTTTTGCAGAACAAAAAACTATCAGATCGTACCAGATACCCGAAAGTATTAGATAATACTGTGGTATTATCTAACCCAACCTGTTTATTTGATATGCTTGGTAACTGAGTACTGGAGACGGGGAGTGTCTTGCCCAGTGTTACATGGCTGGAAATAGCAGGGTCACTTCGAGAAGACAAGACCTCTCTTGCATACTGAAGTGCTGCTTTCTATTTTAGATGCTCTCCAGGGTTCTCCCGGGATCCAGGAGTCTGCTGTTCTAAAGACATCACCCTCTATCAGCTCTGGCTGCCATCTTTGGACATGGTCTTGTGTCAGTCACCATATGTTTCTTTTGGGACTCTTGGGGACATATAATGTCCAGCTACTTCCCTCATTACAGAGTTCTTCAATGTCATGGAAGGTCATCCAAATGGTCTCAGCAAAGCTTCGGGTGGGTCTTTGTGATGTTTGCGCTCATCCAGGTTCATTTCAGGCAGAACCTTCAGACAGATGCTGAGCAAGGTCAGGGGCAGCATGGCCTTATGTTTGTAGAGAGAGACATTAGAGTGACCACTAGAAGACCTGTGTTCTAGTCTCACTTGCCCCTTGAATGGCCTTGTGACCTCAGACAAGCTTCCAAGGCGGTCTCTTCATATGTAAAACAAATTGGTTGAACTAGATGATCCGTAAGGTATCTTCCAGCTCTGACATTCCGTAGCAGAATATTCCCAAATCTCTCCATTCCTTAGGGAATTTTGTTTAGAAACTAGGAGGATAATCTTTGCCCCAGGAAATCTGGGAATGCTTGCAGGCCTGAGGATCATAAAACAAATATTAGAAAGGAGACCTAAGAATATAACGTACACTTGGGCCTACCTGAGGGTGAAGGGTAGGAGGAGGGAGAGGAGCCGAAAAAATGACTATTGAATGCTGGGCTTAGTGCCTGAGTGACAAAATAATCTGTACAACAAACCCTTATGACACAAATTTACCTATATAACAAACCTGCACAGGTACCTCTGAACCTAAAATAAAAGTTTAAAAGATATATATAATGTTCTGTACTTTGGGTTCATATTTTCCAAGGTCCATAACAAAAGTTCAAAACATAATTACATCTTAATTTTCATATGTGGAGAGGTAGATGGGGAGATGTTTGTTAAGGGAATTAATTATACAGTATCAGAATATTATTGCATTTGATTATACTGGGGTGACATGATAGGATTCACAGCTTCACAGACATGGATCCTGCCTTCAAAGCTCACATCTTCTTAGGGAAGCTCAGGCAAAGGCATAAATAACCCAAATACAAAATATGACATTTTAGAACCAATAGAAAGGATTTTAGAGGGGAGAAGAAACACCTCCTGTTTGGGGATATCAGGAAGGTCTTTATGGAGGAATTTGAATTTGAGATTGGTTTTGGGAAATAAATGACAATGAGAGGTAAAAGGAGGCCAATCAGAGGAGATACTATGAATCAAAACAGAGACAGGGAAATTATGTGAGGTTTAGCCACTAGTGAATGGGCCATTTGCCTGGCTAGGGCACAAGACTGTGAAGAGAAGTGGTGAGAAAGAGGACTAATTATATGTCATATCTCTTTGGCTAGTACACAAGTACTTTTATGTCAAAATCTTTGTTGAATTCATCTTTATTTCCCTACTAAGGATGGCACATAACCATCTCTCAAAGCTTGTTTAATGAATAAATCAGTTATATTGCATGGCACTTTTCCTCCTAAACCATCAAGGCACAGTATAGACACAGCCATATCTTAGACTCTGAAATCAGGTTGAATATAATACTTATCCTGTAGATGTGACGTACCATCCCTCAGCCCTATAACTGCAGATAGGACATCTCTCACCTGGGGAAGGGAGTTGTGTCATGTTCACCGGCTCCCAACAGTTAAAATGTGACATATACATAACATGTACAAGATGCTGAATTCAGCAGCTCTGATGCAGAAAAAAGCCCATCAACTCCAGTGCTTTGCAATGGCCTGTGGGGCCAGTTCTAGGGACAGCAAAACAAAGAGAGTCTTAGGAACTATCTCTGGGTTGCAACAAATGAAATCCCCTAAGAATATGTGTTGATAAATATTTACTGAGGTTCTGTCACTTAGCAATGCAGTAACCAGACTGCTGCCGAAAGGAAAACAAACAAACAAAAAGACTGAGGGGGAATCTGGACTTTCCTGTATCCAGAGTATAGTGGTGGATAAGAAACCCATATTTCTATTGACATGAGAAAATTGTATAGAAATACATATATCTATGTACAAATGGGTACAAGTAAAACTAAGGAAATCTGAATAAGATACATAGATTATATCTATGTCAATAGCTCAGTTGTGATATTGAACCAGTACATAAGATGTTACCATGGAGAAAAACTGAATAAAGGGTACACGGAATCTTTCCATATTATTTCTTATACCTGTATATGAATCTACAATTATCTCAGAAATTTGTTTTAAGTGCCAGGTGGATTCACTGGTAATTTTTCTAAAAAAGAAATTATACCAATTTTCCATAATCTCTTCCAGAAGATAAAAGGAAATTGAATACTTCCTAACTCTTTCTATGAGGCTAGAATTATCCTAATACCAAAACCAGAAAAAGACATTACATGTAAAGAAGTAAACTACAGACCAATATCTCTCATGAACATAGATGAAAAAATTATCAACAAAATATTAGCAAATTGAATCCAACAATATATTAAAAAATTATAAACGAAGACCAAATGGGATTTATCCCAGGTATGTAACGCAGGTTAAACATTTAAAAGTCAATTAATGGAGGCCGGGGTGCGGTGGCTCATGCCTGTAATCCCAGCACTTCGGGAGGCCGAAGCAGGTGGATCACCTGAGGTTGGGAGTTGGAGACAGCCTGAGCAATATGGAGAAACTCTGTCTCTACTAAAAATACATAATTAGCCAGGTGTGGTGGCTCATGCCTATAATACCAGCTACTCAGGAGGCTGAGGCAGGAGAATCACTTGGACCTGGGAGGTGGAGGTTGCGGTGAGCCGAGATCACACCATTGCACTCCAGCCTGGGCAACAAGAGCGAAACTCCATCTTAAAAAAAAAAAATCAATTGATGTAATTCATCACATCAAGAGGCTAAAGAAAAAAAAATCACATGATTATATGACCAGATGCAGAAAAAGCCTTTGACAAAGCCCAACACTCATCCATGATAAAAACTCTCAGCAAAATAGGCATCCAGGGAAACTTCCTCACTTGATAAAGAGCATCTACAAAAATACCTACAGTTAAAATCATACTTAACAGTGAGAAACTCAAAGCTTTCCTACTAAAAACGGGAACAAGGCAAGGATGTGCCTTTTCATCACTGGTTGTCAACATCATACTGGAAGTCCTTGCTAATGCAATAAGACAAGAAAAGGAAACAAATGGGATACAAATTTGGAAGGAAGAAATACAACTGTCTTTTCACACAGAAACAAATGACATAATTATCTACACAGAAAATCCTTAAAATATGACAAAGAATACCCTCCTAGAAGTAATAAGTAATTTTAGCACTGCTGCAGGAGACACAGTTAATACACAAAAGTTAATTGCTTTCCTCAACACAGGAAATGAACAAGTGGAATTTGAAATTAAAAACACATTATCATTTACATTAGCAATCCAAAAGTGATGTACTTAGGTATAAATCTAACAAGTATGTGCAAGAGGAAAACTGCAAAACTCTGTTGAAAGATATCAAAGAACACATTAATGAAGAGGTATTCTGTATTCATGGATAGGAAAACAACAGCGTTAAAATTTCAATTCTTTCCAACTTGATCCCTATAAAAATATCAGCAAGAATATCAGCAAACTGATCTTAAAGTTTACATAAAGAGGTGAAAGGCCCAGTATAACCAACTCAATATTGAAGAGGAAGAACAAAGTCAGAAGACAGACACTACCAGACTTCAAGACTTACTATAAAGCTACACTTATCAGGGCAGTGTGATATTGGCAAAAGAATAGACAAATAGATCAATGGAACAGAATAAGGAGGCCAGAAATAGACCCACGCAAATATAGTTAACTTATCTATGTCAAAGGAGCAAAGGAAACATAGTAGTGCAAAGATAGTCTTTTCAACAAATGGTGTTGGAATAGCTGGGCATCCACATACAAAAAGAATCTAGATAAAATCTTTATACCCATCACGAAAATTATGATCTACAAAATGGAACATAGATCTAAATGGAAAATGCAAAGCTATAAAGCTCTTTAAAGATAACACAGGAGAAAACCTAAATGATCTTGGGTGTAATGATGACTTTTCAGATATAACCACAAAAGCATGGTCCTTGAAAGAAATAATTGATAAAGTGGACTTCATTAAAATTAAAAACTTATGTTCTGCAAAAGACAATGTCAAGAGAATGAGACAAGCCGCAGACTGAGAGAAAATATTTGCATAAGACACATCTCAAAAAAAGACTGTAATCTAAAACATAAAGAGAAGTCTTAAAATTCAACAATAAGAAAATGAACAACCTTATTAAAAAACAGGCAAAAGACCTAAACAGACACCTCATCAAAGAAGATATATGGACAAGTAAGCCTATGAAAGGATTTACAACATCATGTGCAATGAGGTAATTGCTAATTAAACTTACAATGAGATACCCACAACATGCCTGTTAGAATGGCCAAAGTCTAAAACTTGGGGCAGCGGGAACTTTCATTTATTGCTGATGGGAATGCAAAAACGATACAGCCACTTGAGGAGACAGTTTAGTAGTTTCTTATGAAACAAAACATACTTTTGCCACATAATCTAATGATAGTGCACGTGGTATTTACCAAAGTGAATCGAAAATTTATGTCCACACAAAAACCTGCAGATCAATGTTTATAGGAGCTTTATTCATGACAGCCAAAACCTGGAAAAACCAGTAGATGAATGGACAAAAAAAATACAGTGCATAAAAATAATGGACTATTCTTTGGTGCTAAAAAGAAATGAGCTGGCCGGGTGCAGTGGCTCACGCCTGTAATCCCAGCACTTTGGGAGGCTGAGGTGGGTGGATCAAGAGGTCAGGAGATCAAGACCATCCTGGTTAACACAGTGAAACCCCATGTCTATTAAAAATATAAACAATTAGCTGGGTGTGGTGGCACAAGACTGTAGTCCCAGTTACTCAGGAGGCTGAGGCAGGAGAATCGCTTGAATTCAGGAGGTGGAGGTTGCAGTGAGCCAAGATCGTGCCACTGAACTCCAGCCTGGGTGACAGAGTGAGACTCTGACTCAAAAAAAAAAAAAAAAAAAAAAGAGAAAAAAGAAAAAAAAAAAAAAAAAAAGAGCTCTCAAGCCATGCAAAGACATGGTAGAAACTTAAAAGCACATTACAAAGAGAAAGAAGCCAATCTGAAAAGGCTACCTACTGTTTGATTCCAGTTACACGACTATCTGGAAAAGGGAAAACCATGGGGATAGTAAAAGGAGCAGTGATTTCCAGGAGTGAAAGGGAAGGAAGAAATAAATAGGCAGAGCACGAAGGATTTTTAGGACAATGAAACCATTCTGTCTGACACGATGATGGTGGATACATGTCATTGCATCTTTGTCAAAATCCATGGAATAAAATGTACAACACCAAGAGTGAAATCTAATGCAAACTGTGAAGTTTGCATAATAATGATGTGCCAATGTAGGTCTATTGATTATAATAAACGTACCACTTTGGTGCAGGATGTTGATAACTGGGGAGGTTGTGTGGGTATGTGTGTTGAGGGAGTGGGGAGAACAGGCAGTATATGGGAGCTCTCTATATTTTGCCCAAATTTGCTCTGAACCTAAAACTGCTCTAAAAAATAAAGTTGATGAATTAAGAAAAGAAGATGGTCTTCAGTAGCAGTTCTCAAAGTTTTGTCTTGGAATCTCTCTAAATCTCTGGAATCCTATCAGAAGGTTAACTAATTTCATGATAGCACTGACACATTATTTGCCTCTTTCAAACTCATTTTATCATAAATGTACAGTGGAGTTTTCCAAAGGCTGCGTGACGTGATATTGCGACAGTCTGAACGTAGCAGCAGCTAGGGGAATCCAGCTGTCCTCAAGCCAGACATTGAAGAGATAACTGCAAAAATATAAAACAGCATCACTCTTCTCACTGTATCTGTTTTGGTTTAGAAAAATAGTTACTTTTCAAAAAATATGTTATTTATTTTAGCATGTAGTGTGTTTATTATTTTAAGTAAAATAATAAATACTTTTTAAAAAGAATTCTGATGTTTGTTACTTTGTGCAGGAGATAAGATGAAAACACAGCAGTGAAAAGGGTATGCATTGGGACTGAGCCTCTCTCAGCCAGCATAAGTAGAGAAGGCTTCTCATCAGGCAGAAAGTAGCATTTGGATGTGCCTTTAAAAAACGGGTAGGATTTAGACACTTGAAGATTGCTGAGAAATGAGAAGAAGACATTAAGCAGAGGGCAAGCATAGTAGACAAGACCCGTGCACAACGAACATAGAGCCTAAAGCACAGCATAGAAAATGGAGGATAACACTGGGAAGTTGGATGGGTCAAAAGCAGGTGAACATGTGTGGAGAAAAGAAAAATGGGAAACTTTATATCCTGAAGTCCTGGTTAAAGGGAGGAAGTGGTTTTTCCTTTGTTTTTATTGTTGTTGTTTTAAATCAAGTTTATTGAAGTGTAATTTACATACAATAGATTTCATCCGTTTTTAGCATTGAATTATCTGATTTTTGACAAATACATATAGTCATGTAACCATAATCAAGATCTAGAACAGTTGCATTACCCCAAAATATTGGTTCTTACCCTTCTGTGATCAATGCTTCTTCTCGCCCCCTATCTTGAATATAGATCACCTGGCAACCAATGATCTATATTCAAGGCCAGTATTTTTTCCTTTCCTGAAACATCATAAAAATGGCATCATAGAGTAGGTAACTTTTTGAGTATAGTTTCCTGCACTTAACATAATGCATTGAACATTTATCCATTTTGTTATGTGCATCAGTAGATCATTGCTTTTTATTGTTGAGAAGAAACTGGTTGTATTCATTTTCTAGTTTGTTTAACCACTCACCAATCAACAGACATTTGGGTTATTTCTAGTTTTGGTCAATTATGAATAAAATTGTTGTATACATTCATTAATAGGAATTTATGTGAATATAAGTTGAAAAGTGGTTTTATTTCAAGTAAAAGTGGTGAACATAGTTCAAAAAAAAAAACCAGATGAATAGAATCTCAGCTCCAACAGTGTGCCTGCCTTTTTTATATCCTGCATGTTGGTGGTTTAATGACTGTAGCATCAGGATTCCCAGAATTAATTATTTTAAACCCAATTTTACTAATGAGAGACATGAAGCTAACATCTAAAATTAACTTGCCTGTTTAGGTGTCCAAGAGGTTCCAGCAGGAGGCAGGAAATCAGCTGGAGAAGTTCATAGGCAAATAAAACAAACAAATAAATGAAAATCTCCAATCTTCTTCACCCAGCCTCTTAGTGTCAGCCAGGAAGGTTATGGCTGATGTAAAAAGAAAAAAAAAAAAGAAAGGTAAAAACTGTTTGCATTTTCAAGGAGGTTTTGTGTTAATCATATACATGAGAGTCTGCTAAATGAGGCTCAAATGAATTGTAGCCCAGTAGTAAGTCCCATGTGGAGGAAACTCACCTTCTCTGTGACCAAAGCTCCGTCTATGGAATGGAGAGCAAGAGGTATCACAAGGAAACTTCAGAGGCTTGAATACCACAAATATTGAATGTATGATCATTTCAACAGGCTGAAATTTGCCCTGGTACCATCCTCCATGAATGGATTTCCTGGGCAAATGAAGAGTGTGGGAGAGTTGCTGAGGAACTACATACCAGAACAAGTCCTTCTGAGGACCCTCCCCACATTGAGAAAAAGCCCTACTGCCAACCCTTATGCTGATGACAAACACCATAATCCCATCATTGAGTAGATTTCTCTAAGGGCACATACTAGGAAACATTCTAGTTCTAATCATTCCATGTTCCCCGGGGAAGAGAGGATGACATTTTAAAAATAAACGTTCTTCAACCCATAGACATAGAATCTTTGATATGAAAGAAAGGGAAAATTTAGTCCAATTCCTCAACAGAATCCCTTCCAAGTTTCTTTGTAACCCACTCCCTCAAAACTTGAGTACTTTCAATATTCTTCAAAACCTAATCACTTTTGAGATTGAGCTCAAACATCTCCTTCTCTCTGATGCCTTTCTTGAGGCTTCAGTTAATTCCTCCTTTCTCTGTGTTCCCATTGTATATTACCTCCACTTGTCCTGGAACATTTATCACAATATATTGTTATCTGCTCATTTGTCTGTCTTCCTTCGTTGCTCTGTGGGCCTCCTTAAGATCAATAATTCTGCTATACTCATTCCCTGCGTCTTCAGTGCTGTAAACAGTGTCCTACTTGAAGTAAGTACCCAATAAATATTTTTAATTGATTTTGATTGCATTGGTTACCTACTTGTCACTGACAGTGACTCACTAACTTCTGAGGCAGCCTATTCTGTTGGTGAAATATTTTGTCTGATAGAAAGTTGGTCCTTATAATGAGTCAAACCATGTATTAATGTCTACTCACTGTCTTTTTAAAAAATTTTAGATCTTAGGACTCTCACATAAATGCTGGGGGATTCACCACCTTATTAGACCTTCTAGGTATTTAAAGATAGCAGTCATGACATCTTTGATTCTTCCCATTTTCCAGCTAAATTCTGTTTCTTTACTTTGTCTAAGTTAAGATTTATATTATCTGCAGAATTAAGGCGACATTATCCACTGCTAAAAATGGCACCAGCTATGTGGTGGGAGGAGTTTGAATTGGGAGAGATTGTTGTGAGTCATCTCAACTGATCTCATTGACTGATTTTTCCTGATGATTTCTTAACTTTCTTTTACCCCAAAGGCATAATATGTGAGTTTGAGAAGGTTGGTAGATTATTTAGTTGCATGAAGCATTTCTGTTAAAGATCATAAAAGCTTATAATAGGAATCTGTAGCTTAACTCCTAGTTAAGTTTAAAGAATGGCCAGTGAAAATGAGGGCTTCTGAAATAAAGGTGAGGAACAGGCAAATGTTGTTAAGATCAACATTATAAAACTAACTTCATACTGACAGCACAACCAAGCAATTTGGACAATTAGCAAATGGCCAGTCACTTCCACAACAACAAAATCAAATTACTATTTTATTTCAAGGATCCTCTTCTTTAGAAAAACCCCTTCATATACATTCTTAAACTATTATATTTTATTTCAAAACAGTTCACATTCATTCAAAAAACCCTAGCATGGCTGGGTTTGGTGGCTCACACCTGTAATCTCAACACTTTGGGAGGCCAAGGTGGGCGGATCACCTGAGATCAGGAGTTTGAGATTAGCCTGGCCAACATGGCAAAACTGTCTCTACCAAAAATACAAAAATTAGCTGGGTGCAGTGGTGTGCACCTGTAATCCCTGTCACCGAGGCATGAGAATTGCTTGAACCCAGGAGGCAGAGGTTGCCGTGAGCCCAGATCGTGCCACTGCACTCCAGCCTGGGTGACAGAGGGAGACTGTCTCAAAACAAAACAAAACAAAACAAAACAACCTTAGTGTACCACTGTATGTTAAGTTCAATATTAGATACTGGGGATACAAAGTTGAATATGACAGTTTCCAAATTCAAAAACTTATTTTTCCTCCATGGACCAACATAACTGTATCAACAAATAATTACAGGTACAATGACACAATGGAGAAAGAGAACTTTTAACACCATCTGGGGTGATCATGAAAGACATCGCAAGAAATAACATTTGAGCCTACTGTAGTATCATTGTGTAGATATAATATTCATAAAACTATACAGTTGAGCAAAGTTTGTGTAAATGAACCAACCATACCAAGAAAAAATAGCTGACCAATTTCTTTTGATTTTACATTATGGGTATTTGTTTTCATATTTATTGAATATATCTTTACTGAAAATCTTCTAAAAGCCAGATATTTACCAGATATTAGGAGAAAGACAATAACGAGTAAAACATGATTCCTTCTCCCAGAAGTTAGAGTAAAATAGAGGACACAGATGCATACACACTAATACAAGGCCAAAGAGAGGGCAGTCTCTTGGCAAGAGAATAGGACCAAGGGTGAGGGGAAAAGAAACTTATTCTAGATCCAGTTCAGCCTCTATTTATTCATTCAATATTTATTGAGCAAAATAAATATAATCCTTCAGGAGCTTTTACAGACCAAACACTATTACCATGAGGCTTTGAGCAGTTGCTTTCCTTTTCTAAGAGGCTCTTCACCACCTACAAAATAATGTCTTTATTTGCGTTGGTGTCCAGAATGTACATCTCTTGACATGTTATTTCATTACAGATGAACCAAGAAGGAAATGAAAGGGAAACAGTTGAGGAGAACTGAGCACTAAATTTACCTGTCTCAAAATTCTGTATTGGGCAATTTGGATTATCTTGTAGAAAGAGCTGATTTTTAAAATTCCATTCCAATGATATTGTTGACAACAAGTAGGATTAGAGAAGGGTGGGGTGGCCTTTATGTTAATAAAATTTACCAGGCATGATGCTATGGAATGATGGTTTCTACCCCTATATATATCTATATTCCAATCAGACTGCTTAAAATTCCATCAATTGTTCTTCATTCTTTGGAGTCTGTAAATTATCCATGAAAATGCAGAGAAATCCACAAACCATGGGTTTTTCAATATGAATCTAGTCTCTTTTGGGTTCTAATCTGTGTCCTAAATATACTGCCCTGAAGATGAAAAATGGTAAGAATTGGCTATTTGGAAAAAAATAGCAAGAAGAGCATGCCAGGCACAGGACATAGCACAAGCAATCTTCTGGAGGTAAAACATGTATGCTCTGTTCAGGTATGCTAGCATACCATGTTTGGAATGGAGCTTCAATCAGGGAATAGGAGACAAATAATTTGGGAAAAGAAGTGGGTCCAGATTCTGCAAGAAGTTAGACGTTAGGCTTAGGAGCCTTTTTTTAAAAAAAATTTTCTAAGTAAGGGCCAGAAAATGTTTTAGAGAGATTAATCTGGATATGCCATGCAGCATAGGAGAGGGCAAAGAGGTTTTGTCATAAGTAACTTCCAAGACCACACGCCAGAAGTAAATACAATAGTGTTCCATTGTACGTGTGTGCTCTATTTCATGAGCTATCAAATAGCAGGTGGTCCCTGTCTGGGGTAAATTCCTGCTCTGTGTTGGGAGATGGGGATTTGGCCCTCTGCATGACTGGGCTCTGAGCTGCAAGCCTCCTGCTACCGTGAGGCAGACAGCAGGCTTGCCACCGCCATCCCTACTCCAAGTTCTTGCGTGAAAAGGCAGAGCAGTCAGTGGTCATGAGGGGCAGCTCTTCCTTGCTTGACTTTTAGTGCCGAGTATCTACATATCAAGTGATATAGTCAGACATGTTACTTCCATTTCTTTAACATATTTCTATGGAAGTGAGTTTGTGGATTTAAAAAAGAGCCAGAACTAGTTGGATGGGGCACACAACATGGTGTTGCACAACAAATTCATACCAAGAAAAACACCACCATTATAACATTCCACCACACTTATTAGTGTATGTTTCTGCATTTTAAATAAAAATTTAATATATACATTTTTAGCTTTGTATAATGAAATAATTTTAAACTTGCAGAAGAGTTGCAAAAATAGTACAATGAATTCCGTATACTCTTCTCCCATATTCCTCTAATGTTAACATTTTTACCACACTTGCTGTATCGTTCTTTTTCTACAAATATATAGAAGGTTTTTTTTTTTTTCCTCTGAACTGTCTGTGAGTATGCTGTAGACATAATATCCTTTTACTCCTAAATACTTCAGGGTGTATTTCCTAAAAACAAGGATATTCTTTTAACATAACCACAGTATAATTAGCAAAGTCATGAAGTTAACATTGATACAATATTAATGTTAATCTATATACTCTATTCAGATTTCATTTTTTGCATTAAATACCCTCTTCCTCTACTCTCATATGTTGGCATGGTTTGCCAATGATCTTTTCTCTGGTGAGGCCTTTTATTCTGATGGGATTCCCCTTTACTTTTGATGTCAAAATATCCTTTATTTGATGAGACAAATAGTATTTTTATTTACTAGTATTTTAAAATGTTTATTACACAAAATTAAAGATGTCCATCTTATGTCATTTCTTCTTATTTTATTGATTCATTAGTCAAGTTGAAAAACCACTGGCATAATTTCACTAGTCCTCTACTGTTGGACATTTAAATTGTTTCCAGACTTTTAAAGTTCAAACACTGCTGCAGTAAGTGAACTTACATATTTATCTTTTCATTAACATGTGGTTATTTTTGTAGGATAAATTCAAGAAAATAGAGAAGATCAAAAGAAGATACATAGCTGAAAACATCTGAAGGCATAGGCTACTGTGAAAGTCATGCAAGAATTGTTCTTCCAGTTTCCATATCCAAGGTAAATATATTATCCCAATCAAGCAGTCACCAGGGTTAAAAAATTGTCTGCAGATGTGAAAATATACATATATGTAACCCCCTCCTCCTGGGTTTCTCCAGAGATGAGCTTTTAATTGCTATGCATTGGAGAACAATCAGCTTTCCCTCTTCGGTGTCAGGGTGACACAAATTCCTGCAGGATCGGACTCTTACTACAAATCCACTTATCTCTCTTCCAACTTGGTTGCCAAAAAGAGTGTTTTCCTCTGCACCTAGCATTTTGGGCAGCCTGAACAGGTCAGGGAAGCAGAGAATAGCTTCCACGTGCTCGAAATCAACTCTGAAGGTTCAGTAGAGAGGCCATCATTTTCAGCAAGTAACGTTACCTTTTCCTTTTATTCAGTTTGGGTGATGCTGTATTCAAGGTATTTGATGAAAATATTTTCAAACTTTCTGTGTTTCCTTAGTCAGAAAACCCTTTGAAGGAACCTATGGCAAGAGGTAAATGGCTCCAAGTTCATTTTCCAGGCACGCAGACTTTATATCAAACAGCTGAACACGTTTCCCTTTACCGCCTAGCGCTGGCTCATAATCTGAGTGAGATTTACACCTCCCTATCCCAAACTGTGCATATACAATCCTAGAATTTTAGAGCTGAGTGGAGCTTTGGGCCAAACTGTGCATTTTACAGATGAGGGAAATTAGCCTGAAGAATGGAAATGCCTCCCCCAGGTCTCACAGTGAACCAGGGCCATGGCTCCATCAGGGAGCAGTCTCCTGGAGGTGCAGCAAATCTACTGGATGCCAGGATGTTAGAACTTCTATTTATGTAATTTTTGAAATGATTATAGATTCACAAGAAGCTGCAAAAAGGAAATGAAGGGAGGTCTCACTGTACCCTTCACTTACTTTTCCTCTGTGGTAGCATCTTGCATAACTGCAGTCTTGTTAAAACAAGGAAATTGACATCAGTACAAGCCGGAGTTTGTTTGCATTTCCCATATTTATATGCACTTATTTGTGTGTGTGTGTGTGTGTGTGTGTGTGTGTGGTTCTATGCTACTTTTTCACATGCGTAGAATCACGTAACCTCCAAGAACTGTTTATATTTTAAATTTAAAAAAGAAAGACAGGCCGGGCGCGGTGGCTCAAGCCTGTAATCCCAGCACTTTGGGAGGCCGAGGCGGGTGGATCACGAGGTCAGGAGATCGAGACCATCCTGGCTAACATGGTGAAACCCCGTCTCTACTAAAAATACAAAAAAAAAAAAAAAACACTAGCCGGGCGTGGTGGCGGGCGCCTGTAGTCCCAGCTACTCGGAGGCTGAGGCAGGAGAATGGCGTGAACCTGGGAGGCGGAGCTTGCAGTGAGCCGAGATCGCGCCACTGCACTCCAGCCTGGGTGACACAGTGCGAGACTCCGTCTCAAAAAAAAAAAAAAAAAAAAAGAAAGAAAGACAACTGAATGAACGTTTAATAAGGGCATGGACACTACTGCCTATATTGTTGTTTGTATGTGCATTTGAAAATTGCATGCTTTCTGACATACCTGAGAAATACCTCCCACCTGGGAATGGGGGTTGAACCATGTGGCAATCTACATTTATTTTTTCTTGAACTCTCAGTGTATCGTCACATTCATCAGTTTACAAGAGCCCCATCAAGTGGATCTATGGATTATGTTATCCAGTTTCCACTAACCTAACCTTTCAAAATGGACTTCAGTGAGTTAAAATGATTTCTGCCTTAGAAAACCTCTGTAAGCAGTAGATTGAAGATAATACTCATGTTGCAAACACAACCAGACAACAAGGAAATGGCAGAGCTAACCTTTTCTACTCCTGGTAAAAAGTCTCTGCCAGCCACGTGACAAGGAAAAAGCAGTTGCCATCTAACCTGAGCTGACAGGAAGTCAACAAAGGACAAAATAACTTGTCCAGAAGATATTTTGAAAATGAATTTGTATCCATCATTGTTCACAATGTAAGTGTCTATTTTGTCATGAGATACAGGGAATGATGAGAGGAGGCCATCATGATGACTAAGACATCCTAAACATCATGACAAGCCTTTATAAAGTCATGTGATTGTCAATAAGAGACAAAATGCATACCATTAAGGAAGCACTATTCCTTTTACAATGTAGCAGCAAACTAAAGCACAATCCTTTGCCCACTTATTATCTGTGAGACCTTGCGTATAACATGGTGCCTTGCCCATAGGACTGTTGGACAACCAAGGAAGGAAAAGATGTGGACATACTATACTTTTAAAACACTGAAGCTCTGTGCAAATACGGTATTATTATTAATTATTTTAACATGAAATTTCAGAAGAAAACTCATTGAACAGGAATGTTGTTATCTAACAGGCAAATATTTGAACAGATTTTTTTTTTTTGGTAGTCTAGGTGGAGAAATAATTATTTGGGGCAGAAAAATATATTCAGTGGTAGCAGGATGGTAGAGTGTCTCCAGACCGGGATTTCAGTGCTAACTTAATACTGCTGTAAGACAATTTTTCCAACCATCTGTTTTATCATTTGCAAAGGCAGTTAACACATAAGCCATCTCACAATGTCATTGTGAAGACTGAAGGAGACAATTATATGTAAAGAGTTTGGCATGGTGCTTGGCACACTGAAGTTTTTCAAACCACATTAGCTATCTTTCTCCTCCCTTTCTCCTTTGAAGCAGCTCCTGAAACACACTCCTGCAGAAAGCCTCCATCCTACCAGGATTACATCCATTTCTTGTCTTCTTAACTATAATGGGATATTTTTGGAGGACGAGGCTAAGCCCGCTAATTTTTTCTTTCCGAAAACACACAGCATTTAACAGTTTTCTCCTTGCAGTGAGTGCTTTACATATATAGGCTTATTTGATGAATGGTTGAAATTAATTATCTCTAAAAGAGAACAAATGTGGAGCCTCAGGTCAAAGTTCTTCGGTCTCAGGATTTCAGACACTAACAGCCACTAAAGGATTACTAGAGTGTTCTCCTATCTGAGCCCATAGTGGATTCATATAATATAAATATAATAACCTCTTTTAATATATACAGAGCATTACGGTTTCCAAAGCACTTCCATATTTATCATCTTATTTGAGCCTCACAACAAACCTTTGAGTTGCTCAGGCAGGTACTCCTACAGAGAAACCTTAGGCCTGGAGAAATAAAGCAGCTGACCCAAGGCTGACCCAACGCTGCCAGGCCAGGCGTCAGACACAATGCTGGTATCAGTCACCATTTTTTGAGCACAAACATTGTGCCAGGTACACAAAGTACATTATTTTCTTCAGTCCTCAAAAGACCCTTGATTCAGTTCCTACTGCCGCTTTAAAAACTATGTTGAGGCCAGGCTTGGTGGCTCACATCTATAATCCCAGCACTTTGGGAGGCCAAGGCGGGTGGATCACCTGAGGTCAGGAGT
The DNA here is from genome assembly GCF_024542745.1 of Macaca thibetana thibetana. Classification (NCBI taxonomy): domain Eukaryota; kingdom Metazoa; phylum Chordata; class Mammalia; order Primates; family Cercopithecidae; genus Macaca; species Macaca thibetana. Next base: position 10,397,715 of record NC_065579.1, read on the forward strand.
TCAAGACCAGCTGGGCCAACATGGCAAAACCCCGTCTCTACTAAAAATGGAAAAAAAAAAAAAATTAATTGGGTGTTGTGGCAGGCACCTGTAATCCCAGCTACTTGGGAGGCTGAGGCAGGAGAATTGCTTGAACCCGGGCAGCAGAGTTTGCAGTGAGCTGAGATCACACCACTGCACTCTAGCCTGGGTGACAGAGTGAGACTCTGTCTCAATAAACAAACAAACAAACAAACAAATAAAAACTATGCTGAGACTTAGTGGCATAAAACAACAATTTCATTACAGGCATGGACTCAGAGGGTCAGATATTCAAAAAGATCACAAAAAGGACACCTTGTCTCTGCTTCATGATGACTAGGGCCTTAGCTGGAAGATGCAAAGGTTGGGGGTTCAACAACTATGGACTGGAGTTGTCTGGAAGCATCTTTAGTCATGTCTGGCAGTTTGTGCTATCTGTCTACTTGGACTGAAGCACCTACACGTGGTCTCTCCCTGTTGCCTGGACTTCTTAATAGCATAGTGGCCCCAGGATGATCACATTGTTTACATAGAGTCTCAGCCCTCCAGAAGCAAATGTTCCTCAGCCCCCAAAAAAGAAGGAAGTTGAGTCACCTTTTGCAATCTATCTCTGAGGTCATATCTCATTCCTTTTGTTGTATTATATTGGTTATACCCAAATCACAGGCTCACTCATATTCTAGGCAAAGGACATAGGTCTCACGCTTTGATGGGAAGAGAGCTTATGGAGCAGAGGAGATGTTGTGGCCATCTTTGGAAAATACAGTCTGTCACACTTTAAATGGAAGGCCGAGGCGGGCGGATCACGAGGTCAGGAGATCGAGACCATCCCAGCTAACACAGTGAAACCCTGTCTCTATTAAAAATACAAAAAAAATTACCTGGGTGTGGTGGCAGGTGCTGTAGTCCCAGCTACTCGGGAGGCTGAGGCAGGAGAATTGCTTGAGCCCAGGAGGCGGAGGTTGCAGTGAGCCAAGATCGTGCCACTGTGCTGCAGCCTGGACGACAGAGTGAGACTCCATCTCAAAAATAAATAAATAAATAAGAATGGAGAAATCGAGGCTGAGAGATGTTGGAAGACTTTCTTGAGGTCATGTAACTATTACAGTAGAGTAGCATTTCACCCAGGTGTTAGGATTTCAAAGTCAATGAGTAAGGTAAACATTGTTTATACTCAAAATTACCTTGGAAATCCTTTAATTTATTGGTATAGTGTTTGTGGTTCTACATAAGCAACAGGTTCTTGTGCATCATCCTATGCTCCCCGGGGTACATCTGCTAACTTAATGAAATGATGGGCAGAATCCTGTGCGCTATTTAAATTGTTATCTCATTCTTCAGAGTGTTAATATTTAAATTTCCATAGGTATGATACATTTCAAAAAGTGTATTTAGTATTTGACCAAGGTTGGTCTAACTCCCAGGCCCAGTCTCTCTTTACACTTCTTGCTGCCTGGAAACCACCTCTAGAAGGTTGAAAAAGAGATCAGTTTCAAGTCCATCTAGGTTGGTCTCACTGACATATGGGGCAGGTAGGGGAGTCACTGGAACCAGGCCTGAGTTTGCAATTCAGATGTGATTTTCAGGCTTTGTCACTGGCTTCCATGTGTCTAAATTTTGTTTATGTTGAAGCTACATTTATTAATGAGCATTTGAACAGCCACCTCCCTTTTCCCTGTTGTCTCTTCTCAGGTCTTGTGTGGAAATAGGCAGTAGGTGAACTGAGACTTGAAAATGAGTAAAATGTCAATAGGTAAAGATAAGGGCATTTGAGATAGACTGAACAGCATAAGCAAAGGCATGGCAATGTGAAAGTGTAGAATGCATTCAGGGACCAGTGAGCAAGGCAGAGCTAGTCATATTTGCTGGAGATGGATCACAGACGTCCTACAATGCCCAGCTAAAGACTTGATTCTAGAGTTAATGATGTGGGGAAAGTAATCTGGCCTGCTATGCATTTTAGCAGTAATACTTTGGAGACAGAATGGAGGAGAATTTGTACAGGAGAGTGAGCCTTGAGGGAAGGAGAATGGTTGGGATCATACTGGTGTAGAGAAGCAAATGCCTGCCTCTGGTTAAGGTCAAGGAGTCTGAGTAGGGAAATGTTGTGTCTTTGCCCATAATCTTTAAAACAGGTTTGGTACCCATAAGGAACTAGGTAGGCCTCTAGAGTTAATAGGGCAAATGACCACTAAAACAGCATGACTCAGCTCTAATGCCCAGATAAATCTCCCTCTCTAGGCCTCAATGCCTGAAGTTTCCAATTTGAAATACTTTTTTTTTTTTTAAAGATCTCAGGGACTTAAAACTGGATTAATTATAATCCTTGGTTCATGTATGGCCCTGTTTTATTTATTTACTTAGTTATTTTAATGCAATAAGCATTCAACCGCCGTTCAGTGTGAAAACTAAGACTTTGACAGTAACTTGACCACATCTTCCCATGTGGTTTTCTCCTATTCCACCCCCATCACTCCCACCAAAGTACCCACAATCATGAATCTTGTACTCATTATTCCCTTACTTTAATTTTTGCATAGTTTTATCCCATCTATGTGTATTCTTTTAAAAGTATATTTTATTAATGTTGTTCTTAACATTTCTGAAAAGAGCATCATGCACAATTAATTTTGTTATTTTCACTTTCTAACTAAAATTATATTATGAAGACTCATCCATAATGTTGCTTGTTGTTGCAGTTCATTTAATTTTTACTGCTGTTGTACTCCTCTGTGTGAATATACCATAACTTATGTGTCACCTGTCCTGTTGATGGGATTTTTGTTAGGTTCATTAATACGCATAGTACTGCTATGAACATTCTTATTTATATTTTCTAGTATACATACACAAATGTTTCTTTTAAGCATAGTCATAGAAATAAAATTCCAAGGTCAGGGAGTCCATAAATGCTCAATTTTACATGATAATATTAAGCTGTTTTTTCTTAGTGGTTTTACAACACTTCTAGTTCCAGCTATGACTAACCCTCTCACCAAAAACAATTATTAAAATTGGTCAAAGTCTTTGAAAGCATGAGGAGAAACCAAATCAGGCAAGAGTGAAGGTGTTGCTATCATTGGATAAGGGAGGCACACACGGTGATCTCCATGCAGCTTTTTCCTCGCTTACACATTCGAAACCATGGTGGAGGGGACTGGGGCCCAAGAAGAAGGAAGTGTTCTTACTGGGCTGAGGACCAGAGGCTGGCATTTGGTGTTGCCAAGGCAGCTGAGACTTGAAGGGCAAAGTCCTGAAGAGAAGAGAAGCACAGCAAAAGACCCAAAAATTGGCTGGAAACTTTCCTTTGAGTCGCTGGCTGACTCCTAATATACATATGCACAGATGAACCCATCAGAGATACAGAAAAACAACAACTAAGAAACCAAAGAGCTAAGCTGAGATGTCAGCAGCATGAGGTGCTTTAGGTACAGAAGTTGGAGTGAATGGGTCTTGGCAAACAGCTCAGACATTCAGTTTCACCTCAAGAAGCACCACAGTGTAGGAGGGAATACAACACTTGAGGAGTAAGACTATATATCTGAGCATATTTTTTATCATGTCTTCACATTTGATTGAAGATTTAGTTGGATATTTTTGTATATTTCTGCAAAAGATGCCTTATTTCAAAATGACGTTTTCTGGTTGTTTATTGCTAATATAGGAAGGATGCAATCGCAAATACAATTGACTAATACAAATTAATCTTATATCCAGTCACCTTGCTTAACAACTGTTACTTTTAATACTTTACTGGTGGATTATTTTGAGTTTTCTAAGAAAAAATTTCTATCTTCTGTAAGTAATGGCAATTTTATTTCCTCCTCTCCAATCTTTAAGCCTCTAATTCCTTTTTCTTTTCTTATTTTACTGGCAGTATTTAGTTTACATGGTGAATTATTTTTGGATTTTCTAATATTATCTTCATCTACCACTGAGTAAGCTCAATGAGATATATGACCTTTAACATGTATTACTGGATTTGATTTACCAAAACTTTCTTTAACATTTTTACATCTATAGTAATAAATGGCATAGCTGCATTAACTTTTTTTATAGTTCTTTGTTGATTTTGGTATAAAGTTTGTGATCTTCATATTATCTGATAATATTCTATCAATATCAGTTTAATTTTGTCCTATTTTCCTGATTAATAATTTCCTATCATTTTACATTCATCCTTTGCATGTATTTTGCTTTAGAATGTGTGTAGTGAATGGTAATATGAGAGTTTTATTTTTTATTTGGTGAGTTAATTCATTTACAGTAATAGTAGTTATTCATATTTAGGACTTTCACTCTGTTCATTTATTATTTCAATCTGTTACACTTTTCAGTAATTTTTATTCCTTTGTTTATTTTTTAAAAGTTGTCTTTGTTTTCTCCCATATAAAGACTTTAATAAACTCTAATGATCAGCCTCCCCCAACTCTATCATGTTCAGTTCATCTAGACTTTTAATTCTTTGTTTTTGTAGATATGTTTTCTCTTTCTCTTTTCTTTGGTCTTAGCTATTTTTTAAGACAATCCCAAACTTCACAAAGATATTTGATCACCTTTATTTCACATATCTCTTATATTGTTCCTTCAATTTGTTTCTACTTTATATATGCCATTGAAAAATGCTTTACACACACGTCTTTGAGCATGAAATGAGACTGTACATCTTGGGTGTGTTTTTTTTTTAATCATGCCTTCACATTTGAATGAAGGTTTAGCTGGATACGAAATTCTGTACTTTCAAAATGTTTATAACACTTCTCTATTATCTTCTCGCATTCTTGCTTGCTGCTGAAAAATCTGATTTCATTATTCTTTTTTATTTGAAGGTGATTTGCTCTCTCTCTCTTTGCAAGCATTTACAATTTTCCCTTTTCTCTGATATTCTTAAATTTCAGCAAAATTTATATCTGGGAGTATGTTTCTCCTTATCTCCTCTCTTTCTTGCTCTCTGTGGGTCCTTTCAATTTGAGGTCTTTTATCTTTTGTTAATTCTGGAGGGATTATCTCCATTATTCCTTCAAATATTTCCTTCTCTTCATTTATAACTATTTCTTTTTTTCTTTCTAGGACTGCTTTTGCCTTTTATTTCTTGACTTTTCTTTTTTCTATTTTAAAAATAATTCTCTGCTAAGGAAAATTCCTCAAGCTGATCTCTTAGTTCACTTATTTCTCAGCTGAATCTTTTCTACTAGTTACCATCATTATCTTAACTATTATATTTGTCACACCTAAATTTATACTTTACTCTTTTTATGGTTTCTTGTTTTCATTTCATATTGCTAATATTATACCTTATTTAAAAATATGCATATGTAAATTTTTAATCTGTCCATTCTAACACCTCTGGTTTCTGTGAAATCTGTAATTCAGTTTGTTGGTTTTTCTTTTTTTAAATTATGCTTTAAATTCTGGGATACATGTGCAGAATGTGCAGGTTTGTTATGTAGGTATCTACACGTGTCCCATGGTGGTTTACTGCACCCATCAACCTGTCATCTACATTAGGTATTTCTCCTAATGCTATCCCTCCTCTAGTCCCTCACCCCCTGACAGTCCCCAGTGTGTGATATTCCCCTCCCTGTGTCCATGTGTTCTCATTGTTCAATTCCCATTTATGAGTGAGATCATGCAGTGTTTGGTTTTCTATTCCTGTGTTAGTTTGCTGAGAATGATGGTTTCCAGCTTCATCCATGTCTCTGTAAAAGGCATGAACTCATCCTTTCTTTTTTTTTTTTTTTTTTTTTTTTTTTTTTGAGATGGAGTCTGGCTCTGTTGCCCAGGCTGGAGTGCAGTGGCTGGATCTCAGCTCACTGCAAGCCCCGCCTCCCGGGTTCACGCCATTCTCCTGCCTCAGCCTCCCAAGTAGCTGGGAGTACAGGCACCCGCCACCTCGCCCGGCTAATTTTTTTTTGTATTTTAGTAGAGATGGGGTTTCACCGTGTTAGCCAGGATGGTCTCGATCTCCTGACCTCGTGATCCGCCCGTCTCGGCCTCCCAAAGTGCTGGGATTACAGGCTTGAGCCACTGCGCCTGGCAACTCATCCTTTCTTATGACTGCATAGTCTTCCATGGTATATATGTGCCACATTTTTTAAATTCAGTCTATCACTGATGGGCATTTGGGTGGGTTCCAAGTCTTTACTATTGTGAATAGGGCTGCAGTAAACACATGTGTGCATGTGTCTTTATAGTAAAATGATTTATAATCCTCTGAGTATATACTCAGTAATGGGATGGCTGGGTCAAATGGTATTTCTGGTTCCAGATCCTTGAGGAATCGCCACACTGTCTTCTACAATGGTTGAACTAATTTACACTCCCACCAACAGTGTTAAAGCATTTCTATTTCTCCACATCCTCTCCAGCATCTATTGTTTCCTAACTTTTTAATGATTGCCATTCTAACTGACATGAGATGGTAACCCGTTGTGGTTTTGATTTGCATTTTTGTAATGACCAGTGATGATGAGCTTTCTTTTCTTATGTTTGTTGGCTGCATAAATGTCTTCTTTTGAGAAGTGTCTGTTCATGTCTTTGCCCATTTTTTGATGGGGTTGTTTTTCTCTTGTAAATTTGTTTAAGTTACTTGTAGATTCTGGATATCAGCCCTTTGTCAGATGGATAGATTGCAAAAATTTTCTCCCATTCTGTTGGTTGCCTGTTCACTCTGATGATAGTTTCTTTTGCTGTGCAGAAGCTGTTTAGTTTAATTAGATCCCATTTGTCTATTTTGGCTTTTGTTGCCTTTGCTTTTGGTGTTTTAGTCATGAAGTCTTTGCTCATGCCTATGTCATGAATGGTATTACCTAGATTTTCTTCTAGGATTTTTATGGTTTTAGGTCTTATGTTTAAGTCTTTAATCCATCTTGAGTTACTTTTTGTAGAAGGTGTAAGGAAGGGGTCCAGTTTCAGTTTTCTGCATATGGCTAGCCAATTTTCCCAACACCATTTATTAAATAGGGAATCCTTTCCCCATTGCTTGTTTTTGTCAGGTTTTTCAAAGATCAGATGGTTGTAGATGTGTGGCGTTATTTCTGAGGGTTCTGTTCTGTTCCATTGGCCTATATATCTGTTTTGGTACCAGTACCATGCTGTTTTCATTACTGTAGCTTTGTAGTATAGTTTGAAGTCAGATAGCATGATGCTGCCGTTTTGTTCTTTTGGCTTAGGATTGTCTTGGCTATACAGGCTCTTTATTGTTTCCATGTGAAATTTAAAGTAGTTTTTTTTTTTTTTTTTTTAATTCTGAGAAGAAAGCCAATGGTAGCTTGACGGGAATAGCATTGAATCTATAAATTACTTTGGGCAGTATGGCCATTTTCATGATATTGATTCTTCCTATCAACGAGCATGGAATGTTTTTCCATTTGTTTGTGTCCTCTCTTATTTCCTTGAGCAGTAGTTTGTAGCTCTCTTTGAAGAGGTCCTTCACAACCATGGTAAGTTGTATTCCTAGGTATTTTATTCTCTTTGTAGCAATTGTGAATGGGAGTTCACTCATGATTTGTCTCTCTGTTTGTCTATTATTGGTGTATAGGAATGCTTGTGATTTTTGCACATTGATTTTGTATCCCGAGACTCTGCTGAAGTTGTTTATCAGCTAAAGTAGATTTTGGGCTGAGACGATCGGGTTTTCAAATAGACATTCATGTCATCTGGAAACAGAGAGCACTTGACTTCCTCTCTTCCTATTTGAATACCGTTTATTTCTTTCTCTTGCCTGATTGCCCTGGCCAGAACTTCCAATACTATGCTGAATAGGAGTGGTGAGAAAGGGCATCCTTGTCTTGTGCTGGTTTTCAAAAGTAATGCTTCCAACTTTTGCCCATTCAATTTGATATTGGCTGTGGGTTTGTCATAAATAACTCTTATTGTTTTGAGATAAATTTTGACTTAGTGATCTCCTCGTTCACTAAGTCATTTCTCAACTGAATCTTTTCTACTAGTTATCATCATTATCTTAACTATTATATTTGTCACACTTAAATTTATACTTGATTCTTTTTTTTTTTTTGAAATGGAGTCTCACTCTGAGACCCAGGCTGGAGTGCAGTGGCGCAATCTCAGCTCACTGCAACCTCCACCTCTCAGGTTCAAGCAATTCTCTCGCCTCAGCCTCCCAAGTAGCTGGGATTACAGGTGCTCGCCACCACACCCAGCTAATTATTGTATTTTTAGTAGACACAGGGTTTCACCATGTGGGTCAGGTGGGTCTCGAACTCCCACCTCGGGCAATCCACCCGCCTCGGCCTCCCAAACTGCTGGGATTACAGGCGTGAGCCACCATGCCCAGCCTATACTTGATTCTTTTTATGGTTTCTTGTTTTCATTTCATACTGCTAATATTATACCTTATTTTAAAAATATGCATATTTAAATTTTTAATCTGTCCATTCTAGTGCCTCTGGTTTCTATGGAATCTATAGTTCAAGTTGTTGGTTTTCCTTTTTCTTTCTTTCTTTCTTTTTTTTTAAAATACTGCTTCTCTTTAGATCCAGCTTGCATTTATTTAGGGTATAGATTATTCTGTCCAGCAATGCCAATGACTGAATGGTTAAAGGGCAAACTTCCATCTGCACTGACCTGCCTTGGTGAGTTTGAGACGGGGGATAGAGCAAAGCATGCACCTAGAGTGTTTCAGGCATCAGAAAACCAGAGTATATCACTCCTCACCCACCACACAGCTCCTCAGATGTATTCTTTACATTAGAAAGAACTAGCATCTGGGAAAGGCAATGGTAATCCACCAGCCCTGGCGGTTTAGAGGGAGAGAGTTGGGCAGTGACCACCTGTGGCTCATCCATCAATGTCTATTTTTTTCTCACTCCCACTCAGGCACAGGGCTTCCACACTACCCTAGTTTTACATCCCAGGAGCACTTGTTCAAGAGTTCTAAGCTCTTGCCTTGTCTGTCCCAAAGCGATGGAGTGAGAGGGAGGAGAGGTGAAGTCTAAGAAGCAACAGCTTTTATTTCATCCTTCTACAGCAGCCTGAATACCTTTTGCTTTAGGCCGAGACCTTTCCAGACACACATACTTGACAGTTAAAAAGAACCTCTGTCTCCCCAGGGCTTCCTCATAGCTCTCTCTGCCTCTCAATGTTTTTCTCTATAGTTCCCCAGAGCTACTAGGTCAGCTATTTCAGCATCTTCTTTGGAATTCCACTTGACTTTTCCTTCTTACAGGCTACATGCTGTCTTTCCCCATCTGCCTTCCTTTAAAACATAGGTATCCCTGGGATGGCAGCACGCTGAGTGCCGCTGTGAGTAGGTGCACTGGGTCAGCTCTCCTTATGAACTGCAAGAGGGGTGAGTACCTAGGGTAAATGGAAGGAGAAGTGTTCAGAAGTCAAGATTAGACATGTGTCTCATTCAGTCCCAGACTTACTGGGTGGCCTTAGACAAGTGGCTTCACTTCCCTAAGCCTCTATATTCTCTTCTGAAAAGTCAAGGTAATAATAACACCCACCTCACTGGGCTGATGCAAGATTCAGATGTGAAACTGGATGTGAAAGGACTTTGAAACTGTAACATGAGGCGATTTTATTGATCATCTGGAGGCAGGGAAAGAAGCCTTGGGGTAGGTGAAAATTCACTTTGCCAGCCTCAAAATTGTACTAAGTGTTGGCCCTGTTAAAAAAGCCTGATGCAACTGAACATTCCCTTAATATAGAGAATGACGAATCTGTATTTGTTGCCAGAGTTGTCACATTCTTCCAAGAGTGCAGACTTTTATGGGCCCCTGGAAGCTCCACCGGGGTCTATTTCTGAGGACGGGAACATTGTGCTTTGTTGGCAGGCTTCTTAAACCAAGGCCACTTGTGGTCATTGAAGAATCTGGGTCTGCCTTTTCAATGTTGGGGTCAAGGTATTAGATCCAGTCAGCCAATGTTCGCTGATTTGGATTCACAGCTTCGGCTAAACTTGGTGCATTTTGCTTCCTTGTTTGATGGGGGTCTTTTTCTAGTCTTGTTAGACGACTGAGAAGTGGGAAAATAGAATGGAGCTGGTCCAAATCAAAGACAAGGAGCAGAGGTGGAAATGAATAAGAATAATGTGTTCTCTGGGAATTTATACAAGGACAAGGCTAATGAGACTTTGTTTTCAATTACTTAAAATGTAGTTTGTCATTGAAAAGATGATGTAATGTCTTTAAAACAGAAAACAAGCCAGAATCCCACACCATATCCAACTATTTGTATTTTTGCACATTCTTATCTATTTCTTGTCTTTTCATCATGCATGCATAATGTATATTTCATTTTATGGCCTAAATTTTTTTCATTTAACATTATATAATAAGCATTTTCCATTTAAAGTTTGCATTTTCATGACTAGCTAATATAATTTTTGATGCTGTTTTATAATTAATAATGCCATTCCCTTACTTGAGACCTTGGAGTTGTCTTCAACTTTTTGTTTATTTGCTTGCTTTTTTGCTACTGTAGTGTCATGAACATCTTTGTTCATTTTGCTTTTTGCTATTGTTATTACCTTTGCCTGAATTCCAAATTTCCTAACAATGACATGGCTGGGAAATTATGCCTAGGCATCTTTATGACTCTTGCATTCTATTTTCAAAAAAAAAAAAAAAAGAAGCTTCCAAGCATTCACTGTTTACTCAAAGATTTTTCTACTTTGTGTTTCAAATTTGTTTTCATTTGTACTTTACTGTTTAACAGCAGAGTTTAATGCTTTCCACGTGTTTTTGGTTTCTTTAAATCATATTATTAAAATTAAAAAGTATTCTGCCATATGTTTTCAGATGTTTTTTGAAAACACCCAAGAAAATATCCCAAAAAATATTTCCTAAACAATTCACATTTCCAAATTAATCAGCTATAAGTGCTTTGTGGCCACAAAGCAAAGAGAAGTGTCAAGCTAATTAGTCTTTCATTTATCTCATTAAGTGACTCTCATGTGTAATTCAAGTCCTGTCAGCAGTGTTTTAAGGAATATTGAAAAAAGACAGGGACATTACCCCCCAAAAGTTTCCATTCCAGTAAAGTTATTATCATATGACTGACCAGCCTTCAAAACTTACTCAGTGTTGTAAGAAAAGGACAGAATAAGAGCTATGGGATTCCGAGAATGTGCAGATTATTTCTAGCTTGAGTGACAGAATGTGAAGAGTCAGAGAAGGCTTATTGGAGGAAATTGTATCTGAGCTGAATGAATAGGATGTGAGGTAGGGCCTATCTTAGGGTAGCAGAGGGAAGTGAGTTGGTGAGAATCTTTTGCCCATCTTATGTGAGGGAGCTCTTGACATTTTAACTGTCTTCTAAATTATAACTACTCCTTTCCAGATTGGGAAATGGAGTGAGGCAGCGATGACCAATTCATGGTCACATGAAAGGGACAGTTCACATGAAAGGCACAGATTTCCACATAGGGCGACTTCAAAAAAAAAAAAAAAAAAAGTGAAGAAAACAAAAAGGGGCCAGTTTCAACTGACTCCATAACGTTTAAATAATATTGTGCATTTTGAAAGACCTACAATTTACAATGAAGTTTATTACCTTCCAATCCCTTCCAATCTCTTGAAATTATCTTTCAAAGAGCAAAGCCTTTGCTAGCACTCTTTCTTCCACCCACAACAGAAGTTGTCTCAACAATAGATTAGACATCTATTAGAATAATAGATTTGAAAGTATCTTAGGGGCTTTTAATCCACCCTTCTTCCCAGTGAAATAATCCCTTCCATAGTTTTTCTGATAAGCCACTGGCACCCACTAACAGCCCAAGCTTGAAAAGCATCCAAAGACCGGATATTTACTTATGAAACATGTTATGGACCAGTTGATGAAAATAATGTTTTGCACTTACCTGATGATGTCATTTCAGTAGGTTCAAAACAAGGGATTACCAAAGGATTATAAGTCATGCTGCTATAAAGACACATGCACACATATGTTCATTGCGGCACTATTCACAGTAGCAAAGACTTGGAATCAACCCAAATGTCCATCAGTGACAGACTGGATTAAGGAAATGTGGCACATATACACCATAGAATACTATGCAGCCATAAAAAAGGATGAGTTCGTGTCCTTTGTAGGGACATGGATGCAGCTGGAAACCATCATTCTCAGCAAACTATAGCAAGAATAGAAAACCAAATACTGCATGTTCTCACTCATAGGTGGGAACAGAACAATGAGATCACTTGGACACAGGAAGGGGATTATCACACACCGGGTCCTATTGTGGGGAGTGAGGTGGGGAGGGATAGCATTAGGAGATAAACCTAATGTAAATAACGAGTTAATGGGTGCAGCACACCAATATGGCACATGTATACATATGTAACAAACCTGCACGTTGTGCACATGTACCCTAGAACTTAAAGTATAATAATAATTTTTAAAAGGGATCAAATAATACTCACATGCCAAGCAGGCAGAAAGGTAGCAAATATATTTCTTAGAATCCTCATTTCACAAATAGAGCAATTTAGTTTATGTATTTGCTGATTTATTTAAACCCTATCTCGTTTCAGAATTGTTTCAAGTAGACAGGGTACTACTTGACTGGTCGTTTATGGATTCAATAGTGGTTGAAAGGTTAGAAAACAATTTAAAAGAAGGAAAGGTCTTTGCATAATAGAGAAAAATCGATTTACATGAATATATATTGTAAAAGTTGCAAAATTGGGTGCAGTACTTCTGTGGAAAAATTCCTGAAAACCTTCAGTGCGCCACTGTACTTATTATATTAAAAATCCTAGCAGCTGTGCTTTTCTGCTAAATTAAGGAAATAAAGCAGTATCATGAGCTAATGCCTCATGAAAGTGGCATGTTTCAACACTTCAACATCATGTATTGCCAGAGTTGAGTATTCCAGGAGCCCTGGCTCACCTCTCTGTTCCTGGAGGCAGATGTTGGAGTGGTCACTCCAGGGCAGCGGGAGTCAGAATTTCTTGGTTCTTCTTCCAGATTGTGGCGAGGTACTGGATATGCTTTTTCCCACCTTAGTGTCTCTGGCAAAGCCCTTTGCCACGTAAAGGGATCGTGGTCAAATGGAAGTATTTGAAAGGTTGCCATGTGGAAAAGGAGCATAAGCCTATTCTGCATGATCCTGGAGGACACAGCTAAGACTGACAAGATAGTCCCTGCTGCAAAGAGATGGATTTGGACTTTATATAAAATGTGAGGAAAATAAGTCTTCTTAACTATTTAGCACTTACAGGATAAACAACCTCATTTGCACTATTTAATTTAGTTATTTCAACAACCCAAGAGGTAAGTATTATTAATTTTTAGGGACTGTGAAACTGAGACTCAGAGAGGGTAAGTAACTTGACAAAAGTAATGCCATTTCTGAGTGTGCCAGAGCTGAGACTTGAGTCAAGCCAAGCCTTACACCTGCTCAGTCATGTGGAATTAGTTTATGGAATTAACCATTGAGTTAGACTCCCTCGAATAAAATGGTGTAGGAAAAAGCCCTCAAAATCAAACATGGTTTAATAAGCAACAGGTTACTGTGCAATTTATAAATAATTGAGGTGGGTCTAACACCTGTAAAGGCATAGATTTAGAAGATGCAAATGCAGACATTTGTAGACATCTGAGGATGTTATGGACCCTGATCTACAAACGTCTGCATATGCCGAGTAAGGATGAAGGCCTGCCCAAAGGATCCTCATGTAGAAATGAGCACTATAAGCCATGTGAAAAAAGAATCCCAGGCAATGAGAGAGTTGGTCTTTCTGTTCCACCCCTGTTGAGGAAGAGAAAAGAAGATCTTCCTTTCAGGACATTGTAGAAAAATGGATATTATGACTTAAAACCAAAATACTATGAGGTCCAGAGAAAGGGAGCAATTTTCCCAGGGTTCCTCAGCAAAAAAAGTACAGGCTCTGCATAGGCACCGAAGTCCCATAAGACCCTCAGGCCTATTGAGGTTCCACTGAGCAGCATGGCCTGTGAGTCTCCATTCTGGCCAGGAGGTTCTTTTGCCCCAGGCTGTGGGCTCCATGAGGGCTGGCTGGGTACCTCTCTCTTGCGTCCTACTAGTTTTGAACCCCTGCCTCCCCACTGCTAGGTACTCAATCAGTCTTAGGAATCTCAACCTACTTTCCTAAACCAATTTCCGCTATTCCTACTTGCCAAGTTAAGGCACTCAGCTTGCCTAAAAATACCAGTTAGAAATGAAAAGTGTCTCAGAGATCATCTAACTGAATCCTGGCATTTTACAGATGAGAACATAGGAAGCTCAGAGAGAATTAAGTGGGTTTCCCAGTCACTGGTAAACATTGTGTAGTGCCTATTATATGCCATGTCTGATGTTAGGAGGTGCCAGTGGCTATGATGACCTATGAAAACGGGACCTCTCCTGCCAAGGAACCCACTAAATATCCAGTTGTAGGCGCCTGGTGGCTGAGCAGGGAAGGTAGGAGCTGAGATTCCTGGGTTCTGGTGTTTTATAATGCTGATTCACAGGCAGACTTTGAATCAGATTGTTCTCTTTCCTGGGCTTCAGTTTCTCCAGTTACACCATGAGCAGATGAGTGGTTTTCACATTCCTCCCCTGGGGACTGGTGAGGTAATGGCAGGTTTATACTGAGGGAACTTAGGAGAGAGAACCCAGAGAAGCCAGGGGCCTTGTGGGGATGTCTGGCCTGTCTGTGCAGAGTGTTCTGCACATGGCACCCTCCTTGTGGATTCAGAAGGGAAGGCCTGGGGAGAAATGTGGGGAGGTGGGGTGCGGTGGGGGTGGGGAAACTAGACGTTCCCACTGCTAACAGGCTTGAAGTTTTAGTAATTAAAACTTGGCCCTGGTGCATGCCATACCAAAGGGACCATCCTTGAATGATTCACTTCTTTTGGGGAACTCCCTGTGCCTGGGCTTGATCCTGGAGGGCAGGGACCTTGGACTTTACTGGCCTCAGTACAGTGCCCAGCTCACTACAGGCCCTTAATGCTGTTTCTATTGTGGTGTGCTTTCCTCTTCCAGGGAGCATCTTGGAGTGGTAATAGACCATGAGCTGCTTACTCCATTTTCTTTGTTTATGAAAATACATACCACTAGACAGCCTTGCCTTAAAGTAAAAAGTGCACACTCATCTACTCCTTTGTGAAGTGGTTGAGAGTCTGTCCTGCATGACAGTGCAGTGGCTGTAGCTCCCTGCAGCGAAACAAAGGATCTCTAGCACTGTGGGGTAATGGAAAGGATATTTCACGAGAAGTCAGGATGCCAATATCTGAGTACTGCGTCTGTGCTAGGAGACCTTGGATGAGTCATAGACATGTGTATGTGGCACTTTAGAGTTTAGAAAATCCTTTCTGTACATGATTTTATATAGGCTTCACAATAACTCTCTGCATGCAGCAGTATTTCCCCATTTTGTTCCCATTTTCTAGAGAAGGAAAATGAGTCTTGGGGAGGTTAAAGGACTTTGGAGTCCCAGAGATACTTGGCAGTACTGGACCTTGATATAAGGTCTTGCCAACATCAGAACCTCTTTTTACAAATGTTCTTTTGATAGCCTGGGTCCTAGGTTCATCTCTGCAAACAAGGATAGAGGGCAATCTCTACAATCCTGTTCAACCCTGATATTCTGTGTCCCTATGGATCAATTGGGGCAGGTGCATTTGCTCTCTAATTCTGTGTCCTTAGCACTTGAGTTTACACTACGATGCTGTGCTGTGAGACAGAGAGAGATATTAAGGGAGAAAGTGACACCATCACCACCATCTTCTGAGGATGGTGTCAGAGTGAGAAGGGGATTGGCTTTGGAGCCAGATCAAGGCAGCATAACATCTTGTCTCTCTCATTTATTAACAGTAAGACTTTGGACAAATCACAAAACCTCTTTGTACCTCTGCTTGGTCTTCTGAGTTTTCAAATGTGGGCAAAGGTACTTATTTACAGGTTGATGATTGTGTAGATCACATAAAATTGCTTTAAAAAGGCTGATACGCTTATTACCTGTATGCAGTTTGTGAGGTGTATTAAAAGTTAGTTCCCTTTCCTTACTTTTGTCTGGTAGATATAAAAATTCAGCCTGTTGTCAACAACAAAGATTTGCTTAATTTCTTGTGGCCCTGACAGTATAAGCTCTGTCTGCTGGAAGGAGTCTTGAGACCACTTGCACTCCTATCCGTTGGAGGGTGTCCAGGGGCAAAAGAGGACGAAGTATGATTTGATTGGAAGTGAGAGTAAATGGGCACAACAAGAAGAATCACTGCATGTGAAAAATAATTTGAGAGACCCTTGTCTGCCTTAGTTCATATAAATTATCAATATTACCCATAATAAAATATCTATGTTTAATTTAATATTAAAAGAGCATCTGGCATAGAGCATTGCTCAACACTTATTGGTTGAGGAAGTGAATTCATTTCTGAATGAAAAATAATGCCTTAAAGTGTTTGCCACCAGGTAAAATTGATGTTCTAGGAAGATTCATCATGCTTAACTGTGGCCTTCAGTATCTTGCTGCACAACCCCTCACTCCTACCCTGAAGAGCATGAACCCCACAGAGATTCTTTCTTTTATTCTGCAGATGAGAGATCTAGACTGACAGATGTAAAGTTGTAAATGCTGAGTTGGTCTAAAACCCAGGTCTCCTGAGTCTCAGCCCATGCCCATACCACTGAACCACACTGCTCTGTCCTTAGGTTTCCAGACCTTCAGGCTTTCAGCTTCTCTGTATCATCTGCTTTTATGGTTCCTCCATATGCAATACTTGGAGGTTAGAATTGAAAAGCTTTCTGTGCTTTGCCGGGGCTGTGTTCCACAATTTTGGCAAATATTCAGCTTGCCCATGTTAGTTTTCAGAATCCTCAGTATTAACTATTTGAAGAATACGGTTTGTGAAGGACTTTATGACTCTTTTGATTATTTCTTCCATGTATATCTCCAAACTATTTGAGTAAAAACATTTTTGTGCTTGGGAGAAAAATACTAAGTCTTGCCTTGTTGTTAAGGAGAGGAAACCAAGGTCCAGGGTGAAGAAACCTTTTCAGTTAGATGTAGTCCCTGGAATGACAGCCTGAGTTCCTGCATTTTATCCTTTTCAGGGACCTATAGCACACCGGTTTTCTGGCTTGGACACAATCTTCCCTGAAGCCCAATCTGGGAAACTCCAAGCAGAGACACCTAATTTTGCCAACCTTGCTGCCACCTTCCCCAAGATAGTCACTTCCCAGCATACCAAACATTTCCTCTTTCTCCCTTCCCCCACCCCTCTCCTCCTTCCCCTACCCCTCTCCTCCTTCCCCTAGATCTGTTCCCTGCTCAACATTTTCCTGGCTGTCAGAACTTGTTTCTTGTCAATTGCTTCTCCCTAAGCCTAGATACACCCAATGTGGTGTCCTTGACAAAACACTGGGTGGTGGTGATGCAACAGCGCAAGGTGTCAAAATAATTAGGTAATTAAAGCAGGGGAAGGTCAGAGTTTCTTCTGTTTGGAAAGACAAACACACACACAAAGAGAAGAGCAGAACAAGGAAGCCAATTTCACATCTCCTTTGTTTCTCCCTTGCTCCTTGACCCAGTGTGAAAGCTCAGCACCTACGATCAATTCTCTCAGAGCACTGGAATAAGAACCCACCTGACCTAGTATGCGTGGCAAGTTCGAACACCAATGAATAGAATGTTTAAGGTTTCAACACTCCCTTGCTGTTGTCTTGCCTGTTTGTTTTCACACCAGCCCCACCCTGAGCTTCTACTGGTGCAATGGCCCCAGATGGTGGCTCAATGCCATGGATGGGATATTGCTCAAAGGAGTCCGTGGGTACGAAAGGCGGAGCCTCCTCCCAGGAAACCAAGCCTCAAGGTCATCTTCCCTTGGCTCTTATTTGTTTATTCGCTCAACATTCCACAGTTATTAAGAGCCTGCTATGTTTTAGGGATTGTGCTTGGAGCATAGGATGGGGCTGAGAGGATGCAGAGAGCAATATGAAATAGCCCCTGTCTGTCTGGAAGGAGCTTACTGTCTAGTTGAGAAAGTGGCCATATGTGCAAATATCATAGTTTGCTGGGATGACTGGTATCTAACTGAGGTCCGAACAAAGTTCTGGAGATCTCAGAGAAGGAAGTGAACAACTCCCTGGAGGACTCTAGGAACAAGTGACAAAGAAGGAAACATTTGAATTATAACTTTAAGGATGAGTGAGGTTTCTCCAGACAAGAGGAGCAAAGAGGTCATTCTAGGCAGAGGAAGAGCATACTCAAAGGCAGGAAGGATGAAAGAGCATATTGCTTTCTGAGAATGTAGAGTTCATTGATACTAAAATTGGGGCTATGCTGGGGTAGGTGGGAATGAGGAGATATGGCTGAATATGTTGGTAGGTGTAAAATCAAAGGTGTCCTTAACAAGATGTCTGGAATATGGCCTGCCCTGATGGCATCAGGGCACCACTGGAGATTCTGGGGCATAGGAGATGAGAGTAAATCTATAAGACAGTGGCGGCAGCAACACTTCTCCAGTCGTCTTCCTGCTGGGGGTGCACTCTCAGGTCTCCTCTTCTCAACCACCAGTTCTACTTTTCTCAGCCATTAAATAAGGCAGCTTTCAGCATCAGCCTCTTCCCAGGAAGAGCTCACATTCAGATGGCTGACTCCGGGGACCCACAGACTCTCCCACCCACAGCTCAGCCATCCATGTGAAGTGTAATTGTAGAATGGTTACACAAAGGGCTTTGGCTTCAGAGTCCCAGTTTTGACTGGCTTCAGATACCACTGGTTTGAACCTTGCCTCTGCCTCTTACCAGCAATGTTATATCGAGCAAGTGACTGAACTCCTCCAAAGCCTCGGTTTGCCTTTGTAAAATGAGATTGAAGGGTAATCATGCCTTCCTTATTGGATTTTCTTGGGGAGGTAAATCCAGTGCAACACCATGCTAGTCACCAGTTAGCATAAATTTGCCATGTTACACAACACCTGATTCATAGCACACGGAAGTGCTTTGTAAATTGTGTATGTGATAGGCCTTCCACGTGGTGCTTTTTAGCCCTGTTACCAGCTTAACACACCGTATGTCTTTTGATAATGTGGCACTAAGATGTGGGCAAGAGGCTCCCCTGCCTTGGGCCACATACTTTATTTCTGAAGGTAAATACCACTGTGTACCACAGACAAAAAAGCAAATAAACCTGAAAAAGAGGGTGTGGGCACATCTATCATTCAGGATCCAGTACTTACAGCTGGCACAGCCAGACTCATAATCTCAAACATCCATTTTTGTGACAAAAACCACTGAGGCTCCCAGATCTGTAGATATTCTGCCCTGTGTCATTGAAACAAAAGGCAAATGTGTCTAGACGCTGTGAATGTTTGGGAGTTGTGCTATTACGGACTTTGGAGATGGGAGCTGTGCAATTATGGACTTTGGAGATGGATAATGCTTTGAAGTACAAACAAATATTTGAAAGGTTAAAGCACTTAGGTAAGAGAAATAAAACAATTCACTTGTTAAATCCTTCCTCTCAGCATAAATGTAATAGATTCTTGATAACAAAGTAGTGCTGAGTGTCTATTTTTCTTGCTTCTCTTTATGTTGTAATTCATGACTCTGAAGGTAGTCACCAGTTAGCATGAATTTGCCATGTTACTTATGGCAGTTGAGGGACACTTTGCAAAGTGAAATAATTCATATTATTCTTAAATTTGTGTATATGTAGGTTGAGACATAATCTGTATGACAAATACGATACAGATTCATAATATTTTCAACTAATTGGCTATTAAAAGCTGGCATTATTAGTAATTTAATGTTCTTAAAGAAATGATTAAATAAGACAGAATTAACATTCCAAAAAATCAAATTTAAAAAATTAGCTTTACCTAAATAATTTTGATTTAAAATGTTGAGCTATATTATCATTTAATTATAGTTTTCTTTTGAATTTTAACTAATAATTTTTAATATTTAAAGTTTTTTTTTTTTTTTTGAGACGGAGTCTCACTCTGTCACCCAGGCTGGAGTGCAGTTCTGCGATCTCAGCTCACTGCAAGCTCCGCCTCCTGGGTTCACACCATTCTCCTGCCTCAGCCTCCCGAGTAGCCGGGATTACAGGCGCCCGCCACCAGGACTGGCTAATTTTTTTGTATTTTTAGTAGAGATGGGGTTTCACCGTGTTAGCCAAGATGGTCTCAATCTCCTGACATCATGATCTGTCCACCTTGGCCTTCCAAAGTGCTGAGATTACAGGCGTGAGAGAAGAAATAATTTTGAAAATGTATACAGAAAATATTTTTAACAATTTTTTACATTTACTTTCATTTGCATTTTTAATAAAAATATAGTCAAATTGGAGGCACTTTGAATACCATTAGAATTGGTCATATTATTTTTTAGATCAGCACTGTCCAGTAGAACTTTCTTATCACAGAAATGTTCTTCACTGCCAAAATGGTAATCACTAGTCATATGTGGCTATTGACTATGCAAAATGTGGCTAGTGCAACAGAGGACATCTAACTTTTGTTTACTTTTAGTCAATTTAAAATTAAATTTGTATATCTACATGTAGCTAGTGGCCATTGTATTGAACAGCACATTTTTAGATCATTGAAACAGAACAAGTCTAGAGGATAATTGAAATAGAAAAACACAAAAGGCTTGCAGAAAAGAAGAAAGCTGGAAGAGAGAAAGAAATAAAGAGGTGATCTGCCTAATTATTTAAAATGGAAATTATGAAAGTAAGCAAATTGACTTACATGAAGAAAAGCCGGTGTAAACTAGAAAAAACAATGGAAAAAAAAAAAGCAGCAGTCGGGTAATATATGACAAAGACAAAGCAAATGCTTGAATGTTAGCATCAAGTTTTTAGAAAAATAATACTATTTAGCTAAGCATAATAATGCATTTTGTGGCACTAGTGGATCAATCATTTCAGGTGAGAACAAGAGGAGATTTCTGGCTCTAATGGGAATTACGTGGAATGCAGTGCTGAAAGGTTCACACACGTAAGACAGCCTGAAAAGGAACAAAATGAATTTTCATTGCTCAATTCATCAAGGTTGCTCCAGGGGCAAAAGTCACATTGAACAATTAACAGTTATGCATATTACTGACCTATACCAAAAAAGAAAACAAATATATCAAAATTAATATCACTGGTTTTATACTGCCTGTAAAGGTACAGATTTTGATTTAAGTGAACTAAAAACCACAATTTTTAGTTTTAGTCATTTATTTAAAAGATTGACAAAAGCAATCCTATAATGACACCCACATGGATGATAAGGAAAAAGGTATAGAAGCTAGATTTTAGTCAAAAATCCAGAAGCATTCTTTGTACTATATATGGATCATAATTTAAATTTGTTACTGGAAGATGAGCCTCAATTGTGCTAACTGAATTTACATTTGGAACAATTCAAAGATTATATTCAGTATTTTGGGGATCTGCCCAAAGATAGAGCATCCTGAAAAAAAATATATCATATTTGATCTGACAAGCATTCTTGAACATAGGATGGAGAATGCTATGAAAGCAATTTGATATAATAGAGACAAGATAGAATATGCACTAGAAGAAATAAGCAAAACAGTAGAATATCCTCAAAGAAATATTGAATTACAGTCTTTGGTGGAAAAAAATAATTTTGAATTTACACTATGCCCTGTTATTGGGTATGAATTATTGTTTGCTGTTAATATTATTAGAAAAATGTTATAACCAAACATATCAAAGTTTAGCTTTTTCACTTTTAAATATTTTTTTCTTTTTTTTAATTCAAAGAAAATGGCTTTTCAGATCATGTGCTCTGGCTCATGCCTATGATCCCAGCACTCTGGGAGGCTGGGGAAGGAGGATGTCTTGAGAACAGGAGCTTAAGACCAGCATGGGCAACATAGCAAAACCTCCTTCTACTAAAAATTAAACATAAAAATTAGCCAGGCATGGTGGTGAGTGTCTGTAGTCCCAGCTGCTCAGGAGGCTGGTGTGAGAGTGTTACTTGGGGCCAGGATTTCAAAGATGCTGATGCTGTGAACTGTGTTTGTGCCACTGTACTCCAGCCTGGGAGAGAAAGAAAGAAGGAAAGAAAGGGAGGGAAAGGAAGGGAAGGGAAGGGAAGGGAAAATAGAAGAAAGAAAGAAAGAGAGAGAGGAAAGAAGGAAGGAAAGAAGGAAGGAAGGAAGGAAGGAAGGAAGGAAGGAAGGAAGGAAGGAAGGAAGGAAGGAAGGAAGGAAGGAAGGGAGGGAGGGAGGGAGGGAGGGAGGGAGGGAGGGAGGGAGGAAGGAAGGAAGGAAAGAAGGAAGGAAGGAAGGGAGGAAGGGAGGGAGGGAGGGGAGAATGAAAGAGAAAGAAAGAAAAAAAGAAAGAAAATCATCAGAATTAGAAAATGACAATGTCAAATATGCAATTTAAGTGATATCCCAATAAAATAGAAGAAAATAAAATACCTGGCGTGATTACCAGAGACAAGATTCATGTATAAGTAATCCCCAAATTAACTGTATAACTATTTTCCAGCTGCTATAGATCAGCTGAAAAATAGAGAAAATAGAGAAATTTCTCTCTGTTATAGAGAAATTTGAGCAAATTGAGCAATATATTGTTTTTAGTTTTTGTTATTATATTCCAGCATTTTTAAAAAATGGAAAAAGTTAAGAAATACTGTGGGCACTAGAACTTTAACAGCCTGTGTAAATGGTGGTGATGGAAGTAATAGAGATGTACTGTAGAAGCATTTTCCGTGGTAGTGGTGCTTTATCATATGTGACCCATAACACTGCTCAAAAGTAAAAAATAAGATTTATGGTTCATTTTAAAATCTAAGGATTGTTATAATAATTTCATTAACAATTCCAGCTGCTATTCTCTCAGGCAAATGGGTGCAAGGGGTAATCTGGTGCTGAACCCTTCAGGAAAGACTTGGAATTTCCTTCTGAGAGCTAGAGAAATGGGACTTTTGACAGACAGCTATCCGGGTCATTAAAGATAGAGAAGGAACATTTTCTGTTTTTTGTTGTGATGATTTCTTTCTCATTATTGACTTTGGTATTTACTGAGAATACAGACCACTAATCTTCTGTGAGCCCCAAAATATCTGGGTTTTCTAATTTTTGAGATGTTTATCCGAACTAACTCATAGAACTAAGTGACACAGAGACCTGGGCTCTGGTTGTCTGGGAAACATTTGAAACAAGACCAGAGGTCTTTTCTCTTAAACGTGATCCCCCTTGATTTGTAAGTTCTCATGCATTTGAAGGGCATTTAACTCCCCACATTCATAATCTTTTCTGGTCTTCAGGTATAGGCTTCATTTTGCATGAGGCATTTGATGTGTGAGAGAAAGTCTATCAAGGGAAATTATACCTAAACATATATCTGCATCCGTATCTATCCCTACCTCTATAGGGATCTGTCCAGTGTTTCTGTCTTTCAAGTATGCAATTTCAAACTTCTTACCAGTGAGAGAGAGAAATATAAACTGGACCCTTGTTTGAAGATGCGAGTATTAAAAAGAGCCATGTCTAATGTCTAATTCTCTGAAACAGCTGCTGGGTGCAATATGCCTTTAATGCTAAGGTGTTATTCTTTTCAGTGCCTGGTTAACATCAAGTTTTTATATTATACAAAAACATAATACCATGATTATGGAAATAAAAAGCCACCCACAAGCTTACTATCTTTACAAATCATCTATTTTCATTCTTTCCTGTCTTTTCCAAAAAAGCATATTTTTTTTCACAGTGTTGGATGTGCAGCATAAATATAATTTTGCATTCTGATCTCCTTCCTAGCATCACACATGAGTAATTCCAATGTGGTCTTTATAATGACCTATTCGAATGACTTTAAAATCTTACTTTAGTGGATATATTATAATTTATATCAGCATTCAAAAATCATTAAATCTTTGGGGGACTTTTAAGTTATTTCCAATTTACTTTTTACTTCTATTATCAGTATCTCTTTGGCCACATTTCTGCCATTTTTTTTTTTTTTTTTTGTCTTCAGTCATTTTCTAACAGTGGGATTGTTGAGTTAAAAGAGATGAAAACTTCATGAAATTGATGGCTGTTACCTCCTTTAATTAATTTATTTTTAATCACAGTCTTTCTCCCTCATTTAAACAAACTAACTTAGTAACTCACTAATTCACTAATTGACTAGCTCAGTGTTCCAGTTTCCTGGTTTGTTCCTGGTCAAATCCAACTGCATCCTTTGCCTTTTCTCCTTCCTGACAATGAACCTCTGGTTTGCAGATCTTTACACAAGTAAGTTGCAGAGATAACTTTTTGCCCCAAAGCCTGATCACTTCAGACATCTATTGTCTGACTTCAAGGAATTTCCCATCTGCAAAAGCCTCGATTAGACACAGTTTCAGTGATTGTGAAAGGAGTATACAGGTAGGTCGGATAAGGCTGGGCTCCTGGCCATCAGCTCTTTCTGTCTCTTACCAATTAGGTCTGTGCCAAGGCATCTTGGGCTCTGCCACCAACCTGTCCCACTGGCTCTTGCTAAAAGGTAGGCAACCACGTGAGCGTGGGCACTGGCGCTGGCACTTACTATACACCCACTCTTCCTGGAACTGACCTAGGTCCCATGAGGAACCCATTGGGCAGTCAGGCACAATCTTTACCCTCAAGAACACTGTAGGCTGAGGAGATAAGATATGTGTGCTCTAAGAATATGGTTGAGAGTTTATGATTCCACAGAGGTTCAGAAGAGAGGGATACTCTCATGGGCCCTAAGGTGGGACTAGAAGGACAGAGAGAAGTAGAAAAGGCAAGTCAGGTGCACAACTGGAGTCCCAACTACTCAGGCGGCTGAGGTGGGGGGATCACTTGAGCCCAGGAGTTCAAGGCTGCAGTGAGCTGAGATCATACCACTGCACTCCAGCCAGTGACAGAGCAAGATCCTGTCAAAGAGAAAAAAAAAAAAAAAAAGGCAGAAAAGAATACAGAGAATATTTATGGTTGGTGCAAAAGTAATTACTGTTTCAGCCCAGTATCCACAAGCAGAGCTTTTGGTGTGATGGCTTGATTGCTGCCATGATCAGCTGGCCCTCCTCCAGGCTCTGCTTACACCTGCACACAAAACAGTATGGCCATGCATAGGCAGGGTTTACCCTACCACCCACCACAGTTTTGATCTTCAGGTAAGCCTCACACTGTGGGGCCTCAGAGTGTTAGGTTTGCTTCTCTGAGTCCTCCTGAACATGATTATTAGCATTTTTTAACGGTGTTAAATAAAAATTATATAAAGCCTTTGCTTTGGACTATACTCCTGCACCAGGTCCCAACAGACCGGAGAAAAAAATCAAAATGATGTCATCCATGCTATAATTCCACATCACCAAATCTAAGCTAAGTTGTTATCTGTCTGGAGAATCAGAAGAATTAGACAGTCAATTTCCCAAACAGGCCAGTTGACATCTTCAGTTGGCATAATAATGTTTTCTTTTTCAAATCCTTACACAAAAAAGGTAGGCTGAACATGGATAGAATAGGAGGTCATTATGATATTAAAACACACCAGGTGCAGAAGGATAAATATCAAATGTTCTCGCTCGTGTGTGCACTGAAAACTTCGATCCCCTGGAGGTAGAGAGTAGAACAATAGAGGCCAGAGGCTGGGAAGAGGTTATGTGTAGTGTGGGGCAGAGTGATGACGGGAGGTTGGTTAGGTATGTTCCTCCCAACACATAGAAATGGTAAATACTCAAGATGATAGACTCCTAAATACCTTGATTTGATCATTACACATCTATGCATGTAACAAAACATCACATGTACCCTATAAATATGTACAAATAACACATATAAACAAAATTTTTTAAGACAACCTTAAAAAAAGGCATCTTGAAGTAACATAATGTTAATCAATCAGTTATTTTTCTACTGTTCTGTCTAAAAATAACTAATACAGTCTTTGTTCTTTGCTCCTGCTTTCTTTGGCCCTTCTCTGTCTATAAAGCAAATCTCTTCTGCTCCGTTCACTGGGACACTTATTTCATTTTACGGAATGGAGTGTTGCTGGATTCTAGAATTGCAAATGAAGCCAACTGAGATCTTTAAACTAAATTTGTTGTAATTTTCTCTTTTGATAAAAGAGATTTGATCATCTAGAGTTCACTAAACCCAAGGATGTTTAAAGTGAATGGAGAGTTGGCCACATGCCCGAGATTCACCTATTCACCCAGGCGTTACCGTGCAGGCCGTTTATTTCATAATTTCTCAGGAGAAACTGTAGCAATAGCCAGAGATAACAGAGGTGACAGATGAGTCAAGGAGAGAGGGTGACTCACAGGCAGCCATCTCTGCTCCCTTCACTGGCCTCCCTGAGCATGCCAGCGTCCGTGGAGGCTTAGACTTCTGTTTGGATATTGCTTTAAAGAGATTAAAGGATCTGCATTCCTGGAAGCCTCCTTACCCGTTTCTGCCCTAGGCCCTTCAGACCATGTCTCAGTTCATTCCTTTGTAATGATGTGAATTCACATTCCTTGGGAATTTTTTCTATGCCAGGAATTAACTCCGTCTTTTACACTCATTATCTTTTTTTGTTTTGTTTTGTTTTGTTTTGTTTTGTTTGAGACGAGTCTCGCTCTGTCGCCCAGACTGGAGTGCAGTGGTGCGATCTCCGCTCACTGCAAACTCCGCCTCCCAGGTTCACGCCATTCTCCTGCCTCAGCCTCCCGAGTAGCTGGGACTACAGGCTCCCGCCACCACGCCCGGCTAGTTTTTTGTATTGTTAGTAGAGACGGGGTTTCACCGTGTTAGCCAGGATGGTCTCAATCTCCTGACCTCGTGATCCACCCACCTGAGCCTTCCAAAGTGCTGGGATTACATACACTTATTATCTTACTTACTTCTTACCCACTGCCACACAGATAGGATGGTTATTCTCACTTTACAGATGAGGAACCTGTGGCAGAAAGAAAGTAGCCCAAGGTGAGCATAGCAATACCTGATAGAGCTGGGATTTGAAGACAGGTTGTCTGACTCTAGAGCCCATATCTCTGGCTACTCTGGAAGTCTGCCTTCTTTAAACAGGTAAGTTTGGAATGTCTACATCACAAGACAAACCCAATAATCTCAAATAGCAAGTCAAAGTTGAGGATCCTTAGAACTGGCTTGTAATAGAGCAAGAAACCTAGAGGAGAGGAAATTAGTTAAGGAATATTTTTAGGCAGTCTTCTTCCCATGCAGGCAGCCACAGAAGGCCTGGCTCGTAGAATATATCTCAATAGTTCTTGTTGGTGGTTGGAGGAGGTCAGTGGTCCTTAGGAAGGAAGGGAAAACATTTTTGGAAAAGGAGGAGTCAAGCTGTTTAACAGCTCTCTTCCAGACTCCACTTCTCTGTATTTCTTGTGCAATGCTTTTTTTTTTTTTTCTTTTTCTGGGGGTGGGGTGGGGGGAGTTGTGATGAAGTTTATCACTCTCAAACACAGCTCCAATCATATCTCCTACTGCTCGAGAACCTCCGAAAGCAGTTTCCCATGACCTCAATCAGCAATCTTCAAACTTCTCTAAATATGTAACCCTAATGCTGAAAAATACTGGCATGTGCACCTCAATAGATTTATGGTACGTGTGTGTGCCTGTGTGTAAAACCATGCCAACAGATTATGCACTTCATAATAACAAATTAAAACTAGAAAGTATAATAGAAGACATGAACATGAAATAAAGAGTATTTTAAAATGCCTGCTATTCTTAATGACATCTTACTATCTTTTCTACTATCTCAGGGCATAATCCACACCTTAGACAGGGCTCATCATTAATGATAGTGAATGTAAATCCATACTTGAAGCATTCTTCCTGAAAATTCGATTTTTTTTTTTGTTTACTGTTTGCTATATATGATCAGGTCATCATTGGTTTTATCTTCCTCAAAATGTGGCTGAAAGAAAGCAAGGATAGGAAAAGTCAGCTCTGCCATTTTCTTGTCATTTGCTTGTGTTCACTTTAAGTGCTATTCTCAATCCACAAGTTCTTTACAGAAATCTTTCAAAATCACTGGTCTATTCCATGGCTTTTTATTCAGTTAAATCTAGATAAAAATCCATAAACCCATGAGACTAGATAATTAAGAATGGTGATGTGGGTAGCTCGCAGACCCTCTAGGGCATAAAATTTCTACCCCTCCCTCAGAATAGCCTTAGTTGGACATGGGGCAAGAAACTGTGTGAACAGCCATCTAACAAGGATCCCATATTCAATCCGTATATGAAATAATAGTAATTTTAAACTTTTCCCTTTTAAAAAATAAGAGTAAACATAAATGAAAATTTGTTATGATTTGCACACCCTTCTGAGAGCGCACGCTGAACTTCGGAAATCTTTGATCTACCAAGATAGGATTTCTTAGGCTTCCAATATCAGTGACCTACTTCTTTAGCCACACCTCCAATCATTACCAATCCTGCCCCATTCCATGATGACCCACGCACTCAACTATACAAACACATAGGGTTAGTCATCTTCTCTGGAAAGTTTCTAACCACGCGACCTGGCTCAGGCTGTTCCCTCTGCTTGGAACACCTTTGCTTTCCTTTGCTGCCTTTAGAAATTTTACTGAAAACAATACCATCTAACATTTATTGACTTCTTACTACATGCTGGACACTGTTGACAATTCTAGGAGGTAGGTGCTATTATGAGAAAGCTGAGGAGTAGAGAACAGTTCAAAGTCAATGAGCTGGGAAGTGAGGAATCCAGAAAACAAGCCCATGAGAGCTGCAAATGCTCATACTCTGTCACTGTAGGTGTGTTTTCATTTAATTTTAATCTCTGAATAGATAAAGTCTTCACTAAACCCTTCCCTTCTTTCTACTACTAGGGAGATGGAATTAGTTGCTTCCCTCTTAAGTTTCCACATCAACTTGTTGGTAAATATCATATAGCATTTATTTCGCTCTGCCATATACTGTTGTTATTTGTGTACATGTCTCATATCCACAACTATACAAGAGCTCTTTAGAAGAGAAACCACACTGGATCCTTCACGGCACATAGCAGAGACTTAGTAAAGTAAATATGGTTATTGAATGAATGAATTAATGGATAGATGGAAGAATAAATTAATGGATGGGGAAAAACAAAGGTCATAGGTTGGGTATCATGTAACTTGAAATTCCTGGTGTCCCGAGAAGCACACTACATTCTAGTATGGGCCTGCAATAGATTATAAAGATTTCGAACTTCAATGGAAGACAAGATTTCATTTCTCAATACTTATGAAAGCACTTGTGAGTTATCTTACTCTTTAATATGTAATGGCTAGTTGATAAAATCTCAGACTTGTATCTATGTAATCTGACATCGCAAAAACACTGAGTGCATTAAAGAGCTGTTACTCTATTTCGAACTTACACCTGAAACCTTGAATGACTTGAGAAGGATTTTTGGATACACCATTTTAATGTTGGTGGTAATTAAAGTCATTTACAGAAGAAATTTTAGTTCATTTTATATTGAAATTAACAAACACACACACTAGAGTTTAGGAATTTCTCTTTCTTAATTTTACCAATTCAGAAACTGAGACTTACAGAGGTGAAGTGACTTGGCCAATAATCACGTCATCAGGAAGTGACAGAGCTTGTACCCAGCCCCAACCTTTGAGACTTAAGTCCCATGCTGTTTCCCCATTCTGCTCCTCAAACACAAAATGAGTCCTAGAATGTCAGATATTTGAGCTATTAGAAACTCTTTACTATGAGCATAGAGTGAATAGCCCCCTTTTGGTATTTTGGAAATGCCATTCTGTATAAATGTGCAGCCGTGAGCATTCTTCGTAGCAGGGGAGGGACTAGGAGGCATTTAATCCCTAGATGACTAAACGGAAGCCCAGTCCATCTGTGATAAATATTCCTTCCAAGGGCCACAGGTGTGCACGCCAGAGCAAGCATCCTCCTTTTCCGCCTCAGTGCTGAAACCATCATAAAATCATTCCATCCTCTGCTTGGTCAGTTAATTCTTCCTTCCTTTTTTTAAAAAATATTCTTATTAACATTTGACTGTGTTCTTATGCAGAGGTACAATAGAAAGTGCTCTAATGATAAGCTGCACAGTAAAACAGGCTGTCGGGCAGGTACCTACTAGAGTCAGGGATGTGAGGATATACAGAGAGGGTCTTATTCTTAGTTCTCTAAAGCTGGAAGAGAGAAAGGCAAAACCCAAAGCCTCCATGCCCCTTTTCTCACCTTCCCTAGATGTGGCATCCGCACCTCGCCAGACAAAAACGATAGACTCCCTTGAAAGAATGGTTATTAACGCTACCTTCAAGTGCCATCCTATAAAAGTGGTGGAAGTGAGAGTGGAACCTAGAGACAGAACTAGAGAAGAAGGGTGCACAGTAAAAGCAATATGTTTCCCATTCATTATGGAGCAGAGCTTCCTGACAGATACACAACAGAGAAAAGGGCTGCTTTCTGGAGTAGTGAGCTTGCTGTCACTGGAAGAACTTCAGCTGGACGATCCCTCCTTGAGAGTAGTATATAGGGCAGGAGAGTAGATGGTTTGGTTTCATCATTGCTAAAACACCCCTTCCAGCAATAGCATTTTGTATTTCTCCAAATATTCCACACTTGAATGCCTAGGGAGATGGGTTTAGACAAAGCTCATCTGTTCCGTAAAACTTGGCCACAGTACAACGCCTGCTGCCTAGTCACAAAGCATTTTATAGACAGCTGTTTCCACCCCTATTTCAGAAGTGTGGTGAAAAGGGAATTCAGAGACAGGTGAGGGGCCTTCCATTACGTGAGCTTGTGGGAAGACGCCCCCAGCTCCAGAGCTGCCTCATGCCTGAGCCCACACACTTCTCAATTGGATCTTAGCTCAGTGACTTCTAGCCATATGAAATGATCCCATTCCCCTGGGAAGCCCAGT
This sequence comes from Macaca thibetana thibetana, assembly GCF_024542745.1. NCBI lineage: Eukaryota > Metazoa > Chordata > Mammalia > Primates > Cercopithecidae > Macaca > Macaca thibetana. Next base: position 10,428,541 of record NC_065579.1, read on the forward strand.
ACCCCTGGGAATGCCTTAGAAAATTTTTTTCTAGATTATAAAGTCACACAATCGCAGTGTTTGAACAGTCTTAGAGGTCATGGAGTCAAACTCTCTGGAATCCACAGGAAAGCAATGTTTCCCACTGACTCCAGCTGAGAACTCATAAATGGAATGAGCCCAATGGAATCCTAAGGAATTCTGAGCCGAGAAATAAATAGGGCAAAAGCCACAGCCAAGTCTTCTGCAAGCGTATCCCAAGGAAACACGAAGCCAGTCTTTACGGAGAGAAAGGGCTGAGTTCCAGGAGAGGGGAAAATGTATAATGCGTTGAGGTTGCAAGTGTTTGGGGCAACAAAGAACAAAAATGACACAACGGTCAAGCACGGTGGCTCATGCCTGTAATCCCAGCACTCAGGGAGGACGAGGCAGGTGGGTCACTTGAGCCCAGGAGTTCAAGACTAGCCTGGGCAACATGGCAAAACCCTGTCTCTACAAAAAATACAAGAATTAGCCAGGTGTGGTGGCACGCCTGTAGTCCTAGCTACTTTGGAGGCTAAAGTGGGAGGATCTCTTGAGCCCAGGGAGATCGTGGCTACAGTGAGCTGAGATTGCACCACTGCACTCCAGCCTGGATGACAAAGCGACACTTTGTCTCAAAAAAAAAAAAAAAAAAAAAAAAAAAAAAAAAAGACCCAACTAGGAGTCATCTTTCTTTTGAATGGTCTGCATTTCACAGACGAGAAGTTAGCAGAATCTAGAGGAAAGCAATGAACTGGGAATCGAGAAACAGGCCACCACTGACTTGCTGCATGACCCTTGAAAGAACTTCTAACCTCTCTGAGTCACAGTTTCCTCACAAGGATAATAGTGTGTGACCAGGTTGATTGGGGGATCAGATGAGATAACAAACATGAAGCACTTTTAAGTGGTAATATTAGACAAATGGAAAATGCCAATATGATCAACTCTGCCTTATGTGCTTTTTTAGTGTCCCCAGGCAAAAGAAGTGAGTTGATATTATTATTCCCTATTTTCAGATGCAGAAGTCAAGACATAGGGATGTGAACACACGTGGGTCGTGTTCCATAGTACCTGGACCAAGAGAAGAGGTCTCTCTATGTTGAGAAAAGAGCAATGCCTTCCCACAGCATGGTACTTCCTCTCCTTCTGAGAATGATACTGTTACATAAAGGTTTTGGGTGGTGCCCCAGACCAGGAGATTTCCTTCTGCCCAGCTGCATGAGGCACACATAACCTGGGATGGTATTAGGAAGATGGCCACTTTCACATCAACTTATGTGCTCTGGCACCGACCTGTCTTCTCCCCACGCAACACAACTTCCTACCCACTGCTACTGGGATGATACCTGCTCTTGGGTAAGGCATGCATACCCAAATGCTACCTCCAATCAGGGAGATAATATCTGGCCTCAATTCTCTGCCCTTAAAGAATCTTGCAGCCAAATTGGGTAAAGAGTCAAGACCCATCAATGTGCTTTATTCAGGAGACCCATCTCACGTGCAAGGACACATGTAGGCCCAAAATAAAGGGATGGAGGAATATTTACCGAGGAAAGGGAAAGCAGAAAAAAGCAGGGTTTGCAATCCTAGTTTCTGATAAAACAGACTTTAAACTAACAAAGATCAAAAAAGCCAAAGAAGGGCATTCCATAGTGGTAAAGGGATCAATGCAAAAAGAAGAGCTAACTATCCTAAATATATACACACCCAATACAGGAGCACCCAGGTTCATAAAGCAAGTTCTTAGAGACCTACAAAGGGACTTAGACTCCCACACAATAATAGTGGGAGACTTTAACACCTCACTGTCAATATTAGACAGATCAACAAGACAGAAAATTAACAAGGATATTCAGGGTGTGAACTAAGCTCTGGACCAAGCGGACCTAATAGACATCTGCAGAACTCTCCACCCCAAATCAACAGAATATACATTCTTCTCAGCACCACATCATACTTATTCTAAAATTGACCACATAATTGGAAGTAAAACAGTCCTCAGCAAATCCAAAAGAATGGAAATGATTACAAACAGTCTCTCAGACTGCAATCAAATTAGAAGTCAGGATTAAGAAACTCAGTCAAAACAGGACAACTACGTGGAAACTGAACAACCTGCTCCTGAATGACTACTGGGTAAATAATGAAATTAAGGCATAAATAAATAAGTTCTTTGAAACCAATGAGAACAAAGACACAACATACCAGAATCTCTGGGACACAGCTAAAGCAGTGTTTAGAGGGAAATTTACAGCACCAAATGTCCACAGGAGAAAGCAGGAAAGATCTAAAATCGACACCTTAACATCACAATTAAAAGAACTAGAGAAGCAAGAGCAAACAAATTCAAAAGCTAACAGAAGACAAGAAATAACTAAGATCAGAACAGAACTGAAGGAGATAGAGACACATGGACATAGGAGAATGAGAACACATGGACACCAGGAGGGTAACATCACAGACTGGGACCTGTCAGCGGGTGGGGAGTGGTGGGGAGGGAGAGCATTAGGAGAAATACCTAATGTAGATGAAAGTTTGATGGGTGCAGCAAACCACCATGGCACATGTATACCTACATAACAAACCTGCACATTCTGCACATGTATCCCAGAACTTAAAGTATAATAACAATAAAAAAGAATCTCATAGCCATCATGTATTGTATACAACAGACCTCAAATTAGTCTCCCTCTGCTTCTCCAACAGTGTGGCCTCTTCTATGAACCCACGGGTTTCCCTAGCATCCCATCTCCCAGCCCTCAGGCTTCTCCTCCCCATCGTCTTCACTTCAGGAAGAGAAATGAAAAAGAAATTCAAGTGACTCATCGGTCCACATAGGCAGGACTGGGAGAGGCGGAGAGAGTGAATTTGTGGGTCCAGATGAATATTTCCGCAGGCCTCTTGACTGCTTCACACGATCTGCTGCGCTTCATGAAAAAGAGGATATAAAAATCTGAGTGGTGCCATATTGTCTCCAAAAGCAGCCAGAGTGAAAATGAAGTGTGACTGCCGCCTCCCCAAAACGCAGGGCAGCTCCTGCCTCACATCCACAAATGTGGTTCAGCAGGCTGCCTTGCCCTGCCTCAGGAAGTCTACATGGTGGGCACCGGGGAGCCCCAGCCACCCTCCTCACACAGGGCTATCCGGGGCCTCAGTGCCCGGCCCCCTGGATACACAGCAGAGTCTGCTGGGGGCACTGAACAGGATGCCAATGCAGGGGTGCTTTCTTGGAGGCTCATCCCACCAGCAGTGCCAGGTTTGACAAGCCGCACAAATCTACACCCTTTGGCAGCCTTGAGAACTTTGCAACCAGGAATTCTTACTGAGCAGAGTGCACATGGCTAGGAAGAGTCAGAGTGGGTGGGGCCTTGCCCCTCCCTCAACCAGAGGGACTCTAATGTACCTTACATATTGGGCACCTGCCTAAGATTTCACTGGAAAAAATCGGAGCCCACTACAGTTACAAACAAAAACGAACCAACCTGGAAAGCCCCAATGGGTCTAGCCCAGTGGTTCTCAAACTTGAGTGTGCCTCAGAATCTTCTGGAGGGCTAGATAAAACACAGATGGCTGGGCCCCTCCCCAGACTTGCTAATTCATTATTGCTGATATTTCATTTTTCTGTTTTTGTTTTTTTTGAGATAGGGCCTCACTCCCAGGCTGGAGTATAGTAACCCAATCACTGCTCACTGCAGCGTTGACCTGCTGGGCTCAAGCAATCCTCCCACCTGAGCCTCCCAAGAGGCTGGGACTACAGGTATGTGCCGCCACACCTGGCTAATTTTTCTCTCTTTTCTAGAGACAGAGTCTTGCTATGTTGCCTATGTCGCTAACTACTAAACTCAAGTCCACCTCAGCCTCCTAAAGTGCTGGGATTACAAGCATGAGCTACCACACCCAGCCTGATATTCTATATTTTTAATAGGCTGTCATGGGATTACAATGTTGCTTTCTGGGGGCCAACATTAAGAACCACTACTCTAGCCCAGCTTCCCTTTTAGATGCCAGGACAGCTGATTCTTCCAAGGTGCCTCAGCAACTTAGAGGCAAACTGGAATAGAGTCCACTGTCTGACAGCCCCTCCCTCTATTTTCTGTCCCACCCCCACTTTATCCAGGGCTTTTCTATCACACCTGCTCCAGCACAGCAGGGCCCTGGATAGAGAAAACGGCTCCAAGCTGGGCTTTGTCCCATGAGGAAAGAGGCACTCCTAAAGCAGAGCCCTTGCTCAGCCCACCCGTGTCCCCCATTTTGGGAAGTGGCACCCTTCCCCCAGGTTTTCAGGATGCCCCCTCAAAAACTTGGCTTATCCATGCCTTCATTCCTTATTGAGCCTTCTGTGATTTCTTTCCTTTATTCTTTCACCAAACACATCCTCACCGAGACCTTCTAGGTGCTGGGTGCTGTCCTAGATCCTGAGCAAGATATAGAGACCTGTGAGAGACAGGCTCCTCCCTGCCTTCAAGAACTTTGCAGTTGGGTAGGAAAATAAGCCTCATCAAGTTACTCCACTGTAAAGGGGAAAGAAGGGAGTGTCTCAAAAGGTGTGTGAAGGATGAGGAATGGGGAAGGGCTCATTAGGCTGGCAGGGAGCTGTTAACAGAGAGAGGCATGGGCATCAGATGAAGAGGACATAGTCAGTGTAAGACATTAACAATGAAATGATAAGAAATATTTATTGAGTATTCACTGTTCACCAATTGCTTTACATCTTTTATCTTCACAACCGTCCCTATAGGAGGTGCCATTATTAAATTCGTGTTTACAGATGAGGGAACTGAAGCTCAGAGAAGTCATGCAACTTGTCCAAAGCCACACAGCTACTCAAACTCAGGCTTTCTGGCCCCAGAACCTGATCTCTTAACTCCTACTCTACAATCTATGACTACTATACCATCTCTTACTACTGTATTATCTTATTGCTCTCAGCAAGGGACAGACAGCCAGCACCTATTTAGAGGGCAGTGAAAAGCAGGTTTCCTGAAGCACTTGACGAGTGTCAGGGGGTAGTTGGAATACAGTGAGAAAGATAGGTTGGGACTTAATTTATGGAGAGGCTTGACTGGCAGGGTGAGTGATTTGTACCTAACTCAGGAGGTTGTGGGAAGCCACTGAAGGATTTTGAACAGAAAAAGTACACGTGACACAGCTGTGTTTTAGGAAAATTCCTCTAACAGCAGTAGGCAGATTAGGTTGGAGTGGGAAGACATTGGTGATGAGGAGACCACACTGGAGGTTACTGCAGGATTTCGGGAGTGATAAAACAAAGGCCTGACTTAGGGCAGGGGTGGCAGAAATAGAGCGAAACTCGAGGACAGATGCTCTCCTCACCACTGTTACTGTAAATAATTGTAACTACTGACCACATGCTTGACCTGTCTTAACTCATGTCATTCTCCTAGTAGGCTGCTACATCGGATTGCTTTCCCTTTGACTTTTCTTGCCCCTTCTTCGTCTCTACTGATGGCTCCCCATGGCTGGCAGTTTTCCTGTTTGGGGATCAGGGTTTCAGGCCTCTTCTTGGAATATATAAGAATCACAGGCTAAGAAAACTCAGGATAGAGGAATCATGATCACTCAGAACTGTTTATTCTCTCCATTCTGAAGCTGATGAAATGGAGGCCTGGACAGGATGAGGAACCTTTTATATCTAGGAAGTGATGGTGCTTGGACCAGAGGAGGGAAATCTTTCCCCACCTGTTAACATCATGCTCCCGTTCTCCTGCTTCCTGGGTCAGGCTGGAGGCCCTGCAGCTGTCGGGGGTGCCAGATGGCATCTCAGTCACCAGGCTGGAGGGTGCCTGAGGACCCTGCGGTCAGCCCCAGCTGGCAGCACCACCTCCCAACTGGCACTGTGGGCACCAGGGTTCAGAGGGGCTGAGTGAAGGAAGCACGTGCAGCAGAGGGGCAAGAATGCAGGTGACTCATGCCCTTTGTAGTGTGACTTACAGCTGTCCAGGGGAGCATCCCAGCCTACGTGAGGCAGTTGCCATCTTTGCTGTCAGAGAGTCGCTCTTGACCCAGGCAGTCACTGACATCAAGAGCGGAGGAGACAGTTTGGTTGTAAAATGGACAAACGGTGCAGAAGAAGCAGTACCCAGCTGTGAGCGAGGAAACCTCGACTCCACTCGCAGCTTTGCTCTTGCCCTTTACAACTGTGTGACCTTGGGTAAGATGTCACCTGACCTGAATAAGCCTCACTCTTCTCATCTGTTCATGGGTACAGTAATCTTTGCCCTCACTATCTTGGAGATGTAAAGAGTGATCTGTGGGCTAGTGCTTGAAGGGAAAAAACAAAGCCTTCTGCAAACCTAGAGAATTCCAAACGTGTCATTACTATTATCATGATTCATGCGAATACTAATATCATTAAACATTCATTCCAAAAGGAAATGTGATGATAAAATATTAACATATCTCCATGAGGGGTACATTTGAACTCCGTACCGTTTTTGCAACTGTTCTATAAGTTTAAAACTACTTCAAAATAATTTTGTTTAAAGTTAACATTCTCTTTAGTTACCTTCTCTTCCATGCAACCAGGTTCACTAGGCAGCAGCCATACCTCAGTCAACAAGAGAGGACAATCTCTGCCCTTATTGAGTTCACATCCTAGGAGGCAAGGGCAACAATTAATCAACACAATAAATATGCAAATTATCTGCTGTGTTGGAGGTGCTAAGTCCTATGAGGAAAAAACGCAGAGCAGCATGGAAGAGTGGGGTGCAGAAGTCCCAGATTTGGAGTGGGGAGCAGGTACTGACTTGCAGGTTGATATGTAAATAGCGTGGTCAAGGTTGGGCCTGAGGGAGAAGGTGAGATTTGAGCAGGCTTGAAGAAGAGGAGGCTGTGAACCGAGCATATGTTTGTAGGAAGAGTGTACCATGGGAGGGCAAAGGACTAAAATAGGAGCACATCCTAGAAACAAGGAGGCCAGTGTGGCTGGAGCAGTGTGGTCAGCTACTGGGGTACCTGGGAGAGCAATGGGAGATAAGTTCAAAGAGGCAATACAGGGTGAGTCTTGTAGGGCCTGGTAGGCTCTTTTGAGGACTTGAGTTTTTTTCCCAAGAGTAATGGGATACCAAGGCAAGAATTTGAGTAGAGGTGTGACATAATTCAATGCGTATCTTAAGAGGATTATTTTTACTACTGTGCTGAGAATATACTAAGGGGCACAGGGCTGAAGCAGAGAGAAGCAAAGGTTGAAGAAGGTAGTAAGTGATCACAATATTCCAGGAAGAAATGCTGGAAGTTTGGATCAGAAGGATAGCTGCAGGTGGGGAAAAACGATTAGATTCTGGATACTTTAAAAGTAGAGCCGGCTGGCCATGATGGCTCACATCTGTAATATCAGCACTTTGTGAAGCTGAGGTGAGTGGATCACCTGAGGTCAGGAGTTCAAGACCAACCTGGCCAAAGTGGTGAAACCCCATCTCTACTGAATATAAAAAATTAGCTGGGAGTGGTGGTGGGCACGTGTAATCCCAGCTACTTGGGAGGCTGTCATGAGAATTGCTTTAACCCAGGAGGTGGAGGGTTCAGTGAGTCGAGATTGTGCCACTGTATTCCAACCTGGGCAACAAGAGCAGGACTCTGTCTCAAGGAAAAAAAAAAAAAAAAAAAAAAAAAAAGTAGAGCCAACATAAGTCTTTTAAGTTTTTTGACCTAAAATCCATCTCCAAGGCCCTTTCTAGCCCTAAAATTCTTTGACTGCACTACAATATCATCATCGTCTCCTCAAACCCCTCTGCCCAAGTGTGAAGAGAGAGACAGACATTGTGCTACTTTTACACTTACAGATCGAAATTCTCTCAAGTGGCCTGAGGTTTCTGGGATGACGTTTGCTCAGTCTTATCTCATGCCCGAGTATAAATACAGCATGCAAGAAAAGGTTATCTCTCCCTCAATCAGAGGAACTGCCAAGCACAGATCCAATCCCCAGTGACTATGGAAAGGCCAGAAATGTCAAAAAAGAGAAGTATGAGCGTGAAATTGCACACCCTAATGAAACACCTGGCCCCCGAGAACAAAGTCCATCCTGTCACTGTTCTTGATTGACAGGTGTATGATCTGTCACTTAGGCAACACCTCTTATGCACTGCCACTTGGTCTCCCAAGCCCAGGGATTCCCCTTCAACCTCCCCTCCACATTGCCACTAGACACATGATTCCCAAGAGCAGTGGAGTGGTCTCTGTGCTGGCATTCTCAAAAGCCCTGCCCTGGCCCACCAGCACTCATGCTGGATCGCAACTTTATGAAGGACCCTCTTCTCTAGAAAACCACCTCTTGCTCCCCTGGATCCCCCAGTTACTGGTAGAGGCCATCCAGGTGGGAAGAAGGGTGAATTCAATTTGGAGGAGCTGCAATCTCTTGACCTCAATTCCACCTTGGCAGTTTCTGTGTGATACAGCCTTCTTCACTTCCTGCCCTAATTGCTGTGCAGTGTTACCATGGGCTGTTAAACAGCTGCCACCTTCTACCCCAGACCTAAATGCCATCCAAGGGCAGGTAAAACTATTTCTCTTTTCACAGAGATTGCTGGAGGAGTCTTCTAGAAGAAGCATGCTAGGAAATGTGCAGCATCCCATGGGCCCTTCCAGCGCTCTTGGCCTGTCCGGCTCCCTTGCCTTGTTCTTCGGGGTTGGTCGCCCTGCCAGCTCTCCTTCCCACAACCACCCCTTCTGTGCTTCCTTCTTAAAGTGTATGGGTAGGGCTGAGAGTTTTATTCTGGAATCATGGAGGAATAGAAAATATTTCAGCTGAAGGGGCCTCAGCATTCACTCCTTTGTTTAATAATCAGTGGAATCTCCTTCTTTCACCTCCCAAGTGAACCTGATCTGGAGTCCCAGCATATAAAGTATACACAGGCAAAGCACCTTTGGTTGAAGATGGGTCAGGAGTCCTACTTTAATTGTCCTCCAACCACCCTCAGAGATTTGGAGTCCAAGATACCAACCCCATAAGCTCCTAATTTTTTTAAACCTTTTTGTTTGGCACATGATGATCCTTGAGGTAGAAAGTTTTATCCCAGCTCACTCAGTCAGTCATAAAAGGGACTGGATTAGGACTCCAAGTTTCCTGATATTCAGCTCAGTTGGTTAAAAGAGCTCAGGCAATTACTTCCTGTTAACCAGGTCTGACAAAAGACAAAACAAAATAAAATAAATAAGTAAAGTGCTCAGGCGTAAGACCATCAGGTGCAAAGATCTCAGGGCTTGGCCATAGAGCACTGGGACTGCTGGTGGCCGTGGTACCAGAATTGCTCTTCCCAGCTTACCACAGCCAATGGCATTCCCCTCCTCCCATCTACTTTCAGTGAGGTCATGTCGGCAGCTTGACACTGGCTGTGGTGGGAAATTAGCAAATACCTCAAGAGGAGAGATCTCCATCCTCTCAAGAGCTGGTAATGAAACATTTTCCAGCACACCACTGGCTTGGGGGTATGCAGTCCTGTCTACCAAGTCCTGAAATAGACCTTCTTGTGGAATTTGAGATATTCAGGGTCCAGGTGCGGCAGCTTGCACTTGCAATCCCAGCATTTTGGGAGGCCGAGGTGGGCAGATCATTTGAGGCCAAGAGTTCAAGATCAGCCTGGCCAACATGGTGAAACCCCATCTCAATTTAAAAAACAAAAATTACCTGGGCGTGGTGATGTACATCTGTAGTCCCAGCTATCTGGGTGGCTGAGGTACGAGAATCACTTGAACCCAGGAGGTGGAGGTTGCAGTGAGCTAAGACTGCGCCACTGCACTCTAGCCTGGGCAACTGAGCAAGACTGTCTTAAATTAATTAATTAATTTAATTAAAGACATTCAGGACCAGTCATGATGCATCACTCAAGGAGGCCTTTGGAATGGTCTCATCCATAAATGACAGACGATAATGTCTAAAAATCTCACTGATAAGGTCTATGGGCCAGGCAGCTGGGTGGAACAAAATAGAAAATGGCAAGGAATGTGGTGAAGCACCACTGTGTATTAATTTGCTGGGGCCACCGTAACAAAGTATCACAGACTGGATGGCTTAATTTAGTGTCTTACAGTTCTGGACACTAGAAGCCCAAGATCAAGGTGTTGGCAGGAATCCTTCTGAGGGCTGGGAAGAGCGAAGCTGCTCTACATCTTTTTCCTTGGCTTGTAGACGGTGTTCATGTTCACATGCTGTTCCCCCCTGTGAGCCTGCCCATTTCCATGTTCCAATTTCCCCTTTTTATAAAGACGTCAGTCATATTAGATTAGGACCCACCCAAATGACCTCATTTTAACTCGATCAGCTGTGTATATTCCCCATCTCCAAATAAGGTCTTATTCTGAGGTACAAGAGGTTTGGGCTTCCACATATGAATTTTTCAGGGAAACAATTCAATCCATAACATATGGCAGGATGAAAAGAAATCTGAGGGTCAGATCTGACCTGCTGACTGCCGTGATGTAGTCTACTTGCAAATTTTATAGGTATGGAAACTAAAACTCTCACAGAGAAGCAAGTGGCTCTCCAAAGGTAGTGGGCAGAGAAAAGCAGAGGCAGCCCTTCTGATTCCCAGGCCAGGGCCTCTCTATGCCACTTTTGGTCTCCCATGATTTGGAGGACGATTTCACCAGTTGGTGCATCACCTCAACACCCTAGAAGAGTCTGTAAGCAGCCGGAGGGCCAGGATGTGTCTGCCCATCTACAAACTGGCAGCGTGGGTGAAACACACAGAAGATGTTCAGAAAGCCCAAGTTGAATTTCATCGAACTTAATGATTTGTCCTTAGTAGAGATTCTGGGCGCTCCTGGGCTCAAGGTTACTTTCTGGTCCCTGCACCATAGGTTGCTTTAAGGCCTTTGTTTTTCTGGTAGTCCTTTTTTGTTTGTTTTACTACAGACTGACAAAGTGGAGATAGACAGGACCAGCATTAGAACTCCAGGGTTCACCCACTCTTGTTGATAGTAATTGAGACAGCAAGTCAGATCATTGTTTCAACTCCCAGACCTACTAGATCTATCATATACCAGCAGTTTGATACCATACTAACCTACTCTGAGTCTCGTATTCTTATCAGAAAATTGGGGCTAATAATACTTAGCTTACTCAACAACTCATTCATTTGTTCGTTCAATCAATATTGTGGGAACTGCTCTGCATACTGGGCTCGTAACAGTGAAAAAGCAACATAGTCCCTTTCTCCTGCCTTTCGATATGAGAAACAAACCACAGTCTATTGTTCTATTCTGTAATAACACATCACAGAAAAGTACCGGCTGGCTCCTGGGGAAACAGGAGCAGGATAATCCAGGCGAAGTTGGGCCCAAGCTGAATCCTGAAGGGAAGGGCCATCCAGGTGAAGAGTGGAGTAGGAAGGAGCAAGTATTGTCAAGGGAGCAGAAGGGGTCCACGGAAATGTGCTGGGCATAGGGATTTGCATGCCTGAAGATCTAGACGAGAAAGAGTATGGTGGTGAAGATTAATGAGATAATGAGATATGTATCACATCATGCCTGGCACTAGAACATACTTGGCAAATGCCTCCTGACCTTTGCTTTTAACAACATACCTATAGATTTTATTTCTCATCTCCAAGACCAGAAATGTCAGCAGAAAATGGAAAAATATATGTTAGTAATATGACTGCAAAATTATTGAAATCCATGTCCTTATTTATAATATTCTCAATAAGGCATATTTATTTGTTGGAAAGGCATGCATTTTATTTTTCAGATACTTGAAATAAAATTATTGTAAATATATTTACTCATGTGCATTTTTTTTTTTGCGTGAAACAACTACTCTTCCTTGTCCATGAAAGGAAGAGTAGTTACTACCATCTGACTTCAGATTGTCATTGAATACAAATGTTATTGTTTGTTCTGTAGCCTCTCCTTATCTCCACACACCTTTCAGTCTTTGATCCCAGGCTTTTCACATTAGAATTCTCCACTGAACTCGAGACTATATTGCAGAAGCTTTATGAAACATATACATAATAGGAAACCCACTAGTACCCATTAGGGTACTTTGCTCATAAAAGTAAAAATGAGAGCAATGACCTCCAATGCATATGTGTTTGTATTTTGTGTGGGTTTTTTGTAATGTGCACACCAACAGAAAGCATATTCCACCTTTATTTAAAATAATATTGGCCTATGTTGCACAATTTAATATTATCATCTCAACTGATTTATTATCTAGTTGTCTAGTAATTGAATACCAGTGTGAACAGAGACAAAACTAGGTAGAAACATCATGAGATATTTTGATAAGCAGTTAGTATTTTTTCCAGATATGTGCATAAGCACTGAATATAACTTTTCCTTATTTCCTTTTCTTTTCTTTTCTTTTTTTAAGTATATTTCACTGTTAATAACTTGGATTTGTCTAGTGCTTTGTCAATCATAATGCACATCCTCATTTGTTTCTTCACAGTATGCATGAGGAGGGTGGCTATTTCTTTTTATTATCATTCTCATTTTACAGTGACATAAACTTGTTCAAGGTTGTATAGGTTCTAGGCTGGGTACGGTGGCTCATGCCGGTAGTCTCAGCACTTTGGAGGCCGAGGTGGGTGGACCTCCTGAGGACAGGAATTTGAGACCAGCTTGGGCAACATGATGAAACCCCATCTTTACTAAAATACAAAATTAGACGAGTGTGGTGGTGGGCACCTTTAATCCCAGCTACTCGGGAGGCTGAGGCAGGAGAATTGTTTGAACCCAGGAGGCGGAGGTTACAGTGAGCAGAGATCACGCCACTGCAGTCCAACCTGGGCGACAGAGCAAGACTCCATCTCAAAAACAAAACAACAAACAAATAAAAAGCAAGATTGTGTAGGCTCCAAGTGACAAAGTCAAATGTCATTCCAAAAAATTCTGGGAGCTAGAAAATCTCTTCCAGATCTCTTCCACTTCTGAATTTTGGTAGCATAAAAGCTCTATGCAGACAGAGACCTTGCCTATTTGTTTCAGCATTGTATCCCCATTGTTTAGTCTAATGCCTGGAAAGTCTAAAGAACTCAATCAACAGTCATTTGGGTTCAACTGAAATCTGCAACCTGTGTTTTCTTGTAACATCAAGAGTTGATGCTGAAGTGATTATATGTTGAGGAATGCTAAGCAGCTGGTGCCCAAGAAGGTAACAAACTAAATGCTATATAAGACCCAAGAATATATGGCATATATCTGTGCCAGAGCAGCAAAAATAGCACCCACAAGAGTGTAGCGATTCATGTTACAGACAAACATCACCACTGCTTGTGACTGGAGGTGGGGTGAAGAGGCTGGTGGGATATCCCCTGATTCCATTCTTGCTTCTTCCTTTCCCTAAAGATATCTCTACAGGATGCTGGAGCTCCAGGGGTCTCCTATAATTTGGTCTGAAAAATTCACTGGATTTTTCCAGTCTGTTAATACTTCCTTCTTAAAGCTTTAGCTTCTCAAATTGGTACGCATTTAATTTAGTTGCAAAATTAGTTGCTTATTGGTATGACATATTAAACTAACAATTTACCCATAAATAGCCTGCTATAATTTACACAGCATTTTCCCAAGACAATCATTTTATAGATAAGGAAGGAAGATCAGGGGAGTTAAGTGTTTTTCCCCACATCATACAACTAATAATTTACTGCACCAAATTTAGGTCTTTTAACTCAAGATCTCCAAGTCATTCCAGTATGACACTTCCAATGTGACACTGGGGCTGCCTAACAAACAATCCATGAAAATAATGGGCTATAAGAAAAGCAGGGAAGCCTATTTGTTCTTTCTCAAAACCTTCTTTTATTCCCTATGAGTTCCATAAGCACAGCCCACTCTTTCCCACTCCCCATTCCCAAATCTCTCCTGATTAGGCCTGCAGTGACTAATGGTTGACGTAGCCATGGTCTGTGAATTTTTAGGGTAGAGTTGGAGGACCTCACTTCTGAGCACTTTTCCCTGTAGTCACCTTCCTAAGAATGTCGTCCAGATGTGCTCTCTCAATATATTAAAAATTAAGCTCATTGTGTTCTCCCCAAACTTTCTCTTTGCCCGTAGTCTTTAGCTCTGTCCATAACACGCTCACCTGCCTAGATGCCTCAGTGAGCAACCCAGAGGCCATGCTAAGCTTCTCTCCTCCACTTTCTTTCTCTCCACCATCCATTCTGTACAACTGGTTGAGTCTTCCTCTGGGGTGGTTCTTCAGTACATGTCTATATCCTGACCCTAATGTCACTTTCAAGTCCCCATTGGATCTCATTTAAGTTTCTGCAATATAGTCGCCTAACTGGTCTGCCTGTCTTTCATTTCCCACCAGTCTCTAAAATGAGGAGTATAAGGTGAGACTCTGCTGTGTACATAGTGGAAGGAGCAAGGCTGGGATCCATGTAAAATGCTATATAATTTTTTTCAAGATCAAGCAACAGACAATGGCTGTATGTATGCTTGTTTCTGTCCTCTCTTACCAACTTCCTCCCCACCTTATTCTCATCACATTTCCTTTAAAGAAACCACACTGTTGAACAACAGTTGGGCATTCTAAAGCCGGGCTCTATGCTTGGTCACAAAAAAATGGCATCCTGGCCTAGACAAGAAGGAAGATCATAGACAGCAACACCACACAGGAAGTTGACATGGCCTCAAAACACACATTACACTTACATGCTGGGCAGGAGCTGGGGCTCCCCAGGATGTTTCTAACAGAGGTACCCAAAGAGTTTGTCTGCAGCCCCCTTAGGGACACACAGTCTGCTTTGAATCTTCGTTAGTCTTTCTTTGTTCACACTCCCCTGCTCTCTGGGGCGCTGTTCCACAGCAGGGACCGAGTGATGAGAAAGGACGACTAGGTTTTGGAACCAGAGGCCTCTGGTGATCATGGTTAATTCTCTTTACCTCTTGGATCAGTTTTCTCACCTGTTAAGTGACATTCACCAAACTCTCCTCATGGTTCACATTGAGAACCAAGAATCACATAACATATTGAGGTCGATGTCTGAGAGGGTGAGGACATTGGTTTTGGAGTCAGAAGACCTGGAGTTTAGGTTCAAGGTATAATATTCACTATCTAATGTAGGCCCAGTCAGTGAGCCTCTCTGAACCTCTGCATCTTCATCTGTTAAATGTGATTAAGACTATGTCTCTCATACAGGGCTGTTGTCAGGGTCAGGTGAGACAATGCCTATGAATCATAAAGTACAAGACACATCTAGTGTCATAATATTATTCTAGTTGTTACGGAGTGCTTTCTGGCAGGTAGATATTATATCATGGCAGAGTTCTCTTCACAGCCTAACTCAGCATCTTGCTTGTTAGAGGTGTTCACTGTACATTTGTTATCTGAGATCCATCACACTGAGTCTCTTGACCCTGCCTGCTTGGGGAAAGCATGCCCCAGGGGCATATGTGATGCAGGGTTGGAAAATCCCAGAGAAAGGGATCCTGGTTTGTCTGGAGGTGGCCTCTTGCTTTGGGTGGTCAAGACACCAAACAGTGGTGCAAGAACTGCAAGACAAGACAGATCCTTCCAGGTGGGGAGCACTTACAGAATGCCTAGGAGCATTTTGGTTAGATTGCCTGTTTACATGTGAGGGTACTCACACATGTGTTTCGTGTGTGTGTGTTTGTGTGTGTATGTGTGTGTGTGCATGTGAAGAGCAGAGAGCACTGATGTCGTTGACGCATTCACCTTCTGCAGCCACGTCAGCCATGCCTTCAGTGGAGCTGGGGAAGAATAGAAAGAGAGCTGTACTGGCATCACAAAGCCTGGGCTTTATCCTGGCTCTGCTGTGCTTCTTCTAGGCAGGGCTTCAGTCACATACTTTGTTTCCCTAAGTCTAACCTTACTACTCTATAGAACCCAAATTGCCTCACAGATGTCTGCACAGATCACAGCAGGTGTTAAGGAGCAGAAAGCTCTCTGGGAAATGAGAGAGTTCCCTTATTACTACAGGGACACTGAAGCACAAGGGAGACCATTGTCCCCAAAAGCCAGGATCCATTTCTACCTGTAGCACCACTGGAGCACCTGCTGTTGGAAAGATTGTCTTCCACAACTTCTGAGAACTGTGCTCTACCATGCCATACAGGGACTCACTGAATACTAAAAACTCTCAATTGTCCATGGATCAAAAGTAAATGAATAGGACACTGTAACCTAAAGGCAAGTGTAAGAAAACTGAGATTTAAATGTCCTGGGACTGTAAAAACAAAAATGCTAAGGAGTCAAGCTTTACCTAGTAATAAAAATAAACCAGGAGAAAGAGCACCACACCACAGCTTAGAAAGCATCTGTTCTTTCCTGCTCTCCCCAATTGATCCCCGAGGACCAGGCCATATCTTCCTCATAATTGCATATTACTGTGCCTGGCACATACTAGAAAGCTATTTAAAATTATGTACTTGTTAGCATATTGGCATGATACTATGTTCACAATGTATCATGGTGAGTTATAAAAGCAGTATGGGCAGTGTGTATACATTTCCATAAAGAAAAGACTGGAAACTATTCAATAAATAGCATTATCTCTGCATGATGTAATAGGGAGTTGTTTAAACTTTCTTCTTTTTAGTTTCTAATCTGTAATTTTCTACATCCAACATATGTTAGTTGTATAATCAAAGTTTAAAATGTACATATAAATATACAACTAAACAATTGATCCTTGAACAATGTCGGGGTTAGAGGTGCTGATGCCCTGCAGTCAAAATTCCATGTGTAACTTTTGACTCCCATAAAATTTAACTACTAGGAGCCTACTGTTGACAGAAAGCCTTACTGATGACATAAACAGTCAATTAACATACATTTTGTATGTTATATGTATTATATACTATATTCTTACAATAAAGTAAGCTAGATACAAGAAAATGTTAGTAAGAAAATCATAAGAAAAAGAAAACATGTTTACTATTTATTAAGTGGAAGTGGATCACCGTAAAGGTCTTCATCCTCATCATCTTCACGTGAGTAGGCTGGGAAGGAGGAAAAAGAGGAGGGATTGGTCTTGTTTTCTCAGTAGTGGCAGAGGTGGAAGAAGTAGAGGGAGAGGCAGGAGAGGCAGGCATTCTGGGTGTAACTTTTATTGAAAAAAAAATCTGCATATAAGTGGACCCTTACAGTTCAAACCTGTGTTGTTCAAAAATCAACTGTATTTTTTAATACATCCTTTAGCTTTTCATTTCCTTTTGGACTTTCACAGTAAGTTATAAAAATAGGGATTTGGGAGTTTGAGAAAAAATGAGATGTTAATTCCTGTAAAAATTAAAGTGTTTGTAAAAATTGTCATCAAAAGCAATAATGGAGGTTGTTTTTGCTCCCAATGACATACAAAGCACCACTAAACGTGAGACAGTAGCGTGTAGTAGGAACTCCGAAAGAGTTCATACTGTCTAACCTGTTAATTCCAGTCACGTTGAAAACAACTCATATATGGAGACCTGGCTCACCAAACTCAAGATATCTACATCCTGGATCACTATATCAATTTAAAGATTTTTTTAGTTTTAAAATGTCAAGTGTGCACATTATGTCATTTTATAGAAATGTTCATATAAAATAATGCTGTGTTCTATATATACCTACTTATAATTCTATGAAAACTTATGTTTATTAAGAAATATAAAAATTCAAGCAATGTAAAATAGAAATTACTTATAAGTTATTTATTTTGTAGTATCACTTAGTTTTATCATTTTTATTGAAACCAAGTAGAAATAATAAATGCTTGCACATCAATAATTATAATAATTTCGAAGAGTTCCTCAGAACTTCAGACAGTTGTAGCAGAAGGCGATAATGAAGCAAACATTCATAGACTACACTATTGCTGGGAGTGTAAATAGATCTATGTTCTCCATGCATGACTTGGATATACATTTGTCAAATTTTAAAAGTGTCATTCACTTAGTTCCATCAATTCTATGTTAAGAATCTTGTGGGCATGGTGGCTCATGCCTGTAATCCCAGCACTTTGGGAGGTGAAGGCAGGTGGATCATGAGGTCAGGAGATTGAGATCATCCTGGCTAAAACAGTGAAACACCGTCTCTACTAAAAATACAAAAATTAGCCAGGCATGGTGGCACGCACCTGTAGTCCCAGCTACTCATGAGGCTGAGGCAGGAGAATTGCTGGAACCCGAGAGGCAGAGCTTGCAGTGAGCCAAGATTGCACCACTGCATTCCAGCCTGGGTGAAAGAGCAAGATTCCATCTCAAAACAAAACAAAACAAAACAAAAATCTCTACAAGGAGAACTATAAAATACTGCTGGAAGAAATCCTAGATGACACAAACAAATGGAAAAACAGTCCATGCCCATAGATTGAAAGAATAAATATTGTCAAAATGGCCACACTGTCCAAAACAATCTACAAATTCAATGATATTCCTATTCAGTTACTAATGTCATTTCTCACAGAACTAGCAAAAACTATTCTAAAACTCTTACGGAACCAAAAAAGAGCCTGGATAGCCAAAACAATCCTAAGCAAAAAGAACAAAGCCAGAGGAATCACATTACCCAACTTCAAACTATACTATTCAGGTGAAATATTTGGATCATTAAGAAAAAAAAGAAGAAGAACAAACTATACTACAAGGCTAGAGTAACCAAAACAACACGGTACTGGTACAAAAATAGACACATAGACCAATGGAACAGCATAGAGAACCCAGAAATAAAGCCACACATACAGCCATCTGATCTTCAACAAAGTTGACAAAAACAAACAATGGGGAAATGATTTCCTATCAAATAAATAGAATGGTGATGGCTTGCTAGCCATATGCAGGAGAATGACACTGGACCCCTAGCTTTCACCATAAACAAAAATTAACTCAAGATGAATTAAGGACTTAAATGTAAGACATCAAACTATAGGAATCCTAGAAGAAAATCTAGGAAACACCATTCTGGACACTGCCTTTGGGAAAAAGTTTATGACTAAGTATCCAAAAGCAATTTCAACAAAAACAAAAATAGACAACTGGGACCTAATTAAACTAAAGAGCTTCTGCACAGCAAAAGAGACTATCAACAGAGTAAACAGACAACCTACAGAATGGGAGAAAATATTTGCAAACTAAGCATCCAACAAAGGTCTAAAATCTAGAATCTATAAGGAACCTGAACAATTCAACAAGCAAAAAGCAATCTCATAAAAAAAACAGACAAATGCTATGAACCATAACTTCTCAAAAGAACAACACAAATGACCAACAAACATGAAAAATGCTTAAAATCACTAATCATCAAAGAAATGCAAATCAAAACCACAATGAGGTGCCATTTCACACTGGTCAGAATGGTTATTATTAAAAAGTCAAAAAACAACAGATGCTCTCAAGACTGTGGAGAAAAGAGAGTGCTTAAATACTGTTAGTGGAAATGTACATAGTTCAGCCAATGTGAAAAGCAGATTGGAGACTTCTCAAAGAACTTAGAACTACCATTTGACTCAGCAGTCCCATTACTAGGTATATATCCAAAAGAAAATAAATTGTTCTACCAAAAAGACACATGTACCTGTATCCTGTATGTTCATCATGTACTACTCGCAACAGCAGAGATAAAGAATCAACCTAGGTGCCCATCACTGGGGGATTGGATAAAGAAAATGTGGTACATATATGACATGGAATATATACAGCCATAAAAAAGAAGGAAATAATGTCCTTTGCAGCAACATGGATGCAGCTGGAGGCCATTATCCTGAGTGAATTAACACAGAAACCGAAAATCAAACACCACATGCTTTCATCCATAAGTGGGAGCTAAACAGTGGACACTCATGGACATAAAGATGGCAACAAAAGACACTGGGGGCTACTAGAGGGGGAGGCAGGGGGGCAAGGGTTGAAAAACTATTGAGCACTATGCTCAGTACCCGGGTGAAAGGATCAATCATACTCCAAACCTCAGCATCACACAGTATATCCAGGTAACAAACCTGCACATTTACCCCCTGAATCTAAAATACAAGTTGAAATTATATTTTTAAAAATTCACTCAGGAATAACCAGAGACCCAAAGACATTTATCTCATTATTATTTGTGATGGGAAATAAGAGAAGTTACCAAAGTGTCCAATAGTAAGAAACACATTGAATCACTCTAGTCATAGGGTGAAATAACTAGGCAGCCACTAAGGACATTTCACAGTGGAAGAGTATTTAACATTATGAAAAAGAGTTTCATTAAAACATACAAACTGCCAGGCGCCGTGGTTCACGCCTGTAATTCCAGCACTTTGGGAGGCTGAGGCAGGTGGATCACTTGAGGTCAGGAGTTCAAGACCAGCCTGGCCAACACAGTGAAACCCTGTCTCTACTAAAATATAAAAAAAATTAGCTGGGCATGGTGGCGGGTGCCTGTAATCCCCAGCTACTCGGGAGGCTGAGGCAGGAGAATCGCTTGAACCTGCAAGGCAGAGGTTGCAGTGACCTGAGATAGCTCCATTGCACTCTAGCCTGGGTGACAGAGTGAGACTTCGTCTCAAAACAAACAAACAAACAAACAACAACAATGACAAAAACAATCAACATTAGATTACCAAATAGAACATGCCATGTAATTACACTTTTTAAAAAAGTGAAAATCAAAATATTGGCAAAGGTTTTTTCTAGGTGGCAGAATTATGAGTAATTTAATTCTTTTTATTTAATTTCCAAATTTTCTATAATAAATATATACTGTTTTTCAGTTAATGAGCATTCAAAATGGGTAGCAGCCAAAAGTTCTGAGGTAGACTATTTTTTTTGTTAAGTTAAAGACAGAAATTTCATCCCCCATATCCAAATCCTTTTGACTCTACCTGCCAAACATATCTTCTCCTCACTAACACTTCCCATGTCTCGATAAGATACAGAGAAATTCCTCAGCCTGATCCCGCTGTTTCCTGGATAGGAAACCTTTCTTCTGGGCCTGCTCTCTAGTCTGCTAGTATCAGTCTGAATTGGAGGATTTATCTTCACAGGCCCTCAGTTTTCTCATCTTGAAATGAAAGCTTGAACTTGATAAATTCAGAGATCCAGTCCAAGTCTGGTCATGAATAAAAGCCATGAACTCAATTTTTACAAGCTTTTCTCATCATTGGCTTATGTGGAACATCTACATAATATTGATAGCAAATATTGATGATGCAGTGAATGTGTTATGGGTTTTCTCCTTTTTTTTTTTTTTTTTTTTTTTTTTTTTTGAGACAGAGTCTCACCCTATTGCCCAGGCTAGAATGCAGTGGTGCGATGTCAGCTCACTGCAACCTCCAACTCTCCCAGGTTTAAGCGATTCTCCTGCCCAGCCTCCTGAGTCGCCAGGATTACGGGTGCGTGCCACCACACCCAGCTAACTTTTTGTATCTTTAGTAGAGACAGGGTTTCACCATGTTGACCAGGCTGGTCTTGAACTCTTGACCTCACGATCCACCCGCCTAGGTCTCCCAAAGTGCTGGGATTATAGGCGTGAGCCACTGCACCTGGCTGGGTTTTCTCCTCTTGTGTAGAACACTTTAAGTGGCACGAAGCCTCTAGACCTTCCAGACCTGCCTCCCTTCTGTGTCCTAGAAGAGCAAGACAGGCATTTGATGTTGCTGTTGTAGCATTGATTTTTATTTCTAACCATTTTTTTCTATATATTTTGTTTTTTATCTTTTGTCTTTTATTTATTTATTCTTTTTTATTTGTGTGTGTATGTATATTTATCTTTGACGTATTACACGTAAGATGAAGGCCTTAAATTTTCCCGTATGTAGAAGGGAATAAGGAAAGCTCAATTTCATGTTGAACAGCATGATACTCTGTTTTGAAATCCAAACTTGAATTTTTATTCTAGTCTGATATTTAGAACTTGATGGCCACGTTAAAAATTATGAGTCCCAGCCCACATTTACTATACACGAACTATTGTTCTGAAGTCATATTTCACCATTACATAAAAATGAGGTGTTAAACACTAATTGCATACCAGGCACCTGTGTGGGAACTCTTCCCTCCAGAAGCCTCAGCCCTCCACTCGGGGAGACCCACAGGAGAGAGCTCCACCCAGGGTGGGGCATCTGCTTGGGCTAGGGAGAAAAGCAGGCTCATCCAGTGGTGTGAGGCAGTGTTAGTATCTACAGCTCCCAGAGAGCACACTGATGGCTTTCAGGTGATGCATAACTGATACGTAAGCAGGTCTCTTGTCCACTAACAAGGCATTGACTATGGAGCACTTACAATCTCAACTTCCAGTCTGGGAAGCATGTCATTCGGGGTTCATTAGGACCCTAGACCCCCAAGCTTCCATTTCCATCAACCCTCTTCAACTTTGTAGAAAAGTCATTTTCTCTTCAAGCTTAGCATATAGATCTTTCCTTCACAGATAAGACTTGCTCCTTCAAGAGCTCACCTAGGGAGGGTGAAGGCGTTAGCTCTGGGGCTGGGCTGTCTGTTTCCGAATCCTGGATTCTCTCCTTCCTAGTTGTGAAAGCACAGGCAAGTCTTTTAACTGGTCTGGTCCTCAGTTGAGTTGCCTTGTCTATAAGATGGGAAGAAAAATAACAACTCTGACTTCATCAGGTTGTTGTAAGGATTAAATAGTGCTGAGAATAGTGCCTGACACAAAGTAAGCATGCAATACATGTCAGTTGTCCCCATCAGTGGGAGAGACACTTGTCAATCATGAAAGTACAGCATGTTGTGTTATATGCTTTAATAGAGGTGTGTGGCAGGGAAATGATTAATTCTGAGGGATTCACAGAAGACTCCTGATCCAGTTAGTATTCTATCAGACAAGCAGAACCACTTTGTGTGATACAGGACAAGAAATTTACTGTCAGACCTTACTGAGTACAACTGTAGGAATTGGCTGTTGCTTCTGAGTTTGTGCTGGACTTTAAGGGTAGGCAGTGGAGAAAAAGAAATGGGAGTGCAGCAGGAGACAGCAATGATGGTCTGGACCTTGCCAGGCACACTAGCACCTATTCCTGTCTCTCACTGCCTCCAGCAGAGAATGTTGGTGACCTGGAGAAAAATCTGGTGACCTTCCTCACAGAGCTATTCATGCTGGCCCAGGATTCAGAGAGGTAGGAACTGGAGAAGCCAAGGGCTCAGCTGCTGCCCCACCTAGACCAGGTGAGCCAGCAGATCAGAGACACATGTGTAAGACACCACAGTACGGGGCGTCCTGCACCAACCTTCTAAATGTTAAAGCAGTCGCTTCACTTCTATATTTCAAATATTGTGCAAAATATCTCTTGTGGCCAACGCTAATATGGAACTCTGCAGGGAAGGGGGTCTGAGAAATGTAGCTCCATCTTATATAAGTTGACCCAGCATAAATTAACCACATCTCCACAAAGGAAGCAATGGAAAGAGTTCTAAAAGAGTAATCGTTTGCTATGAGGACAAATGAGAGGATATTCTGGGTCCAGGGAAGGTGGTGTTTAGAGCTATGAAAAAGTCTGCTGCATTCAGGACATTCATAGTGACTGCAGCATAGGCATTTTGCTACTAGGCCATGGAATTAGCCCAACATAACCATGAGTCATGGTAGTTAGAGGAGGCACAGATCTATCTGTCCATTGAATCACATTTTTTCATTAACAAAGACTGGTTTCTTTTTCTTCTCGGCTAATGTCTTTCCCATTACCAAGGCAATTAAACAATAGCAGTGGAAGGAGCATCGAGCCTGGAGCCAGGAGACCTGGGTTTTAGTCCTAGCCTTGCCCCATGCTCTGTTGGCGACTTTAG
The DNA here is from genome assembly GCF_024542745.1 of Macaca thibetana thibetana. NCBI lineage: Eukaryota > Metazoa > Chordata > Mammalia > Primates > Cercopithecidae > Macaca > Macaca thibetana. Next base: position 10,452,223 of record NC_065579.1, read on the forward strand.
ACAAGTTTTTCACTCTCTGAAGTGAAATCTCCAAAAGGAGAGATTGGAACAGAAGTGATAGCTAAATCTCTAGTGTCCCTTCCAACTTTAACATTACCTGGTTCTTGGCAATTATACGATGGCAAAAGAGGCACAGTAATTTTCATTCTGGTGAAAGCCCAAAGAGAAAATACAGGGCTTTCTGTCACATCACTTCACTTTTATTTCTAGACCTTGGAAGCTGGTAAAATGGAGCTGCCCGTGGTTTTTCCTGGAGTCTAGGCCTGGCCTAGATTAGGTGTCCAGGCCTGGCCTAGATTAGGTGTCCAACGTCAGGTCAAGGCTCAATCTTATTTGTCTTGGAAGTATTAGTCTTTCACTGTGCTGGAATCATCCAAGGTTGTCAAGAAATGTTGGATGAATGAACACATGGGATCTGGTCTTGGATTGGTCTATAGCCTTAGAGATTGTTTGTATGGATAACTTTGACGGGACCCTATACACACGTCCCCTCTTAGGGGAGACTGTGAATCAGAAACAGGTTCTTCAAATCCACTCTAATATTGTCCTATATCCCTAGGAGGATTACAGGATTGAATAAATGGGGAGTGGGTCAAGACAAATGCCTAGTGCATATGTGAAATTATGCAAATTCCAAACAAGAAATGGCCACCTGGCCCTAGATCTTATGGACATACTAGTAAATATTTCTGAATGAAATAATTCTAGATGTAGGTATCTATCCTTCCTAAATTACTGGGGGAAACTCAGACTAACGCCTCAAATTTTTTGGTCTGTTTTCAAAGATGTTCAAATGTTGCAGCCCAGGGAAGCTGTGGTGGTGTTCTTTGTCACGTCCAATAAAATGTTCATGTATTTAATTTTATTTTCTTATGGAAAAACACTTTTGCTAACAAACAAGGCAGTACTATTTTATGTATGCAACCTGTAATTGTAGGAAACATAAGCTTTGGAGTCAAGAAAGCTGGTTTCAACTCTGGGCTTTATTCGTTAATAGTTGTATATGTAATGGATGAATTATTTCATCACTGAATCTCAGTTTCATTGTCTATACAAAGGGTATCATAACACTGTTTATATATCTTAAAACAGATGGTACATATAAACTGCATGGCATATGGTAAGTTTTTAATAAATACCATTTATTTTGCTTATTATTTTTCAAAAAGTAAAAATAATAAAGATATCATATTTCTGAGTTCTCTCATTGTCTGTTATTAGTTTATTGTGTTATATGATTGCCCTTGCAAGCAGACAAGTACTGCAATCACCAAGAGCTTGAAAAAAATTGAAGAAAAAAAGGTATTGTTACTACTATTGTTATTTGCATACAGATTGCTAAACCACTTCCAATTTTGGAGGCAAAACCCATTTAACCTTTAAAGTTTAAGAATTCTGAGGGTGTATCATTGTGGCTTTGCACAATCACATTTTACACGTGAAATAGCTCTGAACCTTGTATTCTAGATCCATAGGCCACAGCAAGCTGAAAGGTTCTTAGAGGCCATCCTGAAAGGCCCTTCTACGGGTGAAGAAACTGAGACCCAGAGACAGAAGTGGCTTGCCCAAGATCTCCCACATGATTAGAGACAGTGTGAAGACTGGAATTTGTATCTTCTGATTCCTCATCCAGTAACAGCTTGTCGCCCCAGAGCCTTTGCTGACTCATCATGTAATCTTGGAAAATTCCCCTGACTTCTGTTTACTGGTCTTTCTGTGAAACAAAAGATGCTGAGGATAACTCATGATCCATACCTCATGCAGATGTCAGTGGATTTCTTAGGACTAGGCTGCAATACACATTCGGCTCTGTAAAACTGGGCACAATCCATTAATAATTCATAAAAGACACCTAAGTATTACAAAGGGAAGTGGTTTGTCATTGTCAGATGAAGGAACCTCCTTTCACGTGGTGGGGCAATTCAATGTTTTGCAGTCCATAGTGTACCCAGTGACCCTGCCTGAAGTCACTTAACCTCTCTCAGACCCACTGTACTCAACTGGAAACTGAAGAATATGGCCCAGAGTATCATTAAGTTTTCTTCTAGCCCTAATATTCTCATGCGCTATCAGTTACTTCAATTGAGAACTCCATCGTGGACTAACTGCACTTCCCAATGATAAGGATCCATAGCAGCTGAGAGTAACCAGGAAGAAAATCAAAAAAGCTAATGAGAATGAAATTTAAAGTAGGAAAGGAGTATAGATTTCTCTTTAAGCATTGCCTGTCTGGTCTAGAAGTATTACCATGTAAACATACACTAAGATCTCTTAACGTTGAGTAAGATTTCCAGTCAATGTTTCAGAAGGATTCCAGGTTTCTTGTCTCTCTTCCGGCCTGGGGTGAGCATCTTTCTATGGACTCAATCTATGGACATGTATTGACAAGCTGTAATGAAAAGCCAGGATACATGGATCCAGGCCAGGGTTTAGGGTCAGTTTTTTGGCTTTATTTAATCTCACTTTCTCTGGGTATAAAAGACAGCATAGAAGAGAGCTATAAAGCCTGGCCAGGAAGTTGCAGAGGCCTATTGCTGGCTGGCTATTTTAGCCTCAGCCTTGCTGGTTCCACTGAACCTCGATTTCCTCCTCTGTAAGACAAAGGGGTTGGTTAGATGCTCTTTAGAGTTCATTTAAATGCTAGCCTTCCACTTTTTGGCTCTCCTGGGTTTTCAGAGCAGAGTCTCTGAAGGAGCATTCTTGACCAAGCTTCATTTCACAGCCCAGAGATCTCCATTCCTTTTCCCTCCGGGGCTTCGGCACAGGAATTGTGTTGAATCCATTTGCAACTGAAATCTGTTCACTGTAATAAGTATTTGTGTTCCAATAATTTTCTAACAGCTTGTAATAAATAAAGCCAAAGGCATTCCTCAAGGAACTGCAATTAAAGATGCATCCATGGTAGGGGGTGGAGGTAACAGGGGATCTGGAGGAGGGAGACAAGGCTTTCTCTTGAAATCCTGCTAAGGACAAGCAGCTACAGCTCTGGTACCCTAAAACTGCCGAACTGACAATGCTTTAATGGCATCACCTCTCACTAGTCTCAGTTTAATATGTTCCCTGAAGGAATCTTTCGTCTGTGGAGACAGGCATAAGCTGGCACATTCATAGCAAGTCTTCTTTAAAATGAGCCTAATAAGTTTACTGTCACTTCAGACGGGTTGAAAATTAATCTGTGGATGAAAGAGTTAAATTTCACCAGCTCGAGCTGTGCAGTGGGCAAGCCCCAGCTGAACATTTGAGGAGTGAACACGCGGAGATAGGCAAAGTTCTTCAGGTTCAAAGGCTTGTTTTATAAAAGAATCCAAAAAGTTCAGATGCTTTTGCTGAAGCTTATCTGATTTATTCAAGCTGGGGATGGGAGAATGCAGAGGCATTTGTGGAGCTAACCAAATGTAAGATGTGTTCTTGCTTTGTTCTTGCTGCCTTAGCTTTTCAGCTTACGTGTGTTTTGAGGGGAAATCTAATCCACATGTTTCAGATCCTTGGTATTGGAATGTATGAAGGTGCTGGCTGGTCGTACGGCAGCTCAAATGACCAGGCGATGGGTAAGCAGGATGGAAATCATCTGGGCGAAATACACCACAGAATGGAGCAGATCAGTCATTGCCCCAAGTACAGGCAGAGAACAAGGTAGAAAAATGCGGGGGTTCAGGAAAGAGAAACAAAGTGACAGGACACCATGTAGTCTGTGATCCTATGTACAGCTCAGAGGATGTGCATGAAAACCTGAATTTGGAATTAGAACACACAAGCTTGAATGCTTGAGCAACCGTAGCCTCAGTTTCCTCACCTGCAAAATGGACATTTTTATCAAGAATTCCTGCTTCATGCGATTGAGAAGACTAAATGAAATAATGGTGATGAAAGTTCTTGGTTCTGTGCTTGGTGCAAAAAAAAAAAGGCACTAAATAAATATTTATTTTTTAATGTTTAATTTAAGTAAGATTTAATGCAAATCCTGGTTCCTTTGTGTGTTCCCCAAACTGGTTTACCCTGTCTCTGATGCAAAAATTCTCATTGTCACTCTGAGGGCAGCAAGAAGTACACTATCTCTGGAAAACAACATAAATCGGTTTACATATTTTTTTCCACGCTAAACAGCATGATTTCAAAATGCTGGAAAAAGCCAGAGCCAAAGTAAATTCCTCCAACCTTTCTCTCTCTCTCTCTCTCTTTCTCTCTCTCTCTCTCTCTCTCTCTCACACACACACACACACACACACACACAAACACACATGAACTTTTAAACCTTGCAAATCAGACAAGTGAAAAAAAAGAAAGAAAGAAAGAAAAAACCCAGCCCTCCATTGCTTCACATCGTATATATATCGAGTTCACTTCACAAACACAAGGTGCACTGTCAGAAGTGCCTTCGGCAAAGTTTGTACTTTGCTTGAATTCTAACTTTTGTTTACCAAGGTAATAAACCGGCCCTCTGCTGCACCAGGTGTAAAGCTATTATGAAAAGGCATATTTGTATTTCACCCCACCTCAGATGTACGGTATGTGGGACATCATGCCCTGTAAGAGCAGCCTGGATTTATTTACAGAGAGAGGCGCCCAAGCACAGAGAGAGTGTCTCCAGGCTGGGAAAGGCTGAGCCCCTGCGAAGAACTGGTCGTCTAATCTTCCTCTTTCCCTTCGGCTACCTACCCCTTCAGAAAACAGCGCCTGCCCTCTTTGCGGCGATATATCATCCATCCAGCCTGCCAGCGACCCTCCGGGCCCTTTGCAGTCTCTGCGTAGGCAAGTTACGTCTTCCTGAGTTTTTTGTCCTAAATTTTCCATCCAATCTATTATTGACAAGCCGTGTACAGCCAGATTAAAGTGGGCAAATGCAGCAGCTGAGGAAACTTCTCCTACTCTGTGCCTGAAAATCTCCACTAGCTTTTCTTCCCCTTCCTTCACAGGAGCTGGTCATACCCTGATGGGCTATCTGAGGCTTGGGATGGATGGGAGGAAACTTTCACCCAAATCTCTGACTGAGCTAAATGGCCCGGAACTCACTCTAAATCATCTACTGAAATCCTGGCACAGAAAGGAGGAAAGAATGTATGGAAAAGGGCAGACTTAGAATGCCAGGGCCATTAGACTGGGCAAGTAGAAGAGCTACGAAGGGGGTCCCTGCATTGTTGTTGATTGCAGAGAGTCTGGCAGACCACCCAGGAACTTGCATAAGGCACACAGCAGCAGCAGTGGCATGCCAGCTCAACACGTCAGCTGCATGACACAGACGGTTTTCTCAGTCCTCGGCTGGAGCCCGGAGCCTGGAGCCTCCCATTTGTCTTCTGGGAGGTAATTCCAGTTTCTTCAGAACTTTGGGTTCTCATATTTCCTAAGCCCCTATTAGGTACAGAAGCTTCAGCCAGGGAACTAGCCCATCTTAGGCACTCAATAAGTATTCCTAAACAATGACTTGGGCTGGGTGCGGTGGCTCACACCTGTAATTCCAGCACTTTGGGAGGCCGAGGTGGGCGGATCACTTGAAGTTAGGAGTTCGAGACCAGTCTGGTCAACATGGTGAAATCCCGTCTCTACTAAAAATACAAAAATTAGCTGGGCATGGTGGTGGGCGTCTGTAATCCCAGCTACTCAGGCTGAGGCAGGAGAATCGCTGGAACCCGGGAGGTGGAGGTTGCAGTGAGCTGAGATCACACCCCAGCCTAGTTGACAGGGTGATACTCCCTCTCAAAAAAAAAAAAAAAAAAGAATTAATTCTAGCTTTATCACTTTAAAAAGTAAAATCTTGAGTAAGATTCGTCTGTGAACTCAGATTTATTGTATCTAAAATGGGAATTGTAAAAGTTATTACCTTTCCAATTGTTACAAATAAGAAGCAGGTGAAGAGCCTTGCAAGAAGTGCACCAGCATTGGTGGTCACGGTCATGTCTAACAAGTCCTCATACTCATGCATCTTGACCATGCTTTGCCAGTCGTTGTCTCCCTTATATTGCCTAGAAACTCAATGCAACACACATCCATTGAATGACTACTGAGGTTTAGGTACAGTGGAAAGCACAGAGCGTATAGAGATTGATGAAACATCCTTGTCCTCAGGGAGCTTAGTAAATGAAGAACGAGTGTTGGGAAAAGACATTTCATCACTGAACACATCATTATTAAGTGTGCAACAGTCAGTCATTCAATCACTATTCATTGAGGGCTAATTACGGACCAGGTACTGTACTTGGCATTGGGCATTGTTTTAGTTAGGGTAGCCTCATGTAATGAGTCAACCCAGAACTTATTTCTTGCTCATATAACAGTCCTGGAGGAGAATGTAGGTTGCTGGGGCAACTCTCCTTTACTTAGTCATTCAAGAGGCCAGGTTTCTTTCATCTCATCCTTCCACTATTCCCTGGGGCCTTGTCATCATCTGGCAGGAGAGGGGACCGTGCTGGAGTGTGCATGGGAGGTTTTCACAGCCAGGCCTGGAGGTGGCACGTGTATTTCTACACATGTTCCATTAGCTGGAACTCAGTCACACCTAACTACAAAGGAATCTGAAATGAGCCCTGCTCTATTTTCAAGAAAAAGAAAGATTTTGGTGAACATCTAACTGACCGATACAAGGATGTAGCAAATAACAAGATCGTGCTCCCATCCTCAGGTTTGGGAAGGTTATGCTACCGAAATAAACACATAACCAAGATCACCTCGGGTACCATGAAGAAAATAAAATAAGGAAATGTGACTGTCATTTAAGGTGAAGGGGGCCTTTCTTAGATGGAGAAAGCAGTCGTCTGACTAAATAACAGTCGAGCTGACACCCAAATGATGAACAGTTATCAGTTAAGAGAGAGACAAGAGGAGAGGAGTCCAGCAGAAGCTACAAGTGCAGGGCCCTGAGATGGGACGTGCCTGACATGTTGAGAGCAAAGCAAAGACCAGGGTAGTGTGTGAATGAGGGCAGGACACACAGAATGAGAGTGGGAAGCTAGGCAAGGGCCACATGATGAAGGGCCTTAGAAACCACGGTAAAAACTTGGATTTTAAATAATAAATTATATTTCAAGATTCATGGCAACCAACGCAGAGAAGGAATATATGCCAGTCTGGCAGGAGGGGGAACCATGCTGGAGTGTGCATCGGAGGTTTTCACAGCCAGGCCTGGAAGTGGCACATATATTTCCACTCACGTTCCATTAGCTGGAACTCAGTCACACCAACTACAAAGGAATGAAGGAATCTATCCTCCTCGGATTCATTAATCCATTCATTGCTCCTCCCTGGTTCTGCTGGCAACCGCAGAGGGATGACCCTTGTATATCTCAAGTACCCACATCAGCTGGCTTCCCCCTGGACACAGCCAGTGGGAGACGTTGTCAGGAGGCAGAAGGGCAGGAGGCAGGAAGAAGCTGGGTTTATTTCTCTCTCTTTCTGCCTCTGCCAGCGCCTCTGGCTGGTTCTATCCCCACCTATAGCTCCAGCTTCTACTGGACAGGCCCACCATGGTCCAGTTTCTACCAGGTGACCCTGGCTTTCAGTAACATGACCTCCTTTCTTTATCTCCCTGGCCTAGTCTAGCAGCACCAGCATAATAACTTCTGCTATTGCTAATGTCTGGGTTGGCTTCTTAACTTCTTCCACCACCTGTGTAGCTAGTGACCTACATTAAACTCCCTCTGCTTAGACACTTAGAGTAGCTTCAGTTTCCCTAGTGGGACCCTGATGACTGATACAAAGTACAAACCCCTTGCTGTGAGAATGCCCTCTCTGCTGTGAGAATGCCCTCTCAGCACCAGGCATCAGGCCTGGCACATAGGAAGTCTACAGTGAATGCACTGCTGCTGTAACAACACAAATTTATTCTTTTACAGTTCTGGAGGTCGGAAATCTACAATGGGTTTCACTGGGCTAAAATCAAGAAATCCATAGGGAAAAAAATCTGTTTTCTTGCCTTTTTCAGATTGTAAAGGCTGCCTGTACTCTTTGGTTCCGGGCCCCTTCTTCCATCTTCCAAGCCAGCAATGGCAGGTCGAGTCTTTCTCAAGATATCACCACTCTAATTCTGACTCTTCTGCTTCCCTCTTTCCTACTTATGCGTCTTTGTGACTGCACTGGGGCCACATGAATAACCCTAGATACTTTTCCTGTTTTATGGTGAGTTGCAGCAAGCTTAATTTCATCTGCAACCTTAATTCTCCCTTGCCATGTAATATAACATATTCACAGGTTCAGGGCATTAAGACATGAACAGGACGTGTACATTCTGGTAGGGTTATTATTCTGCCTACAGAATAGTGTCTGCGTAAATAAGTCAGAATGGGAGAGGGGAGGCTATGAGGGTTTGCTAAGGAGACAACAACAGAATGCCTTATACTGCATGTAGTAAGAACTCAGTGCCTGTGAGTTGAAATGAACATAGAGGCATAGAGGTAGTTTGAAAAGGGCATTTGGGTCCCCTGGTTTAGAGGTTCTTTCTAGGATGCTTGAAGCACGGCTTGCAGTTGTACACCCCTGAGAGTGTACTTTTGTCTGCTTCGCCTGGAAGGCAATGCTGGGATACAGCTCCTGTTAGTCTCTCACCCAGGATGGCACGTAGGTTTCTTGTTTTCCCAAAGAAAGGTTCCCTTCGGAGAGGGGAGTGGGTGAAGGCAAACTGTTGGCTGCAGCACGTGAGGCCCATCAGTTCCAATTCAGGGACAACTGGAGTTGATGCAGGCGTTCCATCCAAATGTAATCAAACGCCTCCTGTTGCCAGACGATGTGCTATTCAGTGGGGGGCTGGTGAGGGTTGTTGTGAATCCGAGATGCCTTCTGTAACTTTATCAGATGGGTACTGAGAGGAGAGGAAGGAGAGCAGACAGGGAAATTCACTTCACTGGTAAATAAACTTCCAAACTAGCAGATTCCTCAAAAGCTCTTGAAACTGCCTACTGGGGAGAAGATCCACGATGAGACTGTGGGTGGTGAAGACTCAGGTGGGAGGATCTGTGTCAGTGTAAGCCCGTGGGGCAGCACACACGGCCCAAGACCTCGAGGGAAACCCTGGATCCCGCTCCTCCTCTTCTTTATGTGTTGGGGGTGGGTTGGGGGTGAGTTTGAAGAGGACAGAGTTTCGGTGAGTATAGAATGGCTTTCTCTATTTTAAGCAAGATTTTATGGAAATGACTTTCTTTAAACTGTTTCATTTGAACTGGAATTCCCCCACCCACCCCTCCTACGCTTCCTGCCCACCCCCAGCACCCTAGGGCAGAACAAGATGAGGAAGAGTCCTTGCCAGGTCTGATCTTGGAAGAAGGTAAAGCCTGCCTTTAGGAGCCTGGGATGGGGGTTAATGTCTTAGTCGCTACACCGCCGAGACCTGCAGACTCTGATTTCTATGTTTCTGAGCTTTTCGAATCACTTTGGTTACTGAGGACCTCTTTGGGAAATCTTTGGGATGGATGCCTGTTAAGGGAATGTGTCTCGGTTGAGTACCTCCAACTACTGTTGTCAATTTGATAACATTATTTAGAAAGAGTTGTTCTATAAAATTTTGCTTATGTAACTGGCATAGAGGTAGTATAATTGCATCTTTTTTCAGCACAGATACATTGCATTAGGGACGTATTTCCTTCTCATAGCAATTTTTGGTTCCTGAGAACCTTGAAGGTTTAAGGGCTATTAACTCACTCCAAAATGTACAATGGTAGGCACAGGACTCCCCTGTAAGGATTTATGAGACGTTTAAGAGAAAGTCTGGTTGTGGGAGGCAGGGGCAAGAGAGAAACTGGCTTTCCGTTGCCTACCGTTTTGTGTCTTTTGAATTTTGTACCTTATGCGTGTGTTATCTATATAAAAATAAACAAAATATATTTTGTAATATACAGAATCATGATTTCAACTACCTAAAATCAGACGTATACAACAAGGAAACTACAGTAAAATTTAAATAGCACTCAACTCCATGTAATGAGATTGTTTCTCTTATCTTTCCCTTTAGATATTTTCTACATCCTCCTCAATTAATAATAATAATAAATAGGGCTTTCTCAATGATTTTATAAACTACATTTTAAAAAAAATTTTACTTTAAGTTCTGGGATACATGTGCAGAACGTGCAGGTTTGTTACATAGGTAATACATGTGCCATGGTGGTTTGCTGCACCCATCAACCCATCATCCAGGTTTTAAGCCCTGCCTGCATTAGGTATTTGTCCTAATGCTCTCCCTCCCCTTGCCCTTGTGTGATGTTCCCCTTCCTGTGTTCATGTGTTCTCATTGTTCATCTCCCACTTATGAGTGAGAACATGCGGTGTTTGGTTTTCTGTACCTGTGTTAATGAACTGCATTTTTAAAACAATAGGGAAGAACAGTGTTTTCAAATACCACTGCTACACTAATCTATAGATCAGGGCTCGAGCTGATACAACAGTCTCCACCCATATGCCTTTTTCCTTTTCCAGTTTCTTTTCAGTTTGCCAGTGAGTGGGTTGTTTCTAGGTCTAATTCGTGGATCTCTCATCGTTCACTCAGTCATAGCGAAACATCGTGAGTACATCACCCTTCGTGACGGCTAGGTTTCAGCGGCTAGGTTTCGGTTCAGATAACCTCCTTGTTATCATGATCATATCTTCCGTCATCCATCACCATCACCCACTGTCAGCAAGCTCTTCTCAGTTCAGTGCCATATGCATTTTTTAAGCACCTGCAACCTTGGGCCCCTCCTAGAGCCACGTGCTGTGGGGCATGCGGAGGTGAATCCAAACTGTTTCACCCACCAAGATGCTCAGTCTTGGACAGGAGACAGCATATACGGAGTTAGCTTTGACTGGAGACAGAGAGTGGTGAGTGCTTTCAAAGATATCATGATGCAATATGACTATCAGGAGGGAGAAACAGGGAATACCTTTAAAAGGTAGCATGGGATATAATGACTCTCTGATGGGAGAAACAGGGAGGAAACTTTCCTTCCTTTACACTTTTTGCATTCTTCACCTTGCTTCTCTCTATGTCCTTTGTCACACTCTGCAATGTGTTATGTCCTTGTGTTGGACCTTTCTTACCTACTATGGCCCAAGTGAGTATGCAGTGTGATAGAGATACCAGCAAAACGCTATGGGGCTTAGAGGAAGCTGAGATTAACTCCACTCCGGAGGCAGAATTCTTTGGGGAGGTAGCATTTGAACAGACTTCGAGGGACAGATGGCATTTAGATAGCAGAAAGCAAAGGAAGAGTGAGCTGAAAGAAAGAGGACGGCAAAGGAAAGTGGGTTCCTCTGCAGCGATGCACTGTTCTGAACTTCAGATTCTATAGCTGCAATGTGAAGTCGATAGCACCACTGGCCCCAGAGGTTGCTGTGAGGATCAAGCGGTGCCCCCAATAGCACAGCTAATATTTACATCACACCCACTGGGTGCCCACAGTCACATAGCTAGCAGGAGCAGGGCCAGGAGACACATCCAGGGCTTGGAAGGAAAGCCCTTGACTGCTATTCCATAGTACTCTCAAAGGATAAAAAAGTCATCCATAAACCACTTTTACTAGTGTAAATTACACTATTCCTTCTAACCTAAACCTGACACTTGGACCCTAGAGGTTTCTGATCTAAAATTCTAGTTTGTTTCTGAGCTTCCTGGATAGTCAGTAGCCTGCTGACCTGGTGTCTAGTCTGATTTCCAGGCTGTTACTCTAGATGTGAACACTCTCAGAACTCAAGAGTGGGATTCAAACCGGAGGACCCAGCCTGATTTGGCCTGGTTTGACGCATTGGGAGGGCCACTCACCCTAGGTCTGACTGTGACCAGAGCTCCTTGATTTCCTCTCTGAGGAAACCACCAGCATTCAAAAGCCCCTCTCAGTTCTAAAGTTCTCAGCTGCTGAAGACATGAGCCACTTAGACATCTTCCAGGTTGATGACCTTGTTGAAGAGAGGCAGCAGAGGGCCAATATACTTCCAGGTATGTGAAAAGCCAAATAAAATAGTGTTACCTTTGCTTAATGCCATGATGCCTTCTTTAGATGAGACTCATACTTACTGGGGAAATGCAAGTTAATTCATAGCCCAGTGGAATCAAGTCTTGTAGCTGGTGTCATGGTCGTATTCCCTGAGAACCTTCTCCATTGTTTATTTTGAATACCGCTGTGGTGGCACCTGCGATGTCACCATTACCGCGATTGACAGAAAAATTATCCTGGAATGAAAGTTCCTTTTCTTTGGTCTCTCAGGAAAAAGAAAAATCTTTAGAGTGATACCACATGTTTTTCCTGTGCCTTTTAGCTTACAGTGTTTTTCACATAAATTACTTTTGATCTCCTAACAACCTTGTGGTGATGTGTGTGTGCGAGAGGGGATATGACATGAAGAAGGCTCATGGAGGAGAGGAATTACATCCTCTAGATTCATGGGGTCCCTGAGGCTCAGAGAGGTCAAGAAACATGATGAAGGTCACACAGGCCATCAAGGATAACACAGGAACTCAGATGCTGGTTTCCTACCTCCAGACTTTATGCGCTTCTAAGCTCCCAGGGACACCACATCCTTAGGTCAACAGAAATGGAGGGAGCCTCTTTGTTTGGTTACTATACCTTCTGAAGTCCAATTTCAGCTACATTCTTCTAAGGAATCCATCAATTTTAGTTGAAAATGCAACAGAAGTGCTGTTTCTCAACTGGGGGCAATTTTGCCCCGGGGGACATTTAACAATGTCTGCAGACATTTTGGGTTGTCACAACTGGGCAGAGGGGAGTGGGTGTCCCTAGTATTTAGTGATTAAAGGTTGGAGATTTTACAAAACATCCTACGATGCACAGGATGGCCACTACCCCCACCTCCAATAACAAAGAATTATTCAGGCCAAAATGTCTAGAGTGCCAAGGCGGGGAAACTGTTGGATGAAAAACAAAACCTTACCTCCAATTCCCAGATCACCATGCACTTAGAAAGTTTTTCATAATGTCTGATTTCTAAAACCGACTACAGATGTTTTACAAGCATATTTTTTCTCCTATCATAAGGAGGATCTGCTAAATATGTCATAGCTGGAAGGGGAAACTGAGGCCCAGATAAACAAAGTGACTGTTCTGGGTCACCCAGCTAATAAGTGATGGAGAAAGAACAGGCCCATTCTCCTGCCCTAAGGAGAATGCATTTTCTACTTCATCATGCTAAGCTTTGAGCCATTTTCTGACTCACTGATTCAATAAATGCTGTGATCTGAATATGCTCATTGACACAGACTTGCTTATAGCTTATTCTCATACAAAATGAGGAGAAGTGAAAAAAAAATACAAAGAGATGTGAAAAAAACCAATACAATGTGAGAAGAACCTCGTTGATTCTGCCTCAGTTCCCTTGATGTCTTTACACCCACACCCATGGCACAGCTGCTGGACGGAGGGGCTTTTAGTCTCTTTTTGAAGAGATAAAAGGTAAAAGCTCTCTACTGGAAATGAAACTGACGTCATCGAAGCCCTCAAGTTTCCTTGCAGGAGGCACATTACTGAAAATATCTAAGTTTCTTGGAACTTCAATTTTTTTTTTCTTATTTGATTTTCATAGCTTGTTCTGTTGGTTTAATGTTTGTTTTTCACTCAGCCAGTCGGTGAAACTGGGTTGGTCAGTGAACTTTCTAGGGACTGAAGGTTTCACTTTCAAGGTCTAAAAGTTTTGGTTTGGGCTTTTAAAGCCTTCATTAAGACAATTAGGGTTTAGCATTCTAGGCGAAGAGTGAATTTAAAATATATGCATGCAAGAATTGCTTAGATAGTATTTATTGAATAGGTTAATTTCTACAAAATATTTATCCAACATATGCTCTGTATTAGGCTCTGCCATAGGCAACAGAGAAACAACCCTGAGCAAGACGAAGATGCTTCCTTCCGTCTATTGCTGACAGTCTGACTGGGGAAATTAATCAGTAAATATTCTCACCTACGCCTTAAAAAAAAAAAAAAAAAAAAAAAAAAAAAAAAAAAAAAAAAAAAAAAACCCTTACCCTGTATGGAAGACTGAGCACTCAAATTTTATTCTCTTAGGAGAATACCCTTACCTTTTTTTCTTTGTCAAACTCCTATTCAGTTTTCGGGGATAAAAGCAAATGCCAACTCTCACAAACACCTTTAGAAATCTCCCAAGGTAATCAGAAAATGCTGGTTCAGTACATCTTCAACCTCTTCTCCAAATGGTTACAAAACCATTCAGCACACGCTGTGGCCCCTTGTGGGAAAGCGGTGTAGGCTGTTCATTAAGAGGCACCCTCGTTTAAACCTAAACTGTATCACCTGCTGGTGCCTTGAGTCGTTTGCTTAGACTCTCTGAGCCCAGTTTCATCACCCGTTGTGAGGATGGAGTATCGCACAGCCTGTGCAGTACCCGGCATATGGCAATTGCTCAGTACAGAGTTAGCCTAAGTGTCAGGCACTAAGCTCTCTGTGCTGCAGAGGATCCAAAAATTCAAGTGACACGGGCACTTCTCCCACAGAACTCATAATATAGCAAGTAGAAAGGTTCACAAAACCTCTGCAAAAGATAGACCACGACATGTTAGAACATTTATTATAAAAAGTATTGAAGAGCAGATGAACATTAATTCTGCAGGGTGGAGCTGATTATCTGCAAAGGTTCTTAGAAAGGATACAATTTAAGCTAGAGCACGAAAAGAGGATAGGATCTTTGACGCAAGCCCTGCAGGCGAAGTAGGAGGGGAAAAAAAAGTGTATTAGGCATGCCCAGAAGAGGAAATGGCTTACCCCACAAAAGGCAGTGAATGTGAGAGCACTGGGTGTGGCTAAGCCTTTGTGTCACTGGAGGGATTTTAGAGGTAAAATAGGTGTGAAAGAAGAGGGTTTGAGGTACGGGTGGGATTAAGTATGGGATTATTAGCAGAGTTAATTGGAAAACAGCATCAAATTCTTAAGGGTTTGAAATGTCCAGTGCAAATGTTTGGACTTCCCTCTGAGAGCAAAAGGGAGACACTCAATGTTTCTGAGTACAAGGATGGCTTGAATTGATGAGATTCCTGCTATCAAGTTGCTCCATCTGGTCAAGAACAAGGTAGAGAACAAACTGTAAGAGGATGTGATGAGTGAGATGCTAAAAGCCTGAAAGAGGAAACCATTAAGGAGGAAGGCTCTAAGAGAGGAAAAGAAGAAACCTAACACCATGATCATTCCTCCACCACCTTGTGCTGGTCTGTTAATGCCTGTCTTCCTCTCTCGACTCCCAGCTCCTCAAAAGCCCAGCACAGTGCCTGACATTCAACAGAACTTCAGAAAATGTGGATAAAAACAAGAGATTGTAGATAACTTTAGACATAGAAGTGCAGTGGAGTGGGCACGGAAAGGCGAGGATCTACAGAGATAAAGAGTAGGTATTGGGCTGGATGCAGTGGCTCACACCTGTAATCCCAGCACTTTGGGAGGCCGAGGCAGGCGGATCACTTGAGATCAGGAGTTCAAGACCAGCCTGGCCAACATGGTGAAACCCGGTCTCTACCAAAAATACAAAAATATTAGCTAGGTGCCATGGTGCATGCTTGTAATCCCAGCGACACGGGAGGCTGAGGCAGAAGAATCACTTGAACCCGGCAGTTGGAGGTCACAGTGAGCCAAGATGACACCACTGCACTCCAGACTGGGTGACAGAGCAAGACTCTGTCTCAAAAAAAAAAAAAAAAGTAGGTAGGAGGTGAGATGGGTAAGCAAGGAGGCAGAGGGTAGAGATACTGAGACTAGGTGCTTGGAAGTGTGATGATGCCATCAACCTATCAACTCAGAGCAGAAGGGCTTGAATGACAAGGACATTGCCCAAGTAGGCATTCTATATATATTTGTGGAGAGGATGGATGGATTGATGGATGGATGGGTCTTCAACATAAGCAGGGAATTATAGACTCATTTATTATTGGGGTTACAGGGGAGCTTACGTATCATCAGCCCTGTTATTCTATATATGAGTGAAATGAGGTAAGACAAGAACTGACTGCTTTTGATCACATAGCTACCAGGTGATAAATTTAGGGCATGAAACTCCTAAGCTAGTGTTCTTTCCAGTATGTTATATAGTTATTTTCTTCAATTCTTAAAAAGAATTTCAGAGGAAATGGTATGCATGAATATCATATACCACTTGTAATTTATTTTTTTAAACTAAAAGCTACATTGGGAATTTCATTTCCGTTTCTCTGATTAAAATAGGAATTCTAAAAGTCATGCATATTGATTGAAAAGTCCTCGGCTTTGGGGCCAAATTCTTCCAGTGGCTGTTACCTTCTATAATCCCATTTTCCAAGACATTTCTCTCTTGCCTACCCAGATTCACAACTTGCAGAAGATGAAGCATGCCTGATGAACTTGTGCAGCAGAGAGGGTGGCATAATTTTAGCCTAGAGGTAGTTCTAAGGGTTGTTCATCACTTGCAAAGGTGAAATTAACTTTTAGATAAATCACGTGGTGATTTACATGGAAATTTACTTTTAGATAAATCACTTGGATCTAAAACCAAAGGACTGATTTCCTTAAATCATATCAAAAACCAGTCCCTTGACTTTTTCACACTTTGTGTGTATTGAGTACCTGCGATGTGCCCTTCAGCACTCTAGTTTTCATAGTGGAGAGGATGATACAAAAATTTAAGATACAGTTCTTCCTTTAAGAAGTTCTTATTCTAAGTAAGGAGATGAGACTCATGTGGGGGGAAAAAAAATCACACGGTAGTTTATGATGCAACAATTGTTTCTTTTCCTTGATAACTTTCAGGCATTAAACAACAAATGGATTAAGTGAATCTCAACCTGGGAAGCTTATCACATCAGATTTTGAGAGGGTATTTGTGGGCGACGACAGCATCTCAGCCTACAGGTCATCAATCTCTGATGTCAGAGAACACGGCTTCTCACTTTCTTGTCCTCTGGGGACAGCATTATGGTGGACAATGAAGCAACACTGTCGCCAGGAGGCAGGCACAGAGTTCGAGAGGGAAAAGAGAGAAGATGCAGGAAACCCAGCCTGGGAGGACCCATCAGGAATCTCCTCACCTTTGTTCTCTCTCCTCTCCAGTTCATCTTCCACACTAAACCAGTTGTTAAGTGCTTCTGAGAGTCCCAATAGTGCCAGTGTGTTCTAATAATAGCCATAACATTTACTGAGCATTACTTCATGGCAGGCACTGTCCTGGATGCTTCATGTGCTATACATACATCTTATTGCATAGTGATGACAGACCTGGAGTGTTGGTCCCGGTGTTGCCAATATCTAGGTGGTTGCTATTAGAAAACGAATTCTCTCTTTGCCATTTCCTCATCTGTTGAATGATGAGGGAGTTCCAGTGTTGGAAGGCGAGTGGGGAAGAGACATCCTCATTCAATTGTTGGTTGGAGTATAAACTAGTACAACCATTATAATAGGAATGATGCAATGCCGAGTAAGATTTTAAAATATGCATGTTCTTTGATTAAACAACCTAACCACTAGGAATCTATCCTATAGAGATAATAGCAAGAATATGTAAAGATTCATGTGCAAGAATGTTTGTGGCAGCATCACTTTGTAAAAGCAAACAAGTTGAACCATCATAAATGTCTATCAACAGAAAAATAGCTGAAAACATATCTGGTCGGTGGAATGCCAGACTGCAAATGAGATATGGAGTTGGGAAAGTTTTTCACAATATATTTTTAAATAAAAGAACAGATCAATATGAATGCCATAATTTATTTTCTATAAATAATGTGTATGGATGTAGATGCTCACATACATAGTTAAAAGTTATAATTAACTTAGGAAAATATCTTGATTGATAAATGCTAACAGTCTGGAGAAGGAAGCTTTCACTTCTTTAAGTAATTTTTTAAAAGACCTCGTAATGCTAATCTTTACTTTTTTGTGCTTTTAGAACGTTTTGAGTGCAAATAAACTAACACCTGCCTCTAAGAAAGAAGGATCTGGATAAACAGGAGGCTATTGTTCTTCCATTACCTACCACTATTTAGATTAGTCTGATGGGTCTCCAAACAGACAAAGTTTGCCATGCAGGGGTGAGGAGTTCAGGGGGCAGTCTGGAAGGGATGGATGAGGACAGTGATGGGAGGGAAACAGTAGAAAAAAGCACTGAGCAGGCACGAAGCTGGAGGGCACCACCCAAGGTAAGGCGTCAGTGAAAACATTTTGGTGGGATTCACATGAAGAAGAGGAATAACACATTGAGTGTGCGATGTTTGACTTGCTGTAATGACCCCTTTCTCTGTGCCCAACCCCAGGCACTCTCCAATAAAGTCTATTTCATACAAATACATGCACAAACAAAAAAAATTTAAGCAACACAATGAAAAGGGTGACTTAGATGATCTCTAAGTTCCCGTCTAACTAAACTTTTAAGTGTCTCTGAGCCTTTTTATTTGCCTGTCCTTAGCTGGCCGCATTTTCTTCTCACCCATATCTCCTGCCAGGTCTGCCAGACCACTACCACTCATCCTCCAGGTGAGCCTAACTGTGCACTTTTATACCTTTTGGCTTCTACCTGTGCCTCTCTTTGCCGAGGATTGTTCCCCTTTCTCTGCCTGATGGATCCTACTCAGTCTTAAGGCTGTGCTTTAAATGTCCCTTTTCTAGAAACCTCACTTATTCTTGAAACAGAACCAGTTATGTTCCCTCCCAAGTCCCCCACGTACTCTGTGCGTACCTTCTGTTGAGTTGGATGGAGGAGGTGGTGCTGCCTTTGCTTTCTCCTGAAGGTACCAAATGTGTTTAGGTATCTCTGTATCCAGAGCCTCCAGCATGGTGCCCCAACCACTGGAGATGCTTAAAAATTGTTGGAAAAAGGCTGGGTACAGTCGCATACACCCGTAATCCCAGCACTTTCGGAGTCCAAGTCGAGTGGATCACTAGAGGTCAGGAGTTCGAGATGAGCCTAATCAACATGGCGAAACCCCATCTCTACTAAAAATACAAAAATTAGCCGGGCGTGGTGGCACATGCCTGTAATCCCAGCTACTCGGGAGGCTGAGGCAGGAGAATCTCTTGAACCCAGGAGGTGGAGGTTGCGGTGAATCGACATTGAGCCATTCCACTCCAGCCTGGGCAACAAGAGCGAAACTCCATCTCAAAAAAAAAAAAAAAGGTGCTGGAAAAATAATGATGTGTAAATTAGTAAATCTACCTGTAGCCTAGCTTTGATTTCAAAGGCCTTCCTGGTGCTGAAAACTTTCCCCGTACAATGTGCACCCAGTGGTCTGAGAACCACGGAAACATTCTGCTCCAAATGCCTATTGTTCGATCCACAAATATGCCCCGAGATCATCCCACCAATTGGTTATATCAGGCTGTGCTGGCCACAGAGGTTCCTCAAAACCTGCTTAGATTCTAAATGGTCTGTTTTCCAAGGCCAAGTGCCTGGTCTAACTGTGTCCCTAGCTGGGCCTGGCAGAGAGGTGGTGGCCAGGCCAGCAGAGATGATGTTGGTACACGAACAGGATTTTTCTTAGGACAAAAGGCTGACTCTGGCCTGCAGCTGATGGCCTTTAATAGCCTAATGATCACGTGAGAGTCCTTGGCTTGCTCTGACTTGGCCAGGCCCTGGGCACTGGCAGGAGAGCCCCACCCAGGTTAATTGATCTGTTTCTCTCCTCTGACAGGCCCTAGGCAGGAGTCAGCACATTTTCCTCTGTGCACAGATCTTCCCCGTGCCAGGCTTACAAAAGGAAGTTTCTGGAGCTGAGCAGGTCTGGCACATTTTAAGTTGTCCTGAGTCTTGTCCTCATGGCTCTCCACTTCTCTTTTTTCTCTCCAAACTTTTCTCTCGCCCTCTCCCTAGCTGATTTTTTTCTTTTTTCTCATTTTAACTGACTGACCTCCCTCCCCCTTTCCTTCTTTCCTTCTCTCTTCTCTCCCTCCCTCCTTTCCATCTTCCCTCCCTTCCTTCTTTCCTTCCTCCTCCCCTCCCTTCCTCCCCCCCCTTCCTTCCCTTTTTCTCCCTCTCTCCCTTCCTCCTTCCCTACTTTCCTCCCTCCCTCCTTCCCTTCCTCCTCTCTTTCTTCTTTCCTTCCTCCCTTCCTCCTTACTTCCTCCCTCTTCCTTCCCATGTTTATTTGTTCTGTCTTTTTCACCTCTGTCTTCCTTATTCCAATACCCTCACTCTGGATTCGCCCTCCTTCTCCAATCTTTCACCGATATTTCAGAACCCTCTCTTTTGCTTTTCTGCCTGCCATATTGGATAGAATTCAAATGGCTCTTTGTATAATCTTCCCCTTCTCTCCTCCTTCAAGTGTCTGAGCAAAGAGACCACATTGTCTTTCACTCTTTCCAAAACAGTTTCAGGTACCACCCCTGGTGCCTGACCCTTGTCACATTCCACTCGCAATAACCAAGTTGACCAGTGCTGGTGCCCAGAGAACAGATCCAGGCCCGTAGCCAAAGCCAGTTGGGGGTTAGTTCTGGGAGGCCCTCATGCTGAGACTGGCAACCCAAAGTTTGCAAGTTGTCTTTTTGTTCTTTTCCTTCACCTCTTGAGCCTAGGCCGGGTCACTCTGTGTACTCAGCCTACACTTGGGTAGTCACGGATGAGTGCCACTTATTCATAGGTATAACAACATAAGAGATCAGATTCAGCCAAGACAGAGCTGGCCATTCTTTGACCTTTCTTGATTCTTGATAAAGAATGAAGTGGAGGCCACTGCTATGTTTGCTGTCACTCTGAGGGGCTCCCAGGGTATAATCAGGTTACAGATGAAGTTCTTATTTCTTCTATTCGTTCATTCAATAAGCATAACTGAAGAGCATTTCTGGCATTGGAAACAAGGACACGAAGATGTTCCCAGTTCTCAGAGAGCTGACAACTTAACAGAGGAGATGGACCTTAGAAAAGCTTGAGGTAATCATTAAGGAAAATACGGATGAAGTGCCATGGAATATAGACTGGCTGTGGAAGACGGTAAAATACTCAGAGAAGGAGATATTTGAGCCAAGTCTTCAACTGTTGCACAAACAAAAAGACCCAACCATTAGCAGGTGTGTAAGATAGCCAGAGGGACTGGTATTAATTAAAAGGAAAAAAAACACAAATAATTTGGAAAAAAGGCACAAAAATGAACTAAACCCTAACAAAAACTAAGAGTCAAAGATTTAATCCATCCAGTGGAGTGGTCCACTCTCACATTCCAATGCCACTGATAATTTTACTTAAAGTGGATGCATGCCAATCAATTCCTCAGCCCCAATTCGAGGTTAGACATCCAAAAAAGCCAGAAGAACAAAATGCTAGAAAGATGATTTAGAACCAAAAGGTTTGAAACATGGTTCTGCCTTTAACATGCTACTTTGAGCAAAGTCCTTTCTCTTTAGTCCTCAATTATATTCCAAGTTCTCCTCAGCTTTAAATGTGACATTTGTTTCTAGGACTGAGAGTGATTTGTTGGGTTCTACCATGACCCCGCGAAGAGGACCTTCTGTGTCGTCCAGGTTTATTTGTCCTGTGTTAGTAAAGCCACAGTCTTTTGGGGAAGGAAGTGTGGGGCATATTTTCACACATTTTATAAGTGAGGACTAGAGAAATGTGCAAGTCTTACCCTCCCCACCGCAAATCACGCTATTCACCACATCTTTCCAAGACAGCAGATGGAGAAAGGCAGATAAAAGACTGAAGCTATGTCTTTAAAAGGGTAGAAATCTGTATGGCATCCTAGAGCAAGAGGATGAAGAGGATGATCCAGTTTAGCCCTAAGGAAACTGAGACCCAGAAAAAGCACGTGGCTTGACCAAGGTTACAGAGTATGTCAGTGGCATAGCTGGGACCCAGAGGCTTGTTGGGCCATTGGTCAGTGCTCTTTTTCTTATGCTAAGCATGCCCATGTCTCCTCCTCAGCTTCTCAGGAGCTCCATGGCCATTTCACCTCCCCATTCTGACACCTGACGCCAACAGTGAGGCTTCGTCCTTGAAGAGATGTAACATGTTCTGGAGAAGATGTCAAGGGCCACTTCGAAGTGTGCACAGGTGAGTTAATGAGAGCTGCTGCCTTTCAATGTGGGCTACTGACGCTTTCTCCAACAGGTAGGTGTCTTGTGTGCAAAGGTCAATAGTATTTCCTGCAATCTGGAGGCGGATTCTGCTCACAATCTCGAGACACAGCAAACTCCTCACCCAAGAAGAGGGTGGGATGAGGCACAATGAAGAGGTAGGGAGGAGGAGACGGAGCAAAGATACTTTTTTGTCTGGTGGAGAACACACACCTTTCAATTTCAACCAAGACGTTTGAAAGGCACAGAATCACAGTTTCTTCTCCTTTCCCTCGGGAAAGAAAACTGATCCTGTAGCCATTGAAAAACAGGACTGAGACCAGGAAGGGCAAGTCATGTGTGTCAGCATTGTGGACCTTTATATAAATAATAATTTTCCAGTGGGAACTGTGATCTCTTCTTGTCTTTTCTATTTTTAAATGCTAATTACTTCTGATTTTGTTTACGTAGGCGGAGCTAATAAGAACATTTGCTTCGTAACCATTGAACCTAATGTATCTGTTTTTGGACACTGGTGATTTATTTTTGCACACATGCTCCAAATTGGTGCTAATTACTTTAAAGGATCAGAGTTTCTATTCCAAGAGGGATGACGACAGAATGTCAATTTGGAGTCTCTGAGCATAATGTCCCAATTATCAATGCATTCCAGACCAGAATGGACTTGGCACCTTCTTGAAGGGATTTGGCTTCACTTTTATCAGCCAGTCCCTGGTTGTAGCTTCATTAAAACTTGCTTTCTAGTAACTTGTGGATGTGCCTATACTTTTCTCTGTCTCGAAGACCCTTTGGTATAGTATTAGTATCCTGAATACCTACCATATCTACCTTTTCATTTCCAGATCAATTACTTCTCCCTCTGAGCCTTTTTTGATCTCTTTGGCCCAAGATGATTTTAATTCCTAAGATTTTCTGATTCCTTTCTTAAAGAGGTTAACACTTTCTACATTGTATTATAATCATTTGTTTATATTCTTACCTCCTTTCCACTAGATAAGTCCCTTAGTGACAATACCTTATGTGAATTATCTTTGTCCCCACTGCACACTAAAACTTCTCCTGATGCCTTGTACATAATAAGTGCTTTACACATTGATTTAATTGAGGTTTGTTTATAATATCCTACATGCTCCAGAAAGATTTTAAGGTAAATTTAAACAAATATTTATGCAACAAAGGAATGAATACGTCTATATGCACACAGAATTACTAAAGTCTATAATCAATATATGAAGCATAACTACACAGTACAAAATTTAACTACCATACCTAAAAGAAAAGCAAACACGATGCTGTGGGGAATGCTTGAGGGGTAGTAACAAAGGCTTTAAATCTCAATGACTACCACCAAAGTAACCCACATTTCTGATATGGTATTTGCTTAACACAAATGTTTAGATGAACACAGGAGATGAAAACTATCTGAAGTGAGGGGAGAGGGTGTCACTGACTACACAGAATAAATATGGAGCATATTGTGACCAAGAAGATATGGCCACAGAGGAAAAAGAGCTAACAGGTCCAGCCTAATTTGTTCATTTACCATTCACTTATTCATCCAACAAACTTGTATTGAGAAGTCCCTATGTCCAATACTATGTTTGCACTGTGGATGCAAAGGTAAATAAAAACATCCTAGTTTAGCTGTTTAGACCAGGGGTCAGCAAACTATGGCCAATGGGCCATCTCTGGATCACCGTTTGTTTTATAAATAAAGTTTTATTGGAATATACCATACCAATTCATTTATGTATGATCTGTTAGGCACTGTTCCTCCACAACTGCAGAATTGAATAGTTCTGACAGAGACCTTATGTCCTGCAAGACCAAAATGTTGACTATTCCTAATCTGTCCCTTTACATAAAATGTTGGTTGACACTGGTTTAAAAGTCATTAAAATACACTGGAGACAGTGCCATGTGGGGTAAGGACAGTGTTCTGTGGAAGACAACTCAGTCTTAGAAAGTCAAGGAAAGCCTCTTAGGGCAAAGACCATGTGTTTCTCGCTCACTGTTGTATTATAAGTGCCTGACACATAGTAGCTGCTCAGTAAATATTTCTTGAATGAATAAACAAATGATGTTACTTCTAAGATGAGAGTGAAGGAATGATTGAAGTAATCCAGAACAAATGTGGAGGGATGGATACAGCACATGCAATGACCTGAGGCAAGAGAGGTCCAGGTGTCCTGATAAGCAGATGCTGTTCAGCTGCAGGGAGAGTGAAATTAGGAGTGAGGTTTGGGAAAAGGAGAAGATAAGGCTGGAAAATGAGCAGAAATAAGATCAGGCAGGGCCACCAAAGCCTCACTGTTGAGTCAGGGCTTTATCCTGAAGGCCATGTAAAAAAAAAAAAAAGTTTTAAGCAGGACAAATATAAGTTTAGAGTGTGCTTTAGAAAGACCACTTGGGGTGGTTTGTGGGAAATCAGAAGGAAAGCAAACCCAGGGCTGGGAGCTGGGTTAAGAGCTGTGGCAGCAATCCTGGGAACTGCAGTTAGGCAGTGACACTGGGGATAGGGTTCAGTAGACAAATTTGAGAGAGATTTAGGAAGTAGAGTTGATAGGACTTGGCGGCTGAGTGCTTAGGGATGGAGAGTCACAGCGAGGGAGGGTTAAAGACAATAGCAAGGTTTCTGCCTTGAGAGACAGGCTGGGGGAAGGCAGGGCCCTTCCTTGGGATGGAAACACAGGAGGAATAAAAGGTTAAGGAGAGGGGGTAATATTGGCTGTGCTTGGGGCATGCTGAATTCAAGGTGCTTATGAGATACCCAGGAGGAAGGTATACACATAGGTTTGAAATTCAGATGGACAATCTAGTCTAAAAATCTAAAATTGGGAGTCATTAGAATCAAGAGAGTAATTAAAACCAAAAGAGTATATAACATTTTAAGAGAGAACTTGTAGAGTGAGAAAGGGTCAAAGAAAATATTTTTAAAACCAGAGGAACAACATTCAGTAGAATAACAGAGCTCAAGCAGCCCTTAAAAGAGACTGAGAAAGAACATCCAGAAAAACAAGAAGAGAACCAGTGAAATTTGATGTGACAGAACTAAGGGACATGATCTAGTCAGGATCAAGAATTTCGAATAATTAAGAAATGTCTACTGTAATAAAGATCGAAGCAGAGATAGAGCCAGGACAAATTTACTGTTGCCCTTCTTGACGGCAGCTCTGATAGAATGGTGAAGGTAGGAGCAAAACAAACATGAATAGGAGGTAAGGAAATAGACAGAGTAAGTACAGACAATGTATGAAGGAATTTGGGTAGTAGGATAATTGCTGGAGGCCAGTAGAGGAAGGTTTTTTTTCATCTTTCTTCCTTCCTTCCTTTCCTTCCTTCCTTTCCTTCCTTCCTTCCTTCCTTCCTTCCTTCCTTCGTTCCTCCCTCCCTCCCTTACCTCCCCCTCCCTCCCTCCTTCCTTCCTTCCTTCCTTCCCTTCCTCCCTTTCTTTCAAGTTGAGAGATATTTAATCATATTAAATATTAACTGGAAGCAAACAATAATCTAATTTTAATAAATCACCAGGAATTGACTGCTTTAGATGATTTCCATAAGTTTTATCCCTTTAGAAAAACAAATTACTAACAACATGTTCTCTTTTTGTGCTTAGTTTCCAAGAAGCCTAGTATCAAATTCAGTTCCCCCTAGATGACTGGTAGTATTTACTGCCACTTCCTTCACCTGTTTTCTGTTCTGTTTTATATCTAAATGTCTAATTTAGATATAATAATTATCATGATCAGTTTACAAGGACTTTCACACTGCTCTCTCACAGCAACCATCCTTCATTCAGTGCATATTTAATGAGTGCCCACTGTGGTCACACACTTTGCTCTGTGCAACAGACACAATGGTAAGAAAGCAACACAGTTGCTGGTTTTACAGTATAGTTGAGGAGACTGACATTAACTGGACCATTATCCTAACAATTACAAACTGGTAAGTGGAGCAAAGGAAAGTCCTGGAGGCCATAAGAATCTCAGAGGTCAGGAAAAGCATCCTTGAAATCTGAAGGATAAACAGAGACTTGGAAATGGCAAGGGTAACCTTCAGTCAGAATGAATCTCCTCTGTGGAAACCCCATAAATGATTCAGTTCCTGCGCGGATACCTGCAGTGATAGGAACCAAAGCTGCATTTCTAGACGGTGCTTATAGTCAATAAGGAACAGAATTTGGCTCATGTAACCTCTATCTAGAGGTATGTACCTTGAGCCCACATATACTAAGCTTAACTTTTCTCTAACACAGACTTCACAACTGGATGACAACAGCAATTAATCTCCATGTATACATAGGTATAGATATATCTGTTCTCTCATGGTAAAATGCATAGGTTTTCCAATGTTCTCTGTTTCCAAATAATGTCAGGTTTATAGAGACTTCTAATTGTTTGCAAATATCTATTCTTAGCTTCTTGTATAGAAGTACAACCTGTTGCTTCTAAATACAGAATTGTTAGCTAGATATCTAGGCATCCGAATAAAACAACAACAACTCTATGTTTCAATTTACTTTGCAGCTAGGTGAAGTGGATTGCTGATAGATGTTTAACAACCAGCTCTCATGGAAGAAAAATAAGATGTAGCACTTGCCAATTCTATGGTGTTAATTCTCCCGTGGCAGATTTCAAGCTATCACATGACTCACGATCCAGTCTCACACAACCCTAGGACAGGGCTTCAGCACACCACTGGGTAGGCAGAACCGTAAGACAAAGTTCTCCATGGGATGTGAGTAGAAGCAATGCATACAACTGCCCAGTTATGCCTGAAGTAGAAAGAGGAGGCCTCCACTTCCCCTTGTCCTCCTTCCAATGGACTGGAACACAGACATGGTGGAGAGTCCATTTTATATCAAGTAGATCACATACAGCAACGAGTTAGGAGGAACTTCGCTTCCCCACACTTCGGAGCTACTCTATGAGCCCTTGTCTCCTGGTGGGTGATTTTTTAATGTAAACAAGAAAGAAATATCTACCTTGTTTCAGCCATTTTTACTTTGGGTCTCTGTTAGAACAGGTGAATCTGTTTTCTAACGGATAGAGTAATCTATCACAGAATGGCAACCTGACCACTGCTCTAACATCACGCAAAAACCTGCTACTTACAAGGCATAGTCCTAGCAGGTGATGTAGACACGCTGCCAGCTCTCAGGGAGCCCAGCCCAGGGCAAAAGATGGCAGATACACAAATTGTTATTGCAAGGAAAGAGGTGATGAGTGCTCTGAGGCAGGCCAGATGGTCAACCACACAAACTTAAAGAGACTTACTATTATTATTGTAAATGAGGTAATATTAGAATTCGACCATCAAAGATAGTTAGAATTTTGACAAGCAGAAATGAACAACAAAGCATTTCACTGGAGGGATTCTACTTTTCATTCAGATTTTGGATTCCAATCATTCTGAAAATGTGATCCTTCAGAAAGTTTCTAGACTTTTTAAAAACATTTTTCTTCTATAATAGGACAAATTAATATTGTGAAACTATGACAAAAATGTTTCAAATATTTAAGAGAATCAATTGTTTTCCAAGTCTCTGATCCCTCCCATTTACAAAGAAGCCCTTGATTTGTTCATTTCAAAGAATTTCAGTGGATTAATTAAAGCATTCCTCTAAGTGCTTTCCTAAGCAGTGCTTTGTGGGCTTATTTTGAATTACTAAAAGTGCACAAAGACACTAAAACTGCGTTTTTATAAAAAACTATAATGCCAACTTTTCACTAATGCAAACAGTTCTCTCTTTTCAATTAGTTTTTCTTAAGGAAAGAAATGATGTCTTATGTTTCTTTTTTATTGCTTCACTGTGCCCAGGACTTCTCAGTGCTGTCCTGGGCACTGAGAAGCAATAAAAAGAAATATTTATTGGTCAGTAAATATTTATTGACCTGAATGGGAATTGCAGAATTTGAGACTATGAAGGAGGGTGTTGGAATTGTAGGATGAAGAAGGGACTAGAAAAGGACCTGAGGTCGTGAAAAAAAGATCTGGCATGGGAATGAGTCTTTGAGATTCCCCATCAGATCCTGGCATTAGGGCCTTCACCTCCTGTTTCCTTCATTTCACAGGTTGAAAGGTGGAGACTCTGAAGGAAAATGGCCTTGATGGAGGTGACAAGGCCACTGAGCTTTAGAGCTGGGTCTAGCTTTGCTAGTGCCTTTCCAAGGCAGTTGATCTTTGTTTTCATGCTTTTTATTTCAGAGTTGTGCTATCAAAGACATAAGAAAGAATCCTATGCATTTTTGACATTTGAATATATACTGTATTCCTGCCTCAGTAAATAAATGCATGAGAAAATATAAAATAATAGAATAAAATCACATTTGCAAATTCCAAGATTTGAAAATGTAAATCTTTTTTGTGAGGAAATAAAACATTACAATTTGAGGGTTCTCCTGACCCATCAGAACATCCAGAAATTATTTGCTTAGCTTCTCCATTTCTGGGAAGTGAGGGGATAAAACTATCAAGCAGAGTGCCAAAGAAAGAGCAGACAGAGGCAGGGCGCAGTGGCTCACACCTGTAATCCCAGCACTCTGGGAGGCCGAGGCGGGCAGATCAAGAGATCAGGAGATTGAGCCATCTTGGCCAACATGGTGAAACATATCTCTACCAAAAATAATAATAATAATAATAATAATTAGCTGGGTGTAGTGGTGTGTGCCCGTAGTCCCAGCTACTCAGGAGGCTGAGGCAGGAGAATTGCTTGAACCCAGGAGGTGGAGGTTGCAGTGAGCCGAGATTGCACCACTGCACTCCAGCCTGGGTGACAGAGGAGATTCCATCTCAAAAAAACAAAACAAAACAAAACAAAAAAAAGAAGAGAAAAGAAAAAGCAGACAGAGCAGAAGAGCTTCCATTCCCACGGGGCTGTGTGAGGCAATGTGTGAGACAGAGAGAGGAGTGCAAGGAAACAGGATGGTGAGACCAGACTAGGGTGCATAGGAGTCCTTGTTAGGTGCTAAACAAATGGAGAAGATTGTGATTCTTAATGCCAGCAGCTCTAAATGATATACTTGAAACCCTCTAATGTATCAGAAACAAAGCACATGTTGAGTATTTCTTATCCAAAATGCTTGGGACCAGAAGTATTTTCGATTAAAATTTTTTTTTCTTCAGATTTTGAAATAGTTGCATATACATAATGAGCTATCTTGGGGATGGGACCCGAGTCTAAATGCAAAATTCATTTATGTTTATACACATAGCCTAAAGGTATGTACCTAAAGGTACATAGCCTAAATTTATGCAATATGTTTAATAATTTTGCGCATGAAATAAAGTTTGTGTTAAACACTGATGTGTTGGATTTTCCACTCATGGCATCATGTCAGTGCTCAAAAACTTTTGGATTTTGGAGCATTTCAGATTTCAGATTTTCATATTAGGGCTGTTCAACTTGTGTATTTTTGAAGAAAACTTCTAATGGAGAAGGCAAATGTGAAACTGAGAATCAGATTCTGGTCCAAACTCAATAACTTTCATGTAACTTGGACAGTGTATCTCCCTTGTGTGTCTCAGTTTCTTCACCTACAAAGTGGGATCTCTTCCAAGTTTAACAACCTCTGCTTCTTTCATAGGTTAAGACCGTAATATTGATGTAGCTGAGAGAATTTCAGCTTTTCTGATTGTAATGTACTCTACCATTAACTTCTGTGAAGTCCTAAGGATTTTTTCTTTTGCTTCTCTTAACACTTAAGAATCAGCTAAATTATTTAGCTTGCCTCTCATTTAATGATTCAAGTCATTAAGAACTAAGAGAAGCCAGCCGGGTGCAGTGGCTCACGCCTGTAACCCCAGCACTTTAGAAGACCAAGGAGGAGGGATTGCTTGAGCCCAGGAATTCAAAACCAGCCTGTATAACAAAGCAAGACCCTGTCTCCACAAAAAGTTAAAAACAAACGAACAAACAAAAGTTAGCTGAGTATGGTGGTGCACACTGGCTGAAGTGGGAGGATCCTCGAGCTCAGGAGTTCGAGGCTGCAGTGAGCTGCGATCACACGTTGGCAACAGCGTGAGACCCTGTCTCAAAAAACAAAAAGCAAAAAACAAAACATATAAAGCAAAACAAAAACCTAAAAGAAGTCATATGGAACATTATTTTCCACAGCTGGAAGGAAAAATTGCCTATATATTTATCAAAGATAATGTTTATTTGCATTACTCTAGAGTGGTAGAAAAAATCACATAACTAAATTGAGTTTAAACTTCCTTAAACTCTCTCTCTTATGATTCAACCCTTTAACTCTAAGTTATCCCTAAACATATCCCAATGATTTCTCTTTATTTGGCGCCAATAGTACAGACTATTATGGTCCAATCCACAGTCATTTCCAGCTTAAACTCTTGGACTGGCCTATTAATCCATCTCCCTTCTCCTCGCCCCATCCCACCCTCCTCCTCCAATCACTCCTCCAAGTCTGTTCTCCACAGAGCAGCCACGGTGATCAGATGGAAACCCTCCAGTGCTCCCCACCTCCTCGAGCGTCAGAGCCACAGTCCCATCTAGACCTGTGAGACCCAACAGGCCCTTTTGCTGCCTCCAGCCCCTCACCTCCCACTCTCTGCTCCAGTCACCCTGGCCTCCTTTCTATTCTAAAGACACCCAAGCCTACTCCAACCACAAGACCTTTTCAAACTGTGTTCCCTCTGTCTGGGACACTTATTCCCAGATAGCCACAGGTGTGCTCCATCCTTCAGATCTCAGCTCAAATATCACATATACTGAATATCATCCCCTCTGTCTTGTAGCTCTTTATCCCCTTTTCCTAAACTATTCTGCACAGCATTTAGCAGACCCTGTTCTATTTCCTATTCATGTCTTTCTTGTGTTTCCTCTCACTAGAATTAAGCTTTATGAGTTCAGAGATCTTGTCCCTTTTCTGTCTCTAGTGCTTAGAAGTATCCGTGATATATCGTAGGCATTCAATAAATATTTATTGAATGATATTCAGAGTGAGCTGCTTTTCTCACATGATGACTCTATTTTTGGAATGTATCTTTTGTCCACTTTAACATTTATTTTTTAAAGGACAAATATTGTATATTTTTATACATAATTATTTTATTTTGGGGGGCAACACATGTATGTTCTCTGATAGAATAACTCAAATTAGGAAACATTTATTGTTTTCTCAGATATAAAAATAATGACCTTAAAAATCAACTATCCCCTTGAGATCATAGTCAACATGGCAAATTTCTGGGCACTGCCAAAGGGTTGACAGAGCAGTCAACTGGAAAAAGTAGAGTAGATTGAGGAGTCTTATCCTGTCACACCCTCATGGGGCCATTTCTACCAAGTTGTAGAGTCCAAATGACTTAGGCTTTCCTTTTCTCCTGAGAAACTTAAACAATTTTACAGACAGAGGTGCTAAGTAACTATGTCATCCAACAGTGACTACACTGATGTAAAGCATTTTCTTTAGATTGTAAGGCTGTTATATTATCCTGATTCTATGAGTGTTAACAATACCAGATGGCTCGGGCTCAGGCAGGCAGCATTTCTATTTAGCTGGCTGAGATATCAGGAGGTGCCAGAGATGTACACAGAGTAAGAACTCTGGGAACAGGGCCCAGAGCCTCAGTGGAAGATTTCAAATCCAGGCTCAACCACTCCACACTGGGTGAGCTCAAACAAGCCACTTAATTTCCTCAGACCACAGTCTTCTCTTCTGCAGAATATGAGTCACAAACAATTCCTGCCTAACCACCTCATGGCAGAAAATAACCAGTTTGAGAGTTTCTCAAAGTGTCTCTCATGAACTAAGCAAAGTAATATATCCCATCTTAATTCTCATAACTCATGGGGTTCAAAATAGCTCCATGAAATTGCTCAATAAATGACTAAAAGCCTTTATCTGAGTTCTTAGACTGATTCCTGAAAAGATGAGTGGTCATGTCTGGGTAGACAGTCCCAGCTACATCCTGCCCATCACCAAAAGAATGAAATCAGGGGAGAAAGAATTCCAGCTCTATAACATCTGACTTTAAGATATATTCTGGGGCCGGGCACGGTGGCTCACACCTGTAATCCCAGCACTTTGGGAGGCTGAGGCAGGTGGATCACCTGAGGTCAGGAGTTCAAGACCAGCCTGGTCAACATGGAGAAACCCTATCTCTACTAAAAATACAAAAACTTGGCCAGGCATGGTGGTGTATGCCTGTGATCCCAGCTACTCGAGGGGCTGGGGCAAAAGAATCACTTGAACCCGGAAGATGGAGGATGAAGTGAGCTGAGATCACACCACTGTACTCCAGCCTGGGTGACAGAGTGAAACTTTATCTCAAAAAAAAAAAAATCTATTTCTGCAGATATGCTCATTTGTCCAAAACACATCTACTGAGCACCTACTATGTGTAGGATTTTGAACCTCAGATTCTGCAGGGAGAAGAGGCCTGAATATAATACAGGTCTTATCCTCAGAAACCATGCACATGAACTCTTTTACAATACAGAAGGTGATATGTCAAAAGAAAATGAGTCAATTCATTTCGCCTATGGCAGTCACTTCAGTTCTCTGGGCTGTTCTTTCCTCTTCTGCAATTGTGTAATAACTATGAGGTGTTTATGAGAATTAAGATGGGATATATTACTTTGCTTAGGTGCTTTGTAAATCCTGAATTGCCATCCATGTCAATTCCTTCTTCCCTTTTTCTGTCTACTTTTTCTTCCTTCACCCCCTCCTCTCTTTTCCTTCTTGCTCCTTCTCTTTCTTTTCACTCTTTGTTTTGATAGGAGCCCTGCTGTCTATCACTGAGACATTCTCATAATTAGCTGATCTAGTCTGATCATTAAGGTGACAGCACGGCTGGAAATCTTTTGATCCAACTTGTTCCCTTATTATGGCACATGAAGACTGAGAGTTGCTGGTAGATCCAACTCTTGCCTGATTTAGATGACATTTTTTTCAAGTTTGTTGCTATACATAAGATATAGAATGGAATCAAGGTGAATAATAACCTTTATTGTCTTAGGGTTTGAATATAACTAAGGTAAAAAGTTGTTTAGACACAAAATGTAAAGTATTTAATATTTCAAATCAATTAGCATTTATGAACCAAAATAGACACACCCACAACTTCTGGGTTCAGCCCTTTAATGTCCCTTGCCAAACCTTGGCTTCCTGGAACTTGTGACAGAATATAAAACCTGAAAGAAACCTTAGAGATCAGATTCTCTGATGCCCCCACCTTTTTTTTTTGGACAATAAACTGAGGCTCAGAAAGCAGAGGAATCTGCTGTCACGTGATTGAATTAGCAACACTATATCTAGAACTCATATCTCCTGGTTCCCATTCTATTCTTCTCCCATACTCTGTGGTCTACTTTCCAGGTCCAATGGGCTGGGAAGCCACGGACTCCAATTCACTTTCATAAGCTCCCCTTCTTTCTGTTTACCTTGGTTTTCCTCCTTTCGGACATCCCTGTCTCCCAACACACATACCTTCTTTCGGCATCATATCTTCTGACAGTCAAGACTCTTTAGCCCCAGGGCCATCAAAGCCAAAGTCAGACTTGTAAATAGCCCAACATACACAAGTGCCCAGTGCACTACATGTCTGTCCCCATAGTAAGCACTGTCTTATTTAAACTTCCCAATAATCAGTGAGGTGTCATTGTTCTATCTAATAGACTGGTCGACTAAAGCTCAGAGAACTGTGTGACTTGCCTCAGGTCATAACACCTAGACAGCAGTAGGGCTAGGATTTAAATCAGACCTATGTAGTGCCACAGTTGGTTATTGTCTTATTCTCTTTTCAGTATAGCCTTAACCTTAGAAAAGAGAACCCAGTGGTTTCAGTGAACACCAAGGAGTAATTGAGTCCTAGCTCTTTTATTTGAGAGAGATAACACTGTGACCCTGGGCTCCTGACACTTCTGCATCCTTAACCACATATAAGCAGAGAGAAGTAGGACAAGTCACTTCACTCCCTCTCAGATAGGATAAATGATAATACCTCCCTAACGTAGTTATTGTGAAAATTAAGGATTAAAATAATGTTTGGAAATACCTCAGGTAGTCTGTAAATGACTATATAAATATTAAGTTTCAATAATTGACTTATGTTTTTACTAATCCAAATGTTGACTATAATATTGTTTATACTATTTTATTGTAAGCCTTCTCAAATACTTTAGTTAAATAAATAATCTATGAATAATAAATGCATGAATAATTAAAATATTCTATTGGATTTTTATATCTGATCTCTTACCACAAGAGATGAAGTTAATTTACAGCTTATAATATTATCATATCATTTCTTTCATCTAGACAAAAAAGAATCACTATTGTCATCTTAACAAACATTTACTGAGCACTTGCCAGAGACTGGATAAGTATTTTATTTCTCAAGATCTCATTTAATTCTTCATTGTTATCTCCATTTTAGAGATGAGGAAACTAAAGCCCAAAGCATCTGAGAAACTTGACTAAGATCACATAACTGTTAAATGAAAGAGATAAGTTTTTAGTATGTGTGATGTTCTTGCTATTTTATAACACCTCTGTAAAAATAAAAAATAAACAACTTTTTCCTTTAGTTATATTCAAAAAATACAATATATATTTTTTGAATATGTTATATTGTATTATATTATATATTAATATATATTATATTATATATTAATATATATTATTATATTATATATTAATATATATTGTATTATATTATTATATTATATTATATTATATATATATATATTATATTATATTATATATTAATATTATATTATATATTATATATTTATATATTATATTATACAGTATATTGAATATATATGTTATTTTTTGAATATAACTATTTTGAATATATTTTGAATAAAATATAAATACAAAATATATTTCAAAAGGTCTTGAACGGCCTTCAATCAAGGTATTCGGCACAATAGAACATAGGCAAAATATTCAAGCTAACGAATGGATGTGTGTGTATGTGTGTCTGTGTGTCTGTGTGTAGTGGGCAGAAGGCGGGAGGGGAACAGGCAGGAATGCATAAGAAAACTTAAGCTAAAGAAACCATTATAAGGGATCACAGCCTGTAGCTCTACACTTCACACAGAGAAACACATGCACAATTATTAATTCATTTACCAAAAATAATTGGTCGCTTACTATGTGCAAGGACTTCTGTTCACACTTTAGACCACACAGAGCACATAGTTGCAGAGCCTCCTTTTTAGACCTCACAAACTTCCAGATAAATTGTTAGATAATTACCTATATACTTAAATTATTTTATGTAGATAATTTACACTCAAACAACTTGCCTGTGAGGGTATGCTTAAAAATTGGTTCTTATCCAAACTGCTCTTTTATATAACTGCTTAAGGAAAGGAATAAGGGAGAATGTCCAGCTTCAGGGAATACGAAATTAGGAGTTGGAGCAGAGGAAGATGAATTACTTAAATTGGTCAAGACATTGGGACATAGGATACTTTTATCTTTAGTAGAACTTTGAACTCTTCACAAACAAAAAAAATCTAGTGTCCTGAAATCTAAATGAAGCAAACTGGACCTCTGATTTCCCAAGGTTCACATTAAGAGCCCAACTCTTCCGTGGAGGACAAAAGAAATGAGAGACTGGATTTTCATCATAGATAACTCCAAAGTTCAGTTAATAACAATTTCTTTCGAAGCCCTTTAAGAAACCTGAGGTATGGCCAGAGGAAAGGTACCCAGTAGGCCACCCAGGATAGGAAGGAAATATCTATAGCTAATTTCATTTTGCATAGCACTCATTGCTGCAAATCACAGCAAAAGAGAGTAGCTAGTGGTGGCAGAAGCAACCCCAAGCTGGAGGGCCCTGTTGTCAAAATTTCTCTTCTTTGCCACTAAGGAAACATGGCCTCAGCTTCCACTCGCAGTGGGCTTGCATCCCTCCACCTCAGAAATCAGAAAGGGTCTTAGAATCAGGAGCCTTGAAATTCACACCCCAACCCATTCAAGTAACAGCTGTTGGCACAGATGGGTTATCTCACCTCTCCACGTGAGTTTCTTCATTGGTAAAATGGGCTCATCTCCACCATGAGGCTTCTTCATAGGGCTACTAATAGCTCAGGTGATATGATGGATGGTTAAACACACTGGGAGGCGATCAAATCCCCCAAACATGAAGGAAAAGATGACTTAAAATCTAAAGGTAAGAATACAGATGTCCACACCCATCCACAGTTGAAAACACAAAAGAAACTAGTGAATAATGCACATAAATGTACAGCTACACGCCTGGCCCGTTTGTATGGAACCCAAACTGCTCAACTAGTTTTTGTGGTACTCACCAAGATATTTCCAACTCTTTTCTCTAGGATTGGCTCAGTCTATCCCCTTTATGTCTCTTATACTTTTGTCAAATTAATCACCCAGTGACTCAGCAGTTCAGAACATGAACTTACTCTTTAATACCTCCACTTGTTTGTTGGGGCATTTCCACCTCCTGGAATGCCTGTCCTCTGCATGTTTGTGTGTGCAGACCTGCTCAAATGCAGCCTCCTTCTAAAAGGAAGTCTTCCTTGATTTTCTCTGTTGTAAGTCATCTCAACCTTAATCTGAGCACCACTTATCATTCTAAAAAAAAAATTTATTTATTTATTTATTTATTTATTTTAGAGACAGGGTCTCACCCTGTCACCCAGGCTGGAGTGCAGTGGCATGATCATGGCTCACTGCAGCCTCAAACTCCTGGTCTCAAGTGATCCTCCCATCTCAGAGTCCTGAGCAGGTGGGACTATAGGCATGTGCCATCGCGCCTGGCTAATATTTTTTGTTTTAGAGATGGGGTTTCACTATGTTTCTCAGGCTGGTTTTGAACTCTTGGTCTCAAGCAATCCTCCCACCTAAGTCTCCCAAAGTTGAGATTACAGGTGTGAGTCACTGTGCCCAGTCCCATATCATTTTTATTTGTACCTCATGTCCTAATAATTTGTCTTCTCCTGAGTTTGTTGGTTCCTTGAGAACAAGGATTATGTCTGATAGCTAACAGATGACATTTATCAAACACGTAACATGTGTGATCTCTTTTAACCATCACAGCTAACTAAGGCTGTTGATACTGATATTTTTCATTTTGTAAATGATGTAACAGGGGCCCAGAGAGGTTAAAAAAGTTGCCTGAGTTCACAGGTATTAGGTGATGAAGTCAAATTGGAAACCAGGAATTTCCAGTATAAATCCTTAATTCTTAACATCCATGCCTCCACTTACTGTAGGTGTTTGGCACAGGAAGTTCTTAACTGAGTGAATGAACAAACAGATGAATGAAGAAAGTGTGAATCTTCTAGTATGAATGTTCTCACTCCATATGCAGGACCTCACATCCTCTTTCGATAGTGACTGCACAATGAATGCCTGCTGAGTTCAGTGACTGAGAGGATCTATACCAGAGCAGATGTCTAGGGGACTGCTGAGACAAGAAAGGCCGCAGAGGTGAGTCATTCACTCATTTTTCAACAGACTTGAGTCCTGTTCTTTGGGGACTTACATTTGGGGAAGATGAGAATTGACTGGTATTTTTCAAGTTTAGGGAAGAGTAGATGTTGGCAGAGAAAAGATTATTCAACCTCAGGCAGTGATCAACAGAATATTCAGAGGTAACCAGTAAGACAAGTCTAATTCTGAGCATGAATGAGCTTCTCCTTAAAGAGGAAATTGAACTGAAGATCACGAAGAATAACTAGATGACTCACCCATCAAAATAGGAAGTTCCCTATGGTAAGGAAGATGGTGGCATTGAGGTGGCAGAAACCACAAAGATCCTCCTCAAACACTTATCACATAGCAGACTTCACTCTTGCTACTTGGGCTACTGTCTCTGGAGTGGAAGACCTGTCCACTGACCAGGACTTGATAGAGGCAGTGAAGCACTGTGTTAAAAAGACCTCGGGCCCTGGAGCCGCTGCCTTGCTCTGAACAAAGACTCCCTCATGTAGCAGCTGTACAAACTTGGGCATTTGTAAAAGTAGAGATAATAACAGTTCCTTATGCACCGAGTTACTATGAAGACTGAGAGTTAGTAGCTGTAAGTGCATACAACAGTGCCTGGCTTGTACTAAGCACTCACTGGAGGTTAGCTATTTTTATTGTACTTCTATTGCTGACTCTAATTGTTTGTATATTTGAACTGAAGAATTCTCTGTGAATTTTAGAAGGAAGAGAAGATGCTTACATATCACTTGGGTATGAAACAAGAGTATAAATCATACATCTTACATCTCATAACAACTTTATTCACAAGATGACATTCTTTCATCAGCCCAAGAACTGGCTTCTCTAAACTGCCACATAATCGTCCTCTGCAGTAAAACTCCCCATGGACCATTATGTGTTGTTTATGGACTTTCACCCAAGACTTTAACAGCAGCAATAGAAGGATTCTGCTAAAATCATACGTTTCATTTTCTTTTACTTTCGGACCATTGCAACTATTAGAATCCATGGTCTATTGTTGGTATATAAGTATTACTCTAACCTGGAAAGTAGCTCTTTCTTTATTAAGGCAAATATTTATTTAATCCATGTTTTCTATTTAAAACATCAAAATATATATTTTTAAGATGTATACATTAAAGAAAAAAGTATGCAAAGAATTTATAACCAAATGCTGGACTCAGCATTACTGCAAAATACCCCACAAGTTCTGACTTTAAATTTTGCAGATAGTCTTTACTATAAATATGTTTTGGTATAAACAATTTTTAAAATTATGACTGGTAAATAAATAATTCAGAATGTTATTTATTTATATAAGTTTATATATCAAGCATTGCCACTTAACACCAGATGCTACAGTTTTAATATGCATCAATATTGTTAATTTAATACATTAATACTATGCATTAAATATGAAGAACACACCAATAAATGAAGGAGATACTTCCTTAATTGACTGATGAGATAATTAAACTAATAGCCATGGAATTTTTAAAAAGCCTCAAGTTTTTTCCATACCAGCACCAGCCATGTAAAATGTTTGGGCTTTGTTGGTGGGTGGGGTACAGAATGCATTTGAGAAATCTAGAGAAGATGGTAGACATGGTGAAAAATAGCAGATTTTGAGGTCAGAAGACTGGGCTCTAAATCTTATCTCTGCTATATTGGCTATCATTCTTCTGAGCCTCAGTTTACTCACCTGAAAAACAAGCATAATAACACCAATCTTAGAGAGTCATTGGGAAGATTAGCTCTAATAATGTATGTAAAGTGCCTAGATCACAGTAGATCCTTAATAACTAGCATCTTATCAGGGGATCATTTTGATTTATTTGCATGCAGATACAATCAGACAGTGTTTGCCATGTGTTTGTTTGTTGTGTTTTGATCATTTAAAAGGCCTGTTAGCAATCGTCACTACAAAAGGTTGCCACCTGGGGAGACTACAGGGTTGGCTCATTTCTCTGTTCCACAAAACTTTCTATAGTTCTTGCTCCAAAGTACGTTAGAGAAACCATCACACCCTGTACATACTCAACATATTATCATTGATAATAAAGAGTAAAACACTCCACTAGGAGCTGGGAGACTTATTTTAGTTCTGGCTTCATCTCAAGAGAGCTCTTGAGCTTGGGCTAGCTGCCTACCTTTTCCAGGCCTCAGTTTTCTAGTTTTAGGATGAGAAAATCAGATAAGATTTCTTCTGGGAAAATTTCAGTTCCAAAACTGTATTAGGAATTTAATTCTATGATTTTCTGACCTAGACATGGGTTCAAGACAAAAAAGAAGAGGAAAAACCTGTAAAAATGACTAAGGAACTAGGACATAATAACTGCACATCTTATTTCCAAGAATGTGATATTGTCCTGGTTTCCACATGATCCCCTACAAGCCAAAATCAAAGTAGACCAGATCTAGCTCCCTTCTCTGTGACCAAGGAAAGATTCCCATATAAGCCTTTATCATCAATACTTAAATCTATGATTTATAAATATTCCTCTAGTCCTGTCAATAGATGTGTACTATTCAGCGTACAATTTTGTCTATCCATTCTGCTGACCAAGGACTTACATATAAGTTGAGAGTGGGGGTATATTCTGTGGTCATAGATCCTATTTGCATCCATTGAGGTCAGCAGCCACACGTAGCCCCCAGATATCATTGGTAAGTGCTAACTTGCTGTGGTAAATTTCTTCCTGTAATTGAACCAACAAATAAGTCCAAATTTAAACTATTCAACTTCTAAATATGATCAACCATGGTATGAACCACCTTGGAAGGTGAAGAGTTCTTTGCCCTGAGATAGCCAAGAAAAATCTGGATAGACACTTTGGTAGGGGTATTATATGTTGGAGATGCAGATATGGAGTAATCCAAACATTTTATGATTCTTTGGTTCTGTTTACTCTTACCAGGCCAACTCTGGAAATGTGAGTAATGAGTTTTATTTTTGGATATATTAAAAAACAACAAAAACAAGTTGTCCTGCCCTTTTGGGGAAGAGAGAGAAGCCCGCTGTGCACATGGGCTAATTGAGTCTTTTAATACTAAAGACACCGATATTCCAGGATTCTGAGCCATGGGGCTCTGCATAAGGAAATTAGATTAGATACAGATGGCAGCACTGGGGGAAAAAAAAAGAAGTGTAGTACAGGTAACTGACATGCCCAAACCTGGACCTGGCAAACAGGAGGGGCCAAGATCACCTTACTGGTATTTGCTGTGGTACCTGACAATTACCTGCCGGCTCTCTACTCCTTGGATCCTCTGTGAATCTGTGAACGCTGCTTATTTTGTGTTCAATTCAGTGCCCACAGCTCAACGGATTGCTCTATGACTAGTCCAGTCCTTCTCTTGGCATGCTGCCTACTCCATGTCAGAAGTTAAAAGGTTGCACTTCCTTAAAATGCAGTATTTTCCAACAGAACCTGCATCAATCAACCAATTAGAATAACTACGCATGCACTGCTCAAGGCTCCACACTGGCTGATGATCACTGGCTTTGTCTTATGCAAGGCTGGTCTTTCCTCGATCCAGCTAAGAAACAACCACTCGAAAGGAGGTGCACGGGGAGATTTCAAATACAACAGGAAGAACATCGTGTCAAATTGCCATAGTCGTACAAAAGGCAGCATTTGTGGCATCTGTCCATAACTGGTAAGCGCGATGAGTCTCAATCTGAATGGTGGGGTGTGGAGGGTGACTCAGAAGTAAAAGAATGGCCCAGTGAAGGAGGGACTGAAGAGGTTTTCTGCCCTAACTCTCACTTCTCGGGCTCCTTAGAAGGCTCTGTACCTTCCTCATTTTCCTGATTTCTATGGCTTACCCTGGGTTCCTGCAGACTTGCTGCCCGTATGAAGGAGTAGCACAGACCAACATCGGTAAGCATGAGAGTTGGGTCTGTGCACATAAAGAATAATTCAGAATCTGTACAGGACTCACCCTGGCTTCCGGCAGAACCTAAGATGGGGGAGAGAGGCCCATCCCAAG
Source organism: Macaca thibetana thibetana (assembly GCF_024542745.1). Classification (NCBI taxonomy): domain Eukaryota; kingdom Metazoa; phylum Chordata; class Mammalia; order Primates; family Cercopithecidae; genus Macaca; species Macaca thibetana. Next base: position 10,493,585 of record NC_065579.1, read on the forward strand.
TGTACCTGAAAGGCCAGGTCCATGCTTGTCAATGCAAGGCAGAGTGCTAAGGCCTGGCTTGCCCCACTGTTCTCTCTCAGGAGCCACAAATGGGTGATAACACCACTAGTTAGAGAGCAGGGCTCGTGTTTCTGCTCCTGCCTGCTCCTGTCTGGGTTTGCTATGACCGTCTCTGTTGGAAGAAAACTATTTGGCTCTAAAGTAAGTCTCATTAACCATCATCCTTTCACGATTGTGTTGCCCTCTGTCTACCCTCTCTCCTCTTGCTTTGTCTTTCTTTTGGTTGTTTCAGCTCTGGCACTTCTTTAAGTGGGGGATTTAAATGTTTGGCATGGTCACTAGAGAAGCCCAGACGTAAGATCTTTGAAGCGGTTGGTGAAAAAAGGGAAGTGATACTATTGGGTGAGGGGTGATATCAAAGAGAAGCTTATGTTCTGTTCCCTACAGCGTGGCTGGGATTTTTTACTCCAGGAAAAGAATTAAACAACAAAGCTTTCCAGGAAAAGAGTGACTTTCCTTTTTTTGCTCCTCCCATCTTCTTTTCCTGATCCCTTCAGACATACAAGCAATTTTGTTTTAAGGAGAAGCCTAACACAATTGAGCACTAATACTATAATTATAATTAATGAAAACAACAATATTCAAATATCTTATACCCTTTCTGTTTACCTTTGAACAACACAGTAGTAGTTACAAATGACAAATATGAATATTATCCCAGTTTTTCATGGAAGAAACCAGGGCCAGAAAGTCAAATGCCTTGCCCAGGTATTTAGCATCTTGACCTGATATTTAGCACCTTGACCTGATATTTAGCATCAAAATATAGTCTCCACTTTTTTGACTTTAGGCTCAGCATGTTTTTATCTACACCTTGCTGCCTCTTCCCACACATAATCTTTTAAGATTAAGTCTTCAGGTTCCAGAGTTGGGGCCATGGAGTTACTAAAAGGCCTAAGGAAAATGGGGCTTTGAAAAGGTTATATTCTCATCCTTCTTACTGTGCACTGTGCCTGAGTATTAAAAGACTGCTTTGAAAATTCACTGGCCCATGATTACTTGACTAATGCCAGTAATAAAATGCGTATATCAAAACTATGCACTTTTATTTGATTTTTCTCGGCCCATTGCTTGTCTCAGCTGAGTGGCCAGCTATGTGTAAGCCTGAATGGTAGGAAGGTTTTCTGGGAGCGATGACCAGTTATGAAGTTTCTGTTGAGATCCAGGGAGCAACTTTAGGTAAGCATATTTTTGTTATCACTCAGAGGCACAAGAGATAGACCTTACAATCAGCTCATCAATGCCAGAAGGGAGCTTTGCCAACAGGGTCTCCTCTTTAATCACCACCTGGATCACCTCTGGAATCCTGGGAAGGAAAGTGATGGATGTTGATCAGAATGCTGTTGTAGGCAGGTTTTGCAGAAAAATAACCAACTGAGTGTGCCTGCCTGTAGGAGAAATTTTCCAGTTCCTACAAATAAGGCCAAAATTATGGGACCATTTCTCTCCTCTTTCCTCTTCTTGATCATTATCAGCATCATAAAATCAACCATGGGTGTGACTCTAGAGAGATGGAAGTACGGCAAAGAGGGAACACTCAGCCAAGGGTTGTAGAGTCCCTGGTTCTCTCCAGGCTCTTTGTGGTCTTGGACAACAATTTGACTTTGTGCTCTTTAATGTTTCCATTTATTAAATTATGAGTTGGACGATATTGCCTTTGACACTTCCAGGCCTGATATTCTCTGATTCCCATCTACCTTGTCTCTCTCCCATAACTAACTTTATAATTCCAAGTGTCTATAATACATTATTTTGAGTTTTCCAGAGAGAAAAAAAGTGCAAGGCAGATTAAGAAGTAAATTAACGGGCCGGGCGCGGTGGCTCAAGCCTGTAATCCCAGCACTTTGGGAGGCCGAGACGGGTGGATCACGAGGTCAGGAGATCGAGACTATCCTGGCTAACACGGTGAAACCCCGCCTCTACTAAAAAATACAAAAAACTAGCCGGGCGAGGTGGCGGGCGCCTGTAGTCCCAGCTACTCGGGAGGCTGAGGCAGGAGAATGGCGTGAACCTGGGAGGCGGAGCTTGCAGTGAGCTGAGATCCGGCCACTGCACTCCAGCCTGGGCGACAGAGCGAGACTCCGTCTCAAAAAAAAAAAAAAAAAAAAAAAAAAAGAAGTAAATTAACAATAAATATTAACAAATAATTTCTAGTTTGAATACTTGTCTTTTTTTATTTTTATTTCTTTATTTATTTGAGACAGCCTTGTCACCCAGGCTGGAGTGCAGTGGCATTATCTCGGCTCACTGCAACCTCCACCTCCCGGGTTCAAGCAATTCTCCTGCCTCAGTCTCCTGAGTAGCTGGGATTACAGGTACCTGACAACACACCTGGCTAATTTTTGTATTTTTAGTAGAGATAGGACTTCACCATGTTGGCCAGGCTCTTGAACTCCTGACCTAAGGTGATTCACCCGCCTAGGCCCCCAAAGTGTTGGGATTACAGGCATGAGCCACTGCACCCGGCCTGAATACTTTTTGTTTAGTGTACAAAATTAGAAAGCAAGTAAGTGAAAGTGAAAATAAAACCTCTCGTTATCCCATCAATCAGAGATGTCCACTATAAAGATTTTGGTAAGTTTTCTTCCAGTTCTTTATGTGTATATATATATACACACACACACACACACGCACACACACGCACACATATATACACATACATATATGTGTGTGTGTATATATATACACATATATACATATACACATACATAGATGTGTATATATATACACACACATATACACATACATCTTTTATATATACATATACACACATATATATGTATATATTTTATATATAAAAATATTTTCCATTGATATTTCAAAAGATTTTTTAGGACTTACTATATACCTTTGGCCTTATATCAATTGTATAAGATCTAATTCCTATAATAAATCCATTATTCCATATTACTTGTGGTTCTGCTTTCCTGAATGAACCCTGAGTGGTACAAAGAGTAGTTGAAACTCCTAAGCCTTGTCACATCTGGGTTTTGGCATTGGGTTCTCCACCTAGACATTTTCCAAGAAAGGATTTTGAAGCACTGAACAGTGTTTTCCAAAACAGCTACAGGGTTTAAAAGAATCAGCCATTTCCTATTACATTTAACGTTTATTGAACATATACTATACATGTCAGACCTGTGCTAAGTGATTTATTAGTACATGTATTATATTACTTAATCCTAACTCCCTGAGGGTAAGTATGTCATTCCTAGTTACGGATAAAGAAACTGGGGTTCAGGGAGGGGCCAAAGTTGCACAGCTAATAAGTGGCAGGGTCATGATTCAAACCTAGGCAGTTTGTTTATGAAGTCCACACGCTGGATTCAAAGTTAAGTCATTCACTGACGTACCAGGCTGGAGAAGCCTAATCTATTGGTGGGATGGCAGGGTGTTGGTTAGTTGCTTGCACTGTGAGAGTGCATGAGCTTGTGAAATGAGCTTGTGAAATGACTCCTGGTGAGGAAGGTAGCAGATGTGCTGGAATAAGCACTAGACATGAAATCAAACAGACATGGGATTTTCCCATCACTTTCTTGTCTCAGCATCACTGCTTTCATCTGTAATAGAGAGATAATCATATCAGTCTTACAGGTGCAGATTGTGGTGAGGATAGAGAATAACATGTAAAAGCACCTGGCATGTTTCCAGGCATATAGTAAATGCTAATAGAGTTTAATTGATTCTGAATCTGAGCAGAAAATTTTAAGTTGAGACCTGGTTTTTTAATCTTGGATGGAGCACACTTGATATGTGATTTTGAATAAGATACAGGGCCTTTCTAGGCTCAAGTTCCTCATCTTCCTAGGCGGTGGTTAAACTAGATGATGGCTAACATCCTGTCTAGGATTCTAGGCCTTTAGTTGGTATTAAGAGGAAGGAATGTGGCAGATGGTATCTTCCCTTCTCACATCAGCCTGAAATGAGGCCAAATTCTCAGAGTACAGTGTGTTTCTCCCTTGGCTCCTCGGCCCTGTAGATATTCTTGAGTAGATCCAAGCCCTTGGAACTTTCTGAAAGGTTTGAGGTCTGATGAAAATCACAACCATTTCTTAGAAGGAAGGGGCGAGGCCTGCGTCTTTGACTGCCAGGATGCTGTTGCTTTTAATAGCTCTTCTAGGAAAGGAAGGTCACAGTTTCATAGGTTTCCCAATGAAGAAAAAAAGTAAGTCCTTTGACTTGCTCCAAAGAACTCAGTTGGGAAATCACAAATACAGATGATTTATTGGGTCCCTCATACTCTATTCTTTTGTGATTCAGCTGTAAATTAACACGTTAATTGAATGTAACTGAAGAGCTCCTGGACACTAAGCACTATGCAGCATAAACAAGGGGCATGATTCTCCCTCTAAAGATACCTCTCCCTAATCTGGCTCCTTTAAGGAAATATAAACCAATAGTTGAAGAGGAGGTGCAAATTTTGGTCATATTTTCCAGAAAGAATGGTCAAGATTTTCTCCTATCTCCCTGGCTATTTCTCATTCTCCTGAGCTAGTGTCTTCTCCTCTCCCAAACCTCTGAACAAGGAGTGGCCCAGGACTTAGCCATTGGACCTCTTCTTGTTCTGTGCTCACTTCCTTGAAGATTTTATTCAGTTTCACAGGTTTAATAAAATCTTAGACCTTGACAACTCCTAAATTTCTATCTCCAGCTTAGATTTCTCTTCAGAACTCTAGATTCAGAAATGCATCTGCTTGCTGAGTTATCTGCCTTTGAATGTCTATTAGGCTTCTCTAACTGAACATATCCAAATGGGAGTTCCTGATATGCCCCCAACTCCTTCAAATCTGCTCTACCTAAAGTTTTTCCTATATTAGTAAATAACAAGTCTATTTGTTACAGTTGCTCAGGTCCAAGTACTTGGAGCCATCTTTGACTCCTGTTTCTCCATAACCCACTTCAAATCTATCAGTAATACTATTGTCTCTGCCTTGAAAATATGTGCAGGAATTCAAACATTTCTCACGACCTCCCAGTCCAAGCCACCGTTGTCTCTCTCCAGGATTATGATAATTTCTTCTTAAATGGCCTCTATGCTTCTACCTTGCCCTTCTCAAAAGAGCACCAAGAGGGATTCTGTGAAAGCAAAATTTAAACGCTGTCTAAACCTTCGGTGGCTTTCCATCTCATCCAGATTGATAGAGCTTCCAATGTCATATGAGGTGTCTTTTTTTTCTCTCCATCTTCATCTCCCACTGCTCTGTCCTCCCTCACTACCCCCGCCTTACCTTGATATCCAAATGGTTCTCACCTTCACCTCTTCTCAGTCTTTAATCCAATGTCTGATGCTCAGTGAAGCCTTTCCCAGCCATCTTATCTCAGATTGCATTTGTCCCTTCATATACATCCTATCCCCCTTTCCCTGCTTTTTTTTTTCTTTTTCAACATTTATTACCATCAAAAATATACAAGCCAGGCATGGTGGCTCCTGACTGTAGACCCAACACTTTGGTCTCCTATGTTGCCCAGGTTGGTCTCACACTTGAGCTCAGGAGTTCGAGACCAGCCAACATAGGAGACTCCATTTTACAAAAAAAAAAAAATCAGGAAGATTAGTGGGGCATGGTGGCACATACCTGTAGTCCCAGCTACTTGGGAGGCTGAGGTGGGAGGATCGCTTGAGCCTGGGAGGGCGAGGCTGCAGTGAGCAGTGATTGTGCCACTACACTCCAGTCTGGGTGACAGAGGGAGACCCCATTCTCAGAAACAAAACAAAACAAAACCATACATATTTACTATTGAGCTTATTGATTATTTCCTTCCACTAGAACAAAACTCCACTGGGCAGTGGAGCACAGTGGAGGGCATTCAGTAAATGTTAGTTGAAGAATTGGGTGGGATGGTTGGCCAACAGCTTCATGGAAGAGCCTTGGCTTGAGTTATGTTACTGGCCACAGAGAGGATCTGAGCAAACAAATAGTCTGAGAAGTGCTTGGGAGAGAGGGACACTGAGCAAAGGCCTGGGTGGGAGCCCAGTGGGGATGGCTAGGGCTGGACTAACTGACCTGTTCTCCATCAGCCTTGACCTTCCTGGTTTGGTTTCTTCCAGAATATCTAGTGTCTTTTAAGATGTGGCAACAATCCTGTGGCTGCTTGGTATAATAGAAAGCTCATGAATGGAATTCAGAATCATAGACCTGAATCTAGAAGTGTAACCCCAGACAAGCCACTTTACCTCTCTAACCCTCTGCTTGCCCAACTGTCAAAGAAGGATAACAACACTGGCTTGTGTTTCTCTTGGGGCTGTTGTGAAGCAAATGAGGCAACAAATGGAGAAATGCTTCAACTGTGAAAGTCGGATGATTATAGTGGGGATTAGTAAAACGCATCCGCATATGGCTGAAATAATTACTCAGAGTCATATACAGATTATTCACCACAGTGTTAAGGAAAGGGCTAGAGGATTCCAATTGGTGACTAGTTCAGAAATCCTTCATCATTCAGCTTTTATATATGGGAGCTACATGGGAGGAGGAATTAGAAGATGTACCTTCCTGGGGATGTGCCAGCGTGCAAATGAGGAGCGATTTATTCCTCGTGCACCAGGTTCTGGTGATTAATTCTTCTCCTTTCACCCTTACAAAAAACGTACAGTTAAATGTTAGTATCTCGTTCCTTTTTTTTTTTTTTTTTTTTTTTGAGATGGGGTCTCGCTCTGTGGCCCAGACTGGAGTGCAGTGGCACAATCTTGGTTCACTGCAAGCTCTGCCTCCCGGGTTCACGCCATTCTCCTGCCTCAGCCTCCCGAGTAGCTGGGACTAACAGGCGCCCGCCACTATGCCCGGCCAATTTTTTTTTTTTTGTATTTTTAGTAGAGATAGGGTTTCACTGTGTTAGCCAGGATGGTCTCGATCTCCTGACCTTGTGATCTGCCCGCCTCGGTCTCCCAAAGTGCTGGGATTACAGGTGTGAGCCACCACGCCCGGGCTAGTATCTCATTCTTTAGAGGTAGGAAAACCAATGCTCAGAAAGGTTAAGTAACTTGCTCATTGTCATACAACTATTTGGTGTCAGAGTCAGAAGAAACCATTTTGTCTCAAGAACCTGTGCTCTTTCAGTAGGCTACCTTTTCAGACACCTTGCTGCAAATAATTAAGCAGCAGCAGCAGCAGCACTACCCCAGTTACTTAAATTTGGGCAAGTGAATAATACATAAGTCTAACATTGGGGGGCCCAGGCAGATAACAGACTGAGCTATTAAACACAATTCCGAAAGTGAAAAGGAAGGTCAGTGTGCATCTAAACCCATGAATCCTAACCCTTGTCTAGGTCACTGCCTTGTGCTATGAATGCTTCCTTTCAGCAGTACCTGGTAACAATTTAGAAGAAACCAAGATTTTGAGTTAAAGTTTTAATAAGAGTGTAAGAATGATAAAGCTGGATCAATGTCCACTAGTCTTTCTAAGCATCAGAATTTTTTTTTTTTTTTAAGCAGTGGTATAAAGGCCTGGCGTGGTGGCTCACACTTGTAATTCCACCACTTGGGGAGGCCGAGGCAGGTGGATCATTTGAGGTCAGGAGTTCGAGGCCAGTCTGACCAACATGGTGAAACTCCATCTCTACCAAAAATACAAAAATTAGCCGGGCATTGTGGCGGGCACCTGTCATCTCAATGACTCAGCAGGCTGAGGGAGAGAATCACTTGAACCTGGGAGTCAGAGCTTGCAGTGAGCTGAGATCATGCCATTGCACTCCAGCAGCCTGGGTAACTGAGTGAGACCCTGTCCAAAAAAAAAAAAAAAAAGCAGTGGTATAAGAAATGATATGATTATTTTGAATGATTAGCAAACCTAGTCTAGATTTTAACTAGCAACACCTTTGCAGCAAGTTACCTGCTGCATGTCACATAGTGGGACTTAACAAATGCTCACTGGATATATGCATATATCTCTGTGTGTGTGTGTGTGTGTGTGTGTGTGTGTGTGTGTGTGTGTGTATAGCATGTTTGGTAATGGTATTGTTTTGATAATTATGTATGTAAGTTCATTTGTATAGATGATGAATGTACAGATGGATGGATACTGGGCCCAGATGTCAGAGAAATGTCTCCCAAAATAGCCTGTAATCATGTATAGGATGCTGACAGAATGCTTACTTTGAAAATGAATGCACCACAAAATTTACAGAGTACCTACTGGGTGCCGATGAAAGGAAATAAAAGGCATATCTCTTTGCACTTGCCTCAGATAGCCACAAAAGGCATATATACAATTTTAAATAAATCGTTTGTATAGTTTAGAATTGCTTGGATTTGGAGGCAAAGGAGGACCATTTTCCCTTTGGTGTGACTCACCAATCACAGGATGTGAGGGGTGAAGGAGGCCGGGGTCATCTGGTGCATTTAGCCATTTTAGATTGCAGATTGAACTGCATAAAGGAAAGTTACACAGTGATTCATAGGCAGATGTTTTTAAAAAAACAGAAATAAAAAAAACTCCCTCTCTAGCTGCCACTATCTTCTGTAGGTGCTATGGATACTCTCAGAAATAGGTATTTGCAAAGATGTGGAAAATTTGGTAGGACGGTATAAAGTCAATAGCTTGCAGTTTGGATTTACTTCAACCTGGGTTTGAACCTCCTTCATCTGCCTATTGGCTCTTCATCTCAGGGAGTCTATTTGCATTTTGAACTTCTGGCTCCTGACTTATGAAATGAAGATACCTGACCCGCATGTCTCCTGTCAGGATGAAATGAGATTACATTGGAAGGGGCTCAGCAGAGTGAGTACCAGCTCACCCTGTTACTCAGTATTTCATCCTTCCTCATACCCACAAATTCTCCCTTTGTCTCTAATGTCCTGGATACCCTTGGGCCAGGCACAGACTGCTTCCTCCCCTCCTCATCTGCCACATTCAGGTGTTGGACCAGACAATATCTAAGATTCCCATCTAAAAATGGGACTGTCTAGTCCCATTTTTTTTTTTTTTTTTTTACCAGGAAGCTGAGATAGCTGGACAGTATATAAAACAGTCCGCTTTGTACACATTTATGTTTACAAACCATTTACGATGCTTTACCTCATTTAATCCTGCAAGGCAGTCGTTGCTTTCACTTTTTACAAATGAGCAAACCAAGGCAAGAGGCATAGAGAAAATAATCCCATACCTCTGGCTGTCAATCAGCATGTAGGGAAGACTTTTAAAGGCTTGACAACAGCATTCAAAAACAAGACCCTTCATGATACCCTTGGCCTTGAAAATTAAGTGTAAACTTCCCAAATTCACTCTGTCCCTTCTCTCTCCTCTTGCACTCACAGCTGTAGTCATCTTATCTTTCTTTTTTGTTGTCTCTTTTAAATGTTGCCATTCCAGGCTGAGGTCATGACTCTCTCTCCTAAAAGCCCTAATCAAATTTGGAAGACAACAGGATTGAACACAGAGCCTTCCATACCTGGTTCCCAGACTGAACATGCACAAACAAAGCCGACGGTTGGAATTCAGTCCTTGCTGCCTGAGGCTGTGGGGCTGGCTGTGAATTTTTACCCAGCTCCTACCTGACTGTCTTTCTTTAGCATTCGACATGCTTGCTGCTGGATCCATGATAGAGCCATTCTCTCAAGACACTGATTTATGTTCTCCCTTGGGGGCCTAGAACTCTAGCCTACCCTACACAATGGGTGCTCACTGAGCTGGAGATGGCATTGCTGCCAGTGCAGTCCAGAATTGCATCAAGTATTTTAGCAATTGCACCAAACTATCGTCCAGTCTGATTCGTAGCCTTTCCCACATAGATTCACAAAGCCCACTTTCAGAAACTAATTCCTAATAATGCAATCAGTTTTTGGAAACTGAAGCCGAGTTTCATATTTGAATGTTGACTTTCACCATGCAGGAAAGTTGGCCACATGCAGGAGTGACTGGAAGATTTTGGCAAAGATATTGATTGGGATTTTCCATTCTCAGAGAAGCTGCATGTGCTAATGCACAGGTAATACTCCATTCTCAGGGTTCCCAGGGACAAAGAGTGGGCAAAACTGGAAACTAAAAAACTAATATGCCTCATAGGGAATCACTAGCATTCCAAAAAAAAAAAAAAAAAAAAGTCAGGTAGAGGCAGAATTGAACTGTTTCCCCTTTTGAAATGCAATAACACCTACTTCTCAGGGCTATCATGGGGACGAAATTTGAAGATACGTGAAAAGGCTAGCACAGAGCTTTGCTCAGAGCATTCAGCAGATGTATTCGTTGTTGGGACTCTTATTTGAAGTAAAAGGACCAGGTTTTGAACCTCATTCTGCTGTTCATCAGCCCAGTGCCTTCCCCATTCTGGGTCCAACTTCTCTTATCTTCTAATGAGAGTAATAATTGCCACACACTTCGCAGAGTCATGATGAGAAACAATTAAAGAATGGCTGAGACAGTCCTTTGAAAACTAGATAGCTCAAATAAAATAAAGCATTATTAGGTATATGTCTAATCCCTATGCCAGGGTTTCAGTCTTTCTTTTTGTATGAAAAGCCGTCCCTCCCCATACTTCCTCTCTTTAACCTACCTGTTGAAGTTCTATCCTTCATTCATAAGGCAGTAAAACATTAATAGCTAAGATTAAAGACTTCAGATTGCTAGGGTTCAAATCCCAGCACTGCTTTTTATTAGTTGCTTGACTTTGGGCAAGCTACTTCACCTTTCTGTGCTTCAGTTTCCAGTCTGTAAAATGGGAATAAAACAATATCCATTTCATAAGATTGTTGTGAGGATGAAATTAACAAGTGTAAAGCACTTAGAACAGTATATACTCCATACTATATAAAATTCTGGCCATAATTATTTCAAGGCTATGCTTGTTTTGATGTCTATTATTTAAGAGTATGTTTACCATTTTGCATTATTTCATTATTATGTTCAAATCCCACCCCTGCAAAAAACTTTCTTATATCTCTGAAGCAGTCACGTTCTCACATGCAACCAAAGTATATTGATTGTAGCTCAGTGATAGCTCTGGTCATTGCTCGTGTGTTTGTTTATATCTCCCTCCCCCACCAGCTTTGGGGCCCTAAGTGACAGAGGCTTTCTCTTTTACCTCTGTACACATGGTCAGTGTACATTATTAGTTGAATTGGATGGAAGGTATGCAAAGCAAATGTATACACATAAAAAAACCTAAACATATTATATAACAGCTAATAACACTCTCTACATAATAACTACATTTTCAAGACTGAACAAAATTACAACCTTTTGCACTCTCCCCGACACATAGTATGTGCCAACTAAATGTATTTACTTGAACTTATGGGAAGATCAATAAAGGTGCATAAACTCCAATAAAAGTCTCAGTCTGTTGGGTCCCCTTCCTTCAAAACATGTATGAGACGGGTAAGCTGCTTATCTCAGGCACGAGGCGAGGATTAAGATACCAAGGAGAAGAAACAAATAGCTACTGGCCTCCAGGCACTCACATTCAAGAGGAGAGACAGTGCAAATACTAAATAGTCACAAGGGGTCATAGGTACTAAGCTGAGTAGGATGAAACAGCACAGGGATGTGTGTTCAGCAGCTTAGTCATCTCTCTAAGACTTGGACCTTCTCAACATCAAATTGCCCAGGGATGATTGTACCTTCTTTTTCAATAAGTAAGGAACCAGGGAAAAAGATTCCAAGTTGACTAAAGGCAGAGGAGAACAATTCAGTTATAAGAGTGTGGTAGCTCACAATACAGCAGGTGAGAATATAAAATGAGGAGGTAAGACCATAAGCCACGTCTCTAGAACATATCTCACAGAAAGTGCTTCTCAGTCTCAATGATTTTGATGTCAAATGTGGAGAAAATATTGTGAAACAACAAAAACTATCCTGGCTTAGGAGAAGGGAGACCTAGTTTCTTACCAACCCCATTTCCACCAATGACTTTCCTCCCTACAGCCCCAATTTCACTATCAATCGAGAAATGAGTTTGAACTTGAGTATTTCTAAAGACCATTCCACTTTCACTGCTTTTTGGTTCTATTTTTAACACCTGGCCTGATAGGAAAACCAACTCTTTCTTCTAGCTTCAAATACTACCTCTATTTTGATGAATCGCAAATGCATATCTCAAAGCCAGACATCTCTTTTGAATCCAGGTCTTGAATATCACCTTGCCTATTTTGACATCTACCTCAGTTGTTTAAAACAGAGTTTTCAACAATTTCTCCACTTCCAAAAGATTTTCATTTTACAGTGTTTTTGTTTTGTTTTGTTTTGTTTTTGTTTTTGTTTTTGTTTAAAGTCAGTAAGTGGAAACACATTTGCCCAGATGCCCAATTCACAAACTTGGGATTCATTCTTGATATCTCTCTTTCTTTTACCACACACTCTGGCTCAATCTGATTGATTGTTAAATTTTGCCAATTCTAGGTTCAAAGTATCTCTCAAATATTTCTACACCTCACCACCTATACGTCAAAGGTGTGTAGTCCAAGCTACCTTCTTCTTTCACTAGGACTCCTACAATAGTCACTTAGAAATTGCCTTTTGTGGGAGGCTGAGGCAGGAGAATGGTGTGAACCCGGGAGGCGGAGCTTGCAGTGAGCTGAGATTGTATCATTGCATTCCAGCCCTCCAACCTGGGTGACAGAGCAAGACTCCATCAAAAGAAGGAAGGAAGGAAGGAAGGAAGGAAGGAAGGAAGGAAGGAAGGAAGGAAGGAAGGAAGGAAGGAAGGAAGGAGAAAATTGCCTCTTGTCCATTTCTAATTCATCTTCTACACAATAGCTGGGATGGTTTTCTTTTCTTTCTTTCTTTCTTATTTATTTATTTATTTATTTATTTAGAGAGGGAGTTTCGCTCTTGTTGCCTAGGCTGGAGTGCAATGGTGTAATCTCAGCTCACCACAACCTCTGCCTCCTGGATTCAAGCAATTCTCCTGCCTCAGCCTCCCAAGTACCTGGGATTACAGGCATGCACCACCATGCCCAGCTAATTTTGTATTTTTAGTAGAGACAGGAGTTTCTCCATGTTGGTCAGGCTGGTCTCAAACTCCTGACCTCAGGTGATCTGCCTGCCACAGCCTCCCAAAGTGCTGGGATTACAGGCGTGAGTCACCTCACCCAGACTGATCCTTTTCTTAAAATGTAGAACAGATCATGTCAATCATGTCACCATCCTGTATAAAACCCTTAAATGACTTCTTGATGCACTTAAACTATAAATTCTGCCCATGGTCTATGAAGGCCTAAATGATCCTGATTCTCTCTCCAACTTCATCTTTCACCATGCTGGCCTCTTTCAGGTCTCTGAATATGTCACAGTTTTACCCACTTTAGTGTTGTCTGGTCTCTATTTCCTCTGCCTGGCACACTTTCCCCTCACTCTTGGCCTGATTAACCCATCTTTCTTTTTCAAATCCCAGTTTAAGGTTTACTAGAGAGGTCTGTACAGGTAGGTGAATTATCTCCTTCCCGTCTTTTGTTTTGTTTTTTTGAGACGGAATCTCGCTCTATCACCCAGGCTAGAGTGCAGTGGCGTGATCCCAGCTCACTGCAACCTCCGCCTCCCGAGTTCAAGCAATGCTCCTGCCTCAGCCTCCCGAGTAGCCGAGATTTCAGGTGTGCACTACCAGACCCAACTAATTTTTGTATTTTTAGTAGAGACGAGCTTTCACCATGTTGGCCAGGATGGTCTCAATCTCCTGACCTCAGGTGATCCGTCTGCCTCAACCTCCCAAAGTGCTGGGATTATGGGTGTGAGACACTACGCCCAGCCCTTCTCCCATCTTACAGCACCCAATTTCCTGTATCTCAGTTATCATACTTCATAATAAAATACTCAACTGTGGATTTGCTTAGGCAATGCTCGTTTACTCAACTAGACTCTGAGCTCCCCTAGGAATGCGTCTCCATTGTTCTTTGCATCTGCAAAGTCTAGCCCAGTGCTCAGCATAGAGTAGGTGCTCAATTCATGATTGGTGGTTAAGTTTATAACCTTTCTGCCTGCATATTAGTAAGATCTAATGATATGAATATATGCTTATTCCGTGCTGAAACAGTGCAACCAGGTGGGCGATGAATGAGGAAATATAGTTGACTACGTCCCATTTCTCTAACTTTTTCAGTTCTTAGCTTCTAGTATCTTGCAGCAGTCCTCCATTCTCTTACTGAACCTTCCCAGTTTTCAGGGTTGAGTAGGGAAGTTTGGTATGATGTCCCTTGTGCTTTGCTCCCCTCAGCTATATTTAGCTTTGTGAAGGAATGTGGCTTCCACAGGTATGTTTGGGTGAGAGGCGTTGGGAACGGAATGGGTGCAAAAAGGAAAAGAAAGAAAGAAAGAAAGAAAGAAAGAAAGAAAGAAAGAAAGAAAGAAAGAAAGAAAGAAAGAAAGAAAGAAAGAAAGAAAGAAAGAAACCAACCAACCATATGGGGGAGGTACCTAGCCTTGCTCAGCACGAACGTTGCCCAGGATTCCTGATTTTGTCCCAGCTCATCCACGTCAGAATTTTTATGTTTATTTAAATATTTTTTCATTAATTTATTTTAATCTTTAAGATTGCAGTTTTTATGCCATATACATCAGCATTCTCTCCCTCCTACCTCTAGGAATCCAAAAATAAATAAGCATGGCCTTGGTGCTGGCAGAACTGGCAAGTATGAGCAGACAGGTCCTGATTCCAGGAGTTTTCCTGTGCTACTGCCACCCGCCATGCCTGGTCTCTTTGGAAGTTGTCATGCACGTATTCCTGTTGAGTCTACTGGACTTCTTATTCCACTTAGTTACCTACTGTTATAGACTACACGAAGTAGGAAATGGGTTTTTGAATAGTTTTTCTTATTTTTTTTTTCTTAAAACACTAATAAATGTCTGTTGCTTTATCTGCCTGTTGGTTGCCTGATTCAGTTACTGGAATGAAAAGTCCTTACTACTTCTCTTCAGTCCCTATACTCATCATTTTGGGTTTCCTGTCATTGTTTGAAGACAGGGTTTCATTCTGTCATTCAGGCTGAAGTGCAGTGGCATGATCATAGCTCATGGCAGCCTTGAACTTCAGGTCTCAAGAGGCCTCCCATCTCAGTCTCTCGAGTCACTAGAACTACAGGCATGAGCCACCATTGTCCAGCTGGTGCTCATATTTTATTTCATTCCTATCAAAACCAGCTTGCTCCTAATCCCTTCTTATATTCACCTTGACATTTATGGGATCCACTCTGCATTTGTTCCAGAGGTTGGAAGGATTGATTTAGGAATTCTCTTAGCAGGACCAGGGCATTTCCTGTCATTTAGGCTTCTGGTAAGAAATTACCTAACTCTTTGTTTTGATAACTCACTCATCAACTCAATTGCTTAAACAATTTATAAATAACCACTGTGTTGATCTTAGAAAACAGCCCTAATAAATTTGACTTTTGCTTATACCTTTATCTAAGACTGAAGTTAGCTCAAAACAACTGATTTTTTTCCATTTGGGTACAGGAGAGGGATGGGGAGGAACTAAGGTAAAAAGAGGGGGAAGAAAGAGGAAGAAGGTACCAAAAAGGAGGATCTAATACTGGATTTCAGTTCCCACTACTGGGAAATGGTTCATTTCCAATTCTGCATTTCAAGAACAAGAAGGCTTTCTGGTGGTTATTTTTTTTTTACTCTCTTTGGATCAGTATGAATCCTTAGTAGCAATATATGCCTTCCTATACTTAAAGGGTTAAAAGATTTTGGGAAGTGAAATAATTGTATTTGAGAATGGTTACAAAGTCAAGACAAGACAGTTTAAATACATTGTTCTGCAGATACAATCCAAGCCTCAGAATCTGTTACTTAATAACCTGATGGCTTCACTTAACTGCAATAGTTCACTCATTAGTCCATTCATCAGTCACTTAGAACTGTGCATTATGATTTTCAAAGTACTTTCTCCTCCATTGTGCTTGATTCCCATGAAAATCCTACAATGTACCCCCTTTACAGAAATTGCCATTTTAGAGAACAAGAAACTGAGACCCACAGGAGTTAGTCAGTTGTGAAGATTAAACTGAAACCCAGGTTCTCAGATCCCACATTGAATTCTATTTCAGTTTTACCTCCTTTAATTGAATCAACATTTTCTAAGTGAGCACCATGTACTGAACACAATTCTATGAAAACGAAAACAAAGTACCTCTGTCCTTGAGGAGCTTATAGCTTCGCAAAGAAAGGCAGAGAGCAAGGCTTGGGTGTGGAGGGAGGAAAGTGCATGGATCCTTGGAAAGTGCTGAGGAATCTGGTGTAGAAAACTGTGGTGGTAGGAGATAAGACTGGAAAGAAGCCAGAGGACCTGAAGGGCTTGATTGATGGATTCATCACCAAATCATCAAGTCTTCTTCATATGTCTTCCCAAATTGTGGCCTTCATTAGCATCATTACTAATATTTTTTCTGTCCCATTTTCTACCGAGCAATTTGCTGGCATTTTAGTGCCAGTGCCCCCAAAGGGCAAGGTTGGTCTGAACAACTTGATGTTTAGACATTGAAAGCTGCTGGACTTCAGCTAATTGTAACATTGCTAAAATCTTTTCTGGTGGCATTATGCATGTGCCATTATGTCGTCTTGCCCTTGCCTGGCCACAGAAAATAAGTGGTTACAACTTCTGGCAGACAGACCCAACCCTGAGGTAGGATGGGCCATGGAAACTAGGATGCTGTGGAAATTGGTTTGGGTGCAGAGCTGGCACCTGAGATATCACCTGTCGTCACTCTATCACCCAAAGGTCTGGAATGCCCAGAGGGCTGAGGTGAACTTGGTCTTAGTTGAGTAGGCATCAGGTCAAGTCCCTGCTAGGGGTGGTGTTTGTTTCTGGAGTCCAGACTGTGGACATTAATTGAGGTTGGCTTTGGAATAGCATAATGCTAGGTGATCTGTCTGTTCATGGTAGAACCTGATGGGTACCAAATGCAAAAAAGCTATCAAAATCAGGATCCAGGCTCCTCAATGAGAGGGCTGACAAAAGTTAAGCAGGAGTACAGGCCTGTAGTCCAATACAGGGCTCTAGTCTCAGTGGGGGAATGATCATTCTTGCAGTAAGGCTCTGGCCTGAAGGCTGAGACAACATGGTGATGATGGTGTAGAGAAAGCTGAGGTTCTGTTGTGCCCCAGGCTTTTGCAGATCTTCCTGCATTAGGTGCTGGTTGTCATTCAATGGTATGTTGAGGTGGCTGGGTTATCCATCATTCCAATAAATACTAGATGAACCACTCCAAGTGGCTGAACCCACACAGGGAAGGACTCAATGCCTCACCCTGACGGAGGATTGGGGTCAGGGAACAGCCTCTGAGAAGAGGCTATAGAGATCTACTGGGAGCAGAATCCAGACATTTGGAGGCCAGTTCTGGCTCAAGGACTATCTTTTGCATAACCTAAAGCAAGTTTCAGAACCTTTCTGGGCTGTTGTTTCATCAGTAGACTATGTGCCCCGTGGAGTCAGGGCCCCGTATTTTCTTCATATTTGTTTCATTAGCATCTAGCAGAGTGTCTACCTCACAAGAAACAGTCAGTGAAATGCATGTTGTTTGAAGGAGTGAATGTGAGAGCGAAGAGAATGAACTGAGCATGGAGAATCCCATCAGCAGTTGAAGGGAGAAGGGCCTTATCAGGCCCATATGCTTCTTACCCTCGCCCTTAGATTCTTTTGCCCTCTCCTCTCCTCTCCTCTCTTCCCCTCCCCTCCCCTCTCCTCTCTTCCCCTCCCCTCTTCTTTTCTTTTCCTTTCTTTACTTTCTTTTTCTTTTTTTTGCTCATACTTTTCTTTTACCATAGCCTTTAGATTCTGATGCCTACCCTCATGTCCTTCTTTAAGACCAGAGACACAATGAATGGGTCTTCTTATCAACTCTGTGATTCTCTGATGAACAAAACATTGAGATCGTTCACTTGAAATTTTTTTCCTCAGCATTCACTGACCAAACATTATAAAAATGTTAAAAAGTCACCTATAGCCCCCCCAAAAAGTTCTATCTATAAGGAGAGCTCATGAGTGGCCTCATATAATAACCAGGAAAACCTTTACCATTTGCAAATGCCATGAAACACCAACAAACAAGATAATCACAGTATGATCAAGGGTGCGAGACCTACAGAGCCTACTGCATCTCATTATGGTCAATGTGTTCAGAAAGGGTGACATTTTGTTGGCATGGAGACAAATGTCTCCTAAAGTGAAAGGCCTTCTCCAAGAGTGTGTAGATACTTTTCACTTTTGCTGTGGTCCCTAAAGACGTAGGTGGTTTCAACTTTAAGTCAGATATTCAAACCTGTGAATAAGGGGACTCATTGTTTGCATTTAAAAGACTTGAGTTAGGGCTTTTTATTTCTTGAGTGTGTGTTTGTGGGATAGATAGATAGATAGATGATAGATAGATAGATAATAGATAGATGATAGAGAGATAATAGATGATAGATAGATAGATAGATAGATAGATGGATAGATAGACAGACAGACAGACAGACAGACAGAGAGACAGACAGATAGATAGATAGATAGATAGATAGATAGATAGATAGATAGATAGATAGATAATAGATATTAAGCGCTGTGGAAGATAAAGAGTAAAGATGAGAAAAGTGTTCATAATCCTGCTACTCTAAGAGAGCTACTGAAAATATTTTTGTGAATTGTGTACTATTATTTACATCCAGTCTATTTTCTACAAAGAGTATATTTTTAAAAATTGCTGTGAATACACTGTATACAAATATTATATAGATATATAATATGCATATATCTCTATATACATATTCTACTTCTTTCCACTTTACATATTACCATAAGTATTTTTCAATTCTAATTTTTTGAAATTAGTTGTATTGTAATTTACTTAATCATTCTTCACCCAACACTCTTTCTTCCAGCCTAGTCATGATAGGACATGTAGGTTGTTCAAATGTTTTGCTCTTTGTTCAAATTTTTTGTTCTTAGATACAGCGCTAGAATGCGTATACTCATTCATTGATTTTTCCTGTATGTTGAATTATGCATTAAAGATAGATTCCTAGAAGTGGAATCTCTGGGTCAAAGGGTCTGACTATATTTATGATTCTTCGTATATGTAGCCAATATATCTGAAAAAGAGTCATACTAATCAACACAGTAGGACCTAGTCTCACTGTACTTCACCAAGAGTTATTTAAATGTTGGCTTTCACAGTGAATATAAGTGTTAGTTCAAAGATCTTCTTGGCAGAGAGGCCGATAGATGTCAGAAAACATGAAGGGAAGAAGAGAAGAGACACTTAAAACTCAAGCGCAACATTAGAAGTAAAAGCCATTGATAACTGACAATTGGTTAGAGATTTAAAAAGCATTTTCGAAGTCATAATGTACATTAATACAATAACAGGCTTCAGTTTACCAAAGTGGATACTGCAACAAAATAAATGATTCGGGGTGAACTGGTGATGGGAATCAACTCCACCACTAATTTGCTAAGTGGTCTTTGCAAATTGTTTTCCTCTCTGGACCTTTCTCAACTGTAGAACTGGTAAGCTGAAAGGTGAAGATAGATGCTTTCAGAATTTAGAGTATTGGGTTGTACTCAGATAATGCAGACAAACTCATAGGGTTAAGGGGTCTGATAGGTGCTTCTCCTCTGTAGACACCCAGACTCACAACTCTGATGAGATCCACAGTTCTATTGGAATTGTGCAATGAAATAGCAGACACTCTTGGGATCTCCTGGGGCTCCTCCAACTTCATGAATGAATCTCTAAGTTCTATATGCCCCATATAAACTGATGACAAGATCTTTGAGAACACTGTTTCCTTAGTGGGTTTCCACAGAGAAGTTTTGAATATGGGGGTCCATGAAGTGATTTGAGCCATCTACCCTAACAACAACATTTGGCCTTTGGTGCCTCCCTAGTGTTCTCCTGATGGTTATCCAGATGGTGGCATACAGAAATTGAGCAAATTAGTAAACTAAAAGAATAAATGAGGTGCTGCATTTCTCTGACTCTATTCTAGGAAAATGAGTGAGAAGCAGGATCTCCCAGGTTTCAGGAGAGATCTGGGTCACTTTTTGGAGGTTTCTGGTATTGAATATATATTTATATATATATACACACACACATCTCTCTCCTCCAGGTGTGTATATATCTCTATATATGTATCTATCTATATATCTATATGATATATATATCTATGTATATATGATATATAGATATGCTATATATAGATATAGATATCTCCTCATAATAGACTTAATTTTTAAGAACATGTTTCAATTAATAGAAAAATTGAGCAGATAGTGCAGTGAATAACCCCGTGCCCAGTTTCCCCTATGATTAACATAATACATTATATGGTACACGTGTAACAGTGAAACAATATTGGTACATTATTATTAACTAAAGTTCATCATCGATTCAGATTTGTTTAGGTTTATCTTATGTCTTAAGTCTTTTTGCGGCCAATGATTCCATCTAAGACTCGACATTACATTAAGTTGTCATGTCTCTTTATGCTAATCCTTGTCTGTGACAATTTCTCAGACTTTCCTTGTTTCTGATGACCTTGATGGGTTTGAGGATTACTGGTTTTTTGTAGGACGCCCCTCTACTAGAATTTGTCTGATGTTTTTCTTATGATTAGACTAGTATCATGAGAGCAGGACCACAGAGAGAAATAATCATTTTCATCACGACATATCAAGAGTATACACTATCAAGATGATTTATCATTGTTGATGTTGGTCTTGATCCCCTGGCTGAGAGAGTGTTTGTCAGGTTTCTCCTGTTTTTTCCCCCTGACTACCTTTCCATATGGAATATACTCCCCGGAAGGAAGTTACTATCTACAGCCCACAATTAAAGAGTAGGGGTTTATGCTTCTCCTTAAGGCCAGCACATGTCCATAAATTATTTGGAATCCCTGTGCACATCTATATAAATACATTTGGAATTAAGGGATGTTTGTCTTTTCTCTCTGGTTTATTAATTTACTTAATACTTTATTTATATTAGTATGGACTCATTACATTTTTTTCTTTTCTTTTCTTTTCTTTTTTTTTTTTTTTGAGACAGAGCCTCACTCTGTTGCCCAGGTTGGTGGAATGCAGTGGTGCCATCTCGGCTCACTGAACCTCCACTTCCTGGGTTCAAGGGATTCTCCTGTCTCAGCCTCCCGAGTAGCTGGGATTACAGGCACACAACACCACGCCTAGCTAATTTTTGTGTTTTTAGTAGAGACAGGGTTTCACCATGTTGGCCAGACTGGTCTCAGACTCCTGACATCAAGTGATCTGCCCACCTCGGCCTCCCAAAGTGCTGGGATTACAGGTGTGAGCCACCGCACCCAGCCCTGGACTCATTAATATTTATTTTAGACTTTGGGTTATAATGTAAAATAGTATTCTATTTTGTTGCTCAAATTGTTTCAGCTTTGGCTACTGGGAGCTCTTCCAGTGGCTCCTGTGTCTTTTTGAAATATCCCTCACCAATAGAGTTTTGTTTTTGAATAATTCCTTACTTTAAGGTGCTACAAGAGCTTCCATTCTCATTTGTGTATTTTCTGCCGCAGTTTTAGACTCAACCATTTCTCCAAGAAGCCTTGGTTCCAGCTGCTGAGAAATGACATTAAAACTGAGACCAGCCTGGCCAACATGACAAAACCCCGTCTCTACTGAAAATATAAAAATTAGCTGGGTGTGGTGGTGCATGGCTGTTATCCCAGCTACTCAGGAGGCTGAGGCAGGAGAATTGCTTGAACCTGGGAGGCGGAGGTTACAGTGGGCCGTGATCGTGCCACTGCACTCCAGCTTGGGCAACAGAGTGAGACTCTGTGTCAAAAACAAAAACAAACACAAAAATGAAACAAAACTGAGATCCGAGCACCAGGTGTGCTTGTTGCTTGTCACTGCTTCTAGGACAAATATATTTTAAATCTTATATTTTTAACACCAGCACACACACAACTATAATACAATTGCACTATGCATAAAACAATCCTATATTTATTAACAGCATTCAATCATGGTGTCATAGGAGCCTGTGGTCCTACACTGGAATCCACACACAAAACTTGCATATGATGGTCATCTTCTTTCAGTCCTGTTAGGATTGAAAGAGAGAGGTATAGCCTCAGTGGAGATAATATCAGAAGTCTAATTTTATTTATTTATTTATTTAGACACAGGATCTTACTCTGTGGCCCAGGCTAGAGTGGTGCCATCATAGCTCACTGCAGCCTCAAACTCCTGGGTTCAAGCAATCCTCCTGCCTCAGCCTCCCAAGTGGCTAGCACTACAAGTGTGTGCCATCATGCCTGGCTATTTTTTTTTCCATTTTTTTAGAGACAGGGTCTCATATGTTGCCCAAGCTGGTCTTGAACCCCTGGTCTCGAGTGATCTTCCCACCTCAGCCTCACAAAGTATGGGGATTACAGTTGTGTCATTGTGTCTGGCCTAGAAGTCCAAATTTGAGGCCTTCTTTGAATGTGCAGCCACAACAAATGGCTTTTGCAAGGCTGCCAACCCCATACCCTCTTTCCATAATATGCCATAAGAAAAGCATACTAGATTTAGAACTAGGGCCTGAAAGTTCCGAATCCAGCTGTGTTAGTGTTATAGCATATATAGCAAGTGGATTCTGTCTGGGCCTCAATTTCCAATGATATAAAATCAGGAACATCAGACTGGATAATGGCTAAAGGCCCTCCCAGTTCTAGCACACTGTAATTTTCAATAGTCTTACGCTGGGGGAATACAATTGGCTCCCCTAGTCTTTGTATACAGTCTAAACCAGTGGAGGAATGGGGGTGGGGAGGTTGCTGCTGATAAATCAGAGTCATTTTATTATATTTTGGGAATGCCAAAGCCTGTTAAAGGCTTTAGATTATCTAGACAATTGGGCCTGAGAAACTTTAGACCTTTCTTTTTAAAGAATGAAGATCAAAAAAGGGTAAGAAATATTGATGGAAAATATCTCATTGGTTTCACGTTCTGATATATCAAGACTTCTTCCTCTTTTTTTTTGTTTTTTTTCCTTTAGTAAGGGAAAACTCCTCATCTGTTATTTCCTCTGACTTCAAATAATTACCTTTAATGCAGTGATGGCTGAGCCACCTCTATGTTTCTTACCAGGAATCTCTCTCTAGGTTTTTTTTTTTCTTTTTCTCTTCCTTCCTTCTCTCCTCCCTCCCTCCCTCCCTCTCTTACTCTTTCTCTCCCTCTCTTCCTTCCCTTGAATGTTATGATGTGTTTTTTACATCCACATACTACCCAGTGTACAAATGTCATCTCCTTCCTATCATTGATGGGGACAGTTTCCAAAAACAAATAGAAGGAAAATAAAAAATGAAATATAGGGCAGAAAAGACACTTGGGAACTGTCACATTTCATTATGAATGCTGGAGATCAAAGGTACAAGTTCTTAGAACCTGCTTCCTCCACCTCTTAACGTTTAAAATCTTCAATTGGCTTTTGAACCCACTCAGCAAAATCCCAGACTTTGGTCTACAATTGGTTAAAAATTGATAGAGTGAGGATTCTGGGACTGCCTTCTTTACTTAGAAGTTTACATTTTAACTCCTTCCCTAGCCCCAGGTACACATATACACACAGCTCCTTTCCACTCCTCTTGCACAGTTCTGTAAATGTGTATTGAAATGTAAAGGTAGAGAACTAAGCGCAGCCATCCCGCAAATCATTGGGGCTATTCCTTCACACAGCTGAGGAAACGGAGTCCTCACAAGTGGCTTTGCTCAATGTCCCATCAAGAGTTTCAGGCAGAGCTGTAATTAGAAACCAAGGGTGTGTGTGTGTGTGTGTGTGTGTGTGTGTGTGTGTGTGTGCGCGCGTCTGTCTGTGTGTGTGTGTTTGCAACAAATACAGTTTTTTTTTTTCCTTCTCCCTACACTGTGCCCCCGTGGAGTTACATTTGTGTGTGTGTGCCTCTGTACGTACACAAGTTACACAGACACTGACATGTAGGAAACGTGCACCAAAGTGTCTGTCGTCTGACCTCAGGTAACAGTATAATGACTCGAATTTAAGGCAGCTGAAAGATTTCTGCCGGTGGAGGTTGAAATAAACAAGAAAAGCCACTGTGGAGATGTGAATGGAAAAGTACCGAGCCCTCCCTCCCTCCGCACATTCTTCCGCTCTCCAGCTCTCCCTGCCATCGAGCTGGCTTCAGATAGGCTTCTGCATGGTCAGGTGTACAAGAGGGCGGTGTGAAGAAGAAAAAAAAATGCAGGCACAACACGCAAATCAAGTTTTTCCACTTCTAGCCTTAGGTAGTAGAGACAGCTAAGTACAGCAGCCAGCAGCCCAGCAACGGCAGTGGCAGCGGGTGGACCAGCCACCCTGAGTTTACAAACACTGAAGTGCTTTCCTTCCCTCATCCCTCTCAGAGTCCAGCTGCTGCTTTCCTTCATGCTAAGGTTTCACAGGAAGTGAAAACTCTGCTATTCAAAACAGCGATCGAATGCAATAAACAAATCATTACACACCCCCTAACCCCCATCACTTCTCTATTTTAAGCTCCTGATATTTATTTCCATTTTAAGTAAGTGAGAAAAGTGTGGAAAATTAGTGTTTGGGGGTAAACTCTGAGCCAGGCTGAAAAAATTTCTAAAGGAAAAAGAAAAAAAAATCTCAGAACAATAAAGGCTAAAAGCGGGCAGCATATGGATGAAAATTAAACATTAATACTTCCTTTTCAGAAGGCAGTAGCTGGAAATTATATATTTTTTAATGTCTCAAAACTTTCTGCTCCTCTTGCTATGTTAAAAACACCTTTCTTTCTCCAAAGATACTACAAGGAGCTTGTTTACAACAGCTCTAAATGAAGGATTTGAAATAAAATGAACAGGTAAAATTTAACAAGTCTGATAGATAATATCTCCCAAATCTATCAAAAGTAGTGCCAAGTACTTCAGTGTAGCTGAGAGGCATAAATAAACCCAAATGACCATCAAAACTCATCATGACTTGGAGTTAGCTCTGAGTTTTACAGGTTACAAAGAGACCATAGCAGCCTTGCTTTCCTCAGTTCTATAAGGAAACAAGATACCCACCTACAGACTCAAGTTGTCAGGTTACCCTGATCCTCTAAAATGACAGAGGGCCAGCAAATCATGCAGACCCATTTTCAGTTGTGTTCCTCGGGTCACACATCCTCCTAGTGAGGACCCAGCCTGTAATCCTGAAAGAAGAAAACCTAGAAGAGGTGATTGATTTGAAAACTTCTTTCCAGCTTTAAAATCTATAGTCCTGTGATGTGATATCTTAAAGACCTACCAAGGTGCCAGAGGTTCTTGATAGGTGAAAACAACTTCCTCTTGTGAGCCCCCTTAGAAAGAGGACAGAACCCTGTTTGTTTCAAGGATAGGTTCTTTTTCGGCTATGACTGAATTGTGGGGAAGATTTTGCAAGGGGGAATTGGATGTGAAGTCTGTTCTTTTCCTTAAATAGATGTAGTATTAGGACCAGGGTATTTTATTTTGTAATAAGGCTTATATTTACCCAGTGGCAATGATCAGGGACCTATTCTTATGCACAGTCCATGAGGCAAAGAGGTTGGCCTGGTCCTCTATTCTGAGTATTAACCTCCAGTAACCATTAAATAATGGGACTAGGTGATTTGTAGTACCCCCAAGTCTGCAGGAATTATTCATATGACCCCAGACATGGAATCACTCTTTAGAGCTTCTTAAGGATGATTTAAAAGAATCAGAATACATTCAAGTCAGCCCTTTCTTTAATCCTGTAACACGGCACTGCAGGAGTGAGGGAGGCCCACATAGTGATGCCAACTGGTTACTGAGGAGAGGTCAAGAACGAAAGAAGAAATGACATTCTGGAAGAAATTCAACTGGTATAATATTTGACAAAGTTACTTTCCTAGGAATTGAAAAGAGATTGAGAGGCGGGTGCACAATTTTCCTCACCATGCATTCAATTGAAAGTAAAAGAGACTCACCGAAAAGTAAGTGTCTATCTTTAGAACAATTTCAATAATCATTTTCTCTTTCTTTCTAATTGGTCTTCTGTTCTGGTCAATTTCTTTCAGTGTAAACACATTGATTTGGCAAAAAGCAGTAGGAAAATGTGGCACTCTGGCACTTGGTCCCAGAAATAATGTGCTGGGAAGATCTGAGGTCCCTGGTGATGAGGTTAATTATATATAAACCAGGCCTGGTGGGTTCTCCCTCTAGGGGCTCACTGCAGAGAATTAAAGAGGGCTGAGGTATGAGAAGGGTGAATTCTTTCCCAGCCCCCACTCCGGCTGGTTCTACTACTGCCTTAGGGAGCAGATTTCCCTTTGCTCTGCAGCGCCCCCATGGGGCTAAGAGTGGAGTGGCAAAGGGAACACAGGAGGGACAAGCTGTGTGTGTTTCAGGTTTGGGGGGGCGGTGGATGAGGCTAAATGGCAGTTTTGACAAAAAAAAATATGTGACCAAAAATCAGAAAAGTAATCTTTTGAAGGACCAATAATAGGGCAGAGCTATACAATTCACATTCCAAACCATATAGATAAATCTCAGAAATCCCAAAGTGCTAATTGCTCATAAAAGAAAAAATTATCACACATATAAACACACAAGGAAAATCCCTTCCGCAAAGTCGGGGTGTCATTTTGCATCCAGTGGGGTTCATTTTAATCTCTTTGAAAATGAGAAGGAAGGGGACTCAAATGAAAAAGCAGAGTCTGCCTTCTGGCAGAATAAATCTGAACTTGACAATATCATGTGTCTTTGGGGGTAAAACGTACATTTCAACAACAGTGACAGGATTAGGCCTATGTACATTTTTCAAAAACCCTTCACAAGACAGGCTTTTCTGCAGAGGCTGCAGTAATCCATCTGTCAATAAGTATTAAAATATTCAAATTTCACAGGGACAGACACTCAACGCATGTTTCCTAAGCTCCAGCCCTTGTGGAAAATAATCAACCTCTTTGCACCTTTCTGGGTTTTAAAACCTAAAATACAGCCTTTAAAAATGTGTGTGTGTTGTGGGGTAGTGGGGTGCATTGCCAACAACATTTTCAGTGATACATGGAACTTCTTACGGGACTGTCAATGAAAGAGATTTTCCAAATATCCCAGCAAACAGCAATCTTTCACAGCTCTGATCTCTCCTCCATTATAAACCCAAATTTTGGGTTGGGATAGGTAGATTATTTTAAGACATATCTTTATTAGAAATTAACAAGTGACGAGATTTTGTGGAACCTTTAAGAACTCATCTGTAATTTAATAAGTCGCTTGAAGGACTCTCATAGCCAAGGCTCAGAACAGCCTGACCTTTGAAAGCTGCTTCTGGTCCAAACATTTTGGGCTAATTCTTGAGGAATCTGAAATATTATTTTCCCCTCACACCCTTCTTTTAAGAGAGAGACATAAAAGAAACAAGAGTCTCCCTTATTCAGGGATGAGTAGGAGGGGAAAAAACCCCAACCAACATTTAAATAAGGAAACTAGCAGCTCTGAACAAACAAACTAGGACCCACAATGAAATGATTCTGCACTGCAATTGCCTTTAAAAAGAAAGTAATAGAGAAAAAGAGAAGGAAAGATTTTCCCCTTCTTCTCTCCCCCCCCCACCCCCAACTCAGCTTCAAAGCTAAGACGACTGTGCTGCGTGTAGTGCGTTGTAGTTGTAGCAGTCTGTTCTAAATACAGGCAGTATCTGTGATACTGGCACGGCAGGCCTTTAGAATTCCCTCCGGCTGATCTCTTAAACACAGACTGAAGAGATTTTTTTACAACGACCTTGAAACGAGCCCCGAAAAAAACTATCAAGACCTTAAGAGAAAACAAAACACAAACAGGTATGTGGCTCACAGAATTTTGTAGAAAACACACACACATACCCCCCTACCCCCTACACACACACACACACACACACACACACACACACACACACACACACGTTTCTTGCAACAAGAAATTTCCTAAGAGTCAACAATAACAGATTAAACCCACCACTTGCTGTCCTGGAAAGAAACAAACCAAACCAAAACAAATCCTTTGAACATTTCTCTCAAGTGCAGGAGAGACACACTTCAGCAAAAGTCCAAGGGGAAAAAGATAATTGCACCAAAGGAAAAAAAAAAAAGTGGGGGCTGGGATTGTTACATATGGCCAAAAATTTAAGCTTCTTTCAACAGTGTTAGTATTGAAATAACACATCTTCTTTAAAACGCTTGAGGGATTAGATAGGGAAAGAAAAGGCACGCACAAAAAAATCCAACCGATGCCGATCCTATGATTTACGTAACACCACAAACTTGCAAAAGGCAAAAAATCAGAAGCAAAAATCCATAAACCATCAAAATACAGCAACCAAAAATCCCAAGCCACCACACCAGAAAGAAAAAACCCCAGAACGACAGCAAAAACCCCTGTCCTAAATAAAAATAAAGCAAATGAACCCACCGAAAACTGCTTGGCAAATATTTTTCTCGTGGTGCCTAATATTCTAGCTGGAAAGAGCTGTGGTGTTTATTTATTTTTTTTTTTTTCTCTCTCTCTCTCTCTTACTTGCCTCTCTAACCCTACTATATATAACATACTTTTTCCAGTGGTTCAAACCTCTCGCTCCCTTTTGTGCATTTAGCTCGATCTGCTGAGTTTATGGGTAAGAGAGGAGGAATTAGCCCCAGACCCAGGGAAAGCAAAGCGCACTCCCCCTCTTATGTCACCGAATAGCAAATTAGTTCTCAGAATTCCAGAGGCCGAGCTTTGCTACAGCGAAGGCGCCGACGTCACAGAGGAGGAGCCCACGTGACGGTGGCGGAGCAGGCCATACCATCGTCATGGGTCCGGGGAGGGAGAGCCACATTCAGGCCCCTCGAACCTCGAACCGGAACCTCCAAATCCGAGACATTCTGCTTATGAGGACCTCGAAATATGCCGGACAGTGAAAAAATCTTGTGGCTTTGAGGGCTTTTGATCGGCCAGGGGAGGTAAAAAGCTCAGAGAGCTGACACCAAGTCCTCCCCTGCCACGTAGCAGTGGTAAAGTCCGAAGCTCAAATTCCGAGAATTGAGCTCTGTTGATTCTTAGAACTGGGGTTCTTAGAAGTGGTGATGCAAGAAGTTTCTAGGAAAGGCCGGACACCAGGTGATTATTGCTGTTGCTGCCGCCGCCGCTGCTGCTGCTACTGCCGCCGCCGCCGCTGTTGCCGCTGGTGCCGCTGCCGCCGCCGCTGCTCATGATCATTATTTTACCTTTTAATTCTTTTTTTTTCCGCTCTTGCCAAATGCTTTGGCTCCAAGTTTTCTATGTGTATCTATTGATATAAATGTATATATTTATTTATTCTAGCTGTCAGGTGTTAAAATAAATGCCGAAGATTAGTCCCACGTCTCTCCCACTCTAGGATATAGATTTTTATGTATTTATTATTATTATTGTTGTCTTTGAGTGAATCGGCCGGTTCGGGGAGGCTTTTGCCACCCTCCCTTGTGTTGTTTTGGTTTTTGGAAAGGAGGTGGAGGCGAGGAAGGAGGGGAATTAGGGGGCGGCCGGAGCAGAGAGGACGAGACACTGCTTGGGGGTGATTCGGGCAAGTCTGGGGGCTGTCTGGCCCCAGACCGCGGAGAGGACGCGCGCTCGCGCTCTCGCTCTTTCTGCTGCTGCTTGCGTACGGCTTGTGATCTCTCTGGATTCGTGCGGCTGTGTTTTTTCCCTCTTTTCTCGCTTGCAAACTGCTTTCCTTGCTCCCTCGCTGCTGGCCTCCCCTTCCCTCCCTCCTCTTTTTCCTCGCCTCTTCTTCCTTCCCTTCCCCTGTCCTTCTGGGTAACTCCGGGAGGCAAAAAGGGAGGCTGCCCGCTCGCTCGCCCCGCTGGCTCTCTTCCATCGGCCTCGGTCTTTTAGATTCCCTGCCTTCGAGCCGAACCGAGATTTGGAAGGAAAAAATGCAAGCGAACTCCTCGGGTTTTTGTTTTTGTTTTTGTTGGTCATAAATCCAGATAAGATGAAGTATCGTGTCTACTATTTCCTTTCAGAGCCGTGATCTTCCTAACGAGAGCCGAGTGTTTTGGTGTCCCCTGCCCCTGTGTTTTGGGGAGCTTGGGGGCGGGGATGTTGAACACTTTGAAAATTATTCTTTCTTGGTTGTAGTCGAGGGTGTCGGGAACCTCCGCGCGCTCTCCCTGCCCATCCCGAGGAGAGAGGCTGATGGCGGGACAGGGTTTCTGGGGTGGGTGGGAAAGGGGTGCGCATTGCACCTGCGATGCCTTTCAGTGTGCGGGGGGACTCAGGGAACCGCGACAGGACAGCCCGGGAGAACGAGAAAGGTGGCGGGATTTCTGGCGGCCGCGGTGTTTGTATTTTGGGTGCTGCGTGACTCTGTGTTGGCTCCCAATGGCTGTTCCCTCCCTTTCCTAAATTTTATTTTATTTTTTTCCCATGGTACAAGCTCTGTAAAAAGGGAGCTGCCTGCCTGAGCGTAGTGGACGCCAGGCTTCAGATTCCCGAGGTCCTTACCTTGGGCGAGGAGAAAGACGAACAGAGCCCCAGCCCGCGTTCCTTATGTGCAAGACTCGGGAGGAGAGAAGGGCACTTTGTGGCTGTGGCTGGGGGGGACCCGGCGCGGGAGGAGCGGGCGCGGGCTCGAAAGGGAGATCTTTGTGAGTGATTTTGCAAAAATAGATTGTGAGGTTGGTTGGATTTGCAACCTGTGGCTCTCCTCGAGGGAGTAAGAATGGGGGAAGGCGGCGGCGGCGGCGGCCCGGGGAGGGAGTGGGTAGAGTTGGAGCCTCAGAAATCGGCTGAGCTCCGGGGGCGGGCGAGGAGAAAGGAGGGGGCGGGCAGCAGGAGCTAGGGGCCACCCCGCTGCCGGATGTAGTGACCGTGGTAAATGTCTTGAGAACTGTGGGTTGCGTTGCCTTTATGATGCCGTGTTATTGGAACCCTGGCGAAAAATGGAACTAGTGTTGCAATAATGAGTTTTAAAGCTCCCCCATGGAAAACAAAAACACAACCAAACCGATTTTTAAAAAAAATGAAAAAAGACCCTCTGTGTTGTGTTCCCTTCTACGATGGTTGAGTTGGTGGCTGGGGTTTGGGGGTGGGGGGTCCTGACAGTTGAGCAGATAAATGACCCCAAACCAGGTGCTGAAAGTCCCAAGCTGTTACAGGGCCCCTGACCACCTCAAAGAGCCAATCTCCACTCCACCGCCCCCCCGCCCCCGCCACCCCACAACCCGCCAGGATTTAATCTTTTATGGATTTTTTTTTCAATCAGTTTATAGTTTCCAGGAGGAAAGTCTTGTAACGCTTTACTTTTTCTCTTCTTTTTCAAAAGTAAAGTGAGTGTCAGTAGATGTGTTTTTTACAGTCTGGATTAAAAAAAAAGTGGGGCAGGAGAGAGGGAACCAGGGAAAGGGCTGTTTAGAAATACAGTTTGTGGCTCTGAGCGATGCCACCGGCTTCCTCTACAGAGACTGCCAGTTTCCCTTTTTCTTTGCAAGGTGTGTGTGGTTTTAATAAATAACTTAAAAAAAAAAGAGGGGGCGGCAAGATCCATCAGGAGACAGGTATCTATTTTGCTCACTATTTACTACCAAGAGCCTTTGGCACTAGAACAGAACCTCGTAAATCTGCAGCCCAAGTTGAAGTTCATCTGGCCCTAGTCCACACGCTATTCCTGGAGGTAGCAAACATGAGCTCAAAGGAGAGAGATGAAATCACATTCTTGCTTTAAAATACATACTTTTTTTAAAAAGACGAAAAGGTATTTGTCTCTGGGGGAGGAGGAAATGGCGAACAAGTACCAGGAGATGGGCATTCCCTTACTCTAATGACTGCAGTTGAGTCTTCAGGCCAAAATAGAAACCTGTACATGGGAGCTCTCTCTCCACCCGCCCCCCCCACCGCCACCCCAAGTTTATAAATAGAAGTTTCCAGTATCCTCAGTATCCTATTTGGAAGACTTTCCAATACTAGAGGCTGAAGCATTGGCTAGTTTTAAGGGTCTGTTGATAGGGACAGTAAGGCTAGATGCTGTTCATGAAAACTAGGGACTTGAAGGAGACAGCCAGACAAAGTGGGAATTCTCCAATTGTCCCTTTCCTCTTCTTTTCAGTTTTGAAGGGTTTTATTCCAATGCTTTCTTGAAAAGACTAACTTATTCTGGGTTTGGTGGATAGGAATGGGACTCTAAATTCTTAAGCTGTCGTTTGCTGAGCCCTTGAAGAGTTCCAGTTATTGGTTGAGTAAATGGTAGCCATGGCTAGATGTCAAAACCCTTCCTTCCCTCTATCAGGGTAATGACACTAACAGGGTAATGACACTCACAACCCACTTTGTTGTGAAAAACTTAAGAGATTTAGAGGAGGCGGTACAGCAGCGCCACCCCTCGGTGGGTGAAACTATTGGCAAAAGTCAATTTTTGAAAAATATTGGGAAGTGAACTTATGAAACATTTTTCCCCCCAGAGATTTAAAGAAAAGGGGGGAGATAAAACTAACGGATAAAAAGGACTTCGCAGTTTATCAAGTAGGGAAGAAAAATGTTGCTTTCCAACTAGGATGGTGTTATAATAGGCAACGTGGTTCATATATATATATATATATGAACCATATATATATATATATGGTGGGGGAGGGTCCCTGGTTGACTTTAAGTAGAAGAGTTCTCCAGGCGGAGGTAGCCCGACCTTCCCCTTGGACTGACTTCTCAGGGCATCTTAATTCTGCTGCCTGTCGGATACCGAGATAGCGAGGGATGTTTAGGTGTAAAACACCACAGTGGCTGGAAATGCTGTAGTTTTGCCGGCGGTGGCAGGACGTATGTGTAGGGGGTGTGTTGAGGAGGTTTGTGGATGGCGTGGAGCAATGGTAGGCTGGTCTGTAGCCCTCTGTGAGTCAACATCGAATGGCGCGTGCCGGTTTCCAGCACTGCGCAACAAGTGGGACCGCCGCTGTCGCCGCGAGCACAGCGAGGGTGCAGCGTAGTGGTAAAACTGGCTGGTTTCTCTTTGCCCCAGTGGAAGCCAGGAACGCCCCCCCCCCAACCCTCCCGAGACCCACAACTTCACCAAAAGACCATACCCGACTCCCCACTCCCCCGCTTTGCCAGACGCAGTGAGCCTGAGTGGGATCCAGCTCTCGGCCCCCAGCGCCCCTTTCCTCCGAGAAGATCAGGAGTTTATTCCCGACTTTCTTTGCTGGACGACCAGTGTTTGGCAAGAATATGTGCCAATGCCGTCGAGTGCCATTCTGCTTTTTGAAGACAAGTGCACCTTCTTTCCCTTCCCAGTACATAAAGCTTTTCGGGGCGTGGGGGGGGGAAATCAACTTATGATACATGAAACCAGCCCCCAGATACCACGTTGTGGTTGCTACAGGCGGGAGCATCGGGAAGAACGGAATGCCATCCACTAAATTAAATGTTTTCTAGCTTTGCTTTTAGAGGCAATCACACCCCCAACCCTCGCCCCCACCAGACAGAAAATAAAGAGGGGCGGGTAGGGATCAGTGTGGAAGCTGCGGCCGCGCGGCGATTCTCGGACGGGCTGGCCTGCCACCTAGCGGTGGGCTGAGATCGAGTTCGCG
Organism: Macaca thibetana thibetana; assembly: GCF_024542745.1. Classification (NCBI taxonomy): domain Eukaryota; kingdom Metazoa; phylum Chordata; class Mammalia; order Primates; family Cercopithecidae; genus Macaca; species Macaca thibetana. Next base: position 10,527,088 of record NC_065579.1, read on the forward strand.
GCCATGGGCGGTGGGCTCGCGGTTCCACCTCCCGGGCGGCGGTGCCCTGACCAGATGCTAGGCCTGACAGAAGGAGGGCACCCTCCAATGGGGATGGCATGCAATCTCCAAAGTTTTGACAAGAGGGATGAAAATCAGGCCTCGCTGCTCGCCCATCACTCAGCGATGAGCATCTATTTCCACTAAGAGAAACTACAAATAACCCGCTTCGAACACACCATCTTCCTGTCCCTGTGGCCCTTCTTAGGGGAAGTCGGTAGTGGAAGGATGCCATCTAGGAGCTCAGGGGCTTTGGGACGTACAACTCTGTTTTACAGTTGAGGAAACAGGCCCGACAAGGAGGCTTGTTAGTGGTGAGTTAGTGTCTTAACCAGGACCAGATTTTAAGCTTCTGAATTTCATGTCAGTGACTGAAAGTCACAGGCGGGTTTATCTCAGCTCCTTTGAAGTATTTATGAGAATGGATCGGCTGCCAGAACCATGAGTTAACCTCTTAGGCCACCTTTGTTGCCAGTGCTCATTGGAAACCGCTCTGCAGCAGTCTTGGAGGATTTTTTTTTTTTTTTTTTTTTAAGAAAATATGGCCTAAGATTTTCGGTAATAGACAAGAAAAGCCTAGATGGTGCTGAGGGGTGTGGGTCTCGGAGCTCGTGGGTTTGCGTGTTAAGAGGGGGATTAAGGCCTGGGCCAAAGACTTGCTGGGCGAGGCTCGATCCTGAAATCGCTCCCTTCCCCTTCCTAACATCCTTTGCATAGTAGCCTGGCGAGAAACCGTGTGTGTGTGTGGGGGGGGGGGGGCGGTGGGGGTCATGTGGATAGGCCAGAGTGTGTGTGTGTGTGTGTGTGTGTGTGTGTGTGTGTGTGTGTGTGTGTATGTGTGTGTGAGGGGGGGGGGGGGGGGGTCATGTGGATAGGCCAGAATTTGTGCCGCAACAGCTCCTCCGTAAAGTTTTCTTTCTCCGAGCTCGTGACTTAAGATGGCAAACGCGCGTCCGCATGCTGGCGGCCCCTAGCGGCAGCCGGCGCGCTCTGCAGCGGGAGACGGCGCCGTCTCCCCCGCCCAGGTCCGCGGGGATCGAATTCAGCCTCTCCCACTGCGGGAGCCGTCCGAGGCCGCGTCGGAGAAACACGCCTCTGTTCGGGCTGGAAACGAATCTGGGAACGTGTTTGAAGCGCGGTCAAGTTTGACTCATCGCTTTCCAAGGACAGTTAGTGCCTTCCATCTTCATTAACGTGAATAAGGACCTTGGCTGACTTCTTTCCAGATCGGATTTTTAAAGGCATTGTTTGCTTGAGGAGATCATGCTTCTCCCCTCCCCCGCCAGCCCTTTTGCAAAGGCTGAGCCCAGTCCAGCCAGGACGGCCGAGGGATCTCTGCTCCGGGACGCGATTTGCTGGCATTGTCTTCGGGCCCTTCTGGAAGGCTGTCTCGCGCTGAGCGTATGGGGAACGTCCCTTTTGCAACTCCTCTTCAGATCTTGATGATAAAACACATCCCTCTGTTTTATTGCATTTCCTAGAAGCTTGCAGGCTTGCAAGAGCACTTTGGCAGGAAACGTGATAGAAATGAAAGTCAGGACATAATGTCCCCGAACACCTCGGTTATCCAAAGCGGCTGCCGAGGCCATCGCGTTATCAAATTCGCTTTTATCCACTGTCGCCTCCTGCACCCTCCCGTCCCCCAGCCAAGAGGGCGAAGAGTGTCTTCCCCCAAGAATAAAAGCAACTCCGCCGTTTGACCTCACCCCCTGCCGCCGGACCACGGTGGTGTCTGCAGCCGTGCAGCTAGTTGGCTGAGACACCGCTGAGACTGGGAGCCCCATGGCAGGGCCACTGATGCGGGGTTCACTACGGCAGTTCCAGCCTTATTAAAATTCCTTGTCCTTGTCCCTAAACAGTGCTTTACACTTTCAAATTTCCCTTTGGATTTTTCAGCGGGTTATTGGAGTTATTAGATTACCAATAATCCAACAGCCGGCCTGGCTAGAGAGGAGGGGGAAGGGCGGAAGGCATTCTCCAAATCGGGAGGCTCTGGCCAAACTAGGTCAATGGGAAGGAGGGGAGGGGCGAGAAAGGGGTTGACGGTTTCAAACCTTGATGGAGGGCTCTCTCTAGTGTTAGGCAGCGGTAAAAACACCATTAGGTTTGAGCTCCCGGAACCACGGGACTCCTAATTTCCAATAAATGCACTTACTTAATTTTAACTTCCCAGATTCTCATCTCCACCCCATATTAAATCCCAACCGTCTCTTTCACCTTTATCCTACCGGGCGAAGGGGTGATAAAGCCTCAGTGTAGGATTTTTAGACCAAAGAGGCTCCGTCTTTGCAGACCGACTCTGACCCTTCCGCTGCCGCAGAAGGGATGAGCGGCGCAGTGTGACGCCACTGGCTAGTTTTAGGATCAGACTGCGGCCTTTGTGGCTGAGTCTTTCACTGTCCCCTGACCCCCGAAAGCGCACCCCGGAGCCTGCTACCGAGGCCAATTAGGACATGGCACCCGGGAGGGCCACAGGAAGGCGAGGCAACTTTGGAGAGTGCCAGTGCGTGCGCAGGGGTCGGGGCCCCGGCCTCTGCCGAGTCCAAGCAGTGTCTCTACGGTTTCGGGGAAATCGGTTTCGAAAATCCTTACAGCTTGGCAGCTCCTATTCTAAAGACTTTGGGCGGAAACCAAGGGGAGCTGGGTTCCCGTTCTTGCCAACGTAGGCGGAAGGGGCTTTCGATTTAGTTTTTCTCCAACCTTGCCAGGGGCGCCTATGATGGAGACCCTCAGCCCCTAGGGACTCCATCTTTTTGACCTTGAAGTCTAGCCCAAACATTCCCCTAAAGAAACATTCCCCTAAAGAAAGGCGGTGAGGGAGAATGGAAGGCAAAAAGAGGGAAACAAGCAAATAAACTTCGGATTCGGACAACTTAAAGTCTCGATATGAGCCTCGGATTGTATTCGAACTCCTGGGTTCTAGACCCAGCTCTGCTACTAACTTGTCTGACCTTCCCTATTTATAAATGGTTGCGGGTGAGAGGTTCGACTAGGTGAACTCTGAGAGCCCTGCACTCGGCGCGGACGAGGGATTTAGGGGAAAGTGTGCTGTATTCCCCGCGAGCCTTCCCCGGCGGCCCCGCCTCCCCGGGTGAATCCCCGGCGGCCGGCACAGCGCAGGCAGCGATCCTGGCGGCTGCCCGGGCCCGGCAGCTTCCTGGAAAGTTACTTCTTGTTGGAGCCGGCGATAGGCAAAGTGTGTTCTGTGAAATCCGCAGAGCCGAGATTGACTACGTTCCGGGAATGAGAGGGCTGTGCCATTCCCCTCATTGCCCGCTGCCTTGACGGCGTAACAGGGAAAAAAAAAAAAAAAAAAGGCATACACACAATGTTAGCTACCGAGGTGCACGAAAGGTTTTATTTGAATGTAACTAAATTTAGGGCCGCCACGGTCATACCACAAAGCCTCCATCGCGCCTTGCGGGGGGTTTCGAGGTGGATCGCCCAGGGGCGGGCAGTCCCTGGAAGACAGGTACGGAGTCGTCGGGGTGGGGTAGCGAGGTCTGCCTAGGCTTGCCCCGGCGCGCAAGGCTGGTGTTTGTGCTCTTATGTGTGAGCGAGAAAATGGGGCCTCCTGGTGCCAGCCCAGGGGAGGAGGAAGGAAAAGGATGGGGTCTTTTGTATTGGCTCGCTCTCTGGCTCTTAACCTCGCCTCTCGCTCTTATTTTCTCTCTCTCTCTCTCTCTCTCTCTCTCTCTCTCTCTCTCTCGTTTCTGCTGTCTTCTCTCTGTTTGCTTTTTTTTTTTTTTTTTTTGGTTCCTGTTTTCTTCTTCAATGGAAAGTTCTTTTAAAGGATCTGCCTTCTCAAGGAGCCTAGTTGGCTATGCACAAGGAAAGCGCCAAAGGAGCTAAAGGGAGGAAGGGAGGAGAAAACATGTAACTCTACCGTGGTGGTTACTGACCCAGCGCGGGTGCGGGTTGATTGGGATGGGAAGTCCAGGTCTGGGGGCAGCCAGCAAGTGGCAGTTTCTCATTGACAGCCCTGCTCCTTGGAGATTGTTTTTGTGGGTAGTCTTTTGTGTGGCATTAGTGGAATGGCTGAATCTAGTAGATGAGTCATGTCCAGAACTTGCTGGAAATTGGCTTTGAGATTTGGAGCAAGGCTTCTCACCTGGGGCCTCAGTTCCCTCCCTAATAAAGCAGGGCTGTTATAAGGATAAGATGTAATCCTGAGGGGTGGGAAAGGACTAAGGGCTCGGTAAAAGTACAAACCAAGTACTGGTGGTGCTTCCACACCTGCGGCATTTGGTGACAACACTGCCCACACTCAACCCACACACTCAGGAGTTGGGGGGTGGGGCTCTTAAGAAGAGTTGGCTTACAAAGGAGTGAAACTGTGCCTTGTGTATGTACATTTGTTTTTGGCCAGGCAGAGGCTTAGGGTGAAAAGCCCAAGGCCTAGCTGACAGTGGACACAGGAGAATTTGTTTGTTTCAGTCCGCATCTGGAGTGAGTCATTGCCACTTGTTATGGTGAAATGGCAAATCTGGGCTTCCTGTGGTTCCAGAAGCCTGCGACTGGAAATCCACAAGCAAGCTGGTGGTTGAAGCTGGTTAAAGAACAGCCTAGGTATTCCAGAAGTGTTTGAGGATCCCTTCCATGAGGGAAGAGAGGAAAGTTTACATGTAAACCTCCCGTGTGTCCTCAGCTTTCTTTTGCAAAGGAGAAAATCCTTGACGTTTGGTAAAGGCCGAGTTAGTCTATCTCTCTTTGCCTATCTCGAGTTGGGCTGGGGAGAAGAGGAGATAGGTTCTTTTGTCTTTTTCTGTCCTCTCCCTTCCCCACTTCCTTCCCTCCAGTCCTCACTCGCTCACATGCACACACTAACCTTGGAGCCGATGGGATTGAGTGACTGGCACTTGGGACCACAGAGAAATGTCAGAGTGTTTGGTTACAGACTCAAGGAAACCTCTCATTTTAGAGTGCTCATTTGGTAAGACTCAGCAGCCTGGAATGGGGCAAAGTGTTTGTGTGGGGGAAGGAACTTAAAAATGAGATTCACCCACATCAGGGTGCTGTCTTGCATGTTCTACAGCACGTAGGCTGATTTGGAAAGGGGACAGGAATTGGAGCCAGAAGACCTAGGGCCAGGTCACCAACCATCTACATGGCCCAACATGACCTTGCTGGCCTCAGGCCCGTTTACCCGGAAAATAGCTCTAAAAGGTTCTGCTTTTTTTTTTTTTTTTCTTTTTACAGGAGGAAAGACAGTTTGAATATTGTTTTGTTTTGCAGCCCGCATTTGATCATAAATGAGGGGCTCACACCTATGCTTTTAATGATTTTGTTTTAGAGAAGCCAGTTTGAAAGGAGGTACATATTTCATTAAATCTCTTTAAGGTTTAGTGCTCCCTGACCAGTTCTCAGCTAAATCACATAGTTAAGTCTTTTACCAGCAGGGAGAAGCACAAACTTGGAAGCAATAGCATTCTGTCTGGTCTTAGACCCAGTAGGGAAGGGAGAGAAAACTTTGAAAAACAAGACAAAGGTTTTCAAGGAATACGTAGACATGACGTCTCAGGCTGTGTTCTGCAGAGCTATATTCAGTCTTAATATTTCAGATAGGCAGGAAATACTGCCTAGCTGTTTGCCTTGAGCAAGCCACTTGAACCCTTAAATCTCAGTTTCATTGCCAGTGAAATAAGGATAAAGATATTGGCCCTATCGTCCTCGTGGAATCATTCTAAGACTTGAAAGATAATATTGTAGCAGGTTTTGAATGACGTCCAGTATATTTAGGCCACAGACGGATCATTATTGTTAATGTTGACAGAACCATTTTTCTTGTTTTTTATTTCCCGTAAACTCAAGTGGCCTTTGGATGGTATACATTTTTTCTTTGAAGAAGGAAATGTATGTATGTATGTATGTATAACTAATTAATGTATGCAATTGTACTCCCAGTACTCAGGATAAAAACATTATTATCTCATAGCTTCGGGTGCCTGTTGTTTTCGTAAGAGCAGAGTTGGAAAATGTTTGTTAGCTTGTGGTAAAACCACACCAGCTGGCAAGCTGCAACTATCAAAGCAAAACTAAATGTGTATGTCCTAAAATAAGACTATAGTGGACAATCTTACATTCGTTAAATCAATTTCTGTTTGCTTTCTTCTCTTCTCTGCAGGTTTTGAGCAAAATTTTGGACTGTGAAGCAAGGCATTGGGTAAGTAAATAAAATTATATGCTTCAAAATGTTGGGACAAACTATTTCTTTTGAATTTGCCAATACATGTGTTTCTGTGAACTTTGCTACTGTTCATTATATGAGACAAGGATAACCAGTTCCCTCTACATCACTCCTAGTCCTCATCCTTCACCTCTGTATTAGACTGTCTTAACACTTGCATGGTCAGTCATTCTGTTACTCTTTCTTTGTACAAACTAATTTAGCCAGCTACTGTGCACCAACAATATGCTAGCTCCTCAAGGTACGAAAGTCAGGCAACTCTAAAGCCTAACAGTAGAGAGAGACCAATGGTGACTGAGATGATGAAATAAGATACTTATGAGAATAGCTGTGAGTTTTGAGAACCTCCTATGAACAAAGAATGTATTTCCAACTTTTATAACCACATAGGTATTACTACTTCCATTTGGGGAAACCAGAGCCCAAAACCAGTAAACAACCTGCTTAAAGTCCCACAGCTAACAAAAGGCAAGTCTAGCCTGATAATCTTAAAACACAGTGTCTCGACGGGGCGCGGCGGCTCATGCCTGTAATCCCAGCACTTTGGGAGGCCGAGTTGGGTGGATCATGAGGTCAAGAGTTTGAGACCAGCCTGGCTAATATAGTGAAACACCATCTATACTAAAAATACGAAAAAATTAGCTGGGCGTGGTGGCAGGCACCTGTAATCCCAGCTACTCAGGAGACTGAGGCAGGAGAATCACTTGAATCTGGGAAGGCGGAGGTTGCAGTGAGCTGAGATTGCGCTATTGCACTTCAGCCTGGGTGACAGTGTGAGACTCCATCTCAAAAAGAAAAAAAAAAGCAAAAAATCCAGTGTCTCTCCATTGCCACATACTCACTGCCTCTCAGTGCTTGGCAGAGTATTTGGTATGTGGGAAAAACACTCAACAAACATTCATTCCCTTTGCTTTTCCCCTAACGGACTTTCTATCCCAGCTTGCTGGATAAAAGTTATTTTCCCCATTTTGAAACTGTGAAGAATAATGGCCAGAGTTGGGCTATGAATTGTTCAAAGATCAAACACAAGGGACCTGAGTTGCATTCCGTACCTTAGCAGGCTGAGCCACCTGCTCTGATACCCATGGCAAGCAGGAAACAGGTTCTGGAGGACTAACAGGATTTTGGCTTCTTTTTTCAAGTGAAGACAAAATGGCCTCGCCGGCTGACAGCTGCATCCAGTTCACCCGCCATGCCAGTGATGTTCTTCTCAACCTTAATCGTCTCCGGAGTCGAGACATCTTGACTGATGTTGTCATTGTTGTGAGCCGTGAGCAGTTTAGAGCCCATAAAACGGTCCTCATGGCCTGCAGGTGAGGGGTCTGAAAGGAAAGGGTGGGTGAGTCAAAGTGGGGTGATGGTGCTGGCGGCCAAGCAAGGCGGAACATGGAGGCCTTTTACTGCATCTGGGCGACATCTCGCTTTGTCTCCAGATCTCAGCACCATGGCCTGGCAGAGTAGGCTCCCAAGTGAATGAATGAATGAACGAATGCACTTTTAGAAAAGAGAGTCATTTTCTGTGGGCAGAGAGGGAGAAAAATTATTTACTGCCCCAAGAAAGGATGTGTTTGGGGCAGACATGGAGAACAACTTCAGTTAACCAGTGAAAAAATGACAGAAGATTTCAAATGAACTTTCTTTAAGTAGCTTAAGCAAGTTAATTTGAAATATTTTGCTCTTTTATGCTATAAATGTATTTATTTTATGCTACAACTGAATCTCCATGGGTGTTCAGAGTATATGTAAGAGTTAGTGAGAGTGAACTAGCTGATTCTTCATGTTCATCAAGTATTTCGAGTTTTCAAAGCAATTTTATATTACATATCATCTCCCTGGATCTTTTTAGCAGCCTTCAGTGTTATGCATTGCACTATTGTCTTCATTTTATCGATGGTAAAAGGAAAGCACAGGGAGGTTAAATGATGTAGAATCAGGGATCTCTATTGCTATTAGATAACTTATCCAACATCTACTCTAAGCACCTGATTTTTAATAGTGGAAATAACAGAGGCTTATAGAGATATAAAAATAATAGATAATGTTTAGTGAATGCTTACTATATACCAGGCATCGTTCTATATCCTTTAGATTTTCATTCTTGCCACAACACTGTAAGGTAGACATGATTGTTCCTCCTACTTTGAAGATGAGTAAAGCAAGATGCAGAGAAGCTAAATATCTTACCCAAAGTTGCATAGCTACTTGGTGGAAGTCTGGCTCACTTCTGGCAACCCACTCAGAAAAAGCAGAATCAGGAATCAAGACGATAGCCCAGAATTCTTGTTTACAATTGAGTACTCTTTCCACCACCAGACAGCATGGCACCTGGAGGCATTGCTTGGGGTTTGACTTGGGTCTTCTAGGAATAACAGACCCTCTTTTAATCTATGGACTTTGATAAAAGCAGTAGAGTATAGATGTAGGCATATTTTTATTTAGTTGTCATTCATACCCAAATTCTAAAAAAAGATAGAATTTAAAAAATAAGTAGAAATGCAATGGAACAAGAGGAAATGCTTATGCCAAAGATAGACTAAGAATAGTTACTGCAAATGGGGGCTAAATTAACTCTGGTAATCCGTACAGTTAAGACTAAAAGGAAAATAGGCCCTGTGACTTTAAGAAGATTCAGTTAACCCCTCTGACGTTAGTTCCCCTATTTGTAAAGGCAGAGAATGATAGTACCTACCTTGCAGGGCTGTAAGGAGCAAAGGATAATGCATGTACGGTGCTTAATGACTCTCTGACATTTGGTAAGCTCTCCATAAATAGCAGCTATTATTAATTACCATAGAAGTTCTGGAGGTAGGGGAATAGCCCAGGGGAAAGGGGCTGAGTATCAGTGCTGACTGTAATGGATCACAGATTCTATACATCTACTAGAGTGGGCTATTGGTTTGTTTTACAGTGGCCTGTTCTATAGCATCTTCACAGACCAGTTGAAATGCAACCTTAGTGTGATCAATCTAGATCCTGAGATCAACCCTGAGGGCTTCTGCATCCTCCTGGACTTTATGTACACATCTCGGCTCAATTTGCGGGAGGGCAACATCATGGCTGTGATGGCCACAGCTATGTACTTGCAGATGGAGCATGTTGTGGACACCTGCCGGAAGTTTATCAAGGCCAGGTGAGTTGCTGCCCGGGTGGAAGCCTCGGAGATGGAAGAGATGGTCCCTGATCAGAAACCTTTGATAATTCATGCATACAGAAAAAATAGTCCTCTACGATGTGCTGCAACCCACATTTCCACTCTTTTTGCACACTTCTGCTCTTCTTAACTCTTGTGCCCCAGGCAGACTTAACTCCTGTGGCTATGCAGATAGGTCCTATGCATTACCGCCTCTTGCTTTCTTCCATTCGCTTAATATATCCTCTCCTCGACCCATCCTGCAAGGCCAATCTTGGATGCCAGCTCTTCCGTGGAAGTTTTTCTGATTACCACTTTTCCTCCCTCAGCTCTTCCTCTGTGTTGTGAAGCATTTTGCCTGTGCTTTAAACTTTCCTTCTATTTTAATATTTGCATATGTATTTTAGTTCTCCTTTAGACTTCTATTACAACTATTTACGTATGTGCCTTAGTTCCCTACCAGACTGTGGGCTGCTCAAGGTTACAGGGGCTGTCTTACTCACCTTTTATGTCACAGTGCTCCTACTAGGCAGGACATTTATTGAACTGAATTGAGTACACCTGAGGGGTGATAAGACATGACCTTCATTTAAAGGTGAGGAACTTGAGATCCAAAGAAGGGAAGAGCTTCACTATGTGGAACAGAGACTCAGAGCTTAACTTCTTTAGAACCATTTGATCCAGCCATGCTAGGGTGATTGCATCCTCGCTCAAACAGAAGGGGTTTCCAGGCTGTGTTTGAAAACCTCCAGGAGCCAGAAACTCAGTGTTCCCAGAACCACACGGCATACCTTGGACAGTTAGAAAGCTTCTCTTTTTGGCTTCTCTTTAACCTTCTTATTGGTGCTAGCTCCGTTAACTGTCATCATGGTGAGCTTGCGTATTTATTTCACCCACATGATGTTCCTTCAGGTATGTACAGCTAGAGTTCTTTGTCTCCTGTGGGTGCTAATGGTGGCAAGATCATCATTGCTATCATTTACAAGTACTTTCAGTGGATCAGGCCTTGTGCTTAGAATGGCTGAGTAACTTGCTCCATGTCACCTAGCTGCTAAGTGGCACAGCAGGATTTGCAAACCAGGTCTGGCTGCTCTAGACCAGGGATTCTTGTATTGGCATTTGCTGCCTGTTCTCTATGTAAGCTTTCATCAGCATCTGGGACAAGTTCTTTCTCCAGTAGGTTACTCATTTGTGTATGATCCTCCAAATGTGTCATACCAGCATTGTATAAATTCTTCTTTTCCTGTTTCCCTACGTGTAAAATGGAGATAATAATAACCACCTTTCCTTCCTTTCAGGATTTTGCATGGGTGAAATGAGATAAGGGCTTTGAAAGTTTTATGTGAGCTATAAAATTTTATAACATCAGAAGAGCTATAGATTCACACACATGCATAGATATGTGCCTTAAACATACAGGATTATGTCTAATCAGGCACAGATCATGCCGGTAACTCACTTCCCTTCTCTGGGCCTCAATCTTCCCAATTGTAGGCTAGATTTCCAGGCTTCTAGTGTAAATGCGTTGTAATTGTATTTCCCAGCTCCAGAGCCATGTCACCTGTGTCTAGCTAATTCAAACACAGATGTGGTTACGTAAGTGCCACTGGAAGCTCATCTATTTAACCGTCCTGATTTGAGGCCGGTGTCTTTCCTCTTGTTTTCTTTCACAGTGAAGCAGAGATGGTTCCTGCCATCAAGCCCCGTCATGAAGAGTTCCTCAACAGCCGGATGCTGATGCCTCAAGACATCATGGCCTATCGGGGTCGTGAGGTGGTGGAGAACAACCTGCCACTGAGGAACGCCCCTGGGTGTGAGAGCAGAGCCTTTGCCCCCAGCCTGTACAGTGGCCTGTCCACACCGCCAGCCTCTTATTCCATGTACAGCCACCTCCCTGTCAGCAGCCTCCTCTTCTCCGATGAGGAGTTTCGGGATGTCCGGATGCCTGTGGCCAACCCCTTCCCCAAGGAGCGGGCCCTCCCGTGCGATAGTACCAGGCCAGTCCCCGGTGAGTACAGCCGGCCGGCCTTGGAGGTGTCCCCCAGTGTGTGCCACAGCAATATCTATTCACCCAAGGAAACAGTCCCAGAAGAGGCACGAAGCGATATGCACTACAGTGTGGCTGAGGGCCTCAAGCCTGCTGCCCCCTCAGCCCGAAATGCCCCCTACTTCCCCTGTGACAAGGCCAGCAAAGAAGAAGAGAGACCCTCCTCAGAAGATGAGATTGCCCTGCATTTCGAGCCCCCCAATGCACCCCTGAACCGGAAGGGTCTGGTTAGTCCACAGAGCCCCCAGAAATCTGACTGCCAGCCCAACTCGCCCACAGAGTCCTGCAGCAGTAAGAATGCCTGCATCCTCCAGGCCTCTGGCTCCCCTCCAGCCAAGAGCCCCACTGACCCCAAAGCCTGCAACTGGAAGAAATACAAGTTCATCGTGCTCAACAGCCTCAACCAGAATGCCAAACCAGAGGGGCCAGAGCAGGCTGAGCTGGGCCGCCTTTCCCCACGGGTCTACACTGCCCCACCTGCCTGCCAGCCACCCATGGAGCCTGAGAACCTTGACCTCCAGTCCCCAACCAAGCTCAGTGCCAGCGGGGAGGACTCCACCATCCCGCAAGCCAGCCGGCTCAATAACATCGTTAACAGGTGATTTCAGAGACAGTCTGGGTCTGAGGTCAGGGGTTACCTGGGCAGGGATCCACGTCATTTCTTCTGATGGATACAAGGGTTTCTTCTTTCTTGGCTGAATTGCTGAGCCTATTAGAGGTGTGGAATCAGTGCCTATTGATTGAGTTAGTGTAAGTAAGGAAGTGTATTACACTGAAGTAGTGTATATGTTTTCACAGCAAGAGAGATCATTCCCTTCTGGGGCAGAATAGTGTTCTGTAAATCCCACAGGCACTTCCTGTGGTCTTGATGTGGCAGGGGACCATCCTGCTACCCTTGGACTGAGAGAGGTTGTGGGCTACGGAGAAGCTCTGGCTCAGTTTGACCCTGGTCAATGATCTTTCCGCAGATACTGTTTGGAGATACACTTGAGGACAACTCTGGGGGCTCAGAGCCTGAGCGGGCAGTGCAGCCCTGGCCTCTGGGCTTGCCAACATACAGGGAGGAGGGGGTGGTCTTGAGGCCCTGCCCCAGGTGCTGAGGCTGTCTTCACTCCTGCCCACAGGTCCCTGACAGGCTCTCCCCGCAGCAGCAGTGACAGCCACTCACCACTCTATATGCACCCCCCGAAGTGCACGTCCTGCGGCTCTCAGTCCCCACAGCATGCAGAGATGTGCCTCCACACCGCCGGCCCCACGTTCCCTGAGGAGATGGGAGAGACCCAGTCTGAGTACTCAGATTCCAGCTGTGGTGAGTCCCTTTCCCTCCCTCCCCTTGTCAGGGAGAAGGAAGACCCCTCTGCTCCGTGGGTTTTGTGCTCCATTTTACTTACGCTGTTGTCTCTGATTGGAGCAGTCCTCAACTGCAAGTCCACTGGCGCTCCAAGTCAGCAGCCGTTCATCCCACGCTCCGCTTCTTAGGGAATCGAGCTAACCAAAGTGAGGGATGGGGTATTAGAGTTAATCTGGTGTAATCAGGACTTACCATACAGTCTTTTAGCTTCATTCCAGCAAAAGTAGCTTGTGGGACTGGCTGCAACTCCCAGAGCTTTCTCCATTCCTCAATACCAGAACGACTGGGACTGAGCTGTGTGCATGTTGTTCTCTGCCAGGCTGTACATTCTGCAAGCAGAAGCATCTGACCTTATTCATTCTTGCATCCCCCATAGGTAGTAGTAAGTGCCTAGCATGGAGTAGGAACTCAGTAATACTAGTCGAGTTAAAAGAGTTGAAGAAAATTATTAAATTGGAGTTTCTGGATAGTCGGTGGTTGGCATTCCCGGTTTTTACCAGACAAAAAAAGTCTAATTCTTCACCCAGCTCTGGCTACAGTAATAGAGCCCAGTAGTACCTAATCAGGGTTAAATCGCCGTGACTTGTCATTTTCAAATTGTTACAACAAATGAAAAAAAAAAAAATCAGCTGCTTACACCAAGAGATTTGGCACAGGGTCATGGACCCATAGATGGGAGAGCGAGAAGTGTCCCCTCCTGCCCCCTGGCTAGTTTTGCCTTTGCTCTACACTCCAGTTCTTTTTCTCTGGGCCTCTGTTCCCACTTCCACCGTCAGCTTTGGTCTCCCAATCTCACAGGAGGATTTGGAGACATGAGATCCAGATAGGTGCAAGGGTGACCACAGTGTTCATCATTAATTCCTCCTTCAGTGACCTCAAAGTAGAATTGAATTGACCTATACCTTACATTCCTGGAATGCTTTGTGTTTGATTTTGTGTAATATAATATCCTCCTGTGAGGTAGGCAGGACAGGGATTGATTATCTGACTTTGAAGACAGAGATACAGAGAGAGGCTCGGAGGTAAAGGGTCTTGCCTGAGGGCTTCTGTGTATCAGTGTAAATAAAACCATAAACTTACTTTTAAAAATCAATTCTCAGAGCTCTTGGGGAAAGAAAATCTCTGTTGAGCTCTCCTCACACTGGCGCAGGCCCTCTGAACACCTATTTGTTTGACCTTCCCTTCTGTACCTTGATTCAGTCCATCTCCTTTCTCCCTTCTCTACGGCTAAGACTCTAAATGCTAAGAAAAGTAAAGTCCCCACAGATCCTTTGCTCTGAGCTCCCATGAATGTCGGGTGGGTGAGTGAGGGACTGAGGGTTCAGTTTGGCACAGGGGGTAGCTACAGAGGAGAGTGGCCTTAGAGCCCTGCCTCCCTTCCTCGTGCTGACGTTGGTGTCCCCCTACCACCCTCCAACAGAGAACGGGGCCTTCTTCTGCAATGAGTGTGACTGCCGCTTCTCTGAGGAGGCCTCACTCAAGAGGCACACGCTGCAGACCCACAGTGACAAACCCTACAAGTGTGATCGATGCCAGGCCTCCTTCCGCTACAAGGGCAACCTCGCCAGCCACAAGACCGTCCATACCGGTATGGCCCTGCCGCACATGACCCGAAGTCTCCACAACTATTGGGGCAGGACAGGGAGAGGATCCTAGAGAAAGCTGCGTGGGGCCTGAAGACCTGGTGGGGCAAGGCAGGAGGCAGGCCCCATCCTGGCCTGAACGAGGGGCCTAACCCTGTCTTGTCTTTGCTTGGTGACTTGACTCATCCACTCCCAGTGTCCTTAGTCTTTCCTGAGATGCTCTATCCTGCTTTTCTGCCTTTGCTGGGGTCAGAAGTGTTAATCCCACTGTACAGGTGAAGAGACTTAAGTCTGGGGAAGACAAATAGATTCGATTTTTGTAAAGCCGGAAAAACAAAAAAAAAAGGTCTCTTAATTTCTTTTAATAACTTGTTCCTTATCAACTCACATTCCTTTACCAGGTAGCTTCTCATGACCTGATTGTTGTTTAAGATCTCTCTTAGTACTGTAAATGGCCCTATTATCCCAGAAACTTTCATGAAGGAAGGTTCAGCCATTCTATTGGTTTCCTCTGCCTGAGCATCTGCTCAGCCCCAAGCCCCACCCCTCTTGCAAATGGAATCCAGCTGTAGTTGCCACAAGTGGAAAAAGACGTTTGTTCTAAAAGAAAGGAACTAGAGCAGCCTGATTGTGTCTCCCTGGTGAATGAGTTGATGAGTGAAACGGTCTTATCCAAGGGAAAAGCTAGAAGAGTCTTCCCAGGTAATCTGAAGTAGCCCCTCAGGTTGCAGAAAGGGAAACTGAGGCCCAGAGAAGGAGAGTGACTTGTCCAGGTTTCACAGGCAGATAATCCTAATGACAAAGCTGCTTCTACAGCCCAGGCTTCCTGGAGCCTCCCCCTCTCCTATCCCACACCTGGCATTGTTGCTACTCCATGCCACCACTTGTTTCTTGGCCCTGGTCCCCTGCAAGCTACGCGGGTGTGTGTGTGAGAGAGGGCTGGCAGGCACGGGGCAGGCCCCTGGATTCTCTCTCTGACATTCCCTAAGGGAAAGGAAAACACCAGTGGCCTCAGGGAGGAGCAGGCTGCTTAGGAATCCGGGAGCCAGGGACTGCAGAGACCTTCCTTACTGAATATGGCTTTTCTTTTTCCCCTTTTCTCGGTAACAGGTGAGAAACCGTATCGCTGCAACATCTGTGGGGCCCAGTTCAACCGACCAGCCAACCTGAAAACCCACACTCGAATCCACTCTGGAGAGAAGCCCTACAAATGCGAAACCTGTGGAGCCAGATTTGTACAGGTGAGCAGAGTGGCCCGGAGAAAGGCCCAGTCAGTCCTTGTGTGCCGATGAGGGGCTGCTCAGAGGCCTGCAGCCCACCCCAGATGACGTCTCATGCTTTCTTCTTCGTTCAGGTGGCCCACCTCCGTGCCCACGTGCTCATCCACACCGGTGAGAAGCCCTATCCCTGCGAAATCTGTGGCACCCGTTTCCGACACCTTCAGACTCTGAAGAGCCATCTGCGAATCCACACGGGAGAGAAACCTTACCATGTACGTAAGCCTCTTGAGGCCGCTCTCTGGCCTGCGGGGATGTGGAGGGCAGGGAAGGAGGTGGAGCAGGGAGACAGTAGAACTGTTTGCCCCCATCTCAAGCACACAGTGGGGCAACCACTATACTAATGGCTGGAAGACCTAGATCTGAGTCTGATGGCCAGACACCCTGCTTGACCTTGGCCCAAGCCTTAGGGCACTCATCTTTAAAGTGGGGGTATCAGACTAGGTGATCTGGGCCTTAGAGAAGAGTCTAGACTGTGGATACATATATTTGATTCCCTCCACCTGGATTCATTCATTTCACAAATGCTTATTGAGTGCCTACTGGACACCCCATACTGGGCTAGATGCACATTTAAGAGGAGCTAAGGTGCTTGAGAAGGAACGGTCTTAGGAGGAGGAGAACAAAAAGAATGTTATAAGAATTAATGATGTTACAAGAAAAAATTATTTAAAAAAAAAACATAGAGAAGAGTCATTTTAAGAAACAGGAGGCGGCCAGCCGTGCAGCACGACACTGTGGGTGGGTCCCTGGGGTTGTAGTGTTCTAGGGCTGGGTCTCAGCAGCTACAGCCTGTGTGCCAATGTCTGAACATTCCATGAACTAGGAATGGTTTTTACAATTAGAAAGTAAAAGAATATTTTGTGCCGTGTGCAAAGTATATGAAATTTAAATTTCATTGTCCCTAAGTAAAAGGTTATTGGAACACAGCCATGCTCATTTGTGTACATTTTGCCTATGGTTGCTTTGAGGATTTGATGACATCCTTCTAGGTGGTGATGGGAACAAGAAGTAATCAATGAGTGGTTAACCTACCTACCAGAGGTTAACCTGCAAAAAACATGGTTATTTTTGTTCACTTGTTTATCAAGCTGTGAGTGAATATCTTCTTACTTGCTGTTTGTTCTTGGGCAAATTAGTTATCCTCTTAGCACCTTAATTTCCTAGTCTGTAAAGTGAGTTTGATGATAGTATCTACTTCATGAAGTTGTAGTATTAACTAATTATTAAAGTGTCGCGTGTAGCACAAGCACATAGTAATAGTAAAATAAATATCTGCTAGGATAATGATTTGCTAGAATTTTAGATGCGTAGGATATCAGAGTTGAGAATGACTTTCAGCCTGTATTGACCCCGCTATTCAGAAGGGAGATCCAAGGCCCGGAGAGAGAAATGACATGCTGGGGACACACAGTGGTGAATGGCATAGATACAGCAGACCCTATGTCTCCCAAGACCAGAGATTTTACACATGGCCCTGCTCATTTTTTATTGTCTTAATCTATTTCCATTTTCACTTTAAAACATATACTCTATCTGAACATATTTTATTACCCTTTTTGTTTTAGAATAGTTTTAGATTTATAGAAAAATTGCAAAGATTGTACCAAGGGCTCCAACATGTACCCATTTTATCCTATTGTTAACATCTTACGTTAGTTCCATATATTTGTCACAACTAATGAACTAATACTGATATATAATTACAAGCTAAAGTTCATACTTTACTTACATTTTCTGTTTTTATCTAAGAATGTCCTTTCTCATTCAAGATCTCCTCTAGATTACCCCTTTACATTTCGTCATCCATATTACTTTTAAGTAACTTTTATCTAAACTAAAGTGCTTGTTACCCATTCGTTGAATTCAATCAAGAAATGGCTCCACTTGCTAATGTTTAGTTAGCTTACCTAAGATACATACCCTACGAAAGAATATCACTGCATTTAAAAACATTTACCCTAGACTCCAGAATATCCATGAATTCAGACTGATCTAGTCCATTTGTCCAGGTGTGTTTAGATTAATTGCATAATTGGAATAAGAGGTGCATTCTGTTAGGTACTAGGAAGATTATAAAGTTTAGAGAAAAATAGCCATTACCCTCAAAGTGTTACCCACTTAAGAAGGATCCATGCACACGGAGGGCTGTGTGGTAAAGGCAGAACTCTTACAGAGGCTCAAAGGAAAACAGGGATTATTTTCATCCTTGAGAGATTCAGAAATGACTTAATAATTACAGGAGTTTGCATCTAACTGCATTTTTGGAAAAGACTTGAACTTGTGGAGTTAAGGCAGGGAAGGACATCTCTAGCAAGGGAGAAGCAGAAGCAACACTTGGGAAAGCAGGGAATGGACATTTGCATGATGCTAGCTTATCTGTTGGCAGAAGCCCGGATGTATATGGGTTCTTCACCTGGCCTTGGAGAGGCAAGAGCTGCCCCTGTCCCTTGTAGGGAGAATCTTCCTCTCTGGGTCTTTGAGCAATGACACTTTTCTTGGGTTGATGACAGCTGACAGTTTGCCTCTGATATCCCTGCAGTGTGAGAAGTGTAACCTGCATTTCCGTCACAAAAGCCAGCTGCGACTTCACTTGCGCCAGAAGCATGGCGCCATCACCAACACCAAGGTGCAATACCGCGTGTCAGCCACTGACCTGCCTCCGGAGCTCCCCAAAGCCTGCTGAAGCATGGAGTGTTGATGCTTTCGTCTGCAGCCCCTTCTCAGAATCTACCCAAAGGATACTGTAACACTTTACAATGTTCATCCCATGATGTAGTGCCTCTTTCATCCACTAGTGCAAATCATAGCTGGGGGTGGGGGGTGGTGGGGGTCGGGGCTTGGGGGACGGGGAGCCGCAGCAGCTCCCCCTCCCCCACTGCCATAAAACATTAAGAAAATCATATTGCTTCTTCTCCTATGTGTAAGGTGAACCACGTCAGCAAAAAGCAAAATCATTTTATATGTCAAAGCAGGGGAGTATGCAAAAGTTCTGACTTGACTTTAGTCTGCAAAATGAGGAATGTATATGTTTTGTGGGAACAGATGTTTCTTTTGTATGTAAATGTGCATTCTTTTAAAAGACAAGACTTCAGTATGTTATCAAAGAGAGGGCTTTAATTTTTTTAACCAAAGGTGAAGGAATATATGGCAGAGTTGTAAATATATAAATATATATATATATAAAATAAATATATATAAACCTAAAAAAGATATATTAAAAATATAAAACTGCGTCAAAGGCTCGATTTTGTATCTGCAGGCAGACACGGATCTGAGAATCTTTATTGAGAAAGAGCACTTAAGAGAATATTTTAAGTATTGCATCTGTATAAGTAAGAAAATATTTTGTCTAAAATGCCTCAGTGTATTTGTATTTTTTTGCAAGTGAAGGTTTACAATTTACAAAGTGTGTATTAAAAAAAAAAACAAAAAGAACAAAAAAATCTGCAGAAGGAAAAACGTGTAATTTTGTTCTAGTTTTCAGTTTGTATATACCCGTACAACGTGTCCTCACGGTGCCTTTTTTCACGGAAGTGTTCAATGACGGGCGAGCGTGTGCCATCCCGTTTTGAAGTGTAGGCAGACACAGGGACTTGAAGTTGTTACTAACTAAACTCTCTTTGGGAATGTGTGTCTCATCCCATTCTGCGTCATGCTTGTGTTGTTACTACTCCGGAGACAGGGTTTGGCTGTGTCTAAACTGCATCACCGCGTTGTAAAATATAGCTGTACAAATATCAGAATAAAATGCTGAAAAGTCAAGCGGGCTTGGTCTGGAGGGCTTTTCTTGCGTTGGAATGGGGCCTGGCCTGGGTCTTGCTCCCTCAGCTCCTAACCTGGTGGAAAATGCTCTTGGAGGGGAGGGGCTGCTGGCTGCTGCATTCTCAAAAAAGAGCATCATTTGAGATGAGGCTAGGTTCCCAGTACCTTGGCATGAACGCACATTTGGATCCCAGCACCAGGAGAGACTGTGGACTCCAGGCCCTTTCTGAAGAGCTCAGGTGGGAGATTTTGGAAGGATCTCCCACTCAGCTCTAGGCTAAGCATTTTGTTTGTTTGTTTGTTTGTTTGAGACAGAGTCTCGCTTTGTCTCCTAGTCTGGAGTGCAGTGGTGCAATCTCAGCTCACTGCAACCTCCGCCTCCTGAGTTCCAGTGATTTTCCTGCCTCAGCCTTCCGAGTAGCCAGGATTACAGGTACGCACTACCATGCCCAGCTCATTTTTTGTACTTTTAATAGAGACGGCGTTTTGCCATGTTGGCCAGGCTGGTCTCGAACTCCTGACCTCAGGTGATCTGCCCACCTCAGCCTCCCAAAGTGCTGGGATTACAGGTGTGAGCCACCATGCCCGGCCTAGGCTAAGTATTTAATGACTTCCCTGCTAGCTCTGCTGACATAGGCATCTCTTCTTCCTCTGGCCCTCAGTTTGCCCAGTCTTGGAAGTGAGAAGGCCCATCTTGCTTCCTGGCTTCACAAACAATTTCTCTCCACTCAGCTCATGGGGCAATATGAAGGCATGTGGCTCCAGACGTGTATTTCTCAGCCTGAGTGCATGTGGGCTTTTTGGTGTCTGCTGGGTGATTGGCAGACATCTGCAGACTCAGAAGCTTTATGAATGGTTAGTAGCCAAGCAAACCTCTATCCCTGCAGAGGTGCTCTGTCCCAAGAGCCCTGTGGTAGAACTCAGCCACCTCCTCCAGTGTGACTTGGGACAAGTACTTTCCCTCTGGGTCCCCCTTCCAACCTGTTCATGAGAGTGAACTACACCATTTATGATTCCCTGATTCAGATGCAAGTTCACCTAGCTTGCTTTGGCACCTAGTTTTATTTTACCTCAAAAAACCCCAAGGATCAAGTTTGACCTGAGAATAGTGAGGACAAGTGTGGTTCTGGTCACTGGCCCAGAGGAGAAGCCTGCACACCCCGCTTCCTGTTCCTGGGTGGCAGTGGGGAGGGCATGTGGAGTTGAGCCTGTCCCCAGGGCCGTGGGCCCACTTGTTGGGCAGTCGTGTCCCTTGGCAATGCCTTTGCAGCAGGCTCCGAGCACGTGCTGGGAAGCTATGGGAGTTGACCACGCAGCGCCCCACAGAGAGCCTCCGAAAGGCACAGCACCCTCTGCCAGCTGCGTGGCCTTTCAGCTCAGGTTTCCTTTGAAAATGACTTGAAAGGACTTGCCAGCTCGAGGCCTCAACTCACCCTGCTCTTTGAAAAGGGAGAAAATGATCCCTCTGCTCCCATAGAAACTTGGCAGAAGAACTTACAAAGCAGACAGCTTCAGGAATGACAATTCACAGGCCTCAGGGAAGCTGGCCCCACGGTCCCTTTGCTCCCAGAGTACCTCCAAGTTTGTTTGCATTTCATTACTGTTTAATAGAGAGATGGAGGGGCGAGGGCAGATAGCGTGGGTGGCCATTTAAACAAAAGGGAAGATCAAAGAGTGAGTGACTGGAGCCAATTGACAATCAATAATAACTAAAAAGAAAAGTCTCTGAGCAGATAAGCCAGGGCAAAGGGAATATAAAATGTTTACTAAAAAGCGTGACGTAAATGCAACTTTTCACCAATACATGGAATATGCGTGATGTTCTACACTGTGGGATTTTTAGAGGATAGGTTTCTGAGGACCAGGGTGATGAGGATGTGTAAGGCGTAATCCCAGAGAAGCAGGGTGGTTAGAACTATGCAGAGCTATTTAGGAGTTGGAAGGGATGGAGTGGTCCTATCACCTAGCTCGGATCTTGCATCTGACCCATGAAAAGATTGAGGCAGGAGGCGTGAAGGCACTTTCCTATTGCCACCCAGAGCCTGGGGTGGGGAGTGGAGAACAGGCTCCTGCTCCTTACACAACCCTAAGGGAAGGACAACCAGAGGCCAATGTTCCATTTTACTTTTTAATATTTATTTATTTATTATTATTTTATTTTTCTTAGAGATGGAGTCTTGCTCTGTCACCCAGGCTGGGGGGCAATGGCATGATCATAGCTCACTTGAACTCCTGAGCTCAAGCAATCCTCCTGCCTCAGCCTCCAGAGTAGCTGGGACTACAGGGGCACGCCACCATGCCTGGTTACACGTGTTCTGTTTTAAATATGGGGAAATGGAGGCAGGAACTAGTCCGAGGTCACACAGCTGAAAGTGTCCAGGTAGGCTGAGTTCACATGATGGTTGTCAGTAGAACTTTAATTGGTTCAATTCAATCGTTAGGCTTCAGGCTTCTTGCAGAAATGAGCTATTCCCTTTGGAATCTGGGTTTCTATTTTCTCTCTCTGTCTCACTCATAGTAATAATTAATAATAAGTTTGGTCGCAGGGGCTTACCCCTGTAATCCCAGCACTTTGGAAGGCCAAGGCAGGCAGATCACTCGAGGTCAGAAGTTCGAGACCAGCGTGGCCAACATGGTGAAACTCCGTCTCTACTAAGAATACAACAATTAGCCAGGCGTGGTAGTGCAAGCCTGTAATCCCAGCTACTAGGGAGGCTGAGGCAGGAGAATAGCTTGAACCCAGGGGGTGGAGTTTGCAATGAGCCAAGATTGTGCCACTGCACCCCAGTCTGGGCGACAGAGTGAGACGCTGTCTCAAAAAAATTTAATAAAAATAATAAGCTGTCTTGTGTTCTACCAGAGACGTGCGTTGGTAAGCACTAAGAGAATTAGAATGAGGAAGAGAAGCAGAGAAAAGCTGAACCTTGAAGAGTACTTGGGGCCTCATTAACGGCAGAGTTCCAGAACTAGGATGACCTTTCAGAATCTAGTTTTATGAAGCTTATAATTGTGTGGGGGTTTCTAGTCTTAGATTTCTAGGATAATCCATCCCTCTTATAACCACTTTATAGTGGGGTCACTGCCTCCATTTCTACACCACTGCCATTACTTGGACTGGCCTGTATGAGCCTATTTCCTGGAACCAAAAGAGCATAATTTACACACAGATAGCCACGCTTCTGGGGTGTTTGTCATTAGAAGGACCCTTACACTTCTTTGACTAGGCCCAAGCTTCTCTATAGCGGAGGCCAAGGCATGCTGTAATCCCTCCAAGGTAGGAAACAAGATGTCATTTGCCCAAAATACTGTACCCAGTTGGAAAGGCAATGTTCCTCCCCCGCCCAGAGCAGAGACAGGAGGCTTCCAAAGGGTACACAGAAGCCCAGCCCTACCGTGGGCATGCTCCCCATCACATGACCTACAGCATCCAGAGCCTGCCTCCAGAGAGGAGAACGCTTCAGCATTCACTAAGAAAGTGGCCTTCTCTTGTTCTCTATGACTCATGGGAGAAAAAAAGAAAAAAATAATAACATAAAAAAGTGGCCTTCCAGAAAGACAGATGCCCAGGCAGGAGGACTTTGGAGTCTAGGAAAGGGACCTAGTGGGGTTTACAGCTCCTGAGTACTATATTGCTCCCAAACCTTTGGGGTCTAGCCCCTTATTAAATGAGGCTGATTCATTTAACCCCAGATGACAGCTGCTCAACATATCTAAGAGATGAGTTTCCTGGGTCTTTCTTTCCTTTTAGGACCCCAAGAAGGCAGGCTGGGTATGTAAATACATATGGAGTTGGGATCACAGAATATTGTAACTGGAGAGAGCTCAGTGATAATAATTTCTTCCATAGGGAAGGACCAGGCCTGAAAGGAAAGGTGACATGCTTGAGGTCACACCAAGAATTCTTATCAAACATCACCTGACTCCCAGTGAGGTTTGTAATGTGGTTCCAGCCCTTAAAGGGTTTGTAGTCAAAATCACAAAACAAACCATGGACATATATGGAAGGAAAATTACAAGGAAACGCCAAAATATATAAAACTATGGCTAATAAATGATGGTCCTCAGTGAGAACATATGGGCACAGGGAGGGGAACATCAAACTCCGGGGCCTGTCGGGGAGCTGGGGTCTAGGGGAGGGATAGCATTAGGAGAAATACTTAATGTAGATGACGGGTTGATGGGTGCAGCAAACCACCACAGCACAAGTATACCCATATAACAAACCTGCACATTCTGCATATGTATCCCAGAACTCAAAGTATAATTTACAAAAATGATGTTTCTATGGATTCAGCATATCTTGAGAAGGGGCATGTTCAGAATGGCAAATTGTTCTTTCAGGGCAGTACAAGGTGGACAGCCTTGTTGAGCTGCTGGCCCATGGAGAGGCACTCTCAGGGTTTTCACGTGTCTCCCACTTGTTCTGTGGAACTTCAGTGCCTCCTTCCATCTGGACAGAGCTGTCCTTCGATGTCACCAGTAGGAGTCACCTCTAGAGGTGTATTAGTTTGCCAAGGCTGCTGAAACAAAGCACCACAAACTGAAATGGCTTAAACAATAGAATGTTATTCCCTCATGGTTCTGAAGGTTGGAAGCCCGAGATCAAGGTGTTGCCACTGTTGGTTTCTTTTGAGGGCTGTAAGGAAGAATTTGTTCCAGAGAAGAATCTGTTTCAGACTTCTCTCCTAGCTTCTGGTCATTTCCTGGCAATCTAGCACTCTTGGCTCGTAGAAGTATCACCTCGATCTTTTCATCTTCACATGGTGTTTCTGTGTTTGTGTCTCTGTATCCAAAGTTCTTCCCTTTTTATGAGGTCATCACTTGAGTTAGATTAAGGCCCACTCTAATGACCTCAACTTAACTAATTATATGTGCAATGACCCTGTTTCCAAATAAGGTCACATTCTAAGGTACTAGAAGTTAGGACTTCAACATATGAATTTTGTGGGGACATGATACAACTCAACAGAGGCTGTTTATGGGAAGAAAGATGAGGAAAAAGGCTCTCAGAAAAGGTACCACCCCAGCTTCTTGTTTGCACTTTCTTCTAGCTGTCAAAGACTCAGGGAGTTGAGATTTGGAAAGCCTTCTCATTGCCAGCAGGCTTTACATTCACGGTCTCAATTACCCTCATGACAACTCACTGAAGTGGGTTTCTCTTATCTCTTACAGATGAGGTGAATGGGGAACAAGAAGGTCATGGCACTTGGCTAAGATCAGGCAATACGTCTCCTCTTCTTTCTTTAGTTAGTTTTGTCTTTTATGTCACTGGTGGGTCTCTGTCCAAAAGAGCACGACAGAACAAAATAATTGTGCTCCGTGAACTACATTTTGATCGTGCAGATGGGAGAAAACTCTAGATCCAGGTAGGTCTTTATGAAATAGGAATCACCAAGAACTTACATACCAGACCATCATGGGCTTGATAAAAACTCCTTAACAAGAACTGAAGACTTTAACATTATTATAGTTAATCATGTCTTAAATAATCATGGAATATTTGAGCTTACCCCACTAATGGTCTCATCCAGCAGTTCTGGACCATAGGGAGCTTTCAGACCTTCTGCTGCCTGCTCTCCAGGTGATTCTGACTTAGAACCAGGAGTGAGAATTCTGATCAAATCCAACTCTACCATAAAGGAAAGGAAGCCAAGTGACATTAAGCAAAGAAATTCTATGAGGACTAGGGCACAGCTCCCCCAAAGCCTATGTCAGTATTAGTTCCTCGGAAATAATACTCCCATGATTTCCTATTTCCAGAAACCTTAGTGCTGCCACTAAATGGTTGCCTTCTTCATATACATTCATATGTCTGATTACTTCTTTGGCACAACCCTGGAGGGGGGAACCTTGTATCAATGAACAGGAATTATAAACAGGAAGAACTCAGCCTGATAGAATAAAGGATGTCCTGCTATCTAAAGGTGGAACGGGCTTTGAATGAGCATCCGAACTCATCACTGAAGGCGATTTAAGTTCAAGATGCGTGGTGAGTTGTCAGCAATCTTGGCTTACAGGGAGGGCTGGATTAAATGACTCTAAGGTCCCTTTCAAACTTGAGACTATACAAGATCCTATCCCATTTAGAAACTGATTTTGATCATGGCGAGGGATTCAGATTGTGTGTTTCCTCCTAGGAGTCTCAGGACGGAAGGGCCATGGAGGTCTGGGGGCCATTTGCGGAGGAGTGGATGGTTCCTGTAACCTGAACTGACCTGCACTCCAGGGACCAAGTTGTGTCTGTCTTTGTTTTTTTGTTGGTTTGTGTGTTCTTTTTTTCCTAACGTACAGGCTTACAGTTTCATACATATCATTTTCTGATAGTGAGGCTATAACCTCATATCCCATCATTTCTACCTGGTGCACCCTATTCTTCAGTCACATGGAGAAGCTCACCATTTCCCAAACCTGGGAGGCTTCAGTGTCTTTGCAAACACCAAGACCCCTGCCTAGCAAGTCTCTTTGCTCCATTTACCCTCCCTTCAGTCCCTCTCTTCTTCCAGACTGTGAATTTCTTCAGCCTGAGCAACTGTGAGCATCTGTACAAGTTTGTCGAGTGACGAAGTAAAGGAGTGAGTGCCTGATTACCGGTTCCTGTTGGTCCCTGCTTTCTCTGAGGCTGTTCTACTGGTGCAGTCTAGCAAATAGCCACAAGGTGGCAGGGTAGACTAAGTCGTGAAGGCTGCAAGTGCCACTTTTTCTGGCTCCAGGGAAGTAGGAAGGTATAAATGGGACCAGTGCTATTTTTTGAGTTGATTTCCTATGCCTTTGTACCTATTCTCTTTCTAAATCCTTTTCGTCATCTCAGCAGAGCCATTCAACAGAATTGACTGGGGGGCTCTGGCCCCCAAATCTTTCTTTCGGAGATCTACTTGAATGTGTGTAAAATTCCACTCTGAATCATTCCTTTGGGGATCAAGAATTTCCAGTTCTTCTTGAAAATGTAAGGGGTTATATCTCAATTCTTGGGCAAAAGAGGTCAATTCCTAGTAGAACTGTGGAGAGAGGCAGGGGTTTATGATATGACACTAATCTAGTGTCTAGTATAACAAAACTTTACAAATCACAAAAGCCTTTCATCTCCAAGGGTTCACTTAATCCTCACCACAGTCTCGCCGGTTAAGGAAGCAAGATCTCCCATTTGGCAGATGACAAAACTGAGGTTCGGAGAGGAGGGCCTAAGAACATCTGGCTAGTGGGTGAGGGCTGGGAACAGACCACTTGCCTTCTGACTTGCTGTCAGACACTCAGCTAGTACAGGCAGTAACTTTGTGTGTCAGTGGGTGAATTAACAAAAAGGTACACCTATCTTTGTGAGGCAGGAGAATAGGGTCTGGAGACAGAGAACCTAAGGCCAATTTGCACTGGTTTCCTAGAACTGAATGAAAAGGAAAATCCTGGACCGGGCGCGGTGGCTCAAGCCTGTAATCCTAGCACTTTGGGAGCCCGAGACGGGCGGATCACGAGGTCAGGAGATCGAGACCATCCTGGCTAATACGGTGAAACACCGTCTCTACTAAAAAAAATACAAAACACTAGCCAGGCGAGGTGGCGGGCGCCTGTAGTCCCAGCTACTCGGGAGGCTGGGGCAGGAGAATGGCGTGAACCTGGGAGGCGGAGCTTGCAGGGAGCTGAGATCGCGCCACTGCACTCCAGCCTGGGCCACAGAGACTCCATCTCAAAAAAAAAAAAAAAAAAGGGAAACCCCCCCCCCCACCTCTTCACACCCAAGTAACAAAAGGATCAGAGGCTACTCCCTTTGCAACCTGCTCCCCCAACCCCTCCTGCTTTTCTGCCTTGCAGATTAAAAATGAAAGTACGTCTGATTGGTCCCCTCCTGCAACCAATCAGACTGATTGTAGGCCTACTCTTCACTTGCATAGGAGTGTAACTTTGTAACTTCACTTCAGCCTCCGATTGGTCACCTCCCATGAGCAATCAGATTGATTGTGAGCCACTACTTTATTTACATAGGGTGTGAATCAAGTAACCAATGGGAAGCCTCTAGAGGGGTATTTAAAGCCCAGAAAATTCTGTAACCAGCGTTCCTGAGGTGCTTGCTCAAGCTTAGTGCTGCTTTGTGGAGTGTACTTTCGTTTCAGTAAATCTATGCTCTCTTTGCTTTATTCTTTCATAACTTTGTATGTTTTGTCCATTTCTTTGTTCAAAATGCCAAGAACCTGGACACCCTCCTCTGGTAACGTTTGTCTATCCCTGAGCACAGCTTTTTCAACTCACAACAGTGTAAGAAGAAAATTTAGGCTTTTAGGGTTGGTATTCTCTTAGGGTCGAAATTGTAAATTCTGGGCATGGACAGAGAGGAAGCCACCGGGACATGCCATGGCGCTCACCACCTGCATCACAGTGTAGGCCGGTGTCCCTGGACGGCTGGTGCCTAGGCTGTGGGCTGGGTGCATCTCAATCCCCTCCCGGTTCCCCTTCAGTACTGAGGGCCTGAGGAGGTGCCCCTTAAGCATTGTTCTCCTGATGACACTCAGTGACTCTGGGTAGTTGTGGGTGGGAGACAGCATCAAATCTCTGCTGTCCTAGGCCCTGCCACAGTGAGACCCAGAGCAAACAGCTTTCGCCTTGATTGAAGACCAGGTTCTGCTTTTGATCAGCTACCATCCCTGGGCCTCAGCTTCTGACTGCAAATGCGAAGACAATATGGGATAATCTTCAAGACCCCTTTTGGAAACAGTGACAAGGACTTTTCTGGTCAAAGTAACTGAGTGATGGAGGTAGGCGACTGGTCTCACTAGGGGCGTTCTGGGAATATAAACCATTCGTTGAGGCCACAGAGTTCTAGTTGCTGGGGGCCAGCCCATTCTCATCTATTGTTCCCAAGTTTTCCTGCATCCACGAGACCAACACGCATGGATTCGGGACTTAGGGTTTTCTTATTCATACCTCCCGATATTCTCACAATTCAAACGGAGCGAACAAAATGACACTAGTTATCAGAAATTCTAATTCATTTTTCAACTCACAAAGGGCTCAAAGTTCCTCTACGTGTAACAATATGGAACTTGGCTGAGATACACTTTGTCTTTTTTAAAATAGTATCTATTGTTCTGAATTTAATTTCAAAATTAGTATGTGTTAAATATACATAAAAACTTGAAAAACAGCTATGACAAAAAGTAGTAACATTTATTAGACCTTCACCATATGCCAGGAGCATTTAGAAGTTTTTTAAATTTTTAAATAGCTATGGATTCACAAAAAGTTACAAAAAATAGTGTCGAGAAGTCCTGTGTACCCTTCTCCAAGTTTCCCTCAATGGTAAGGTACTTACCTAACGATAGCACAATATCCAAACCAGGAAGTTGACACAGTGGGTATAATCCACAGACCACCTTCAGACTTAACTCATTTTTACGTGCACTCGTGTGTATGTGTGTGTGCGTATGTGTGCGTGTGTGTTTCTATGCAATTTTGTTGGATTTGTAGATTCACGTAGGCACCACCCCAATCAAGATATACAACGGTACTATCACACCGAAGACAATTTGTGCTACCTTTTTATCGTCATCCTGTTTCCCTCCCTTCATCTCTAACCTCTGGCAACCTCTGATCTGTTCTCTACCTCTATAACTTTGTTTTTTTGAGAATGTTCTATAAATGGAATGTATAATGTAAGTAGAAAAATAATATTAAATAACATTTATCGAGCACTCACTATGTGCCAAGAACTGTTTTTGGTTCTGTGCAAGTATGAGCTTATTTGATCCTCTCCGGAACTTTAATATATATATTAAAATATAAATATTATAAAATAATTATATTTTATACATATAAAATATTTATATTTATTTTAAAAATAAAAATAGTCTGTTTTATTTTTCTTACTTTACCGATGTGGAGACTGAGATCATCACCCAATTTTATGCAGCCAGTCATTGGCAGAGCTGAGAGGAAAATCTAGATCTGGCTCTAGAGTCTGAGGTTGTAATTAACATATTATCTCTCTAAATTGATTCAGCATAAACGTTTAAAAATTAAATACAGAAAATCATAATTAAGAAAGATCAACAGTTGCCTTAGAAAACTTCAATGTATTGGTGCCATACAGACCACATTCTCTGAGAACAGTGCCGTGAAGTTAGAAATCAACAATAAAAAGGGAACTGGGAAAAATTCCACTTGTTTATACATTTTTTAAAAAATTCCCTCGAAACAACTCATGAGTCAGACAAGGAAAGCTGAGAGTTTCCTTCTAACAGAAGAGCAGTGGGTTCCCTAAAGGCATAGTGCACGGTGCAGGTGTCGATTGCTTCAAGGCTGAAAAAAAAATAAAGGTAATACCATCTCTGCCCCAGACTGAATCCATG
This sequence comes from Macaca thibetana thibetana, assembly GCF_024542745.1. Classification (NCBI taxonomy): domain Eukaryota; kingdom Metazoa; phylum Chordata; class Mammalia; order Primates; family Cercopithecidae; genus Macaca; species Macaca thibetana. The sequence continues at coordinate 10,556,801 of NC_065579.1, forward strand.
AGGGCAGGGACCATGTTTCAGTCATACCAGTAGCCTCAGAGCCTCACCTGACAAGGTGTTAATAGATGCTTACCGAATGCATTTAAAAATAGACTCCCCTGGACACTGCCTATATTCCTTGGATCCTAAAGTGCAGGCCAAGCTGGAAGACTCTTTGAGCCATTGGAAGCAAAAGCACACCAAAACCAGGATAGAGATGCACAGAAACAGCAAAAGGGGTGGCTACGCGTATTAGGAGCAGTGAGCGCACTTTGCTTCACATGGTGCTTTTAGACATCCAAAATCGAAGCAGAGAATGGGGTTTTAGAGGTCAGCACCTTTGAAATTTCTAATTCGGCATCTAGAAAATTGATGCTCAGGATACTCAACTGATTTATCTAGGGTTATTACAAGTTTGAGATAAGAACCTGGGTCTCCTGACTCCCCATAGAGAGCTTTGTGCCAACAGTGGACCCTTGACATTGCCAGAGAATCTTTGCCTACGCTTTCAGGAATCCTCCAGTCGAAAACCCAGAAATATTTGCAAAGGTTTTTGGGCTTTTTCTGAAATCCCATTTAGAGAGAATCATGGTGTATTAGTCAGCGTTGTCCAGATAAACGGAATTGATAGGATCTATATGTGGGGTGTGTGTGTGTGTATGTGTGTATGTGTATTTGTATGGTTCTCCATATATTTAGGTAATATATACACATATGTATATGTATATTGTATACACGCACGTATATATGTATATATAAACCTAAATATATGGAGAACCATACATATCGTATGGTTCCCAGGTTCTTCAGAGAAACAGAACCAATAAGATAGATGTTTATGTGTGTGTGCTTGTATAGGATATACACATACACCCACATATAATATATGTATTATATAAATTGTGTGTGTGGATATTTAGGAAGACATTTATTATGAGGAATTGGCTCATGTGATTATGGAGGCTGAAAAGTCCCACAGTCTTGCCAGCTGCAAGCCGAAGACCCAGGAAAGCCACAGACATAGTTTGAAGGCCTGACAGCCAGAGAGCTAATCTTGTAGATTCTAGCCTGAGTCTCAAGGCCTGAGAACCAGGAGTTGAGGGTAGGAGGAGATCAATGTCTCAGCTCAAAAGTCAGGCAGAGAGTGAATTCAACTTTCCTGCATTGCCTTTTCGTTCTATTGAGGCCCTTAATGGATTGGATGATGCCCATCCACGCAGGGAGGGCCATCTGCTTTCCTCAATTCACCGGTTCAAATGGCTGATTTCTTCCAAAAACACCCTTACAGACACATCCAGAAATCGTGTCTGAGCAGATACTTGAGCACCCCTTGGCCAAGTGAAGTTGACATAAAATTATTCATCACGCACATGTTGCCAGTGCATGTCCTCACATCATGTTAACATTTTTTCAACTTTTAATGATGGTTCCTCCCTCTTTAGATAAACATTTTCACACAGAGACAGTATGTATGTATGTATGTATGTATGTATGTATGTATGTATGTATTTTGAGACAGAGTCTCATACTGTCACCCAGGCTGGAGTGCAATGGTGTGATCTCGGCTCACTGCAACCTCCGCCTCCCGGGTTCACACAATTCTTCTGCCTCAGCCTCCTGAGTAACTGGGGTTACAAGTGTGCACCACCATGCCTGGCCGATTTTTTGTATTTTTAGTAGAGATGGGATTTCACTATATTGGCCAGACTGGTCTTGAACTCCTGACTTCGTAATCTGCCCACCTCGGCCTCCCAAAGTGCTGGCATTACAGGCGTGCCCACCAGAGACAGTATTTTAATAAATTCCCAAGGTACTGCCTGTGCAGTGGAACATGCAAGCCACGGTGAGGTGCTGATGCCGGTTTCAGATAGTGCTCAGCTAACAGAGGCTCACAAACAAGCTTCGAATCTATGTCTTACAAGCCATTGTGCACCAAACTTGGAAGATGTCAATGCCATGTAACTTTTTTAAACATTAGAGATCCTATAAAACACTGCAATGTTTTAAAAATCAAATGCATTTTTTAATCAAATAAATTCTAAATGTTTAACAATAGTAACTTGGAAAAAGTAGTTTAACAATAGTAACTTGGAAAAAAATAGTAACTTGGAAAAAACGAATGGCAGGGAAAGGTGGGGTGAAGAGGATATGGAACTTTCATTTAATAGTTAATATATTTTTGTATCATTTGACATTTTACAGTGAGTTTATTACTTTAAAAACTGTGCCTAGGTTCTACTCCTGGGAAGACAGGAAAAAAAAAAACACAACAAAAAACTGGACCTACGGAATAGCTTAGTGGATAAATATGCATAGTCAGTAAGCCAGATTGTGTGAGTCCAAATCCCGGAACTGTCACTTATTAACTATATGACCACTAGTAAATCACTCAACCTTTCTGAGTCTCGGTTTCCTCTTATCTAAACAGGGAAAATAATTATAGTATCCACCTCATAGGGTTATTGTGTGTGCTTAAATGAATTAATATACATAAAGTACTTAGAAAAACTCATAGTGCATAGTGAGGACTTTATCACCATTACCTTTTATTATAATTAAGGTATATTAAATTAAGGTCCACTCCTGCAACTAGTATTTAAGATGAGAAACTAGTCTGCTGTTTTTTTGCCCAGCTTCTGATGCCTCAAGAATCAGCTTGAAACTTTTGCTATTTCTTGCATCATACAAATTCTCTGGATAGAATGAGTTTGGTGTTGCCCATGACCAGCTTCCATCAATGGGTCCCCTTGGACATTCAAACCATTTTGGACTGAATCTTAAGAGTTTCTTCACCCACTCAGACTTCACTTAATTGCCTTTCAGGGCATGACACAGATTAAGTTACTGTTATGGCACCTGCACCAACAGTTGCTACTTTGTCATCACAGAGTTTACTCTTCACTGTAAATTATTTTCAAACTCCTTCTTTCCCCCTGCCTACCAGCATAAATCCACATTAAGATTTTTCTGTCTTCCTATAGCATGAAAAATCTAGGTAGGAGACTTAAGGCAATTTGGTAGATATAGCCCCTGGGTGTCTGTGTTCATTTGTGACATGCTGATGTACTACTGGAGACTACAAACATCAGTGTATCTATTTCTTGTTCACATGTACCTTCATTGGGGGAAAATAGTCCATAGAAGCTTTATTGACAATAAAAATTCATTAAAAATTTAATATTCCAATTCTATTAATTACTTTTCAATATAAAACATTGTAAACTATTTTTCCATCTTCTCATGACACTTAATCCAGTGGGCTTCAATTGGGAGTGTACAAAAGAGTATTCAATGGAGTGTTCTCGCTAGAGAGCACTTTTGGATAACGGAGTGAAGGTCCTTTTCACACCTCCTACAGAGGGATCTAGATTTGCAAAGAGCTAAGCGGATTAGAATTCACGGCAAGTGTGTCATGGAAACAGCATTTTTAGACACCAGCCAATTTATGGGGAAAAGGGAGAGAGAGCAATGTGCTTAAATAGCACGTTGTTGATATGCAAATACGATCATGTAGTTCAGGCCTAAAACGATTTAGTAATTTCACATCCCCTCTAAGGCAAAATCTTACTTTTCCCAGGACATTAAAAACTCCTTCATAATCCAGGTCCCACATATCTCTCAGGCCTCAACTTCCATCACTCTTCTGTGTGACCCAGATGTCCTAAATGATACGGAGTTTCAAGAATGATTCTGTATCACTTCATTTTCTAAGTCTTTGCCCATGCTTTCCCCTCCTTAGGGAAAAGCACCCCTTTAAAAAATTTTATTTAGTTGCCAATTGCTCATCCTGTAAGGGTTTGTTCACATAACACTTCTTCTGTGGAAGCCTTATTGACTTCCCTACCTGCTGTGATAACGCATGTTTTCCAAAGACCGTCACAACGGTACCTCCCGACTTGCATCTTTTTCTTACAACATAGCTTTGACCTTCCTCCTCTCCAAATGTGGGGTCTATGTTCCTTTACCTTGAATCTGGGCAATGGTGAAAGTGTTGCTCTGTGACTTTTGAGGGTAGCTCATGAAAGGAGGCACAGCTTCTGCCTGATTCTTTGGGGACACCAGCCCTTGGAACTCCACCAGCATCCTGTGAGGAAGCCCAGGCTCCATAGAAAGGCCATGTGTAGATGTTTTGGCCCATAGCCCTAGCTGTGGTCCCGTATCACAGGCAGCATCAACCTCCAGACATAGGAATGAATGAGCTTTGATATAATTTTTCCAAGAAGACCTAGTTTGCTGCTGTTGTTTTAATTGGAGAACGGTATTAGGAACCCAGATGTGCATGGTAGGTGTGTTCATTGTTACTGGGGCGGATCATGTTTAAAGAAATACTCACTCTGGCCAGGCTCAGTGGCTCACGCCTGTAATCCCAGCACTTGGGGAGGCCAACGTGGGTGGATCACAACGTCAGGAGTTCGAGACCAGCCTGGCCAACATGGCGAAACCCCATCTTTACTAAAAATACAAAAATTAGCCAGGTGTGGTGGTGCGCATCTGTGATCCCAGCTGCTCAGGAGGCTGAGGCAGGAGAATCACTTGAACTCAGGAGGTGGAGGTTGCAGTGAGCTGAGATCATGCCATTGCACTCCAGTTTGTGTGACATAGTAAGAGTCTGTCCCAAGAACAAAGAAAAAAAGAAAAGAAATATTCAGTCTGTGTGAGATGAAGTGAGGCATGCATTGGTACTTCATGTGCTCCCACTCTATATCCAAATTTAACTATAATTGTTAGATGTTCTGGCTTGTAGTTGTGGCCATTTTCTTGTTTCACTAACAATGGATCTTTCTCTTTTAAAATTATTTTTATTCTTGTCAGTGGATTTTCTTGCAGCGTTCTCTCTTTCCAAGCTTGTCTTACATTCACCTTGGGACTTTGCAAGAAACGTAGCTTTCTAACTATAGCGTCTATCAGCATGTATCAAGAAAGCTCAAACTTCCTGAGAAATATACAGATCTGCATCTCATATGCTTTGTTTTACATCTCATGTAAAACGTCTTCGTTTAACATCTTTGTTTTACATCTCGTGTAAGATCTGCAACTCATATGCTTTGTTTTACTATTAAACCTGCCTGCCTTATCCTTGGGAGTGAGAAACATTTTTATAGTGTGTAGATCTGCTCTTTCCAATTGCTTGACAACTGGGGAAATGAATTGAAGTGTTTCTAGCATATTTAACTTAACTCTAAGCAAAGCCTGATCATTTTGGGCCAGTGACTCCTATCGACTGCGTATCTTCTGATTCCAATGTCAGAGTTAAGTGTCTGTTTAAATCTTTACTGGGGGCTTTTAACTGCCTGTTTATGTAATATCTGTGTAATGTTTGTCCAATTTTAGGCACTTGAACACTTTTATCTTCATTTTTGGATAAGAAAAAAGGAAAGTCAGTATCCAGCCTTAAGGGTAAATACAATACTAATGAGTGTATTAGTCCTTTTCCTCCTCACTCCCATATAAATTGAAGTACGCAGTCAATTCTGCATATGGAAAGTCTCCAAGAAAGTTAACTGAGCTCAGTGTTGGGGCCAAACAGCCTTTCTGACTGCTCATCGAGAAATCCCCATCAGTATTTGGAAGGTGACCTGGTTCCTAAAGATAGACACTCAAGGTAAAATTAGTTCTATTTATAGTAAAAGACTTGCCTCAGGAATGGACTCAGCTTTAATGGGTCCTTTCCTTGTGTGAATTGGTATCTCCTGGAAAGCGCTGGAACTACACACATTCTCCTGGGTAAATGTGGGTTTAAAAGGAAAGATATGTATTTTTTAAAATCTGCCCAGGATATTGACCCCAGCACTGTCATTTTAGAATGGATGCTTTAAAAGCTGGCATAATCTATCCCATGCTCCCTTTTCACCCTGCCTTGATGGCTGGGAGTGTCCCAGAGAGGAGTCATGGCTGTTTTTGTGTGTGTTGAGCCTTAGCTCAGCAGAAACTAACAGGTTCTCTGAGTATACCTAAGGAACTCTGAAGAAGGCCGTCAGCCTCTTGGACAGCAGCAGCATAGGCTGTACCCGCTGAAAGTGTCCCCAGACCCTCTATATTCTTCCTTCCTAACTCAACCCCCATCTCTTTTTTTTTTCTCCCTTGCATGGAGTACACCCTATTTCCATTTTTTTTTATTTATTTACATATCATAAATAGTGTGATAATTCTTCAGCAAATCTCTACGTAGGATAATAAGGCCCTGAAAAAAGGTAAGTAGATATGGCCACTCTTAATACAGACTCCAGAGCCTTTGGGGTACTGGGAAGCACAGCACGTAGAATTTGGACCCTTGGACATCAGCAGAAACAGAACGTCACTTGCCTGCAGTTGCTCCGGTTGCTGCCAGTTAATAAAAAGGTAGCATGAAGTCTTCCTGGGATGTTGTTTCTACACTATGCGCCATATTAGAGAGCCACGGACTGCTCTGTGTGGCCTCCCCTGAGATTCAGAGATCAGCTCCCACCCAAAGAGTGCGAGCTTGGACCATGCTCTCGCCGAGTGCTACAACCTGGGGATGGAGAGGCCTTCCTAATATCGCTTGAAAATACTCCCCAGGGGATCTTGGATTCGCCCTATAGCATCGTCTGTGGTTCTTTGAATTGCAGAGAGACAGGAGAAGATAGGACACAGCTTGTATTTGTCCTGGATCTATTTCCTGGGAAAGGCATATTATAAACCACTTGCTCATTTTACTCAATCTTCTTTTTTTGTTTTTCATTTTTGGCCTCCAGTAGCCTGTGGGACAACATATCGCATCAGTAACAATGGCTGGCAATAGAAGGGATCCTTCCCAGGACTGGAGCAGGTGGAGAGCAAATTTGTCTCCTCAAGAACATGTATTGAAATCTGAGGCAGAGGTATATATCGTTTTCAAAACTCCCTAGATGATTTCGATGTACACACCTTTTCAACTCTTCATTACTTTGTCATTTTAGGCTCCACACTGGCATTTCTTACATTACTCTAATAAGTAAAATTTGAATAATAAATATTTTACAAAGCTCTTCATTAACCTGCAGTCCAAATTGAAGGGGAGAAGTCATTCTTTTATCCATCCTCTCCCCCTTGCTGATTTGTTTGCAGAATACAGGTGCACAGTATTTTATTTTATAAAGAAATAACAATTTCTTTATTTGAAAAAGTACTACCGAGATAAAAGATGTATAATGACGTTGCCAGAGTGTGATATGGCCACAGCTGTATACAATATACATTGGTAAGCTCTAAAATCGTGGGATCTGGAATAACATAGTGCCGTTCACAGAAAATTGAAGTAGTAATTGTGCTCACCGATTGTATGAAAAGTGAAAATGGTGCTGTTATACAGAAAGATGAATTATATTGCTCTCTGCTTAGAGAGCTGCTATGCTAAATTAAACCTGACACTAGGCCTAAGGGGATTGCATCATTTGAGGAAAAAAAACACACACACACACAACAGGTAAACCCTGACAATTCTCATCCTCTTTCTGTTTTTCCTTTATTGCCATTTGTTCTGGGAACAAGGGTATAATATTTCTTAGAAGTTCATTCCTGGCACGAGGGTCTAGGCCAGGCCATAAGCTCATCTCAGCTTCATTCAATTCCTGGCCATTCATGGATCCCTCTGTCTCACCTGGTCTGGTAACTGGCTTCTGAGGGAATCCCCTGTGAGGTTTGAGCTACCTAGTCCTGAGAGCTTGGGCCAGTAATTTTCCATTTCTAGGCCTCAGTTGTCTTAATTCAATGTCAAGAAATTTTGGTTAAGAAATGAAGAGTTGAAGAAACAAATCAGATTTTTAAAAATAAAAGAGCTCTTCTAGAGTTACCAGTCAATGTTTCTAAGACAATTGTGTCCTTTCTGAGGTCTTTAGCACAAAGCCACTAGAGTAGTACGTTTTCATTTCAAGAGAGAATCCAGTGACATTGCCCCTGACCTCACCCTTCCGGAAAACCACTTGGCAACTCAACACCAAGAGCTTCTGGTTCTTAGCAACCTATTTCACTTCTTGATGCTATTTACTGTTGAAACTCCGCATGTCCAGGGATCTAGGTTAAAGAATTATAAGATGATTACAGCTGGAGATTGGACCAAAGCTAGAGTAAGCAGCCACATGCCTGGTCTTTCCCATGCTCAAGGCTACCTCTCTTCAGGTGACCATGTCTTCACCTGGATTACCAAATTTGAAATCAAATTCCCCTCTAGTCTCTAAAGAATTTAAATTAGGCATCACAGAGCTATGGATGCTCTCTTGCTCCAGTTTAGCAGCAATGGAGGCAGCAGGAGCCTGCAGCACAGAACAAACTCACTCCTCCAGTAGCCGCCTTAGTCTGGCTTGGGACCAGGAACTGAATATGGGCTCTAACAGTTCTATGGTGCTATGAATCTGAAATGTTATTACTGTGTTTTTCATGGCATGTGAAATTACATTCTAGCTCACCAACTGGTCTGAGATTGCCCTCGACAAAGAGATGTTACTTCTCATTCAATTCTCTGTTAGGAGCACAATAGTACTAAAATAAATAAACAGATGAGCTTGGTTTCAGAAGGCCTAGATCTGAATCTTGGATGAGTCACTTAGGGGTTGCATAAACTTCAGTTTCCTGATCTGATCTGCCTTGGCCAGCACACAGGTCAAGCAGTTTGTGCTAGACACACGGTAAGTGATGGTCACAGCACATCAGGGGGTGTGGAAACAGCAGGCTCTGCCTTTCCCTGTCCCTCATTTCTCTTTGACTTCCTAGGGTGTCATAGTTACTATAGCACATGATGTGGAGAATGCTAGAAGAACAGTTGGGTGAAGCAGGGCCACCAAATATCCTTGCCTCTTGGAGACCTCTGGAAACCCCGGTGAGTGTGGTCTGAGGTTGGGGCCTCCCACCATGCTTGCTCCTCTCAGTCCTACCCAGTGCTGCCTCTCAAGCCTAGCTCAGGGCCCTGAAACTCCCCCTTGGGGCTTCCCTTCTCCCCAGCCCTCCCTCTTGGTGCCCTTCCTGGCTACCATGGTAACAGGTTCCAGGGTAACAAAGGAGGGAGCTGGGTCCTGTTTCCTCCCAGTCCTGCCAATAAGGATTCTCAGATCTTAGACACTGAATTGTCACGCACCTAATCGTGCTGTTTCTGTGTTCTCACCAGGGCTGAGCTCGAACTGCCACCTCTGCCAGCAGGACCATGTGTACCAGCTTGACCACTTGTGAGTGGAAGAAAGTCTTCTATGAGAAGATGGAGGTGGCAAAGCCTGCAGACAGTTGGGAGCTCATCATAGACCCCAACCTCAAGCCCAGTGAGCTGGCCCCTGGCTGGAAGCAGTATGTGGAGCAGCATGCCTCAGGCAGGTGAGAGGCTCAGTGGGGAGGGACCTTGAAGACAGCCCATGGGTCACAGATGTGGGGTACTTTCCAAGGAGAGATAGAGCCCCGTCCCTGGGGCAGGCTCATTCTGGTGTCAGCTCAGATGGGGGAAAAAAAAAAGAACAGCCGGCTGGGTCACAGAGTTCTTGGTTTTAATCCTAGCAATACCACTAACTTCCTGGGTGACCCTGAGCAAATTATGGTCTATCTTTTGGTCTTAGTTGTCCACATTAAATGAAGAGCTGTAATATCTTCTACGTCCCTGCAATCTCTGACATTTAAAGAGTGAGTTGGAACTAAAGGAAGGAAGCTATGAGTTCCATTGGGGAAAGCCTTAACCTAGAAGTTGGGGGGATATGGGGGGTGTAGCTATGCTCTGGTCCTAGATATGTTTAGTGAATTAATCCAAATTGATCTGAATACAGATATATTTATTGACCACCTGCTATGTGCTATGAACTGGCTATATACAGCTAAGTAGCCCTGTAAACTTGGCAAGTCTGTTTCCCTTTCTGGCTCTCTGTTTTTATATTTACAAAATGAGGGGGTTGGTCTTAGATAATCCATCCTACCCACTCTAGCTCTATTATCTATGTACCTGTGATAAAAAGATTTAACTTTGAGCAAAACCTTCTTTAGGAACTTAGAGCCCATGGTCCCACCCTTTATAGGAACTGCACATCCAACGCAGTGCAAAGAGTCCTTGAGGCCAAGGGGACAAGGCCGTCTGAAGTCCACATGCCTTTCCTCCTTTTAGATCATGATTTGGGACTGGGACTACAGAAATCCCTGCCCAAACTACTTCAAGTCTTGTGGTAGTTTGGGCAGGGATTTCAGTAGTCCCGGTCCCAAATCATGATCTAAAAGGAGGCCATCTGTAGGGTCTGTGCAGGCCTTTTCCCTGTGTCCTTTGATTCAAGAGAGGCCAATAGGTGACTGTGATTTGGAGATGTAGCCAGAACACGGACACAAAGGCTGGGCTGTTCACACGTGTATGTGTTTGAAGCTTCTCGTGGTACAGAATGGTGCTGAGGATGGGAACAGAGGAGGCAAGATGTGGGTGGGGAGCTCACATTTGTACTCTTGCCCCAAGACCTGGAATTATTGGAGTAAACCTGGCTTGTGAAAAAAAAAAAAAAAAAAAAAAACACACAGAAAGCCAGAGGTTGGCTGATTCATGTCAGTTCTATCAATTCAAGAAGCATCTGTTGGGTACCTATTATGTGCTGGGCACTGGCTCTGCCTCTAACTACCTGTGTGTACATGGATGCCTCTCTTACTATCTGTGCGTCAGTCTCTTCTCAGTGAAATAAAGGGCTGACTAGATGCTTCTTAAGCTCCCCTGCCCCCAGATCTGATATTTTTGAATTTAAGGTGTGAGGTCTGGTTTGATGGAGGTGAAGCAACTCTGGGGATGTAAAAAGGTGCAGAAGGAGACTGAAAACATACAGCATTTGAACTCCCTGCTGGGAGAGATGGCAGAGGCCTGGAAACTTGAGTGCCTGGGATCCAGAGTTTAGGGGCTGAGCTCAGCAAACTTATGTCTCCTCTTGCCTCAGGGATAAGCTCCTCTTACTCCTAGCTGGTGACTTGTGGCTCCCAGCTGGCCTCAGGAAGGGCTGAAGAACTGTTGCCCATGAGCTTATTTGTGCACAGGTTCACTCTGTCTCTAAACAGTCAGATGCCCTGCAGCTCTCGCCCAGCATTGGGGGCAGGGTAACCTCTCCTGGTTCAGTACCAACTAGGTTCCTCTGGCCTGCCAACCCCGACTTGGGCCATTCTGGGTACTGTTCTATGCTCATGTGATCAGGCTTTCAAGGGTCAGGGACTGGCTTGGCCTAGTCTCTATCCCACAGCCTGGGTTGAGTGGTGTTTGACATATGGTAGGTGTTGAGTGGTGTCTGTTGGATTGAATTGAGTTCCTCATCAGAAGTCCTTCAAGGCCATCATACAACGGATCCAGAAAGGGCCAGTGATGAGGGCAGGGTCAGCTCAGTGGATGGACCGCCCGTGAAGCCTCTGTAACAGAGGCCTGGAGGAGGCTCATCTCAGGGAAGGAAAGAACTGCCCTGGAGGTAAGCAGGTGCATCACTGAAGTGTGCAGGCAGTGGTGGGGTGGAATGAGTGGGGCTGGCCTAGATGAGCCCCAGGCTACCACCCACCACACTTCCTGAGGTTGGGACTCTAGAAAACCCAGGTTAGGCCAAGTGGCCTGTGTGCATGTAAGAGAGAGAGACAAAGCATGTGTGCGTGTGTCTGTGTGTGTGAGGAGTGGCAATGGGAATGAGTACCCACTTTTCCAGTCCCCACTGCAGGGCTAGAGGGGGATCTAGAGATGACTTGTCAAGAGACTGGGAGTGTTCTTTGTGAAGATGTAGTAACTAAACTTGGTAGTTCCTCCCAAAGCCAGTTGATCCTACCCATCCCGTCATTCTCAGTGGCATACTGAGGACCTACAGTGAGCCAGGGTCTGTGCTTGGCACAAGTAGAGGCGTCTCTTCTCCCCAGAGTAAGCAAGATGCGTGAGTTAGATGGTGTATGTCATCCTTCTTATTAGAATTGCAGGAGGTCACAGAGGAAGGACCCTTATTGAACGCCAACACACTTCATTTCACACATGAGAAATGAAGCCCAGAGAAGGGGAATGACCCTGCACAGCGCCCAGGTGCAAGACCTGAGTGCATTGGGCTCGGGGGTAGCTGAGACCGCAGGAGGCACGCTCTAGAGCACTGCTGGATGCCAGATGGCTTGGGCACTGGCTCCTGAGGATGCTGCTTGGGTCCCAGGGGTGCTCACCAGGAGGAGGCGATAGCAGGCAGGCCTTGGAGTGCTGATGAATCCACAGGGCAGTAAATACTCTGCCTCCATCTCCAAGCACGGGCACACAGGCCTTTTTCCCCCCTCAAAGCTCCTCAGGGCGGGCTGTCTCTGGGAGGCCCACCTTCTCCACCCCTCCTTCTCCTCCTGGCAGGTTCCATTGCTCCTGGTGCTGGCACACCTGGCAGTCTGCCCACGTGGTCATCCTCTTCCATATGCATCTGGACCGTGCCCGGCGGATGGGCTCGGTGCGCATGCGTGTCTTCAAGCAGCTGTGCTATGAGTGTGGCACAGCGAGGCAGGACGAGTCCAGCATGCTGGAGGAGAACATCGAGGGCCTGGTGGACAACCTCATCACCAGCCTGCGCGAGCAGTGCTATGACGAGGACGGTGGCCAGTACCGCATCCACGTGGCCAGCCGCCCGGACAACCGGCCACATCGTACAGAGTTCTGCGAGGCCTGCCAGGAGGGCATCGTGCACTGGAAGCCCAGCGAGAAGCTGCTGGAGGAGGAGGCGACCGCCTACACATTCTCTGAAGCCTCCAAGCCGAGGGCCCAGGCGGGATCCGGTTATAACTTCTTGTCTCTTCGCTGGTGCCTCTTCTGGGCCTCTCTCTGCCTACTCGCTGTCTACCTGCAGTTCTCCTTCCGCAGCCCTGCCTTCCTTTAGTGGAGCTGGTTAAGGGTGGGAGAGGACACATGGGCTTGAGAGTGGGGAGGACACAGTCTGATCTTGATCCTGCTGCAGATTCAACATATGACTGGACAGCCCGGTCACCTCTCTGGGCCTCAGTTTATGCATCTGTGGAATGAGGGGATTGCATTAGAAGATATGTAATGATTCTTTCATTGGATGTGGCAATGAAGGGGGGAAGGGGAAAAGGGTGTAATAAAGGTTTTAGAGCTTGCCAAGATTGGTGCTAGTACTAAGTCAACAAGGAGGGACCTGCTTCCTTTCCCTCCTCCACCTCCATCTCTACCTCTCCTTATGCTTCATTTCCATATATCATCCCCCATTATGACCCCATTAGATTCTGTCTTAACCCTGCCTCGTCCTCAAACTCACATTCAGCTGCCTCTGCCCATCCTGGTTTGCTTCCTTTTGGAGAGGGCAGTGGCCCCATTCAAGGCTTAGGGACAAGGCACCTGGTCCTCTCCTGGAGAGCCTGCTCCCATCGTTCTGAAACTTAGTTGTTTTACTCTGGTTCTAGGGTCAGCTTGGCTGGAATTGTCTAGAGCTGCACTGTCCAATATGTTGGCCACTAGCCATATGTGGCTATTTCAATTTAAATTAATTAGAATGAAATAACATTAACAATTCAGTTCCTCAGTCACATCAGCCACATATCAAGTGCACAGTACCCATATGTGGCCAGTGGCTAACATATTGCAATGTACAGATATAGAACGTCATTACAGAAATTTCTGTTGGTGAACTCCGGTCCAGAACTTGAAATTCCCACTTAAATGTATGTGGACTTCTACCACTAAGAGGTGGGCACAGGTTTAAAGGTGCAACATGAAGCCTTCTGGGGGCAGGTAAAGGTGGGGTGGGGTGTGGTAAAGGTAGATAAATACTGTAAATAGATGACCTCTGTGCTTGTGGCTCTCTGTTGAGCAGCATCTGCAGGTCCTTGTGTTGTCTTACCTTATTTCCTGGGAGGATATGGAAAGTGGGTCTGGGCTGGGCATGGTGGCTCACGCCTGTATGTAATCCCAGCACTTTGAGAGGCCAAGGTGGGCAGATCACGAGGTCAGGAGTTTGAGACTAGCCTGACCAACATGGTGAAACCCTGCCTTTACTAAAAATACAAAAATTAGCTGGGCCTGATGGCCAACGTGGTGAAACCCTGTCTCTACTAAAAATACAAAAATTAGCTGGGTGTGGTGGCGCACACCTGTAGTCCCAGCTACTCGGGAGACTGAGGCAGAATTGCTTGAACCCGGGAGGCGGTGGTTGTAGTGAGCCAAGATCGCGCCACTGCACTCCAGCCTGGGTGACAGAGCAAGACTCTGTCTTGGTGGTGGGGGGGGGTGGAAGTGGGGGAGAAGGGGGCGGGGGAAGAAAGTGGGTCTGGTCAGCTAGGTCTGGGAAAGAAAGTAGACCATAGGAGTGGGGTGCCAATTGCCAGTTGTTTACAGCCCCTTTGTAGGGTTCAGAGACCATAAATGCCACAGCTGTGTCTTTTTTTTTTTTTAAGACGTGGTCTCATTCTGTTGTTCAGGCTGGAGTGCAGTAGAGCCGTCACAGCTCACTGCAGCTTTGAACTCTTAGGCTCAAGTGATCCCTCACCTCAGCCTCATGAGTAGCTGGGACCACAGGGGCACCCCGACATACCTGGAATTACTGTCTTTCTTTTGTAGAGATGGGGTTTTTTCCACGTTGCCCAAGTTGGTCTCGAACTCCTAGGCTCCAACATCTGTCCTGCTCAGCCTCCTAAAGTGCTGGGATTATAGGCATGAGCCACCACTCCTGGCCCATTGCTGTATCTTGAAGGAAATACAAGCTTGAGACAGAAAAGTGTGTCCAAGAATAGTTGTCAAGGAAATGGAAGGTTGAGACAAGTGCTGGAAACCGAGGTGGACTGCGAAGGAGGAAATGGAGAACAAGGGAAAGGGAAAACAAGACCAGGAGTATAGATGGTATAGAGACTATGCCTTCAGCAAGGCCACCTTCCTTATGGAGTATTAGGCTGGGCCTGCGTTGCTTGAGACGGGCAAGGTCATAAAATGTTTTAATTTAGGATGCTCCTCAGGTGGGTTTCAGTGACTACTTCTCTTGGCAGTGCTCTCACAGGGAGTCAGTCGTAGACTTGTGACGTCGCTAGCACTTCCTCATAAACTTTCTTGGTATCCTGTAGAATGTTATCAAAGCTGTGAAGTGTACTTGGGCTGGCAGAATGCTTCCAGAAGGCCCTGTGTTAGCCATCCACCATCCTGACCTGAACATGGAAGTCCATGCTGTAGCAGGCTTGGCTGCATGATGCCCTGATATCAGAGATGAGTCCCAGTCAGGCAACACTTAGCTGTAAGGAGGCTGCAAGAATCTCAGCAGAAGCACAACTTCTAGCTTTTCTTTTTCACTGAAAGAAGCCATGCCCCAAAAGGCAGCTGGGGGACCTGCGGAAATTCATTGCAAGATGATAGCTCGGTGTGCGTGTCTTGGTTTGGTGGGTGCTTGGAGAGGAGACGGAAAGTGGGTCTGGTCAACTGGGTCTGGGATGCGAAGCAGATCACAGGGTGGATCATGCACATGTTTGGTTTTGTTTTGTTTTTTTGAGATGGAGTCTCACTCCGCTGCCCATGCTGTAGTGCAGTGGCACAATCTCGACTCACTGCAACCTCCAGCTCCCGGGTTCAAATGATTCTCCTGCCTCAGTCTCCTGAGTAGCTGGGACTACAGGCATGCGCCATCATGCCTGGCTAATTTTTTGTTTTTAGTAGAAACAGGGTTTCACCATGTTGGCCAGGCTAGTCTTGAACTCCTGGCCTCAAGCAATCCGCCCATCTCGGCCTCCCAAAGTGCTGGGATTACAGACGTGAGCCACCAGCCCTGGCCCATACACATGTTTTAAAGTGTGTTTATACGTTCCTGTGCTCAGCGGAGATGTGGTAGGACATGGCACAACTAGCTACCCACAATGCAGGGAGATTCTTCTCCGTCATTCTGTATGAAAATACACTGTGGCAAATTTGATAGCCATCCTAGTTCCTGGAGATGGTGAGAGAAGGGGCAGATGAGGCAGATCTGCAGGTGTGGATCTTCCAGGTGAGAGCAGGGCTATGTGTCTCCATGCAGGGGAGGTCATGCCCAAGGGGAGGCATAAGTGGAGGCAGACAGCACCTGTCCCCCAGCACCTTCCCCTTTGGGTTGTCCATGGGACCACCCCATCAAGGTAAATGCATTTGCTGTGCCCATTCCCTCAGGCATCGCTGTGAAGCGGGCAGTTTGACTCATGAGCTGGGGTCCGATGACACTGTGTTCATCATTGTCTGGAACTGGAAACAGAAACTCTCCTATTCACACCCTTAATTGTCCCCTGAGATTCACATCTTTCTACAGCCCACCTTCAGAGCCCCCAAGTGGGACCTGAGAGCTGAAGGTGACGTTCAGGGATGGAGTGTTTGGTTAGATGTGCTCTCAGAGAGGGGCTGCTTTGAGTACTGTGCCCCACCTGCTATCTGTCTCCCCAGGCTGGCTTTACTCTTCTCCAGCACTGACAACGGAATCCTGGTGGCTCGTCAGATTTCTCTGTGGACCTGCAAGAGCAAAGAACTAGGCAATCTGAAAGAACCTCTGCCTTTATTTGGTTGGGTTCAGCAAAAGGGTACAGGAAGAGCATCAGGCTGGGGTGGTTGTAAATTAGCAGGCACGTGAGGTTCTGGATTCACTTTTGTCAGCTGCAGAAGGTGCTCAGTGGGGCCAGTGCAGGGTGTATGCCCCTCAGGGCCATTGCCCGCTGCAGGTGCATGGTGGTTTCTGGGAAAATGGACATCAAAGAGCCTGGGAGTCAAGTGATCTCCAGAGAACTTGGCCAACCCTGGGAATCTTAAGGAACATGAAGGGACAGTATTGGGATGAAGTGGCATCAGCAGCATCTCTTACTGAAATTGTGGTTGATGGGGGTAAGGATAAACAGCCAAGACTGTGTCAAGGGAGAGGTCATGCCTCAGAGGGTCAGCAAGGCTGGGGCATCTGTGGTAAGGACTGCGAGTTGAGTGATGATGAGCCACTGAAAATGGAAGTGAGGACAAGGGGGCTAGAACAGATGAAAAGAGATGGGATCTGGGAAAACGAAAGATAAACATATTCTACTTCTCCTTCTCTACCAGCTCATTTTCTCAGTATATAAATACACCTGTGTCTTTTCCATAGTTAACTAGAAAGACACTGCTCTGATTCCACATTCCCCTTGGACTATTCATTAAAAAGAAAATTCTTTCAAAATCAGGTTTCTCAAAGGAGTAGATTACATTTATCTCCATCTCTTTATTTACTCCTGAATCCATGGAAATCTCATTTTCATGTTTCTGAAACTGTCACTAAACACTCCACTGCCAAACCATTAGCCACTTGTCTGTGGTCAGAGACTGCTGGCCGACCCCAGGCATTCTGATGATAGAGACACCCGGGCAATCCCCGGAATTCTAAGGGTAGAAGCAACAGGGCGACCTCATGCATTCTAAAAATAGAGACTCATGGCCGACCACAGGCATTCTAATGGGAGACACTCCTCACTGATACCAGGCATTCTAATGATAGGGACACCTGGGTGACCTCAGACAATCTAATGATAGACACCTGAATGACCACAGGCGTTCTAAGTTAGAGACAAACCATTGGCCACTTGTCTGTAGTTATCTTACTTGATGTGCCTGCTGCATTTTATACTCCCTCCTTGAAGATTCCACAGCAGTACTTGCTCCTCCATCTGCTCTTTCATTTTTCTCTACACTGTAATATTCTTTGTGGGAGCTTTTCCCTCACCCATCCTGGGAGTCTCGTCTCACTCTGCTCATGTTTTCTCAGTAACATACTCACTCATAATTTCCAGCATGTTCATCCCATAGGAACTCCTGGTCTTCGTGGCTTCTCTAAGCATTTCCGTGAGCTCCAGGCCCAAAGAGCAATTGGCCTGTTCACAGAGCATTCCCATCAAAGGCAGCATGACTAAAGCTGGGCCCGTCACATTGCCATCCAAACCCACTTCTGTTACTTCTCAGAAATCTGGGTAGTGTCCCCTGATCCTCTCTCATGGCCCTACCCCACCCCACAATAATTGGTCACCATGTCTCGTGTCCTGTTGATTGTTCTTCCCAAGTCCCTCTGGGGTTGGTCTCCTTTCTTTCCTTTCCCCTACTGCTGCCCAAATCCAATCATTTAGGGTCTCTTGCTTAGTAGCCTCCTTAATAATCTTTATGCCTATAGCCTCTTTCCTTACACTCCACTCTCCACTCTGCCACCATCCCAGGGTGATTTTCTAATGATCATGTATGATGCACACAGTCCTGTGCTTGGACTCTTCCAGAGCTCCCTCCTGCCATTGGGTAAAACTTAGTCTCATTAGCCAGGTACACTTCATTTCCAGAAAATAATAAAAAATAACATTTGTGGAGAAGGAGATCCATAAACATTTGCTATTACAATTATTTACTGTGCATGAAATGCTATGCTAAGCACTTTTATGTGCATTACCTCATCGAATTCTGAAAACAATCCTTCGAGGCAGGTATTATTTTATCCCTATTTTATGGCTGAGGCTTAGAGAAGGTAAGAAACTGGCTCATGGTGACCTAGTTAGTAAATCTCAGGGCTAACGTTGAAATCCAGGGTTGCCGTAACCCCAAAACGTGAGTTCTCAACCACTGTACCATCCTGCTACTGCAATTAAGCCAGTGCCCTTCAAATTCTACTGTTCCCTCTCCCTGGAACACCTTACCCCACTGGTTTTCAAACGTTTTTCCTTCAGTCTTGCTTGGTTTGAGCATTAGCTTTCCTGTGAGCCTTCTTTCACAGCCCCAGGCAGTGTTGGGATTTCACCACCTGAGGCTACCTCTGCTACTGCCCTTGGCATGCTGTGTTGTCATTACTTGTTTGCAGGTGTATCTGCCCATCGCTGTCAGGTTTTTTTAAATCTTTCTATCCTCAGCACCTGGCTTAGAGTAACTGTTTAATCAGAATGGCTCACTGATCAAGTTCTTGTCTTGTTAGATGCAATGTTCCCGATTACATCCTTCCTCTCCCTAAGAACAATGTTGTATATATTTCATGCACTGCAATACTTCATACCCCCAAGCTGGAAGGGAAGGAAATGTTGGCTCTGTGCTAGCTTTTATGTTTAATTTCTGTTTAATAAAAACCCATGACATATACACTATAGTTATTCACACTTACAGAGGGGAAACTGAGGTTTTGTGAGATGTCCAGTTTTGTAAGCCTAGTGAGCTAATTAGTTTAAACCTGATACAGGAGCCCAGACTGCTAAGAAATACAAAATTAAATAAACCTATTTTTCTTTTTTTCTGATACAAGGTCTTGCTCTGTTGCCCAGGCTGGAGTACAATGGTGCAATCTCAGCTCACTGCAACCTCTGCCTCCTGGGCTCAAATGACCCTCCCTCCTCAGCATCCCAAGTAGCTGGGACTACAGGCACCCCCCACCACACCCAGATATTTTTTGTACTTTTAGTAGAAACGAGGTTTCACCACGTTGCCCAGGCTGGTCTTGCACTCCTGAGCTCGAGCAATCTGCCCACCTCGGCCTCCCAAAGTGCTGGGATTGCAGGCATAAACCACCACACCCCGCCTAAATTAACCTATTTGAGCAACATGAACACTTATGGAGACGCAGCTCAGATAGTAGGCAAGGACCGTGGCACCTTGCCTGGAGGGCAGAGTTACCCACCAACATCTGGATGACAACTGGACTTAAACCTAATATCCGAAGACAAAAAAAGGAAGTTAGACTTCTAGAAATCTAGATACAGATGTTTCTGAGAAATGCGCAAAAATTGTTTGCTACGATAGTTGACGAGAAATTCAGGAGAAGCTTGGCATGGTGGCTCACGCCTGTAATCCCAGCAGTTGGCAAAGCCAAAGTGAGCAGACCACTTGATCACAGGAGTTCAAGACCAGCCCGGGCAACATGGTGAAACCCTGTCTCTACAAATGCAAAAATTAGCTAGGCATGGTGGTGTGTGCCTGCATTCCTAGCTACTTGAGAGGCTGAGATGGGAAGGATCGCTTGAACCCAAGGGGCGGAGGTTGCAGTGAGCTGAGATTGTACCACTACACTCCAGCCTAGGCAGCAAAGCCAGACCCTGTCTCAAAAAAAAAAAAAAAAAAAAAAAAAAAAAAAAGGTTTGGACAAGAACTCTTTTAGATGTTTGGTGTGAAATTATTCCAGTGATAATGTACCTTTGTTGCTTTAAGATAGAATAAATATTTGTTCCTCACCTCTTATGAGGCCTGTGTGACCTGTCGAGTGGCTTCTTATTTTTGTTTCTGTCTATATCATATAACTATATCTGTATTGTAGGTGTTGCAAGACAGTGCTTAATAACTCCCTTGTGAATCTTTGTGCTAATTTTGCACGGTTGAGTAAGAAAATACGGTTTTCACTGATTACTGGTTGGCAGTTGTTTGCAGAGTACCTGATGAAGAGGACAGTAAACTACACAAAAGAATGCTGTGCTGGTAGTTTACAAAACAGAGAACCAGTGCAACAATACAGTGGAATGAGGATGACGAACCCATTACCAACCTTGGAAAAACAAGGCAAGGAGTATGTTCTAAAGAATACAGCTGTATTTCTTTAATTTTCATTCATAGTTCAACATATATCTATTCTGGACTATTTTATTCTTGGCTTGTCCTAAGTTTCAGGACCACAAAGATAGTTAGACCTAGTCCCTGAATGGGAGAATTCAGCAGTCCCTCCATTCTGATCTTTTTCCACCCATCTTTGTTTCTCACTCACATAACTGAGAATCGTTTCAGTTCTCATCTTTAGGTACAGAAATAAATTATCTCTTTAAGTGCGCTGTGGGGAGTGGTAATCCGGGCTGCAAATCACAAAACTAATAACTTTAGCCAAATAACATAAAGCTTTGCTTATTTAATGCTGAAAATAAAGTCAACTAACTAATTTAATAATCAGTCTAACCAAACAATTTGTTTCTGGTCCCAACTGTTCACTCATGTTGAATTCAGTTGAGAACAGTTATAGTACTGACGGTTTCCCTTTTGCTTTTTTGTTTCCTTTTGTTTGTTTCTACAATAAAAATGAATTAGACCTTTAGAAATGTACATATATGCATATACATTATATGTAGTACATTCATTAAGCAAAGTTAAATGTTCCTAATAAGAGAAAATAAAGTATATGAAACCTTTGACTATATATGTATATGTGTGTGTATTCTCTTATCAAAGTAGGTATATAAAAGATGGGAAAGAGAGCAGCAGGCTCTGACACCTGGGATGGCCTGACCCTCACAGCCAGGCTGCAGGTCTCTCCTATTGTACATAAACAATTCCACAGAACACCAGCCTCATGCAAGGCCACTCTGTGATGATGACAGATCAAGGCAAGCCCGAGGCCACCTTATATAGTCACGTCTGAATTCAGATAGAGACGTGAACATTGTCCAAACCATGATATGACTAAACAACCCTGTATCTTGGCCAGTATGAGTGGCTATTTCTTTACCAATCACAGCTTTAGCTTCATGCTTTTTCTTTTCACCTTCTAGGGAAGATTCACTAAGTACCCAATCGTAGAGTGATTCTCACTTTTTGACAGCAACCAATTCAGAACAAAGCCCCACTTAGGTGAACTTCCCTCCCAAACCAACTAACATATGCTCAAACGCCACAGTATATTTTAATACGCTCTTACTGAAATGCTTCATGATTCTTGTGGGCATCCTCACTTGTAGCAAAGTGTCAAAAAAACTCAGCTGTGTTCAGTGATGGGTATGTTCCTGGTGGTCTTTGGCTAAAGGACATTGACAAAGGGATGCTGTATTTCTTTTTCTAGTGTCTGTGAGGTTCTCAGATGTCTCAATGAACCTACATGAAATAAAATCATGCAGAAAAAATGTTTCTGACTGTAATATATTTAAAAGAGAAATCAAAACAAAAAAATTAATACCAAACTAAAATAAAATAAAATTAGAGGGTCTGGAAATTTTAAAAGCATGTTTTAAATTTTGGATTAAAATGAAACAAAATATTTGTGGCTGATCAAGAAATTAAGGAGAAGGAAAATCCTATGTGTAAAAATAATTTGTTTTGATGTTTCTTAATCTTTTAAACATTTATTTTACAGAATTGTTAGACCTTAAAAAATCATTTTCCTATTGAAAGTTGTAAAACAAATGTATATTTTAACCTATATTCTTATATTTATTTCAAATATTTGCATAAGCTATGAATTCTTTTGGTAAGTGGGAAGGAATCTAACATAACTTCTTCCGTGCCAAACTGGATTTCCAATTTTGTCAAAATAATCTACTATTTTATAATTAAAGTCATAGAATACCACTCATACATTCTCTTTCACAAATTATATTAGGCAAATGCATTGTATTCCATAATATTGATAAGAAGTTTAGTAATGAACTTTTAAACTTTACAGGTTTCTTTGTCCTCATCATTTTTAAACCAGTCCACTTTACTTTTGAGTTCTTTATTTTGCTTATTTTCTTCATTTTACTTAAAGTACTTTGGAGAGTAACATTTTCCGAGAGGGTACATAGCTGGTATGCTTCTCTAGGAACGACTTTCTGTAGCTTTTACCGATAAAAAATGGCACAGCCAACCATTACATTCTTTTATCACACTTTTAACTTCTTTTCCTCTCAAAACTTAGAAGGCACTATTTCAATGTCTCTGGAATTTACTGTGGCAAAGTAAAATTCTGGTATCAACCCGATGTTCTTTTATTTTTCCACATTGCCTGATGCAATGATACACACACACACACACACACACACACACACACGCACACACAAACATATGCAATAACTTCACAGAGCTTGTAAAGAATATAAGCTGGAGAGTTTTTAAGGCTTTTTTCTTGTTTTATTGTTTCTTGCAGTAACTTTGTCCACAGGCGAAAGAGACACTTCCTCTGATTCTTTAGATTGTTTTTATGTATTTGAACTACAATTTTGCAGATGCTTACTGAAGTTTCTCTGCTGATTTTTATGGGGACATGGAACTGCGAGAGTTCGTTTAGCGATTATGTGGTATTTCTTCAGATACTTGGTCTCAGACAAAGGGAGAAGGGAAATGCCAATTTTGCCTAAATTTTCTTTACCACAAGAGAGGACTTGCAAAGGGGGTGGTAGAAAGGGGGCTTCACGCAGATGCAGCCTCCCTCCGTGACCATAGGAACATGGCAAAGCATTTTCTTTTCATGTTTTGCTACAGAACAAGTTGTGGGGATACTGCCTCTCTCACGGACTGGCGTGAAAACTCTCATTAGGAACTGACTTTGGAAGCTTCCTCTTTATATTCCGTGCGAATTTAATCTGGAAGTTAGCACAGTGACCAGATGCTCCGAGTGTGGGGACCTGGTGCAGTTCTAGAGGCAGGATAGAGATTCGCCCCCATCAACTGTCCTTCCACCTGTCTTCATCTGCAGATCCTGTCTGAGGATACAGGGGAAAAATATATTTTCTCCTCTCAGTACAACAACTTCCGGTCACTAAAATGTGTGGGGATTTCTCCCTACCAATAGTCAACTGAGTCTCCGGCACATCTCAGCCGATTCTCTGGTGGGCACCAGCTGGGTGTCCTCTCATTCAGTTCAATTCTGACACTTCCTGCCAGGAGGAGATAGCACCAGATCCCACAGGCTGCGGGCTCAACCCCACAAAATCGTCCCCCACTTCAGATGTCAGTTACAAGCACGGGTTGTGGCCTGAACCTTTGGTGACCGGCCATAAATGGGAGTTTCTATGACTCCCTCCTAGCGTTTGATTAATTTGCTACAGTGGCTCACAGAACTCAGGGAAACATTGACATTTACCGGATTATTACAAAGGATATTTCAAGGATACAGATGAAGAGATGCATAGGGCGAGGCATGGAGGAAGGGTGGCAGAGCTCCCATGCCCTCTTTAGACACACCACTCTCCAGGAACCTCCACATTTTCAGCTATCCAGAAGCTCTCTAAATCCTATTTCTTTGATTTTTTTTTTTTTTCCCCAAGACAGAGTCTTGCTCTGTCACCCAGGCTGGAGTGCAGTGGCATGATCTTGGCTCACTGAACCTCTGCCTCCTGGGTTCAAGTAATTCTCCTGCCTCAGCCTTCTGAGTAGCTGGGATACAGGCATGCACCGCCATGCCTGGCTAAATTTTGTATTTTTAGTAGAGATGGGGTTTCACCATGTTGGGCAGGCTGGTCTCGAACTCCTGACCTTGTGATCTGCCCACCTCAGCCTCCCAAAGTGCTGGGATTACAGGCATGAGCCACTGTGCCCAGCCTTCTTTAAGTTTAATGGAAGCTTTATTATGTATGTATGATTGATTAGATTATTGACCTCTGGTGATTAGCTCAACCTTCAGCCCCTCTCGTCTCCTAGAAGTTGGGTGGATAGAGCTAAAAATTCCGACTCTCTAACCTCACCTTGGACTTTCTGGTGACTAACCTCCATCCTGAAGTTACCTAGGGGTTGCCAGCCATCAGTCATCTCATTTGCATGCAAAAGACACTCTTACTACTCCAGAGGTTTCAAGGATTTTCAGAGATATATATCAGAAAATGAAGACAAAGTCAAATATATATTTCACAATATCCCACCCTGCCACACCCAGCTTGGAAACATTAGTTAGTGCTTGTGTTCTAGGGTTGGAGGAAATGGTCTTTTTCTTTTATTCCTGTAAGGAGCTTTTCCTTTGCATATGGAGATGCACAGATTGGTCCAAAATCAATCCTATCATGACTGCTACTATATGGTACATACATATCCAAACATTTGAGAAATTTGCTATTGAGCATCTGTGACTTCCAGTAAATACAGATCTCTCCCTACTTTGCATTTTTCCCATTGCACCAACAGAGAATTTGGAACGTTTGGGAGGTTTGGATAGTAGGTGCTTGGGTGGAGTTCACTATCTTGAACCTGAAGTTACTACTTCTAATTTGCCTTTTAAAAATCTACTCCTTTAAACCAACGTAAATCTTAACTAAACAAGATGATTATAAATAAATAACTGATACAGATTTAGATGCATATTAGGTGATATTTAAATAATTTTTTAAAATTAGTATTTTATACTCATACATTTCTGGTTTTTAAAAGAGGTACTTTTCTAGCTGTGGAAGATCACTAGTTGTCTCATAATATCTGTTGTCCCTTTTCCCCACAGGAGTAAGATTTTAGCTGGGCACAAGGCCTTGTAGAATAAAGACTACTTTTCCCAGACTCCTTTGCAGCTGGGTATGGCTATGTGACTAAACTCTGGCCAATGGAATATAAATTACACAGAAGTTGAATGTGAAAAATTTAGAAAAACTTTTTAAACAATGTTTAGATCGTCTATTGCTATGTAACCGACCATCCCAAAATTTAGTAACACAAAATGACAGCAATCATTTCCTTATCTCTTGTGGTTGCTGTGAGCCAGAAATATGGGAAGGTGTTCTGATTGTGAGTATTTTGTGGAATTGCAGTCAGACAGTGGCTGCAGTTGCAACCAGTGTTTAGGGCTGGCTGGGTAACTCTCTTCCTTCACTGGGTCTTGAGACTTCTCCAGGTAGTCTCTCCATATGGGCTTTTGGACTTCCTCACAGCATGGCCACCTTGGGGCAATTAAACTGGTCTAGTGGCTGAAGGCAATAAGAATGAATATTTCAATGGGGACCGCAGAAGTAAAAATTTATTTTATGACTTAGCATCGAGCTCACATAGTGTCAATCCTAATATAGCCTATTAATCAAAACAGTCATAAAATCTGCCTAGTTTTAAAGACTGGGGGCAAAGACCCTACCTTTCAATAGAAGATATGTCAAAATCATATTGTAAGAAGAACATCACTATAATAACCATTGGAAAATATCACCTCCTATAGATGATGACCGTGTGTTTCACTTTCATCTTTATTCTTTATTTTTCCAATCCTGCTGCCTCAACACAGATGTTACCATCTTTGATCATGGTCAAGACCACACACAGCAGAGGAACAAAATAGAAGTTACCTTGGTAGCTAATATCATCCCTTATTAGCCCTGAACCATCAACCTGAAATTTTGTATGAGGGAGAAATAAACTTCTCTGCTTTTAAAGCCATGGTTATTTATTTGTCATTTGAAGCTGAACATAACCACAACTAGTGTATCAGGCTCGTCTCTCAGGTCATCAACTTGTACATTGGCACTGTGGTCCAATGTAGAAGTGGTCACAGGGCATTGGTCCCATAGCACTATGTGTTGCTCTGAAACACACTGGAGATTTTTACCGTTCCCTGTCCTCAAACACATGGATCTCCAAGCTTTCAATTCTTGGGCTCCCAATCTTCACCGAAAGTTTGCTTATTCCCTTTATTTAAGTCCCACAACAAATGACATTCTTTAGGAAGTAGTCTTTGACAGCCTGAGACAGCATTAAGGACATTGGAACATCATCTGGCACATTGCCACAACCTGTTTCTGGAGTCTGCACTTAATAAGTTCATCCTGTTCTGTATGATAGCTGTTAGCATGTCTCCATAGCTCCTGCTCTGTTATACATTTCTTGAGGGGAAGAAGCACTTTACTCTTATCTTTACAATCATCCTGCTCGGCTGTTTTTCAGTGCATTTATCTCAGAGTCTTGGTGTTCAATATGTTTAAATGTTTTTGTTCTATGAATCTCTGTTAAACTTTCTCTATGAAGAGATTTTTATTCATAATTTTGTTTTTTTTCCCCTAAAAAGCTCCCTACCCCATACCAAATTGTATAAGTTCCAGGTCTCCAAATATCAAGATCCACTTCTTCCAGGAAGATACGAAATTGGAAATGCTCTCTAAGGAGCAAGTAGACTTTGATAGAAGGAGATGGGCACGAATGTATTGCATACAGATGGAACAAGACAAGCAGTTTGAGACTGAAATCTGTGGACCATTTTAGAAAATAGTGAGCACATATGTTTTCTGAAGGGTGAAGCATCAGTGGGAAATAAAACTGAAGGAGGAGAAGTTGGAAATACATCCTTAAGGGCTTCAAAAACCTGCATAAGGAGTGTGGGTATTTTTTGGAAACAGTGATTTGTATTTGAAGTTTTGAAGGGAGACAATGATATGATCAGATGTGTATTCAGAGTTGGACTCAGACCGTACAGTATAGAATAAATTGGAAGAGACTAGGTTAGCAGTTAGTGGCAGATGAGAGTGGAGGGAAGGGCTGGATCAATGATGAGAAAGCTAGTTAGGAAGATTTTAAAACAGTTTACAGGAGACCTAATATGGTCCTGAATCAGAGTGGCAGTCCATTATGATGACAATGGAGAGAGACTAAGCAGAAACACACATGTAAAGAAGAATTTACAAGATGTGAGCTGTAAGATGTGGCTTCAAAAAGGCAGGACAGACAATGGTAAGACCAGAGGTTAAAGTCAATACGCATTCAACGTCTCCCAAGTATTTTGTATTAGTATTTTCCAGGCAATTTTCTAGGGAAGCCATGACAGGAAGGCAAGTTCTTTTTGATGTTTGTTTTTGTTTTTGTTTCTTTTTTTTTTTTTTTTTTTTTTTTTTTTTTTTTTTTTGAGACGGAGTCTCGCTGTGTTTTTGTTTCTGGCAGAGTCTCACTCTGTCACCCAGGCTGGAGTGCAGTGATGCAATCATGGCTAGCTGCAGCCTCTATCTCCCAGGCTCAAGTGATCCTTCCACCTCAGCCTCCCAAGTAGCTGGGACTTACAGGTGCATGCCAACATGCCCAACTAAATTTTAAAACTTATTTTTGTGTGTGTGTGGAGACAGAGTCTCACTGTGTTCACCAGGCTGGTCTCAAACTCTTGGGCTCAAATGATCCTCTCACTTTGGCCACCCAAAGTGTTGGGATTATAGGCGTGAGTCATAGCTCCTGGCCAGAAGGCACAGTTTTTGTTGTTGAGGAAAGTCATTTTACAACAAAGCCTTTTGCAAGGAGCCAGACTTACAAAATACTATTGACAGACAATAAGATAATTGCTGTAATAAGCAAGCAAACCACCACAACAAACCACCACAACAAACCACAACAAACCACCACAACAATCCACCACAACAAACCACCACAACAAACCACCACAACAAACCACAACAAACCACCACAACAAACCACCACAACAAACCACCACAACAAACCACCACAACAAACCACAACAAACCACCACAACAAACCACCACAACAAACCACAACAAACCACCACAACAAACCACCACAACAAACCACCACAACAAACCACAACAAACCACCACAACAAACCACCACAACAAACCACCACAACAAACCACAACAAACCACCACAACAATCCACCACAACAAACCACAACAAACCACCACAACAAACCACCACAACAAACCACAACAAACCACCACAACAAACCACCACAACAAACCACCACAACAAACCACAACAAACCACCACAACAAACCACCACAACAATCCACCACAACAAACCACCACAAACCACCACAACAAACCACCACAACAAACCACAACAAACCACCACAACAAACCACCACAACAAACCACAACAAACCACCACAACAAACCACCACGAACCACCACAACAAACCACCACAACAAACCACCACCACAAACCACCACCACAAACCACCACCACAAACCACCACAACAAACCACAAGGAGATTGTCTCGTTTCAGGATTATTTAGTTCTGGGAGCCTATGTTGTAGGTTCTTGGAAGATGGTGTATGTTTTTTGCATCAGTCTCCTCTGAAGTTGTCAAGAGTGTGCAGAAATGTCCAGCCTGTTTTTTTTTTTTTTTTTTTTTTTTTTTTGAGACAGAGTTTTGCTCTTGTCGCCCAGGCTGGAGTGCAGTGGCGCGATCTCGGCTCACTGGAAGCTCCACCTCCCTGGTTTAAGCAATCCTCCTGCCTCAGCCTCCCAAGTAGCTGGGACTATGGGCATGGGCCACCACACCCGGCTAATTTTTTTTGCATGTTTAGTAGAGATGGGGTTTTGCCATGTTGGGTGGTTTGTCTCGAGCTCCTGACCTCAGGTGATCTGCCTGCCTTGGCCTCCCAAAGTGCTGGGATTATAGGCGTGAGCCACCGCACCTGGCCCAGCCTCTTAAGGAAGAAAATGAGGATTAGGGTTCGAAGGAACAGCTTCAGATAGACATGGAATCTAAGGACTGGAGGAGATTGGGAAGTTATCTCATGCACTCATTGCTAACCGTGGGTATCTTTTCTGAGTGGAGCTTATCTTACCTCTCCCTGGTTCTAAGAACACAGTTTTTCTGCTGAACTTGTTCTCTTGTTAAGAACCCAAAGCTGACGTCTGTTTCCATGTGACTCCTGCTTTCAAATGCGGCTTAGCCAATAGTTTATTATTATTATTTTCCTCTAAGGCATAGCATTGGTTCACCAATTTATCAGAAAGTTTTTATGACAAGGAACTGCAGAGCTAAGGTAAACAGGAGACAGCAGCGATTTCCCTTAAGCAAAGCAGTTGGTGATATAAATAGGTCGAAAGCTGAGTTGAGGCACAATATGCCTGAGAAAGGTAGGCTTTTTGATCTTATCTTTCCTTTAATGCTATGGGAAGGGAGAAAAACCCTGAAACTTTTCATATTTTTGTTGTTAGCATTCAGAGAAAGCACCCAACTGCCACATATTTACTGTGCAGCTTTGGGCAAATCATTGCACTCTTCTGGGCTTTTATCTTCACACCTAACCCACCACCTCTACTGACATGCTACACTTGCTTTCCAGTCTTAACAACTGATGTGCGTAACATTTGAGGAACCTCTGGGAGAAAAAATTCCAACATGTCCGCAGTTGAGATTGAGCTGATTGAGGCATGTCTTCCAGAAGCGAGTGTGGTGGAGTGGGGTCTTGCAACAGGAGCAACATCACAAGAGCAGACTCTAGGGCTTCTTAGTCTAATCCAATCTTTAAGAAGAAGGTGTTTGGTAGAATGGGCCCAACTCTATGAAAAAGCTTGGGGTTTGAAAGGGAGCAGTGGTCCCAGGCATAGTGTGGAACTGACTCAAATCCAGCTCTGTCTGATCCCCTTGGAGCTTGGGGAAAGGAGAGGTGTGGCTAGTATATGTGTTTCCTGTGACTGCTGTGATAAATTGCCACAAACCAGTAGCTTGGAACAATGAAAATGTATTCTCTTGCCATTCTGGGGGTCAGAAATCTGAAATCGAGGTGTCAGCAAAGCCACACTCTTTCCAATTCTACCCTATAGGGTAGAATTATTCATTGTCTCTTCTCACTTCTGGTGGCTCCAGGTATTCTTTGGCTTGGGTTGTGTCCCTGCACTCTGACTTCACGTGGCCTTGGTCTCTATGTCTGTGTCTTCTCTTCTGTCTATTGTAAGTATCCTTATCTTTGGATTTAGGATCTACCTGGAAAATCCAGGATGCTTTTATCTGAAGATCCTCAACTTACTTATATCTGCAAAGATCCTTTTGTTTTTTTTTTTCTAAATAAAGTCGCATTCACAGGTTCCTGGAGTTCTAATGTGGACATGTCTTTTGTGGGCCACCATTCAGCCCACTGCTTTTGGTAAACACTGCTGTCTTAACAACCAGGGGCCTAAGCAGCTCTGCGGCGAGACCCTCTAAAAAGATGGAATGCAGAGGAGAGAAATAAGAGAAGATGGGAGTTCTAGCATCCCAGGACAGCAAGGAATGTTGTCCTGTGACACTTTAGGATTGAGCAGCCATGGAGAGAATGGCAGCCTAGAAGCTCCAAGTGCCAGCCAAGTGCATGCAGGTGGGCCATGGCCCAAGGCAGTGCATTCCAAACTCATGCTGGTGACTCAGGAGTGGATCACACACTTAATGACCCAGTTACAACCTGCGTTAAACAGAAAAATAAACAAAATAGAAAATAATGGGAATATCATAATTTATTGTAAGAAATAAAGGTAAATATTGTTTTGAGAAATGTATGTGTGGGTATGCATGAGTGCACTGGATCATGATGTAAAATGTCTTTCTCACATAAGTTCCCATCAAAAAGTTTGAAAACCACCGGTGTATGAGACTGTACCATGGCTCTTTACAGCAACATGAAGAGAGCTGTGGGTCAGGGAATTGTCCTCAGTTCTGGGCACAACATTGGGATTGACCTGGGACCCAGGGAGCTCTGGCCAGGCACAGAAACAATGTCCTGGATAGCCACAAGAGGGAGCACTCAACTCACGCGAAACCTCTTTTGGCGCCCTCCCTGCCTCATGGCCAGAAGGTGACCTTGCAAAGAAACTGAGATATGGGTGAAAAAAAAAGGGGGTGGATTAGGCCAGTAAACACTGAAACCAGTTAAAAATGTGACATCAATTGTAAGTACAGGTTTGTGAGGCTGGGAAGCTTTCAGATTGCATGCAAAAGGAAGGTTTGTATTAAATCTGCAGTTTTTGAACACTGTTTCCCCTTGAAACCCTTTGTTTCTGTGAGATTTTATGGTAGAATCCTAATCAATGAAATAGTATCCCTGTCACAGGTGTCCTCCCCATGTTGACAGTCCCTGAGGACTGTGTGCAGAGAACTCTAAACCTAATTAGGGGAGCTATAATGAATACTCTGAATTAGAAGGTATCTGTAGTCCCTGTTAGTGCTGATTCTTTGATTTTGTGACTCAGAACAAAAATCTATAAAAGCTACCAAATCTTGTCTTCTTTTTGAAGCCAAGTATCTGAATGCCCAGCCCAGACACTGGCACCAAGTGTTTAATAATTGAATGTTTGAAGGAAGAGTTTATTTTGCATGCTTCTCTGCAACTGCAGCAGCAGTAACCTAGTGCATAGTGAGCACCCTTTTTAATAGTGAGCACTCTTAAAAAGTTGTTGGAGTAAATAAAAGAATGAACGACATCCTGCCCTAAAATTTTAGATGACGCCTTCTATCAGTCAAGCCAGCAGAGGGCAGGAGAACTCAGCTTAACCACAGCATCCTCGCCGGTGGGCGGAAGCAGTCCAGAAGCATGCGCTGAGCAGCAGGTCTGGTTGTTTTGTAAGATTAGGAAATGCACAGCCAGAAAAGGATAAAGACACAAAGCATGAAGGTCCAATCTGGGGATCTCGAAATCTCTGCACATGAACCTCCAGAGCTTTCTCTGTAGACTAATACCCTTATCAGGCAATGGGATTTGGCTTTAGGCTGACTGTCAGGTACATAGAGAACAGGACAGGCATTGCCAATCTTGCAACAGGATTTCAACCACTTGGTTGGAGAGATTCAAGGAACCTCACAGTGTACTTGTTCATGGAGAGAAGATAGGATTAAAAATCAGAGGTTCAGCTGGGCACGGAGGCTCACAGCACTTTGGGAGACCAAGGAGGGTGGATCACGAGGCCAAGAGATAGAGACCACCCTGGTGAATGTGGTAAAATCCCATCTCTACTAAAAATACCAAAATTAGCTGGATGTGATGGCGCACACCTGTAATCCCAGCTACTTGGGAGGCTGAGGCAGGAGAATCTCTTGAACGCGGGAGGCAGAGGTTGCAGTGAGCTGAGATCACACCACTGCACTTGAGCCTGGGTGACAGAGCAAGACTCCATCTCAAAAAAGAAAATGGAAACAAACAAACAAACAAACAGAAAACAGAGGCTCTGACTCTGAAACTAGTTATGTGGCCTCGAGAGAGCTCCTTTTCTTCTCTTGGCTTTGGTTTTTCCATATGTAAACTGAGGGGTAGGACTAGATCACTTTTTAGATTCTGTTCAGTAGGTGGATCCTTTGTGGCTTCAGTCCTGCCCCTGCCCTCAACTCTAGGGGGTAATAACAGGAAAGTCAATTAAGCAGGTGCTTTAGCCTCAACAAGTCAAAGCCAACCTCATCGCCCCTGGTGTTCTCAAGAGAGAAAAGGGGAGTAGTGGTTGAGTAAGAAGAGACAAATAGGAGACAGAAAAATAAAAAGAAAAATGAGACAGAGGATTGACAGGGACAAGAGAAAAGCAAAAAAAGGAAGAAAATAGAGACAAATATAAGAGAAAGATGACAGGGAGAGGGAAGAAGAAACAGAGCTGAGTGAGATAAGAGAGGAATGACAGTGGGCAGTGGTTTATGACTTACTAGTTTTCTAGGGTGGTAACAATCCAGTTTCAGACTAGAATTAAGCTTTTAAAAGACACAGATCTCTGAGCCCAGCCCAGACCTGTGAATCAGAATCACTTCAGTTGGGATCCAAGCACCTGTGGTTTATAAATGTTTCTCAGGCAATCCTGGTGTGAAGCCAAGGTTAGGAAACACCTGTCTAGAGTAATACTAATAAGTTTGAGCGTGAGAAAATTGGAACTGTTGCAGAGATACTTTCATCCCATGGCGGATTTTTGTGCTTATGTGGCTTCTATCGTACTTTTTCAAAAGGGAGGTTTCTGGATCAAGTCAAAGGGGAACTTTGCCATGTATTTTCCGCTGTTCCAGGAGACGGGGCCATTGATTCCTGGCCTCATTTTCCAGACCCTGCACTGGAGGGATCTGACCAAGATAACACCTCCCTTGTTGACTGCCCTGGGAAGGCTCGTGGAAAACCTCAGGTTTAATGCCTTGTTTTAGGAAGGAAAATAGGTCAAGTAAAGTGGGAGATATTCTCTGGGTGGCATAGTGGGGTGGAACACTGTTCAATTTTATTTAATCGGGAAGCCCTGAGCAGAAATCAGAGCAACAAGTGCGAAGCTTCTGGAGAGTCCAATGGACCCACAAAGAGAAAGGGAAGCTGAGAGAATTAGGAAGAAAACTTCCTTACATATCTTACCTTTCCTCTGAGAAAGGCAACGCTGGAGCGACAGTGAGGGCTCAGACATCAGCCCAGCTGCACACTAGCTACGTAACTTAGGCCTCCATTTCCTTGCCTGGCTGGGGTCATTATGTTATTAACACACTTAAGCAATTGTGAAATACTACATAGAGGTGAGTTAGCACTGTTGTTCACTTCTATGTGCACCAGGAACATATGCCTATTTCAGTGGTAAACAGATCTTTCCTCCCTTGGTCTTCCAATCAATATGAAGACTCTTACATTTTCAGTGACTACGTTAGCATACCCACGTGACAAATTCAGTTAGTTCTTCATATAGAGGAACATTTACACTGAGCCTCAGCATTTAGATTTTTGTCCTTTCTGAAGCTCAGAGATGACTAAGGGATCAATAGATAAGTGTTCCTGAAAGTATCAGCTACCTAGGGTTGGGGGCTGTGTGTGTTTGTGTGTGTCAAGTAATACAGACCTCAGTTAGCTGCCGTTCATTATGCTTGTCCTACTTACAGAATCCACAGAGACCCACAAATAAGGACAGAGAAATTTGTCTTCAACTCAACCATCATTTTTCAACAAATACTCTGTGCCTAACATTTTCATAGTCACCGAGGAGAAAATAAAGACAGTTGAGACAAGGGTTCTACTCTCAGCGAGCCTCAAGACTTTTATTTTTATTTTTTATTTTTTGAGATGGAGTTTTTGCTCTGTTTTCCGGGCTGGAGTGCAGTGGCATGATCTCGACTCACTGCAGCCTCTGGCTCCTG
Source organism: Macaca thibetana thibetana (assembly GCF_024542745.1). Lineage (NCBI taxonomy): Eukaryota > Metazoa > Chordata > Mammalia > Primates > Cercopithecidae > Macaca > Macaca thibetana. The sequence goes on from NC_065579.1 coordinate 10,591,108, forward strand.
GGTTCAAGTGATTCTCCTGCCTCAGTCTCCCAAGTAGCTGGGATTACAGGCACCCACCACAATGCCTGGCTGATTTTCTGTATTTTAAAAATTTTTAGTAGAGATGGGTTTCACCATGTTAGCCAGGGTGGTCTCTAACTCCTGACCTCAAGTGATCCACCTGCCTTGGCCTCCCAAGCGCCTTGACACTTTTAGATGAGACGTACAGACTCCCAAGGAACAGAAATATGTGAGGGTCTCTGCTAGGGGCATGAAAGGCACACTTTTGGACACAGGAGTGGGCCCCATTGATTCTAAGTGAGAAGCTCTTGGAAATATCTTAGAATAGGCTACATTATCTTATTAGTTAGAGACGGGTTAAAGATATTCCAGGAGAGGAAACAGCATGTGCAAATGGAGATGGGAGGGTACAGGGAAGAGGAGTGTTTAGAGGGATTAGGAGGGCTGGCAGACAAGGAACCATGAAGAGGGAGACTCATGGGAAAGTCACAAAGGAAATACAGCTGTCAGGCTGCTGTGTGTGCATTTGAACACACTGGCACTGGGGACTCATTTAAAGCTTTTGAGCTGGAAAGTGACAGGATAGGAGACTGCTGCAAGAAATGAGCCTGAGATGTCACCACCCATCCCTCTCCAAGAACAGGTAACCTTACAGGTCTTTGCCCTTTATTACCTAAAGCAATCACTTTGGCCTAGGCTTTGTGGAAGGTGGTGAAAGTCAATTTGTCAGGGAGGTCTGGCTCTTCTACCATCAGCAGTTCCAGGGGCTTGAGCTGGGAATTTTCCAGCTGAATGGAAGCCCTTGGAGGGTTGCAAGTTTTAATTCTTGTGCTCCATGATGGTGGGGTTGCTTAGAAGAAAAGGTCCCTATGCGATGTTCATCCATGCACCCTTGAAGTGTCTATATACTCATAGCCTACCGCTATTCCCAACAGCTCATCTCACGCAATCTGTCTTCTGCTGCATGGTTTCTTACTCCAAATTGGTCTCCTTCTCCCAGCTTTACTTAAATCAAACCTTCCACTTGCCAGCTATAAATCTAGAAGACAATTCAACAAATGAATCCACATTAAAATGTTAACAGCTACTAAGTTTTAATGTATTATACCTCCTAGGTAAGTACATGTAAGGGAGAAGAGAGTATTTTTTAATGGAAGGATTTCAGCACCTATCTGCTGCATTTCTGTGAGATCTTTCTAGACCTTTAAATCACACCCGACACATTCCCACTGAGAAAGGTCTGCATGCTTCTTGGGTCAGAGCCTCAGCAGAGTCTCCAGCTCCCAAAGTGATTGACTGGTTCATTGGAATCACCTTCGGCTTAGGACTGGTTGCCTCCATCTGAGCAGCGATAAGAAAACCTGTGACATTTTATGGGCTACCAAGCATTTTCATTTACATTGTCTTATTTGGTTCTCAAATCTTGTTTGAGAAAAAGAGAAGATTAGCAGGTCCATTTTAAGCAGATGCAAACTGAGTACTTAAGCCTGGGGCCTCAGACTCCCAACCCATGACTATTTATGCTCTTCCATGTTGCTTCTCCTCACTGACTTTATTTCTCACTGTCTTCTGTCTGGAAAATAAAATGGTTTTCTACTTGCAACATGTCCAGGAGAAGTTTTTGGCATAAACCCACTTCCTGACCTCTCTGGAATTTGTGAAACTTGAAGGCATTTGAGAGATCATCTGGATGACTCTCTAGGCATTGTTGATGGTTCTTCTCATTTCCTTAACTCAACATCCAAATAAACCATCATTGTATCCTGCTTACTATACTTCAAAATGAACTTTAAGTCTAACCAGTCCTCATCTTCTTCATGGCTACCACCTTCGCCCCAAACATCATCTTATGTCACCTGAAGTAGGTCTAGAGCACAGGATTCCCAGTTAAAAAAAAAAACAGTTGGCCATGGGACATTTCAAATAAAATCTGTGTTCCTTTTGCCCTGGCTCCTCTTCTCTCTTAAACACTTCTTAGACTCTGAGGTTATCTCCTTTCTCGAGCTCTTGTGCTCCTACAATTAATTCCCCACTGAGCAGAAGGCATTATTTTTAAAAGAATCAAATCAGGTCCGTTTTCTTGCTCAGAAGGGTTTCCCTGCCACAGCCTTCAAGGCTCTCTGTGATCTGGTCCTGGCCTGCCTTGCTGACCTCATCTCCTAACCCTCTCTGCTTTAACCACTCTGTTTGAGTCTTTGTCTTGTTGCTGCTGTTTGCATTTACCAAGCATACTTCTGCCTCAGGTCTTTGCACTGATTGTCTTTGCACTCGGGTCTTTGCACTGATTCCACCTGAGTTGGAGATATCTTTTTCCAGATATTTGCATGGCTAGCTCCCTTGCCTCAAACAGCTCTGTTCAAAGAGCTCCTCCTCAGAAGCATCTTCCCCCTACCATTATGCTCTATACTTTGCTTTAACCCTAACATATTTGAACATACCTGGATTAATATGTTTATTCTTTGTCTTTCTCAGGAGGACTATGCCTATCCAGTTCACTGCTGTATCATCGGCGTCAGTCTAGCAAAGCTTCTCAGGAATTAGCTGTAGAAAGAGGTTGAGTGAATCAATTTTATGGATGGAGAAATTGAGGTCCAGAGTGAGAAGGGCAGGTCAGTAGCAGAAACAAGACTCAAGAATACATCTTCTAATAGGCCTGGGAAATGCCCTCTGCACCCAACCTCCTTTCTGGTATTACATAAAAACCAGGTTCTCTTCCAATATAAAATTCTCATCTTGAGAAAATGATAACATCTTAACAATAATAGTACATTCTAGTTTGCCTTTTTATTTCCTCAAATTTATACTCATTAATTATCAGAGCTGGAGGGAACCACAAAGATGACCTGCCAAGTTTTGTTTTGCAAATAAAGAACCAAGGCCCAGAGAGGATGTCCCATGGTTGGTTGTGGCAGAACCAGACTAGAGCCCAGGTCTCTCAACTCCCACTACAGGCACTTTCTCCTTCCTTACATTGCTTAACATTGAATGTCTATGTCTAGTCACAGATTATGTTGCTTTGTATTAAAATAAGTTTCTACTCCTTATACTGGCAGGTAGTCACGCCAAAATGTACATTCCACAAGGGAGGTGGGAAATCATATTCTGTCCAGAAAAAACTGCACATGAAAGAGGCTTGGATGCCTTCTAGAGGTGCATGTATCCCGGCTGCAGACTGCTCAGCCAGGAATCTCTGGCATCTCTGAGTCAGGGAAGCATGAAGCATTATCAAGTGAAGTAACATTCTCCCTGTGACCATGCCACTTCCTGCCTGTGTGCCCTCGTGTAAGGCACTGAAGGTCTAAGTACCTCAGTTTCCTCCTCTGTGAGGTGGGAATAGCATGCCTTGAAGTATTGGATGAGAAAGTGCTTTGTGAGCCACAGAGGACTGGGTAAGGATTCCTAGTGAGCTCCGTTGGTCTGGGAAATAGGGTCCCCAATACAACCACAAACCACTTTTCCCTTCCAGCTTTGAGACTTGGGAGAGATGCCCTGGGGGTTGATTGCAGAAGGCTCCGGTTGGGAAAGTTTGAAGTGCTTTATGCTAAACCAACCTTTAAGCTATAACTCACCATGGAGGGCTCAAGGGAGAATTTGTGTTCCTTTTTGTCCTGGCTTCTCTAATAAGTGGTTCTTAGACTCATAATTCTCCAGGAAGTAAAAACAATAAAAGCAAAACCCATAAGTCATCTCATTTACAGCCTCAGCTCTTCAGCAGGGTGGAGGGAAGCAACCGTTTACTATTCATAAGTAGGTACTTAAACAGATAGAGATCATGAAGTGTTTTGTTTGTTTTAGGTGAGAAGCAGCTGAAGAGGGAAGAAGAAAGAGAAGAAGAGAGACAGGAGAAGGGGAGATGTCTTGAGGCAGAGACTGGGATAGGCCCTGGCTAAGCAGGGAGAGAAGGCAGGGAAAGAGCCGGGCTGAACCAGACCAAACTCAGAAAATGATTGAGAAGGGCAAGAAAAACAAAGGAATGAGGATACAGAGTCAAGAAAGGAGACAAAAGAAGGATTGAATGAGCAAAATTCTGAAAGATAAATTTGCAGAAAGTTTAAGGAAAAGGAGGAAGAAGAAGGAGGAGAAAGTGTAGAGGGAGAGGACAGGGATGGGGAAGGAGGGGAGCAAGCATCCGGGGAAGGAGAGAGAAGAGATCCTAGAGCACAGGGGAAGATGGGGAGCTGCTATTTGTTCTTCGACTGCCTCCTGCTTCAGAAAAATCCTCCTTTCCTACTCAGTGGGAATGCCAAAGACCACATCCTGGATACAGGAGATATGAGATCATTTGGAGGTACGGAGGGACAGTCGCACTGATAGAATTAAACTCTGAGTCCTTAGTCAGGGGCCAGAGAGAGTTGCAAGATTTAGAGAAAATAACATGTATTTCCTAGGGCTGGGTTCCACAGCTCCGGATTCATTGATCTCTTAGACTATTCTGACACATGTGAATGACTTTTTAATGCCCCACTTTGCGCTTAGTCTTGTCAAGACCTGGAAGCTTTAACACTTCTTGCTGTGCATTTCCTCTTTGCCTTGGATTACAGGCACAAAAGGAAATAGTGACAATTATTCAAGCATTCAGGATACTTCCCAAACCTTTCTGCCTTCTGCCTCTCAACACTGTGGTTCAGGTCTAAGTACTGAGAACATTTTAATACATAATGTGAGCTTCGCATGGTTTCCGGAGATGCAGCATATCTTTTTAGCTAATATTGGCTTTTTTGAAGCTCATAAGATATCAGCTCTTAAAGATCCTGCAGGGATCATCTCATCCATGCTAGGAAATTAGTTGGTCCTTCCTCAGTAAGGAACTATTTAGATAAAAGCAGTCAGAACTCTGGCCTGAACAGCAAACATTTAACCAGAGTTCAATCAGAATTCAAGGACAGGTTTTCTTAAACTTTCTTTGTGTCTAGGAGATCAGGCAGAGCTGAATTTAAGAATCTTTTGATCCTTTCCCACTATAGATACACAATAGTGGTCATATATGTTTTGGGAGTTCCTAGACTTTGTATGTCTAAACTGGGGCTTCCTGACATAAAACTACGCCTACTGGCCAGGAATCTGTTAGAAAACTCAGAGCTTGGTAGAAGAAACTCTGGCTTTGGAATGTGGAGGTCTGGTTTTGCTCAAAGTATGCAGTATGTGAATGAGAACAATTTACTGACCATTACTCGGCCTTACGGATTCAAATTCTGAGGTTTATTGGATAATTTCTTAGATTGCCTTCCAGTTCTAAATTTCTCAGCACCAAAATGAAGTCAATTTCAATCTCTCTGTCTCTCTCCCTCCCATACATATACACATACTCATACATACATATGGACACAATAGAAAGGCAGGTAGATCAGAAGTCTCAGTTGCTGAGAATCAGGGAGGGAGAGTGAGCCAGAGGTACCTTCTCCCCCATTTTAGAGAAGAGTGACGTTCTTTCAGAGCCCTGTTACATCTTCAAGACTTTTGATGAGATAATGGAGGAAATAAAGAGGGCGCAGTCCTTTTACTGTCCATATTTCATTCCCAGATCTGTTATTAGAGGAATGATTCTGATCTCTACCTGCCATACACATGTCCTTTTGCATTTGTCGGGCCTTCCTAAAATGTTTGAGTATGATGACAGATGGAGTTGTCTGGGTACATTTATGTGCATTTAAGGGTGATAGTGTATTTGCTCTTTAAGGGCTGAGTGTTTGAGCCTCTGTTTGTGTGTAATTGAGTGTGCATGTGTGGGAGTGAAATTATGGAATGTGTATGCTCATAGCACTGAGTGAAAATAAAAGATTGTATAAATCGTGGGGCTTGTGGAATTGTGAGTCCCTGTGCGTGTGCAGTATTTTTTTTTTAAGTAAGACTCTTTAGATCTTGTCGCCTCCCCTGTCTTCTGTGATTGATTTTGCGAGACTAATGGTGCGTAAAAGGGCTGGTGAGCTCTGGGGGCGCCTCCTAGCCTGACGTCAGAGAGAGAGTTTAAAACCGAGGGAGACGGTTGAGAGCACACAAGCCGCTTTAGGAGTCGCGAGGTTCGGAGCCATCGCTGCTGCCTGCTGATCCGCGCCTAGAGTTTGACCAGCCACTCTTCAGCTCAGCTTTCCCGGCGCCGCCGAGATGCTGTCCTGCCGCCTCCAGTGCGCGCTGGCTGCGCTGTCCATCGTCCTGGCCCTGGGCGGTGTCACCGGCGCTCCCTCGGACCCCAGACTCCGTCAGTTTCTGCAGAAGTCCCTGGCTGCTGCCGCGGGGAAGCAGGTAAGGAGACTCCCTCGACGTCTCCCGGATTCTCCAGCCCTCCCTTACCCTTGCTCCTGCCCCATTGGTTTGGACGTAAGGGATGCTCCGTCCTTCTAAAGAGTTTCGGTGCTTTTCTGGGTCCCTCATCTCCCAAAGCTCTTGAGAAAACTTTCAAAGGCTAAAATCCCCTTCTAACTCTTTTTTCCCCATGATAAGCGGAGTCGGGCACAGTTCAGGTGAGTTCTTACTTGGTATTCAAGAAAATTCCAAAACCTGGGTAGTTGTCTGGGCACGAAGCGATGATGGCGTCTATCCCTGGTGCTGACCCTGGGAAGCGCTGACCCAGGTGCTGAAACGCAGACCTCGGAAGCTGCTACCTCTTCGCGTATCTCACTTCTAAACGTCGGGACTAGGGCAAAGGGGCACTCTAAAGACCAAACGCAGTATGTTCGAGATTGTGAGAAGTCTCGTTGCCTTGCAGTTTACTTGGTAAAATGGTAAAACAATTCTACTTTGTAGCTCGTGATATGAAAATTGAATTAAATTGTTGGCACACACTTTATCTTACCAGAATGGTCTTAATGTGTGTGTGTGTGTGTGTGTGTGCGCGCACGCGTGTGTGTGTGTTTTAAGCCTACAGGGACAGAAAGATTGCAGAAACATTTGAGCTCTTAAAGTCTTTTTGTGTAACTTGGTAATTATAGCAATTACCCTTATTTTTATATCCTGGATTGATTTTAAATGTGACAAAAAATGCGCAGCTGTAAAAACTGGATTTCGTGTGTGACCAAATCTGTTCTTTAATTTAGGCTTTTCAATTTTTTTCCATTGTCCTCCCTCCTTCTCTTTCTCTCTTTTTCTATCCCTTCTGCCATATACAGGAACTGGCCAAGTACTTCTTGGCAGAGCTGCTCTCTGAACCCAACCAGACGGAGAATGATGCCCTGGAACCCGAAGATCTGTCCCAGGCTGCTGAGCAGGATGAAATGAGGCTTGAGTTGCAGAGATCTGCTAACTCAAACCCAGCTATGGCACCCCGAGAACGCAAAGCTGGCTGCAAGAATTTCTTCTGGAAGACTTTCACATCCTGTTAGCTTTCTTAATTAGTAAAGTCCATACCAGATCTCTGATCCCTCACCCCTAAACCCCATCTCTCTTCCCTAATCCTCCAAATCCTCAGCGAGACCCTTGCATTAGAAATTGAAGACTGTAAATATAAAATAAAATTATGGTGAAATTATGAAAAATGTGAATTTGATTTCTATTGAGTAAGTCTTTCTGTTCAATAATACATAATAAGCTTGAGTGGTGGTTTCAGTAAAGTTATTTGAGATAGGCACGTCAATGTTCACAAACATCTATTTAAAATTCTCAGTGGCAATAAAGTTTACGTTTTAAATGATAACTATTATAACATGAGTCATTTTAAACCTAAATAGTTTCACATAACTCTATGCATTCAAACTTTAATTCAATGATAATTACTGGGAGGGGCTGACACAAACATTAATTACATATTAAATACACCTAAATTATATGTTTGACTATTGAAATGAGTGTGTGTGAATAGTTAGGCTGAAAAATCCAACTATCTACCAGGTTGATATGTAAAATACATAACATATGAAAAGATGGAAGGAAAAAAGTCTTTTAGTGGTTGAGAAAAAGTCTGGCTTAAATAGCTAAAATGAGGTTCTGAATTTGTTTCTAGTTTGTAAACACTTATCTAGAGAAATACCATTGCTTCTGTATCTTCTTTGACAATCCTCTCTAATTGAACAGTGCTAAATGACTGTTTTAAAAGCAAGCTTTTAAGATATTTTTTTCTCAGGGAGAAATATTGCTTTTATTGTAAGATTCCTTCTGGAAGTACCATAGGTTGCAAGAAATGCACATTGGTTTACCTCACTGAATGCTATCCATATTGCTGGTATTGGAGCTCAAAACCATAATTATGAAATAGCTGAAGGAGACATCTCTGGTATTCTCTTAATTTTATCAACATGGGAGTCAAATAAAAACACAAAAATTATTCTTAAATTCTCAGTAAAGGTGGTAGTCTTATAACAACATGCTAAATGGGACCACTCGAGACAGAAATGGAAACATTGCTAATTTAATTTACAGAGACCTAAAGAGATATCCTTTGGGGGATGTGTGTTTTAGCTATCAACTGCATTTCTGCGTAGCTACTGGAATAAAAACCAAACATAAATATCTAGGCTCAATATAAATCCTTGTAGTAAAAACTAACTGGTCGTATCATAAAAACATTTAAGAAGAGCTTAATATTTTATAGAAAATATTTGTGTTAGATAATACACATTTGAATGTGGCTGGCTTAGAGGAAGTTAATTTCTGAACAGCTGATCAAACAAAAGAAAAAAAACCAAGCCACTTTACTAATCTCTGTGAAAACAGAACATCCTTTGATGCTCTGGTATATCTTTTATTTACAAGACATTTAGGTGTGGGGATTAATGCATGTCCACTTATGGGATCTGTCTGTGCTAAATGCCTTATGTACATCTGGCTACCAAAAAAACCTCAGTGGAGTAATAGCATCATATTATAATTAAAGGACAGATGAGAACACAACTTAATGATTTTCTGGGCCGTGTATGAGTGTCAGGGGATTTCGAGTTTTTAGTACCATCTTTGTTGTCAGTTCTCAATAGTAGTACGAAAATAATTGGCTTGGGAGGCTGAGGTGGGGGCATCACGAGGTCAGGAGATCGAGACCATCCTAGTTAACAAGGTGAAACCCCCTCTCTACTAAAAAAAATACAAAAAATTAGCCAGGTGTGGTGGCGGGTACCTGTAGTCTCAACTACTTGGGAGGCCGAGGCAGGAGAATGGCATGAACCTGGGAGGCAGAGGTTGCAGTGAGCCGAGATAGCACCACTGCACTCCAGCCTGGGTGACAGAGTGAGACTCCATCAAAAAAAAAAAGAAAGAAAGAGAGAAAGAAAGAAAGAAAGAAAGAAAGAAAGAAAGAAAGAAAGAAAGAAAGAAAGAAAGAAAGAAAGAAAAAGAAAGAAAGAAAGAAAGAAAAAATAATTGGCAAGAATTATGTAGTCATATGCTCACATACATACATATTTTTAAAGCTTAAATTGAGTAAAACATCTGAACATAATCAACTATCTTTCAGCCTCAGTTTGCCCACTTCTGTAAGCAGAGGGTCGTATTAGAAAAGGCACTCACATCTCTTTTAGATGTGACTGCCAACTGCTATTTTGTGCTTTGACATTGACAAGGGTGCTCAAGGAGGGCTGATTTTGGGCTGTTTTAAGTAATATGTACAGTATAGCTTTGTTCTGCTTTGTTTTATTTTACATATACAGAGGATCTTGCTTTTTACTTCCTATTTAGTTCATTTGAGTTCCTTTTAAGTCTGATTCACTGAAAGAGTCTAGCATTCTAGCCTGTTTATTACCTAGCCACAGTGAATCATCTATATATTTTCCTTCTTGCCTGCCACAACCACGTGCTTCAGCCATCCTGAGCAGCCTGGTATTTCTTTTAATGGAAAAAATTGGGCTAGGTGTTCTTTACTGCTGGACCTTACTTTTCCCACCCGAAACTAGGCACACAGCAGAACTAATCCCTTGCATTTATGACGATTCACTGAGACCATGTATTTAAAATTCTTAGTACACGCTGAACAGTAAATAAATGTTAGATGTTACAACTGATGTCAACTTTTTTTCTCATATGTGGTATGCTTCCCAGCCTCTTTTTCTTTGCCTTTGCTATTTCCTGCTGTTTCCACGGGATAAACCTAATCTAGTCTTGAAGGTCCATATTACATACTTCTTGCCCATAAAATTCTTCTTTTATACCCTCAAGTGGAATTCCCGCCTTCTCTAATCTGTGTCTTAGTCTGTGTCTCTTTCATGGCGCTTATTTATCACTTTGAACCATTCGTGATATGCATGAATGTATGCAGAAGAGTGAGTGGGTGTTTGTGCGTGAACTTCCTTCGAATAGATATGTGTCTGATTCGTATCTATGGTCCACTCAGAATCTCATACAGTGTCTTATGTATAATAGTGTCTCAGTGCTCATTGAAAAAGTGAGTGAATGATCTATGAACTTACAGTGTCTAGTGAAATAAATCTCTATTTATGAGGAGGCAACATTCTTATTGCTTTAGTTGGCATAGGAAAATGACATTAGTGGCCATTTTCTGTCATGCTAGTGTGATGACAGAAATAGCACATAGTTATGATTTTAATAACCACTAAAGCATGTGGTTAGCAGACTCAGTCATTTTGGAAGCTTCAACCCGTTCAATTTTCCTTAACCATGGTACAAAACCCTTGGCAGGGCTGCTTAACTGTCCATCAACTATGGGGCTCACAGTTATGGAAAATTAGATTCACTAACCTTTTTCTCACATTTGTTTATTTCAAGATCATGTAGACCCATTTTTGACCCTAATACATGGCCACTTTTCTTGGCCTTTACTGAAACTATTCTCAACATATTGACAATTCAGTTTCATAGTGACACAAAGTATACCTTTAATTCTAAGTATCCAATATGAAAGGAGTCTCAGAAATGATATTGTCCTCACCACTTATGTTACTGCAAGATGACTTGGAGAGATTAAGGTTTCTAAGAAAACAGTAAGTTGCCACAGAGTTTGAACAAAGCTAGACTCTCCCTCTCCTATCTCAGGGTTATTTTGATTATTCCACTACACTGTCCCACAAGGAATCTACCATTCTAGATAATTGGTATGTTTTATTAGTCTGATGTGAATACTAATTTTGTTCCTGGAGCTTCCTTACCCTCCACTAAACAGTTTGTTTTCTTCTGAAAGGGAACAAGACAATTGGTACAAAATAACGTGTACATTAGGAAGAAGTGGTAAAGGCATTGAATAGGAAGAAAAGAAACTCAAGGGACTGTCTTTCACTAGATTAGACCCAAGAAATAAAGGATGCTTCTGTCCTGGTGTGGAAAAGAAGTGGCTGTCCCAGAAAATAGAAAATTTTTTAAATGAAGAAATAGTAGTGTGCCTTGAGAGGTAGTCTTCAAATCAGTCATGGTTCACAACCACAAAACTAAGGAGACACTTTGATGACCACACCCCTGGCTCTTTAGTAAATGAGAATGAATGCTTCAATTCCAGGGGTTCTTCTTTTTATTACCTAAAATGTGCCTCAATGTCAAGGATGTGCTGGAAACTGGGAAACAAAGTTTACATGTCAAGGACCCTGCTTTCAGGAAGCTGAGTCGAATAGGTAACATACATTCATAAAAAATAACCAATGTTATAATGGAAGTTTGTACAGAGTGCTAGGAAATGACTTCTGTAGGAGCTGGGAAAAGCTGTCAATGACTCCTCTCTCTTTCTGTGTCTCTCTCGCTAAACTATTTTTTCTTATTGGTTTTTAATTATGTTTTAGGAGTCTAAATGGTTTTATTCTGCATGAAATGAATAAGTTATAGGTATAATGATGTAGTATACACTTTGATAACATAATCTACATTAGCTTGAAATGAGTTAATATTTCTCTTGCATATGAAGAAATGGAGAATCAAAGAGATTAAGTAACTTGCCAAAGGTGTCCCCAGCTGCTTAAAGGTAGAGATGAAACCAGGTCATCTGATTTCCAATCCAGTGCTCTTCCTACTGTATCTTAGGGAAAAGAGCAGAGTTAAAGGAAAATTGTAACTTGCTGGGCAAATTAAGAATAGATCAGCTCTAGGCCATCTAACTTAGCTCTTCAATTTATAATCCAAATGGGTATTACTACTCTATTATTGTTAGAGGAGAAAGTGATTTAGGCTCTGGGATTGGGATTTCATTTTGTGACTTTACTAGGGGCATTATTTCCAAGGAATTATTTGTAACCTTTCTTCTCATATATTCAATGTCATCGCTTTAACTTTACTAAATGAATAAATGGATAGACACACAAAAAATAAAATCAGTGACCTCATGTTTTAAGCACTCCTTTTGTCATTAAATTCCTCATACACAGGTTTTAGTACAACTCAGGATGTGGGCACATTTAGCCTTAAGCAACTACGAATTGACTGGTCACAGTCTTTACTGCACAGGCCATGATATCTGCCTCCGTCATGACTGGGTAGTAGCCATGTCTTCCACCCTCTGACCTTGTAGGTGTACCTGTAAAAAGTTGGCCTGAGCTGAAATCTGGAGACCTGAGTATTTCTTTTTTGAGATTTATAAATGAGGTTAACTTTTATGTAATAAGCATTTATGTCATTGAAGTTGATATACCTCTCAGGGTCTCACATGAATATTCTAGGTCACATAAGTAGTAAAGGGTCTCATATAAATATTCTAGGTCACAGAAATTGTCGTTTTATTTCTATTAGCTTCATATGTTTTTAGAATATGGTACATTAGGATGATGAAGTTGTTATCCAGATATTAAATAGTACTATTAATATAAATAGTATTTCAAAGAAATTCAGACATTTAAGGTAAAGTTCAAATAGTTAAGAAGGATAATGCATTTCTAGTTAATTGCTGCTTAATTCTATCTTTCCCGTATAAAAACCTGAAAGTACATTTTTATTTCCAATGCTGCATTAAGGTCAGATGACACACTTTATGAAGGAAAATATTAAACTGCCCTAAAACTGCTGTCCTTGGGTATCAATTTGTTCAGCTACAAAATGCACATCATGAGAGTTAAAATTCTATATGTAGTATATTCTATACTACATATAGTAGTATATTCTATACTATATGTAGTAAATTCTACATGCAGTAGGACGTAATTTTCCTCTCACTTTTCCACGTACATTTACTCACCACCCCAAACAAGGATGAAAAGCAACGATTTTACTAAACTTCTCACCACTCCCTTCTTCATCATCATTTTTGTTTGTAATTATACATGGATTAGCAGGACGGACTCGTGTGTAAGACCCCTAATCAAGTTCTGCAGTCTTTGCAAAGTCTCCTGGAATTCCTCAGTAATCAGGCTCTTTCTCTCATCGGAATTACCAAACAGTTACTTTTGGGTTACTTGTTTTCATCGCAGCAAACTGATTTCTGAAGTTGTTGCTGCTGCCTTCCGTCTTCATTCTCCTCTCCTTCTTCCTCTTTCTCTTCCCAGTTCTTCTTTTCTAATACACACTTTGAGTAACCCACCCCTCTGTGTATTCTCAGCAGTGTGGTTGAAATTGACTCCATTTCCAGTTCAGGAATGATATTAGAATGGATTAAGCCATTTAGAATATATCATCCCCTAGACAAAGGGATTGGTTCACCTATAGTCACATGACCATAAACTTCTCTGGGCACTACTGGGACATCTGACAGTTCTGATTGTGGATGAAGAGGTAGTCCTGAGAGCTTCTGTCAATCATATTAAGATTTTCTCTGCAGTTTGAAAGCCTGTGTTGTAGAAGGCAGAGTGGAGAGATATAATAAAATTGGGTATTTTGTGTACTTATTAAAGTACAATATTAACCTTAATTTTGAAAAATACCTCACCATTATATTTTTTGGTATGTATGATCCAATAAGTTCTCTTTATTTTTTAAAAGTCATTTGGGTAAGATTTTCCTTTACTTTTAACCGAATTTTTCTTATTCACATGCACCTAGTACTATCTTGTGTTACTAGTGTTGTGTGTACACATGTACATGCGTGTTTCTATGGTTATGTTTTTGTTTACATATTTATAGCGACTTATATATTGATGTTTATCCCAACGTTTCAACATGAAAGTTCTGAGGAAGAAAAGGCTAGGCTTTACTAGACTTTTTATCTTTTGAAAACTCTAGTATGTGACTGGCATATACTAGCTTCTTTACAAATGCCTTTGATAATAAAGGAAAGAACCACTTACAATTTTAAAAATATTTTCCAATTTATTAAAGTGGTCTACAATCTCACTGGAACTTCACACATTTTATAATTCATAAGTTAGACGATAGAATAGTAATTTATAACTCCATTTTTATAGATATAGAAACTGATGTTCAAGGTATTTAAACCACTTGCCCGAAGTCGCCGATAGCTTACATGGAAAAGTTTAAAATTAAGACCGACTTTTCTGAAGAATTAACCCTTAAAAACATGTGGACAATTATTATTTCCCTTACCTGAGTGCTTTCTTCTCCAGACTAAATTCCTTCAGTTACTTTAACATTTCTTGCATAGCCTAATTTCAAATTCTCCTCACCACTTTGGACGCTCTGTCCAAGAACTGTTTAAATTAATCTATATTTCTTAAAGGGCGATATCCAAAACAATATGCAATATTACAAGTGACAGCTAATTAATACCCTCCAAAATGGAACTGCTTCATCCTTCTAGAGTAGAAGAGGTTCCCTTCTATTAATGCGGCCCCAGAGCGGGGCTACAGTGCTATAGTTGTTCACTTTCGGTGGGTGCTATCTTGTTGTGAAGAACCATCTATAAATCAGTCCTAACTTCTGTTCTTAATCAAGTAGTTATAAGGAATCCCTTCATGAGGTGGTGGATGTGGGTTATCTACCCATAGAAGAAGCAGTGTAGTAGGTGTAGAGACTGTGGGTACCTGGGACCACTGGCTTATGCTTACTTGCGCCTTCAAGATGTGTATGGGCCTTAAATCATACATATCATTCTCATTTGTTAATGAAATGCTGCTGCATGCACCTAAGCTTATGGGCTGGTGGATCAGTCAGTACTCAATTCCTGGAAACTCAGACTGCAGTGTAACTTGGTAGACTCCGGTCAAGCATTCAATCTCTACTAGGGTCTAGGAAGAAGCCAGAAGCTGTGGGTTTTTGGTTTTGTTTTTAAAGGAGCATGGTTATCTCTATAGGATAGAATAGCTTAATTCCAAAACATGATTCATCATGAATCACCTACAGGAGCTAGCCAAATCTTCCCTAAAGCCCTCCTATGTGCCACATGCAATCCAAACAGGATGGCTCTTTTGGGAATTATGGTCAAAATGGTAGAGCTGCTTATACTGAAGCCCAGATCTATTTGAAATACTTATTTTCTTCTAAGTCTTTCTAAAACCTGGGAGATTTTCAGATTACTTGGTAATGGGCCTCAGTTGTATGTCAAAAAAAGGTATATACTGCTTCCATCCTAGAATCCCACTAGCTATTTTGTCTCTTTTCGTTAGGAGGCGAGAATAGGTGCATCTTACTTCATCTTGGTAAGAATATTAATCATTCCACCATGAAGACACATACACGTGTATATTCACTGCAGCACTATTTGCAATAGCAAAGACATGGAATCAACCTAAATACCCATCAATGACAGACTGAATAAAGAAAATGTGGTGCATATACACCATGGAATATTACACAGCTATAAAAAAGAATGAGATCATGTCTTTTGCAGCAACATGAATGGATCTGGAGGCCATAATTTCAAGCAAACTAACACAGGAACAGAGAACCAAATACCACATGTTCTTAGTTATAGGTATGAGTTAAAGATTAGGAACATATGGATACAAAGGAGGAATAGTAGGCACTGGAGCCTACTTGAGGGTAAACGGTGACAGGAGGGAGAAGAATAAAAAACTATCTATAGGGCACTATCTTTACTATTTCAGTGACAAAATAATCTGTACACCAAACCCCTGTGACACAAAATTTACCTATAAAACAAACCTGCAGTATACTCCTGAACCTAAAATAACAGTAAAAAAAAAAAAATCTCAATATGACCCAGACCACTAGATCCCTAGATATTTCAGTGAAGTTGAAGGCCCTTGAAGTTTTCTGGAATTCATTTGGCACCTTGTAGCATGCATGTGTCTTACCAAGATGTTTAGAGATGTTGCTCTATTTTGCTCATCTGTTCCAGTCTCCAGTGATATCCATGTAATGAACAGGCACAATGTCCTGTGAAATGTAGAGGTGACTGTTCTGGGTGGATTATGTAATAACATAGAGTTTGAGAGTTGATGTACCCCCAGCTAGGATCATGAAAGTATATTCCTATCCTGGCCAACTAAAAGAAAACTATTTCTGTTGATCTTATCAACAAGTATAGAGAGGAAAATACATTCTCCAGATCAACAGCTATATACCACGTGCCAGGGAATGTGCTGTTCTGGAGCAACAGTTGCAGTTGGAGTTACTATTTTAATAGTTTTATGACACCTCACTGCCATTTTTCAACATCCATCTGTCTTCTGCACAAATCAAATATAGGTGACTTGTGTGGAAATGCTACAGGAATTACTAGCTCTGTATTTTTTAAGTCTTTGATGGTGACACAAACCTCTGCAGTCCCTCTTGAGATGTGGTATTGTTTTTGGTTTGCTATTTGATAGGTTGAGGCAGTTCTTTTGGCTTCCATCTGCCTTTTCTACAACAATGGCTCCTTTCTGTGGATCAGGGAGTCATTTTGGGAATTCTGTCAGTTGGGGAGATTTTCTATTTCAACTCTGCGTTTTAGACCTTGGGAAGATCCCCAAAGTGGGTACAGGGACACATTGTGCTTATTGGGAGATGAATCTGAACTAAAAGTTTATTATCACCTGATATCCATAAGCTCCTACACTGACTTGTGGACAACAGTGGAGTTTTGATTTTGTAAGAATTAGCATGAGTTTGGAGCTAATATCCAATAATTGCCCCCAAACCCTGGCAATTTCTTCTTTCTTAATATACAGTTACTCTGATCAATGCATGCAAATCTCTTTGGGGAGGTTAAAAGTATACATTTTTGGCTGTTTAGTAGGGTTCTTCCTCAAGTAGATCAGCCTTCTCTTCATTCAAGGAGCTCTGGTCTGTGAACTGGCTCAAATATTGGAACTGGTTGAAGTGTTATAGCTTTTTATTGTGGCAATTCAAGTCACCTTGATATCCACTAGACTTAGAGAGTTTTTTTAATGAAATATATATACATATAATATATGTAAAATATATTTTATATATATGTAATATATAATATATAATATATGTAATATAATATATGTAAAATATAACATATGTAAAATATATTATATATAACATATGTAAAACATATTATATATAACATATGAAAAATATATTATATATAACATATGTAAAATATATTATATAATATATGTAAAATATATACAAAATATAAAATATATTACATAATATATAAAATATATTATATAACATAGATAAATATATTATATATAATGTATATAAATATATATATAGTATATAAATATATATATAATATATAAAAAAATATAATGCCCATTGACTTCAGTTTCAGGGAAAACCAGGATCAATTAAACAATCCTGAAGATCTCTGTTGGTCAAATCATTTTGACTTCTACTTTACTTCTACTGCTTGTTGTGGTAAAGCACACTCACCTCATCTCTGGCTTCAAGCACCATTATTGGCCTCTGATGCCCCAGGATCTGAAAATGAAGTGGACTCCCAGGAATTCACGGAGTTCATTTTAATGACAGCAACTTTTACTGCTGTTTCCGGCCTACAGAGGACAGACTTCATGAGGCTTCACAGAGCTCTGTGGGCGTTTTCCCATTCACAGCCTTGGTAGAAGAGTGTTGCTGGTCCCTCTCACAGGTCATAGGTAGGAGGTGAATGAGCAAGTGTTATGTGATAAAGCCACTCCAGTATTCCAAGCTCCTCAATCCAGGATAGTTTCCTCTGTCATAAACCAATAAAACATTACTTTAACTTTATTTAGTGTAGGCCACTTTAGGGTTTAGGTTCCAATCAACTAAGCAAGAAAACTCTGAGAGCCACTTCTAGCCACCAGAGCTAATAGTACATATAACCAAGAATATCTCCTTAATATGCCCATATTAACCAGTTTAGTCTAATCTAACATTATATTTCTTTCATTCTTAGTATCCATTCTCATACAAATCTCTCAGTCTTTTTTTCAACACTTTTTAGCAAAATTGTAAAATTTTTTTGGTGGTACTTTCTCAAGGTCACTCCTATACCTTACTGCCTGGGAACTGTTGGGATTTGATTCTATGATAGCTCCAGAAACAAAGGAGATGGTGGGGATACATCCTAAGGAGAAAGGATCAGCAGCCCTTTTAAGGCCACTGTTTTAGTGGAGTATTAAAATTTCTTCAAGAAAAGGGAGACTAACTTCTTTGGACAAGGGTAAAAGGAGACTTGGCAGAATTTAGGGGTTCAAGTTTCCTAGCTTCACCAGAATCTGATCACATATCCACATCCACCAGTCTTCAATATCCTACTCCTCTCTAAACAACACATTGAGCCTGAAAGACCCTTTCATGATATTAATTCAATTTGCATATAATTTTTTCATTTTTAGAATTGAATTTTGGTTTTAGTTTTAAGAAATCTTAGCCTTGTAGCTAAGGAAATAAAAGTCATTTTTCGAGTAACAACAGATGCTTTCTGGTCACTTACCTACACATTGAGCTGGGAAATTAAATCCGTGAGCTCATATTTTTTTCTCAGGTTGTCCAATACCATTATTTCCAGTATCCTCCTTATTTTCATGAAAATGTTCTTGGTAGCAAGTACTTGGCCATCCAAAGCCTTGCTTTCTATAAGTTTTTGATTATTGGCACCTACAGGTGGTAATTCAGGTAAATTTTATGTCATGGGCTACAAATATCCCCTTTACCACAGACTTATTAATGCCTATAAGTATAATGAATTCTGTTAATTAGATAGCCCAGAACCAATTCAGAGAATCCGTCTTTAAGGTCCTGTTCCCATGGAACAAACTTTGGTACCAATTTCTGTATCAACTGGAATTTGATCAGGATTGTAGAATCACTATCAGTGATATGGAATACAGGACTTTTAAACAGAGATTAAACCTTACACAGTTGTGGGGGGCTGGTGATAAAAGTTTATAGGAGACTGCTTTGGTGGTTTGCCTGAAGTCACTGTAGTCAACAGTGATAAAAGTTGAGAAGAAAAGCTGACTGTAAAATGAGATGAACAAGAGAAACCTGGGAACTGTGTTAAGTAGATTTCATAAGAATTAATAGGAATCCACCAGGCACCGTGGCTCACACCTGTAATCCCAGCACTTTGGGAGGTCAAGGAGGGCATATCACGAGATCAGGAGATCGAGACCATCCTGTCTAACACGGTGAAACCCCATCTCTACTAAAAATACAAAAAATTAGCCGGGCGCGGTGGCGGGCACCTGTGGTCCCAGCTACTTGGGAGGCTGAGACAGGAGAATGGTGTGAACCCGGGAGGTGGAGCTTGCAGTGAGCCGAGATTGCGCCACTGCACTCCAGCCTGGGCGACTGAGTGAGACTCCGTCCCAAAAGAAAAAAGAAAAAAAAAAAAAGAATTAACCTGAATCCTTATCTGTCTCTCACTGTCTCCAACCTCAACCACTTGAGAGACTTGTAAAAACAGCTGGTGTTCTTGGGCAAAGATCTGTGTACATGCTTGTCCCAGGAGTCAGAGAAGAAAAAGAAAGGGATATGGTGGGAGCTGGAGCAGCTATGGACCCAGCTGCTGCTCCAGGTCACTAAGGTGAGCCAGCAGATCAATGGCAACATGTGCAAATTGCAGTGCTTCCTGGAATCCTACATCGTACAGGTTGCTGTCTCACTTTCACCTTCTAAATCTCGTGTAAAAAAAAAAAATTTTTTTTGAGACAGGGTCTCCTTGTGTTGTCCAGGCTAGAGTGCAGTGGCACAATCATGGCTCACTGCAGCCTTGACCTCTTGGGCTCAAAATATCCTCTCACCTCAGCTTCCCTAGTAGCTGTGACTACAGGTGCGTGCCACCGTGCCTGGCTAATTTTTGAATTTAAAAAAAAATGGAGATGGGGTTTCCATGTTGCCCAGGCTGATCTTGAGCTCCTGAGCTCAAGCAATTATTTCACCTTGGCCTTCCAAAGTGCTGGGATTACATGCGTGAGCCACTCATGTAAATTTTTTTTATGTCTAGCCCTAACCTGGAATCTATGCCAGGTGGGGGATTCTGCAGAACATAGCTCCAGCTTAACTAACCACGGTTGGTAAGAAGTGTAGGTGAACTCATTTATTAGAACTTCTTTATTGATAACTTTTTAATTAGAGCTCTTACTCTCTTGAGAGTACATTTCAAACACATTTACATTTAGTGATGAGTGCTTCTGTGTATTATTAAGGAATTGTGTCATGGAAAATAAATCTGGAAAATATGGCATAAATGGGAGCAAAAATTATTGTCTCTTCTAATTTGTCTTTTCTAATTTTTCAGTTATCTGTATAAGCAATAGACCAACTATTGCATGGCCTAAAATGGCTATATTCTGATCAGCGTATCAGTACAAGTTGTCCCTTTCAAACTCTTCACCAAACAAGTTCATTTCTGCAGTGTAGAAAGTAACACAGAACGCAAGAATGATAAAACATTGTAGAAGAAAAAAAATTAAAATCCACTATTAAGAATTTTAAAGGCAGCAGAGGAATTAGAGTGTCCAGGTACAGGGAAGAAAAAATAAATTATAAGATTATATTTGGAAAGATATGTAGTACAGATAAAATGAAAAAATAGTGCCTCAAGTTGGAGTTTGCAATGTTTCCAAGGCCGAACTATATGTTGTTTACAAGAAATGTATAAGCATGAAGACATAGATAGATTAAAAGTAAATAATGAAAAAGGTACACCGTGATAATCAAATCAAAAGAAAATGGAACATTTCATATTAATTTCAGACAAAGAAGACTTCAGAACAAGAAAAGTTATAGGGATAAGGAGGACATTACATAATGATAAAAGAGTCAGTCCTCCAAGAAGATTATTATCATTAACATGTATGCACCTAACCACAGAGTATCAAAATGTTTGAGGCAAACCTGACAGAGGTGCAAGGAAAAATAAACAAATCTACAGATAAACAAATCTATGGTTGGAGACTGCAATGTCTCTCTATCAATAATGTGCATATCCAACAAACAGAAAATCAGTAAGGATATAGTTGACTTAAACAGCACCATTAATCAACTAGAACGAATTGACATTTATAGAATACTTCAGCCAACAAGAGCAGAATACACATTTTTCTTAAGCTCACATGGAACATTAACCAAGACAGACCACATTCTGAGTCATAAAACGTATCTAAACAAATTTTTAGAATTAAAATAATTAAATAAAAAAAGTAAAAACATCATACCAAGTATGCTCTAAGAACATAATGAAATTAAACTAAAAAATCAGAACAGAAAAATAGCTGGAACTCTTCCAAATATTTATGGATTAAACAACATAATTTTAAATAACACATGAATTAAAGAAGTTACAAAAATTAAAACACTGTTTTTAAAATTTTTAAATATTTTCCTTGTAATAGGTACTAAAACACAATTTTAACTAAAGAAAAATGAAAATATAACTTTATCCAAATTTGTGGGATGCAGCAAAAGCAGTTCTTAGTAGAAAATTTATAGCATTAAATGGATGTATTAGAAAAGAAGAAAGATCAGGCCAGGCACAGGGCTCACACCTGTAATGACACTTTGGGAGGCCGAGGTGTGCAGATGGCTTGAGCCCAGGCGTTCTAGACCAACCTTGGCAATGTGGCAAAACCCTGCCTCTAAAAAAAATTTTTAAAAAATTAGCCAGGAATGGTAGTGTACCCTTGTACTCTGAGCTACTTCAGTGGCTGAGGTGGGAGGATCGCTTGAGTTGGGGAGGTTGAGGCTGCAGTGAGCCATGATCCTGCCACTGCACTCCAGCCTGGAAGACAGAGGGAGACCTTGTCTCAAAAAATGAAAGAAAAGAAGAAAGACCTGAATTAAGTACGTACCTCAGGAAACTGAAGAAAGATAAGCAATATAAATCCAAAGCAAGCAGAAGAAAATGAGTAATAAAATTTAGAACAAAAATTAAAAACAGAAAATCAATAGAAAAAAATCAATGTAATCAAGAGTTGGTTCTTTAAAAAGATCAATAAAATGGATAAACCTCCAGCCAAGGTAACAGAAAAAAAGAGCGAGAAGACAAAAATGACAAGTATCATAAATCAAAAGGGGTAATCGTTACTACTTCTACAGTAACTAAAAAGATAAAAAAGGAATATTGTGAACAGATCCATGTCTACAAATTTAATAATTTAGATAAAATGGACCAATTTATTGAAAGATAAAAACCACTCATACTTGTATAAGAAGACATAGGTAATCTAAATGGACTGATTTCTACCAAAGCAATTGAATGAGAAATGAATAACTTTCCAAAAATGAAGCACCAGGCCCAGATGATTTTACTGCTAAATACTACCAAACATTTAAGGAATAAATTATACTATTGTTTACAATGTCTTCCAGAAAATACAAGCAGAGGAAAGCAGATAAAGCATTACAAGAAAGAAAATCTACACATTTCTCATGAACATAGATGCAAAAATCATTAAAAAAACAAAGCCAACAATGTCCAAAAGAATTATAACTACAACCAACTGGGGCTTTTCTACAAGTATACAAATCTGGATTAACATTAAAAAATCAATCAATGTAATCCATCACATAAAGTAACTGAAGAAGAGATGGCACAAACAAATGGAAAAACATTCCATGCTCATGGATAGGAAGAATCAATATTATGAAAATGGTCACATTGCCCAAAGCAATTTATAGATTGAATGCTATTCCCATTAAAATACCATTGACATTCTTCACAGAATTAGAAAACACCATTTAAAAATTGATACAGAACTGAAAACAGCCTCAATAGCCAAGACAATGCTAAGCAAAAAGAAAGACACTGGAAACATCATGCTATCTGAATTCAAACTATACTATGAGGCTGTAACCAAAGCAACATGGTACAGGTATAAGAATAGGCATATAGACCACTGGAACAGAATAGAGAACCCAGAAATAAGACTGAACACCTACACATCTGATCTTCGACAAACCTGACAGAAGCAAACAGTGGAGAAAGGATTTCCTCTTTAGTAAACGGTGCTAGGAGAAATGGCTAGTCATATGCAGAAAAACTGAAACAGGACTCCTTCCTTACATCATATACAAAAATAAACACAAGATGGATTGAAGACTTAAATGTAAAACACAAAACTACAAAAATCCTAGAAGACAATGTAGGCAATACCATTCAGGACATAGGCACAGACAAAGATTTCACGATGAAGACTCCAAAAGCAATTGCAACAAAAGCTAAAATTGACAAATGGGATCTAATCAAACTAAAGAACTTCTGCACAGCAAAAGAAACTGTCATTAGGGTAAACAGACAACCTACAGAATGGGAGACAATTTTTGCAATCTGTCAATTTGACAAAGGCCTAATATCCAGCATCTATAAGGATCTTAAACAAATTTACAAGAAAAAACAAATTACTTCATTCAAAAGTGGGCAAAGGACATGAATGGACACTTTTCAAAAGAAGGTATACATGCGTCCAACAAACATATAAAAAGAAACTCAATATCACTGATCATTAGAAATACGCAAATCAAAACCACAATGAGATACCATCTCGTGCCAGTCAGAATAGCTATTATGAAAAAGTCAAAAAACAGCAAATGTTGGTGAGGCTGTGGAGAAAAAGGAATGCTTTTACACTGTTGGTGAGAATGTAGATTAGTTCAATCATTGTGGAAAACAGTGTGGTGATTCCTCACAGACCTAGAGGCAGAAATACCATTTTACCCAACAATCCCATTACTGGGTATATATCAAATAAATAGAAATTGTTCTATTATAAAAACACATGCACATGTATGTTCATTGGAGCACTATTCACAATGGCAAAGACATAGAATCAACCTAAATCCCCATCAGTGCCAGACTGGATAAAGAAAACATGGTACATATATACCATGGAATACTATGTAGCCATAAAATAGAATGAGATCATGTCCTTTGCAGGGACATGGATGGAGCTGGAAGCCATTATCTTCAGCAAAATAATGTGAGGACAGAAAGTTAAATACCACCTGTTCTCACTTGTAAGTGGGAGCTAAGTGATGAGAACACATGGACACACTGGGGAGAGCAACACACACTGGGGCCTATCAGGGGAGGCGAAGGGAGGGAGAGCAACAGGAAGAATAGCTAATGGATGCTAAGCTTAATACCTGGCTGACAATTGAATAGGATCTGTGCAGCAAACCACCATGGCACACCTTTACCTATGTAACAAACCTGCACATTCTGCACATGTACCCCTGAACTTAAAATAAAACTTGGAAATTATGAAAAAAGAAAAAAAGAAATTGAATAAAAATAAAAGAATAAAAATAGCATGATTATATTAACAGATTAAAAAAAAAAAGTGTTAGAGACCAGCCTGACCAACAGGCAGAAACCTCATCTCTACTAAAAATACAAAATTAGCTGGGCGTGGTGGCTCATGCCTGTAATCCCAGCCACTTGGAAGGCTGAGGCAGGAGAATCACTTGAACCCTGGAGGCAGAGGTTGTGGTGAGCCGAGATTGCGCCATTGCTCTCCAGCCTGGGCAACAAGAGTGAAACTCCATCTTGAAAAAAGAAAAAGAAAAAAAGAAAAAAAGCATTTGACAAAATCCAACATCTATTCAACATAAAAGAGCTCAGCAAACTAGGAGGGAAAATTCTTCAACTTTATGAAGAATGTCTGCAATAAACTTACAGCTAACATCATACTGACCGATGAGAAACTAGATACTTCCCCCTAAAACTGTGAAAAGGTACGTCCTGTTACCCTAGTCCTACTCAACATCATACAGGAAGTCCTAGTTAATGTAATATGATAATAAAAGAACATTTTAAAAAGCATACAGATTGAAAAGAAAGAAAGCTGTTTCTGTTTGCAGATGACATAATTTTCTATGTAGAAAACCCCAAAGAATTAGAAACAATAACAAAAATACTCTGGATTTAACAAGTGATTATAGTGAGGTTTGTGGGATACAAGCTTAATATACAAAAGACACTTATTTTCCAAATGCCATAAATGAATGATTGAAATTTAATGTTGAAACACAATATAATGACATTAGCATCAAAACATAAATAAACAAAGAAATTTTTTAAATGCCCAAATATGATCTACCAAAATATATACAAGATCTATATGAGGAAAACTATGAAACTTTGATGAAAGAAATTTTTAAAAATTCAAATAAATTGAGAGATACTCTATGATCATGGGTAGGATGATTCAACATTGTAAAGATATCAATTCTTCTCAACTTGATCTATAGATTCAATGTACTCTCAATCAAAATATCAGCAAGAAATATGGTAGATGTTGACAAATGCCTTCTAAAGTGTACAAAAAACACAAAAGACCCATGATAGCCAACACAATACTGCAGAGCAAAGTTGGAGGACTGACAGTACCCTACATTAAGCCTTACCATAAGACTACAGTAGTCAAGATAGCCTGATATTGGAGCAACAATTGATGAATAGTTAATTACAACAGAACAAAATGCCCAGAATGCAATTAATTGATCTTTGACAAATGGGTAAAGATAATTTAATGGAAAAAGAAAACTATTTTCAACAAATGGTACTGGGATAATTAGATGATCATATGCAAAACAGAAAAGAAAGCAACAAATGAAACAAAATAAAATAAAAACAAAAAGTCAAAGGATCTAAACACAAACAATGCAGCTTTCACAAAAATTTACGCAAAAGGTGACCAAATGGAAACAAAAATATATAAATGATCTAGAACAGTGGTCCCCAACCTCTTTGGCACCAGGAACTAGTTTCGTGGAAGACATGTTTTTTCCACAGACAAGGGGTAGGGGGATGATTTGGGGATAAAACTGTTCCACCTCAGATCATCAGGCATTAGATCCTCATAAGGAACACGCAACCTATGTTCCTCATGTGCACAGTTCATGATAGGTTTTGCACTCCTGTGAGAATTTAATGTCGCCACTGATTGGACAGGAGGTGGAGCTCAGGTGATAATGCTTGCTCACCCACTGCTCACCTCCTGCCATGCAGCCTGTTTTCTCACAGGCCACGGACTGGTACCACTCCATGGCCTGGGGGGTGGGGACCTCTGATCTAGAAGATAACATGGGAGAAAATCTGGGTGACTTTTACATTCAACATCAAATGGATGACCCAAGGGAAAAAGTGATAAGTTGAAACTTTATAAAAATTAAAAACTTATCTGTGGAAGACACTGCTAAGAGAATAATAAGATGAGCCACAGAGCGGGAGAAACTATTATAAAACAGACATCTGACGAAGGACTTCTGTATTAGTGTTCTCTAGAGGAATAGAACTAGTAGGATAGATGTATATATATAAAGGGGAGTTTATTAAGGAGTACTGACTCACATGATCACAATGTGAGACCTCACAATAGACTGTCTGCAAGCTGAAGAGCAAGAAGTGAGTCCTAGTCCCAAAGCTGAAAAATTTGGAGTCCAGTGTTTGAGGGCAGGAAGCATCCAGCATGGGAGAAAGATGAAGTCTGGAAGACTAAGCCAGTCTAGTCTTTTCACTTTCTTCTGCTTCACGTTCTTCTGCCTGCTTTTATTCCGGCCATGCTGGCAGCTGATTAGATGGTGCCCACCCAGATTGAGGGTGGGTCTGCCTTTCCCAGTCCACTGACTCAAATATTAATCTCCTTTGGCAACACCCTCACAGACACACCCAGGAACAATATTTTGCATCCTTCAATCCAATCAAGTTGACACTCAGTATTAACCATCACAACTTCTATGCAAAATATATAAAGAACTCTTAAAATTCAACAATAAGAAACTAACCCAATTTCAAAAATGGGCAAAAGATCTGAAGAGACACATCGCCAGAGAAGATATACAGCCAACAGATAAACATAGGGAACGATGCTCAACATGATATATCACTAGGGAATTGCAAATTGAAACAACCATGAGACACCACTGCATATCTGTTAGAATGGCTGCAATCCAAAAACCTGACAATACCAAATGCTGATGAAGATGTGGAGCAAGAGGAACTCTCATTCATTGCTAATGAGAATACAAAATTGTCAAAAATGGTACAGTCACTTTAGAAGACAGTTTGGCAGTTTCTTACAAAACTAAACAGAATCTTAACATAAATCTAGCAATTGCACCCTCAGTAAGTTGGAAACATACCCACATAAAAACCTGCACGTGATTGTTTTTAGCAGCTTTATTTATAGTTGTCCAAAGCTAGAAGCAACCAAGTGGACCTTCAACAGGTGAATGGTTAAACAAACTGTGGTACATCCACAGAATGAAACATTTCTTAGTAATAAAATCAATGAGTTTTTAAGCCATAGAAAGACATAGAGAAACCCTAAACATAATGCTAAATAAAAGAAGCCATTCTGAAGAGGGTATATACTATATAATTACAAACATATGACATTCCGGGAAAGGCAAAACTATAGAGACGATAAAAGATCACAGGTTACCAGGGGGTCAGAGGAAGTGGGAAGGGATATATAGGCAAAGCCCAAGGGATTTGAGGGCTATCCTGTATGCCATGATACATATTCCATATAATAGTATAATGGTATAATTCTATGTAATAGTATAATGGTGTATTCATGATGTAACCTAGAGACTACACTTAATAATGTATCAATAGTGGTTTATTAACTGTCACAAATGTACCACGCTAATGCAAGATGTTAATAATAGAAAATATTGTGTGTGGGAAAGGGGATATATGGAAACTCTCAATACAAGCTGCCTACATTTTTTGTAAATCTAAAACTGTTCTAATAAATACATTTTATTAATTTAAAAAGCAATAATCTTTGCCCAATTCAAGATAACAAAGATTTATTCCTATATTTTCTTCTAAGAATTTTATATGTTTAGCTCTTATATTTTGGTATATGCCACATTTTAAATTAACTGTAGTATATAATATGAAGCAGGGATCCAACATTATTCTTTTGTATGTAGATATCAAGTTATTCCAGCATTTATGGAAGGTGCTATACTACACTTCAGTAAACTTTCAGGATAGAAATCAGTGACTAAAAATCAGTAACATTTCTGAAAATCAGTAACATTTAAACTGACAGCCAAATAAAAAATTCAATCCCATTTATAGTAGCCACACACAAAACAACAACAACAACAACAACAAAAACCTAGGAATACATCTAACCAAAGACGTAAAAGATTTCTACAAGGAGAACTATAAAACACTGCTAAAGAAATCTTAGATGACACAAACAAATGGAAAAACATTCTATGCTAATGGATTAGAAGAATCAATATTGTTAAAATAGCCATATGGTCCAAAGCAGTCTACAGTTTCAATGCTATTCCTATCAAACTACCAACATCATTTTTTATAGAACTAAAAAAGAAAAAAAATTCTAAAATTCATATGGAACCAAAAAAGAGCCCAAATAGCCAAGGCAATCCCAAGCAAAAACAGCAAAACCAGAGGCATTACATTATCTAACTTCAAACTATACTGTAAGGCTACAGTAGTCAAAACACTGTGGCACTGGTACAAAAACAGACACATAGACCAATGGAACAGAATAGAGAACCCAGATCTAAAGCCACAAACCTACAGCCATCTGATCTTTGACAAATTTGACGAAAATAAGCAATGGGGAAAGGACTCCCTATTTAATAAGTGATGCTGGGATATCTGGCTAGTCATATGCAGAGGAATAAAAACAGACCCCCTACATTTCACCATATAAAAACTTAACTCCAGATGGATTAAAGATGTAAACTTAAGACTTCCAAATGTAAGAATCCTAAAAGAAAATCTAAGAAACACCATTCTGGACACTGCCCTTGTAAAATAATTTATGACTAAGTCCTCAAAAACAATTGCAACAAAAACAAAAATTGACAAGTGGGGCCTAATTAAAGAGCTTCTACACAGCAAAGGAAACTGTCATCAGAGTGAACAGACAACCCATAGAATAAGAGAAAATATTAGAAAACTGTGCATCTGACAAAGGTCTAACATTTAGAATCCGTAAGAAACTTAAACAATTCAACAAGCAAAATTAAATAACCCCACTTTTAAAAATGGGCAAAAGACATGAGCAGACACTTCTCAAAAGAAGACATACAAGCAGCCAAAAGACATATGAAAAAATCCTCAACATCACTAATCATCAAAGAAATGCAAATCAAAACCACAATAAGACACTATCTCACACTGCCAGAATGGTTAAAAAAAAAAGTCAGAAAACAACAGATGCCGGCAAGGCTGCGGACAAAAGGGAAACTTTATATATTGATGGTGGAAGTGTAAATTTAGTTCAGTTACTGTGGAAAGCAGTTTGGACATTTATCAGAGAACTTGAAACAGAACTACCATTCAACCCAGAAATCCCGTTATTGGATATATATACGAAAAAAAAAAAAAGGTAAAAACCTAAGCTTTCGACCAAAAAGACACATAGACCACCATGTTTATCACAGCACTCTCACAATACCAAAGACATGGAGTCAACCTACCTGTCCATCAGCAGTGGATTGGATAAAGAAAATGTGGTACATCTACAACATGGAATACTATGCAGCCATTGAAAGAGCAAAACCATGTCCTTTGCAGCAACATGATATAGCTGGAGGCCATTATCCTAAGCAAATTAATACAGGAACAGAAAACCAAATACCACATGTTCTCACTTATAAGTGGGAGCTAAACACTGGGTACCTCATGGGCATCCAATGGCAACAATACACAGTAGGGACTACTAGAAGGGTGAGGGAGTGAAAGGGGGAAGGGATGCAAAACTAACTATTGGGTACTGTGCTCACTACCTGGGTGATGGGATCATTTGTACCCCAAATCTCAGCATTACGCAATATACCCATGTAACAAACTGGTACATGTACTCCCAAATCTAAAGTAAAAGCTAAAAATGAGTAAAAGAAGACACTATATTAGTCTGAGTTACCCCAAGAATCAGACTAATAGATTGGTTTCTTTCTATGAGAGATTAGTCTCTATTTGTCCTTCCTATCTATCTATCTATCTATCTATCTATCTATCTATCTATCTATCTATCTATCTATCTATCTATCTATCCTTCCAAATAGATTTATTATAAGGAACTGGCTCACACAGTTATGAAGACTAAGAAGTTCCTAGCTCTGTAGCTGAGAATCTGGAGACCTAGAAGAGCTCATGGTATAGTCCAGTTTGATTCAAGTCCTAAAATAGGATAAGGTTAATGTTTAATCTTATCAAACTGACTTAGAGCTGGGGCTCTAAGACAGTCAGGCAGAGAGAGAGAGAGAATCCTTTTTCACTCAGTCTTTTGGTTTTATTCAGGCCTTCAATAAATTAAATGAGGCCTATTCACATCAGAGAGGGCAATCTACTTTTCTCCATCTACCAATTCAAATGTGAATATTAACCAGAGACACTCAAACAGACACACCCAGAATAATGTTTAACGAAATACTGGGCACTCCATGACCTAGTCAAGTCGACATATAAAACTAACCATCAGAGAGACTTTTCTTTCTCTATTGAATTGTCTTGGCAATGTTTATGAAATCAGTTGACTATATAGGTAAGGATTTATTTCTGGAGTCCCTATTTTATTACATTCATGTATATGCTTATCCTCTTGCTATTACCATACTACCTGTATTACTATAGTCTTGCAGTTATTCTAAAATTAGGAAGTGTGAGTCCTCTATTTTGTTCTCTCTCTCTCTCTCTCTCTCTCTCTCTATATATATATATATATATATACATATATAAAATTCATGATCTCTTCAATTTTCATATGAATTTTAGGATCAGCTTCTCAATTTATGGGGAAAAAAGTATTCTTTTAGTTTGAATCCAGCTAAGCATTTATATGTAAAGTGGGTTTCTTATAGATAACATATAGTTGGATCTTGCTTTTTTCTGGTCCACATTCTTTGACAATTTATGTCTTTTAATTGGTATATTTAGATTATTTACATTCAAAGTGATTAGTGATATGTTTGGACTATTGTAACTATTCTCCATTTGTTGCATTTCTTCTTTGTTGTTGCTCCCTCTCTCCTTATTTCCTTGATATGTTTGGCTTTAGTGGTTGCCGTAGACTTCACAATAAATTTTGAACTATGTCTCCCTTCAAATAACACTATGCTACTCCCTGTGAGCTCAGATACCTTATAACATTATTCCTTCCATTTGTATCTTGAGACATTGCTGTTACATGTTTCACTTATTAATATGCTAAAATCAGCCAGTAAATTGTTACTATTATTACTATAAACTTACAGTTATATTGTAGATCAATTAAGAATAAGAAAAATAAAAAGATTATATTTGATGTGTTTTTTTTTCCTCTGATACTCCATCTTTCTTTATGTAGTTCTAAGTTTCTGACAAATATTATATTACTTCTGCTTGAAGAGCTTTTTTCAATATTTCTTGTGGGTAAGTTTTCTGTCAATAAATTCTGTGAGTTTTTGTTCTTCTGAGAAAGAATTTTTGCTTTACTTTTAAAGGACAATTTTGCTATACATAAAATTCTAGGTTGTTGGTTTTTTCTTTAAGCACTAAATATTTTAATTCATTTTCTTATTGCTTGCATTATTTCTGGTGAAAAATCTGCTCTATAAGACAGTTTCCCCCCCCTTTGGTTACTTTCAAGATTTTCTCTCTGTATTTGGTTTTCTTCAGTTTGAATATGATATATTCAGGTGTTTTTTTGTTTTAGTTTGGTTTACTTTAGTGATTATCCTGCTTGGTATTCTCTGAACTTCACGTGGTTTGGTACACATCATTAATTTTGGAAAGTTTTCAGGCATTATTACTTTAAATATTTCTTCTGCTCTATTTTCTCTTTTTTCTTCTTCTGGCATTCCCATCATGTGTATGTTATACCTGCCAATATTCTCACATTTCTTGGGTGTTTTCTTCTGTATTTTTTTAAAATTCTCTTTTCTTTATGTATTTTAATTTGGAAAATTTCTAGTGATCTACCTTACTTTTAAATTCACTGATTCTTTCCTCAACTGATGAACCCACTGAAGGCATTCTTCATTTTTTCATTGTTTTTGATTTCTTGCATTTCCTTTTGACTGTTTCTTGGAGCTTATCTCCCTGCAACATTACTTATCTCTTCCTACATGTTGTCTGCTTTTTCCATTAGTATCCCAAAGTTATTATTATTTTTTTTTAGATAAATACCTCAACTACTTTTTCTTCTTATTCAAATATATTAGAATTTAAAGTACATTCTGAGGTAAATTGTAGGCGTATTTATGTCCAAGGATTTTTTCTAATTAATAGCTAGAATTATCATATTAAAAATATAATTCCAAATATTTATATAAATTAACATTTATATTTTATCTTTTGCTCATTAAAAAATGATTTCAACTTTTATTTTAGATTCAGGGAGTACAAATGCCAGTTTGTTACCTGGGTATATTGCATAATGCTGAGATTTGGGGTGCAACTGATCCCATCACCCAGGTGGTGAGCATAGTACCCAATAGTTTTTCAGCCTTTGCCCCCTTTCACTCTCTCACCCATCTAGTAATCCCTACTGTCCTACTGTCTATTGTTGCCATCAGATGCCCATGAGGACCTGATGTTTAGCTCACACTTGTAAGTGAGAACATGTGGTATTTGGTTTTCTGTTCCTGCATTAATTTGCTTAGCATAATAGTCTCCAGCTATATCCATGTTGCTGCAAAGGACGTGGTTTTGTTCTTTCAATGGCTGCATAGTATTCCATGTTGTAGATGTACCACATTTTCTTTATCCAATCCACTGCTGATGGACGGGTGAGTTGACTCCATGTCTTTGGTATTGTGAGAGTGCTGTGATAAACATGGTGGTCTATGTGTCTTTTTGGTTGAAAGATTTTTTTTTTTTTTTGGTATATATATCCAGTAACGGGATTGCTGGGTCGAATGGTAGTTCTGTTTCAAGTTCTCTGATAAATCTCCAAACTGCTTTCCACAGTGGCTGAACTAAATTTACACTTCCACCACCAATATATAAGGGTTCCCTTTTGTCTGCAGCCTTGCTAGCATCTGTTGTTTTCTGACATTTTTTTTTTAACCATTCTGGCAGTGTGAGATAGTGTCTTATTGTGGTTTTGATTTGCATTTCTTTGATGATTCGTGATATTGAGGATTTTTTCTTACATCTGTTGGCTGCTTGTATGCCTTCTTTTGAGAAGTGTCTGTTCATGTCATTTGCCCATTTTCTGACATCTCTTTTCCTGGAGAGTAGGCCTCTGTTATCAAGAAGGTTTGGGGCATATTTCAAAATGGTTAATTTTCTCCTGCCGTCTTGGACATAACAAAGGGACCTTTCTCAGAGCTCTAACTTGAAAACCTGGTGAGATTCCTGGAAGGGAAACCCACAGACGTTTCGGGGCTTCCAGGAGTTTCTTATTGTCACATTAGCCCACCTTGCCTCCAGAAATTTATCAAGATTACCATGGAAGTGCTCCTTCTGCTTCAGGTAAGCAGATCTAGGTTGCTATATTTCTCTGTATTCAGCTGTTTCTCAAGATTTCAGGTGACAATTTGCCCTGCTACCTTCGTTCTCTGCTACCTTTGTTCTCTGATGAGTCTAAGAAAAGCTGCCGATTTTTAAACTTGTGCAGCTTGGAGTTGTCTTTATAATTGTTCTTATTGTAAGATGGGAACTACAACTTCCAAACTGTTTATAGGTTGGAGCTGAAACCAGAAATCCTCATTTTCTAGAATTTGCTTTTTTCAAAAAAATTTGTCCTCTGATGGTGCTATGAAGATACAATGGATATCTGTTTTCTGTAGATATCCATGAACCTGCCCCTCTGGTATGCTCTCACTACACCCTGAGTGTATTTATCACCTCCGTAGCATTTTCCTTACTGTGTGGTAAGTACCTATCCAGATATCATTGGCCTTCTAGACTGCAATCTCTGTGATGGCAGAGATGATATCTTGTTCATCCTCATAGACCAGTAACTGGTGCATTGCTTTGCACAGACAACTCAATAAATGAATGCATAAATGAAGCCACCTTAAAAACCAGGTTAACTACCAGCTCCCACATAGGGAAGGCAGGGTTTATCCATCAATCATGACTGAAAGGGAAATATTTAGTTTTCATGACGATCACCATATTTTGAGGAAAAGAACATTTGTGTTACATAGCTTCTCTATGTGAAATGAAAAAGAAATCTAGAAGTAAGAGGTTTTCAGAGTATCTTTAGCTCTGTCTTGGATACAGGGCCTTCTACCCTTAAATCATTTTAGGCTGCTTGGCCCCACACAGGGAAATGGATACAGCAATGTATTGCAGCTCAATGCTACTGGCTGCCGTGATTCACCAACTCACTTTAGTTTCTCTGAGTTTACACTTACCAGTTAACCTTGGATTCCTACAGAGGTTGATGCTCAGGAAGAGAAGGTGCTTCTTAGAGAAGCATATACCCTTGTGAGGTAGTTAAATTTTTCATCATTGGCTGAATACATCTGGTACTATGTATATAAGTTTTGTCAGTAAGGTTTGCCTCTAATAGATTCATTAGGCCGGGAGCGTTAGTTTACTCCCGTAATCTCAGTGCTTTGGGAGGCTGAGACAGGCAGATAGCTTGAGCTCAGAAGTTCGAGACCAGCCCGCACAACGTGATGGAACCCTGTCTCTACCAAAAATACAAAAAAATTAGCTGGGCATGGTGGTGCATGTCTATGGTTCAAGCTACTAGGGAGGTTGAGGTGGGAGGATCACTTGAGCCTTGGACATGGAGTTTGCAGTGAGCCGAGAATGTGCCATTGCACTCCAGCCTGTGTGACAGAGCGAGACCCCATCTCAAATTAGAAAAAAAAAAAAAAACAAACAAGATTAGATTCATCATCTCTGGGTGCAATGATAAAAATGATTTAGGGACTCTGACTTGATAGTTAGATCCTGCTAGTATAAGACACTCCTGGCCACACACTGAGGTTTTTCTTGAGTGTATGGTATGCCTCTTAAGGTAACATTTTGTTTGCTTTTCTAAAACTGTTAATTCATAATCATCAAGATATTGTTTATTTTGCATTGTTATTAAGTGGCTCACATATGGTGGAATGTGTATTTGAGTGTGTGTATAGTTTTTTATTTTTATTTTTTAAGATGAACCCCTGTGATTTACAGATGTTTATTGATGGTCTATTTGCTAGGTGAGGTGGAAGCTACAAATGTTAATGAGTTAAAATCTTTGTCCTTAGTTCAAAGTCTAAATGTATGTTTACTAGTAACTATGATACAAGACATTTGTTCTTCAACAGTGTTAAAATCACCTAGAGATGTGTTAGAATCACCTAGCGATGTGTTAGAAATGCAGATTCTTGGGCCCAATCCCAGACCTAATAACTAAAAAATGTTGGTTATTGGGCCAGAAATCTGTGTTTTAACAAGCCCTCCAGGAGATGCTGATGCACACTAATTTTGAGAACCGCTGTTCTAAGATAGTAAGAAAAAATATCAGGCTTGGGTATATTCGGAAAGTCATCATAGTGACTAAATGCCATTTGTAAATATTTATGTTTACAATATAATATGCCATTTGTAAATATTTATATTTTTCAGAATTTATAACAAATAAATACAAATAAAGTTGAAGGTTTTTGGTTCTCTTCTGCAGGAACAGGTACTATCAGGAATTCAATGTGTATTCTTCTCATCCAAAGTTTTAAACTTTTACTATATGTGCATAAAATAACAACTAATATGTTGCATTGCTTTGTATTTTAACAATCTTTATGAATATTACCTTATGTTATATTTTTGAGATCTATCCATTTAAATTTTTCAGTCATTTTAATTGTTTATAGTTATTTCATGGCACAAATATACCACAATATCGATATCCATTCTTCTAGTGAGAAACATTTGAGTTGTTTCATATTTATAAAGAAGGAAAACAAAGCTTGCTGCTGTCTTTAGCTCTTTTTTAACACCATGAAGCAGGATGATCTCTTTTTACTAGAGAAAAAAGTTAAAATCTAAATAACTCTGCTGGTCTTATAGTGCCTTTCACTTAGCCATAAGCGTTTATGCTTCCAGGCAATTTTTGTGTTATAATTTGCTTTATTTGAAGATTCATATAATTAAGTCCATCCACTTACTGTCCCTTTGTACTTATTCATCCTATCGAGATTTGGCCTCTCTGAAATTTCTTCTTTGGAAATTGTCTGTAAAGAGAACTCTCTGAATCTGCTGAACACAGCAGATGTTTTGTAAACTCCCTTGATTTCAGTTAGCATAAGTTCCCATCAGGTACTTCTAGGGAGATAGAGAGTTGAACAAATCAGACACTTGTTTATAAAACTAAAATCATCTGGAAGGAGCTGACTTGAGAGGCTAACCTCAGGGTGAAGGCTTGATCTGCCTCAGTGAACCCAGCCACAAAGAAAATCAATGGTTCATTGGGGTGTAGACCCTGGGTCACTATAACCCAGGGCTTTATAATCTGCTATATAGTTTGCCTTTTTAGGAAAACTACTTCTATCCGGTGAATTCTTTACTGTAACAGCTTCTACCATCTCCCAGGGATGCACCAATGTCCTTCAAATCCTGTCCTGAGAGTTTTCTCAGAGATGGGTGTGGTTGGGACTCGAGAGAGAATCAGCATCTCCTGGCTATGTCCTCACCCATCATTTAGAACTTGAATCTGTTCTTGAGGCTGTGAGCTAACTCATCATTCAATATATAAACCTGCTCTGACATACCCCTATCCAGGAGCCATCCACACACTGCTGAAATGCCTCTGGTGGTGCGGTATTCATTGCTAAGAGCTCTCATGCCCTGGCCCCTCACAGTACACATGTGCTCTCTTTTTTCTCCTAGCCACCCCTAGTTATTTACTTTTCCTTTTTGCATGTGACATGTATTCCAATCCTTTCATCCACCTCTGCACACAATTGAGTGTTGTCTATATTTTGTTTTTGTTTGTTTCTGAGAGTTAGAAATCGTTCTAAAGATCTAGAAAAGAAGTATTTCAACTACAGTGTTAAGTACATCAATTTATTTTTATTTTTTGATGGACTCTGCCTCATGGCACGTATGCTGCATTGATCAGCTCTTGGTTGAAATAAGAGCAAAGATATGCTGGATTTTAGGTCTGTTACTATCACCAAACCATAGGAAGACATTTTCTCAAACACTTGGAACTTATTTTTTATAAATGAGAAAAATGAGATTTATGGAAGAAAAGTCTCATATCCATTGTTACATTCAGGATCAAACCCTCATTCTCTTGGCTCTCTTACCAGTACTCATTGCATTATCTTTGTGAGACACTTGCAGGTATGAGTCTGTCATATATTAATAGTAGAATTTACAATTTGGCTTATGGGGAGGTAAGACTGTGAAGGCCATGTTGTCAATTACTGTCAAGCTAAAATATAATAATAAAGTTGGGTAAATTGCTTCCTGATGCTAACTGGCTTTAATTTTAAATGCAGTGTCATATGGTCCTCAAGGATTAGTAAACAAAATCTTCTTTGTATATATTTAATTTAATTATAAGGAATATTGAGTGCCAATGCACTGAGTTGGTGCTGTGGATATTCAGAGACATAGCCCTTGACCTTGACAAGTCCCATCTGGAGTGGGAACTGATGTGTTCATGGCTGAGTGTAGGAAGTCCTACATGTGAAGTGCAAAACAATTGCTATCGGGACACAGCCAAAAGAAAAGACTTATTCCCATTCAGGGAAATCAGAAGAGCTAGGCTTTCAACAGAGGGTAGAGGGCAGAGCCATGTGAACATCACTCCAAGTCAAACAGATAGTAAAAACAGGTAGGAAAACACAGGCTGTCTTTCCAGAATGATGAGGAGTCAGTTGCAAGGTGTGTTACTGTCATCTAGATTCTCCATCGGACCTTGAAGGACAATTCAGGCAGCTGTTTGTTTATACATTTTTGGGGTGGTTGATGCAGGGAAACAAGTCTTTCCCTGGAATGAGTGGAGGATGTATGAGTTCTCTTTTGAGATTGCTTGTGAGCATTTTCCAATTTCTTTGAAAGACTAAAAAGCATTAGCAGAGGTCAAAGAAAAGACATTTTTGTTATACTCTGTAACACTAGAAGAAAATCACGATGTTGAAGTAGGCTGTCAAAATATTTCTCAACAACTCAACCTAAAAGTGGCTTCAAATAAAAGAGCCAACTGGAGCCTGATCCGTTAGCATGAAGCCCTTTATTTCTCTAAATGACAACTGTGTCAGTATGCTTCTTGTGTTTGTCTTAATTTTTACAGAAAGCTAATCACTTGATTATACCTATGATAAACTTAAAATTTGGGAAAAAGCATTAATCAGAATTTTAGAACCGTGGGGATGATCTATTGGATGTATAAGGCCTTAGACAATGTTTGTTTTATATATTTTTCACAAGTATCAACTCACTCACTCAAGTTCTCAAGATAAATGTCCTAAGTATTTGCTATGTGTGAGGTTCTCTCCTAGCATTGATGATACAAAAAAGCCTATGGCCTCTCTCAAGGAGCTCATGTTGTTACAGGAAAAACCGTCCTATAAAACAAAGTTCCAACTAAGTGTGATAGCAAGTATAGTGGCAGCTCATAAGGTGGAGTAAATGAAACTGTCTTATGGGAGAAGGAGTATTGGAGAGCTTTGCAGAGGAGGCAATGCTTGCACTGATTCCTGAGGATACATGGAAATTTTTAAGATGAAAATAGTTGCAGGATGATTCAGTCGGTGGAAAATGAGAGGAAAAACGACTAAGTATGAGATGTGTTGATGAGTGGCTTAGAATCATTTGGTGGCAGGTAAAGAGACTCATTTCATACTTATTTAAACAAAAAGGGAAAGCTGGATAGAAAATCATGGCATCCCACAGATCCCGAGGGCCCGGAGCTGCCAAGCCAAATGAGGGGGTTGAACCAAGAACTGAAAAGGAATCTAGAACCATAGATATCTAATTTACAGTTCTGAGTCTAAATTCCAAATTCTTGATAGAGAATAACTACCTGGCTCAACCTGGCTCCAGAATCTGTTCCAGTCATACCATCATGATCAGAGTGGAAGGATCGTAGGGTTCAAACATAGTTTCCCAGGCTCTCTGCTATGGGTGAAAACTTTAAAGATGGGGACTTGAAGGCTGCACAGACAGTCTGAAAGGTGTCTGCTAGTTGACTGCAAGCTGTTGGGAGACCTCAAATAAGAACTGGGAATTTTTGTAGTGCTAAAGTGCAGTGGAGTTAGAGGGGAGTCAATAGAGACAGATGAGATTGGAGGATTGGCATACAGCACATTGTGAAAGACTTTCATTTTTTTTTTTTTTTTTTTTTTTTTTAGATAATGAGGGACTTTAAAAAGTCTGGGCATAAAACAACCAGAATTGCGATTTGGGTGGTTAAGTATAACAGTGGTGTGGAAATGCACTGGAAAAGGACAACCTGAAAGAAGAGAAGACAGGTGAGAGGTTGCTGGAATAGTCCATATAAGAGGCTAGAGCCTTAACTAGACAATGAGAATGGATAAAATGGGATAAAATAGGAAAAAATTTAGGAGAAATAAATAACAGAATATTAAGAACTATTCAATGTGCCTGAGGATTGAGGAGAAAACTAACATGATTGCCACTTTTCTGATACAAGCAGCAGAGTAGAAGGGGGCGCCATCACCAAGGCAAGGACCAGAAGAGGACAAAGTTTAGAGGGAGCATAGTGGGTCTGCACTGAGCATGGGGAGTTAAAGTGCTGGGGACCACCCAAGAGGAACTGGTGAGTGAGAAGTTGGATGTTCCCTCAGGGGTGAGGTGGGGGCTATAGATGAGATCTGGGAATCATCAGCTCATGCGCGGCAATGTAAGTCCGGGGGTGATATTGTCCAGGAAAAGCATATAAAGTCAGAAGAGAAGTGGAAAGAGGAGAGAGTCCTGAAATGAGTCCACAGTAAGAGGTGAAAGGAAGAAAACCGTCTCACAGGGGAGACCAAAAAGAATAACCACACAGCTGAGGAAACCAGAAAAGAAGGGTATCCTGGAAGCCAAAAATGGAGAATTTCAAAAGACTGGGAAGTCATTTATCAGCACATTGCACTGTTATATCTGTTTCACGGAGAGTAAACTGAAACTTGGAGACTTAAAATGACAGTTGATTAGTGTCAAAGGCAAGACTATAATGGAGATGTTTCAACGTTCAGTTCTGTGCTCTTATTTTCTACAGAACACCACAATACTTCCCTGCAGAGAGACTGGAGCAAACCACCAAGATGTCCTGGAGAGGAGAGATGGGAGCCTGAGCTGAAGGGCAGGGTCCTACATGTTGTCTGTTCCTGCCCCACATGTACTTCAGCTGTCGTCCCAGAGCAGGGGGCTGTGCAGTGGGCGTAGGGCTGGCCTCTCACGTGTGGTGCCAGCCTGGAGTCCAGGTCAGTTTCCTACTAGCCCTGAGGCTTTGGTTGGACCGGACTCTCAGTTTTCTCCTTTGTAAAATCGAGAAGTTAAAATTTATTCTCTCCTATCTCTAATGTTATGATTCTTTTTATGATACAGTTTATTGGTTTTCTCATTACAGATGGAACAAATCCTCATAAACTTTCAATTCTGTTTGTAAGTATGAGGGTGAGGAGGCAATGAGAGGCACTGAGTAAGAATTGGAGACCTTTTTCTTTATAGACACAGATAATTCAGAATTTTACCAGCTTCTATAAAACCATGGGTGAATATGATGGGGAGACAGAAGAGCTAGGTGAGGATGCAAGAACTAATGGAGCATGAAGATCAAACAAATCAACTAGAGTGGTAACAGTAAAAAAGGAAAAAACGAGAAGAAGAGAAGAAGAAGCCACAGCTAATTAAAAATAGCTGAAACCCAGGAGATGCATTTAAAGCAATCACATCGGATTGTTCAAATTAAGAACAACAAATAAATAGCTATGCGAACTCCATATTCTGAGTGCTTTTAAAAAAATAATAAGCTGATATTAGAAAAAAGCGTTTCCTTCTTCAAATTCTCCCCTTGTTAAAGAGAAAAACAGAAAACTTTCACATCATTTTTCTCTAGTCTTTGGGTGCTAGAATGAAAGGAGAATGAAATTAAAATCACTTCAAGTGTTTTCCTTCTGGGCTGTAAAGCTGCTGGCATCATTTATCCCAGCTCCACACTTACATAATCTGGATACCACAGGAGCCCTTGGAAGTTATTAAATAAAAAGAAGACATCAAAAAATATAAAAGAAAGGCAATTAAAATGTTGCACCCAATAAGTGAGTCAGAAAACTTGATTTAAATGCAACCCAGGACCCAGAATATTG
Source organism: Macaca thibetana thibetana (assembly GCF_024542745.1). Lineage (NCBI taxonomy): Eukaryota > Metazoa > Chordata > Mammalia > Primates > Cercopithecidae > Macaca > Macaca thibetana. The sequence continues at coordinate 10,632,448 of NC_065579.1, forward strand.
GACATCAAGGAGTGAGGGAATTCAACTATGAGGAATTAAGGGGGTTGAAAGAATGCCTTTAGGAGCCAGGAGGGGACCAGAGTTCCTTTGTGGCTGGGGAGTCTTTCTTTGTGTAAAGAGGGAGGGGCATCATCAACTCATAGACTCTGGTAGTTTAAGAATCCCTGAACCTAGGAGGGAAAATGGGTATTGGGCAGGATAAGTGAGGAGGTATATATCTCAAATGTACCGATCCCATGGGGTGGGATGTTTGAATAAGGGAAAGACATTTGAGCTGGGCAGATAAGACTTAGAGGTTTTCCTTCTTTTGTTTTCTTTTGTTTCTGGTTTGTTGGACTGTCAGAGTGGACTCAAGTGTCTTGTGTCTCTACTGGAAGCTGCACTAGCTTAAACAAGCAGGCTCTCAGTATGCTGAAGGCAACAACATCCGAAACACAGGCTCTTCTGGTCAAGACAGGGTGTTATGCTATTCTGGGAAGCCCAGGACCCTCCAACAGGAAGCAGAAGGTCATCTCCCTGACTCTGGCATCAAGGCAGTGCCCACCTGGATCATTGGAGTTATGGGAATTTCCCTATTGTACCTGCGTCTGCCCTTGAGTGTTCCTTGGGGCAATGCAATGGCTCAAAACAGCATAGGAGCTGAAGAGCTGGCATGCGACTGCACCAGCATCACTTCTGTCCACTTTTTCCAGAATAGGCTCAAAAGCAGGAAGTTCAGAAATCATCAACAGGTTTAGGAGATGACTTAAAAGGCAGGTCTGAGTCTTCCAGGAAAGAGAGAGTGAGGGCTCCACAGCACAGACCTGCAATGTACCACCACCGGCTCATTGCTGTGGTCTGAGGAATGTGTGTGTCAACAGGTCTCACTGGATCTCCATAAGAGACTCATCTCCTGCTGGAATAACCTTTGGAGATGCTATGGGAAAGAGGGTCTGCTGCTCCCTGATTTCAAATCCCACTACCACACCCTCATCTCAACTTTACTTTGGAAAATGTCTCATCCATCGCCCTTTCCTAAACCCTGGGATCTTACACCAACTTCCACATTTGACAAGGTGAAAGGCACTTGTGGTAGGCTGAATAATGCCCCCAAAAGAGATCCAGATTCGGATTCTTGGAACCTATGAATGTTTCCCTATATGATTATATGGTTTTGCTCTGTTTCCCCACCCAGATCTCATCCTCAAATTGTAATCCGCACGTGTCAGGGGAGGGACCTGGTGGGAGGTGATTGGATTATGAGGGCAGTTTCCCCAGTGCTGTTTTCATGATAGTGAGTGAGTTCTCACAAGATCTGATGGTTTAAAAGTGTTTGGCAATTCCCCCTTCGCTTGCTCTCCCTCTCTCCTGCTGCCTTGTGAAGAAGATCTTTGCTTCCTCTTCGCTTTCTGCCATGGATTGTAAGTTTCCTGAAGCCTCCTCAGCCATGTGGAACTGTGAGTCAATTAAACCTCTTTTATTTTTAAATTACCCAGTCTCAGGTAGTTTTTTAGAGGAGTGTGAAAATGGACTAATACATACGGTAAGAGGGACTTGGCAGGTGTAAACAAATTGAGAATCTTGAGATGGGAAGATTATCCTGGATGACCCAAGTGGGCCCTAAATGTAATCACAAGTGTCTTTATATGAGAGAGGCAGGGGACAGTTGAAGAAGACAAAGTGACACTGAGGCGAGATGGTAAGCCCCTGACTTTGAAGATGGTGGAAGAAGCAGCTCTAGGAGCTGGAAAAGGCAAGGAAACGGATCCTCCTCTCGAGCCTCTGGAGGAAACACTGCCTTTCTGAGACCTTCCTTTTGACCAAGTGAAACTGACTTCAGACTTCTGACTTTCAGACTATAAGAGAATACATGTATGTTGGTTTAAAACACCGTATCTGTGTTAGTAATTTGTTACAGCAGGCACAGGAAGCTAACAGAGGGCACTCCCGCCACATGCGACGTTTTTATTTTAGGCAAAGGAATGGGCATACCAATGAACAAAATGTTTTCAGCCATGGGAGTTTGGTATGTAGGATTTTTTTGTTTTTTGTTTTCTGATTGAAAAAAAAAAAACAAAAAACAGAGTCTTGCTCTGTCACTCAGGCTGGAGTGCAGTGGCATAATCTCGCACTGCAACCTCCATCTTCCACCACACCCAGCTAATTTTTGTATGGTTAGTAGAGACAGGTTTCACCATGTTGGCCAGGCTGGTCTCGAACTCCTGACCGCAGGTGGTCCACCCACCTTGGCCTCCAAAGTGCTGGATTACAGGCGTAAGTCACCATGCCCAGCCAGGATACAGGTTCTATTCTCTTGTTTTTTGTTTCCCTCTTAGTTTATAACAAGCACAAAATTTTTCTTTGCTTAAATATAGTTCAACATATTCCCTGGCAACCATACCTGTTTGGTCTGAGATCAACTTCGTTAAAACATCCTGATGCATTTTATTGATTTTTTATGGCAACATTAAAGAAAAAGGCCTGAGGGACTGGGCTGCTCGTTTCATTTTTTTCCCTGTGGATATGAGAGAACAGCAGAAAAAGACTGGAAAAGTGGCAACTCGCAGTGGTATTGGGATCCTGCAAACTCCCTTTTCCTGGGGTGCAAATACCACAAGCTGATCACAGGTTCTCTTAAATCTTCAATGTGGCTTCACTGGAGAAGGCTAGAGGTGGAGTTTATGGCCACAGACTGTGCAGACCTGCCCTTCCCTCTGTCCACATCTCTCACTCTTCAAGTTGCTTACTTAGAGTGCTCAATCTCTTTGGATGGCTTTGTCTTCTGAAGGGCAGGATGCTCAGGTCTGGAGGCCAGGAAGAATCCAGTACGGAGAACTAAGGACCGGGCTTGAGTTTAGATCCTGAAGAATGGACATAGACCCAAAAGTTCTATGTCATCAGACATATCCTGCCATCAAGAAAAGAAGGTAGATATTGAAGTGAAGAACAAGGTCTGGAAAGAAAGCAAGCCTTCAGCATGAATCTTCTGTATGGCTGAAGTGGGAAATGGTTCTACAACTAGGCTAAAAATCTTTGGCAGCTTCAGGCTATTACCAGTAGAGACCTTAGTCATGGGGCTTCCTTTTAGTGTTTCTGAGCCAGGGGAGGACAAGGCTTCTCTTCCTGCTGCTAGGGATCCTGGGAGGTTGCAGATTCAGCTTTGCAGACTGGCCTAGGTTGGAGTCAGGGAGCCTGCCTGGTGCTTGATGTCTTAGAAGGATTTGAGAGCTTGGGGCTTGTGGAGCTAGTCCTTCTCTCATGGGGCCACCTCAGAGTGTATGGTTTCTGTGTACTCTGAGCTTGATGGTCATGCAGGACAGAAATTATGGTTGAAAGTCTTACTTAGAGCAGCTCTAAGATGATCAGGAAGATTATTTTACACAACAGGAATGTTGTTTACTTTCCCAGTTAAAAAAACTTGACCCTTCAATTTTATACTAAGTTTTCAACTCTAAGCTAACCTATGTCTCCTTTTCTCTTCCTCTCCCTCTTTCATTCCTTCTTTTTTTCTCTCTCTCCTACAGTCCTTGAAGCATCAGAAATAGAAATAGAGGCTGAAATAGAAAAACCTACTGAATGAGAGGGCTTTGTCTCCTATCCTTCATACACAGATCTTGAAGCTGAGGTCAAAAATTAGTGACAGAGCCAACTATTCATATTTTTAATATAAGATAATCTTTCTCATGCACTATGTGATGACATATTGTGAGACTATCACCAAAGTGATTTTTACTTTGCTATCAGAATGACCCTTGAGTAGTCTGTGAATTTTTTAGGGTAAAACTCAGTAGCTTCCCTACTTTGTTTTCATTCAGTTTGCAGGATCACCACTTTTCCGTGGGTGCTATTTATTCTACCATCAAATTAGCAGCAGAGTGGGATATTATATTAATGACTGGGGGAATCAGTAAGGAATCAATATTTCCCAAATCTATGAGGTACTTTGGGCTCAGCTGCTTTGATAAGCTTCAGAATCCTAAGGGTTTTTTCTTTTTTTTTAATTTGAGAATCTGCATGATGTAGTTAAAAGAATATTGAACATTTAACAATAACAGCACTTTTTCTCTCATTTAATCCTTACAACAACCTTAAGAAATAGATAATAATTTTTAAAATTGGCATGATTCCAGTTACATGTGAAGTGTGAAAACATTTAACTCATAGAAACAGAGAGTAGAATACGTATTAGTTTTATCTGTACTTTACAGGTGAGGCTTAGTGGGAGATTGTGGCAGAGCCTGGACTCTAATCGCCTATGTTTGGCCTCAAGGAATTACTTGTCTATATCTATTCATTAGGTAAGAGTCATATCCCCTTGGCATTTCTTCCTATTAGACTTGGGTGTGTCTTGGAGTGAGATCCAACACAGACAAACTGAGAGTGTCTTGTTGGATATAGTCTGTAAAACAAACAAACAAACAAACAAAAATTGGGAAAATAAAGTTTGCTGGGTGGGGGACTGATTATATGCCAGTTGGATAAGTTGGACTCATGGGATAAATAAGTAGCAACTCTTGAAGGATCGTGAATAGAGAAGTCAGTGCCTTTGTATACACTATGGAATACTATGCAGCCATAAAAAAAGGATGTGTTCGTGTCCTTTGCAGGGACATAGATGAAGCTGGAAACCATCATTCGCAGCAAACTAACACAAGAACAGACAACCAAACACCACATGTTCTCACTCATAAGTGGGAGTTGAACAATGAGAACACATGGACACAGGGAGGAGAACATCACACACCAGGGCCTGTCAGGGGGCTGGAGGTTAGGTGAGGGAGAGCATTAGGAGAAATACCTAATGTAGATGACGGGTTGATAGGTGCAGCAAACCACCATGGCACGTGTATACCTATGTAACAAACCCGCACGTTCTGCACATGTACCCCAGAACTTAAAGTATTAAAAAAAAAAAAAAAAAAGAAGTCAATGCCTTAGTCTGGGACAAGGCAAAGGTCAGAGCAAATAGACAGGTCACTTCCAAAGCCCAACCTAGCATTCGTTCATTGGTTCCAAAGCCCAACGTAGCACTCATTGGTTAGCACTCATTTAATGTGGCTTGGCAGCAGGGAGAGATAATATGATTATTGGATCTCAATCATGTGAGAGTTGGAAGCCTGATCTAGTGAGGGAATAAATTCATAGACATTCTGGAGGGAAAGAAATGACAGGATTAGATGGCAATTAGACGTAAGACCTTAAGGAGAGTTATGAATCAAGGGTGACCTTGAGATTCTTCCCTGATGTCTTTTACATCTCAAAACTGTACTAAAATAAGGTGTCCACAGGAGGCAACTAGGGTGTAGCTCAAAGAGTCAGGAAAAATGTTAGGAAATATTCTCTGGCGTGGAATTTCACAGAAATACATGACATTCATCATATATGAAATATTTTTAGAAATTAACCCACTTGAAGGTGACTTCTGAATGTTGCCAGTGAATCAATAGTTTTTTCCCAAATCCCTCTGAGATATCTCAAAGATATCTATTTCAAATATAGATATGTGTCTGGAAACTTCTAATTAGTCCTATCTATCAAGAAAATATGTTGAGTGGTGACCCTGATTAATACAAGGTAAAACATGTTTTTGTGACTGGCTAAAGCAATTAATAAAGGAAAACTAGAAAGGAAAAATTGCCTCATAATTATTTAGTACTTTCTAAGGGAGAGAGAATCTGTATTCCAGACCTGGAGTACCTGTGGATTAGGATATAAATATCTTTTATTGGTGAGAGGGCGATTATTCTGCTTACCACAGCTAGTATTATCATACTTTGCTGAGCCAATTACAGGCCAGTCTGTGGTTGTATACTGTCCCTCCCTAAGTTACTGGCACAGTCTCTAAGGAATTGGTCTCTGAGACTAGGCATAATCCGAGCAGTTAATGACAATCTCAAGATGGGCCCTTGGGAAAACCACTGTTCATGGCTAAGTGGAATTCATGAATGCAAATAGGACCATACTCAAAGGTGAGGAAGCAAAAGGGTATGGACATTTGCCACACAGTGAACACTTAAAAGAAGTCAGTTCCCAGCCTTTGGATCTGTTCAAGCAGAGGCTGAACTTGTTAGGATGTTGAAAAGGAGATTCGGGATTTAACTGATGGCAGGACTCGGTGACCTTCGTGATTCTTCATGTCCTGAACATCTATTAGTTTATTGAGTCGGAGGCAGAAGTTCCATCTTGTTCAATAACCAGTGTCCTTAGCAGTCATTACCTAATGTATATTTATAATGATGAGTCAAATAAAGCTCCAGAATTTACCAACAAAAAACAAAAGTCCCTGAGAACAAAATGGACTTCACGCCCACAGCTTCCATTAAAGTTAATAAGAAGTTAATCATGTCAATAGAAGTGACATTGTAGAATCTTGAGAAACTTGGGGAATAGAAAGACTCAACCTGATATTGGATGAACACTAATTCAAATAACTTAGCATAAAGTGGGGAGGATAAAGGACAGTGAGAAATTGTCTTAATTCTTTGCAGAGCACTCCAGTTCTAGTTGCAGTAACATTGCCTCTTAGCTTGAAGTGTTTGTTCAAATGAACCACTTTATTTAAAAAGAATGGTTTGAGCTACTTAACAGCTTCACGACCAAGTCATGAAGGCTCTGAAAGGGTGGCCTTGCCATAAAGTTGTTCCCACTCTGTCTGCAGAAGTGCCCAGTCTGATTTCCATCTCTACCTCTGCTTTTTAAACCTGTAACCCTTTCCTAAGGTTTTCGCTTTGGGGTTATTTTTTGTTCATTTTTCTTTGAATCTGCTTATATATAAATAAGGAATTGGAGAAGTAAGAAAGGTGAGGAAGTGAGTGATGGGGGGCAGAGAAGGTCGTACCCCAGCTCTTGGCAAAATTTTATAAGAGTCCTAGAATGCCAAAGCTGGGAGGGTTTTGGGGGATTAACCCCAATCTCTCATTTTATAGTTCAGGCAAATGCAATCCAGAAAAGAATAGGGAATTGCCCAAGGTCTCAGGTAGACTAGAGAAAGGAAGAGCTGGGAGACCGCATTTCCTTTAGCTGACAGGCTGCTTTGTCTTTCTGCTGATGATGGTATGTGTATGATGGTCTGCTTCTGGTGGCCCATGGCTTTCTTTTTATTATTATTATTATTATACTTTATGTTCTAGGGTACATGTGCACAACATGCAGGTTTGTTACATATGTATACATGTGCCATGTTGGTGTGCTGCACCCATTAACTCATCATTTACATTAGGTATATCTCCTAATGTTATCCCTCCCCCTTCCCCCAACCCCACAACAGGCCCCCGTGTGTGATGTTCCCCTTCCTGTGTCCAGGTGATCTCATTGTTATCCCTTGTGGTCTTGTGGAGTGCTTCCTGGCACCATTTATCATTGTGAACTTAAGTAGGCTCCTTCAAACTTCGTCACCTACTCCCCAGAGTTGACTGGCTCCTCTCCCTGCTTAGTTCTATGGGTTAATTAACTAGTACTCTGTGTTACTGCTTTTGGTAGAAACCCTTCAATGTTTCCTTCCTCAAGGCACTTGTTCACACTATTTCCTGTAGGATCAGACTGTCCTCTTAATCTCTTCTATACAGCATGTCTTTTTCTCTCTCCTGGAAAGTTTCCTCATTCTCTCTGAACCTTCATCCAGCATTTCTGATTGATGTTCTTCTCTAAAGCTCTTACTGTTTTCTAAATTGTAGTAGTTACTCGAGTAAATGCCTTAAAGCACATGGTGATGAATCTCTTGAATTAGGGCCCAAGCCCCACAGCAGAGCCTGGCACACACATAAAAAAATGATCATAGCAACAGAAAATATTAACAAAGCACTAATTAATGCCAGAAACTGTTTTAAGCAGTTTTACTTTTATTCACACTTTTAATCTCACAACAATCACATGTTGCTATTGTTTTTTATAATCTCCATTTTACAGATGAGGAAATTGAGTCATGGAAGATTTAGGTATATATTGTTCAAAGGCACCCGGCTAATATGTAATTACACCTGTATCTGAACTAGGGAATCTGGCCCCAGAGTCCATCCCTTAATCACTACTCTGAATAGCCTCCATATGTTTGTTAGAATATCCATACATTCAAATCTATACCTAGGTCTAGGTTTATGTCTAGGTCTATGTCTACATCTATGTCTGTGTCTGTCTGTCTGTCTCTCTCTCTCTCTATCCCTCTGTTATCAATCTACATCTGCATGTCTGTCTGTCTGTCTCTCTATCCCTTTGTTATCAATCTACATCTACATCTACGTATGCATCTGTGGCTATAAAGGTGTTAATGAGTGGTACTTGCTCAGATGAGCACTCATCCCAATTATTTAAAGATTGCTTCTTTTACTATGAACCAAAGTAGTGAGTATTGTGGATTATCGAAGCATCAGGGCAAGCTGAGAGATAATAGTCTAGGGGCAAAAGTGAGGTCTTTCTCTTCAATTGTCTCACCTAAGACATGTCCTGGATTTTCTGGGGAGTGAAAGTGAGAACAGCACTTTATTTTCAATTATCTCTAAAGCTTTCTTGCTTTCCTACTTACCTTTGGAGATTCATGAACAAACACTAAAAGGTTCAGGCATGTGGAGGCTATAAACAGGCTGTGTCTTCACATGAGTAAATATTAACAATATCTGGTTTTCCTGTTACCCCATCAAGATAGGTACCAGGAGCTTTAATAATTAATCAAATTAGGACCTAAAAGTCATTTCCCTTTTAGGAAGTTTCTTTCTGTTAGCTATCAATTAACACTGATGACTTCAGCTCCCTTCTCAGCGTGTTTCAAAAAATGGGAAATGGAAAAGCTCTGCAGTGTGTTAATGGAGCCATAATACACATTGCCTAATGAAGCATGAAGGCCCTGTTTACTCTGAACACTGTAATTATTTAAGAGCTTTTAAAACCCAATGTCAAACCCTGACTCTCGCCTACTTCTTTCTCATGACTGGAATGAGACACTTAATGTTTTATCTGAACTTGGTAGAGGTGAGCTGGAAATAAATAGCTAATTATGAGTTTCCATTTGTCAAGCTTTTTCATTGCCATAGAAGGCTTTTGCCTGGTCTGGGCTCTTGTAGATGCTTCACAGCAACTTTCAGAGCTAACATTTAATGAGCACCTACTACATGCAGGGCCTTGCAAGGGGTATCCTGCATTGGTTGTGAGACTCAGACATGTCCAAGAGCACATAGGCATCAAAATCTAGACCTACTGCCTTTTGAGACAGCAGAACCTGGTGTCTATATGCAGGAGCCTTGGAGTCAGACTTTCTGTGATCAAATCCTGGTTCCGTTACTTATGACTCTGTGACTCTGGGAACACTACTAAACCTCTCTGTGATTCCTAGTCTCATGAATAAAATGGGGCTGTGACAAAGGGTTTTTGCTCAGTCGGACTTTAGTCAGGCTCCCCTGAATCCTCTTTCCAACAAGGCTTTTGCAAGTATTTCCTTGTACCGTGTACTTTTAGCAAGAATCCTGCTAAGTCAGTTTAGGGAGAGCTCCCCACACTCAATATTTGATAGTTGACCAAGCTCCTTATTCCCACTATCCCCAGGTGATAGCGAATCACCCTGGCCTGCCTTCAGCAAGAATTCTGTGAGGCTGATTCAGCCCAAATCTCCCCAGACTTTATGTCTCCTCTACTAATTTTTTTTCTACCAATGCCCCACTACACATTCCTCTTTGCCTATAAATTCCCACGTGTTCTGAATGGATTTGGAATTGAGCTCCAGTTCTACACTGGAGTCTCTCTTCCCCTATTGCAATAGTCTTTGGAATAAAATCTGTCTTCACTGCCTTAACTTCTGTCCTCTGTCTGGCTGTGATTTTTCTAAACAGCTAGTGATAATAATGGTTATCACCTTACAGGGTTGTTGCTTGGACTAAATGATCTGCCTTTCAGAACAGTACCTGCCACACACTAAGAGCTCAGCAAATGTTAGCTGTTTTTATTATCTAACTCTTTGTACCACGTTATATGGCTTTTGAAAAATGTCAGCAAACACTCACTGCACGCATGGAAGAGGTAAAGGGCCAAACACTGGTGGAGGAGAAATATCAGAGGCTAGCAATAGAAACATTTTGTCCAGCTTGTCCCTGCAGTTATCTCTATGGCTGGTAATATCCTCTCCCTCTGAGGTTTAGATCCCTCATCTGTAAAATGGTAGTGGAATTCCTCCTTCCTGGCAACCCTTGTGCCTGCTGTGAAGATTGAAGACTGCATCAACATGAGAGCGATTGGAAATTGGCTGGCACTGTGCTATAAGGGAGTGTGAGTGCACAATGCTGTCCTGCACACTTTAGGAGGTATGAGGACAGATAAGACTTATCCTCATCCTCACAAGTCTTGCCACTTAATAGAGTACCCAGACAAACATATAAGTAACAATAACACCTGGGAAGTCAAAGGGCACATAGAGCCCAAAAGCAGAGAGTTGGTGTGGGAACAAGTCATTCTCAGTGAGATAAGGAAAAGTGGCTTCCTGAAAGAAGTCACGCCGGGATCAAGCCTTAGAGGATGAATGAGATCTAGATGAGTGTAGAATAAGGTGAGGGCATGCCAGGGGAAGGTAATAGCAAAATAAAGGCACAGTGTTGGTGACAAACAGAATGTGCATATCTGAAGCATGGTGTTTTGCATATGTTGTTCAAACCCAGAGCATATCCAGGAAAAATGTAGGCACCTAGACCAAAGACTTGGCTTCAGATTGAACCTCAGCTTTATCACTTAATAACCATGAAATTCTTAGACAAATCACTTTTTTAAACTCATTTTCCACATCTGTAAAATGGGAATGCTAAACCTATCTAACTAATATTTATGAGGATCGATGAATTAATGCAGGTAAAATACTTAGAATAGAGCCTGACTCATAGCAGGTGATCCACAGATACTGTCTAATGTTCATCACCAAGAGATAAGAAGAAAAGGTAGATTGGGATCAATTTGTGTAGGACTCGGCATATTCAAATAAGAAGCATGGCCTTTATTCAGTGAGTGATGGAAGATCACAGAAAATTCATGGGCAGGCCAATGAAATGATCTCTGCTAAGAGGCATGGAAACTACTCAAGAGCTGCCTGGAAGATGACAAGGTGGGAGGGCTTCTGGGATGGATGAGCCTTGCTCATAGGTGAGGTTATGTGCACAGTAGCATTTCCAGCTACGTGGTACTTCCACATAGCAAAATGGAGAAGAAGATGTCATTTCCATCTCAATATGAGAAAATGAAGCCACAGAGAATCCAAACAATTTGCCTACTATAATGTAAATATTAGTGTCCCCTCCAAAATTAATGCTAAACCGAATCTCCAAGGCAATATTATTAAGCGGCGAGGCCTTTAGGAGGTGACTGGATATGACAGCTTCATCTTCATCAGTGAAATTAAGTATAGATAAAAAGCCTGGTGAGAACTAGCTAGATCCTTTTTCCTTTTTGCCATGTCAAGACACAGCAACAAGATGCCATCTTGGAAGCAGAGAGTGACTCTCAGCAGACACAGAATCTTGATCTTGGACTTCCCAGCCTCTAGAATAGTGAAAAATAAATTTATGTTGTTCATCAATTACCTAGTCTTAGACATTTTATTATAGCAGCACAAACGGACTAAGACATTGCCTAAATTCATATAGTTCAGTGAATCACTCTCAGTCATGAAATGCCTGCAAGTGCCAGTGTGTGGGGTAGGTGGGTGGGTTAGGGGGCGTTTATTTTAGCTGTTGACACCCCAGGGTCAGTGAGAGGTCAGGGAGCAGGTTTGAATACTTGGGGGAGGAAATAGCCTGAGGACTCTGGATCTCTATGGTATAAGAAGTGGCCAATGGGCAGACTTGGAAAGAAAACCGAAGATGTCAGATTGGCTCAGAGTCCCCTGTGCTTTGCAGCCCTCAGCTGATGTGATGTCTCTCCTGACTTCATGTTGTCACCAGCACAATGGGTTTCTGCCCAGGGATCTCTGAGTTAGTGCTCCTTTTGTTCTCCTCCATGACAGGAAACTGACAGACCACATGCTAATGGATTTTAAAGGTCTGGCTTGGCTGGTGCCCACTGCCCAAAAAAAGGACAGAGGTCTGAGGAAGAATCTGACAATGATCATTCCCTACAGACAGACCCTTCTGCTGCTTTCTCATCTGCCACCCGCAAAAGGAGCTCAGAGAGCAGAGGGGCGTAATAATACTCCAAGGGCCTGATAATCAGAGACTCACCCACCATCACCTACCTGGCAAAGGGATGTGAGAAGTGAGTCCTGTATTGTCATATTGACTTCTGGGCCCCTTGAAATCTGTTGAAAAACATCACCCACCAGGTGCTGTTTCTTTTTCATAAACATGTCCTCAGGAATATAACACTGAGGCAAAGCGGTTTATACAACACCTTCCTGACAAGGCCCTCCGGAGCTCTTCAGAATGAGCTCACAAATTCACAGGGATTCATTCAGCTAGGGGGAAAGGAATGTGATAACCTTTTGGAAAATGTTTTATTTTGTCTTGACTTGTGTCAACTCATGTCATTTTCTTAAGCTGAAACTAAAAGCTGATTGTTAGAATTTTTGGCTATAAGTCATTGTCCAGAATAAATTCTGAGACTTGTTTTCAAAAATCTTAAGATAATGCCTGCCCTTTCTGCACAGTCTGGGTTATATCTATTCCCCTCAAGCACAGCCTGTGACTTCTCACTATTTCCAAGGTTGGGTTTAAACATCTCAAGTCTCTTGACTAACTGGTCTCAGTCTTTCTCATATTATATCTCCTATCAATTTTCTTAGTATGCCTTAAACTTCACATACACTTAACCTTATTTTCTCCAACCTACTAGGCTTTATCTGCTTCTTTGCTTTTCTCACATACTTTTCTGCCTGGAAAGCTCTTTGCCAACATTGGCTACTTATGAAAACTCTCCTCACCAAAGGCCACCTTCTCTTTGAAGCCTTCTCAGATTACTTTCCCTACTAAAATGATTACTTTAGTGATCCCAAAGACTGTTGCTTGTAGTTCGGTTATTTGATTCCTTTTATTCATTAATTCACCAGTTATTAATATATGTTTTCCCAAAAGCTACTATATTTATGGCTCTGTGTTGCACCTTGTAGAGATACAGAAGTGAGTATTAAGAGAGAGAGTCGGGCAAAATGCTGAAAGAGAAGAGTGTAGTAATATAGTAGATAATTGTGCAAATATATTTTTTTCCTTTGTAGACCATGTATTTGCAGGAGGCAAGGCGGTATAAGGAAAAAGTGTTTGGTAATTGTCATAAAAAATGCCTGAGTACCATCACATTAACTGGCTGTGGAACTGAACTTTCAGTTCTTCTTCTGTAAATGGGGATAATAATATCTTCTTCTTGGAGTATATTGTAAGATTGAATTGAGCAATAAATATAATGTGCTTAGCTCATGACACCAACTCAATAAATAAACCTTTATCCCCAACTTTGCTACATAGTGTTTGAGTAATCAGAATTTAGTCCACAGAAAAAGAATCAGATATTGTCTGTACCTGAAATTAAGATGGTAAAAATCCACTCAAAATAGGAACGAATAAAGGCAAGAAAAGTATCATGTAGAAGGAGTTTCAAGGCATATTCTTGCTCATTAGGATTTACTACAATCGAAAATGTGTTTGCTCGCCAGTATTTACAAGTCTACCATGTGTGTAAGCCGGGCACAAATAAGAAGCAAATAAGTAAATTTGACGTAGTCTGGATGGAAAAATTATTGACCCAAGGAAGCAGGTTCTGGGAAGAGAAGGGCACTGAATTGCTAAATCGAAGAAAAGCCAGGTATTTATGAATTAGAAGAACATTATTAAAGAAAAGAGTAATCAAACCTTTAAGATTAAAATTATTTCTTCTCCTTGGTTTCTTTGTTCTTCAACATTTCAAGGATGGCACTTAAGGTAAAGAAGCCCAACACAAACTGGCAACCACCTTCTTCACTCTGATAATTTGGGAGAAGTGACGCCCTAGCTTATATCTGCTGTAGAATTTATTATATCAAAATATAAATTACTCTATCCTCTTTTCTGTTGGACTGTGTTATCCTTGGGGACAAGAGAGAGGATAGCATTTATGGATGTTCTCCTGGGCCTTGCCCTAAGCCAGAAAATAGAAATAACCATGGAGGAGGAGAAGAAAGGGGAGTACTATGGTTTGGATCTGTGTTGCTGCCCAAATTTCATGTCAAATGCTAACCCCCAGTGCTGGAGGTGGGGTCTGGTGGGAGGTGATTAGATAATGGGGGCATATTTCCCCTTTGGTGCTGTTTTTGTCATTGTGTTTTCAGAAGATCTGATTGTTTAAAAGTTTGTGGCACCTCTGCCCTTTCTCTCTCTTCCTCTTGCTCTGGTCATTTGAAGTGCTGGCTTCCCCATTTGCCTTCTGCCATGATTGGAAGCTTCCTGAAGCCTCCCCAGAAGCAGAAGCCACTGTGCTTTCTGTACAGCCTTTGGAACCCTGAGGCAATGAAACCTCTTTTCTTTATTAATTATCCAATCTCAGGTATTTCTTGATAGCAGTGTGAGGATGAATTAATACAGAAAATTGATACCAAGGAGTGGGGCATTGCTATAAAGATACCTAAGGCCAGGCACAGTGGTTCATGCCTATAATCCCAGCACATTGGGAGGCTGAGGTGGGCAGATCACCTGAACTCAAGAGTTTGAAACCAGTTTGGGCAACATGGCAAAACCCCATCTCTACAACAACAACAACAACAACAACAACAACAACAAAATTAGCCAGGTGTGGTGGCATGTTCCTGTAGACCCAGCTACTCTGGAGGCTGATGTGGAAGAATCTTGAGCCTGGGAGGTGGAGGGTGCAATGAGCTGAGATCATGCCACTGCACTCCAGTCTCAGTGACAGAGAGAGACCCTGTCTCACACACACACACAAAAAAGCCTGAAAATGTGGAAGCAACTTTGGAACTGAGTAATGTGCAGAGGTTGGAAGAGTTTGGAGGGCTCCAAAGAAGACAGGAAGATGTGGGAAAGTTTGAAATTTCCTAGAGACATGTTGAATGGTTATGACCAAAATGCTGATAGTGATATGAACAATGAAGTCTAGCCTAAGGAGGTCTCAGAGGGAAAAGAGGAACTTATTGGGAATTAGATTAAAGGTCACTTTTGCTATGCTTTAGCAAAAAGCCTGGTTGCATTAGGCCTGTATTCTAGGGATCTGTGGAACTTTGAACTTGTGAGTGATTATTTAGGATATCTGGTAGAAGAACTTTCTAAGCAGCAAAGCATTCAAGATGTGATCTGGCTGCTTCTAACAGCCTATTTCTCATATATGTGAGCGAAGAAATGACCTAAAACTTGAACTTATGTTTAAAAGGGAAGTAGAGCATAAAAGTTTGGAAAATTTGCAGCCTGGCCATTTGGTAGAAAGAAAAGCCCATTTTCAGGAAAGGAATTCAAGCAGGCTGTGGAAATTTGCATAAGTAAGGAATCAAGTGCTAATACCCAATACAATGGGGAAAAGGCCCCAAAGGCATTTCAAAGACCTTTGCAGCAGCTCCTCGCATCACAGGCTCAGAAGCCTGGGAGGGAAGAAGGGTTTCATGGACTAAACCCAGGGCCCCACTGCCCCGGGCAGCCTCAGTGCACTGCTCCCTACATACCAGCCACTCCAGTTCTAGCTGTGGCTCAAAGGGGCCCAGGTACAGCTTGGGCTGCTTCTTCAGAGGGTGCAGGCTGGAAGCCTTGGCAGCTTCCATGTGGTGGTCAATTTGCTCAGAGTGTAAGAGTTGAGGCTTTGGAGCCTCTGCCTAGATTTTAGAGAATGTGTGGAATAGCCTGGATGTCCAAGAGGAGGCCCACTGCAGGGGCAGAGCCCTTGTGGATGACCTCTACCAGGGTAGTGCAGAGGGGAAATGTGAGGTTGAAGCCCCCACACAGAGTCCCCACTGGGGCACTGCCTAGTGGAGCAGTGAGAAGGGGATCACTGTCCTGCAGACCCTGGAATGAGAGATGTACCAGTAGCTTGCATCCTGTACCTGGAAAAGTCACAGGCACTCAATTTCCCAATTAAAATGGTGACTCTAATGATCTCAAAGGCTGTTGCTAGCACTTTGGTTATTTCAAATAACCTGTTATTTGAGAGCAACTGCATGGACTGAACCCTGAAAAGCCATAGGGGTGGAGCTGCCCAAATCCTTCGGAGACCATCCCTTGCATCAGAGTGCCCTGGATGTGGGACATGAAGTCAAAGGAGATTATTTTGGAGCTTTGAGATTTAATAACTTCTCTGCTGAGTTTTGGACTTGTGTGGGGCCTATAGCCCTCCCTTTTGGAATAGGAGTATTTACCCGATACCTGTATCCCCTTTTTATCTTGTGAGTAACTAACTTGTTTTATGGGCTTATAGACAAAAGGGATTTGCCTTGCCTTAGATGAGACTTTGGATTTTGGACTTTTCAGTTAATGCTGGCATAGTTAAGGCTTTGGGGACTGTTGGGAAGGCATAATTATATTTTGAAATGTGAGAAGGACATGAGATTTGGGAGGGGCCAGGGGCAGAATAATATGGGTCTGGATCTGTGTCCCCACCCAAATCTCATGTCAAATTGTAACCCCCAATGCTGAAGGTGGGGTCTGGTGGGAGGTGACTGGATCATGGGGGTGCTGTTCCCATGATAGAGTTCTCATGAGATCTGATTGTCTGAAAGTGTGTGGCGCCTCTATCCTCTCTCTGTCTTTCTCCTGCTCTGGCCATGTGAAGTGCTGGCTCCTGCTTTGCCTTCTGCCATGATTGGAAGCTTCCTGAGGCTTCCCCAGAAGCAGAAGCCAATTTGCATCCTGTACAGCCTTTGGAACCCTTGAGCAATGAAACTTCTTTATGAATTATCTAGTCTCAGGTATTTCTTTATAGCAATGTGAGAATGGACTAATACAGGGAGGGAAAGTAGAAAAGAATGAGGAAGTAAAGGAAAAGTGGAGAGAAACAGTAGGATTCCCTCTTCATTCTTTATCAGATGATAATTACAACTTCACTTGAAGTTAATTTCATTAAACTGTTAAATCGAACAGTTCGCAGACACTTGCATAACATTTATATCAGTAGTTCTCAAACATTAATGAGTGAAGAAGTCACTTTTAGCCCAGGAATCTGTACTTTAAACAAACTCTCCAGGTAACCAAGGAGCGAGTGGTCCCTGGACCACCCTTTGAGAAAGAAACACTGTATTCCCTTAGTGTCTCATTTTTGATTCATTCAGCCAACGAGTGTTTATTGAGGCCTATGCTGTGCCTGGCACTGTGTTGGAGTCTGAAGAAACAGTGATGAATAAGTTGGGTAAAATCTCCACTTCTGTGAAGCTTGTACCGAGTGGGGAATCCATGCAAAGGCATTCTGAAATAAATAAAACAGGCAAAAGTCTACTTTACTAATCAGGAAACCATGACTCAAAGAGGTGCTCTTCCCGCTCCAATTCAAAGCCTTTCTGAATAAACAAACAAAACAACTTACAAATATATAAGCATAAAATATACCTTAAGAACCTACTTTCTTTGTTCCCATTCCAACCATGTTCCTTTGAGAGAAAGGGAATGAATGGGTACAGGGATCTTAATTGTTGCTCACAAAAAGTGCCATGACTGTGCTTTTCATCATGGCGCTGCCTCTCAGGTCGACAGTTCGGAAATATGGGAGCATGAGTAATTTTCCTTCATTTGATTACTTTGTGGTTAAAGGCATTCTGGCTCTAATGCCCTGGTCTCCCACTTGCTAGCTGTGTGATCGTGAACAAGTTACATAAACTCCCTGATATTATGAACCCAAAAATATCTGAGGCTGGTCTCAATTAACTTAGAAAGTTGTTTTGCTAAGGTTAAGAACATGCCCATAACACGGCCTCAGGAGGCTGACCTGTGTCCAAGGTGGTTGGGTCACAGCTTGGTTTTATACATTTTAGGAGACATGAGGCATCAATCAATATGTGTCAGACGTACTTTGGTTCGGCCCAGAAAGGTAGGACGACTGGAAGTGAGGACTTCTGGTGGGTAGATAAGAGACAAAAAGTTGCATTCTTTTGGATCTTTTATAACCTTTCATTGAAGACATAACTCACATGTGAGTGGGGGTAGAAGAATAGTCACTTATGCCTTAGTCTGACTCAGTGAATCTGCATTTTTACATAAAGAATAGGGCAGAAGAAGCAATTGGATATGCATTTGTCTCAGGTGAGCAGAGGAATGACCTTGATTCTGCCAGTCCTTTATACTTCTCCGGTGAAGATAAGCTATCAATTTACATAGCCAGGGTGAAATTCAACAGAATTGGCTTAGGTGAAGGTCTTGAGGCCCACAAGAAATTTCCTGCTGGCAAATTGGGAGGGAGATATGTAGCTTTTAAAGCAATCTTTGTAACTATCTCATTTGAGAACTAAAATAGGAGGCACATTTGCCTGACACAATTCACAGCTTGACTTTTCCTTTTGGCTTCGTGATTTTGGGGTCCTGAGATTTATTTTCCTTTCACAATATGGTCTTCTCTTCTGTAAAATGGCAATAAAATTAGTACCTGCCAAATAAGATTAAAATCAGTTAATTCATGTAAAATGTTAAACGTGGATTCTGATATAATAAGTGTCCCATAAGTCTCAGCATCTGTTGTCGTTGTTTATTTTGTTAATCTAAAGGTACTTTAAATGAGTTCCCTGTGGAAGTCCCGCAGTGTCTGTGAGGACTCTCCCTGGAGCCTATTCCTTAGAAATGCATTATTTTCTTCCATTTAGTATGTCTGCACTGGCACCTGCTTCGCACCCAGTGAGGTGCTGGGTGCTGTGAAAGGCATTGCCATCAGGAAACAATCTGATGGTAGAGGTAGATACCTACACAACAGATCATTCTATACAGCAGAATAACAGCAGTGCTAGGAAAAGGTAACGCAGGGCTGTGAAGGGATAGAAAGCCTGGGGTGGGTCAGAGAGGGCTCCACAGTAGAGGTGCCATTTGAACTGGAGAGTGAAGGCAGAAAAACAGGCAGAGGACATTCCACACCAGGGATTTAGGCCTTGCTTGACAGAGACCATGAGAGGTTTTAAAAAATGGCCCAAGATCATTAAGACTGTACTTTCAGACCATAATGCTGGTCACATTAAGGAACGGTTGGAATGGGTTTTCGTTTTCTGTGCTAGTCTCTCTCTTATTGATCCTAAGTGTCATAAAGTCTGGGAGAGGTGAAAGAACACAGCATCTTTGAGAAATAACTAACAGTTTATTGCGCTATCAAAGGTTGAGCTGTGTCGAAAGAGGTGATAGGAGACAAGGCTGGAGGGCTAGTCTGGGACCCATAGAAAGGCAGGCTCAGAAATTAACTTTCTTCTGAGGGCAGAGAAGCTATTGGTAGAAGGAGGGGTGGATATCCTCTGACTCTTCTCTGATGATATATTCAACATACACATAGACATTTGCACAAATACATTAAGTAGTCTTAGATTTTTAGAAAATCTATTTCAGAGCCATGAAGTTAAGGCTAGAACACAGAATGTTTCAGACTCCTTGCTGAAAAGTTTGCACCTTATCCTGTAGAATGAAATAAAAGTTTCATAAGAAGAGTCACATGTACCATGGTGGATGCTGCCGGTGCCCGACTCAGGCCCCTTTGGTATGTGTGTACTCATTCCCAGGTGCTGTGAGTGTTGACCAGCCAGGCCTGCATCACTTCTCTGAAAAATGGGAGCCTTTCCAGGACAGTCCTCAGCCACCGACAGTTGTGCAAAGGGCTACTTCCCTTGCCTCAGGGTGGGACTGACTGTGGGTGATTTGTGCTCCTGTGGGATTGGCTCTGACTGAGCTTTTCCCCTCTGACTTATTCTGCTTCTTTTACTTTCCTTCTCCCAAGTGCACTCCCCCCAAAAAATCCCCAGAATGAGAATCCCATCTCAGAATTGGCTTCCAGGAACCTTGACCTAAGTAAGCCATGTGCTTTAGTAGAATTTCTCATCTGTTTTAGTAGATACTAACTTTAGCGGCCACCTGTAGGGAAACTTGAAGACAGAGATTGAAAGCCTCATTTTCTTCAAACTCTAGAAGTTTTTAAATGATGATTTATCCATCCATATTTCCTATCCTGAATCATTATTTAGCTTTAGATGTCCATTTTCATCTCTCCTGACTGTCTTGGTATTTGTTTTACCATAGGCAGTACCTTTCATGATGCCTGTAAAAAGCAGTGAAACAGAAATTTCCCTGGCTTTCTTTGGGCATACTTCTGAGGATTTTAACATTTCTCTAAGATATAAATAAGCGAAAGCCTCCCGTTTTCCTGTAGGTGGGTATCTGAAGGCCATAAACTTCAGTAAGCCAGCTTGTTCTTGTTGAAAACCTGAATCTAATTATGCAAACGCAAGCACACCCACAAACATCCAACCTTCGTCAGCCTAACATTCTGGTGCAGCGTTGATAAATATTTGTGTTTAATGGCACTTAAGGGCAGCATTTTGATTTCTAAACATTGGCTGGTGAGTAATGATTTTGCCAAGAGCACAGCAAGAATTTTGCAATCTTGACTATTCCTAGGCTTTTAATGACGTACAATTACTCCACACCGCAGAATGGAGTTGAGAGAAATTCTTTAAAGAACTTGTCACCAGGGAATACTTTAATCAAGAATAAGGGTGGGAACACCAAATGAATTCCAAGACATTGCATTTTCACATTCCAACCACCATTCTTTTCTCCTTTGAACATGTGAGTCTTCCGAAGGGCTCTGTTTCTGCAGTGGGGCAAAAGGAGTAATGATGGACTCAGTCCTTGTTCCTATCTGCCAGGTTTTAGAAAAGCACCCGCTAGGTGATGAATCCCTAATTGTTGTGTGAACTTGGAAGTGTCTTCGGTTTTGAGCAAGGGGGCAGATGTGTGAACTGGGAAAGGGTAAGATCCTATAGAGGCAGGTATACCGGGTTCCATTGACTGTGTCACTTTGGGTGAAATAGTTTTCATTTTAGGGTCTCCATTTGTATTAATCTAACATGAGAATTGTAACACCTTCCTGTAGTCAGGGTTGTAGTGAGGAGTAACTGAGATGACATGTGGAAACTTGTATAACATGGTTCACAGAGAGAACATTGGACAAATGTGGGCTCTTCTCTAGGTGCCAGGTTGAGAGTCAAGCTCTCCAAGTCCACGTCACTTGGAGTCACAGGGGCACAAGGGAAGCCTGCGATGGTGTCGAAAGTCCCTGGCCAGGGAGACTGGGAGGCTGCTTCTGGTCTCTCTCACTTCCATTCATGTGTTGTGGCTTTGACAGGCATCGTGCCTTCTCTGTACCTTCCTTTGTGTTTAGCCTTCAATCCTTTGTATTTATTCTTCAATACGTTTGCCTTCTGAACCCTTTATTTGTCCTTGAGTGCTGGCTATGTTACTTAAGTTTTATTTTTAAAAGTGTATGTCTTAACTCTCCAACCAGGGCATCAACTTCTTGAGGTCAGAGACTAATCATATTCATCTCTGCATATACCCCACCCCCATCCAGTTCATAAAATGCACCCAGCACACATTGACTGTTAAGTAAGTATTGATCGATCGATGGTTTTTGGCCAGTTTGTGAATTAGACCCTTGATTTAGAATATAAGGTATTTGTTGATATTATTTACCTTCATTTAACAGTTACTTCTTGTGTACTGGTTTAGGCACTGGGAAAACAGTGGTGAATATGATAGACAAGGTCCCTGTTCTCAGTGAGCATTTTAATGGGGAAGAAACAATTATCAACTCTGGAAGAAAACAAGTAGCGATAAGTGTTATTATGATGGGAATAACTCAAGGTGCTTTGCTGGAGTGGTAAGAGGAGTTGATAGGGTGGCCAGAGACAGCCTCTGTGAGGAAGTCAAACCTAAGTTGAGCTGCTGTTGACCAGTGGGAACCAGTCACGCAGAGATACACAGAAATAATGTTTCAGAATGATGGAACAGCTCGGGCTAAAATCCTCAGACAAATGCTCATGCAAAGGTCCTAGTTCTTTAAGTTAGGGACCAGAAAGAACGCAGAGGGGAGGGAAAGCACAGTGGGGACTGTGGTTGAGGATCAGGTTTCTAAGTACCTAAGCACATGAAATGACCCACTCTCAACATACGCACTGTCATTCTGACTTAGTAGCTCAGTGCTTTTGCTTTTCAACATTCAGCAGGCAGCACTATTTTGACATTCTCTTTTTCTACCTTGAGAAGAAATAGACCCACATTTCTTATTATTTCTTGCCTTTAGGAAAGTAATTTATGAGCCATACTCACTGCTAAATTTGCTTTTCTTCGCTGCACTTACCTACTTCAGAATTTGCAAAATTTTCAGAAAGAATGATGAAAAGGATGCTAAGTTGTCAGTAATCTACTTATTTACAGTTTTTTTGTTTGTTTTGCTGTTGTTGTTTATTTGTTTGTTTTTTTAAGACGGAGTTTCACTCTTTCACCCAGGCTGGAGGGAGATGGCATGATCTCGGCTCACTGCAACCTTTGCCCGCCAGGTTCAAGCGATTCTCCTGCCTCAGCCTCCTGAGTAGTTGGGATTATAGGCTAATTTTTGTGTTTTTAGTAGAGACAGCGTTTCACCACTTTGGCCAGGTCTCGAACTCCTGACCTCAGGTGATCCACCTGCCTTGGCCTCCCAAAGTGCTAGGATTACAGCTGTGAGCCACCTTGCCTGGCTTATTTACACATTCATTTGCTCTTTACCTACTTTCCCAAAAAGATTTGTGGCTGCCTATGTTAAAAAGCACAGATTATCTATATCGATACCTATATATAAATATATCTATTTTTAAATCAAACAATTCAAACAAAATATTATGACAAACCAAGTCATACCACAGCCTGTGTTGATAGGAGGGTAAGGAGCTGCACGCTGTGCCAGAGAAGGTAAAGGAGAGGCACAGCCAAGTGACCAGGCAGCCGGTACAGCAACTTCCCATAGCCCACAATGTCCTCACAGTTTTGAGTTTCATTCCAGTTATGGGATGAGACTGTGAGGCCTCAGGCAGCTCACCTCCCTTCTGGGCTTCAGTTTCATCTGAGAAATGAGGGAGTTACTAGGTAAGAAGACTAAATCTCTGGGCCTGTCTAGTTTTAACATTTTGTGATTGTAGCTGTGGCTTGAGCCACAGACTGGCCAGGGTGGAACTGCCAGGTAGGAAAGGGTACTTGGAAGGGGTCAGTCCTGCTGCACGAGAAGACAGGTGTTCCAAAGGGGCCTGCTCACTCTTTAAGTGGCATAGTGTGGTGGTGAAGAGCCTGCATTCTGACAGGTGGACTCTTTCAGTTTGCATCCTTTGTTGAGTTACCGAGGTTTTCTTTGCATCTTTATGTGATAGGGCCTGTCTTAGTCTTTTCAGGCTGCTATAGCAAAATACCACAGTACTGAGTGGCTTGTATACAATAGAAACTTATTTCTCTGAGCTCTAGAGGCTGGAAAGTTCAAGAATAAGGCACCGGCAGGTTTGGTGTCTGGCAAGGCCTGCTTCCTGGTTCATAGATGGCCATCTGAGCGTGGAGTAAACACAAAATGTTTCTTCTCTGCCCTTATGACACAACAGTCAGCACAGAAGACTTTTGTGACTAAATGTTTTGGGATTTTCTCTCTACCATCAAGCAAGCAATCAATTCTGCAGTGGATACCAGCTGGACGTCCTCAATTCAATTCAATTCAATTCAATTCTTACACTATCTACCTGCAGGGCTATCTACTGAGCCCTTTCAAGTTGAAGGCTCAGTCCCCAAGACTGTCCCCTACTTTTTTTTTTTTTTTTGAGATAGAGTCTCGCTCTGTCACCCAGGCTGGAGTGCAATGGTGCAATCTCAGCTCACTGCAACCTCCACCTCCTGGGCTCAAGCAATTCTCCTGCCTCAGCCTCCTGAGTAGCTGGGATTACAGGCACCCATCACCACGCCTGGCTAATTTCTGTATTTTTAGTAGAGTTGGAGTTTCACCCTGTTGGCCAGGCTAGTTTCAGACTCCTGATCTCAGATTATCCACTTGCCATGGCCTCCCAAAGTGCTAGGATTACAGATGTGAGCCACCGCACCAGGCCTCTGTCCCCTACTTTTGATGCCTAGTGTAAACCTCAGGCTGCTCTACCTGTGCTTCTGACCAACCAGATATAAATCAGGGATCTCCTTACCCACCTCCTTGGCTTCTATAAATTTGTTAGAGCAGTTCACAGAACTCAGGGAAATGCTTACTTATGCTTAATGGTTTATTATAAAGAATATTACAAAGGATACAAATAAAAGACGCATAAGACGAGGTATGGGAAGGGGCATAGCGCTCCCATGGCATTCCTGGATGCACCACCCTCCAAGGACCTCTACATGTTCAGCTATCTGGAAGCTCTGAGTTCTGTCCTCGTGGGTCTTTTATGGAGACTTCACTGGATAGGCTTGATTGACAGCCATGTAGAAATGTGATTGGACAAGAAGGGTATAATTTAATGCTAATAACTGAGTGGGGAAACCCAGCAAGTCCTGCCTGTTCCAATTCTTTTTGGCCTCTCTGTGCAGTGTTCCTTCCCCAGGGTATGAGGCAGAACCTCTTTGGAAGGAGGGGTCTTATGATGTGCAATCAGACAGGGTGGGTCAGAAAATTTCTTTCTGGCCAGAGGTGGGGGAAGATTAGAGTATATTTTTAGTTTCTAAAGCCTGCCTTGTGGAGAAAAAGAAGCAGGTGAAAAACAGTAGAAGAAGGTCAGTGAGAGAGAGATTCTGCTTTCTGACACCTAAAGTGCCCCCACATTTTAACAAAAGACTGTAATAGGGCTATGGGAGTGATAAACTGGGAATTGTTAATGAAAACACACACACATACACACACACACATACACATATACAATCTCATAATATCACACCATATTTTTACTATGTTCTCACATGGCTGAAGGGGGCAAGTGAGCTCTCTGGGGTCCTTTCTACAAGAGCACTAATCTCATTTATGAGGGCCTCTAACCTGGCCTAATCGCCTCCCCAAGGCCCTGCCTCCAAATATGATCATCTTGGGGGTTGGGTTTCAACATATGAATTTTGCAGTGACACAAATACTCAGTGTTTAGCAGGTCTATGGACACAATCAATGGTGTTAATACATCTAAAATAGGATTAATGGTAGGGCGGCTGACGACATCAATGACATTTATTTATGGAGAACACTAAATGTTCAGAAAACAGGAATGCCTGCTGCTGTCTTTGCTACTGTTCAGCACCCAGAACTTCTCAGAGGAGAGGACATCACTGCTCCCATGCACACTCAAGCCCAGAGAGTGACTCTGGCAAAGGCTTTGGGCAATAGTGTAAGATAAGATAACAGCCTGGACCCCCACCTCCCAGATGTGACACAGAAGTGAACAGTGTACTCAACAAGAATTGCTCTGATTTACTGAGCATTTTCTGTGTGCCGTGTGCTGTGATGGATATCACATGGTGTCTTTTCATATAATTCTGTCAACAACCCTGTGAGGTGGTTGGAGACTTTGAGGATCAGTGCAATCTATCCCTGCTGGAACTCAGGTCTGTCTGACTCGAAAGTCCATGCTCTTAAAGCAAGCCAAATACTTGGCTGACCTCTGAGCATAGCTGGTATGGGGACTGCCAGAGTCCTGCTCTCTGATGCAGGAAAATACTATCTGAGTACAGGAAAGCCAAGTGAGGTGTCTGGAAAAGACAATTTGGAAGGTGCAGGGTAAAGAAAGAATCAGTCTTTCTCTCTACATACACATGTACATATATATGCCGTATTTGTGGCGCAAAGCTTTCCATTTAGAGTCAGAAAACTTGGATTCAAATTGTTTTGTTTCATTTAATTTAATTTAGGAGAGCTAAATAATTAAACATGAGGCCAAAGTACATAAGAAAGTGGCAGTCTTTTATTGCAAATATGCGCACACTCTCCGGCGAAGTTCTCTGTCCTCAGGTGTGGGGGTCCAGGGAAGTCGCGCGGGCGCTCTCCAGTGAGGTTCCCTAGTCCACGGATTCGGCGGCCGAAGAAGTCACGCCGGCTCCCGCCGGCAGCGGACTTTTATGCATTGGTACTGGAAGGGGGAGGGCAGTGGGCGGGATAAGGGCGTGATAGGGGCGTCTCCATAGGCGTGGCCAGGTAAGTTTCGATCTCTTCGGATTGACGTCACCTGGCGCATGCTCGGTTGATCTGCATCTTCCCTGGCGCGGAAAAGTTGGTGAGGAAGAACCCGGAAGCAACATGGATTGTGCGTCCTTGTTCACCTTCCTCCATCTTGTCCTTTCTCCCTCACCCAAACACAAATATTTGTTGCTCTTTCACTTACAGGGATGTGAATTTTGGTAAGTCATTTCCTCAGTTCTGTCGTCTATAAAAAAGGTATTTCTCAACTTCTTCATAGGGTAGCACAAAGCTTAAATCCTATAGATAATGGATGTGAATGTTCTTTGTAAGCAGTATAGCAGTACTAATGGCATTTGATTTTTAAAATCACTTATACTCAATATCACCAAGATTTTGGATTGCCTCCTTCCCGAGAGACTTCCCTCCCTTTTCAAAAAATCATGATCATCCTTTTAGCAATGATTCTGTCCCAGAGGACACCCATGTGGATCAGGGAAAGAATAAATTGCCTTAACTTAGTTCCAAAGACATTTAAGGAGATCAATTTCCAGAGTGTTGTCAAGGGGCAAGTGTGTTGACACTGAATTTTAGTGAAGAGTAATGGCCCACTTCTGTCAATAGAGGAAACGAGGAGCATGGTGAGGGTGGGGAAGCTGCCAGCACAGGTAATCTGCTCTGCAGCTAGCTGGGAGAGGAGGCTTCCATTTGAAAACGAAAAGAGCTAGGTGGAAATGCTTAGTTCCTGTCTTTTTCTTTTTGGAGAAATGTAATTACTGTGTTGATGTGTTGACCATTCAGGCTTGCTTGTTTTGTAATATTTCTTCCTTCCTTTTCCTTTGTTTATCCTACCTTAATGGTATAATTAGACCCGCAGGTGCTCATCAAATACAGTGGGTGCCTGGGAACACACTCCCTGGAGAGTAGGTAAGGCAGGTGCCAAGAGAGGGCTAATACAGGGGTGCAGGCACAGGGTTGAGCATTATAGCCCTCAGCACCCGTCTGACTTGGACACTCCTTCCTGCGTGGGAGGGTGCACTTGTTAAAGTGTCTGTTTCCGAGATGTGGTCTCTGGAGAGCACAGAGTGAGCCAGTGTGAGGCCATCTGGGTCTGCCCCTCTCATCCATGTGGTCTGACCACTTAGCTCTCTGAGTTTCAGTTGCTTCATCTGCAAAATAGTAATAATGATGCCTCCTGCTCCTCAAGGCTGTGGGGATAATTGCATTCACAATGTATTCTTTTATTCCCTCAAAAGGTCTTAACTGAGCAACTACTGTAATCCAGGCACTGAGAATACAGCCATGAAAGTAACAAAGATCTCATTCCCTAGGGAGCTCACATTCTATAAGTAAAATATATAGCAAGTCAGATAGTGAGGAGTGCTGTGGAGGAGAAGCATATCATGGGAAGGGGATAGGGAGTTTCAGGTAAGGTGGGCACAGTTACCATTTTCTTTTAGGCCAATAGGAAAGACAACATTTGAATACAGTTCTGAAGTAGGTAAGGGAGCAAGCCAGGTAGATATCCGAGGGAGGAATGTTCAGGATAGAGGAAACAGTAACTGCAAAGTGACGTGACGTGTGAAAATACCTTATAAATGGTAAAGGATTGTCTAAGAATAGCTGTTGTTATTATAACTCTTAAATACAGATAGTCTGATAACAGATTTTTCATCAATATGTATTACTGCCTTGTAGTGCTACAGAAGTCTTTCTAAAAGTTCCTATCAAGTCTTAGCAACTTAGCAGTTCATGGAACTCCTTGGAGAAAGGCACAAGATCGTCTCTCTAGCATTTTCACCTTCACAGTATTATTGCTGTATTAATCATTTCTTAGGCCATGTTTAAAAGAACTACAGGCAATTAACAAGTCAACTAAAAAAAATGGTCAGACCAGTTTTGCATTCTGTGAACCACAAAGAAAGAAGTAGTTGCTGAATGATTTTTGGTTTCTGCTTTACTTTTCATTTGGTTGTGCTAGAATGGTGAAGTCTGCCTCTCTAGTATAAAATGTACATTTCTACTGACTTTTAAAAAATGGCTCTGAGGGTTTCAGACAGAAGGCTCTCTAGATGTGCAAGAAGTTTCAATTATTCTGCTTGGGAACATTGTCTTTTTTTTTTTGAGATGCTTTTTGGTGTCGGGAGGCCTCAGCTGAGACAGGTGGGAGAGTTAATGAACAGAATTGATAATGACAGGTAGGAAAATTGATTGTCAGCCAAGAAATGGTAGGAACATAAGCAGGGAGCTCTGTCTAGGGATATGGAGGATGGGGTTGACAGTGATGAGAAATAGAGATGGGTTGTTGTGGGGGAAATACTATAGCTACTGACAGAAGACAGTGCCAACCTGAGACTGGGCAATGGAGCTCAAAGGCATATGACCGTTTGGGACTTAAGAGGAGAGGCTAATTTTTCATTGCATTATTTCTGGGCTACTTCTTACCTCCCAAACTCAAATGGATTCAAGCTTGGTAAAGAGTGTCAATGTGACTTTGCTAAGCCTGACTTTCTCTGGTTAGCACCTGGATAAGCTTGTTATTGCAAGCTCCTTGTCTTCCAGCCTTACCATGGCTGGCAGCAAAGATAATTAGTCTTGTGGTCTTGAGTTGCTGAGCTTAAAAGAGACCTCTTGTCCAAGAGTCATGTTACAATGGAGGATACTCAATGCCTTGAAACAGAAAGTGACTTTGATCAGGTTCCTAAAGGCATTTGATGGAATACTCAGGACTAGAGCCAAGATCCAGTCTCCGAGTTAGGAACTTTTAAAAATCATTTCATGTTGTTTGAGAAGCCTACTCCATGTTAATATGTGTGATTTGTTGGGTGGCCAATTTGTCAGTGTTTACTCAGTAAACCTACAGAGAGCTCCTGTTCTGGCCAGTGTTCAAATGATAACTACACCTACACCTAGATAGCTGGATTCTGAAATATTTGGAAATGTGAGCCAAGGAAAGATGAATGAATAGGGCAAAAAATGCATTGGATAAAGTATGATTTGGAGGACTTGGGTTCACATCTTGACCGATGAGATCCTGACTGGGGGCTTTGGGTTAGGCATAGAACCATGGATGCATATAGTCAGGAAGGAGCTTAATGAATATCTAAGTCAACTCTTCATCATTTTACAGTCTCCTGCACCATATCTCTGAGTGGTACTCTGGTCCTGTGATGGTATAGGGGCTGATTTCCAATGATGACACTGCCAACCCAAACTCATAAATTTATCTTTAATAAATTTCTCCAATATTACTTCTCTGGACCTCAGTTTTCTGGTTAGAAAACTGCAAATTACATTACCAGTATTTTCTAACACTCTGATGGAGTAGAAGCTAGATTGTACAATAAAATACAATAAAAAAGAAGCAGTAGTGATATACCATAAAGTGCAATGGAAGTCCCTGCTACTTGGTGTGAGACTGAAAATTCTCTTTGAGCTTCAGCTTTATGCTCCATAAAATGGAAATGGAAATATTTGCCCTTTTTCCCTTGCAGGATTTTTGTAAGTATCCAACAGATAAAATAAGAAAAAGAGGCAATATGATGTAGCCAAAGGAATATTACAATGGAGCCAGAAAAATCTGCCATCAGTTTCCTACATTTAATCACTTTACATTTATGCAGAAATCCTTCAACATCTCTGAGCATTAATTTCCCAAAGTGCAAGGCAGAGGTATAATACCTACTTCTTTCTTTTGCAAGGTTGTTAAAATCAAATTATCTATGATTTGCACACCATCACTCTGGGTGCATATGTTAGGTTATTGTTATTTTTCTGTGAATGTCAGAGAGCCCATGCCTTCCCTCCACATTCTTTACTATGCCATGCTCCTCCAGGGAGTCAGCCCTTGTATCAGAGGCCCCTGTGACAGTGGCTTCACATTATCAAGAGTGGGAGATCTTTGCTGGTGTCTGAATGCCAAGGTGAGCATCTCAGGCAAGCCTTGGGGGTGCTTAGGGCTGAATATTCGCTTGTCTTTCAGCAGAACAAAAGGTAGCACTCCATCCTGGCCACATTCGTGATGGATTAAAAAGTGTATTCATGTCACTTCTCCTGTGGGCCTCAGATGCCATCTAACTTAGTCATAGTGAAGGTGTTTCATCTAGGACTAGGCCAAAATTCAGATTCAAGCTCTCCAGCACTCATTGTATTAAAAAATGTCAGAGCTGAAAGCAACCTTTGATCATCTAGTCTACCTCTGATTGTGCAGATAGGGAATCTAAAGCCCGAGGAAATTCTTACCCAAGAATAAGTCACAGTTAATATCATAAAGAGGCCTAGAATTCAAGGCTGCTCACTCCAGGTGCAGGGCTCTTTGATTCATGCCATGCAGTTGCACTTCAACAAATAGTGAGGACCTACTGTGTATTAGACACTGGGTCAGTCTAAGTTCCCTAAATGAAAAGGCCTATTTGTACTTGAAAAAGCTAGAGAGTAATTCAGGTGATTTGCATGCACATAAAACAACTCGAGTCCAACTCTAGTCTAGAAAGGCTTTATCCTATACCTCTTTAGATCATTATCTTTCCAAAAGTTACTGTTGAGCAAAATGGGCCAAATTTCTAACTCTAAAACTTGTTTCAACATCTCTAAAATGGGGACATTATGTATTCATTCATTCATTGATGGTCAAATATTTATTAATACCTACATACCACATTATTCATAACTAGGGCTGTACATCATCATCACAGCTTCAACAAAACATGAAAACCTAGGTTCTACCTGCAACAGACATACTGATTTAATAACTCTAGAGTTAGATCTAGAGGATTTGCATCATGAATAAACTAGCTCAGGTAACCATGACAAGTAACCAAGTTGAGAATTCATGGCTTACCATATATGAGATACTGTACCAGACACTAGGATTGTGGAGGTATACAAAACCTACACTTGCTCTCAAAGAACTCACAGTCTAGTTGGAGGTGGGGAGTCTGGACAGACGGTTAACTGGCTGTGATATTGCAGTCTGATAAATGTTATGCCAGAAGCAAACACTAGTGCCACACAATATAGCACTAGGGCACCTAAGTCATTTTAGAGAATTGGGTAAGGCTTTCTGGAGTGGGAGTTGGTTGAGCTGAATCTTTAAGGCTATATATGAGTTAGCTATTAATACTTGAATGACCAGGGTGATGTGGGTAGTTCAGGGACAGAGAAAAATAGGAAGACAAAATGTCATTTAAGGTATTCAGAGAATTGCAAGAATGAATGAGAAAGGAGTGGTAAGAGACAAGGCTGAGGAGGAGGGTAGGGGTAAACCCTAGCAGACCTTTATCCTCTGGGCAATGAGGAGGAACCAAGGATTTATTTTAAGCAGAGGAATGACATGATTCAATTTGAACTTCAGCAGATTACTTTGGCAGTTGTGTGGGGAATAGATGGGGAATACATTGGGAAAGACAGAGGGAGACAGTAGGGTGAGGTGGTGATAGTCCTGCTTGGTGTCTATACCAGGCGGTTGGGAGATCCTGTGAGATGATGGGAAATCACTCTATAAACAGTATCCCTCTGCAGAAAAGACACATGTGCCATTACTTTCATTACACTTCACGACTTTGAGCAGAGTCAG
Source organism: Macaca thibetana thibetana (assembly GCF_024542745.1). Classification (NCBI taxonomy): domain Eukaryota; kingdom Metazoa; phylum Chordata; class Mammalia; order Primates; family Cercopithecidae; genus Macaca; species Macaca thibetana. The sequence goes on from NC_065579.1 coordinate 10,664,036, forward strand.
GGAGTCACAGTTAAAAAGGAAAGGGGGTGAAAAGGTGGCTGGTAGAAGAGTTAGAGGGGAGGAAGGGAGGGAGGCAGGAAGAGGACAGAGGAGTACTTGGTGTCAAATGGTGTTTAAAATATTCTTCTTGCATCACACTAGCTCTTAATTTGTACCAACCACTGAGGGGCTGATTGATCCCAGCAAGAGTCCAGCAAAACAGATAATTTCTTACAAGCATCTGAAATTCATGAACTCTATGGGGTCTCACACACCAACACTTTGTTGTTGCTAAAGTCTGAGACTTCCTTGAAGGGATAAGCATCCGGGGTGGCAGGGTCTTTTTATTTTTTCTTTTCAAAATGCAGAATATATTTATGTAGTTAATGCCTGTGGTCTTGCTGAGCAGATGAAAAGAGAGTAGAGCAAAGAGCTGGGCTACCAAGCTACTTGTTAACGTAATGGGCTCATTAAAGAGCTGTTAGGGCTAAAAGGATGTGCACTGTAAATCTAATTTTGGATTAAGGCCTTCATATATAAAAGACTTGCTTACCACACACTCAGGGTTTGGGTCAAAGGAAGTTACCCTCTAATGTTGCCTGTCATTTACAACTAGAACATGGGCATTCAGATTTCTCTTCAGATTTATTGGGCATTTATTTGCACAGTGGGAAGGCAGACTACATTTATTGAGAACCTACTATGTGCCAGGTACTATGTCTTTGATTATTTTCCCCTAGAAGCCCTATCAGGATAAATACTCCCTTTCTCAGATTTGAAAACGAACCAAAAAAGACTACCTCATCTGTCCGAGGTCCCACTAGTAAATGCTTTGGAGAGTTAGCTGGGCATCAGGACTAGAGAGCTTTTGAGTTAAGGCATGGTTTCGGCTACTCATTGAATTACTTTTACTGACATTGGCATAGTACGGACAAAGCATTTTATTTATTGGAAGTGTGTAGATATTGACCACAACAGTATGCTCTTTATGAGGACATTCAGGTCTCAATATTGGGATATACTTGCTGTCTCTGGAAGCCAGTTTGTGTTTGTCTCATAGAGAAAACTTGATATGTCAGAAAGTTGTGAAAATAATGCCCAAGGCCTTGGCATCCTGTTTGATTAAATAGGACATTAGGAAACTCTTTGCGGATGCTAACCCTACCCTGGGTTTCCCCTTATTTTGTTATTGAATGTTTTTCTAATCTATTTACTGTAACAACAATGGTGACATAAACAACAACAAAAACCTTCTCCTTATTCTTAAGGTGTTGAACTCACTGCCTCATTTTTCTCTTGGTGTGTTTAATCTTCAACTCACACACACACACACACACACGCACACACTCCTCTTTCTGTGCTGCTTTTTTTACACTATACCCTGGGACAGATTGTGTGTATGTGAATAAGTTTCCTTATTAATTCCAGGTAGATCCATGGTGAAGGCTGACAAATCCTGCTGAAGTTAGTCAGTGACTTTATGACAAATATCTGCCTGCTGTTAGAAATGTGATATCACGCAACACAACATTTAGATGTTTGTTCTCCGTGATGCGAAAGTGAGTACTGAATTTTCCCCCTTTGTAAACCATTTGGTTGTCATGTAGACTCAAGCCTTTTAAAGAGAATAACAGAAGCACCCTGTTAATTTGTCATGGAAACTGATGAATCTGGACCTCACAGTCCATTAGGGAGACAGACATGTATGCAGGTCAATTATGATAAACGTGATACAATAAGGATGTGATTCTAGTTATATAGGACTACCTTATAGTTTACATCATTTTTTCATATCTGTTAGTTTATTTGATCCTCACATTCTGGTGTGCATGCCAGGAATGAAAATCCTGTTTCACAGATGGGGAAATGGAGGAAAAGAGAATTACATGTCCTGTTTAGCCTGAGTCATAGCTGAGAATTAAACCAGTGCACTTTCTCTCTTACATGGTGCTCATTGCTTGCCGAGTCAGAAAGGGATTCTTTTATGTTTGACTCTAGGAGAGCAAGCAAGACACTAAAATATTGTTTGATAAAAGAACAAACAATAGAACAAGTTGGTTTAATAACAGATTTATTTCCAGCATCAAGTGTTCTGCCATTTTCACAATACCGATCAATTTCCCAGAGCATCTGAGCAGAAAGACCATCCATTTTGGCTTCTGTGAAATAGATATGATCTTTTGCATCTTGATTCTTTTGAGACCTTCCTCACAAAGAGTAGGCCCCATTTCGGGTTGTTCCTCATTACTCTTATGGATGATGTGTTCAGCTGCAAGGGCACCGTTCTTATAAATAACAAGACGTCAATTAACACTCTCCTCAACTCTTAGGAGTTAGAAGCCTCCCAGGAACATCCACTTCAGGAACTTTCATTTCAAAGGAAATGCCGTCAATAGGAAATAGTTATTTAAATTCCAAGCAGGCTGAGAGCTTTTCTATTTGAGAGCTTCTACACAAATATAAGTGGATTATTATATTAATCATTTTAAATAAAGAAGTTGAGGCAAGAAACTGCCACAGAATAAAAACAAACCAAAAAACCCACCCCACATCAAGAAAAGCACATTTAAAGCAAATCTTAACAAATGAGCCCTTGAGTTTTGCTGCCCCCTGTCCGTGAGACAGATGTATTTGCTAGGAAGCCCTATGCCCTTATTTGGCCACCCCCATGTCTTTTAGTGCAATAGAGAGAAGAAGCATGAGCCTGGTATGGCAGAAATTTTGTGAAGTTTGGAGCAAGACTCCAAGACAGACTCTGGTTATAAGAGAGTAACCCTTTGTTACTAACATCACTGGACCAGAGAAAAATATGCCTCTTTCTAGACAATCCATTTTCTCTCCATCAGAGCTCTCTCTGTGAAAGAACACCATTGGTTCCAACATCAAGATGCTGTGAAAAAAACGGCTGTAAAGCTTTTGAAAGCAGCTAGTTACCTTGGGAGGTTTTATTCACTAAGCAAAAGACAAACTCCATTTTGAAGTTGTCAGCATGGACCAATAATGATACTTAGATAAACTCTACTATGGGTGAATTAAGAATTGGTGTAATAGATTTATTGATTCCCAGAGAGTTTCAACTGAGGCAACTTCCATTTGTATCACTGGATTTCTTCACAAACTCTGTGCTGTCATCCTAGGTAAAGTGATCCCAGCTTAATCGACAATTGTCTTCTTATAGGCAGTTTATGTAGGAGATGCTGCTCATCACTCACAGCCACATGGCAAGGAGAACATAGATCTGCAGTAATGCATGTGGACCATTTCACATAGTTGAAGTGGGGAGATGCTCACGCACATCCCAGCCCACTTCCTTTAGAAGGCAACCAAATACTGAAGAAAGAGCTATTTGAAGTGTAAAACTGCCCACTATGGGCTATTCATGAAACTTGTAGTGAGCCAAACTTCTCTTTTGCAATAATTTAATCAAATGCATGCAAGGGTTTGTCTTTAGAGGACTTCAGAATGATGTCAGATGAACACTTAGGGATGCTGGCTAGAGAGTTCAACTCTAAGGTTTCCTCCAACCCTGAGGTTTTATTATAAAGTTATCCTATGCGTTCTTGCTCTAGCTCTGCTCTTGATTTTGGTAATCTGAAAAAATAAATTGGAAAGTCCTTTCTGACTTAAGAATTTTATGGCTGTTCTGTTCTTTGAGATCAGTGGAAAGCATTATCTTGCCGATAAATTCATTGGAGGCAAGTCACACTCACCTTGGCACAACTGATTATTTCTTTCTTAATAGAAAGTCAACATCTTTTCACGAGAAGAGCTATTTGTATAATACATTTTCTGAAACCTCCACGACTCGAGAAATAAAAGATTCTTTTTCACGTCCTTTCAGTATAAGGAAGGATTTCTCAACTATCAATATAAACTCAGGCCAGAAAATGGGGAATATGGAGATAATAAACAAAGTTCACCCCAATTCCATCTTCATAACCCAGCTATTATGACTTGTCCACCTTGTCCATGCCATATCCATAGTGTCTTGAACAGTGCCCTGTCCATAATGGGGCCTTAGTGCTATTTGGTAAAGGAATTAGTGAATGAAGTATAATTTTGATATGTTTTCTTTTAATCCTTTCCCTCATGCATATTTTTCATAGCTATGTTCATGACGTTTATGATGGCTTTTGTACCTTGCTTTGTCTTTGTTTTATGTGTCATTGTAGAAAACATGCTCATTAGGGCCATACAGTCCTCTTAATCATTGTCTCTAATGGCTGAGTAATACAGCGAGCACTTTCTAATGTAGCTGCCTAAAGATTCATCATGTTGCTTACAGAATTGGTGTTTTCCTTAACCCTAGCAGTGGTCACACATAGGCTGGATACTCATGTATCAAGTATGAGTTGAACTAGATGCATGGCTTTAAGACCACTTTCTAGTCTAGGACTTATAAACTTTGAGGACCAGGCATTTTGCAAAACTAACAGGCTTTCACAAAACATCACTATCAGGAATAAAAGCATTTCCAAGAACCACCCCTTCCCACTCACACATCATATTCCTTGATACCCACTACTAAGTTTGTAATGTAAATTTGAAAAACAGTGGAGCATTACTTCCTTAGAAGTAGCCACTAGTTCAGAATTTCTTTCGGATTAACAAGTAATAAGTAAATTCATATGTGTCAGGTACATTTTGAGATGACTAAACCTCAATCTCTGATCTCACAGTATTCAGTTAGCAGTTATGAACACTGTATTAGGCATTGAGCATACAAGGATGAGAAAATACCTCTGCCCTGTGGAACTCAGAATTGACAATGAGAGGAAGGAGTTGAGGACTGAGATATAAACAAATAACCAAGAGAAAATCAGGTAAATGCTATAGAAGAGGCATGTGGAAGGGGTTGCCTTGACTCCCAAGAGAGCTAAGTTAATTCTGTATAATGTAGTAGTATCTGAGGTCAGAAAGCCAAGATATGTAGACTAACAACCTTTAACAAGGAAGAAAGAGCTAAATGTCTCAGGAGAGGATGGAGGAAACTGGGAGATTTTTTAATAAGAAAGAGGTTTTTTTTTTCCCCCTCGAGAAGTGTCCAAGAAGGATCCAGTGCCATGGGGCATCCAATTACACCTTGACAAGGGTTATGACTGGGTGTGAGGATGGTAAAAGGGTTCTATTATGATAGAATAAATCCGGTATATAGTGTCTGTATTTAGATCCCCAGGACATGGTGTTTGCCTTTGTTTCATGGTTTAACTTTTTACCTTTTTCTTTTGGCCTTTTCATAGCCAGAGAAAGAATTCACAGCACAGTCAGCACACCAGTGGGTCTGGTGTTGGTTTGGGAATGTATAAGTGAAACTGGTCCACCTTCGGCTGTGCTCTCCTTCCTTTAGAGCCAGACCAGCCGACCTGGCATCAGCACTGAAACTGTGCCCAGAGCCGCCTCCCTGCTGCTGCATGCCTGGTAGCCCCGCTTTTGCCTGGCCCAATGTACCTCTCTGGGAGACAGTGTGCACTGGCATTTCTTCCCATTGGGACATTACCTGCCTGGGCCTCCGGTAAAGAGCGAATCTCTATTAGAAGAATTCGGAATGGTTGCAGGACTCAGGAGCAGATGGCCTTCTCCCTCCTCTGGGAGGGAAGAGATGAACCCCAGAGGAGAAAGAGAAGTTTTCTCTTTCAGAATGGTAGAAAAATGTATCCTCATAGAGGCGGCCATAGATGACCATGGCAGGCAGTGCTCTTGGAGAAGGTCCACGGCAGACTGTGATGCAGAAGTGGACACGAAGGCCACAGCAGAAGGTGGCCCATACACACCATCATGGCTGTGGTGTGTATTCTGGCCTGACACACCATGCCAGGCCAGAATCCTGAAGATGCCAACAGGGACCCTGAGCTTAGTAGAAAACCTCAGTCCTAGCCTTCTGATTCCAGATTAAATAAGACAGTGGTAATAAAAAGCAATAACAGCAAACATATAGAGCCTTTTTTATGCACCAGGCCCTGTTGTGAGTGCTTTTACATACATAAATTCTTTTTTCTGTTTAGTCTTTGTAGCAACTTTATGAGGTAGAAACAATGACAATCCCCATTTTAGAGAAGATCTATGAAAATAATGCCTGTAGTAGAATAAAAGCTTCTTTATATGAAGCACAGAGTCTTAGTTCTAGTAAACCTCCCAGGGCTTTTGTGGGGTTCAGATGGGATCACGTCTGCAAAGCTTTTGTGAATACTTTAAAGTGCTGTCCATACATGAGGGAGTCCCGCTGCATCATAGTTTCTCCTGCATTTCCCTTGTCCATTTGCTCTGAGCACCTACAAGGTGAATGGCATAAAGTCAATACTACAAGAGAAATCAGTGGAAGAGACCCAGCACCCCGTGAGTGATTGCAAAGGAAGGAAGATGGAGTAAGTGCCAGGAGGACAGCCCAAATAAGCTTTAAAACAAAAAACCCAAAACCTTCTTTTCCGATTGAGAGTGGGGTGGAGGTCAGGAAAAGGCCTCTAGGGGAGATTGCTTCAAAATTAAACTTCAAAGGGTCAATGACTCTGCGCTGTTCTGCCTTCTTCCCAATAATGACCTACCACTGAATATCCTGTGAATTCTTTCTTTTTTATTTTGTGTTGTTGGTGTTTTACATAATTTTAAGGACATGTTTGAAGCCCCAGATGAAAACAACTCTGTCAGTCCTATTTGGTCATCACAAGCAGACTTAAGCCACACAAACTTCCAGGGGCACCATTGTCTGTTTATGAACAACGGACCATCAGGCCGATGAACCATGTTGTTGTCATTCCACTCGCGTCTCTCAAATCATTTCTCATCTCGACTAATCAGGAGATAAAGTTGATCCTTCTCCACTTTCCGCCTCCATACTCATTTCAGTTCCCTGCAGTTTCACGCTGGGCTGGGCTGTTTGAAATCTAGTATAAAACACCCGAGAAGAGCTATAATTTTCAAATTTGCCCATGGGTAATGTGTGTAGTAAATGTAAAGTACTAGCAATTTGGGTGTTTGAGATGCAATGATTTTTTTTTTTTTCACGTCAATGTGTAGGGTCTAAGGCAGGCACAAGTTTCCAGAGGCAACATATATCACTGCTGGCCAGACTGCTGGGAGTCCATGGGGGTCACCCAAACAAGGAAGGGAGGAGGCAAAGTGAGGAAACCAAGGGTCCCCTCAATGCTGATCCCTGTGGAAGTTTTAACACAAGACAGTGGGAGGGGGGGCACCTACAGGGCAACTACTGGCTGGTTACCTTGAGGAGTCCTAAAAGGATGCCTGCCTTCCTTCAGAGGATTGATCATGGCCTGGTATCTGATCCCCAATGGTGTAGGCTCAGGATTGATTTTATTACCACAAGGAGTGTGTGCTCTTCCAGGGCAGACTCATACTAACCAAACTCATAACACTGATGCACAAAACTACAGCTTCTCAGGGAAGGACCATGGCCACGAGGCCCAGACCACATACCTCAGTATGCCAGGACTGTCTCTTCCCAGAAGAAAGCCTCCCTGGGAAGTTAAACCTTATATCAGGAGGCTGCTTGCTGAGAATGAATTCATATCAAGAAGAATCTCACAAGGAAAATAGTGGCATCAGACTGGCCATCCACCAAAGGCCTAGGTCTGGACTCTAATGATTTTCCTGCCCCAAGACAATGCCTGCATGGACACTCATAGTTCTCCTCTCTGTGACTTTCTTTAGTGATGCATTTCTGACTAGCCATCCCATTGTCCATGTTGGCTGAGGCACCAAGTTCTGGAAAGTCCTGTCTCTGTGGTTTGAACTGCTTGATGTTTACTGGGTGAACAACTCTGCTTCCCAGACTTTAGAAGAGTCATGTCCCTCAGCTTTTTGGCTGCCTTGCCTATGAGGGGAGGGGTTGTTGGTGGACTCATTGTGGGATAGAGTTTAGTCCAGGGAAGGGGTCTAAGGGCCAGTACTTTGACCCTAAATTTTCTGGTTGATTTGACTGCAGATTTTCTGGGTGAGTGTATGAACTTCAGAAAGTTAGCATCTCTGAAACTGTGACTATATTTCTGTCTTAGCAGCTAGGAAGTGGAGAACCAAATTTGTGGTTTTTTCTGGCAACAGTGTAAGATCATGAGGCACACATTAACTGTGCTGATCTGAGGATCTCTGGCTTCTTGTTTTTGTTTTTTGTTTTTTTTTTCCTACAATCTGCTCAACAATTGTTTTATACTTTTATATTTTTGTAAGCTGTCTCATACAAGCCTCTTTCCATAAACAGAATTGAGAGCTCAAAAATCTCAATGTGCATGCTGGCAATGAATTTCTATATATAAAAGAGAAATAGCTGTAAATTTCTTGGGACACTTGAGAAAGAAAATGTAATTTTGTGAAGTTATTTGAACTCCTCAGATAGAAAATGCAATTTTATAGTCCTATGTGAGTACAATTGCCTTGTCTATGAGATTTGGCTGAACTTCTTGCATATGAGGGAGAAAAATGGTGAAGATGGAATGGGAGTGGGGAGGACTTTATGCACACAAGAAGGACTTTGTGCACATTGGGAGGACTTTACGCATGGGGGCGAACTTCATGTGTATCTCTTGGGTACAATAGGAGTGTAAAGAGGGGCAAGAGAGTTAGAAGTCTCAAAGAGTCTCCGATTGAAAATGAAGGACTTCAAGGAGGAGCTTTCTAGGAACCTTACTTCTTTTCACTGGAAATGTGAAGCTCCTTGCTTCATGGGGTTTGCAGACTGGTTGTTTCCCTGTGTTGGGACCATGGAGATATCTAGCCCAAATTCATTGCAAAAATGAAGAAACTGAGGTCCAAAGACAGGATGTAACTTTCTCAAAATCACCAACATTTAGCAGCCAAACAAGGGTAGAATCTGGGTTGGGGGTCTCACAGCACAGCTCATTTTCTCCAGGCTCCTGCCTGACACTTCTCCTACCTATTTCCAGTTTACTCTCTGTTTAATTCTGCACTATGAATGTACCATTGTCCTTCACTCCCCTCACTCCCAGATCGGAGACAGAAAGATGCCTTCAAGGAATATTTTGCAACAGACCAGTTTTGTGTATTTCATTTAGGGAATAACTTCAGTGGCAAGTAAGATTTAAAAATGGCATAGATAACATACAAAAATCTGTTTTTCTATCAAGCAGTGGAAAACTCAGAGGTAGACAATCTATTGCTGCCACCTCACCCATACGTGTTGATGGTGATTCTAGGACCTCCCATGTAGCTCAGTCATCCTTTGTGTTTATGTGACCGACGATGGTCTCAGGATGCCTCCAGGAGCACCGGCCATATTATTATTCTAATTAAGAAGCATAGAGAAGGGGTTCTGAGTGATAATCATGACAGATGGGAGGCAGAACTAGATTGCAGCTTCGACTCAAATGGACAGAGCAGGGTGTGGAGGCTCACATCATGAATTTTAGCTCCAGAACGACTGCAAGAACAAACCAGCAATCCCGAGAGGACCCACAGACCCTCTGAAGGAAGCTTACTGCTTGTGCAGGACTTGGGAGACATCCCAAATACTGTGAGTGCCTCAACTGCAGAAATGGGAAAGGGAGAACCTCCGTCCCTGAACATACACCTCCACTGGGCCAGCAGCATTTTTCCCACTGGGGAAAATGAAAGTTTAGTTTGCAGGAAAAGTTTCCTACCTTACCTGGAGCTGAGTCAATTTGGAGAGCTGAGTGAAATGCAGGGGTAGAGGAAGCAGTGGGAAAGGCCCTGGGAGCTTGCTGCGTCCCCAAGCAGGCCATTCCTGTCTGGCACCACAGGGATCCTTTGGGAGGGTGGCCAGAGGCAGTGGGGGGAATGCCACAGAGAGAAGAGTCTCCAGCTGAACTTTGTAACAATTTGAACCGGGCAAGAAGCCTGCTGGCCAGAACTCAGGGGAGGGTGCAAATCCAGTGTGCAGACTCCACAGGCTGGGGAAGAGCCAAAGCCCTGTTCTTTTGAAGCTGGGAGGCGGGTAGCCTGGGGCAGGTTCTTAGCCCTGCTTGCCCACTGCCTGGAAACAGACTCAGTGCTGTTAGCTGGGGGCATGGTGGGAGTGAGACCAGCCCTTCAGATTGTGTAGGAGCTGGGAAAGGGCTATGACTACCGGCTTTCCTCCACTTCCTTGACAACTTGCATGATTCAGCAGAGGCAGTCATAATCCTCCTAGGCACTCAACTCCAGTGATCTGGAAATCTTACTTCAATCCCCCATAGCAGCCAAGAAAGACCCGCCTAAGGAGGGTCTCAGCTCAGACACGCCTAGCGCTGCCCCCACCTGATAGGCCTTCCCTGTCCACCCTGGTAGCTGAAGACAAAGGACATATACTCTTGGGAGTTCTAGGGCTCCATCCACCACCAGTTCCTCTCCGTAATACCACAGCTAATGCTCTCTGGAAGGCACCACGTCCTGGCAGGAGACCAACTAGCATAAAAATAGAACATTAAACCATCAACGCTAAGGAGCCTCACAGAGTCCATTCCACCACCCTACCACCTCCAACAGAACAGGTGCTGGTATCCATGGCTGAGAGACCCATAGACGGTTCACATCACAGGACTCTGTGCAGACAAGCCCCAGTACCAGCCCGGAGCCAGGTAGACTTGCTGGGTGGCTAGACCCAGAAGAGAGATAACAATCACTGCAACTGTCTCTCAGGAAGCCACAACTATAGGAAAGGAGGAAGAGTACTACATCAAGGAGGGAGCACCCCATGGGACAAAAGAATCTGAACAATAGCCTTCAGCCTTAGACCTTCCCTCTGACAGATCCTACCCAAATGAGAAGGATCCAGAAAACCAATTCTGGTAATATGACAAAAGAAGCTCTTTAACACCCCCCCAAAATCACACCAGCTCACCAGCAATTGATCCAAACCAAGAAGAAATCCCTGATTTACCTGAAAAAGAATTCAGGAGGTTAGTTATTAAGCTGATCAGGGAGGTACTAGAGAAAGGCAAAGCCCAATGCAAGGAAATAAAAAAAAAAAAAAAAAAAAAAAAACAATACAAGAAGTGAGGAGAGAAATATTCCAGGAAATAGATAGCATAAAGAAAAAAACAATCAAAACTTCAGGAAACATTGGACACACTTATAGAAATGCAAAATGTTTTGGAAAGTCTCAGCAATAGAATCGAATAAGTAGAAGGAAGAAATTCAGAGCTCAAAGACAAGGTCTCCAAATTAACCCAATCCAATAAGACAAAGAAAAAAGAATAAGAAAATATGAACAAAGCCTCCAAGAGGTCTGAGATTATGTTGAACCACTAAGCCTAAAAATAATTGGTGATCCTGAGGAAGAAGAGAAATCTAAAAGTTTGAAAAACATATTTGGGGAAATAATCAAGGAAAACGTCCCCAGCCTTGCTAGAGACCTAGACATCCAAATATAAGAAGCAGGAAGAACACCTGGGAAATTCATCCCAAAAAGATCGTTGCCTAGGCACATTGTCATCAGATTATCTAAAGTTAAGAGAAAGGAAAGAATCTTAAAAGTTGTGAGATAAAAGCACCAGATAACTTATAAAGGAAAACCTATCAGATTAACAGCAGATTTCTCAGCAGAAACCCTACAAGCTACAAGGGATTGGAGCCCTATCTTCAGCCTCCTCAAACAAAACCATTATCAGCCAAGAAGTTTGTATCCAGTGAAACTAAGCATCATATATGAAGGAAAAATACAGTCTTTTTCAGACAAACAAATCCTGACAGAATATGCCACTACCAAGCCACCACTACAAGAACTGCTAAAAGGAGCTCTAAATCTTGAAACAAATCCTGGAAACACATCAAAACAGAATCTCTTAAAGCATAAATCATACAGGACCTATAAAACAAAAACACAATTTAAAAAGCAAAAACAAGAAACAAAGTAAACCAAGGTACACAGACAACAAATGGCACGATGAATACAATGGTATCTCACATCTCAATGCTAACATCGAATGTAAATGGCCTAAATGCTCCACTTAAAACCTACAGAACTGCAGAATGGGTAAAAACTCACCAACCATCTGCTGCCTTCAGGAGCCTAACCTAACACATAGGGACTTACATAAACTTAAAGTAAAGAGGTAGAAAAAGGCATTTCATGCAAATGGACACCAAGACTGAGCAGGGGCAGTTGTCCTTACATCAGACAAAACAAACTTTGAAGCAATAGCAGTTAAAAGAGACAAAGAGGGACATTATATAATGGTAAAAGACCTTGTCCAACAGGAAAATATCACAATCCTGAACATATATGCACCTAACACTGGAGCTCCCTGATTTATAAAACAATTACTAATAGACCTAAAAAATGAGGTAGACAGCAACACAATAATAGTGAGGGATTTCAATACTCCACTGACAGCACTAGACAGGTCATCAAGACAGAAAGTCAACAAAGGAACAATGGATTTAAGCTATACCATGGAACAAATGCACTTAACAGATATATACAGAACATTTCATCCAACAACCACAGAATATACATTCTATTCAAGAGTGCATGGAACTTTCTCCAAGATAGACCATAAGATAGACAATATGATAGGCCATAAAATAAGCCTCAATAAATTTACAAAAATTGAAATTATATCAAGCACTCTCTCAGACCACTATGGAATAAAACTAGAAATAAACTCCAAAGGGAACCTTCAAAACCATGCAAGTACAAGGAAATTAAATAACCTGCTCCTAAATAAGCATTGGGTTGAAACGAAATCAAGATGGAAATTTAAAAAGTCTTTGGACTGAACAACGATAATGATACAACCTATCAAAAGCTCTGGGATACAGCAAAGGCAGTGCCAAGAGGAAAGTTCATAGCCCTAAATACCTACATCAAAAAGACTGGAAGAGCACAAACTGACAACCGAAGGTCACACCTTAAGGAACTAGAGAAACAAAAACCAAACCCAAACCCAGCAGAGGAAAGAAAATAACCTGAGCAGAACTAAATGAAATTGAAACAAACAAACAAACAAAATACAAAAAATAAATGCAACATAAAGCTGGTTCTTTGAAAAGATAAATAAAATAGATAGACCATTATCAAGATTAGTCAAGAAAAGAAAGAAAATTCAAATAACTTCATCAGGAAATGAAATTAGAGATATTACAACTGACACCACTGAAATACAAAAGATCATTCAAGGTTACTACGAATACCTTTACACACATAAACTGGAAAACCTAGAAGAGATGGATAAATTCCTGGAAAAATACAATCCTCCTAGCTTAAATCAGGAAGAATTAGATACTCTGAGCAGACCAATAACAAGCAGCGAGATTGAAATGGTAATTTAAAAATTTTCAATAAAAAAAGTCCAGAACTGGATGGATTCACAACAGAATTCTACCAGACATTCAAAGAAGAATTGGTACCAATCCTTTTTTCACTATTCCACAAGATAGAGAAAGAGGGAACCCTCCCTAATTAATTCTATGAAGCCAGCATCACGCTAATACCAAAACCAGGAAAGGACGTAACCAAAAAAGAAAACTACAGACTGATATCCCTGATGAACATAGATGCTAAAATCCTTAACAAAATACTAGCTAACTGAATTCAACAGCATATCAAAAAGACAATCCACCATGATCAAGTGGGTTTCATACCAGGGATACAGGGATGGTTAAACAAATGCAAGTCAATAAATGTGACAAACCACATAAACAGAATTAAAAACAAAAATCACATGATCATCTCAATAGATACAGAAAAAGCATTTGACGAAATCCAGCATCCTTTATGATTAAAACTCTCAGCAAGATTGGCATATAAGGGACATGCCCTAATGTAATAAAAGCCATCTACGACAATCCCACAACCAACATAATACTGAATGGGGAAAAGTTGAAAGCATTTCCTCTCAGAACTGGAACAGGACAAGGATGCCCACTCTCACTACTCCTCTTCAACATAGTACTGGAAGTTCTAGCCAGAGCAATCAGACAAGAGAAATAAATAAAGGGCATCCAGATTGGTAAAGAGGAAGCCAAACTGTCACTGTTTGCTGAAAATATGATCGTTTACCTTGAAAACTCTAAAGACTCCTCCAGAAAACTCCTAAGAACGATCAAAGAATTCAGCAGTTTCCAGATAGAAGATTAATGTACACAAATCAGTGGCTCTTCTATACACCAATAGCGACCAAGCAGAGAATCAAATCAAGAACTCAAGCCCTTTTACAATAGCTGCAAAAATAAATAAATAAATTAATTAATTAAAATGTATTTATTTTTATTTATTATAAATAAAATAAATAAAAATGTATTTTTTTTTTATTACCTAACCAACCAACCTAACCAACGAGGCAAAAGACCTCTACAAGGAAAACTACAAAACGCTACTGAAAGAAATCATAGAACACACAAACAAATGGAAACTCATCCCATGCTCATGGATGGGCAGAATCAATATTGTGAAAATGACCATACTGCCAAATGCAGTCTACAAATTCAATGCAATTCCCATCAAAATACCACTAGAATTCTTCATAGAATTAGAAAAAGCAATTCCAAAATGTATATGGAACCAAAAGAGAGCCCACATATCTAAAGCAAGACTAAGCAAAAACAACAAATCTGGAGGCATCACACTAACTGATTTCATGCTACACTATAAGGCCGTAGTCACCAAAATAGCATGGTACTGGTATAAAAATAGGCACATAGGCCAATGGAACACAACAGAGAACTCAGAAATAAACCCAAATACTTACAGCCAACTGATCTTTGACAAAGCAAACAAAAACAAAGTGGGGAAAGAACACCCCTTTCAAAAAGTGGACCTGGGATAATTGGCTAGCCACATGTAGGAAAATGAAACTGGATCCTCATCTCTCACCTTATATAAAAAGGTGGATTAAGGACTTAAATCTACGACCTAAAACTATAAAAATTCTAGAAGATAACATTGGAAAAACACGTCTAAACATTTGCTTAGGCAAGGATTTCATGACCAATTACCAAAAAACAAATGCAATCAAAACAAAGATAAATAGTTGGAACTTAATTAAACTAAAGAGCTTTTGCATGGTAAAAGGAACAGTCAGCAGAGTAAACAGACAACCTACAGAGTGGGAGAAAATCTTCACAATCTGTACATCTGACAAAGGACTAATATCCAGAATCTGCAACAAACTAAAACAAAACAACAACAACAACAACAACAACAACAACAATTCCATCAATAAGTGGCCTAAGGGGAGGCTGAGGTGGGCAGATCACCTGAGGGCAGGAGCTCGAGACCAGACTGACCAACATGGTGAATCCCCGTCTCTACTAAAAATACAAAAATTAGCTGGGCATGGTGGCACACACCTGTAATCCTAGCTACTCGGGAGGTTGGGGCAGGAGAATTGTTTGAATCCAGGAGGTGGAGGCTGCAGTGAGCCGAGATTATGCCACTGTACTCCAGCCTGGGTGACAGAGCAAGACTCCATGTCAAAAAATAAAAAATAAAAATAAATAAATAAAAATAAAAGGACTTAGGACATGAATAGACAATTCTCAAAAGAAGATATACAAATGACCAACAAACATATGAAAAAAATGCTCAACATTACTAATAATCACGGAAATGCAAATCAAAACCACAGTGGGTACCACCTTACTCCTGCAAGAATGGCCATAATAAAAAAAATCAGAAAACAGTAGATGTTGAATGTGGTTATCAGGGAACACTTCTGCACTGCTGGTGGGAATGAAAAACTAATACAGTCTCTATGGAAAACAGTGTGGAGATTCCTTAAAGAACTAAAAGTAGAACTACCATTTGATCCAGCAATCCCACTACTGGGTATCTATCCAGAGGAAAAGAAGTCATTATACGAAAAAGATACTTGCACATGCATGTTTATAGCAACACAATTTGCAATTCAAAATCATGGAACCAGCCCAAATGCCCATCAATCAATGAATGGATAAAGAAACTGTGTTTTATATATATGTGAATACCGCACAGCCATAAAAAGGAATGAATTAATGGCATTTGCGGTGACCTGGGCAAGATTGAAGACTATTATTTTAAGTGATGTAACTCAGGATTGGCAAACCAAACATGGTATGCTCTCACTGATATGTGGGAGCTAAGCTATGAGGATGCAAAGGCATAAGAATGATACAATGGACAATGGATTTTGGGGACTTAGGGGGAAGGATGCAAGGGGGGTAAAGGATAAAAGACTATAAATAAGGTGCAGTGTATACTGCTCAGGTGATGAGTGGACCAAAATCTCACAAATCACCACTAAAGAACTTAGTCATGTAACCAAATACCACCTGTACCCCAACAACCAATAGATTTTTTTTAAAGAAGCATAGAGAAGGGTAAGAAGCACAGTAGCATGTGCAGTCTTATTCAGACTCCTTTAAAGAGCTTCGTAGAACCAGCTCCCTACAAGTGACTATGTCAAATGTCTACTTAAATCATAAGGGAAGCTGGGAAATATAGTTTTTAGCTGAGTGTTTTATTGACTGAATAAAATTGGAGTCTATTCTGAAGGAAGAGAGTAGAGTGGATATTAAGCAGAGAACTTTAATTCTCTGCCACTTTTATGACAATGGGTAAATTGATTAAACTTTTAAATTAATTAACCTTTTAAAGTTTACTCATCTATAAAGTGGAAACTAAATAAGGTCGAATATGAAAAGTACTTAGCAAAGTATCTAGCACAGAGGAAGTGCTAAAAAAATATAGACTATCCAGAATATAGAACAGTATTAGCTTTTTATAGGACATACAAAATTTCCCACCATCACTAAGATGGCAGTGAGAACTATTTTTGGAAGGAGGAAAGAAGTTATAAAATTTGGAAGGCAGATATTTTATTTCATTTTTCATCCAGCATGTTGGGTGATGAGTTTTCTGAGGTGTTCTGGAAGCTTTTGTTTTTCAGGGGACCTGTGTGACATTTAGGAGAATTACGAGAGCAAATGTGGGTCCTCTGCTCAGCCATCACCTCTTCCCAGAAGATGTCTCTGAACCATCAGTCTGGGCTAAGTGCACCTCTAGGAAATCTCTCTTTACATGTCTGCCTCTCCCTGGTTATGAGCTGTTGAGAATAAGAGCCGTGTCTTAGTCACCATCATCTTCCAAGGGCCCAGCGCAGTACTAGGAGCATGGTAGAAAGTCAATAAATGCATATTGCATTGGGAGTAGCGGCTTTGGGCTAACTCCTTTAATATCTTCCTTGGCCAGATGCAGAAAAACCTAAAGCTTTCATTCCTAAAATCCTTCTCTGTTGGAGGAGTCTTCTGAAAAATGAGACAGTCATTCAAGTTTCTCCATGCTACACTCCATCAGGGAATGTGCAAAGCCCTGAGAAGCCTTCAAGTTATCATTGGAAATTACAAAGGTGAAAGGATGGGCATGATACTGATATGTTCAAGATCATGGCCCTGGTACATGTCCCTGGAAGTTAGTATTGTACAGGGGATTCACACTGAACCTAGAAACAGAGTATCTTGGGTCTAAATTTTGATTCTGCTACTTGGTTACTAGGATAATGGAGGAGACTAAGTTAATATTTTGTCTTTGTCGTGGGCAGCTGAAAACACTCGTGGATGGGAAGAGCTTTGTACTGAATGTGAGGGACTGCCATGGCTGTGACTGTTGGTACTCATGAAAACAGTACTGGCCTCTAATATCCACCTTACTGAATGTATTAGTTTGCTAGGGCTGCTGTAACAAAGTACCACAAACTTGGTGGCTTAAACAACATAAATTTATTGTCTCACAATTCTGGAGGCTGGAAGTCAGAAATCCAGGCATTGGCAGAAGTGGATCCTTCTGAGGGCTGTAAAAGAGAGTCCGGTCCATGCCTCTCTCCCATCTTTTGGTGGCTTGCTGGGAACCTTTGGTGTTTCTTGGCTCATAGAAACATCACCATGGTCTCTGCTTTCATCTTCACATGGCATTTTTCCTGCACATGTCTGTTTCCATCTTCAAATTTCCCCTTTCTATAAAGACACCAGTCATATTGGATTAGGGTGCACTCTAAGGACCTAATTTTAACTTGATTATCTTCGTGAAGACTGTCCCTCCAATTTGCATTACATGCTAAGGTTCTGGGAGTTAGGATTTCAACATACAATTTTGGGGGACATAATTTACTCATAACACTGGGGATTGTGAAAGGTCAATAAATAGGTTATTCTTGATCTGAAAATGAAAGTCTGAACTTTAACTCCATTTAGTTCCTGGTGAATGTGGAGGCTACAGCCACCTTTTCTAATTCAAGTTTCAGTACTTGCTAACTCTGTCCTGTTTAACTTCTTGAGTGTCAGTTTTCTCATCAATAAAATGAGAATCTTAAAAACATTCTGCTAGGGTTGTTGAGATTATCACATGTGATGGCATATGATAAATGACCATTCCCTTTCTTTGCAGCACTGTGAGATAAAGATGAGAGAACAGAAAAGGGGTGGTGGTTGGCACTAGGCTTCATAAAGCAGTGATGTTACTTTTTCTAGCTATATTGTTTTTGTGAAGAGCTATTTGAGTTTGACGCTTTAGAAATGGAAAGCAAGCAGTCAGAAAGCTTTTTGAGCTGACAAGAGACAAGCTCTTTGATAATCCATCATCTTAAATTACCTACCCTGGATCACGTCCTGCTATTTTTGCTGATGATTTCACCAATAATGACTTCTATTAACTTTCAGTGTGCCTTTTTTTTTTATAAAGTGATGATTTGTAAATAAAAATATCCTCCCAGACTCTGTTTACGACCTTGAAAACTATGAGATTTGATTTATCATTCCAATACTTTGCACTTTTACAATACATGATCAAAATATATCCAAAAGGGAAGCTTGAGTAAGTCACCTCACTGTGATGAGGTGGAAGATGACTCTGAAATAATCTAATTCAATCTCCGCATTTTTCAGATGAGGAAACTGAGGAACAGATGAGGAGGTTGCCCAGCAGGCAGAACCTGGACTTGAACCAGGGAGTCCCACCTCCCAGTCTTTACAAGTTCCTTTACTTTGTGCTCTGGGCTAATTAATGTTTTAGGCAGGGACAGTTCTGCTTTCTGGGTCTCAGTTCCCACTTGTAAGAGGGACCGGAGCAAGATTCTGCTCTGGCATTGCTTCACAGAGCCACAGTCAGGCAGCTCCCACATGTCCATCCTGCTCCTCAAAGCAGCAGGTCCTCCCTCCTCTCTTGCTCAGCCCGCCACCCTAGTGTCTGAGCCCTGTGGCAGCATAAGACGGTAGAACCTGACCCAGCTTATAGTGGTGACCTTCAACTTCATCCAGAAATCAGTGGCTCTGGAAGAGTGTTCCCTGTGATAAATAAGAACACACAAAACTAAACCATGTTAGTGAAAATGGCTATTGTGCAGTGGAGTGTGTAAACGCTCTTCAGAATGTGGCAAATTGGAATCCTGCCTGTCTTGCTAGTGGAGTAACCTTGGTCAAGTTAGGTTAAATCAAACTAAGCCAAGTTATTCAACTGTTTCATTAGTAGTGACAATAAAAATATCTAAGGGAGAAGGTTGTTTTGAGTATTAAATGAGATAATGTAGGTAAAGCACCTGCAGAAGACCTGGCACATGGGAAACATATTAGTAAAAATATTTTACAAGAGAAAATCGAAGTGATTCAGTGGTTTTTAGCCTGTTCTAGATCTGCTGGAAGTGATCTCCCCCACAATACACATACATGTGCAAATGTACAAACAATTTGGGGAGGGGGTGTTAGAATATTCCTGACACCCATATAGAGACCTTAGGGGCCCATGGATTTCTGCTTAAGAACTCCTGAAAAAAAAAAAACTCTATAAGTCTCTGCTTTATTAGTTATTCAGTGAAATTTCTTAAGTTTGCCTGACAACTAGAGAAGCTCTATCTAGATGTTCCATAAATCAACTGAATCATAATGTTGTAAGAATAATACTCTTTGGCAAGGGCCTGAAATAGAGTAAGAGTAGGAACTTTGATGGGAGAAATAAAAAGTCCCAAATTTCACATTAAATCAGAATCCAGTTAGCAGTTATCCAAAAATAAGAAATAAAGTGCCTCATTATGATTCTACAAAATTAGAAAATGCCAAATGTGAGATGTTAACAGTTTTTACAGTCTGAAACCCGGAGATGTCAAAGTGATCTCTTGGCCTTCTGGCCATGCTGTCCATGACCCTGACAGTGACCATGACCATGGCCTTCCATTTGCATGGGATGAGCCTGCCCAGGGCTGCTCAAGCCCCTCTGCTAATAGAAGTACTAGGTTATTTTGTTCCCGAAGATGCCCTTTGTGGAATTAGGAAGAGTCCATTTAACTAGTTGGCTCATTTGTTTGTTTTCAAGAATCTTTAACCAACTCTTTTCTGAAGCTCATCGTTCTAATCTGAGTGAGACTCTGCTCTACTTAGACACTCCTTGTTGATAGCACAGACATTTACTGAGACCCTCTATAGTGCAGAACTGTGTTGAGCTGTGTTTTGAGGGATGCAAAGAGAAATGGTCCTCTATGTTTGTTTTTCGTGTGAACTGAATTTTCTGGTTTATACTCTTTCTGTTGCATGCTCTTCCTGGCTACACTTTCACTCCAAATATTTTATTTGCAACACTCAGAAAGATTGTGAGGAATGTCTGACGGTGCTTTTTATTCCTGCTTTACAGATGAGCCTGAATGCACGTTACTCTGGGCCATAGTAAAAAGAAAGTTTAGGTACCATTATTTCAAATGCAACCACTTTCCACTGTACAGAATTGCCCTCCACTTGTTTGGTTTAATATGACAGAGACCTTTATGCACAATTGGCTGTAATGGAAGGCAACACAGAGGAACCGTGAGAGCTCAGAGATCAAAAGAGATCCCTTTCAGTGGTCTGAGGGGAGGGATCAGAGGAGACTTTGGGGAGGGGAGCTTGTTGGCTTTTCCCTGTTGACACCTCTAACAGAGATTGGGGGAGAAGTGACTGAGCAATCTCTTTACTTCTTCCAATGTCAAAAAGACTTGTAGTTGATCTGCATCTAAGTATAGCTGTAGCCGATTCACATCTTGTATAGCACATGCATGGTTAGTTTTCTGATAAAGTAATTATTCATTCATGGAACAAATATTTATTGAATACTCCTTTTAGTTACCATTCTCATAATAGAGCAGGAGACTCTATGATCACAGTAATGACTCCAAATCTACAGATGTGTGTGTGCACACATATGCATGCATATACATGTATGTTTCTTTTTCTGCTGAGCCAATCATTTCTATTTAAGTACCCATCCATGTATCCATATTAGTTCCTGGGCCATACAAAAGAACCACAAACTTACTGTCTTACAGTTCTGGAGGCCAGAAGTCTGACATTAGGTGTCAGCTGAGTTTGTTCCTCTGGGGGATCAATTAGCCTTCTTTCCTCTTTCCTGGCTTCTGGTGTTTTTGGCAATCCCTGACATTCCTTGGGTTGTAATTGCATCACTCCAATCTCTGTGTCCATCTTCACATTGCCTTTCTCTCTGGGTCTGTGTGTCAAATCTCTTATAAAGCCACCAATCATTATATTTATGGCCTAATCTAAATATAGGATAATCTCATCCGGAGATTCTTAACTCAATTTTATCCACAAAGATCCTATGTTCAAATAAGGTCACTTTGGCAGGTGCTGAGGCTTAGGACTCAGACATGTGTTTTTGGATGACACTGTTTAACCCACTGCAATGTCCAAATGGGACCTAGCTTCTCATCTTTGCTTTGAGATGATTTATGCTTTCTAATGAACATTTATATTATTTGTAGCAGTAACACTATGAAAGAGATACTCATTTCAGAGAGTGACATTCCCTGTAAAAGAAGGGAAAAATCTCTTAGTTGAATAAGCGAGGAGAGGTAAATGAATAACACACCACAAATGATTTACCTGCAGCAGCAATTTAAAGGATATTCCTGTGGATTCATCCCTCAAGTATAAAGTGCTCTGAACCTCTAGAAGAGTGGTGTGACTATAAGTGTCTAGATACTACCTATTATATAAAAATCCAGGATTGCTCTCATATCAAGTGCCTGGACTTGTTTTTCTTAAGAAGTCTTAGATAAAATATTTTTTGTTACACTGTGAAAATCAATGTGTATTTCAGACAGTGTGTTCTTTCAAGCCTCTATTTGCCAAAAAAGAACAGGGCACTTGAATTACATTGGGTCATAGAGATCTCATGTAAGTGGGTTGTGTACAATGAGGAAGACAGGTGACTAGGATACGAGCTCATTTTGGCATTGTGGAAAACTAGAGATTTAGACAATCAAGGTTTGATTGGAAACTTTTCATGTTAATGTACAGTCGCTATAGATGTTTACCTTGACTTGAGTTATCAAAGGAAAATATGAATGTAGCTAAATTGTCTTTAGTGGTTCATACACTTAGGTTGATGCATTATTGCTTATTTTATGCCCAGGATGAAATAGGAAAGGAAACTCAGCAATATTTAGACTGGGATTATGGTTTCAATTTTTTGAAGGATAAAAATGGTGCAGAAGTCTTTTGGGGGAAAGAATGACTATTTATGATAAATAAAACATTTTGCTCTTTTTTAAAAAAAAATCTGTTCCCTGGAAGTCAGGTTTATTAAATGATTTAGCCTCTTAGTTTTCAACCTCAAATCACCACACGACTTGTGGTGACCTCAGAAAGTATACATGACAAGCCTAATGCTTTGTGAAGGTTTTCTCTAGTGCAAACCACTTTTGGACAACAGTTTATCCCTTCACCTGAGGACAACAGATTAAAAAGTAAGAAGCAGCCATGACACTTCACCAAACATCTTCTTCCCTTTCTTTAAAGGATGTTGAAGGTGACTAATGGGGTCTGACATGTTTTTGTTATGTATGAAATATCAAAATGGCAAATCCCAATGTTTGCTTCATCCGGGGACACTTTTATACCTTATGCTTTACCTTGTCAGCTTGAATTGATATCAAGCTGGGACGGGTCATGACTGTTCCTTTGATTCTCTGTCACAGCTAAAAATGCTCAGATCAGCTGTTTAAATGTGTGGTAAAATATGTGAGACCATGTGGTGTAGTGAAGAGGACACGGGAACAGCTGCCAAAAACCTGGGTTCCAGTCTTGACTTTACTAGTGTGCAAACTTTAAAAAACCAATAGAAATCAGTAGATATTTGTTGAGCACTTAATATGTGCCAGGTCTTGTGCAATAGAAGAGCAGAGAGACAACTAAGACATGAATCCCGCAGAATGGTAAAATGTTGAGGTACACTCATAAATATAACTTCAGTATGAGGGATAGAGGTTTATGCCACAAACAGTACTAGATTAAAAGCTATAGCAAGTCAAGGAGAGAGCAGTTTCTTAGATTTGGGAAGATCAAGGAAGATTTAATAAAAGAGGCTGATCCATGAGCTGAGGCTAGAAGGTGGGGTAGGATTTGAGCTTGTGGTAATGGGCGTTGTGGGTGGGGAAGACAGTTCAGACAAAGTAAACCATGTGATCAAGCTCAGGGAGATAGTAAAACACACAGCACTGTGGAGACTGATGAGACACCTGTTAATTGCACACACAGGGGTGTAAGGGGTTAGTGCAGGGGGCTGAGAAAGCCAAAGCTACAAAAATATTGAAGCTAAGTTCTCTGTTGAAATTGATCTATTAGAAGAAGAAGGAAGAGGAGACAAGACAAAGAAGAAAGGAAAATGATGGAAGGAAGGAAGGAAGGAAAGAAGGAAAGAAGGAAAGAAGGAAAGAAGGAAAGAAGGCAGGAAGGCAGGGAGGGAGGGAGGGAAGGAAGAAAAGCTAAGCCTGGGGAATATCTCTGTTCCTGTTCAGCACCTCTGCTTGGTCAAGGAACAAGTAGAAAAAATGCCCCTTGAGAGGACCATGTCCTGTCACAGAAACAGTCTGATTCAAAGGCCTGGTAGGTCACAGGGGCCGGAATTTCTGCCCAGATCACTTTGACAGGCTTCTTGAGAGACAACAAAACATGTTTGCTTGTGTAAATCCTTCCAAAATTTGTGTAGGCTCTTCCCTGTACTATGGCAGACAAACTAAGCATAAAAGTGGTGTTAAGAACATTGTTCTAACACTTTGTGGTTTATGAACTCTTGTAAATACATTGCTTATGAAAGCAGGCAATGACATACCATTTTATGGTATAATATCTTTGCCTGCTTTCATAAGCAATGTATTTATTACATACAAGGGTTCATAAACCACAAAAAGAAGAAAGAGGGAGAGAAGGAGATTAAACTCAGGTCTCTTTTTGAGATCAGGTGTTGGTAGGCTGGTACAATTGGGCAAAAGCCCCAAATTTTGATGGTGGCAGTGTTTCAAAGTTGGGACAATGTTGGCGACCTTACAAAAATGATTTAACTGAATTCTTGAACAGAATGTTAATTTGAATTTTATGGTTAGCACTGTAAAGTATCTTTAGGAAGTTATTTACTTTCTTTCTCCTAGGTCATAATATTTCATTTTTAAAGTAAAGGAGACAAACCTGATTTTTAAAAGTCCTTTCTTTCTTTTCCTTATATAATTTTAGGTATATGCCAGCATATAGTCAAACCATGATCCAGATTTGTATCTGCATGTTATTAGATATTCAAATAGAATAAATTTTCCTTTCTTTAAATATATAATTAATGCATGCATAGAATTTAAAATATTCAAACGGTGCAAAATAGCAAAAATAAAATGTAAAATAATCCTCTAATTCATCATCAACCCCTGTTACCGAAGACAGCCACCGTCAGTATTCTTTCTTGTTAATTTTACTAGCAATTATTGTTATAACTTTATATAATACATGTGGGTTCCTACTTTTTGATTTCTCAATTCTCAAGAGAAGCTATTATTTCCTGGAGAGAAGCTATTATATGAGAGCCGAGACGTTTACTTATTTATATTGCTATCTACTTTTTATTTCCCCCTCACCTCTGAAATTTTGTTAGCTTGATTATTATTTTTGGAACTTTACTGGTTGTCTTCACAAATTTAAGTGATATAACTAAAGTCTATTTCATGATTTAGCACCTTTAGACAGTTATAAACAGTAAAAGGGAAATGACACTAATGCACTCTTCTACCTCCAAATTTTTCTTTCCTCTGTAATTATTTTTATACGATCTAAATTTGTTACATCTGCATTCTCTTCTGTCATTGTAAATACATTTTACGTGATTATATAATACATGGATTATTTTTAAAAGAAAAGTAAAGTCCAGAATTAACAATATAATGATTATGCAAATAATATTCAATATAGAACCAGGAAGCGTGGATTAAGTCATAGGGAAGAAACAGTTCTACACCACTCATGTTTCAGGTAAAGGAGACCCTCTAAACGTCCTATCTACTGGATTCTCTCTTACCTGATTTCAAGTCTTCCTTACGCATCAGCTATTCTCGGCCACTGCTGCTTCTTGTATCTCATTTCATCTTCTTTCTCAAATTTTGGTTCTATTTTGGTAGAAGACCACATCTCGAGTAGTATATTTTCAATTAGCATAAGAGCTTACACTTCTTGAGATTTTGTACATCCAAAAGTGTCTGAATTTTGCTTTTACATTGGACTGATGGTTTGACTGAATACAGAATTCTATGTTCAAATCCCATTCCCTCTGAAATTTGAAGTTTTTGTTGTCTTCTAATATCCAAGAGATGCTGATAAGAAGTCTAATATTACTCTAAGTTTTGTTCCTATGT
This sequence comes from Macaca thibetana thibetana, assembly GCF_024542745.1. Lineage (NCBI taxonomy): Eukaryota > Metazoa > Chordata > Mammalia > Primates > Cercopithecidae > Macaca > Macaca thibetana. Next base: position 10,689,604 of record NC_065579.1, read on the forward strand.
CAAGGACCACCTCTCCATCACTCTGACATCTACATAGTCCCCTGTCCTTGGAGTTTCCAGCTTCTACCGTGATGTGTCTATTTGTCCTTTTTCACTGGTCCTTCTTGGCATTTAGCACCTGTGAGAGTCAAGTTGATGATAGTGAGAGGCAATGTGGTCTACTGGACTGAATGAAGGATTTTGAGGCAGACGATTTGAGTTCAAGTCTTGATTTTGTCACTTCTTTTTGTCTCTCTGTGAAACCTTGCAAAGTACTTTATCTTCACTTAGAAACAATTTTTTTTTTTTTCTACCAGGGCAAAATAGTAATCATCTCAGCCCTGCTCTTTCCTGCCATGGCACACCTATGTTGTAAGGTCGTTGTTATTATAAACTATTGGGAGTAAAATTGTTTTACAAATTCTAGAGTTGTGTTTTAGGGTCAATATTATTGCAACGGATGTGACACAATGAAAAGTGTTCATTGGTGTCATAGAAATATTGGGGTCTTATTTTTTCTGCATTTATTGTTTGTTGCTGCCTAGATGTCTGGATTCTGGATATTACAGTGAAGTCGTCACTTAGGCAATATTGCAAGGCAAGCTTGCTACTGGAAGACTTGGCCCCCTGACACCTGCCAGGCAGCTATGTAGAGCATCTCTCTCATTCAGCAAATCTCGAGGAAGGCACATGGGTACACTCAGCATGAGGCCTGAGTGATTACTGACCTGTCTCTTTATCCTTAGAATAACTCCCCACTGCCTGGGAAATAGAAATCGCACACATACTGACGTACTGTATAGCTCCAAAGTTCAGCCAGTCACAAAAGGGGTAAGAAGAAACAATTTAAATGACCATTTGAGGCATAAGCATGAACATTTCTAGGAACTGCAAAATTTAGCTTTCTGAAGTATACTTCTGGGAAATATCAAACAATGATGTAAGCTGGAGGAGGAGAGAGTAAATTAGAATCACAAATCATTAGATTAGGAAAGAATCTTCCAATTAACCAGATCCCTGTTTTACAACTAAGGAAACTGAGGCTCTGTCTGGTTTACATGCACACACACCGGAACTTGCCCAAGGTCATATGAGCTGGACGGAAGTAAATTCTAGGTCCCTTAGCCCCATTTCGCAGTTCTTTTACTCAAAGAGTCCATTCTGCTAATAGTCTTTTTAACTTTCCAATATGTTGCTTTTTAAGTGGAGAGCAGAGAGAGTCCCTGCAACAAGAGTGATCTGGAGGGTGTTCTCAAGGCAGGCAGTGGCAGTACCACAGAGCAATTCCTGCTGCAGACCCCGTGTGGATGGGACAAGCATTGACCACAGGCTTCTCTCCACAGTCATGGGAGGCAGAAATTACTGCTTCGACCTCAAAGAGTCAAGGAACTTTCAGGGAGGCAAACAAGGTCACACAACCTGTAAAATTTGTTTTTGGTAAATGGCAGAGGTGGAACTTGGACACAAATTTGATTTTAATTGTGGGACTGGTTCTCGGAATTGAGTCGAAAAGATAGTCTAGGAAATCCAGTACCCTGAAGACTTCATTCTGTCTCACAGTTTTTCAGCACATGCTGTGATAAATAAAGGCACAGGAACCAGTTTTAAGATAGCCAGTCCTGGGCACAATTTAAAGGAATTTTAATGGGCTCAACTTTACTGGATCTTGGTTTTAGTTTCTTTTGTCTGGCATATGGATTCCTTTCATATGGTCTTTTTAGAATACTCATGGAGCTCAGTAGATTTAAAATTTGTTGAGAAAGAGATGAACTGTGCTTTGCCTTGGTGAGAGCACAGCTTCAACTGTGCATTCAGTCCTGGGTACCACTCATGGTGAAGATAAAGTGTGTCCAGGAGAAGAGGGACCTGGGAACAAAACATGAGACAAGCCATGGAAGGCAATGGACATATTCAGTTTAGTGACCTCAGTCAAAAGAAAGCTCACGGGGCACTTGTTAGCTGTGTTCACATTCCTGGAGGACCATGAAGTGAAGATGAGGTTAGATTCGCATCATGCACCTTCAAGAGGCTGTGTAACCAACAGATGAAAATTATAAAGAACAGTATTTTAGCTGACAATCAGAATGATTTTCTAACAGCTGAGCTCTCTGAAGATGACATGAGCTGCCATTACATGAGCTCAGTTCTGAGAGGCAGTGTGAACTGTCCTTGGCAGGGGAGTTGTGGTTGAGTTATTGAGACAGCCAAGTATAAAGGGATTCCTGGAGAACCTCTGACTGGCCTGCACACTGGGAGGACTGTGCATCTGGGTAGAGATTTGGGAAGTTCATGCCAGTTGCAGTGGTGGGGAGCCTGGCCCCTCTTCTTCCTGGGTGGACACTGGGATTCAATCTGATGTGGGAGCATGTTTACAGGAACCTATCTCATGTTGCTGAGTTTTTTTCCTTTTTGCCCAATAAATTCCATTTTTCTCACGCTTCGAAGTGTCTGCGAGCCTAATATTTCATGGTCTTGTGGCAAGGACCCCATTTTTAGCTAAACTGAGGAGAAAGTCCCACAACATTATGATGGAAATTAAACTGGAGCCATCAGAAAGTCTGTCCAGCATGGAGATGATAGTATTCCTTCGTTTAAGAGTTCAAAATCTCTGCAACTCAAAAATCACCCATCTACCATAACTAAACATGCACACACATGTACTTTATCTTCCTGATTACAATGACGACAGCCTAAATTTATTGAGCATTTGCTATATGCCACGTAAGTTAGCTCCTTATATGCTTTATTAAATTTAATCCTTCTCACTGTCCTATTGAAAGTTTATATTATTATGTATTTCATAGATAATTGTGAATATTATAAATCAAATAACCAATAATACTCAGATATTACTAAACATCCTAGGTAGGTAGTGGGGGAGCCAGGATTTCAATCCAAGTGTGTTTAATACTGGGATCCTAAATACTCTGCTTTTCTGCCTCTTTTCTTCGTGAAGCTTAATACATTGGAAATACCAAAAATAACCTGGTTTGCACCCAGAATAACTCAATGAGAATTGGAGAGGTGCTGAAGATAAACTGAAATAATATTATGATTTCTCTGTCATGAATAAGTGACAGCTATGCTCCATTTTGCCCAAGGAAGTAAAATTCTCTTATTAATGAGAGAGTAGCAGAGATACACAGCCCCACAGGAGATAACCTTCCCAGTTTTAGTGATTCTCCATCAGTTGTAGATGGAGGGGCTTCTGGATGTCAACCTAATTTATGGCTGTGTCCTTGAAGTTCTTGTGCAGGAGGTGAGGTTGGGGAAGCCAGTAGGGAAAAGAGGGCCAAGCCTGCTGTCCCGAGGAAGAACTTGTTGAACTTTAGAGCCTTTGGGAGTTTTAATAATTAAAGATGTGTATGTGTGAGTGTGTTGTTTCCTGTGGAAGATTTTCTGGCCATGACTTCTGGGCATCACAGTTGCTTTAGCACATGCTCAAGGAGGAGCCACTTCAAGTCTGATTCAATTTTAAAATATGAAGAGAGAAAACAAGACAGAAAAGCTCTCCTGCAACTCATCAAGACAATCAGAAAACAAACACAGAATTCCCTAGGTCAGAAAAGGAGCTCGAGAGGCTCTTTTATCAGTTTGCAGCCACCCTGAGATGATGTTGCAAACTTTGGATTTTTCAAACAATTGATGATTTGCAATCCAAGAGAAGCTTTTCATTTTCTCTGCTTTTCTGAAGGTCATGTTACACATGGGATTCGTGAAGCCTCTTGAGTCATTTGATTCCACAGAGACTCAGGAGCACTGTGGAAATAGCCTCAACTAAGGAATCCGGATATTTCCAAAAGTTTTCAAAGCAGGGTGCTGGAAAGCAATGAGAGTTTTAAGTGTTGCCTTAAAACTAGTCTGGATTTCCCTTAAAAATATTGGAAAATATTGAAAAATATTTCCTCCTAGCACTTTGGAAGACAAAGGCAGGAGGATCACATGAGCCCAATAGTTCAAGACCAGCCTGGCAACATAGTGAGATCCCATCTCTATTTAAAAAAAAATTGAATTGATTAAAGACATGCCCTTGTCCCAAGGACAAAGGCGCACAGGAGAGGAATCCACAGCAAGTAAGAGATGCCGACATATTTTGAAAATTCTGAAAGTGGGGTAAAGACCATGCCAACCCAAGGACCCCCAAAATGGGATGCTATGAGAAGTGAGCTGACCTGACCCACAGAACCCCTACGAATCTCAGCTGTGGCAGAGAGAGCAGGGGGAGGGTGCCGGGAGCAAAAGCAAGGAAATTAGTTGGAAGCCTGAAAAAGAATCGTGGGCACTCCACTTCCTTTTCTTACTATAGACTACTAAGGAGTTAGCTGTGCCTCACAACACTGGAGACCAGAGCATTGCTCTCTTAGAAAACAGAATCGTTTCATTCCTGAGTTGGGGCACCACACGTAGCACAAGGCTGATGTCTAATATGTGGCCTGAAACATGGGGAAGAGGAATATGTGCATACTGAACCAAGGAAGTCTCATTTCACTTTCTAACCGCATCCCCGCCCCCTGCCCGCCCCAGCCCCTGGGCCTCTGTAGCTGGAGTTCTGGCCATGGAGCAGAATGTGTTTTTCTATGGGGAAACCAAAGGAATTCATTTAAAAAGACTTGTAGATTTTATATAAAGTGCCAAACAAAGGCTAACCAGATGCCTGAGAACTCCACAGAAAAGACAGAGAGTGGGCATGTCCCATCCACAGTCACAAAGAAGTATGAGTGTATGAATGGGTTGCCAAGGATACCAGGCATCTGAAAAGCCTTCAAGCGTGAGAGTAAAAGAGATGACTACAACAAACAAACAACAATAATAATGAATTCAGAGGACATAGAGACAATGCAGGGCAGAAGAAAATTAAAATATAATAACTTACAATTAACATCCCCAGAGAGATAAGAGCTGAAACAAGAATAGGAAGCATAAAAACCAGAATGAGGCCTTGGAATTAAAAAATAAATCATCTCTGAAATAAAATCCCAGTAGAAGAAGATGAAATCAAAAGAATCTATCAGAAATAGAATAAGAAGATAGAGATGTAAAAGATATTGGCGATTCCAGAAAGTGAACAGAAAAAAAGGAAGGAGAGGATATGATGAAGGACATAATTCCAGAACTGAAAGCTATAAGTTTTCAGATTGAAAGACACCGTTGAGGATTCAGCTCAGCAAATTTAAAACGACTCTCACCAATACACAGCATTATGGAATTTGTTGATGGCTTTTTTTTTTTTTTTTGAGATGGAGTTTTGTTCTTGCTGCCCAGGCTGGAGTGCAGTGGCATGACCTCAGCTCACTGCAACCTCCAGCTCCCGGGTTCAAGCAATTCTCCTGCCTCAGCCCCCCAAGTAGTTGGGATTATAGGCATGTGATACCATGCCCAGCTACTTTTTGTATTTTTATTAGAGATGGGGATTCTCCATGTTGGTCAGACTGGTCTCGAACTCCTGATCTCAGGTGATCCACTTGTCTCGGCCTCCCAAAGGAGGTCTCCAAAGAGCCAAAGAGAAGAATTTTATTGAGTTGAACTTGATCTTGTGATACTTTTACTTCGTCTGAAACCTTATGTTACTTAGCAGGTTAATAGCAGTAACAGATAGACCCTAATAAGTGTAATGGCTCAAACACAACAGAGAATGGTTTCTTACTCAGGTAACAGTATCAGTGGGTAAAAACATCAGCATGGTGGTTTCTTCTATGCTGTCATTCTTAGATCCCCCAACTGATGGAAGCTCTGCCATCTTTAACATAGGGCTCCCAGGATTGTCCTGGGTACCACCTCCATTCCTGCTAGTCAGACATGAAAAAGAAAATGGAAAAGCACAACATGAAAGGGTTTTATGGGCCAGGCCTGGAAGTGGCACACATTATTTGCCTCAATAGTCCAGTGACTAGAACTCCTGAAAATGGCCACAATGAACTATAAGCTTGAGGTAAGGAGAGTGGAAAAGGATTGAGAAACATAGTCCCTGGTTGGGTAGGCAGTTTCTGACCTAATCCTACACTAAGGAAGAGGAATCATGTTTGAGATGGACAGCTAGCCATCTTTCTCAACTGGATATTTTGTTGATATGTTTGGATTTGAGTCAAAGTAAAATAGAATGCTCTCAACTGATGTTCGTATGAGTTAAATAGGGTTTCCTTGAACTATTTTCATTTATTCTATTCTTGATATGGTTTGGCTCTGTGTCCGAACCCAAACCTCACCTTGAATTGTAATCCCCATAATCCCCAGGTGTTGAGAGCAGGACCCGGTGGGAGGTGATTGGATCATGGGGGCAGTTTCCCCCATGCCATTCTTGTGATTGTGAGTGAGTTCTCATGAGATCTGATGGGTTTACAAGTGTTTGACAGTTCCTCCTACACACGCATTCTCTCTCTCACCTGCTGCCATGTAAGACATGCCTGCTTTGCTTTCCACCATCATTGTAAGTTCCCTGAGACCTCCCCAGTCATGCAGAACTGTAAGTCACGTAAACCTCTTTCCTTTATAAATTACCCAGTCTTGGTGGTATTCTTTATAACAGTGTGAGAACGAACTAATACAATTCTTATAAGCAAATAATGACTATCTGCATATCCAACCAATTTTTACTTGGACTTTACCTCTAAAACAACAGTACCCATGAATTTTTTAAAAATCATTAGCTTAGTCAAAAAACAATATGTTTATCTACAACCATCTGATTTTCAACAAACCCGACAAAAACAAGCAAAGGTCAAAAGATTCCCTATTTAATAAATGGTGCTGGGAGAACTGACTAGCCATATGCTGAATACTGAAACTGGACACCTTCCTTACACCTTATACAAAAATTAACTCAAGGTGGATTAAATACTTAATTATAAAACCAAAACCATAAAAACCCTAGAAGAAAACCTAGGCAGTACCATTCAGGACATAGGTATGGGCAAATATTTCATGACAAAAATGCCAAAAGCAATTTCAACAGAAGCTGAAATTGACAAATGGGAATTAAACTAAAGAGCTTCTGCACAGCCAAAGAAACTGTCATCAGAGTGAACAGGCAACCTACAGGATGGGAGAAAATTTCTGCAATCTACCCAAATGACAAAGGTCTAATATCCAGAATATACAAGGAACTTAAACAAATTTACAGGAATAAAACAAACAACCCCATCAAAAAGTGGGCAAAGGACATGAACAGACACTTCTCAAAAGAAGACACTCATGCGACCAACAAACATATGAAAAAAGTTCAACATCACTGATCATTAGAGAAATGCAAATCAAAATCACAATGAGATACTATCTCATGCCAGTCAAAATGGCAATTATTAAAAAGTCAAGAAACAATAGATGTTGGTGAGGCTGTGGAGAAATGGGAATGTTTTTACACTGTTGGTGGGAGTGTAAATTAGTTCAACTATTGTGGACAACAGTGTGGTGATTCCTCAAGAATCTAGAACCAGAAATACCATTTGACCCAACAATCCCATTACTGGGTATATACCCAAAGGAATATAAGTCATTGTACTATAAAGACACATGTACACGTATGTTTATTGCAGCACTATTTACAATAGTAAAAACATGGAACCAACCCAAATGCCCATCAGTGATAGACTAAAGAAAATGTGGTATAAACACACCATGGAATACTATGCAGCCGTAAAAAGGAATAACATCATATCTGTTGCAGGGACATGGATGAAGCTGGAAGCCATTATCCTCAGCAAATTAACACAGGAACAGAAAACCAAACACTGCATGTTCTCACTCATAAGTAGGAGTTGAACAATGAGACCACATGGACACAGGGAGGGGAACAACACACACCAGGGCCTGTCAGAACGTGGGGGATGAGGAGAGTGAAAGCATTAGGACAAATTCCTAAGGCATGTGGGGCTTAAAACCTAGATGACGTGTTGCTAGGTGCAGCAAACCACCATGGCACATGTACACCTAGGTAACAGACCTGCACATTCTGCACATGCATCCCAGAACTTAAAGTATAAACAAAACAAAAACAGTGTGTTAAACCTTATACCAGGTTTTGGGGATATACCAATGAGCAGGACAGGCAAGTCTTCTGCCTGCGTGGTCCTCAGATTCCAGCAAGGATAGGCAGGGGATAGACAATAAACAGATTTTTAAAATCAGGTAGTGCTAAGTGCTAAAAGTAAAATAAGACAAGGTAGTGAGAAATAGAATGGCTGGCTGCTATTTAGAATGTGAAGTTAGACATGTGCCCTTTGAGGAAGTGGCATTTAAACTGAGACCTCAGTGACTAAAGGCAGGCAGCCATTTTGGGATCTTGGGTAAGAACTTTTCAGGTTCAGGGATTGGCTAGTGCAAATGCCCTTAGATAGTAATGGGCTTGACTGTGAGACAGCGACAAGGCAAGTGTGGTTAAAAAGTTTTGAAAGGAGGGTGTGATGGGGTTGAGAGCAGACATGGTGTCAGGGAATTAGATAACACAGTATCTTAAAGGCCATGATAAGGAGCTTTACTTTTATTCCATGTGCAATGGGAAGCAGTTGGAGGTTTGAAGCAGGAAAGTGACTCTCCTTTCCGTTGTTGTTGTTGTTGTTGTTAACTCTACTTTGCTTGTTTATGACAAGAGTAGATTGAAGAGGGCCAGGAGAGGCAGGGGTGCTGCTACTTAGGAGGCTTTTGTTATGATCCAACATAGGATGATAGCAAGCTTGGAATATGGAGGTAGTAGCAGAGATGAACAAAGGATGAAACTGATGAGTATTTTGGAGATTCTGTGGTCCAAATTTCTGAAGGATTTGTTGTGGAGGGAGTGAAAAAGTAAATAATTCTAATTGCCTTTTATGTGGGATGCATTTGCCAACTTTCATTATTTTATTGAATCCAAGGTACCTCTAGAAGAAAGTGTCTTAGGGTCTAGGTAGAGGGTCAGAAGATCTGGTTTCTGTTTGCTTTTCCTTGCTGTTTTACTTGCCTGAACAAACTCCTTGCTCTTTAATTTTTGCAAGAAAATGAAAATGGCCTCTCATATTTACCTAAGAAAGCTGGTGAAGGGTGATAAATGTGATAATATTCTCTGAGACCAAATTCTAATAGGAACAAAGATGCTCTTCTGGCTGGGAGATACATCCTGAGCATTTGAATTTAATCAGACAGCAACATATTTCTTAGCCCTTTTACAATGATGATGACTAACTGGCTCCCATGTGGGTAGCTTATATTTTAGACAAAGGAGGGAAAATAAAATCATTCTTGACTTGGGGCAGTTGATATCATTTAATTGAGTCATAGCTGCATAGATTACAGTTGAATATGCAGAGGAATCTAGGGAGAATTTTTTCATCAAAAGGATGATTTCTTCCTTTTGCTTTCTTGTCTCTTTGTTAAGAAAGGGTCTTCTGTTCATTTTGCCTTTACCTGATTTGGCTTGTGCTGCAGACAAGAAACTCAAAAGAGCATGTGAGGAGGGATTTCAGTCCATATGATATCAGCTGTCATTTTCGATAAGTGAGCAGGCACTTTTAGGACCCAGAGGTTATGGAACTGGAATTTTAGGTACACTATAAAGCAAAATAGAACGACAATTCACCCTTTCAAATGTAAGAGTTTTGAGTTTCCAAAATCATTTACTCAGACTGCAGTCAAACATTAGTGATTTTGTGCAAACTAAATTCCCCCCTTGTAGGAAATATACAATGAAAACAATAGTTCTATAGTTGGGAGACTTTAGCTTCTATGATTTCTATTTCTCCAGGTATGTATGATCATTTAGTACTGATGCTTTCTTACATTTTTAATTAAAACTATCTGAATTTTTGCTACTTTGTAGGTCTTGTAATATATATTTCTAAAGGTGGTATTTAAGATCATACACCTCTGACCATGCATCACTCTCTACTAGGGAAAGATGTGTGGCTTTTTATACCACCAAGAGAAAAATTCTACTGATTATGACTGCCTATGTGTCTGTTAGAGGGCGAAGTTATAAAGATCTACAAAGAAACTTAGAGTCCAAGACACTAATAGTGAGAAACTTTAACACTCCATTGACAGTAATAGACAGATCATTGAGGCAGAAAATTAGTACAGATATTCAGGACCTGAACTCAACATTGGACTCAATGGAGCTGGTAGAGCTCTACAAAACTCTCCATCCAAAAACAACATGATATACATTCTTCTCATTTGCACAGGGAACATACTCTAAAATTGACCACAGAGCTGGACATAAAACAATCCTCAGCAAGTGCAAAAGAAACAAAATCATACCAAACACACTCTCGGACACAATGCAATAAAAACAGAAATCAAGGCTTAAAAACATTGCTCAAAATCATACAGTTACATGAACATTAAACAACCTGCTCCTGAATGACTTTTGAGTAAATAATGAAATTAAGACAAAAATCAGGAAGTTCTTTGAAACTAATGAGAACAAAGATACATCATAACGGAATCTCTAGGTCACAGCTAAGTCAGTATTAAGAGGAAAGTTTATGTCACTAAACACCCACATCAAAAAGTTTAGAAAGATCACAAATTAATGACCTAACATCACAACTAAAAGAACTAGAGAAGCAAGAGCAAACCAACCCCAAAGTGAGCATTACACAAGAAATAACCAAAACCAGAGTTCGACTGAAGGAGATTAAGACATGAAAAGTCATTCAAAAAAATAAATCCAGGAGTTGTTTTTTTAAAGAAATCAGTAAGTAGGTGACTAGCCAGACTAATAAGGAAGAAAAGAGAGAAGGTCCAAATAAACACAATTAAAATGACAAAGAGGATATTACAACTAACCTTAACAAATACAAATAACATCATAGTAGTCCCTACTACTATGAACACTTCTATACACACAAACCAGGAAACCTAGGAGAGGTGGGTAAATTCCTGGACACATACACCCTCCTAAGACTGAACCAGGAATAAATTGATTCCCTAGACAGACCAATAACAAGCCCTGAAATTGAATCAGTAATAAATAGCCTACCAACCAAAAAAAGCCCAGGACCAGACTAATTCACCACCAAATTCTACCAGATAAACAAAGAAGAGCTGGTACCATTTCTACTGAAACTATTCCAAAATATTTGGGAGAGACTCTTCCACAACTCATTCTATGAGACTAGCATCCTCCTGATACCAAAACCTGGCAGAAATACAACAAAAAAGGAAACACTAGGCCAATATCCTTGATGAATATTGATGCAAAAATCCTCAGCAAAATACTTGCAAACAGAATCCAGTAACATAAAAAGCTAATCCATCACATGGAGTAGGCTTTATCCCTGGGATGCAAGGTTGGTTCAACATATGCAAATCAATAATGTGATTCATCACATAAACAGAACTAAAGACAAAAACTACATTATCATCTCAATAGATGCAGAAAAGTCTTTTGATAAAATTAAACATCCCTTTACGTTAAAAACTCTCAATAAAGTAGGTATCAAAGGAACATATCTCAAAATAACAAGAGACATTTATGATAAACCCATGGTCAACATCATACTAAATGGGCAAATGCTGGAAGTGTTTCTCTTGAAAACCAGCACAAGGCAAGGATGCCCTCTTTCACCATTCCTATTCAACGTAGTATTAGAAGTTCTGGCCAGAGCAATCAGGCAAGATAAAGGAATAAAGGCATCCAAATAGAAAGAGAAGAAGTCAAACTATCCCTATTTACAGATGACATGATTCTGTATCTAGAAAACCCCATAGTCTCAGCCCAAATGTTATTTCAGCTAATAAACAACTTCAGCAAAGTTTCAGGATACAAAATTAATGTACAAAAATCACTAGCATTCCTATACTCTGATACGGCTTGATTCTGTGTCCCCACCCAAATCTCATCTTGTAGCTCCCATAATTCCCACGTGTTGTGGGAGGGACCCAGTGGGAGATGACTGAATCACGGGGGCGGGTCTTTCCTGTGCTGTTCTCATGATAGTGAATGGGTCTCATGAGATCTGATGGTTTTAGAAACGGGAGTTTTCGGCACAAGCTCTCTTTGCCTGCTGCCATTCGACAACAGGTGACTTGCTCCTCCTTGCCTTCCACCATGATTGTGAGGCCTCCCCAGCCATTTGAAACTGTAAGTCCAATAAACCTCTATCTTTTGTAAATAACCCTGTCTCAGGTATGTCTTTAACAGCAGCATGAAAATGGACTAATACATACACCAGAAACAACCAGGCAATCAGGAACACAATCCCATTCACAATTGCCACAAAAAGAATGAAATCCCTAGGAATACAGCTAACCAGGGAGGGAAAAGATCTCTACAATGAGAATTACAAAACACTGTTCAAAGAAATGAGAGATGATATAAACAAATGGAAAAACATTCGATGCTCATGGATAGGAAGAATCAATATCATTAAAATGGTCATACTGCCCAAAGCAATTTATAGATTTAATGCTATTCCTATTAAACTACCTATGACATTCCTCACAGAACTAGAAAAATCGACTTTAAAGTTTACAAGGAACCAAAAAAGAGCCAGAATAGCCAAGACAATCCCAACAAAAAAGAACAAAGCTGTGGGCATCATGTTACCCAACTTCAAACTATACTACAGGGCTACACAACCAAACAGCATGGTACTGTTGTAAAAACAGACACATAGACCAATGGAACAGAATAGAGAGCCCAGAAATAAAGTTACACAGCTACAACCATCTGATCTTCAACAAAGCTGACCAAAACAAGCAATGGAGAAAAGACTCCCTATTCAATAAATGGTGCTGGAGTAATTGGATAGCCATATGCAAAAGATTGAAACTGGACACATTCCTTACACCATATACCAAAATCAACTAAAGATAGATTGAAGACTTAAAGGTGAAACCTAAAAACTGTAAAATTCCTGGAAGACAACCTAAGCAAAACATAAAACTTCATCATTTCATGACAAAGATGCCAAAAGCTACAGCAACAAAAGCAAAAAAACTGACAAATGGAGTCTAATTAAACAAAAGAGCTTCTGCACAGCAAAAGAAACCATCAACAGCGTAAACAGACAACTTATAAAATGAGAGAAAACTTTTGCAAACTATGCATCTGCCAAAGATGTAATATCCAGCATCTCTTAGGAACTTAAAACAAATTTTCAAATAAAAAACAAACAACTCCATTAAAAAGTGGGCAAAGGAGATGAACGGATACTTCAAAATAAGATATACGTGCAGCCAACAATCATATGAAAAAAAGTCAAAATCACGATCGTTAGAGCAATGCAAACCAAAACCACAATGAGATCACCTCACACCAGTAAGAATGGTTATTATCAAAAAGTCAAAAAATAACAGGTGCTGGCAGGGTTATAGAGAAAAGTGTTTATACACTATTGGTGGGAATGTAAATTAGTTCAGCCATTGTGGAAACCAGTGTGGCATTTCCTCAAATAACTAAACACAGAACTACCATTCAACCCAGCAATTCCATTACTGGGTATATACCCAGAGGAATATAAGTTATTCTAATATAATGACACATGCAGGCATGTGTTCATTGGAGCTCTATTCATAATAGCAAACACATGGAATCCACTTAAATGACCATCAGTGGCAGACCAGATAAAGAAAATGTGGTACATACACACCATGGAATACTATGCAGCCATAAATAAGAATACGATCATGTCATTTGCAGGAATATGGATGGAGCTGGAGGCCATTATCTTTAGCAAACTAATGCAGAAATAGAAAATCAAATAATGCATGTTCTTACTTATAAGTGGATGATAAATAATGAGAACGTATGGACACAAAGAGAGAAACAACAGACACTGGGGAATACTGGTGGGTGGAGGTGGGAGGAGGAAGAGGATCAGAAAAACTAGCTATTGGGTACTAGGCTTAGAACCTGAGTGATGAAATAATCTGTACAACAAACCCATGACATGAATACCTATATAATAAACCTGTACATTTAGCCCTGAACCTAAAATAAAAGTTTAAACAAAAAGGAGAAAATAATTTCTATTGTCTTTTTATTCAGCCCCATAATGGTTTTCATGAATGAACACAATGTACAGTGCCGCCACTACGTCCAGTTATTTTTCTATGTTTTTAGTTATTTTAAAATATAATTTTTATAGTCTGTAGCAGATAATTCTATTATGTCAAGTCCTTGAGAACATTTAATTTTTTGCCTTTTGTATCTATAGTCTCGCTCTGTCTCTCTCTTTCAAGGTGGTTAATTTCCTGTGTTTTCGTAATTTTAGGTTTTAAGATCATCTTCTGTAGGGCTTTGTCTGTGAAAATATTGGGAGTACTGGATTAGAATTTTTCATTTGCTTCGGGGAGGTATAACTAACTCTGTACAACTTTCTTTCTTTCTTTCTTTCTTTCTTTCTTTCTTTCTTTCTTTCTTTCTTTCTTTCTTTCTTTCTTTCTTTCTTTCTTTCTTTCTGTCTGTCTGTCTGTCTGTCTTCCTTTCTTTCTGTCTTTCTTTCTGTCTTTCTTGTCTTTCTTGTCTTTCTTGTCTTTCTCTGTCACCCAGGCTGGAGTACAATGGCACTATCTCAGCTCACTGTAACCTCCGCCTCCTGGGGTTCAAGCAATTCTCCTGCCTCAGCCTCCCAAGTAGCTGGGATTACAGTCACGCACCACCACGCCTGGCTAATTTTTTGTATTTTTAGTAGAGACAGAGTTTCACCATGTTGGCCAGGATGGTCTCGAACTCCTGACCTCAAGTAATCCACCCACCTCGGCCTCCCAAAGTGCTGGGATTACAAGCATGAGCCACCATGCCCAGTCTACAACCTCTGTTTTTTAATAAACTTTTTATCATAGAATAGTTTTTGATTTACAGAAATGTTGCTAAGATAGTCTAGAGGATTCTTGTATGCTCTATACTCAGTTTGTCCTGTTGTTAATATCTTACAGTAGTATTATGCATTTACCACAACTAATGAAACAACATTGACAAGTTATTATTAACTGAAGTCCATATTTTTTTCCAATTTCCTTGGTATTTACCTAACATCCTTTTTCTGTCCCAGGATATCATCCAAAACATCACATCACATCACATTTAGTCATCATGTCTTCTTAGGTTCTTCTAGCCTGTGGCTTCTTGAGATTTTCTCAGACTTTCTTTTTTTTTTTTTTTTTTTTTTTTTTTTGAGGATCTTGATCCTGTACCTCTCATGCACCTAAAATATGTCCTCAAAATACATAATGAAAAATAATCCAAATTATAAGAAGAAAGTGTCAAAACCACAGTCATGGTGAAAGATTTTAACACTTCTCCCTCAGATTTCATAAATCAAGTAGATAAAGCTTAGTGAGAATATAGGGAATATGAATAACACAATTATCAAACTTGAACTAATGCAGATGCATACATAGAGCTCTGTATCTGCAAATTTTAGAAAACCTACTGTTTCAAGCACATATAAAACATTTATTTACAAGAGTCAACCATCTACTCCTCCACAAACCAGGTTTCAACAAACGTAAAAATCAGGCCGTGTTCCTTGACCAAGGTACATCAGAAATTAATTACCCAGGATAATTAAAAATCCACTTACATTTAAAAATAAAGAACACACATAATTCATGGATCAAACACAATATCAAAACAAACCTAGAAAGTATGTAATATTGACTGAACAAAAATGTGTCAAAACTTTTTAGATGAAACTAAAACAGAACTTAGAAGGGAAATTTTGGCCTTAACATTTATATCACAAAAGAAGAAAGTTTTATCTTAAACTTATATGAAAAGACTATTAAGAAGTTAGAAAAAGAAGAAAATAAAACCAATGAAATGGGGGAGGACATTTTGCATGGTCTACGCAAGGAAGTACAAAGAATCTCCAGTACTTAGGGCTTTCTGAAGCACAGGTGTACACACACACACACACACACACACACACATTGTATTCAGAAATCAGATACACTGTGGAAATGGTGCGCTTAAGACATTTCTTCCACAAAAAAGTTAACAGAATATTATGTCACCTATATACCCTTCAATGAGATTCAACAATTTTAACATTTTGTCATATATTTTCTCTCTCTCTGTATGTACTTTTTTCTGTACCATTTCAGAATAAGTTTTTGGCATTGACACCTTGCATATAAGTACATCAACATTCATCTAAGAATAAAAAAAAATCCACTTTATGATACTGTTGTAACCTCCAGGAAAATAAATAATAATTTCATAATATTGCCCAGTATTAATACTCGAGTGTTACTAATTACCCCGATAATGTCTTTTTAGCTATTTCTCTTTTCTTTTCTTTCTCTTCCCAACCAGATCTGAGGCAAGGCTCATACATTGAATTTAGTTGTTATGTTACGCCTCTTTACTTTCTTTTAGTCTAGACACTAAAGGAGTTCTCCCATTTTTCTTTTTAAAATGAGATTGAATTTTTTAATAGTACAGATGGTTGTCCTATAAAACATCCTATATTCATGACTTTTCTGATTACGGCTTCATAGTATCATTTAACTCATTTTGCTGTCTCTCATATTTTCTATAAACTGGAAGTATGTCTCAAGGGCTAGATTACATCCAGATGAAATCCTCTGGGACATGAAGACATCACAGGGAATCTTGTGAATTTTGCCCTGCAGTACATAGACAGCCACTGATGCCAGCCTACCCCACTGCCAGTGATGTAAAGTTTGATCATTGGTGAACGTGCTGACCATCACATCTCTCCCTTGCAATCATTTATTTTCTCATTGAAATTTGTCATTTGTGTGGTGATATTTTGTCACCATGAGAATATCCTGTTCCCCACAGCTTTTCACTTCATCGTTTTAGCTTTCTTTGACGATCCTCGACTGCATCAATTATTATACTGGGGCTTACGAAAAGGTGATTTTCCATTCTTATCCTTTACTACTTTGAAGACTTTGGATGTGATTCAAAGTTGAGTTCTTTTTCTGTGTGCAGATTGGAGTCAATGGATCTTTATACAGGGGAATTTGAAGAAGGGAGAGAATAAAGGGCTTTATGGAATTTGTACCAGGATCCTGGGGTTCCAATATTATTTTCTCATCTTTGAGACTCCTGGTGAAGAAAGTTACTTTAGTCTGAGCACTCTTTCTAATCTGTAGGGGGACCTTCTGTGAGAAAATCAGGGCCTTTGTACCCTGGATATGAAGCTTTCCTCAGAGCAAATGTACAATGTAAGCAGCCTTTGACTCAATTACAGCCTTTAACTTTACAAACAACTACCGAGTCCTTGCTTAGAGAGGAAATTATATATGTGTATGTGATATATACACACACACACACACACATATGTACACACATATAGCTCCTTCCGTGAGAGAATGCTTCGCCCATACCCATTTCTACGTCACAGCTTTGCACCTTCTCCCACACAGCCTCCTGGCCACCGTCTCCTGCCTCCCTGGAGCCATTATTCTCTGGGACCTGTTAATCTCTCCTCTTCTTAGAGCAATTCCTTGTTTGCCAGTTCTTTCCCACTTATTAACAGCAACTTTAAATGGTCTAAGGCCATTATAGTGAGGATGAAAGATTTTGTCTACCCTCAGCAAACAAAAGATCCTCCAGTTACCTGGACCTATACTTTTCATATATATACACATGTATACACACACACACACACACACACACACACACACATAATTTCCCATGTAATTATATGTATTAAATTATACATATAACATAATATATGCAAATTTACTGTGGTATATATATGTGTGTATATATAGGGGTGTGTGTGTGTATATATTTATATCATATAACTACAAAGTGAAAATAGACACACAGGATAGATTGCCTTAACACATAAGACTCATTCTTTCTGACCCATAGTTATTGGCTTTTTTTTTTTTTTAACTTTTATTTTAGGTTCGGAGATACATGCGCGGGCTTGTCACATAGGTAAACTTGTGACATTATTTTTGTAAACAAACATAATCTGTTTGTTGCACAGATTATTTCATCACCCAGGTACTAAACCTAGTACCAAGTCATTATTTTTCCTGATCCTCTCCCTCCTTCCACTCTACCCTCCCGTAGGCCCCACGTCTGCTGTTTCCCTCTTTGTGTCCATGAGTTCTCATCATTTGGCTCCCACTTATAAGCGAGAACATGTGGCATTTAGTTTTCTGTTCCTGCATTAGTTTTCTAAGGATAATAGTTTCCAGCTCCATCCATGTTCCTGCAAAAGCCATGATCTTGTTGATTTTTATGGCTGCATAATATTTCATGGCATATATGTACCACGTTTTCTTTATCCAGTCTGTCATTGATGGGCATTTAGACTGATTCCGTGTCTGTGCTATTGTGAATAGCACTGCAATGAATATTCACATGCACGTTTCTTTATGGTAAAATGATGGATAGTCTTCTGAGTATATACCCAGTAATGTGATTGCTGTGACCTATAGATTTTACTCTTAGGAATTTTTCATCAGGAAAATGTGCAAGAACCTGTCTACAACATCTCAGTGTGGTTTACTTCAGTAACTCATATAAACAGCCGTAATGCCAAGCAAAATATATTGGTTAAATAAATTTTTGTGCGGCTTTATAGTGGATATTGTGAAGGTATTGAATATTATATGATAGGAGTAGATTTAATGACAATTTTAAAACTTAATATGTAAATTAGTAGATGCAAATACGTACAAGGACACAGACCTGCAAAAAGGACACAGACTGATTCCCTTCCAGAAATCTCTAGACCCCAGTGCAGATGTGCACTTTGGAAACTTGTGGTTGCCAGACTCCACTTCCTGTCAATATTGTGGCTTCATTTCAGCTGCGATATAAACAAAATTACTGTAAAGGGGATTATCCATTCCTCTACCCACCAGCATCTGCATCCCAAGTCCTTTTAAGCCAAAATGCCTGATACATGTAAATTTATGCTTGCTGCTCGCTCCTGCTTCCCTGTTCTCTTTCTTTAAGCTCCCTCCAAATTGACTTCATTCTTAAGGAGTAATGAGCAATGTAGAATACTGCAGAATTCACAGCGGAGGCAGAGGAGAAGACTGACGTTTCACAGTGCACAGGCCCTCATCTCAAATTCTCCCGTGAGAGGATGCTTTTTCCATACCTGTTTCTACATCACAGCTTTGCACCTTCTTCCACTCAGCCTCCTGGCCGCCGTCTCCTGCCTCCCTGGAGTAATTAGTCTCTGGGCCCTCTTAATCTCTCCTCTTCTTAGAGCAATTCCCTGATTGCCAATCCTCTCCCACTCATCAATACTAACTTTAAATAGGTCTAAGACCATTAAAGTGAGGATGAAGGATTTTGTCTACTCTCAGTAAACAAAAGATCCTCCAGCAACCTGGATTTATACGTTTCATATCAAGAAAGATTATAAATAATAAATATTTTTCTCCAGCCTGTCATGTATTAAATAAATGTTCTATTATTAATATGTTTCTTATGTAATAAATGTAAAACAAAATGGGGTAAAGGTGGTCTTTTTTGGTCTTTTTCGCTCTTTGGTCTGGAGCAGGTACTAGTGAATGTCCAATCTCCAGGGTAGGGATGAGGTGAAGTCGGTCACAAGGTAAGGCCTCTCAGCAACAGAAGGACCAGGACACTCTCTGAGTGATGAGGTCAGAGACATGAAACGGAGATCAAGACAGTGACTTTGTTACTGGGACTAGATTAGAGGGGCATAATTACAGTTTCAGGTAGGATGCTTTTGGTTGTAAGCAACAGAAAAAGAGAAAAATCAAATTTAGGCAAAAATAGAATTTGTTGACTTATCTAACAAATGTGATTTGATCCAAGGCTCACAAATGTCACAAAAATATTTTTCTTCATTTCTCTCTTCCCTTTCCTATTTTAACGCCATTCCTAGGCAGACTTTCTCCATAAAGTAGCAATATGGTTGTCAGATAACAATCAAGTAGAAAAGAGGTATCTTTTTCCCCCCAGCACTACTGTACCAGCAAAGTGGGGTAGATTAAGACCCGTGCCCATTTGCAGGCAGTGGATGCATACATGATTGGCTTCTGTTTGGGTCATGTGTTTCACCCCAAAATGCACAGACTGGAGGTGAGGAAGGGCTGAATCCCTAAAGAAGAGTAGAGCTGTATCCAGAAGACTTGGAAATGGATACCAAGGAGGTAAGCAACAAATGTTTCCCACACAAATCTGAGGTCTGACAAAGGCCTGAGCCATTGCATATAACTGAGAGATTTCTAAGGTTTATTTTTAGGGTTAGCATTATTTTAGGGTTTATTTCTCTTCCCTGAATTTTCTAGCAGGTTTCAAGAGGCTCTAATTTTAGGAAAAAGGAACATATGATGCAGACTGGTCTTGACAATTAAAAAACAAAAACCAGTCTCAAAACCGAAAGCAACATTACCTGCCCTCTCTCTGCATAAGAAGCTTACATAGAGGCCGGGAGCAGTGGCTCACGCCTGTAATCCCAGCACTTTGGGAGGATGAGGCAGGAAGATCATGAGGTCAGGAGTTTGAGACCAGTCTGGCCAATATGGTGAAACCCCATCTCTACTAAAAATACAAAAACTTAGCTGGGTGCATGCCTGTAATCCCAGCTACTCAGGAGGCTGAAGCAGGAGAATCACTTGAACTCGGGAGGCAGGGGTTGCAGTGAGCTGAGATTGCATCACTACACTCCGGCCTAGGTGACAGAGTGAGACTCCGTCTCAAAAAAACAAAATAAATAAATAAATAAAAAGAAGAAGCTTACATAGAGTATTAAAGAAGTAATATGTGAATTTTATTTATTACTGTAACAGAACTCTTTTATGTAAGGGTTTTGATTCTCAAACTGCCCTATAAGAATTATCCTCAGAGGCCGGGCGCGGTGGCTCACGCCTGTAATCCCAGCACTTTGGGAGGCCGAGACTGGTGGATCACAAGGTCAGGAGATCGAGACCATCCTGGCTAACACGGTGAAACCCCGTCTCCACTAAAAATACAAAAAACTAGCCAGGCGCGGTGGCGGGCACCTGTAGTCCCAGCTACTCGGGAGGCTGAGGCAGGCGAATGGCGGGAACCCGGGAGGCGGAGCTTGCAGTGAGCTGAGATCCTACCACTGCACTCCAGCCTGGGTGACAGAGCGAGATTCTGTCTCAAAAAAAAAAAAAAAAAGAAAAAGAATTATCCTCAGAAATATAAGTCTTTCAGACTTCCATAATATTCAAAGCCCTCACGAAGACTGGCTTTCTAAAAAGCTGTTGCTCTTCCTACCAACCCCTTTCTTTAATTGAAAGAAACTTTGATCCAGGCAGGTGAGCAAGTAAGGCTGATGGGTGATATTTTCCAGATGCATTTTAATTGGAAGCTAGTTTTCCAAGGTATTTTCCCGGTTCATTATTCGTAATTAGTTTTTGTTTTGTTTTGTTTTGTTTTGTTTTTGTTTTTGTTTTTTGAGATGGAGTCTCGCACTCTCACCCAGGCTGGAGTGCAGTGGCACGATCTCCGCTCACTGCAACCTCCGCCTCCTGGATTTACAACATTCTCCTGCCTCAGCCTCCCAAGTAGCTGGGACTACAGGCGCCCACCACCATGCCCTTGTAATTAGTTTTGCTAAAAATTTTTGTGCTATTTTAATTCTGTTTTAAAACCTCCTTGTTCATAAGATATAATTGCTTTACAAGGAAAGGAAGAATAATAAGGGAAATTGTACCTTAAAACTCCATAGCCTGAATACAAGTCTCAACTCTACCATGTACTAACTTTGTGGCTTTGAGAATATGTATATCTCTAAGCTTCATTTTTATCATCTGTAAAATGGAGATAGTAATATTAACATGCAGGCCAATCGTGAGGATTAAATGAGAAAACTCAAGTAAAAAGTCTCTGACTCATCCAGAAACATACAAGCTCAATAAATGTTATTTTCCATTGTAGTCTTCCCTAACTTCTAACAAAGGAGGGATCTTACGTCAGAGGAGAACTTCTAAGCTCTGTATTCCAATGCAGAGGGGCATCTGGTGATTGTTAAAATATTCGAGAAACATTTTTTAAAATCTGATTTTGTTTCCTCCTTTAAAGAATATCCAGAGAATTCACTGGAGCCTGTTCACAGGTCACGTTCAAAGTAGGAAAATGAGCGCTGTCTGTAGGGCATCCAGGTGAACTGGGAGAAGTTAAAGTGCCATCTCCTTTGAGAAGCCTCCCTTGATCCCACAAGGCTGATCTGGGTGGCCATTTTTTCCCCTAGCTCCCTGGCATGACACCTCCAGAACAGGAGCTAGCAAACTGCAAACCAGGGGTCAAATCCAATCCACCATCTAATTTTTGGACAGCTTGCAAGCTAAGAATGATTTTTTACATGTTTAAATGATTGGAACACATCAAATGAAGAACAGTATTTCATAACACATAAAAATGAGATAAAATCCAAGTTTCAGTCTCCACAAATCCTATGTTGTTGAAACATAGCTGTGCTCATACATTTGAGTATTGCCTATAGCTTCTTTTGCATTACAATGGCAGAATCAAGGAGTTGTGACAGAGACCACGTAGCCATTAAAGCAGAATATATTTATTGTCTGACCCTTATAGAAAAAGCTTGCCAACTTCTCCTCTAGAACATTAACAATTGAGTCATACTGCATGTGTTTCCTCCAGGCTCCATATCCCTTGAGGATTGGGACTGACTTTCATCTTTGTGTCTTTAGCACCTAGCACAGTGCCTGGCAAATATTAGGCATCCATAACTTCGCATCTTTCCTCTTTTTGGGTATCTCTAGTAAGGTGTCTTCTTACTGTAATCCACAGTAGGTCTGTCCCCAGGGTCTCCAGCCTTCAGTCATTCTCTGCATCCCGTGGGTATTTAAAGGTCTGATAACTGTAGGTGTGGCCAGAGCCTGTTGAACCTTTCAGGTGTCTGAAAACTAGAGGAAGGATCACTGGAAGGTTCCTTTTCTCTGTATCCTGTTTTCTGAGGGGGTATGGTGTCAGGGAAGGAGCACTGGATGTTGAGACTCGGACTGATGAAGCTGTCCTCAGCTAACGACTTCCAGGTTGTGTGATCTTGGGAATAAACCACCTAAATACCACTTTCTTCATCTGTGGTATAGAGATAATTATTACCCCACAAACCTCACTGGGTCTTGATCATGTTGGAGAATACCTGCCTCTGGTGGGTTCAGGGGCCTTGTCTGTTTTGTTTACCTTTACATGTCCTGGTTTGCACAATGCCTGGCACACAGGAAACCAGAGGTTCTCAGCTGAGACTGAACATTAGAATCAGCTGGGGACTTTTAGCTGCCCACCGACACAGAGCACCGCCCCAGACGAATGCAAATAGAGACTCTGGGAATGGGCCTGGACATCAGGTTTTTATTTCTCAAGCTCCCCAGGTGATTCTGATACTCAGCCAGATTCACAGCCCCTGCTGTGGAGTGCTCAATAACTATTTGCTGAATGAATGAATGAGGTGAAGTTGTTCCTGCAGATGCTTTGCTCCTCTGTGCTTTGAGATGCTGACTAAAGAAGTCAGGATTTTTTTGCATCAGGGATAAAATGTGCTGTTCCTCACTGATCAAGTCACTCTCTCCAGTTCACGGAGGTCTGACTGCTGTCTTCTTTACCCTTCACTGACTTGCATGACTGATAATTCTTTGTTATTTATTTGACCCTTTTGTCACTCCTGCCTTTTGTCCTCCACTTCCTTTTCATCCTCGTTCTTGTCAGTTTCCTCTTCTCCTTTGTAATCTTCTCAGCCTATTTTTCTTACTGTTAAGTTCACTAGTAGCACTTGCTTACCATCAGTAACACCAGGTATTTTCAACTATTCCCATTTTTTATTGCTGCTAAATTAGTTTTACCCTGTGCTTCACATCAGAAAATAAATCTCTAGATACTTCCTTCTTCAATCTCTAAATTTCTGTGTCTGGGAATAAATAGACAGTTGCAGAAGCTTTCAGCTAGTTGAAGAAGTAGCAAATCCAACTTCTCACTTTGCAGAAAAGAGAACTGGAGCTCAGCAAGAGGAGCAGCCTGCTCTGGGTCACAGAGTGAGCTCGCGGCACAGCTGGGGCCGGATCACAGATTTCATCAGGTCCAGTTCACGTGCCCTGCAGGCTGCCACACGGCCTGAGAGGTAGGCCCTAGGGTGTTTTGGACAATTCACTGCCTCTCTGTCATAGAGGCTGGCACCTTTCCAAAGCTGCACCTTGCCAGACTCTATTACTTTGATCTCCCAAATGAGAAAGGAGCGTTGCTAGTAGTAGTCACATGTAGGTGTGGGAGGGACTGGCTGATCACTTTGGTTTAGTGACACTCCGGAGGACCCAGCCCTACATGTGTAAGCCTCTTGGCATACAAACCAGGAGAAGCAGGTGATGACAGATGTCCTGGAGGGGCAACAGAGCAGCAGGAGAGCCTTCCCCATAACCATGTGTAGCTGCACCCCCAACAATGACATGGTCATGAAGAGCTAGGCATTTTCCTGCCTGCAGAGACCTGCACTGTCCAATACACTAGCCCCTAGCTATAATTAAAATTCATGAAAATAGGATTAAATTAAAGCCTCATTTCTTTAGTTGCACTAGCCACATTTCAAGTGCTCAGTAGCTTCTGAGTTACTGTATTCAAGGCTACCATACTGAACAACATAGATACAGAGCATTGCCAACAATTCTTTTGGACAGGCAGCTCCAGATACTTGAGTAGGATGACTTAGTCTATAGAATGGACATCACAGCTAAGGACAATTAAAAAGAGGTCCCTCCCTGCAGTCCTTCTCAGGTTCTCAGATTCCAAGGCTGGTTGTGCAACCAATCAGCACCTCGTCTCCCCTCTCACATCCTGCCATCTCCATGTATGACTTATTTTCCTACGAGACTCTGAGCCTCTTGGGAGCACTGTCTGTCACTGATTAATTTGATGTTTCCACAGAATAGAGCATAGGACTTGATACAGGATAGCCCTCAGTAAAATGTGCTAAATAAAATTGTGAGTTAACATTCTTTAACCATTCAGTGTTATTTTTAGAACAATTGTATTCAATACAATGGCAAAAAAATTCTGTCTTTTTGGTAAAGAGAAAGACATGTTGAAACTGGCTGTTGCTTATGTGAGAATCAGTGTTGAGTTTCCATCTCCTGGGGGAGAAGGCTCTGACACTTTGCTGGGGGTGATGGGCAGTGGAACAGGAGGATCGCGGGGCTGAGCACAGTTTCTCAGTAAACACAGGCTTACAAACTAATCCTCCACTTGGGGATTAGCTCTGCCTCTTGCACAGGGTTCTGCGATGGAATTTCTACTGATAATTCTAAGCCAGAAGGCAATGTGGAGTGGTGAACTTGGAGGCCAGGGGTCCAGATTTAAGTCCTGGCCCTCAAATCAATGAGCTGTTTAATGAAACTTAGTCTTTTTATGACAGTCCAGGCTGGTAATAAGCTCTGTCCTCCCCAGTGCACAGACAGGATTGAAGTGAGGCTCAAGTGAGATTAAGTCCTAGGAGAACCTTTGTAGCCTGAACAATGTATGTCACCGTAAGGGACAGTGGTCCAGAGGGTTACTCTGAGCGATTTTTATTAGACTATGGGGGCACACCATTGTCTAATTAAAAACTCCTCTGGAAATGCTAGAAACCCCTCTGGAAATGCCAGCAACCCCTCTGGAAATGTGAATCAGTTGCCTTTTGGCAACTGATGCATGTGCCGGTCAATCAAGTGCCTGGTTCAATCCTAGATTTATTAAAGTAATGCAACAGCCACGAAAATCTCTGGCAAGTCAACAACTACAAAAAAAGGGCTTAAAACAAAAGCTGACCTAAAAGACCCAGCACATCCCACCGTCCATGTTGTCTCCAAGCTAATCAGAAAGTGAGAGAACGAGGGTGAGATTTAAATCCATCGTTTCTGGCTGCAAACCTTAAACTTTCTCCAGGGCTCTCTGGATGCCTGAGCTATGGCTCAAATCAGTTCTCTACCAGACATGCCATAATTTGGGTTTATGATAAGGCTAAACATTTCTTGTTCCCTTTAGAAAAATCTAGGTAACTTTGGAAGGCTTTCTGGTCTGAGATAATCTCATTCAAATATTTTGATCCTATTTTGGATTACAACAACTTTGCTGATAATTCTATGTAGTTATGGCAACAAATAAATGTTAATGTTCCCCAAGAGTACAGATAACCTTTTCATTATCTAGTTAACTTCTCACAACCCCTATCTGGCACCATTTCCTAGTATTTGGAGACTGATGAAATACAGACCTGGCAATATTCCTTATTCCTTTTCAGGTTAAAGTCCTTTCCAGGAGTGCTTCATAGTCAGATGCTTTTATTAATTCAGCCATTTTATCTCAGCCAGCAGTTTCTTGACAAGCACATAGGCTGTGACTTGGCCCTTACTGAACTTACGCCAGGGATATCAGTGGGGTTCCGTGTGTCCCAAGGTAGCCTGAAGGTACAACTTGCAGAGTTAAATAGTGGGATGGAGTGAGGTCAGGGACAGATCTGTCACTTACTCAGTGGTCCTGGGCCTGGATGATTTTACCCATCTTACAAATGAGAATAAAAATCTTAGCTTTGCCTACGTCCCAGGGTAAAATGGATTTAACAGACATTGATTGTTATGGGTTGAATTCCTGTGTTGAAGATCTACTCCCAGTAACTCAGTATGTGACCTATTTGGAGTAGGGTTGTTGCAGATGCAATTAGTTAAGATCAGGTCATACTGAAATAGAGTGGGTGTCTAATCCAATATGATTGTATGTCTTTATGAAAAGGGTAGATGTGAACACAGACACAAACACAGAGAGAACACTAGGTGAATGTGAAGGCAAATATTGGGGTGCTGCTTCTACAGGGAATGCCAAATAATACCTGCAAGCCATCAGAAGCTGTGAGAGTAGCATAGAAGAGACTGTCCCTCACACCCGTCACAGGGAACCAACCCTGCCCACACCTCGATCTCAGACTTCCATTCTCCAGAACTGTGAGGCAATATTTCTGTTGTTCAAGCCATCCAGTTTGTGGAACGTTGCTATGGCAGCCCTAGTAAACTAATATACTGATGATGTTTGGTTTTGATGACTGAGCAGGAACCAGATGAAATACTGAGGGGTACAATGCCCTCAAAGATATTGCTCTAAAGACTCTGGGCAAGTCAATTAACCTTTCTGTACCTCAGTTTCTTCTATGAAGTAGAAATTTAATAATGTTTATATTGCTTTTATTTCAGGGAGTAAGTGGGACAACGTACTCAAAAGCATTTTTATAAGTTGTGAAATTCTATAAAACTATTATTGTTTGGGGACAATACATTTTTGATTCGGTGACGGTAGGAGGGAAGGAATGCCTAGATAGAGGATTAAGACACGTGCAGGCATCCCTCAGGGATATTGCAAGTTCTGTTCCAGACCACCACAATAAAGGGAATAACATGAATTTTTTTGTTACCCAGTGCATATAAAAGTTATGTTTATTGTCATAACTTTTGTGTGCAATAGAGTTATGTGTGAAAAACAATGTATTTTTAAAAATTTTAGACATTTGAATTAAGGTATGTGTCATACCTTAATTCAAAAATACTTTATTACTAAAAATTGCTAATAATCATCTGAGCCTTTAGTGAGCTGTAATTTTTTTTTTCACTGGCGGAGGATCCTGTCTCGATGTTAATGGCTGCTGACTGGTTGGGGTGGTGGTTGCTGAAGGTTAGCTGGAGTGGCTGTGGCAATTTCTTAAAAATAAGACAATAATGAAGTTTGCTGCACTGATTGACTCTTCCTTTCATGAAAGATTTCTCTTTAGCATGCAATGTTGTTTAATAATGTTTTATCCACAGTAAAACTTCTTTCAAAATCAGAGTCAATTCTCTCAAATCCTGCAGCTGTTTTATCAACTAAGTTATGTAATATTATATATCTTTTGTTGTCATTTCAACAATGTTCACAGCATCTTCACCAAGAGTAGATCCTATTTCAAGAAATCACTTTCTCATCCATAACAAGCAACTCCTCATCCATTCATGTTTGATCACAAGATTGCAGCAATTCAGTCACATCTTCAGGCTCCACTTCTAATTCTAGTTCTCTTGCTGTTTCCACCACATCTGCAGTTACTTTCTCCACTGAAGTCTTCAACCCCTCAACATTATCCATTAGGGTTGGAATCAACTTCTTCCAAATTCCTGTTAATGTTGACATTTTGACCTCCTTCCATAAATCATGAATGTTCTTAATGGCACTAGAATAGGTAAATCCTTTCCAGGAAGTTTTCAATTTACTTTTCCCAGGTCCATTAATGGAATCACTATCTTTGACAGCTATAGCCTTACAAAATGTATTTCTGAAATAATAAGGCTTAAAAGTTGAAATTACTCTTTGGCCATGGGCTTCAGAATGGATGTTGAGTTGGCAGGGATGACAACATTAACTTCCTTGTACATCTCCATCAGAGCTCTTGGGCGGCTAAATGCATTGCCGATGAGCAACAATATTTTGAAAGGAATCTTTTTTATCTGAGCAGGAGGTCTCAACAGTGGGCTTAAAATATTCTATAAACCATGTTATAAATAGATGTGCTGTCATCCAGGTTTTGTCATTCCATTTCTACAGCACAACACAGTAGATTTAGCATGATTCCTAGGGACCCTAGGATTCTGGAATGGTAAATGAACACTGGCTTCAACTGAAAGTCACCGGCTGCATTAGCCCCAAACAAGAGTGCCAGCCTATCCTTTTAAGCGTTGAAGCTGAGCATTGACTTTTCATCTGAAGCTATGAGAATCCTAGATGCCATCTTCTTTCAATAGAAGGCTGTTACATTACATTGAAAATGTGTTGTTAGTGTAGCCACCTTCATCAGTTATCTTTGCCATATCTGGATATCTTGCTGCAACTTCTCCATCAGCAGTGGCTGCTTCGCCTTACACTTTTATGTTATGGAGACTAAACCTCATGAACCAACTTTTGCTGGCTTCCAACTTTTCTTTTGTAGTTTCCTTACCTCCTCAGCCTTCATCGAATTGAAGAGAGGTAAGTCCTTGCTCTGGATTAGGCTTTGGCTTAAGGGGATATTGAGGCTGGTTTGGTCTTCTATTCAGACCATTAAAACCTTGTTTATATCAGCAATAAGGCTGTTTTGCTTTCTTATCATTTGTCTGTTACTGGATCAGTATGTTTAATTTCCTTCGATAGCTTTTTATTTGCATT
This sequence comes from Macaca thibetana thibetana, assembly GCF_024542745.1. NCBI lineage: Eukaryota > Metazoa > Chordata > Mammalia > Primates > Cercopithecidae > Macaca > Macaca thibetana. The sequence goes on from NC_065579.1 coordinate 10,718,648, forward strand.
CACAATTTGGCTAGAGGCCAATTTGGCACAAGAGGCTTAGCTTTCAGCTTATCTTGGCTTTTGACATGCTTTCCTCACTAACATTAATCATTTCTAACTTTTGATTTAAAATGAGACTTGTGTGACTCTTCCTTTCACTTGAACACCTAGAGGCCATTGTAGGGTTGTTAATTGATCTAATTGTCTCAGGATATAGGGAAATCCAAGGAGAGGGAGAGAGACATGGGAATGGCCAGTCCATACAGCAGTCAAAACACACACATTTATTGATTAAGTTTGCCATCTTATATGGTGTGGTTTGTGATACTCCAAACAATTATTATATTAGCATCAAAGATCACTGATCACAGATCACCATAACAGATATAATAATAATGAAAAAGTTTGAAGTATTGCAAGAATTACCAAAATGGGACACAGAGACATGAAGTAAGCACACGCTGTTGGAAAAATGGCACCAGTGGACTTAATTGGTGAATGCAAGGTTGCCACAATCCTTCAATTTGTAAAAAACTCAGTATTTGCCAAGTGCAGTGAAGCAAAGTGCAACAAAACAACGTATGCCTGTATTCTGCATTTGCTGAAAACCACATAAAATACTTTACTGATTTTGTGAAGTGAACAAAATGTCTCCATCAGCCAAAGAGGTAATCCTTGATTCATTCTTCCTCCTGAGATTTAGCACATGGAGCCTAGCAGCAGAAGCCAAGGGTAGTCTGCCTGGCTGGCTGCCCTGTGCCACCAGTCTGCTTCCGGCTAAAGCCTTGGTCTGCCCCGTGTTGATTCCAACCCAGCTCCCACCACTTGCTCATGCCAAAGGAAAAAATTCAGCATACGCTTTTTTGACTCCTGATTCACCACCCCCTCCATCACAGACATGGATCTCAGACTCTTCTTTAACACGCTGAAATTGAGTTTATGGAGCTTGTCTCATCTCTCTTTGAAAAAGAATTGCTGCATTTTCTGAGCTGCTTTCTCAGTCCCATGCTTCTCTGTTATGGAAGACAATCCTACTTCTTCCAGAGTTTGCCAATCATTTTAAAGAAGCTTTTCAAATGCTATGAGCAGTTCTGTGTGTGTGTGTGTGTGTATGTGTGTGTGCGCGCATGCATGCACGTGTGTATGTCAGTGTGTTGGGCTCCCTCACCGGAGAGTCAGCTCCAAAATGTCAGAACCCCAGGTCTGTGTTGCTCAATCAGTACCTAGCACATAATTATTGAATGCATAAATGAATGACTTTTATGTGAGAAAGGTGGTATGATCTAACTTTAAGAATTTAAGATGGTCAAAACCTTTGGTTTCATTATGACATCCAGAAATAACATTTACTTGCTGTGTATAAGTGAACAAATTACCACTCAGAAGAGCCTCAGTGTTGGAATCTGTGGAATGTAGATGATGCTAACTTCTCTGCTTAGCTAAAGAAATTGGGAAGTTCAAATGAGGTAAAGGATGGTGTGGTTGTTTTATGCACCGACTTGGCTAGGTTGTTGTACTCAGTTATTTAATCAAATACAAACCTAAGTTGTTGCTGTGAAGGTATTGTGTAGCTGTAGATAACATATACCATTAGTTGACTTTAAGTAGAAGAGATTACCCTCTCCAACTGGATGGATCTTATCTAATCAGTTGAAAGGTTTATAGGAGCAAAAAACCGAACTTTCCCACGGAAGAAGAAATTCTTCCTCAAGACTGCAGCATCCAGTGCTGCCTGAATTTCCAGCCCGCTAGCCTGCGCTACAAATTTTAAACTTGCCAGTCCTCACAGATACATCAGCTAGTTCCTTGAAATAACTCATACATATGTGATTATAAGTAAGTAATAAATATAAATTATTTATTCCAAAAGAATATATACCTAAGCATGATATGCATATAGGCCATCTACATATATACAGTTTTCCCTCTGGAGAACACTGACTGATGCAGATGACATCGTGTTGGTCAGTGTGGAGGGTCAGGAAATGAAGGGCAGGGAATGAAGGGAGGAAGGCAGAATGAAGGAACAGCCAAGCCAAGGGAGACCGAGAGGCTGGGAGTGCCAAGCACTGCAGTCTCTCTGTCTTCCTTGGAAATGTGCATCACTGCCATGCTTTCTGCAGGAAGGAAGGTGTTCCAGATGGTTTAAAGGTGCCACCTCCCCAGGTCCTGGCTGGGGCGGGACTGGCATACACATTCTCAGGGGTTGAGTGTGTAGGAAGTAGATATTAACAAACAGGCCCCTAAGGTGGGGAGGAGAAGGCATCGGGGCAGCAAAACTTGGCAGCTCCTTGCACCCTACCCTCACAGAAAAGACACAGAGCTGTCTGTGTGGGTGTTCTCCTGGCTGACACTATCCTAATTAGTGCAGGCGCCCTCTGGAGCTGCAGCTTCTTTTATTAATGCCTTCATTAAAAGGTCTCCCCTAATCAGTCAGCTGTGGAGCCTGCTTACCGGAAGAAGGTTCTCCGGGCTCACAGACAGGCCTTGTATCCGAGAAAGAAAAGTATCCGGTTTATGTGTGCAGGGTTGGGGCTCTTCTGGAAACCTTTTTGCAGACAGTGCTTGCCCTTAACCAGTCTCTTCTACTCTCTTTGCACTCCTCCTCCCACCCTACAGGCATTTGATGTGACAAATAAAAATTAAACCCTATGCAGCACATTGAACTCACACCTTATTCTCAAAAAGAAACAAAGTTTTGCAAAAGTTCTTAGCCAACCTAAATGAGTAAGTGGCTCATTGAAATAGGAAATGTTATATCTGATGCTCCTTCACTGTAATAATAACAGTAACACTAATTATTCTTCACATTTGTTTATCAGCTGGTGATTTAAAACATGTAGTCGCATCCATTATCTGCCCAGTGCCATTCTCTGAAGTTGGCGCTGGGAAGTCAAAGATGATTGACTTGAAAGTAGGATATTTTATTCATCAGGAAAAATGATCATTAAAACATTATGCTCAGAAGAGGCACTGCAGGAAGCTCTGGGAGGGGATAGCCAATTGCCTGGAGAATTAGAAAAGGTCTTTGGAGGAAATGTGAATAAGCTAGGTTGTTTGAGAAATAAAAACAATCATGCATTTAGGAATACATACACACCCGTATACATACATTAGGAAAAACTTTAGGATATTCCTGTCGTTCCCCACAGTTCCATGATGAAAGGTCTTTTTGGGATCAAGACTTTAGAGCGGGGGCATGTTACATGATGATGCAATTGTGATCTGCAGCCTGGGTGCTGGCCATGTGTCTCCAGGCATTTTGTGGTGGGGGCCAAACTGATAGGGAGTTGTAGTAGAAGCAGTCCCGGAAGGGGAGGCAGGAGGCCTGGGTGCTAGATCTTGCTCTGCTGAAAAGTTAGCATTTGACTTTGGGGAAGTCATTTCTCCTTCTAGCCTTCAGTCTCTTCATCTGTTAAATCAGTTCCATTTTCTTTGTTTAATATTGAAAGCTTCTTTCCAGATACAGACAGAAAACTGAAAAGTAGGTGAAATTGATAGAGCAGAGCTATTTTCATTCTTATGCTCATTATTCTTCCCATTGAAGCTGGGGGATGGATAAGAGCCACAGCAGCCTTTTCTCCCTTTTTAACCCCGAAGGAACCCCAGAAGCATGTCTCTTTCACTCTTGAGCACTGAAGAGCAGTGTGAAAACCATAGGACCGAGGGCTCTTGGAATCCTCTACTCTGAGGGCAAGTACTTCTATGAAACTCACCAAGAAATCTGTTTTTCCTAAAAAATGATGACAGCTAATAACTAATATTTATTGAATATTGTTTATCAGGTTTTGTTCTAAGAGCTTTTCGCAACCCCATAAGTTAGGCATATTGTCATCACCATTTTAGAGATGAAGTAAATGAAACATGAAAGGACTGTGACTCACCCAGGGCCATGCAATTATTAAGAGGCAAGATTCAAACCCAGACAGTACGGCTCCAAAGGCCACGATAATAACCATTATGCTATCCCGCTTTGTAGCAGTCCCACAAATGCCTTCCTTGACATTTGCTTAAATAGTTCAAGCTATAGCTTACGCTCGTTTATTCTTAAGCCCATAACAGAAGTAACCAATTGAAGAATTAAATATGTCATCCCATAACCTAATTGCTGTTCTTTAGAACAAAATTATGATGAGGAGTTTGTTTTCCTGAATGTAGCTGGGCAATATTTTTCTGCTTTACTGAATTCCATTTCTTCTTCCTCTCTCCATATTCCACAGGCCTTGATTTTTTTCCTTTGGTGGAGAGGAAGAACAGTTGGTCTCCATCTTCATAATATTCTCCATTTGGCAACCATTAACAAATGTATCAGCCTCCCCAGATCTAAGCAAAAGCAGCAGAAAAGATCTAGGTATCCCCATATCCCACAGCACTGGGCAGGGGTCTGCACTGAGTCGCTTTCAGGACAGTCAGAGAAGTTCTGGGAGAGGGACAAGAGCAAGCCCCCTGCAAAGTCCCAGCATCCAACCTCAGCTGAGCCCTCACCACTCATCATAAGTTTTTTATTTCCTGTTTCTTGATGTCTGATTGCTTCCCAAAGCAGTTGTGCAAATTCTTCTCCACATTTCCAAATCTCAAAGTCCACCCTATTTCCTCAGTTTCCCCAGTTCACAGCTTGTCTTTGATTTGCCAGCAGGGATCTTCTCTGCTCTGAGGTTCCTCAGCTTACTGTGCCTCACTAGGAAAATCTTTCAGAGCTCCTCCCTGTTCTTTTCTCTTTTTCTTTTCCTTTTGATGAAGAAGTGCCCCGTATTGTACCCCATGTACTCCTGGCCTCACCCTGCCCAGCTCCCCATCAGCACTTAGCTCTGTCCACACTCTCTCTTAGTCTCCTGCTCCCTCAGTTGCTTTTTCTCCTCCCACTGTATCCCTTTAACAAACAAATAATGCAGGTTTCACTCATTTCAAACAGACCTTTCTTTGATCTAGTTTCCTAGTCTTGGCATCATCTTATCGTCCTTTCTACTACCAAATCATGTGTTCATGTTTTCTTCTCTCTCTCTTTTTTTTTTTTTTTTTTTAGATGGAGTTTCGCTTTCATTGCCTAGGCTGGAGTGAAATGGTGTGATCTTGACTCACTGCAACCTCCGCCTACTGGGTTCAAGTGATTCTCCTGCCTCAGCCTCCAGAGTAGCTGGAATTACAGGTTTGTGCCCCCATGCCCAGCTAATTTTTGGGTTCTTTTAGTAGAGATGGGGTTTCGCCATGTTGGCCAGGCTGGTCTTGAACTCCTGACCACAAGTGATCTGCCTGCCTCAACCACCCAAAGTGCTGGGATTACAGGCATGAGCCACCACGCCTGGCCAATGTGTTCATTCTTCCAGCACTTCTCTCTCCTCGTTCTTCCCTGTAAACCCCAATCACAGCTCCTCCTCAAAAACCACTCCTGAGGTCTCAGCCATCATATGGAGCCACCATTATAAAACACTAGACTTCTGCCAACCTATAACTTCTTCCATGCCTGTCACTAACTTGCTCTGTGATTCTGGGAAAGTCTGGCCTCTTTCTGGACCTCAGTCCTTTCAAATGTAAGTTTTCAAAGTTTTTTTGTTTGTTTATTTTTTTATTTTTTATTTTTTATTATTATTATACTTTAAGTTCTAGGGTACATGTGCATAACGTGCAGGTTTGTTACATATGTATACTTGTGCCATGTTGCTGTGCTGCACCCATCAACTCGTCAGCACCCATCAACTCGTCATTTACATCAGGTATAACTCCCAATGCAATCCCTCCCCCTTCCCCCCCTCCCCATGATAGGCCCCGGTGTGTGATGTTCCCCTTCCCGAGTCCAAGTGATCTCATTGTTCAGTTCCCACCTATGAGTGAGAACATGCAGTGTTTGGTTTTCTGTTCTTGTGATAGTTTGCCAAGAATGATGGTTTCCAGCTGCATCCATGTCCCTACAAAGGACACAAACTCATCCTTTTTTTTGGCTGCATAGTATTCCATGGTGTATATGTGCCACATTTTCTTAATCCAGTCTGTCACTGATGGACATTTGGGTTGATTCCAAGTCTTTGCTATTGTGAATAGTGCTGCAATAAAGATACGTGTGCATGTGTCTTTATAGCAGCATGATTTATAATCCTTTGGGTATATCCCCAGTAATGGGATGGCTGGGTCATATGGTACATCTAGTTCTAGATCCTTGAGGAATTGCCATACTGTTTTCCATAATGGTTGAACTAGTTTACAATCCCACCAACAGTGTAAAAGTGTTCCTATTTCTCCACATCCTCTCCAGCACCTGTTGTTTCCTGACTTTTTAATGATCGCCATTCTAACTGGTGTGAGATGGTATCTCATTGTGGTTTTGATTTGCATTTCTCTGATGGCCAGTGATGATGAGCATTTTTTCATGTGTCTGTTGGCTGTGTGAATGTCTTCTTTTGAGAAATGTCTGTTCATATCCTAAGTTTTCAAAGTTTTTAAAGCTTAATTCAAACAGCAGTATGTTCAGAATCCTAATATGTACAACAGATAAAAGGCACGGTGGTCAGGGGTATAAATGTGTGTGTATGTATTTATTTACATGTTAAAATATATTCTTTGACCTGGTCAGCAGGAAGTATAAATGTGTATGTATGTCTGTGGGCATGTATGTGTGTTTATGCATGTGCATATGTGTGTACAGTGTGTAGGGGGCCAATAAGAAGCCCCAATAACCTGAATGAGCAGCTCAGCTCCTTTTCCCTGAAAAATTCCCACTCTGTTCAGAGTTGAGGTCTCAGCAGGTACTTTTTAAGATGTGACTCTGACCCCTGGACACGGTCAATTGCTTCAGGGGTAGGCACTGAACCCCAGCAGAGCCAATCAGAACCCTTCCCAGGGCCTAAGAAATTCCAGTTTCTGTCTCATTTAATTCTCATGATAGCCTCCAAGATGACCCTTAATAATCCCACCTCCTGGTATTACATCTTTATGTAATCCCCTCCGTTTCAATGTGAGCTGGATTTAGTGGATATCACGTGGCTAAAGTTATGCCATGTAACTTCCTAGATTAGATTACAAAAATAATGTGGCTCCTCCTATGGGGGCCCTATCTTGGGCTCTCTGTCTGTTACAGTTTGTACATTTGTTCCCACAAACCTCATGCTGAAATGTTGAAGTTGGGTCCTCATGGGAGATGTTTGGGTCATGGGGGCAGATCACTCATGAGAGGCTTGGTACCATCCTCACAGTAATGAGTGAGTTATCATTCTATTCGTTCCCGAGAGTTGGTTGTTTAAATGAGCCTGGCACCTCTCCACTTTCTTTCCAGCCTCCTCTTGCCATGTGATCTTTACACATGCTGTTTCCCCTTTGCCTTCTACCGTGAGTGAAAGGAGCCTGAAGCCCTTACCAGAAGTAGATGCTGGAGCCATGCGTCTTGTACAGCCTGTGATCCAAATAAACCTCTTCTTTATAAATTACTCAGCCTCAGGTATTCTTTTACAACACTAAATGTCTCTCTCATTCTCAGATAAGTCATGTGGAGGGAAGTAAGTTGCCATGTTATAAGCAATAATATAAAGAGGCCTGTGAGGCTTAGGAAGGCATTGAGGTTTCAGTCCTACAGCCCACAAGGAACTGAAGCTTGCCAACAATCACATGACTGGGTTTGGAATTAAATCATCTGAAGCCTACCAACAGTAACGTGAGTTAACCTGGAAGTAGGTCCTTTTCATCCTTTGCCCAACCCACTCCCCAGTTGAACCTTCAGAAGAGACCAAAGTTGTGGACAACACCTTGACTGCAACCTCTTTGCAAACCTTGAGCTAGAGATACTCAGAGAAGGTTGGCCCACAGAAACTTTGAATAATACATTCTTGTTGTTTTAAGCCACCAAGTGTTGGAGTAATTTGTTATGTAGCAATAGATAACTAAAACAACACTTGACCAGGGAAGTGTCAGCCTGAGAGCTCTAGGAGACTGTGTTTTACTGTGTCCCAGAAAGCAGACAGAGTAAGTCTGCAGTGACAGAGAAGGTGAAGTCAATGTGAAGAAATTCCTTGTGGCCTTTAGCACCTTGGCTCTGGTTTACTTCCGAGACCTAGTTCATCCTTGCCTTTGAAAATTCTGTTACGCATAATTGAGGACTGAAATGAAAGCCCTAAGCCTCTCCAACAGACTAATGATCCTCCTTTGGCTAAAATAGACTCTACAAATTTTAAGATCTTGGCATAACAAGATGAGAGGCTGGTCACATTCTATTTGCTGCCATGCCCCACCCCTCACTTCCCATTACTAATCATTAATAGATTTTCTCAAAAGCAAGCTGGGGAGAACGAAAGACTGGAAGAATCCTTCACTCACTTCATCCAACCACCCAGTGCCCTTTTCCTGTTTTTTGGCTCTGACATGACTTCCATCCTGGTGTACAAACTTCTCCTTGTTGATAGATGACAGCTGGCTGCAGATTTGGATTTTCTTAAGATGTGCAGAAAGCAGCCCTATGCATCACGCTTTACCTTTTACGTATAGATGCTAATTATAATGTATTTAAACGTAAAGTCTCCACCCCAAAGTGAATATGGGTTATATGTTTCATACATGTAAACCTAATGTGCATGCATGTCTCCTTCATGAATATTAATAAACCCCTCCTATATACTGATGAATATGTATACTCTGCCACCCTGTTTAGCATATATTCCTACCTTTAATTCCTCCTCCTTGAAGCACAGATTTTTGATTTGCAGGAGGTTTCACTTCATGCCTGCAGGATGCAGTCCTCCTTTAGAAACAAAGTTCTCCTTTCTAAAATTACTGATTATGTGACTTTTTCGGTCAACATAATAAAAGTCATTTTTTCTCTGCTATTTGTATTTGTAACCAAATACAGGGGCTCTACACATACATCTTGTTTCCTTTGCCACACCATCCTACAGGATGGCCCAGGCATTGTCCATGCTGTGGAACCTTCCTTTCCTTGGCCAGATGTTCCTCTCCTCTCTAGATAGCCAGAGACACTTCTGTGTGCTTCCTTAGACGTCTGAACATATTTGAGACATTTACCACGATTCTGAGACTGTGCAATGCACCTGTCCAGTTTCCCAGTTGAAAGAATGAAACTCTCATTCATCTCTGTGTTCTGCCAACACCTTATGAAATGAGTTTGTGAACCAATAAAATAGAGTAGTATTCAAGACACGACAGCTTTCCTCCTATAAAGCAGATTTTCAGTACATGTTATCAATTTACAAATTCTGAAAGTCTGATAACAAAAAATGCCTGTGTGCATGTGGACTTCAGTAGAGAGAAGGAATACATTCTGGGAAGGTTTCATGGAAACATCATTTGAGCTAGACTTTGACTAAGAAATAAGATTTTGACGGGTAAAGGTAAGGGGCCAGGTAAAGTCCTTCAGGTACACAGAACAGCTTGAGCAAAAGCATTGAGACATAAAAGTGCCTGAAGTATTTAGAAGCACCATAACAAGTAGTAAGTGGATTGAAGGGTTTGTAGTACATATCATAGAAAACAACGCTAGAAAGACTGAAGCCAGAGAGTGGAGAGCCTCAGACTTCTTCGTCTGTGTTTATTTTGTGTTCTAGTATTAAGGAGAACTTTGTGGGGTGCAGAAATTAAAAGATGGCATCATAATAGCTGGGTTTTAGGAAGAGAACTCTGTAGGATAGATTTAGGCAAGAGGACTGGTGGAAGATGGATATAGGAACGACATTTCAGTAACTGGTCTGGCAGTGTCAGTAGGAAAAGAGGCAAAAGGAAGACTGAAGTGATTTGGGAGGCAGGCTCTGTCCTGGTCTGCAACTGGGCTTGCAGTGCTTCGAGTCCAGGGTTCCATCCAACAGGGCTGCCCAGTGGAGAACAACTCATGAGCCGGCACTGAGGATAGGACAGAGAGGATGTTGCCATTTGTATCAGAAGTCCACCCATAGACATTAGTCTATAAACCGTGAAACATTGATTCTGCAGAATATTATATAGGCACTACAAAATATAAATGAGGCACGCTATAGAAAAAAGGGGGTTAGTGGGAAACTATGAGATAGATCAAAATTGAATAATAAATTAGAAAGGAGGCGGGAAAGAAGTTGGAGAAACAAAGGAAAAGTTGATGTGAATCAAAGAGCTGGGGCCATATGGATGAGCATGTAATGGGTGTCTTGGAGACAGCACTTGTATCTTAGCGTGTTAGGGGAGGTGCCCAGACACCTCATAGAGCAAGACTCATACAACAAAGGCTAAAGGACTCCACTTGAAGGAGCACCCAGATGAGAAAAATGTCCTAGATGTGTGCCCAATTTGATAAAGTAATAACAGTGCAGATGAACAGTTCCCATTCAGCACTGTTTAGGGAGGTGCCCACCTTGCGCTTTACATTCTGATTATAATAAACTGACCATATTTTCCCAAGTTCATCAGACATTATGCCTCTATGCCTTTGAAAATGTGGATGTCACTGTTTGAACTGATTTTCTCTGTGTTAATGTGAAACGCTCTTATTCATGCTTCAAAACTCAACTGTAAAAAGAAAGAGACAGAAAGAATGAAAGAAAAGAAGACAGGGAAGGGGAAGGAAGGGAGAGAGAGAGAAGGAGAGAGAGAGAAAGAAGGAGAGAGAAAGAAAATAAGTAAGGAAAGAGAGAGAGAGAGAGAAAGAGAGAAAGGTATTCTCCCCCCACACCAAAAAAGTAAGAAAAGAAAAAAGAAAACAACAACTTACATAAATCCAACTCCTGGAATTCTAATATAAAATCTGTAGCACCCCTAGTTAAAGCATCATTACTTTTTCATTACAAAACTTTCATTACATAACATGCACAGAAAAAGGTAAACACAAAACACTAAAAACTGAGGTGATATCCTTCTAGGATATTTTTTGTCTGCATACTCAGGTTATGTCCTCACGAGGGATACTCTTCCTAAATAAAAATGCTGAATAAACATAATGTATTATCACTGTTGTATAAAAATATATGGGTTCTATGTTATGAAGCAAACAGAGCCTCCTATGTCATACACGGGCACGCACGCACACACACACACACACACTACTTTCCAAGAATCTTTCTTCACTGAATTTAAAGACAGAAACTTTGAGAAAGCAACAAAACTGGGTATGAAGTTTAAGTGCATAGCATAGGTGCGTACTGGGGAGTGCAAGGACTACAGAGGTGGAGATGGAAGTTGGTGATAGCTGATGATATCTTTGGAAGTGTACATCCTGCAGAGAAAGAGCTGTAGATGGAGAGGAAATATTGAGCTGGTTAAAACAATATGCACTGGAGAATAGTTGAGTCTTGGCATTCTGTTATTATTGGTTTAGAGCATACCCTTGTAAAAATAAGTAAGAAAATCAATCAGTAAACAGGTAAATGTAAATAACAATCTATAAAAAAGGTTCAAACTGTTGAAAAATATTTGAAAAAATTAACATTATACAAAGCTTTAAAACTCCCAATAAAACCTTGGATATCCAATTTTAGTTTTCATATTGATGACAATTTTGAAAAATAGTAATACTCAAGTACTCTCATATGCTACTAGAGATAATTAAATGCTTTCTGGAGGACAAGTTGACAACGCATATCAAGTGTCCAAAGATTAACCATCTCCTTTGATCCAAAAACTATATTACTAAAAAATCATAATAGAAAAATAAACAAAGATGTATATTATAATTTATGAACAATGATATAATTTATGAACAATGTACTGTCACCATTACATAAAAGGGTATCACAGCACTGTATCACAGCAATACTTATGAGCAAGAGTTAGAAAATACCAAAAATACTTTATTGATAGGAAAACGATTAAATACACAAAATATTTTAAAAGTTTTATGTTATTACAAATAATAATTTTAGAGTATTTAATGATATAGGAAAATGTTCACATTATAATGTTAAAAAAGTAAAATACAAAAATCTGTACTTACAGAATAATCTTGATATTATAATAAAATAAACAAAACATATATTTTATAGTTACATGCAAAACAAAAGACCTGAGAGGCATATGTAGTTTACGGATAATTATAATATTCATCTTTATTTTTCTTTATTTTCCATATTTTTACAATTAACATTTGTTACTTCTCCAACAAAGGGAAAAAAAATCAGTAATATATTACCTCCTCTTTACTTTTACCCAGATAGTCATTTTATTTGTTGTGCTACAAACTTTTAATATTTTACATTTAATGCTCTATTTTCATTTTAAAAATTCTTTTAAGTCTTAACTCACTGATTCATCAAATATTTACTGAAACCTATTATGTTCCAGATACTGTTCTATGTACTGTTGATCAAGCAGGGACAAATGAAACCCTTGTGTCTTTGATTTATATGACCTTGAATATGGTTTATCTTGGTGAATGTTTCAGGTGCACTTGAAAAGAAAGTCTAGTTTGCTGTTTTGGGGTGGAGTGTTCCATATGTGTTCAATTGTTCTCCATCTTTTCTGTTTTTTTGTTGACTCGTTCCATTGATTACAGAGAAAGATGTGGTGAAGCCTCCAACTATAATTGTGGATTTGCCTATTTGTTCTTTCACCTTTATCAGTTTTGCTATATGTATTTTGAGATTCTGATGTTAGGTGCATATACATTTAAGATTGTTATGTTTTCTTGGTGAATTGATCTTTTAATCATTATGGAACGTCCCTTTTGAACCTAATTCTTTATTCTAACGTCTTTTTTGTCAAATATTAACATAGCCACTGAGGTTTTCTTTTGATTAGTGTTTACATGGTATATTTTTCCATATTTTTACTTTTAACCTATAAACATCATTATATTTTAAGTAGGTTTCTCATACAGAGCATTTATTTTCTGCATTTTAAAATCCATTCTGACAATCTGTCTTTAAACTGGTATTTTTAGTCCACTTATATTTAACAAAATTGTTGATATTGTTGAATTTGGGCCTACAAGTTTCTTTCTAAAAAGTTTCTCTAATTTTCCCTTTAACATCTGTTGGATTTGATCTACCAATTTCTTAATTGTTTCTTGTTTTTTCTCTATTTTTCACTCCTCTGTTTTCCCTTTGCTTTCTATTTTGGTGCTTCCTATTTTTTAGCATTCCATTTAAATCTAGCTCTTGCATTTTGACCACATATCTTTGTATATATTTTCTGGTGGTTTCTCTAAGGACTGAGACATAGATATAAATATAAATATAGATATAGATAGGCACATGCAAATTAAACATTCACACATATTTTCACAGTATACTTGGAATTAATATTTTACTACTTCAAATGGAAGATATAGAAATGTAACCACCACATAAGCTCTTTTTAGCTTCCCCATTTTACGTTGCAATTGTCGTCTAGATTACATCAACATACATTGCAAACCTCACCAGTTGATGTAATTTTATTTGCTTTCAATTATCATTTTAAATAACTTAAGAAGAGAAAAATATTGTATCATATTTACCCAGTCATTTATCATTTCTGTTGCTCTTTATTCAGAAAGTTCCAAGTTTCCCTCTGGTATTATTTCTCTTTTACCCGAAGAACTTCTTGCAGAGCAAGTCTGTTGGTGATAGATCTTCATACATCTTTTTTTTCTTCTGAGAATATCTTACTTTTCATTTTATTTCTCGTGGGCATATTCATGGACATAGAATTCTGGTTGACAGCTCTTTTATTTCAGCATTTGAAAATGTTTTATTGAATTATGTCTTCCATTATTTCTGATGAGAAATCTACTCCAATTCAGATCACTGGCCTGCCAATTGTTTTGTGTTGTTTTTACCTCTGGCGGCTTTCAGGTTATTGTATTTGTCTTTATTTTTCAGCAACTTTTATTATCCTGTATCTAGGCAGACATATTTATTTGAATTTATCCTATTGGGATTCAATGGACTTGAATCTTATTGAATTTATATATTTTTCCAATATTGGAAAAATTTTAACCATTATTTCTTCAAAACTTTCATGTGCCTCATAGTCTTTCTTCTCCTTCTGAAACCTTGATGATATCATTATTAGATCTTTTGGTACTGTCAACAGTCCTAAAGTCTCTGCTCATTTTTAAAAATTTTGTATTTACTGTTTTTAGATTGAATAATTTTTATTATTCCGTCTTCAAATTTAATGACCTTTTTTCCCTTGTCTCCATTCAACCATTGAGTACATTCAGTGTATTTTTTATTTTGGTTATTGTATTTTTTTTGTCCTAAAATTTCCATTTGGATTGTTCTAATATGTTTTATTTCCCCTCATGCAGCTTTTAATCTTTCCATTTATTTTAATAGTGACCATGCTCACTTTTTGGAGCATGGTTAAAACAGCTTGTCTGATCATTCTAGCATTTGTGTTATCTCAGGTTAGCATCTGTTGAATGTCCTTTCCCTTGCAAATCATTGAAATTTTCCTGGGCCTTCATATATTGAGTAATTTCAGGCTGTAATTCCTGGACATATTGAATATTATGTTGCGAGGCACTTGGTTTTAAGTCATGGAAATTATTGATGCTAATTTTTTAAAGGAAACAATTGATTAAGATGAATTTAGATCGCAAGTTCCAGCTGGCTCAAATGCCAATTTAGTTTTTGAATCTTCCTGCTTGTGTGCCACCCAGTAACCAGTATTAGACCTGCACAGTGGTCTACTTTATAGATGATTTCTCAAAGCTTTTGCTATATTGTTTATGTTCAAATATATGCATGTGAAGGTTGAGGGTAAGCCTGGGAGTTTATAAATAATATTTTGGGATTGATTTCCACAGCTTCCTCAGTGGAATAATTTTCCTGAACTTCCTAACTTCGAAGATTTTCCTTTCTCATCTTCTGCCAAGAAAACTGATTTGAATTGTCTACTCTGCTGTTTATATTTTGTTATTTGTTCTGCCAGCCAGTTCAAATGGTGAGAGAACTGAGAAAGGGGAAAGAAAAGCAATGAGGATTTCCCCTGTGGTCTTGGCTCAGAGTTTGGGCATCTGTTCTACAAGTGTTGCCACCACGTCTGCCATTGGCTCTGCTGTTACTGCCACTGCTGCTACAATGGGTTTGCCTTGGGGCTGAGAAAAGAGAGGATGGAAAAAAAAATAAACAAAACAAGCAACAAAACTACAAAATTCAAGGGAATCTTGACACTCTCTTCGTTCTTTAAGGGCCTGATTTCCTGCTCCTTCAACCAGAAAGAGAGGGCCTCTCTAAGAGCTCTTTCTGTCTGCACCTGATGTCTACTTCTGGGTTTGAGGATTTAAAGATACTGTCAGTTCAGTGGTACTTGCAGTTCACCACACTGCCTGCTAGCATTTGTTTTCCAGAGTCCTCAGATCAATGCTGCGTGCATATTGCCCAGTATTCTCAGTTAACTTCAGTGAGAGGGGCAGAGAGAGGAGTGTTACTTTACCTTATATGTAACTGAAATTCTTATTTCTTTAAGGATACATTTATTTATATGTAAATCTTTCTTAATAAGCTGCTAAACTGTGAATTTATGGGGATGTGTATTTTTCTATTTATTCTTAGCACTTAGCATAATGTTTGAAACAAAATATGTGCTTTAAAAAGTTCAAATTAAATTTCTTTCCAACTTTTCTATGCTGAATGTATATAGGTTTTCAGTTGTTCTTAATATCGTATCTTTTAAATTGTTTTATTATTTTTAAAATTTATTTTATTTTATTTTTTTATTATACTTTAAGTTCTGGGGTACATGTGCACAATGTGCAGGTTTGTTACATATGTATACATGTGCCATGTTGGTGTGCTGCACCCATTAACTCGTCATTTACATTAGGTATATCTCCTAATGCTATCCCTCCTCCCTACCCCCTCCCCACAATAGGACCCAGTGTGTGATGCTCCCCTTCCTGTGTCCAAGTGATCTCGTTGTTCAATTCCCACCTATGAGTGAAAACGTGTGGTATTTGGTTTTCTATTCTTGCAATAGTTTGCTGAGAATGATGGTTTCCAGCTGCATCCATGTCCCTACAAAGGACAGGAACTCATCCTTTTTTATGGCTGCATAGTATTCCATGGTGTATATGTGCCACATTTTCTTAATCCAGTCTGTCACTGATGGACATTTGGGTTGATTCCAAGTCTTTGCTATTGTGAATAGTGCCGCAATAAACATATGTGTGCATGTGTCTTTATAGCAGCATGACTTATAATCCTTTGGGTATATCCCCAGTAATGGGATGGCTGGGTCAAATGGTATTTCTAGTTCTAGATCCTTGAGGAATAGCCACACTGTTTTCCACAATGGTTGAACTAGTTTACAGTCCCACCAACTGTGCAAAAGTGTTCCTATTTCTCCACATCCTCTCCAGCACCTGTTGTTTCCTGACTTTTTAATGATCGCCATTCTAACTGGTGTGAGATGGTATCTCATTGTGGTTTTGATTTGCATTTCTCTGATGGCGAGTGATGATGAGTATTTTTTCATGTGTCTGTTGGCTGTATGAATGTCTTCTTTTGAGAAGTGTCTGTTCATATCCTTTGCCCACTTTATTATGGGTTTTTTTTTCTTGTAAATTTGATTGAGTTCTTTATAGGTTCTGGATATTAGCCCTTTGTCAGATAAGTAGATTGCAAAAATTTTCTCCCATTCTGTAGGTTGCCTGTTCACTCTGATGGTAGTTTCTTTTGCTGTGCAGAAGCTCTTTAGTTTAATTAGATCCCATTTGTCAATTCTGGCTTTTGTTACCATTGCTTTTGGTGTTTTAGACATGAAGTCCTTGCCCATGCCTATGTCCTGAATGGTATTGCCTAGGTTTTCTTCTAGGGTTTTTATGGTTTAGGGTCTTACCATGTCACACAGGCTGGTCTTGAACTCTTGGCCTCAAGTGATCTTCTTGCCTCAGCCTCCCAAACTGCTGGGATTACAGACATGAGCCACTGTACCTGGCCTCAATACCATATCTTTAGGGAATGGTTTGTTTTATCATACTGCTCTTACTAAAACAAATCGTGACCCAAATGCCCAAATGCACCACCCCAGGCACCTTACTTTCTCCCTGAGAGTACTTTAAGCAGAGAACAAAATTTCTCCATTCACTGTCCTCTAGATTTGTAGGAAATGCAAAAGTGCTCTCAATTTACTCGTGCTTTCTGTACCAGGCAATAAAATATGTCCTTCAATGCAAAGTGGTCTAAATATGTGTATAGATGGAATTTTTCAAAAGCATCTCTGCATTTTCAAAGATGAAAAGAAATAACTATAAAGTGTGAGTCATATGTTAACTCATGCATTAGTGAAAGTTAGAAAGAAGCCAAACTAATAAAATAAAAATAATATGATCATTAAAAGAAGCAATGAAAAGTAGCATCTTACGTGGGAATTTTGCAAGGATAGGACTGGTGTAAAGACACCCACTTCCAGCCACTTTGCCTTTCATTTTGGAGAACATTAAGGAGGACTTAGTGGAAGAATAATGGGAAAGTTATTTTCTCTATTTTCTTTTTCCCTAGTACCTCCTCCTCCAATAGAAGTAAATAAATAAAAGAGACTCAATTATTGGCCAGCCTATAAGCTGTGTGCATTGAATTTGGGTATATACTGTAAAATAAACACTAAAACCTTTGTAGCTGTTTACAAGTCTGGTGGCCAAACTTCAGGAAACTAATTATTTAAATGCTTAGGTAGCAGGATATGGAGTATTTAGGGTTTTTATTTTTCCCTTTTTTGCTTCTGGCTGTGATTTGTGATGTGAGAATGAGGAGGCTTTTCTTTTTTTTCTTTTTTTTTCCAATTTTTTTTATGACTTTGTCTTCCCAGCAAGATATTGAATGAACCGAATGCAGGGACCCAGGACGCCTCATTACCAGGAGTATTAAAAAGCCCTGCAGAATTGTTACTACAGCTAATGGAAATCCTACTGGAAAGAGAGCAACTATTTCTCCCTGTAAACAAAACAAAACAGAAGGCCATAAGATTTTTCTTGAAAATTTTGAGCCAGAAGTATTCTTACAAAGATGTCTAGGTTAGTTTCCTACCTTTTAGAACTTGATAAGACCATGAAAGCAGTAATACAGGTTCTTAGGCAATTGCGTTTTAAAATTATTTTCTACTTTATTAATTCTTCTGATTACACAAATAATTTAAGATAATCACACCAGTGAGACTATGCAAAATATATGAAGAAAAAGTTTTTAAAAATATCCTTCAATCCACTTTCACCATAACCCCAAACAATTTTATACATGTTAAATAAGCCCAAAGGAGCTATGTATTTACCTGTAATATGGAGGCAAAAGCCATCTGAAGTATGAAAAGTTTCTTTGGTTTTGATTGGAGTTGTATCAAATCAATGCAATTATACTGACTAGGTAGATGCTGAGCCCAAGTTCTGATTGGTAGTTCTACATGCTACTGATAAATAAAAGCGGGGAACTTAATTAGTACTTAACTAATAGCTTGGTAGCAAAGTAAGAGCCCATGTGAGAATAATAAAAGATATCCTTGAAGGCAAAAAGATCCAGAAATTATCATCATTTGCCACCTGGCCCAGCATCCATAGGTGTATTTAACTTGTTATACTTTCAGTAAATCTATGTAGGTTCTGACTTATACCCAAGAGGTAACTCATCAGTCTCTCCTTCACAAAGGTGGCGCAGTCTGGGGATATGCCTGACAGAGGTAATGTGTTATTGATTTTCATATTGCCATTGAGTAACAATCATATTCTTCTGCATCCCATTTTTGTGGTAACTACGATAAATTTCTAGACTTAATAGGCTCCAATAGTTATTATTAAGGTGACATTTATGGTTCTGGAGACTGTCAATTCTTAAATAATGAAATTACGAACCATCCACCATTAAGCTAGAAGAAGTCTAAACACTCTCATGGTAACATGCACCCATCTCTGTACTCCCAGCTCAATGCCAGCTGAGTTAAGACATGAGAAGATCATGGATTTTGGAATCCTGAATTGTATTCTTACTAGCTCTATGTGGTGCCTCATGTGTAAAAGAAAGAATACTAACATTTTTCTTGGGCTCAGTATTAAATGAAAAAGAGGCATACAAGTTTGGTAAATACCCTTTTCCTCCCCCTTGGGGTAAGTTACTGTTCTTGCAATCTTCCTGTGTATCTTAGACCTGGTTTGACATCAGCAAAGGAGAAAATATTGTTTGCTTATCTCCAGAGAAAGATAACTTGACACAGATGAAAGCAGAATTAGACTGAAATCTTCCATGAAATATTCACAAGTATTTTATTTCATGGGAAATGCTGAGATAGTAAAGTGACATAGCTTCCTCTATTGAAGGAATTCTTGGTGATACAAAGCCATTTGCAGAAAGACTAAGAATTCACTTCATCCAGCAGTCCTAAAAGGCTTAACCCATTCCAGCCTCAACCCAGGTGCAAAAATCTCATATGTCATCAATTCAAGTGGTCCCAAATGCCATCTAAGTCAGGTATAGGTGAGACTTTGGATATGACCCCTCTTTGGGTAAAATTCCTGTACATCTATGGACCTATGGACTAGAAAACAAGTTACATGCTTCCAAAATGGAGTGATGGAGAGGCATGGAGTTAAAATTGTCATTCTCTTAGGGAAGTAGGAACCTAGGACAGCCATGGTGACACCATTTTAAAAAATGACCTCATCTTAAAACTAACAAAACACATCCTTTGCTGGTCACAACCAATGGTCATAAGATGTTTACAGTTAAGGAAGCAGATTAATAATGAGGTAATATTATATGAAGTAGTTCCCACACTTATTTGACTCCAGAAAATATTTTTCATCCAGAATATCTTGTTGGACTAGAAATATGAAGAAAAGCCTTTGGGAAGAATGATCACAAAAAATCCATATAGCTTGGCCTTTTGCTTTTTCAACTGCTATGTGCCTGCCTCATACAAGCTTGGTACAATTGATGACTACTGTACACAACAGTATAGTAATCCTGTATTCTGCATTTCTCATATCAGGTACACAGGGGAGGGTTTAACCTTGGAAACAGGGGTGGAGTTCTAAGGGGAGCAGAAAAATTTTGATTAAAAAAGTTGTGAAGATATAAACAAGGAGTACAAGAGATGACTAAGATGTTTGCTCAATGACAATGAAGAAATACCCTTAAATTGTATTGGAGCCAAAAGTCAGATCTCTGTGACTTCTCTAGTGGTATCAGCTTGGATTCAGGAGTGGAGATAGCAGGCAGGAAGCACTTTGAGGTAAGAGGGAAACCATGAGAGGCCAAAATCAAACTTAGACAATAAATGCAAAGATATATAATCTGCAAAGTATTACGTGCTCCTAATGGGTTGCAACAATGACTACTGCTATTACTGTTATAAAAAACAACTTGTGCTAATAAAATAAAACATCAGAAAAAGATTCTAGGGTGATGGCAATAATGTCATTAAATGATTGACCAAAGGATCTATATAGGAGAAAAGTAAAGTCAGAACAGACACGGGTAGACAAGGAGGAGTGGATGACTGGAAATCACAATGAGGAAAAAAGCATCATAAAGGGGAATGAGATACCGTATTAGAGTAAGTAAAGCTAATTGCTATAACAATATCCCCAACCCTAGTGTCTAAGACAGTGAAAGTTCATTTTTCTCTTGAGAAATCTTGTGCTGATGTGCTAGTAGAGTAGCTTTCCTACAGGCGGTGACTCAGACTCAAGATCCTTCTATCCAATAGCTTATTGGAGTCCTCAAAAACGCTGAGTGGTTGGCAAGAGAAAAACCATAGAGATTATACATTATCTGTTAGCAGCCAGTTGGAAATGGTATATATCACTTTTGCCAAAGTTTGCTTCAAGGCCACAACTAGACATATTGCAATTGGAAAATATGGCCTTCCTTTGTGCCCAGAAGAGAAATAAAAAGACCTCCCAAAAAGCATAACATTGCCCCCACAACACACAGTCACTGCCCTCACAAGGTAATATTAACGAAGAGCCAGGCAATCATCATTCATTCCATGAGAGAGTCATAGAGTATGCACTAGGTTCTACCGAATCACAGGGTCAGGAGTGATTCATTCTGGGTGAGTCCAACAAAGCATTACTGAAAGGTCGACTCTAACCTGAGCCATGAAGGATGCCTGGGAGACCATCTAGCAGAAAAGACAAGGTAGAAAATTTCTAATGGAGAGAGGAGCATTAGCCAAGACACAGAACTTTGGAAGAACATGGCATTCTTTTATACATAGATGGTGGTGGAGAGAGCACTTGAAGGATGAGGCTTCAGGGAGAGGACAGGCCAGTTTAAAGAATGGAGAATTAATTTTGGGGTAAAATGAGGTCCCACGAAAAATTTTAAAGCAGAAAATTGGCATGATGAGACTGAACATTAAAAGAATAGCTGAAGATGAAGTAGAGGAAGCAGAAGTGTAGAATACTGGAGAAGAGCAAAATGGAAAATATTTTACAGTGTTCTTAGAAGTAAAGGACGAAAACGCACATGAAGGCAGTAGCAGGGACAATAGGCAGGATCCATCAGTCAGCTTTGGTGATGGCTGAATTAAGAAACTTGACTTCCCGTCTTCATCTCCCATTCACTGACCGGAGGCTGTTGACCCTAAACTGAAATCAACCCATCTTTCACCATCTTCTAACATCTGTAACCCCTTTCTCATACCTCCTCCATTCTGTTCTTTCCCAAGTAACAAAGGACTTCATTTTTTTGTTGTTGTTTTGTTTTGCTTTGTTTTCGAGATGGAGTCTCGCTCTGTTGCCCAGGCTGGAGTGCAATGGCACGATCTCCGCTCACTGCAAGCTCCACCTCCTGGGTTCACACGATTCTCCTGCCTCAGCCTCCTGAGTAGCTGGGAATACAGGCGCCCACCACCACGCCCAGCTAATTTTTTTTTTTTTTTGTATTTTCAGTAGAGACGGGGTTTCACCATGGTCTCGATCTCCTGACCTTGTGATTCGCCTGCCTCAGCCTCCCAAAGTGCTGGGATTACAGGCGTGAGGCACCGCGCCCGGCCCATTTTGTTTTTTAAAACCTTACCAAGTTGTTGATTAGTTGGTTAGTTTCTGGTAAGAAAGACTGTAAGGATTGACTATAATAGTAGAATTTTGAGCACTGGAAATCTAAAAAGTACATTGATTTTTAACAGAACATTCTTTTATGTTTTCATGAATAAAGCCATCTATACAAGATGCCTCCTTTATTTCTGCATATAGTGCTGTAACAAATCCTGCCTCATAGGCAGTAATGGCTTGTTTCATAGACTGTACATTCCTGGTCACTAAAAACTGTTAGCTTTTTTTGAATAGTATCAGTTTGGACCACAATGCCCTATCATTTTCTTCCCTTCCCAAGATGTCTATCATAGAAGTTTGATCAGTTTACATTGTCAATAACTGTTGCCAAATTACTTGCAACACTGGAAAAAAACAGATCAAATAGCAAGATCAATGAGATATAACGGAGCCATAATCTGGTGCTTTGTGTCAGTTGTCCATTAACTGCCAGTCTTGATTGGTACTGTGTTTAAAAATATAAATAATTCTGATAAGTAATGACACCAAGAAGTACATTAATAAATGTGAAGTTCAGAGCTTTCTTTTGTGGCTTCATCAGTTTCTTTCCAGCTCCCAAACCCTTACCCTCTTCTGTCTCCCACAGACAACTATTGTTGTCTATTATCTAAGAAGCATGCCATTCAGTCTCCAATGCAGAAGCTAGTCAGATTTTTCTATAGAAAGGGCATTTAGACTCCCAGACAACAGGCTCAATATTAGCTTGAGGTTCTTGTGTGGATGGTTTAAATTGACCCTAAGTTACCAAGCTGTTTTCTATGCCTCAAATGACCACAAGGCATTATTGCAGCACTCAAGAATCTTGAAGTTTTTAGTCTTAATACTTCTACCAATTGTACCAAGTTCTGCAATCAAGGAACAGAGGGGAAAATCAGGTTCTGCAGAGGGTCTTTTCCAATCAACATTTGTTGAATGCTGTTATAAACCCAGCAGCATTCAAGATAAAATGGAATGGGAAGTAAAAATAAACCAAACTGTATATACACACAAGGAGCTTATTGTCTTGTAAGGAAGATACACACATACACCCCTGACAGAGATATACAATAGTATTGGAAGGATGGAGCAGAAGGGACAAAGTTAGGAGACATTTGAAAGATAGATTCAACTGGATTATGATATATGCTTTTTGACCGAAATGCATTAAACATTTCCCTAAGTAGGTACTTTGCTAAGCCCTTTGCATGCAAAATCATGTCTAATCCTCACAATAACTCTATAGCATGGGTATTACTATCCTCACTCACTTACAAATGAGAAAACTGAAGCTTAGAAAGAAAGGATAGGCAGCTTTACCAAGGTTTAAAAAAGGGGATAAAGTTGACATTTAAGCCCAGTTATGTCTGATTCCTAAGTCTGCCCTCTTAACCATGATGCTATATGACTATATGACTTTCTGGTGCTTTGGGGTGTCTCCCCTTGGAGATAAATATGTGGCTGAGTTTTCAAGTGAAGGCAATTACAACAATGATGGCATGTTTGCCACACAGCAGAGCAACCCCCATGCTCACTTTTTAAAATTCAGTAAATGAAAAGTGAATCAGTTCCCCTGAAAAATGAATGATTTTATTTAGTTGAAATACACTTGATTTGGGAAAACAGAAAAACTTTAAACCCGTTTTGTTGAAAATACATGACTCTGGAGAAAAGTTAGCTTGCTCTTTTTTTGAGTCTTGCTTTGTCACCCAGGCTGGAGTGTAGTGGCAAGATCTCGGCTCACTGCAACCTCTGCCTCTCAGGTTCAAGCAATTCTCCTGCCTCAGCCTCCTGAGTAGCTGGGATTACAGGCGCATGCCACCACGTGTGGCTAATTTTTGTATTTTTAGTAGAGACGGGGTTTCACCATGGTCAGACTGGTCTCAAACTCCTAACCTCTTGATCTGCCCACCTCAGCCTCCCAAAATGCTGGGATTACAGGTGTGAGCCACCACGCCCGTCCACTATTCTAAACCTTCTATTAATAAGGATTCATTTAATTCTCATGATAGCCCCATGACATTGGTACTGTTTCCCCTCACTTTATAGACGAGAAAACTGAGGCAGAGAGAGGTCATGTTACTTTCCCAAGGTCTCTCATCTTGTAAGAGCTGTACTTAATACTTGAACGCAGGCTGGTCTGATGTTAGAGTCATGACCACTAAGACTGCTGCATCTATTTCCAGTTGATGATGAAAAAACCCAGAGCTACTGGACCCTTATTTGGAAGCTAACCTTGACTCTAGTTTCTAGAACCAACCATGTTTCGTTTGGGGTTATTTTAAGGAAGCTTAAGTCAGTAGCTCAGGTTCATCTTGCTCTGCCCATGGACTGTTTCAGTTTTGGGAATCAGACTTTTCCTTTCTTCCTATAACTAAGCCCTTTACCTCTTGGGAAACTTTCTCTTCTTGGGCCCTATTCCCTTATAACCAGTAAGAGGCTCTGCCAGAATAATTTTTCTAGGAAGCAGGCCTGCGAGGCTCAAAGCACTGCTTGCTCTTGTTAATCTTCAACCTGCCTCTACGTTTATAATAAGCCCTAGAAAGATGGCTTAGGTTCTGCTACTCACTTACAGATTCCTTCTTGAATCCAGTTCCTTCCAGATCTCTAGTCATGCTTTGCATTCAGGTTAGCCTTCCATTGTAATGTCTCAGGCAACCTTGGGGCAGCCCAAGAGCTCATGTTAAGTCCCTTGGATGCCAGTTTTTGCTTGGATGCCTCTTGTCGCTTGCCGCTATGATTTCTGTGCCACACCTTCGGAATGAAAGCATTTCCTAGAGCTGCTTCTCTCCTCCCCACCTCTCAGGTATCTATGCCAGCTACCTTAGGTGGATCTAAACCCGGTGTTCAGACTCATGTAGGCAACTCTTTGATGTCGTACATTTTAACATAAATCACATAAGAGGGAGAAGGTGTAGGGGAAGGAAAAGAAGGAAAGGGTGTGAGGGGAGAGGCAAGAAGGAGATACAGAGGAAGAAAATGAAAGACTGAAGAGAAGGAATCAGGGAAGGAACTAGAGCGGGGGAGATAGAAAAAGAGTGAGGAAGAATAGGGGAGACAATGGGGAAAAAAGAGAAGAGAAAAATGCAGTCATGCCTTTTTAAAAAGTAGAGTTGAAAATAGAAGAACACAATTAATCCTTCCCAGGTAGCAGATACTGTCTTTCCAGTCACCCAACAGAAGCAAAATAGTCACAATGACTTCAAAATTCCCACAGTTAAACTTGAACAAGTTGTGGAATTGCTTGACATACAGAATCCAAGAAGCGTTTCTCTTTCAGTGTTGTCACTACACATTAGACTTCGTAGATTGTCCTTTCCCAAAGGAGCCTTTTTACCTCTGCTTGAATTTTAATGTTCTGTTGGGGAAAATTGTCTTATTTCCACCATTCTCACAAACAGTAGCAAGTATTTTGGTAAATAAAGGAAATTTAAACAGCCTGGGGAGTGCCTATGCAATGACAAAACCAACAGGCAATCTGATAAAAAATTTAATTCATCAAGCTTATTTATTGATCCTTTTATTCATTTGTTTGCTGAGCATCTGCTAGTGCAAGACAAGGTATGCATGTGATGAGATCTTTAGCTGAACTCATGTTTTATCTGCCTTCAGAGAGACTTCAAGCTATTTTAGGATAGGGGACTTCACACAATTAATTACAACACAAGATAAGAAGTGATAACATGAGAAAGTGATATGGATCCTTACGAAGGGAAGGCAAAGCTCTGTGGCTCACACCTGGAATCCCAAGCATTGTGGAAGGCCAAAGTAGGAAGATCACTTGAGATCAGGAGTTCAAGACCAGCCTGGGCAACATAGTGTGACACTGTCTCTACAAAAAAATGAAAATAAAAATAAATAGCCAGGCACAGCAGCCTGCATTGGTAATCCCAGCTACTTGGCAGGCTGAGGACAGGGGATCTCTTGAGATCTGGAGTTTGAGGCTGCAGAGGGCAATGATCAAATCACTTACTCCCATCTGGGTGAGAGCGAGACTCTCTCAAACTTTTTAATAAAAAAAAAAAAAGGAAGATTGTTTTTGGCTAGGAAAACAAAGGTGACACTTGAGTGAACCTTCAAGTTCACTGACGTTGAACAGAATGTCATAACCCCACCAGG
Source organism: Macaca thibetana thibetana (assembly GCF_024542745.1). Classification (NCBI taxonomy): domain Eukaryota; kingdom Metazoa; phylum Chordata; class Mammalia; order Primates; family Cercopithecidae; genus Macaca; species Macaca thibetana. The sequence goes on from NC_065579.1 coordinate 10,744,650, forward strand.
GGAAGGAACACAGTAAGAATAAAGGTCAAGTAGCAGAGAAGAAAAGTACATGCTTAAGGAGGGAGTCTTATTCTGAAGAATTGCTTTTAGTTTTATTAGCATATTTAAATTGTGTTAGGAAGTTTGAGATGGTATAGCTTAATGTAGTTCTTCATTTTTCTTTCTGTTTATAATTAGATCTCACATTTTCTATTCTAAGATGTTTGATAAATTTCTTGGGCTCTACTACTTGTAAATGAGATAAAAGAATCATATTGTTCCCCTACACCGGATGTTTGTTAAACAACATGAGTACCCATTCCTTCACTGCGGGCCAAGGTAATTCTGAAGTGACAGTTTCTCAGGGGCTTAAAAAGATCAAGCAAAAGTGTGGATTTGAGAAAGAGACTCATTCTGCGAATGTTTATTTAGTGACCATAAAGGTTCTGTCCTAGGGATACACAGGTGAGTAACAAATGTGAAGTGCTTATAGTTGGGACAAGAAGTCAAGTATCTTTTATAAACCATGCTGCCGTAAGAGCTTGGTGGGAGGAATGGTTACTTTCAGCTGCGGGCAGTGTTGTAGTGAGGAAGCCTTCACAGAGGAAATTGCTCAAATCTCGAAGATGCTGTGGCAGATGGATTATCTGGCCACCCTCGGGTAATGGTGAATACAGCCCAAGAAGACAATGCAATGGTGATGCTCAGGCAGTTCAGAGGAGCTGCTGTTCACTGCTAGCATTCCATGGAGGCTCTTCCTAGAAATGGGCTCCTGGCTGGGCGCGGTGACTCATGCTTGTAATCCTAGCACTTTGGGAGGCCAAGGTGGGCAGATCACGAGGTCAGGAGATGAAGACCATCCTGGCTAACACGGAGAAACCCTGTCTTTACTAAAAATAAAAAATAAAAAAAATTAGCAGGGTGTGCCTGTAGTCCCAGCTGTCTGGGAGGCTGAGGCAGGAGAATTGCTTGAACCTGGGAGGTGGAGGTTGCAGTGAGCTGAGATCATACCACTGCACTCCAGGCTGGGTGACAGAGCAAGATTCCATCTCAAAAGAAAAAAAAAAAATGGAAATGGGCTCCTGTGCAGAAATGTCCCCAAGTATTGACAGCTCGGAATTTGCTTGGTTTTGATGTTGTAAATATTGATTGCTTTAAGAGAATTCTGTATTCAGTCAGCTTACTTTTAAAACCTTTCATTATGGAGAATATTAAACATATACAAAAGAAAACAGAAGAGTATAATAAGCATTCATCATGTACCCACTATCCAGTTTCAACAACTATCGTCTCATGACCAGTTTTATTTTCTCTATGCCCCGATTTCACCTCTTCCCCTTCCACGTTATTTGTTATTATTATTATCATTATTATTTGAAACAGGGCATTGCTCTGTCATGCTGGCTGGAGTGCAGTGGCATAATCCTGGCTCACTGCAACCTCAATCTCTCTTCCATGCTATTTTAAATCAACTCCAGCCATCAGACTATTTTCCTTATTAATATTCCAGTGTGTCAGGAAGGGGATCATCACACACGGGGTCCTATTATGGGAAAGTGGCGGGAAGGGATAGCATTAGGAGATATACCTAATGTAAATGACGAGTTAAGGGGTGCAGCGCACCAACATGGCACATGTATACATATGTAACAAACCTGCACGTTGTGCACATATACCCTAGAACTTAAAGTATAATAATAAAAAATAAATAAATAAATAAATAAAAGCTCTTGGAAAAAAAAAATTCCAGTGTGTGTCTCTAACAGATACTTTTTAAATCACTCTTTTTGGTAATGTAGTTTATATTAAGACAATTTAAACTCCTTTATTGCTATTTTGATTATGTAAGTAACACATTATCACTATGGACAAATCAGAATATACAAATAAACAAAAAGAAGAATCTGATAGTAACCCATATTCCTATTACCTAGAGAGCATTGTTGTTTTTATTTTGTCACAAAACATTCTAGGCATTTTTAATTCATATATAATAGTTGTACGAATTTCTGGAATACATGTGATATTTTTATGCATGCATACAATGTCTAATGATCAAATCAGGGTAAATGGGATGCCCATCACCACAAACATTTATCATCTCTTTGTGTTGACAGCACTCCAAATCTTCTCTTCTGGTAACTTCCTCCGTGTAGACCACCTCACTACAACACTGCCCCCAGCTGAACATTCCACATTTTGAAATATGCAATAAATTGTTGATAATTGTAGTCACCCTATTATGCTACTAAACACTGTAACTTATTCCTGTTATCTAAGTGTATTTTTGTAGCCATTAACTATTCTAGGTATTTTTCTTATGTATTATTTAAAATAAGCTTGTACTCTATACAGTACATTATATTTTCCCCTTGATATAATTACACACATCCCTATATCATATATGATGCTTGTGTACTATTTTATTATGTATATTTATCAGATTTATTCCCCTAGTCCCCTATTATTAGGCATTTTGTTTGTTCTCTAAATTTCCTAAATTTGATTTTTTCGTGATCACTGTCCTTAGCATTCTGTGTTCCTACAGGAGTCTACACATACAGAGCTTCACTGCTCCACTCATCCCGTGCTGACAGGCTTGGAAAGCACTGCTTGACTGTAATACAGGCTGAATTATTGCTATTATTTTTTGATACTTAGTACTTTAGAAAGTTACTTCTTGGTATTTAAGTTAAACCATTTATAATATGTTCTATTTTGACTTATTTTTTCAAAGGTCTTGCTAATAAATTAGTTTATCTTCAGATAGAGAAAAAACTGCAAGATAATTTTTTATAATTTATATTTGTGATGAACTGACCACAATAATATAGATGGAATGGGCTCATGATGTGGCATTTTCAATTTACTTGTAGTCTAATTCTTGAGAAAGCATTTTAAAATGAAAATTATCCATAAGTTAATATGAAGTCAACAATGTTCTTTCCTCATAGCCACGTTCAGAAAGAAATTGTTTTACTATTCTAGATTTGCATACTTTTTAAAATAACTTATTGAGGTATGATTACTGTACAATAAATTGAACCCTCTCAAAATGTAAATTGGGTGAATTTTGACATATGTATGTTTGACATATGCTCCAGCGAGACCATTGCCACTCTCAAGATTCAGGATCTTTTCATTACACACACATTTTCCTCTGTTTCTCTGATCTGTGCTTAGTTTTTTAATTAAAAAATTTCTTAATTCAAAGGAACGTTAAGGCTACAGAAAACCTGTAAGAATTATATTATTAAAAACTCTCATATAACCTTCCACCTTACTCATCCAACTATTGTTAATATTTTGTCATATTTGTTCACCTTCCTGCCTTCCATCCAACCATGCCTAAATAAGTCAACATGTATTTTTAAAGAACATAGACTGCGTCATTACCAAAATCAGAAAATTTCACATTGATGCAATATAAATATATGGTACACAGTTTGTATTCAAATTGTACTGACTTAACACTGTACTTTATAGCAACTTTTGTTCTCCCAAGCCAGGTTTCAATTCAGAATCTCACATGCATTCAATAGTCGTGTCTCTTTAATTGCCTTTAATTTGGAAGTTCCTCTCTTGCTCTCCGTTCGTGGCATTAACATCTTTTTTAATTATACTTTAAGTACTAGGGTAGTGCACAACATGTAGGTTTGATACATAGGTATACATGTGCCATGTTGGTTTGCAGCACCCATCAACTCGTCATTTATATTAGGTATTTCTCCTAATGCTATGCCTCTCCCAGCCCCCTACCCCCGACAGGCCCTGGTGTGTGACGTTCCCCGCCCTGTGTCCAAGTATTCTCGTTGTTCAATTCCCACCTATGAGTGAGAACATGCAGTGTTTGGTTTTCTATCCTTGTGATAGTTTACTGAGAATGATGGTTTCCAGTTTCATCCATGTCCCTGCAAAGGACATGAACTCATCCTTTTTTATGGCTGCATAGTATTCCATGGCATTGATGTTTTAAAAAGTAGGGACTTGTGTATTGTAGAATGTATTTCAATTTGTACTGGTCTGATTGTTACCTCGTGATTTGCTATAATTAGGTAATTTTAGCAAGAATAGCAGATAAGTGATGTCTTGCACTTCTGAAGGCATCACCTCAGGATACAACTAATATCAGTTTATCCCATTATTGGTGATGTTGGCTTTGGTCACTTGGTAATGGCAGCTATCTGTCAGATTTCTCCACTGTAAAGGTCCTCTCTTTTCCCCTTTGTAATTAATAGGTAATATATGGATAATTACTTTGAAAAGTTACTAATATCTTTATCCTAATAAAATTTTTCCATTGGTAAATTGGTTAAGTGATGATTCTTGCTTGAGTCAATTATTTGTATCAGGATTGCAAAACAGTTTTCCAATTCTTCTATTTCTTATCCATTTATTGCCTGGCATCCTACCATATAGAAGTTTTCTTTCTTCCTCCTTTGATTTGTTTCTTTCTTTGTTTATTGGTTTGTGTATTTTTATGGACTCTAGATTCCTTTTTACTGAATATGTCATCAATTCTTACCATTTTTCATTGCAATGCTCAAATTTTGCAGTTTGGCCAATAGATGTCCCATCAAACTGGCTCTTGTGTCATGTTGATAGATCTCTCTCCTTCTGAACACTTTGTTATTCTCTAGGATGAGATGCCCTTCCTGCCTAGTCCTGGTTTTTGACATTTCTCCAAGGATTTCTGATTCCTTTCAGTGGTAAATATTTAGAAACCAAGATCTCAGTGCTAGGTGAATTTTGTGTCTTAAACATTACCACAATATCATTATCAGACCAAACACATTAATAATAATTATCTAATGTCATTATATATCCAGCCACAGTACCAATATCCAATTGTCTCATAAATGTCATAAGTCTCAGTCTACACAGTGTGTTGATTTATATGTCTTTCAAGTCTTTTTTAACTTTTTAACTTTATAGCTTTATTCACTATTTCTCTTTTTGTGTTCTTGCCATTTATTTGTTGAAGAAAGCAAGTTGCTTTTTCTATACAGTTTTGCATAGCCTGGATTTTGCTGGTCAAATTCCTGTGACATAGTTTAACATATTATTTTGTCCTCTGTATTTGTATAAATTGGCAGTTGGATCTAGACCCTTTATCATATTTGGATCCCTCTTCCTCCTCCCCTTTCTCCTTGGGGCAAGACTACGTCATAGGTGGAGTTGCATTCTATCAGGAGACACATAATTCTGTTTCTTTCATTCTGTGATGTCAGCAATGCTGATTATCAGTTAATTCACCTGCAGTTGCAGAATGGTAATATTCTATCATTTCTTCTTCAACTATTAGCTGGAAAGTTGCATAAAGTGGAACTTTCTTCTTTTTCTTGGTTACCTAGTGATACAGTTTATTTAGCAAAGGCAAAATAAATCCTTGAATCTTTCCCTTGACCCATTTTCAAAATAATGAATGCAGTCCCTAGCATTCTCTGATAGTAAAAAACTATTTTCCTTTTTCATAGTACTCTGAATGCATGAATTTATGCACATTTTATATATTTTAATCCATTGCAGTTATTATCCTTACTGATGTTCAGATTGCCCCATTTGTGGTCAATGGGGGTCTATTGACACTGGCATGTAAGTCACCTGAAACAATCTTAGTCGGTTTTGCTATCTCCCTTGTTATCTAGGATGACAAGCTATACCAGGCTTATGTTTGTATTTCCTGCCCTGGATATCAAAGTAACATCTGGGAAATAGAGATGGTTATTGTTACTGGTTTGATCATTGTTTGTAGGCTTTTTTAGTGGATCTTCAAAAAAGATGGTTCTTCAAAAAAGATGGTTCTTCAAAAAATAAAATATCTCATGAATTCATTGCAGTAATTCCAGTTAAGATTTAGTACTTCTGATATTTTGCTTAACTTCTCAAACTTACATCTATATCTCCTTCTCCCTGAAGAAAATTTTACTTCTCAAGGGCACAAGAGATGATAGCATTAGACGTCATATAATTGCTCATTTGCTTCATCTCACATTACATACAAAGCACTATTAGAATCACAATACCATCACCAATATGATTACTGGGAGCAGTTAGAAACATTTTTCCCCCTGCTCCTTGCAGAGCAGGGCTAACTCACAGGCAGTGGGCCCAGAGTCAGCCTGAAACATTTTTTACAATTACTTTTGTTGTTAGATTATATCCTCTTTAGAGATACACATTCAAATTTATGTGTTTTAAAATTTCTTGTAAGTTTCTCTCTATGCATTTATGTCATCAATAGATACAGAGTAGGTTTATTTACTTTGTTGTTTCCAATTTATAGAAATAGTTATTTTGTTTAAATTATATTTTAAAGTTATACAATATATTTGTGTCACTCCAAGGTCAAGTCTACAAATAAAATACATTCAAAGGAGTCTACCTTCTAGCTCTATTTCTCCTCTAAAAACCACTTATCCCTTTATAGTTAACCTCCGTTTTTGTTATTTGCTTACACACAAATGGAAAAAAAAAACGTCATCCAAAACCCTGGTTGGGATAGTGGTGATAACAGTAATATTAGTGATAGTTGTAGTAATAGCAGAGAAATATTAGAATGCTGTCTTACATGTATGGTGTGTTACAATTTATACCTTTTATTCCACTCATTGTATCATTTGTATAATAACTCTATGGGACAAATGTTATTTTCATTTTACAAATACAATCATGTGTCATACAATAATGTTTCAGTCAGCAAAATACCACAGTACAATGTCAGTCTCATAAGATTTTAATGAAGCTGAGAATTTCTATCACCCAGTGAAGTCACAGCTGTTGTAATGTCATACAACATAGCTGTTGTAACGTCACAACGCATTACTCACATGTTTGTGGTGACACTGGTGTAAACAAACTTACTGCACTGCCAGTCATATAAAAGTATAGCACATACAATTATGTACAGTACACGGTATTCAATAATGGTAATAAACAATTATGTTATTGGTTCATCTAGTTACTATACTATATTTTTATCATTATTTTAGAGTGCGCCTCCTTCTACTTACATACTTTTTAAAACTTCACAGTAAAACAGACCCAGGTAGGTCCTGCCGGAGGTATTCTAGGAAGGGTTGTTATTGCCAGAGATGGCAACTCCATGCCTGCTGTTACTCCTGAAGACTCTCAAGCAGGACAAGATGTGGAGGTGGAAGACAGACACTGACAATCCTGACCCTGTGGAGGACTGGGCTAATATGTGTATTTGTACCTTAGCTTCTAACAAAAAAAAAATTAAAGAGTTAAACAAAAATAGAAAATAATAAGTAGAAAGAAGCTCATATAATAAGGACATAAAAATATTTCAATGTGGCTGTGTTTTAAACTGTTTTTATAAGAGTTAGTTAAAAAGTTAATAAAAGTTAAAAGGTTTATAAAGTTAAAAATTTACAGTAAGCTAAGGTTAACTTATTAGTGAAGAAAGAAAAAAATTTAAATAAATGTAATGTAGCCTAAGTGTGCAGTGTTTATAAAGTCTCCAGCAGTGTGCAGCAATGGCCTAGACCTTCATAGTCACTCACCATTCACTCACTGACTTGCCCAGTGCAATTTCCAGTCCTGCAAGCTCCATACATAGGAAGCACCCTATACAGATGTAGCAGTTTTTATCTTTTATGGCATATTTTTTACTATACCTTTTCTATGTTTAGATGTGTTTAGAGATACAAATACTTTCCATTGTGTTACAATTGCCTGCAGTACTCAGCACAGTAACATGCTATACGGGTTTGTAGGTTTGTAGGAGCAATAAGCGTACCATAGAGCTTCGGTATGTGGTAGGCTTTACCATCTAAGTTTGTGTAAGTACATCATAATATTTGCACAACAACAGACTTGTCTAATGCAGGGGTCGCCAGCCCCTGGGCCACAGGCAGGTATGGGTATAGATCTCTCTCCTTCTGAGCACTTTGTTATTCTCCAGGATGAGATGCCTTTCCTGCCTAGTCCTGGTTTCAGACATTTCTCCAAGGATTTCTGATTCCTTTCAGTGGTAAATATTTAGAAACCAAGATCTCAGTGCCTCCTGTGGCCTGTTAGGAACCAGGCCGTACACCAGGAGGGGAGCAGCAGGTGAGTGAGCATTACCACCCGAGCTCCGCCTCCTGTCAGAACAGGGGCGGCCTTAGATTATCATAGGAGTTCAACACCTACCCCTACTGCGGCTCCTTATGAGAACTTAACGCCTGATGATCTGAGATGGAACAGTTTCATCCCGAAACCACCCCCGCACCACCCGCCCCACCCCAACCACCCATCCATGGAAAAATTGTCTTCCATGAAATCGGTCCCTGGTGCCACAAAGGTTGGGGACCGCTGACCTAATGACACATTTCCCAGAACACATCCCTGTCATTGATACCTCTCGGGTTCCATTTTTATCTCTGTGGAAATGTGCAGGTTAAACAAGCTACTGTGACACTGTGGGCCACATGAGACTACACATGCCCCAAACTTCCATAACCGCAGACGATTTCCTGGTGAGGCAGAAGCTGTGTATTATAGAACACAGTGCTGCCCAGTGAAGAAAAGGTATTCAGCTCAGACATAATCAAAAGTTTTTTTTTTCTGCTAAAATTATGAGGGGCGAAACCCTTTTCTCTTCAAGCAGCAACTGGGCAGAGCTCATGGGCATCGGGCCCAGCACACAGGCATGGATGCATTGCTCTCAGGACACGGGGGCACGGAACCATTGTTCTTGGGAACCGCCATTGTTCTTGGGATCTACCATTGTGAAGTCGTTCCCACATTAAAAACTAATTATTGCCACGGATTTTATTTTAAAATATTAGACAGAATCAAAGCTTCCTAAACAAAACACTTGAGCAAATCTATAAGCAAAACTTAGGACTATTTCTGCTAACTGAAACAAACCTCCCTGTTATGAAGGACTTGATCATTTTATTGCCCCAAGTGTGGCAGAGGACAGTCCAGGGAACACTAAAAGGATTATTACAGCATGAATTATTCTAGAGGTAGCAGCATCGGGACCAACTAACTTCTCTTAGCCACACTATTACCCATTTCTTGGTGATGAGGCAATCAGTAGTGAATGCCAGAACCTCTTTGTATTCAGAGTTACATTTCAGTTAACCATAGAGAAAAAGGAAATAGCTTTTGTATTTCTTTGACTTAGTTTGGTCAATCTTGATCAAATTATCTTTTGTCTTTATAAAGTCCTAAGTTTACAAGTCTTCTGGGTATAGACACAGATACATATTCAGACTGGTGGGCAGTCCAAATGTGAGAATTTTATTTAAAATCTTGGCCCTCAGCAGCGCAACCACAGATTGCTATACACCTTAGAAAAAGTTGTCTAAGTCAAGAGTTATTTCTGTCTTACTGAACACCAAGCCTGACACATTCAGTTTCCTCTCCTTTTCTTTAAGCACCACTAAAGAAAAGGTTTCTTTTGATACGATTTATTATGGTACTTTTCAGATGGATAAGGAGTGACACAGGGTGGAGGAGCCACATCACACTTCCTTAAGTCAATGTCTTCTCATCAAACTCTCATTGCATGGGAACATAAGTAGCAGGGCTTAGGCTATGAATATAAAGAAATGTCTTTTCAATAAATAATTCCTCCCACGTGTTAATACCTTCTCCTAAGTTGAAATAAACCTTTGTTTTATGTCTTATGATAGAAATAAAAGTCCTAACATCTTTAAAAACACAACATACTATTTTCCTTTTCATTCTGCTGAGCTAAAGAAATAAAATGAGTTGTGTGGGGCAGTCATAAGCTGGTTCTGATTTTAGGGCTGACAATATCTAAGACAGATGTCTGGAGTTAGACATCTTAACTTTCTCTGAGCCTCAGTTTTCTCATCTTCAATAGGAAATTGGGAATCTCAGTCCAATAATTTTTTTTTTTTTGCAAAAATCAAATGAGATTACACTCTAAAGTCAATCTGCAAAGTAAATTGCTATAGGAGAATAAGTATTATTATTATTAAGATCAATTCTATTAAGACCAAATATATAGCTTCTAGGTAGCAAAGAGTCCTTATGGTTTGGTGACTAAATGGCCATTTGACTAAAAGACTATCTTCCTCCTCTTTTCTTCCCCATTAGGGGAAGTTAGTTTCTTTGGAGGCAACAATGCTCACTTGAAATCCTTTAAAGATTCTCCATTTCCTATGAATCGAGTATAAACGACTCATGTTGCCAAATGAAGACTTTCATAGTACTGTCCCAAACTCTTTTTCAGGACTTATATCTCATTATTTTCATTATACCTGACAAATAAGGTGAGCTCACCTGTCTCTGTTTTTGGACTCTACCTTAGATGTCCTTCTGTGAATTTTCTCAAGCTGCTTCCTTAAGCCAGGACACTTTCTCATCCATCCTTCCTTAATTATATTTTCTACCTTCTTAAGGCTCATTTTTGAAATAATATTCTTCATGAGGCTAATTCAATCATTGCCTTTGAGACATGAATTTTATTTCTTTTTCTATGTCCTTATTTTTCTTTTCCCATCTCACCAGTCTCTTCCTGCCCCCTGGTTCCTCCCTGTACCCAAATGCCAGCTTAGAGTCTCTAGTTTTTGATATTCAAATGGAAAGACTCCTGTCCCACACTACATGCAGTGAAGTTGATACATTCTACCTTATTTGCCGATTATGGCAGGAGGAAGGATGATGATTTATGCTATCTTTAGTTGCCTATGCTTCTGAATCTATTCCAGATAAATTCAGATAAGTTAGCATAGTTTGTGGTTTGCCTTAGCATAGTACACAAGATGTCCTGGCTTAGCTTCAGACTGCCCCAGACATGGAATATAGTTTCCTTTATTTTCCCATGCCCTCCACCCTCAGCACTCCTCAGGCATCACTCACATCAGGGATGTGTGGTGGAGCAGAGGACCAGAGATAAGGAAGGCACAGAGAGAAACAGAAAGCCCTTGAGAGCTACAGGAGGATCCCCTCAAATTCTGAATATTAACTTGCACATATGCTTGATGAAACTCCTAAGGCTGGACATGAGGTATTGGTAGAGGCTTTGAAAGGTTATGTTTTAGTAGTGAGGCTAAATTAATGCCAGAGTAAATGCTGATCTGTACCCATTGTAACGAAGCTTAAAAGAAGGATTCAGAATAATCGAACCAATCTGCAAGTAATTTAACTGTGTGCTGTAACAAAGAACAACACTCTTTACAGAAATACAGTTAAGTCCCCAAACCAACAAATACATACACCTGATACCCAATCAAAAATTTCCCAGCATGCAAAATAGAAACATGAAAATATAACCCATAATAAGGAGGAAAATCAATCAATAGAAAAAGACTCAGAAATGACATTGATAATGGGAATAGCAGAGAAGGAACTTCAAATAGCTATTATAAATATTCAAAAAGATATATAATAAAACATAAACATGATAAAAATACAAGATATTTTTAAAATATCTAAACAGAACTTTTAAGATGAAAAATATATCAAAAATGAAAAATGTGCTAGATGAGATTCAGAACCATTTAGACACTACAGGAAAAAAACAGTAAACTTAAAAACACAGCAATATAAACTATCCAAAATGAAGCACATACAGAAAAATAAAGACTGAAACAAGCGGACAACTCTTCTGTGAGTGTAGGATAATATAATGGTTTCTAAGATATGTAAATTGGAGTGACAAAAAAAGAAGAGAAAGATGAATGACACATAAAAAGATCTGAAGAAAGAACAGCTAAAGCTTTTCCCCTAAAATTTGGTTAAAACTATAAGTTTACATATCCAAGCGTTTCAGTGAACCCTAGGCGGACTATTAAACACACACACACATACATACACACACACAAATCATAACCAAATTGGTGAAAAGCACATAAAAATTTAAAAATATTAGCAACCAGAGAATACGGAGACATTATACAGAGAGGAGCAAGGATAAAAATTACAGCAGATTTCTCGTTGGAGATGATGTAAGCCAGAAGGCAGTGGAGTGGGATGGAGAAGTCAATGTCCATTTCTACACACAGAAATGAAACCCTATGAATCAATGAAAGCCGAAAGAATGCATCACCAACAGAACCTGACTACGTACAAGTCCTTAAGGGAAAAATCACACCTTCAGTCTGGATTATTTCTCCCTTTCTATGATTGCGTAGTTTCCTCCATCAGACCCTGAAATCCATGTTTTACGTTGGTGGTTCCATGTTACTTCTCCCATCAGGTACGACATATGTTGCAGACCTGGCCCCTTATTCTGAGGTCAGATTGGTTAATTTCCAGGATGTAAACCTGTATCTCAGTGTTCCTGCCTTCTAGTCCTGCAGATACACAGAACCCTCTGGAGGCTGCGCTCAGAGCCATCTTGTTGTACCCTATCCCATAGGCAGGCGATCCCTGCTTTAGGCAGTGTGCATGGGGTCCACACATAGTCCTCTTTTAGACCTATTCTCTATAGAAACAGACTTTCAGCTATGATGGCTGCTTCCAGATTCAGAGCCCAGCACCCCTAGATCTTGTGCCTCCTTTCCTACCTCCCACCCCATCCAACTTTTCTCTTCTTGGATCCCCTTCTAGGCGAGTGGCACAAAAATGCACCTGGCCACATCAGATTGAAACCTGAGACTCCGCTTGACTCTTCCAATTCCACTCAGTCACTAACGGTTTTCAAATTTCTCTTGAATCTGTCAATTTCTCTCTTTTTTCTTACCAGCCACCTTAGATAATTCCCTACCATTTTTTAGCTGGAGCTCAACAGTGCCTCCTGGTCCTCCCACATGCACTCAACTCATTGTCCAGTGATGCCATAGTGATCTCCTGGGCTCGAATCTGATGCCATAACTCCTCTGAGTAATGTCTCTTCATTCTCTTTAAAGTAAAGTTGAAGCCTCCTAAGCGTCTCAAGATCTTTAGTCAGTTCTTTTTTTTATCGCTGCAGTCTCATCTCTCATAATTTGCTGCCCCCAGCTTTTATTGTGACCATTAAATGATGAAAATTTCTGAATGTTCCATGTTCTCTTTTGCTTCCAGGATTTGCAGAAATTGTTCTGTCTTCTTGAAGTGCTATCCTTCTTCAACTATTGAATGTGTCACCTCCCCAGTAAAGCCCTTCCTGATCTCCTTAGCCTTGATTAAGTGCTCCTACTCTGTTCTTCAGCCTGTGCCGCACTGATTCAGGTGGTGCTAATTGCACTATATTTACTTCTGCTTCCACAAATAAAACTATGAACAACTTGAGGGCAGGAGCTTTCCATCACCTAGCATGGTATCTGATACATTGTTGGTGCTCACAGAAATTTGTTGAATAAATAATCACCATTAAGTATTAATTTAAAGTCATTATTAATTCTGGTAACCCCACTACACCTATCACAGTGCCTGGCACATATTGATCACTCAGCACATTCAGTAACATTAAGGAGTCACTGATCACTTACTATGTATCTCACATATTATAATGCCCTATTGTAAATGTGATCTCATTTAAACTTACCAGCCCATTCCTCCCTAAATAAAGCATGTTTTATTATCTTCAACTAAAAGGTAAAGAAACTAAGGCTAAGAAATATTAAATTACTTTTTCAGGGTCAAATCAACATCAGAAATGGTGTTCAAGCCCAGCTTCTCTTTTCAGTTGAGGAAAGTACCTAAGTCCAACAAAACCATCCAAACTGAGCTTTATCAGGTTTATTTAAGGGGAAATAACTTAGTGTCTTTGCTATATATTTCCCCCATAAAAAGTAGTAGAAAAGGAAGAAGCAAAATAATCTAACACTATGAAAATGGAACATTTATTTCCAGTACATATCTATGATGTCTATCAAAATGGAATGTAATTCTTAGAAGAGCCAAATTACAATTCTTGTATGATTAAGTCTTTATCTGTAAGCATTTGATAGATCCTAAGAATCAACCAGGAAAATTGATGTAACAGTACAATGTCTTTCTTCAGTGCATTGAACTGGAAAAAAGTACTAATGAATGCTGATCACGATTTTGATTTCTAATTAGTATACAGAACGTTAATGTTTTCACAGTCAAGAGACACATTAGTATGTATAGGTGGCTTAAGTGGCTATCTAGCTGGTGTTGCTAGGATTGGCTAAAAAAGAAAACTCTTAATAAGTATTTCTCACATAAAACATTATCTGAATGTCTATTCAGAGGGATTCCAGTTAGCCATTCTTTTCAGTAGAGACTTTATGTGAAAAATCCTAATACGACACTCCCAGGAGACTGTGTGATGGAGAGAAAAGCATTCTGACTTTTGAGGTCTGTTCTCCCTCTCTGCTAATTACTTGTTCTGTGAACTGGGCAGGTGACTCTTGAAACACAACCAGCAAAGTTCTTTTCTTGTCTGTGAAATGAGGAGTAGGACCACAGGACCCCTAGTCTCGTCAGCATTACCACTGCTGTGGATCTGGGGGTGATCTTATCACTGCAGTAGGCTGACCTCTCTGGTTCCTCCCTTCCTGGATTTTGATACTCTACCTCACTGACCTCACTGTCAACAGTGCTGTGTGGCCCACTGACTGAGCAGTAGTTGGCTGGTAGAACCGTGGAATTTATAGGAATCAGGGAAATAGTAATTATTTCTATTTATCTATCTCCACCCCTTTTCGGCATTCAACATGGATTTCTGAAGTTTTTGTCAGCTAAGAAGCATTTCTGGTCTTCACTGAGCCACAATTTCACCACCTTTAAAGTGGAAGTAAATAATATGTACTTCTTAGTCTCCACCACAGGCTTGTTTTGCCTTACCCTAAATTACTAGTGAGGTTTTAATGGGGAGTGCATTTGTGACAGTGCTTGACGGAATGCATGGTGCACTGAAGGCAGTGCAGGAAGTCAGTTTCTCAATTCTACCTTTGCTTTCTTAGAGTAGCCTAAAGATCAAGTAAACCGACATCCTCACCCTGATACCAAACTTGGCCCATACAAATGTGTAATGCCTGACTTTTGATGGTTCCTCTGCCTAGAGAAATAAACCAATTGTATTTTCCTAACTCAACCACCTCTCAATAAACATCTTTCTGCAAAACATGATTTCTCTCCTGTGTGTGGGAGTGGGACAGCATCTAATTAGATTTAGGTTCCCTTAATGAGAAGCTGCCCATATGTACTCTCAGCCTTGAATTGCCTGCCCTGATCTGGAGATAGCTACTTGGCCAAGGCTCCAACTCGTGCTTCCTGCCGCCAAGAAATCTTAAATAGCTAAGGCTAGAGGGTCTAACGACAATGTCAGTAGCGGTATCTTACTTCATATGGTAGCTAATTATAACATTCATTCAGAAAAAAACATAAAGAGACTTGTTGTCATAGTGATGGCTAATTCTCCAAGTCGGATGCATAGCTCCAATTGGAGAATCTGCAGCACAGATACACACATCAATTTGTTGTGTATGCTGCAGGAATAATTGAGATTGTACTTCAAAGAAAAAAAATTGGCATGGACAGGGTTTTCTGCATTCATGCTGTATTGCATTCTCTTGAGTACAACAATGGATTTCTATTTTTCTTTTCCAAAATACTAGTTTTCAGGGACTTGGTTATACTCCAGGAACCAGTGGTGATACTGGCTCCTGATAGCCAGGAAGCTTTGAAAGCCCCGAGGCCAGTAACTGGGATGTTCAGGTAACCAAGCCTAGAAGCCAATAAGATTTTGTCACTTGTGCAATTAGAACAGATCCACGTCGGGCACGGTGGCTCATACCTGTAATCTCAGCACTTTGGAATGCCAAGGCCGGCAGATCGCCTGAGATCAGGACTTAGAGACCAGCCTGGCCAACATGATGAAACCCTGTCTCTACTAAAAGAACAAAAATTAGCCAGGTGTAGTGGCTCATG
Source organism: Macaca thibetana thibetana (assembly GCF_024542745.1). NCBI lineage: Eukaryota > Metazoa > Chordata > Mammalia > Primates > Cercopithecidae > Macaca > Macaca thibetana. The sequence continues at coordinate 10,760,436 of NC_065579.1, forward strand.
CCTGTAGTTCCAGCTACTCAGGAGTCTGAGGCAGGAGAATCGCTTGAACACGGGAGGCAGAGGTTGCAGTGAGCCAAGATCATGCCACTGCACTCCAGCCTGGACGACAGAGTGAGACTCCATCTCAAATAAAATAAAATAAAATAAAATGAAATAAAATAAAATAAAATGAATAGATCCAGCTAGAGCCCCTGATTCAAGTGGTTGAATTTAAAAGCTTTAGAGAAAAAAGAGATATTGGTGTCCTCACCCTTCTGATTCTCTTCTCATCTCCATTGCCAGTCCCAGGTTTCCAGCAGACACGCAGCTTATTGTCCAATCTTCGTTATTGGGTTAGAGCAGCTCTGCAGAAATTCTGTCCTGTTTTTATGCTGGAGGAACTAGAGAAAATTAAAAGAAAGAGGGAGTTAACAGGTATCAAACAACACGTGTGAGCTAAGTACTATCCTAGACACTATTATATCTGGTTTCTCATTTTCCACACCAAATACAAGAGGGAATTCGTTGTTTTTCCAGGATTTATGTGTTCAGTAAGGGGAAAAGATCAGAATCTTCCCATAAACACTTTTTAAATTTATTTTTAATTTCCATAAAGGTTATTGGGGAACAGATGGTGTTTGGTTACATGAGTAAGTTCTTTAGTGGTGATTTGCGAGATTTTGGTTCACTCATCACTCGAGCAGTATACACGGAGCGCTATTTGTAGTCTTCTTCCCATAAATTCTTAAACCATCTTTTCCCCATGGTCCTCAAGCCCAAAACTGGCCCTGGGTAGTAATGTCACTGCCTCTTCTTCCTTATCTCTACTCTGTCACCTTAAGACTCTTAAAAGCAAACGTATTTCCCAAATAGGAGGCAGCACCAATTTGGGAAGAGAGCAGGGATAGGGGATGCATAGTGGGGAGAAGTTATCAGAATAGAGAAACAACTACTGGACCATATTGCGAGATGGACTGTCAGACGGTCTGCCTACACAACCTTCTATCTGTAAGGTGAAAGAGAAAAATACTAGACTGCAAGTCTGGTAATAAGAGTTTTATTTTTAGTTCTTATATTACAATTTCCTCCTCTTGTATTAGAGTGGTGGGACGAGGTCAGTAACTCTCCTATGGGCAGGTGGATAAAGGCATCACATATGAAAATAATAGGGAATTGGGGTAAGATGGTACACTTATATATTCTTGTTAAACTCCCCCACAAAATAGATATAGCAAAGATGAATAAAACTAAAATCCCACAGAAATAATATACAACCCCAGAATATAAGCAGAGTATATATATCACGACAAGAACTGTGTTGTATTAAAGGCTATGTGGGAGAATGTGAAGGGAATATAAAGAACTTCCAATGGTGCTGAAAGCCCAAAGACCCCCCCAGATTGCCAATAACCACTCACTGGAAAGTTTGACTGGTCATTTGCAGACAGTGGTTGAAACTGAGAGAATGCTTTGCAGACTCAAATTTATGGGTCAATACGAAGAGCTCATGAAAACTTAGATAATACCAGCGTGATCTGTAACCTGTAAACCATTGAAACTAACTAACCAAATATTCTTGTAGGAAGGAACTCAGAACTGAGGATAGACCACTGAGAATAGAATCCAAATTGCGCCAAACAGGTACAATGGGAGCAAAGAAATGCAACAATCTAAGTAAAATAGAAGGAGGGGAGGGGAAACTCACCACCTTGTAAAAAAATGTGAAGCAACTTCCCCACCAAAACATCCCATTTTCCAAAAACAAAAGAAGAGGGTGCTGTAGAGCTTGGAAGCTGGACAAACTTCCCTGACCATATAGTACTATGATTCCCCATTCAGTAGTCACTAGCCACATGGGGCTATATTAATTCTAATTAAACTAAAAGAAATTAGCTTAAGGTTTTATTAATTAAATTTCATTAAAATTTAATTAAATTAATATTTTAGTTTTTCGGCTGCACTAGCCACGTTTCAATTTCTTTCCAGCCTATGGTTAGAGGCTGCTGTATTATGTGGTGCAGAACCTTTCCATCACTGCAGGGTGTTTGACTGACAGTGCTAGTCATCTAACAAGTAACATGAGCAACAGAAAATGAGCACAGTCAAATCCTACACAAAGTCATAAGATAAAAGAAAATATGGTGCAAAATCATGTGCCCATAAAACAGGAATTGGCAAACTCCTTCTGTAAAGAGAGTGAGTATTTTTAGGCTTTATGGGCCTAGAATAGACAGAAAATATTTTAGGTATGTAGAAAAAGTTTTTGGCTTTATGTGTCATGTGGACTCTGACACAACTACTCAGTTCTGCCAATGTAGAGTGAAATTCGCCATAGACAATAAGTAAATGAATAAACATGGCTGTGTTCCAATAACTTTGTTTACAAGAACAGGTGATGAGCTGGATCTGGCCTGCTGGCTGTCTTTTGCCAACCTCTGCTACAGACCACGAAGTTATATCAAAAAGACAGATCCACAAAACAAATGAAAATGGTAACTAAGGCCAGGTGCAGTGGCTCGCTCCTGTAATCCCAGCACTTTGGGAGTCTCAGATAGAAGGATCACTTGAGCCCAAGAGTTCAAGACCAGTCTGGGCAACGTGGCAAGACCTCGTTTCTACAAAGAACTTAAAAATTAACCAGGCATGGTGGTGCATGCCTGTAGTACCAGCTACTCAGATGGCTGAGGTAGGGAGATTGACTGAGCCCAGGAGGTCAAGTCTGCAGTGAGCTGTGATTGTGCCATTGCACTCCTGCTTGGGCAATAAACAACAGAGCAAGACAAAAAAAAAAAAAAAAAAGAAAGAAAAGAAAAGAAAACAAAACAAACAGAAAACAATAACTTAATAATCAAAATCAGCTAAAAGAATAAAAGAGTGAGTCAAGTCTGTAAATTTAATCTGTTAATATAGTGGGCATGGAGAAATGTCAGGAGAACTGATAATCTTAGGCTATAAAACATCCTTAATAAATTTCAAAGAAGAGAAAAAATAGAAACAGTATTCTCTGACCATAATACATTAAAAGTGAAAATTTAATTTAAAGGAAAGATCCTTCTACTGATACATTTTTAATGTTATTAAATAATTCCTGGTTCCAAGAAAAGATAAAAAAGCAAACTATAGGTTTTCTGGAAAAATAACTAATGTGACCACAATACAAATCAGAATCTATGAAATATGGCTAAAGCAGTTACCAGAGGAAGTCTAATAGTATTAAATATCCATATGAATAAAAATTAAAGAATAAAATAAATAAGCTAAATACTCAAGAATTTCGAAAAAGAATAAGACAGGAAGCCAGAGGAAAGAATTCATATAGATCAAAGTAGAAATCAATGAAACGTAAAATAGAAAACCAGCAGAAGTAATAAATAAAGGTAAAATTTGGCCCTTTGAAAAAAAACCACAACAAAATGTTCAAACCACTAGTTAACTCTAACCCAATTTTTTACAAAAAGGGGAGTATAAATATATAAACTTAGAAATGATAAGATAAATAATCAGCCAGAAAAATATTACAAATTTATGAAACTAATCATGACTTATAAAAATGCACCCCAGTAAAAATAGAAAGACTAGAAAGACCAAATACCACAAGAGAATTAAAGTATTTAAAGAACATAAAAGGCCCGGCACGGTAGCTCAGGCCTGTAATCCCAGCACTTTGGGAGGCCGAGGCAGGTGGATCATGAGGTCAAGAGATTGAGACCATCCTGGCCAACATGGTGAAACACCGTCTCTACTAAAAATGTAAAAATTAGCTGGGCATGGTGGCACACGCCTGTAGTCTCAGCTACTCAGGAGGCTGAGGCAAGAGAATTGCTTGAACCGGGGAGGCAGAGGTTGCAGTGAGCCAAGATCGCATCACAGGTCACTGCACTCCAGCCTGGCGACAGAGCAAGACTCCATCTAAAAAAAGAAAAATAACACAAAAGCACCAAGACCAGGTGTCAAAAGACTATGTTCCATTTCTGTCAAAAGACTATGTTCTCCTTGAAAGGCATGTTTGCTTCCATTGTATACCCCTCGAAGTTTCTAGGAAGATCTTTTATACAAAAGACCTCTGTGCATTCACATTCTACGTGTATTTACTTGAGCACTTATTAAGTGCATTCTGTGAAATTGATGCTGGCTGGGGGTGGTTACAAGCAGGAGTGGAGGTAGCGGTTGAGGTCTGTGGTGACATGGTAAAAAAAAAAAAAAAAAAAAAAAAAAAAAAAGCTTCATCAACCAAGACAGCAGATGCCTGCAGCCTGCAACAAACAGGAACATCATCACAGGGCAACTGTGGGCTGGGCAGATCTAGCTTTGAATTCTGATTCTTTCCATTTATAGCTTTATGACCTTGGGCAAGTTATTTAATTTCTCCAAGTGTTACTCTGCTTACCTCTATGATGAGAATAATAAAAGTACTGACCTTACGTAGTTGGTGTGAAGATGAAATGAAAATAAAGTTTATAAAGTGCTGGGCTATGCAGTGCCATGAAGTACCCACTCAGTGGATGTTGCCTGCTGTCATCATGACAGGTGTGAGAGTGATACTAATGTGCTGTCTTGAATCGTGTTTCAAGGTTCACAAATGGGAAAAGCAAATTGAAATATGCATTTACTTTCAAAATCCAATCCCTTTAAGCCAGAAGAAATATTGCAATCTGCAACCTTCTCTCCTTGCCCCCAATCTTCCCAATTCAAGACATGTTCCTCAGGGAACACTGGGTAAAAATGATGAGTTGAAAATGTACACATTGCTTGCCTCCATTCCCGAACCCTACTAAAACAATAGTAAAGATACATATTTTTAAAGGATAAAACTCGTAACAGTAGAGAAACTGAGACGAGGCAAATTTACAAGAAACAACATTTTGAAAGGTAAAATGCAAATGAATGAATGCTAACTAATTTAGCTGTACAGGAAAAGCTGAATCTTAAACTAGCACTGGTGAATGTTAAAAAAAAAAAAACCCAATTTACATGCAGAACCCCTCAAAATCTTACTAATTTGCACTAAGCAGCTTAGGAATTGTGAGTGAACAGGCTAGCTTAAAAAGTCTGCTTTTGACAATTGTATCATCTATACCTTGCAGCCAGGTGAACACTCACCTGGTAGAAGACTAGAAATGTGGTCTCTGAACAGGATGAAATGGACGTTCCCTAAACTAGAGGGCACCAGGCACAGTTGAGAGTGGGCTACCATCCTGAAAATAAGGACAATAAGAAAATATAAGTGCTCCAAACATTGAGGTCTCAGCTGACACTGCCAACACAGTTAACAAAAATGCCAATGCAAGACCAGAGGATACTTCTCCAGAAATACAATCAGTCTAAGGGGAAAGATTTACAGATACTGATAAAAAATGGCCCAAACTCACCATTAGAGCCCACAATCAACATGTCCCACCCCATGAATCCAGAGATTCCAGTAAACTTCTCCTGTGACCTAGTCTAGTTAGGTTTTGTGGTTCCCCAAGGATCTCTGTTTGTAACTTGAAATACAGAGACCAAAACAAACACAAGGCACATTAGAGAAAAAAGAAAACATACAGGGAGAAGACAACTGAAAAACAATACATCTTTGGAGAGTTAAGAGGTGATATGGCATCCATGAGAAAAGAAGAAGATGCAATTAAAAAGCATACTCAGAGACAAGTAAAAGAACACTTGGAAATTGAAAATGTAACAGCAGATATATGAAAATTCAATAGAAAAAACACAAGTTAAGGTTGAAGACATATATGATCAAATAGAAAAAAAATGGCAAGCAACAGCCCTCAAGGTCTAAGGTCTGAATAACAGGGCTTCCAGCAGAAGGGAAGAGAAGAAATGGATGGGAGAAAATCACCAACCAAATAAGTCAGGAAAAGGTCCTCTAACTAAATGACACTAGTTTCCAGATTGAGAGGGCCTGGCACAATGGATAAAATAGCTATGATGGGGGAAAGAGAGAGGAAGACGGAAAAGGTAAGGCAGGGCCCCAACAGAGAGAGAGAGAAAGAGGAAAAAGATGGAGAAGTGGGGAGAAGGGAGAGGAAAGAAGGAGAGGAAAGAGAGGGAAAAAACCCAATAACTTACAAAGACTCATGAATTTGAATGGTTTCAGACTTCTTTCAACAGACATGTTAGAAGCTAGAAGATTATGGAAGGGAGCCTTCAACATTCTGAATGAAATGATTCCTAATGTGGAATGTCATAACCAACAAAATCATCGGTCAGTTGTGAGAATTAAATAAATACAACTTTAGAGATGAATGTTCTCAAAATTTTACCTGCCTTATATTCTTTTCCGGAGAGCTTTGCTCTGCCAAAGGATGTACTTCCTTTAAAGAAGGAAGAAAACCAATAAAGAGGCAGAGATGGATACAGAAAACTGGGAATCGAAGAGAGATGAAGGGAATCCTAATGATGACTTGAAATAGAAATTAAAAGAAAATAAAAAATGTGTAAGCAAAAATTCAGTTGTATGTAAGAAAACCCAATTCCCCCCTAAGAAGAGAAAGAGCTGGAGTCCTTTAAAATTAGCTGCCTGTTTTTCTGTGGCTAGTGAGCCTTATCTCTCCCTTTCCCAGGCATTGTGAAGACTCTGTTTCTCTAGCTGTGCAGCTGCAAGGTCACCAGACAGATAATCTCAAGTCATAAAACATGTTGTTCGTTAAAAAGTAAGAAATGATGTAATCATGTCTCAATTAAATAACTGTCTTTGTTTCTCGCTTCTGTAATGTGCTTCCCCCTGCAAAGATCTCCCCCTGCCCCACAACATGCTTAAAAGGTAGCTTGACTCTTGGTTCAGGGCTCAGTCCTTTGGATGTTAATCCGACTGGGTCAGTGCATCTAAATAATTAAATGATTCCTCCTCAACCCCTCGGTCTCTCTGATTCCTTGATTATCCCACCACAGACTGACCAGGCAGATCCAATGATGCAGCTATGTATCCAGCAAAAAGGTTAAAATCAGCACTCTGGAAAACAACAGAAGGCCCCTAAAAAATTCTTCAGAAAGTTATCATTAATAGAATTAATAATACTTTTGAACATTTTGAGAGAAAACCTGAACAGTTTGCAGACCTTCGGATGAATTAGGTTACCTACATTGAAAAAAATAAGCAAATTTTAAAAATATAAGACAATCATTAGCTCTAAAAAATAATAAAAAGTTATTCAGAAAAAAGAATCAGTTGAAAGTACACATTTCACAAACAGTGTCTGTGCAGTAAAAAATCATAAAGAGGATTTAAACCCCTAGCTAGCCTAACTCAATTTTTTACAAAAGAGGAAGTATAAATGTATAAACTTAGAAATGACAAGCTAATCAACAAGCCAGAAAAAAAAAATCTTATGAAACTAACTTGTGAACTCTATGTAGACACATTTAAATCTAGCCCAGGTTGGGACATAATTGTCACGAGAAGATTTGGACAGTATGAAAGGATGTGCACATGTGATAATGGAAGAGGGAGAAAACTGAAAAAACGTTAAGTACCTCTATCCGGAACCAAATACCACAATGTAGTAGCTAAAATAGGTGAAAGTGGTGTGTTGGAGAGGTGCACATGAAAGAAAAGGGCAGAAGGGCACTACTGCTTTCTGAAATAAATCTTGAGGACTCATCAACCATCAGTGTAAACGTATAATTCTTATTAAAACAAGTACACAAACAAAAACGGAAATCTCAATTAGGGCATGAGCTCTCTGCTTGTGAACTTCACTTCTGATTGTGAAGGGTTTCTAAGCAAGCCTAACACACGGTATGTTTTCCCCACCAATCTTTTTTCTTTTTTTCTTTTTTTTTTTTTTTTTTTTTCATACTGAGTCTCGCTCTGTCACCCAGGCTGGAGTGCAGTGGCACGATCTTGGCTCACTGCAAGCTTCGCCTCCCGGGTATACGCCATTCTCCTGCCTCAGCCTCCCAAGTAGCTGGGATTACAGGCGTCTGCCACCACGCCCGGCTAATTTTTTGTATTTTTAGTAGAGACAGGATTTCACCATGTTAAATAGGATGGTCTCGATCTCCTGACCTCATGATCCACCCGCCTCAGCCTCCCAAAGTGTCGGGATTACAGGCGTGAGCCACCGTGCCTGGCCCCCATCAATCGTCTTTTAAGTGAAAGAATGTGAGGGAAGATGTGTTTGTGAATGTGGTACACCTACATAACCGTATGACAGTGACTGGTGTTTGAAAACAACCAGTTTTTATATGTGCAAACGCCACACAATGTTTTCTACGCAGTTATCCCTTATTGCTACACTCAGATTCCTAGGCAGTTGCCCTGCGGGTGGAGTGGGGAAAGGAAAAGACTCTAACAGAGGGAAGTGGCCAGGAGAAGCATCTAGACAACCCACCAGATAGCAGTTAACAAGGTGGTAACTACCAGTGGTCAGAATAATATAAACAACAGCAGTGACAACTATTCATGGGACTGTAGACATCTAGTTTACAAAAGACTCACATCCTTTAAAAAAAAAAAAAAAAAAAAAGTCCTAATTGAGACGAGCATCTTTGTGTCTGTAAGACAGCTAAAGCGTGGGTAATCTGGGTCAGCAATTCCATGTGGGCTCCCAGCCAACAGCCAGGATCATCTGCCAGCTGTGTGAGTGAACTGTCTTGGATGCCCACCCCATTTGGCTAGGTGATACCAAACCCAGCTTCTCTCTGACTATAACGCCAAAGAACCTCAAGTGAGAATCCCCAGGCTGAGCCTATCAGTGCAGAGAACCATGAGAAGTAATAAAAAAATTTCTGTTTTAAGCTACTAAGGTTTGGAATGGCTTCATGCAGCAATAAATACACAGAATAAGGATGATCTACACTAGTCCCCTCGTTTTAACAACAGGACAATCAAATCCAGAACAGAGGGTGGCCTTCCCAGGGTCTCAGATCTGGTAGCAGGGTAGAGGTTGACTCTGGAACAGATTCAGACCTTCCTGGCTTTAGGCCATGGGTTCATTGTCCAAGGCCATTTAATCTATACTAAATACTGCTATATTTTTTCCTCTTCCCCTTCCTTCTTCTCCTCGTCCTTTCTCTTCTCTTCTTCCTTCTTCCTCTTATAGCTATTTTGATATGTCAAACTTAGAGAAAAGTTTCAGCAATAATGTAAGAAACTCCCATACACTCCACCCAGATTCACCAATTGTTGGCATTTTGTTTCCTTTGCCAATGTTCTTTTAAAGAGAACATTTTTCCATAGGAAGGCTGCCCACAAAATGAATTCCCGCTGAGTGGTTAGTCACCAATCAGATCATCCCAGCAGGAATGAGAGCAAGAATGGGCACCCAGGAATGTGAGGCACGTAGGAGGGAAAGCTGTGGAGAAAAGAGAAATGTTAATCAGGAAGAAAGGGCATCAGAGGGAGACCAGAATCACTATAGACAAATTTGTCTGCAAGACATAGTCTCCAGGAGTTTCCTGAACTAGCCTGCCTTTCTGAGTACACCACGAACCTGAAGTCTGCAGGCACACTCTTGAATCCTACCACTAGCTGCATGGCCTTGGGCGAGTTTCCTTCCTATCCGGGAGCCCCTGTTTTTACCTCTCTTGATAGGCCATATTAAATAAATCAGCGTTATGTGGAAAGGCTTTATGAATGGTGCTGAATAAAGGAATTTTAATCATTTGCATCTAATAGAATCACTTCACTTGGGGAAGTGTTTGGTTGGTTGGTTGGTTGGTTGGGTTTTTGAGACAAGGCCATACTCTGTCGCCCAGGCTGGAGTGCAGTGGCATGATCTCAGCTCACTAGAGACTCAACTTCCTGGGCTCAAGCAATCCTCCCACCTCAGCCTCCCAAGTAGCTAGGACTTCAGGCACACCAGCACGCCCGGCTAATTTTCGTACCTTTTGTAGAGATGGGATTTTGTCATGTTGCCCGGGTTCCACTGGGGAGCTTGTGAAAACTTTTGGTTCTATATCTCCATCTCTGGAAATTCTTATTTAAATGGCATGGGGTGGAGTCCAGGTACTACTGTTTGTTTGTTTAAGTTCCTGAATAGTTTTTAATGTTCTGCCAAGTTTGAGAAATGGCTGAGATCGTCAATATGACTGTCATCCAGTAACTGCCTGGACTCCCAGAACTCTTGCGGACTGGGCTAGATGTCCTCTGCCCTTTGCCCACTTGTGTTGCCACCCTCATCACAAAAGTGAAACATGATAGTTAGGATAGGCTTCCCATTTCATTTCTGCATTCTCTGATAATTTGCATCAGAAGGATTGCTTCCTGGAAGTGCCTTGCAGATTGTCAGTCTCTCTGTAACTAGTCAGAGTTTAATCCTTTGCAGAGGTTTTTTGTTTCCGCCAGAGTTTAACAGCTGTCACTCTTCCCCTCTAGCAGTTTATAAACCTAATTGCTACTGTACAGATCTATGTAATTTGGGATTGACAGGAACTGACTCACATGCAAATACCTCTGTAAAGAAATGTGGGAGGGATTTTATATTTCTTGGTGGTCTTAGGAAGGCAGAGTAATAATTTCTCAGATGACTATCACTTTCTTTTAGTTACAAAAATATCCTTTCTGATGCAGTTATTTCCCTCTTTTTTTTTTTTACTACAAATATCTTTGAGATGAACTACTCATACATTTTGAAGTTGAATCCTTCCCTTTCTGTCTTCTTCCTTCCTTCCTTCCTTCCTTCCTTCCTTCCTTCCTTCCTTCCTTCCTTCCTTCCTTCCTTCCTAGCATTTATTGAGCCCCTGCTTTGTTAGGCATTGAGGATGCAAAGATGAATAAGAATGTGTTCTACCTTCCGTGAGACTCTTAGTCTAAGGATAGAGAGAGACAAACACAATACAATTTGAAAGATGTTATAATAGAGGCACACAGACTTCTGTAGGACCATCTTTTGATTAGGATATTTACAGGAGAGAGGTTTTTTTTTTTGTTTTTTTGTTTTTTTTTTTTTTTTTTTTTTTTTTTTGAGACGGAGTCTAGCTGTCGCCCAGGCTGGAGTGCAGTGGCGTGATCTCGGCTCACTGCAAGCTCCACATGCTGGGTTCACACCATTCTCTGCCTCAGCCTCCCGAGTAGCTGGGACTACAGGTGCCCGCCACCACACCTGGCTAATTTTTTGTATTTTAATGGAGACGGGTTTTCACCGTGTTAGCCAGGATGGTCTTGATCTCCTGACCTCGTGTTCCGCCTGTCTTGGCCTCCCAAAGTGCTGGGATTACAGACGTGAACCACCGTGCCCGGCTGAGAGAGGAGATATTTTATTTGAATTTGGAAGGATGAATTTAAGACTTCTTCAGGCAGGCATCTGGGGAAAGATATTCTGAGCAAAGGAATAGTATGTGCAAAACTCCTGGGCATTAACTAACAGAGTGTGTTAGGACAATTGTCATGGCAGTCCAGAGAATAGAAGGGTCTTCTTGGGAGAAGAGATGATGAATGGGGATTATTGCCTAGCACTTGCTGCTGAAGGAAATTCTTGAGGGAAACACCCATCTTAATCCACTTTAGCTCAAGGTCTGGTTGGTCCCCCATTTCTCAGGTCCCTGAACTATTTTCTTGGCATCCATAGAGGCTCTCTGATTTGGATTTCTCCAACCTCACCTCATACTGCTCACCCCTGTACTCACTGTGGTCCAGGCACACGGGTCTCCTTTCTCTTCCTGACTGTCCACTCATTCTTGAATCTAGGCCTTGGCTCTTGATAACCCCTTTGCCTGGAATTTTCAGATCTTCACATGGTTGCCTCCTACTTGTCATTCAGGTCTCAACTCAAATATCACCATCTCCAGGAAGCCTTCCCAGAAGACTCCATCTACAGTTACCCTTCCCTCATCCACTCACTTTCTGTGAACCCACCTATAAAACTTTTTCTAGAGAGGTCATCATTATACAAACTAATTTTGTTTATTTGTTCATATGTTACTGTCCATCTCCTTCTTAGAGAATATACACTCCGTGACAGGATGCTCTTTGTCTGATTTTCCTGCTGAATCCCCAGCCCTTAGCTAGTCCATGACACTTGGTAAGTGTTCAACAAATTTGCTGAATAAAACCGCTGGTCCATATTTTTATTGAAGCTATCTCTTCCCAGGGGCCAAAATACCCATGTGTTCCATCCCCATTTTCTAGTATCAAGTTATCTCAGAAGTAAGATCAGAATTGTTATTGATGAGCATGGAAAGAAAACATAAAGAAATTGAGAGCCCTAAGAATTATGCTCTGGCTCAATGAGGCCTGAGGAAATGTCCCTACCTTACCACAGGAACAACCCAGAGTGCAAGTGTCTCCTGTCCTCCGCCTCTCTTCCACCAGGCAACGCTGGGGGCTTATCTGCCTCTGTGTCCTCATTTTCTAGTTTACTGCATCACCTCTCTTGGTAGATTTTCTCCTTCACTCTGTCAGTTCCACAGTTGCATTGCTATGACTATGACTCTGAAAGGCACCACCTCTTCATACTCTTAGGATTCAGGCCATGTGCAAACGTGACCCAAGTGAGGGAAGAGGCAGCACATTCCATGCCATGTGGGTATGAGGGTGACACAGACTCACAGGAGGCTGGAGTGAGGAGGGGAAGCCAAGGGCATCTATCACCCTGAGTGACTTGACTGCCTCATTAGTTGTTCATTTCTAACAAATTTTGAGGGTTTTAAGACTGTCCTTTTTTATATATACTTACAATTTAAGTAAATCCTACGAATGAAAGCATTTTCCAAATTCATTTTCTTTGGTTAAAATGGAAATCAATTCAAAAAGCATCTTTTAAAAAGTAAAAAGCAAAATAATCTAAGGAATGTGTTTATTTTATCTTGCATCCAAGGAAGGAAGACCTTGTATCAGCTAAAGACAGAGTCTTCTCTTTCTGGGCCTTGGGTACTCAGGAGTGAATCCTGTAGCTAAAGGCAAATTTTCATTTCAGCCTTGTAGACGGCCTTAATTACCTGGTGAAAATCATGGAAGGTGATGCCAAGTGGTATTTGAATCTGTCAGTTTCTTTTACTGCTTTGGGGATATAGATATTTTCCACTCTAATGTGGCAAAATATTCAATCAGCTTAAATTATGCATGCACTCCAGATCAAGCTAGTTAGATGTCAGGAGCAATTCAATATTTTTTTTTGAATTTGGAAGCCTGAAAGCCAGCAAGATAAAAGTTCAGGGGAGCTAGATACAAATTAACCCTGCAGAATGAAGAAAAACAAGTATAGAAGTGAAAAACTTTTACTCCCTGGCTGTGCCAGTTAGTCACTGGGTACTAATGACGGTGGTAATACCACCACAGTGCCAGTGGTATTAGTACTAATGACAGTGGTATAGTGGGATCACTAGTGGCATTAGTACTAATGACAGCGGCACAGTGGGATCATTCTGGCAATATTGAACAGCCAGTTTTAATTTCCAGTGCCTGCCTCAAATTTCTGAGTCTTCTTCATTTTTAAAAATAGATGTCAGGTACATGTTACATTGTCACTTGCTTTGTGATTGTGACGATGATGTCACTTCTCTGTGTCAATGCATTCATTTTTCAGTGGAGAACACTTTATCAGGGTCAATTTAGCTATCTAGAGGTGGGCTCTGGTGCTTCTGCTTACCTTAAGTGGCATAATTTATTAATTCTGGGAATTCAGGAAACATTTATAAAACATCTACTATGTGACAAGAAACTGAACCAGTGTGGACAGAGATGAGACATTGGCGCTGCATGCAAGCCATCTCTAAACTCTTGATATATGGCCCAGTAATGCTCGTGCAAAGTAGAATGGAGTAAGTCTTATGGAGGCAATGCAAACTAGGGGCTTGTGGTTGGAGCATGAGGAAAGGAGATTCATTATGAGTCGAGGATCCAAAGAGAGTTTGGATTTTAGCTGAGATTGTTAAGAATATGTTACATTTCAACAATATATAATGACAGGGGAGAGTGTTCCAGACAGAAGAAACTGCTTGAGCAAAGACATGGGGCTGTACAAAAACCAAGTGTCTTGTGATAACAGTGAATGTGGTTGGAGACCAGGATGTTAATGACAGCAGGAGAGGCACTGAATGAGGGAAAGAGAGATGAGCAGAACATAGTGAACCGCTAAAGGGTTATAACAAGCCTTGAGTGGTAGACTGAAGCATTTGGTCAATGTTTAGTAGGTAACAGAGACCCTCTTAAGGCTTCTGTTTTAGACTATATGCTTGTGTCCTGTGATGGTTAATATTGAGTGTCCACTCAATTGGATTGAAGAATACAAAATATTGATCCTGGGTGTGTCCGTGAGGCTGTTGCCAAAAGAGATGAACATTTGAGTCAGTGGGCTGGGGAAGGCAGATCCACCCTTAATCTGGTGGGCACAATCTAATTAGCTGCCAGCGAATATAGAGCAGGCAGAAAAACGTGAAAAAGAGAGACTGTCTTAGCCTCCCAGCCTGCATTTTTCTCCCGTGCTGGATGCTTCCCGCCCTCAAACACTGGACTCCAAGTTCTTTAGTTTAGAGACTCAAACTGGCTCTCCTTGCTCCTCAGCTTGCAGACAGCCTATTGTGGGACATTGTGATTGTGTAAGTTAATACTTAATAAACTCCCCTATATATAGTTCCTCTATATATATATGGTTAGTTCTGTTCCTCTAAAGAACCCTAATACATGTCCCTTCAAAATTCACATGTTGAAATTCTGACCTCTAGTATGATGATATTAAGAGGTGGGGCCTTTGGGAAGAAATTAGATAATGAGTGCGGGGCCCTCTTGAATTGGATTAGTGCCCTTATAAGAAGACACATGAGTGCCTGCTCTTTCCCTCTCTGCCCTCTGCCACCTGAGGATACAATGAGAGGTGGCTGTCTATCAAACCAGGAAGAGTGGCCTCACCAGACACCAGATCTGCCAGCACCTTGATCTTGGACTTCCCAGGCTTCAAACCTGAGAAATAAATGTTTGCTGTTCAAGTTGCCCAGTCTATGGTGTTTTTGCTATAGCAGTCTGAACTAAGCTTCTGAGCCAAAGAATGACAGAATTGCTTTTGGAAAATAATTTAAACTGCAAGGTCACAAGGTCTTGGGCTAGGGAGTGGCAGTCAGAAAGGCATGGAAGACTGACAGCTCTTATTGCTGACTCCGTTTTCATCTGCGAGGACTAAGTGTAGGACACTAGGAATACGAAATAAATAATAAAATGTTTAGCTTCATGATGTTTGCAGTCTACTAATATAAGTCCAATTAGCCTTGCTTCCAAGGACTCCTGCCCCTATAACTGAGGACCTTCTGTCTGTATCTCTAGAGTTAATAACGAATGCTTAAACAAAAAGTGAAAATTTCAAACATTCACCCAGAATTGGTATTTGCTAAAAACACATAGTTTGATATTTTGAACATGGCCAAAAAGGAGACAATGATTATTCTTTTTATTCAAGTATTACCTAAAAACAAACACCAAAACCCAATAAAAAGAAGGAGACATCTCCTTTATCTCCAATAACTTGGGTTCAGGAAATCTGTGTTCTAATTGTATAATTTACCCTCTCTGCACCTCTTTTTTTGTTTGTAAATTAATGATAATATTTGGTCTTTCCGCTTCAAATAGGACGGTGGGTATTGTGTCAACTGTGAATATTCAAGAATGATCATAAGTGGTCAAATTTTTGGTAAAATTAAAGCTGCATTTTAAGATGTCTATAAAAAAGATGAACTGCGTTCCCTATTCCTTATCACACTGTTTAGGAGCTTGGATACTCCTGATCAACCTTCTATTTCCAAGTCATATCCCCCTAAACAGACAGTAAGGTCTACGCTAATAAGAATCAAGGCATGTTACTCACAAATATATCACACAACATCTAGAACAATTTTTTTGCATGTAGTACACACTCAATAGAGGTTGGTGGAGTGAAATAAAATAATGACTATGAGAGCCTTTCTCTTCATATTAGATGCAGGCTTTTTATTTCTGGCTTTTTAATCATTCAGTTATCAACCTGCATTCACATTATCTTTATTTTCATTCAAAAAATTGTTGAATATCTACTATGTACTGGTTACTATGAAAGTGGTAAAAAGAAAAAAAAAAAGACTTGGTGTCTGCCTTAATGGAGTTTTTAATAATGACATTTTTATTATAACCAGACTTATGAATCCTATCGTTTCTAAACTAATTCTATATATTATTATTTCTATGAAAATTATTTAAAATTAAGTTACATTTATGTCCTTTGAGATCATCTGAACCATCTTGGGATATCCCAAGTCCAAATTGAGAAAAGAAAAGAAATTTTATCTGAGGAATGCAAAGCTTTTAAATGATCAGGCCCAGAGAGTCATTAAAACAATCATGTCCTGCTTCCCGCTTGAGCTACATATTCATCTCTTGACTGCTTGCTACTGCCATGATTATAAATTAACCTAATAATGCCACACAGACACTATAATCCACTATAACCTTGTAGCTTAACAATGTATACAGTCAATCACTAATCATTGTTATTTCTGTAAACCAATGAGAATTCCTGACAAACAACTTTGTATCAGCCCACTCCAGGTTTTAAAACCCGCTTGTTACAAAGGCAAAACATTCTTCACATCCAAGGTTATTTAGATCTGAGTCGTCTGGGCAGCTCACTTTGGCTCCAGCACATTCTTTAATTTTTTGAAATGGAGTCTTGCTTTGTAGCCCAGGCTGGAGTGCAGTGGTACCATATCAGCTCACTGTAACCTCTGCCTGCCAGGTCTCCATTCAAGCAATTCTTCTGCCTCAGCCTCTCGAGTAACTGGGATTACAGGCACGCACCACCATGCCCAGCTAATTTTTGTATTTTTAGTAGAACCGGGGTTTCACCATGTTGGACAGGCTGGTCTCGAACTCCTGACCTCATGATCCGCCTGCCTTGGCCTCCCAAAGTGAAACTCTTTAAATTGTATTTTGTGTCTCAGCCTCTTCCTTTTAAGTCAATAAAGTTTTTTTAAAAAGCAAAATAAGTATGTTATAATGATTAATAACCATAGGTTTTTAAAATTACAACAATAATCAATACACTACAGACACTTAAAACATAGTTACATAAAAGCATTTGGTGTTTTTTTTTTTTTTTTTGGTTGAGGCTTTTTAAAAATGGATTTTAATTATTGACAGAGTCCTTAATGCTTAGGCTAACACTAAAAACTGATTTTTTTGAATTTGGCTTGTTTTTAAAATTGAATTCTATCAGCTGACCAAAGGGTGAGTGTGCACATATGCATGCTATATGACACTTGAGAGTCAATTTACCACGCACTGACGCTTCAATCAAATATTTTGGTTCAAGAAAATAAAACATAAAGCAGAGTGTTCCAGAAAATGACAAGATATAAATTTATCAAAATTGCCAATGAGCAAAACCTAAAATACAGATTTTTAAATACATGTGTGGATGAAATAAAAATATTTCACCCCCAAATGTACTTCTTTGACGTATTTTGAGATGACCCTTCAGAGGGCCAGCAAATAACAGTAGCCCTGCAAAGCTGTTTTCTGTGGTGGAGATTTGCACCTGTAGACAATCTGCACTGATGCAGCCGGGTTTTCTCTGGGGCCCTCCCTTGTCCAGGTAAAAAAAAAAAAAAAAAAAAAATTAATTTAGAGTCTGAAACCTTTAAAGTTCTGAAAGAGGCCTGGCGCGGTGGTTCACGCTTGTAATCCCAGCACTTTGGGAGGCCGAGGCGGGCAGATCACAAGGTCAGGAAATCAAGACCATCCTGGCTAACACGGTGAAACCCCGTCTCTACTAAAAAAAATACAAAAAAATTAGCCAGGCGTGGTGGCGGCGCCTGTAGTCCCAGCTACTTGGGAGGCTGAGGCAGGAGAATGGTGTGAACCCGGGAGGCAGAGCCTGCAGTGAGCTGAGATCCGGACACTGCACTCCAGCCTGGGCGACAGAGCGAGACTCCGTCTCAAAATAATAATAATAATAATAATAATAAAGTTCTGAAAGAAACATTTACCATCGCTGCTACCTACAAGGTTTTATCTACGTAAGAAGACCGCCTTTGCTAACCAAGCCTCTCTCGCGCCTCAATCTCTCTCTCTTTCTCTCTCTCTCTCTTTCTCTCCCATAACCTGTCCTGCCAAACCATAACCTGATTTTTCACCATAATCTGTTTTTGGTCAGGCACTGAGTCCCCATTCTATCTGTAGCCTCAAGATGGTTTATAAGCTTCTGTACCCCATTGGGAGATTGGGATAATCACTGGTTTCCCCTCTTTGCATGTTAATAAATTTGTGTGCCCTTTATCCTGTGAAAGGAAAATAAGTCTCAGCCCCCCCAAATCACTAAGTCAAAGGGAAAAGTGAAGCTGGGAACTGTGTGGGGCAAACCTCCCATTATGCCTCCCTTTCCTAAATAAGATAGCTGCAAAGACTTTTAAAAGCTACATAACTCCCTCACAATTTGCCCACTAGAGAATTCTGTGTGGGCCTCAAGATCTTTACCCTAAAATGGTTCTGTTGAATTTGACCCTGACAATGTAAATTGATAGCTTATCGTCACAGGTGTGGGACAAAGGACAGATCTCTAGGTCATCTCTCTGCTCACCTGAGACAAAAGGGCATGTGACTGATTCCTCTGATGTGGAAAAGCAGAATCATTGAGCCAGACTAAGGCGGAAGTGACGATTCCTCTACCCCCACTCACAGGAAAATTGTGTATTCAATAAAAGCCTGATCAAAGCCTCAAAAGAACACAACCATTTGTCTCTTACCTACCCATACTTTTAAAATTTTCTTCCTCCTTCCCAATATCCGCCCTTTCTCCTTTAAATATTGAAATATTTCTCCAAAGATGTTTGGTTTGCACTCCTATTAATCTGCCTTTTGTCAGCTGATTTTTCAATGAATCTTAGGGTGAAGCGGACATTTTCTCTTAACCCTTATACATGTTGTTAGAAGAATTTCTGCTTCCAAAAATCCACTTTCTTAATATAGATGTCAAACATATTTGTGCTGTGATCAGGGGATGTAACCCAAAAAAATCATGAAAATTGTATTGAGACCTCTCTGGTCTACCACGAGGCCAATTTTCTGCAAGATCCTATGTGAGCTCAAAAACAAGTACCTTCCTGTTGCTGGATGTTGAATACGTGTTTTTCAATGCTTACAAGGTCAGAATTATCTTTGTGGAGAGCTGTAGTTTTCAAAATATTTAAGAAACCTCTTTATCTCTGGCAATACTTTTAATATAAAGTCTACCCTGTTTTGACTTTTCCCTAGAATTTATTTTTCCATCTGCTTATTTTAATGCTTTAAACACATAAAGCCTTTGTGTTTAGTTGTATCTTTTGTAAATACCATATAGCTAAGTTTGTAAGTTTGCTTTTAAATCCAGTCTGAATATTCCTGTCTTCTAACTGGAGTTTATTTCACTCTCATTGATTGTGATAACTGATATGTATAAGTTAATGCAACTGAGCTTTTATTATAAAGGTCATAAGATGTTTGTTTTACTTATTTTCCTTTTTCCTTGCCCTTTTCTTCCTCCACGCATGATTGCTTACACGCAGTCACATTGGTAGAGGGTAGTCTCTAGTAATTGATTAACTTCGTATTCTGACTCCTTGCGCTGCCGCTGCCCACAAGATTGATGAACTTGTTTTTCTTTACAAGAACAACGATCCTTAGGTCATGCAGACCTCCTTGATAGCATCCAGAAGTTTAATCAGGACTGATGAAATCTAGAGTCCAAGGGATGCAAACAACTTTGGTCACCAGGGGTTCCCATGTCCCATATTCCTATCTTACTCATAAAAGCCCTCAGTTATGTTCAAAGGTAGATCAGATTTGAAAGACTGCTTCTCCTGCCCTCTCGCTTTGGTCAAATCACATAAACCTTTCTCTGCTCCTAAGCGCTGATCTGCCAGTGTTTGGCTTACCATGTATCAGGTACATGAATCTAAATTTGGGGGTTCAATAATGTTAATTTCTTTCATCTTGTTTCCTAATTTTCATTTGTTCTTCTTTTTACTGTTTCTTTTTATTCTCTTTTCATGTTTTGGATTGATGTGTGTCCCTGGTTCCCACCCCATTCAACTTATTCTCCTCCACCAATTTAGGAGTTTTACATTCCACTATTCCAGCTACCCTTAAAATTTTACATGTCCATTGAACATAATGTTGTCCAAAGTAAACGGTCTCAGCATATTTGTCATCCTTCTGAACAACAAAAGGAAATTAAAATGGTTTGAGACAATCACCCTGTTTACTCCACATGCCACTGCTGTTTAAGATATGAGTTTTGTCTTGATTTTTTTAACACCACAAATTGAATGATATTGTTAATTTCTTTTATAACCAATATCTGTTTAGTTTTAGCCACACAAGTTTACACTGTGTTTGGTATTCATTTCATTTCTCAGAACTTACTTCTGGGATTTTTTTCTCTCTGAAGAACATTACCTAGATTTTCTTTAATGAGAGTTTGCTGGAAGTAAATTCAGTTTTTGTTTGTTGAAAATGTCTCTATTTCTCAGCTGTTCTTGATGGATGATGTCACTACATATACAATATTATTTTGACAATTATTTTCTCTCAGTACTTTGAAGACATGTCTTCCGACTTCAACTGCTGCAGCTGAAAAGTAAATTACCAGTTTTGTAGGTAATATTTTTTTCTCAACTGCTTTTAAGATTTGTTTGTGTTCTACAGTTCCTCTACAATGTGTTTTGATGTGAATTTCTTTTCATTTATTCTGCTTGGGATTTATTAGGCTTTCTGAATTTAAGTCCTTATTAATTCCAGAAAATTTCAGCCATTACCCTTTCAAATATTTTCAGTCTTCCATTCTATCCATTCTCTTGAAATTCTGCTAAGTACATTAGAGACGTGTACTCCATCCTCTGCATGTCTACATTTTTTAAAATGTTAATCTTTTTGCCTCTCTATTCTATTTTCTCTATCACTTCATCAAGTCTGTCTTAGAGTTTAATAACTCTTCCTTCTGCTGTGCCTAGTATACTATTTAACCTATCCATTAACCTTCTAATGCCAATTTTATATTTTTAATAAATACATATCATAAATAAGATATTCATTTCTGCCTGGTCAAACTTCTTAATCTTTGCTTTTCTTATTTTAATTACCCTTCTTTCACTTTAGGAATTTTAATGATATTTATTTTATGTTCCGTTTCTGGTAATTCCAATATCTGCCATTCTCATGGATAAGACGTGGGAGTTTGTTGGTTTTGCTAATTCCCATATAAACTAAGCCATGTGGACAGTACTTTCTGCATGTGAGGTCATTTTCCTGGAGGATTCTGGTAGAAATTCTTTGTAGCCTGAGTTTAAAATGTTTTTCTTCAGAAGACTCGTATTTGCTCCTTCCAGCCATCAAGAGGTCCTATCACCCTAGAACCACTTTAAACTCATTTTCTGGCTTGGATTTTTTTGGTGCCACATGGTAGGGTAAATTCAGGCCTCCAACTCATTTGAACACTGCCCAGGTTTAGGAATTCTGAGAAGAAACTTTTGTTTTCTTTTCTGTATTTTCTGCTCTACCCAGAGTGAAGCTTGTTGTCCATTATTTCCCTCTGCAAGTTGTGAAGCTCTTTCCCTTCGGGGAATTTAGGTTTATGTGATCTTCTGCAATCCCAGTCCCCGCTCTGCTTAGGCTCCAACGTTGGCTCCAGTTAGGAGTCAAACCTTAGGCCACCCATGATCAGAGGTCACAAAGTGACAAAACTGTCCCGGAAGATCCACACTGTCTTTCACGTCTGGCCTTCTTTACTTTCCAATCTCATCATACATTGAATTTTAGGTGGGTTATACCATCAGAGATTTATCTAAACATCTATTTTACCAAAGGTTGGTGCTCAACCTTTCCCTTAAAACCCTCTTCTTGGCCGGGTGCAGTGGCTCATGCCTGTAATCCCCACACTTTTGGAGGCCGAGGCAGGCGGATCACTTGAGGTCGGGAATTTGAGACCAGCCTGACCAACATGGAGAAATCCGGTCTCCACTAAAAATACAAAATTAGCCAGGCGTGGTGGTGGGTGCCTATCCCAGCTACTCAGGAGGCTGAGGCAGGAGAATCGCTTGAACCCGGGAGGTGGAGGTTACGGTGAGCCAAGATCGTGCCACTGTACTCCAGCCCGGGCAACAAGAGCAAAACTCTGTCAAAAAAAAAAAAAAAAAAAAAAAAGAAAGAAAGAAAGAAAAGAAAAAAGAAAAAGGAAAAACCTCGTCTTCACTTTTTTCCCTCTCTGCAAAGATATCATAAAGGAAAAACAAAATGCAGTTTATCTTGTTATAACACAGCTTTAATTTGCTTGCCGCTTGTTTAAAGGAAATTGTCTGCCATATGCATGTTTGTAAATTACTGTTCTGCTATTTTTCCAGTCCACTGTCTGTGGTGAATATGTGCTTGTTGGCTGCTCTCAGGCCAGCCACTTTTGTGTCTGCTGCGCCTGTGTCCCCAGGTCTAACCCATCTCTTCTTTTTCCTCAGCCTCTGGTGGACCTGCCACCAAATTTTCACAAAAACCCATACAGGAAAGACCATCACTCTCCTAGGTTAACACTATCTTTTCAATGTCTACTGACGTGTTCACCCTACAAACTATTTTTGGGGGTTAACCTCAATAAGTGAGTACATATCATAATGTCATGTACCTAAAAGGCATTTGCTGTTTAAGACAAACAATAATGGTTTATGGTAAATATGTAGCCCGGGGATATACACAGTCACTGTCAATCTTAGTTCTAAATTCCATGTCCCTACAACTTCTAGATGCCTTTGCTAATATCATTTTTCTACTTTCTAGAAGATTCCAAATACTAATTATGTTCTAGGTGGCTGAGGATGGTAGCTCATGCCTGTAATCTCAGCACTTTGAGAGGCTAAGGTGGGAGGTGACCTGAGCCCAGAAATTTGAGACCAGCCTGAGCAACATAGTGAAACCCCATTTCTTAAAAAAAAAAAAAAAAAGAGATATAATAATAATAATGTTTTAGGAGCGGAAAGTGAGACCAGAAGAGACACCAACAAGCATTTATGGAATGACTACTCTTAGCAGGGAATTAGGCTTCATGTTGTCCACATCAGGGATGAGTAATAGTCTCTGCTCTTAACTAACTTACAGAGATAAGGACTAGCAAACATGGTATCTAAAAACCTCTAGGATCCATTTATATTCATCTCACAGTTTCTGTAGGAGAGAAGACGTGAGAGATGAATGTTGAGTGGGAAATCAGCAATGCCTACTACCAGGGATTGCAAATGGTAGATCTGACAGGTTGGAGGAGATTCTGGAAAAACCTAAATTGCAGGGATGGACAATGGGCTCACGGAATACAGAAAACTCACTGTTACATAGAATCTAGCAAGGAGGCTCCTACTCAGTAGAAGGCCCCAAAGAGAAGGAACATAGACACCTGGGGAAAACAAAACAAAACAAAACGCAAATGTTGTAGTTTAAATCCTTGCTCCTCAAAATGTGGCCCTATCCCAGACCCATTCTATTAGAATCTGCATATTAACAAGATTCCCCTTCAGTCCAGAGCAAACCAAGGTAACTGTTTGCCCTACAACAGTTTCTCAAATTTTAATGGACTTAATGAGCTCTGGGGAAGCTGTTAATATGAAGATTCTAATAGAATGGATCTGGGGAAAGTCAGTGCTAAAACTGGATAGTCTCAGGCAAACTGGGACCTTGGTCACCCTAGAAATGCTACTTTACACTGCCTCATCCTATTTCCTAGGATGCCTATACACGGGGTGAGAGATAACTACATGTGAAAATACAGAATTTTCTCCCTGGGGATCCAAGTGGCACACAGGAAGGAGAAAGTGTGTTGTGAAGGAAACCAAAATATTTCATCCCAAAATATATTTTTGACATGTTTTTAGATGGCTGTTCTTAGGGCCTGCAGACAGAAGTAGTCCTGCAAAGCTGTCTTTTGTCAGGAGATCTGCACCTGTAGGGGAGATAAAGTGAAGTCAACAGCAGATACAAACAAACTTTCTCGGAAGCACCCCCTTAGTCTGGACTTAGGAGAAATTAACTGAGAGTCTGGTTAAGAAGAGATGATAAAGAAACATTTACCATCTACTGTCTCTCAGGGCCTCTACCTTTGAGGATTTATCTGTATAATAAGACCACCTTTGATAGCCAGGCCTCCTTTCCTCTTCCTCCTATAAACTATGTTGCAAGTTGAAATTTAAAAAATAAAAATAAAAAAACCAAAAACCTATCTTCCAGCCTGAGCAACATGGCAAGACCTCGTCTACACTAAAAATAGAAAAATCAGCCGGGTGTGGTGATATGTACCTGTGGTCCCAGCTACTCAGGAGGCTGAGATGGGAGGGTCACCTGAGCCCACAGGCCAGAGGTTGCAGTGAGCTGAGATTGCACCACTGTATTCCAGCCTGGGCAACAGAGTGAGACCCTGTCTCAAACAAAACAAAACAAAACAAAAAACCTATCTTGCCACCATAAACTGGTTTACCACCATAACCAGTTTTTGTCTATGCTCTGAGCCCCTACTCTTTCTGTAACCTCAAGGTGGCATCGAGGGAGTTAGCTCCCCTGTCTCCCAGTTCCTGTGGGAGGGTAAGAGCCTAATTTCAGTGGAGACTTTCTTACAGTCTGCAAAACTCCCTCTTGTCATAAAGACATAGGAAGTGTGGTTTCTTCTTCAGATAAAGCCAGTTAGCTAACACAGGTGGTCTTCTAAATGACCATGGTAAAGTTAGAATGAACCGTGTGTGACAAAAGGTCCTGTCAAGTTTTCTTACTTGAGAAATAATGATTGTTTATCTTGCACACATGTATGTAATGGGTTGTGTGTGCTTGGCTATATAGGGGGATGAGCTTTCTTTCCATCTTTGCAGTCCCTTAGCAAATTGCCTGTGATGCCCATTACATTCTGGTTGAATGCTTATTCAATAATAAAAAGTATTTTCTTTCTCTTCTATTTCTGTGGAGGTGTTATCTGGATTAAGAGGAGATTTTGTTTTTAATTATATTTCCCTAACACCTTTAAGAAAAATGAGGCAAAACTGATATGGTTTGGCTCTGTGTCCCCACCCAAATCTCATGTCCAATTATAATCCCCATGTGTCAGGGGAGGGGCTGGATCATGGGGGCAGATGTCCGCTTGCTGTTCTGGTGATAGTGAGTGAGTTCTCGTGAGATCTGAAGGTTTAAACGTGTGACATTTCCCACTTCACGCTCTCTCTCTCTCCTCCTGCCATGTGAAGATGTGTCTTATTTCCCCTTCACCTTCTGCCATGATTGTAAGTATCCTGAGACCCTCCCAGCCACTTAGAACTGTGGGTCAATTAAACCTCTTTTCTTCGTAAATTATGCAGTTTCAGTTAGCATCTTTATAAGAGTGTGAGAATGGACTAATACACCCAAATAAACTCCTTAAACACGCCTGCACTTCTTGGTTTCTTTCACTGAGCTTTAATGTCCAGGTGTATGTCTTCTTGACAGTAAAGTTCCCCATTAGCAATGCCTTGCAGGGGGTTTTAAGAACTTTTCTGTATCCCAAGATGCCTTTCACAGGCTAAAGCAGAGATAGAATTTGAGCTGCTAACCAAATGACATCCCATCACAGGATTTTATTCAACAAAAACTTACTGGCTTTTGTGTACCCACCAGTGT
This sequence comes from Macaca thibetana thibetana, assembly GCF_024542745.1. Taxonomy (NCBI): domain Eukaryota; kingdom Metazoa; phylum Chordata; class Mammalia; order Primates; family Cercopithecidae; genus Macaca; species Macaca thibetana. Next base: position 10,785,961 of record NC_065579.1, read on the forward strand.
GCTAAAACTCAAATATGGTCCAATCTACAAGCTTACTGATTTTTTTTTTTTTGAGATAAGGTCTTGCTCTGTCACCCAGGCTGGAGTGCAGTGGCACAATCTTGGTTTACTGCAGTCTTGACCCCCTGGGCTCAAGCAATACTACTACCTCAGCCTCCCAAGTAGCTGGGACTACAGGTGCATGCCACCACGTCTGGCTGATTTTTGTATTTTTGTACAGATGAGGTTTGACCATGTTGTCCAGGCTGGTCTCAGACTCCTAAGCTCAAGCAATCTGCCAGCACTGGCTTTCCAAAGTTCTGGGATTACAGGCAAGAGCCACTGAACCTGTCCAGGCTTGCTGATTCTTAACCCAACATAATTTTTTTTCTTTTGCTATTTAACAAAGTTATAATAAATGTTGTGTCTTTTGGTCTACATAAACAATATACCACATTAAGAAGATTAACCATCAGCTCTATTTTTATATTTATACAGTTTTTTTTTTTTTTTTTTTTTTTTGACAGTCTTGCTCTGTCACCCAGGCTGGAGTACAGTGGCATGATCTCGGCTCACTGCAACCTTTGCCTCCTGGGTCAAGCAATTCTCCTGCTTCAGCCTCTCAAGTAGCTGGGATTACAAGTGCGTGCCACTATGCCTGGCTAATTTTTTGTATTTTTGGTGGAGACAAGTTTTCACCATATTGGCCATTCTTGTCTTGAGCTCCTGACCTCAGGGAAACCACCCGCCTCCCAAAGTGCTGGGATTACAGGTGTGAACCACCATGCCCAGCTTATACAGTGATTTTTTTCTTTCTTTCTTTTATTTTTGAAACAGTGTCACTCTGTCACTTAGTCTGAGTGCAGAGGAGTGATCACAACTTACTACAGCTTAGGCCTCCTGGGTTCAGGCGATCCTTCTGCCTCAGCCTCCCAAGTAGCTGGGACTATAGGTGTGCCACCACACCCAGCTATTTTTTTTATTTTTTATTTGTAAAGAGAGGATCTTTCTCTGTTGCCCAGGCTAGTCTCAAACTCGGGGCATCAAGCAATCCTCCACCTTAGCTTCCTAAAGTGCCCAGATTACCGGCATGAGTCACCTCACCCAACTGATTTTTTACTTTTATCAAATTTATTCTGATGTATTATAACATTTGAGTGTCACAGACCTTCAATAGGCAGGGTGGGTGTTATTATCCCTGAGTGTTAGGGGAATGCACTGTTTCAAAGAGAACAAATTTCTCCAGGATAAACAATGAGTTAATATTATAATAAAGCTCAGCCAGCCGGTCTCTTGACTGATCTCAGGGCTCAGACTCATTCCGCATAGCCGAAAGGCTCTGAGTTTTTTTAACTCTTTCAAAGTAAGAAGTAACTTACTAATGAATGGGTGCGAGTCTTCACAATGACAGATAAGAGGAATGGAAAATCCCAGGGCATTTGAGCTCTTGACAAAATGAAGCTTTGGCTCTCTAGTGGCAGGCAGTGACAGGTCTTTCAACAGTGCTGTGACAGGATCCAAGGTGACGCTTTTATGTTTCTTTTATCTTCACTGAGACCTTGGGAAGAGGTTAGGAAGCCCGAGGAAGATTTATTATTGAAAGAGGAGACTTTTCTGGGGAATCTGGCACATAACGTTTTCTTGCTAGGTTTTCAGGAAATTAATAGTCAGGCTGCATTCCAGCCTCAGGACCTGGGCTGGTGGCAGCTGCTAGATATTTGGTCTGGCGATTAAAAATGCTACTATTAGAAACCTTTTGCAAATTAAGACAAATACTAGGTTTGTTCCTGCTTGCTGGGGGACACACTTTTGCCTTTTCAGCTAGAGCTAATTATCTGCACCTGAGAAAATTGCTATCCAAGTGCTGATTGGTCTGAGGGCTCTGTGAACTGCCCTCCAGAACTTTCTGTTCTCAGCAGTCTTTATTACCTGAGAAACCTAAAGAATTTCTGCATTGCATGGAAGACCAAGTGAGAGAATGACTTTCCTCCTTATGTGTGTGTTAACTCATCTATCTGATTACACACCGAGTTAAGCTGATGATCTATACTGCGGCTTTTGTGAAATGCTTATCTGATGATGCGTGAGAGTAATTGATGGATATGGTGGACAAAGTTGATTATCTGAATCAAGGAAGTTTGTTTCTCCTCAGTAAAAACTGCTTTTGGGGGCCAGGCATGGTGGCTAACACCTGTAATCCCAGCACTTTGGGAGGCTGAGGCAGGCAGCTCACTTGAGCCCAGGAGTTTGAAACCAGCCTGGGCAACATGGCGAAACCCCGACTCTACTAAAAATACAAAAACTAGCTAGGTGTGTGTAGTCCTAGCTACTCAGGAGGCTGAGATGGGAGGATTGCCTGAAGTTGAGGCTCCAGCGAGCTGAGACTTCATCACTGGACTCCAGCATGGATGGCAGAGTAAGATTCCATCTCAAAAAATAAAATAAAACAATAAAAAACTGCTTTTGAATTCAACCTTAAAGTGAGAATTGACCTCCAAGGAAGTCATAAATGTTTGAACCTGAATTTAATTGTATCCTAAAAATAAAGACCACTGTGGCTTACTGAATGAGGGCAGGATCTCAGTCTTATTTATTTCTGTATGCACAGCTCTGTTCTTGACACACGGTATACCTCAGTACATGTTCATTTCTGAATGTTTACAGACCTGGGGACATGTTCACCAAAGTTGGTATTGGGTACACAGAGCAGAGAGAGAACCCCTTGGCAAGGCTGGGACCACTACAAAGCTCTTAGAGAAATGTCTGAGGACTCCGTCCAGATTTCAAATGTGACTTTCAAGAGTAAGAGGTGGGTGCCCAAGAGCCCTTATGGTGACTGAGAATCAGAATGAGGGGACATAGAATGGAGTGAATCTTAGGAGTGGGATAGAAATTACTAATATCAGTGTTCTTCCCCAGGTGTAGCAACTCCTTCTGAAACTCTGCTCAGACACTGGAGGCAAGGAAGTCTGTTTTAGCAATGATGGCCATCCATCTCCTCATGAGAAGCCTTGAAGAACTTATTTATGTTTTTATCCAGTTTCACCAGAGAACTGTGCTAACAAGGAAAGACTCACAACAGGCTGTGCTCAGGGAAATACTCGGTTTCATGGCAAAGCTGCCTAGAGCCCCACCAGCAGCCTTGCCAAGCTGACCTAATATCTCAATGAGAAACCCTATGAGAATGCATGGAACACAGGGGAACCCATCACCACCTGTGAAAACAGCACACCAATTTAGAACCGAGGTATTGAGCAGCCCTCAGGTACAGGCCCAGGAAGGGCAGGGGTGAGAGATGGGCAAGGGGCTTATTACCTAGTAGGTAGTATGAGACAGGTGTCTGATAAACACAAGACATGGTGGAAAGCATTGAGTACCATGAAAAAATATACTAGAAAAATTACTGTGAGATGGTGGCAGAGAGAGAGAGTAACTGGATTCTTTGGGGATATCATGTGTCAGACAGGCTTTAAATGATTAGTAGAATTTGTACAAGCAGCTTTGGAAGTAAGAGGCAAGGGGATTCCAGACAGAGAAAAGAGAATGCGTCAAATTTCTGAAGTGAAACAGCACTGACTGTGCTTTGGGATAAGCAAGCAGTTTCATTTGGCTGGAACATATGTCGGATGAGAGAGGGTATTGAGAGACAAGATTAGAAGGCTTTAAACATCAGAGGAAAGCAGCCAGCCCTTACTTGGAATCAAATTGAAATGCACATGTGGGAATAGTCACAGGTCAGCATTTTTATCCGTAGTAGAAATTTGACAGAGTTTCTAAGGAGCTCACAGCATTTTCCAATGAGATTTTCACCAGCCTCTCTGAATCTTTACAAAGAAGAACAGAGCCTGTGATTAAACTTTTCTCATTTCAAGTGGAAAAGAAATAAGATAAACTTTGAGCATGGAATATTAGATGGCAGTTAGTTATCAGAGTGGATTCTGTTCTTCAGGGTATGTAGTCATCTTTTTCAGATATTCAGGCCACACAGGCAACCACTCTGTTCCTAGAGTAAAACTAGCACTGGAATTCAAGTTCCATGTCGACCATTTTCTACGTCAAGCTCTTGAACAATGAAACCAGAATAGCTTGACCTAAGGCAGTGGCAGTGAAATTGGGGAAGAAGAAACAACTTCAAGAAAGAGTTTGAGGATAGATTCAATAGAACTCGGAATGAAGAATGTGCATGTCAGTTCAAGTCCTCTAGAAAGTGATGGATAAGACAGAGTTAGAAGTTCAACAGATTCATTAGGGGTAATGTCTATGAAAGACAAAAAAGAGAGGGAACAGAAAGGGTTAGGAAAAATCTTTAGACCATGAGGTAGATCTGATATCTGTGAAAGGAGAGGAGAAAGGAAGGTTGATTAGATAGGAAGAGCCTCAGATTTTGGTGAAGCTCTGAGAACATTTGACCAACTTTTTGGAGGGCTCTGATCAGGCAAGCAATCCTTCATTGGACAGAAAGGGTGAGGCTCATTCATTGAGTAGGAACTACTGGGAAGAGAATGACCTCAGCTCAAATGTTGTGATGGATGAAAAGGCACTACAGATGCGGTCTGTCAGCTAACTGCACTCTTGGCTGCAGACTTCTTTTGAGGGAAGATCTGAAAGGGTTTCTTCTATAGCTGCCACAGAGGTGAGAAGAAATAGGAGTCAAAGATGAATCCAAAGGTCCTGGATGGATGGCTAGATAGTTCCTGATATGAACACAATTTAGAGAAATGGGCTGTGGAACACTGTCTTCTCCCAATGCTTCTGAAATAAACCTTGCTTGGAAGTAGAGGATGTCACAAGGTGACACTTTTAAGCCTGTGGTTTAATATTCTTTTTTCTTGTACTCTGCACAGCGCCATGTGTCATATTGCAGCTCACACTCTAAAACCACAGCTTAAGCCTCTTCTCAGATTACCTCTTCCATAAAGCTAATCTGAATGAACCCAGGATTTAAAAAAAGGTTGACACAATGCTATTGATTCAAAGCCCTGTTTAATATATCATCGTTTTTTCTTGAATTATCTTTCCACTAATTCCTCAATATCTTTCTTACATGCCTTCCTCACTGAGAATTCTGTCTAGCTCCCTGCCAAAAAAATTTGTCTCCTTTCCTTCCTCCTTTTGTTTTAAAAAAGCATTTACAATTTTACTGAGGGGTAAATATGTACAATAAGCTGTATATATTTACTGTATAAAACTGGACAAATGTTGTAATATATATACACCCTGTAACCGTGCCACAATTAAGATGAAAAAGATTTCTATTAACCCAAAAAGTTTTCTTGTGCCATTTTGTAAAATGTTTATCTCTTCCTATCACCAGGAAAACATTGATTTGCTTTCTGTCACTGTAGATTAGTTTGCATTGTCTAGAATTTTATACAATGGAATCACATAATTGCACTTTTTCGTCTGACTTCTTAGACTTAGTATAATTACTTTGAACTTTATCCGTCAATCAATAATCTGTTTCTTTTTATTGCCAAATACTGTTCCATTATATGGATTTACCACAATTTGTTTACATTAAGCCATTGATAGACTTTCAGTGGACTTCAATTTTTGGCTGATAAAAATAGTGCTGCCATGATTATTTATGCTCACCTTTTCTTATGAATGTATATTTTCATAACTCTTGGATAAATATTTACTTAGGAGTGGAATCGCTGGATTGTATGGTAAAAGTATGTTCAACTTTTAAAGGAAGTACCAAGCTGTTTTCCAAAATTGTACCATTTTATATATTCAAACCAGTAGTATTTGAGAGCTCTAATTTATCCACATCTTGTTAACATTTGGAATTATCATTTGCTTCATTTCATTTTTTAATTTTGGCCATTCTAGTCAATGTGTAGTTGTATCCCATTGTGGTTCAATTTGCATTTCACTAATAACTCATAATGTCAGGTTTTTTTTCTTATGCCATCTATATGTCTTCTTTAGTAAAGTGCCAGTTGAAATCATTTGCCCATTTAAAAAAGTTCTGTTCCTTGTATTCTCATTTTATAGTTGTAACAATTCTTTATTCTGGATAAAAGTCCTTTGTTAGATATATATTATGCAAATATTTTCTCCTAAATCTGCAACTTAGATATTATTTTCTTTATTTTCCTCAGTAGTTTTTGGGGAAACAGGTGGTTTTTGGTTATACGAATAAGTCCTTTAGTGGTGATTTCTGAGTTTTTGGTGCACCCATGAATTGAGCAGTACACACTGTGTGCAATGTGTAATCTTTTCTCTCTCACACCCTCCCCCATCCTTCCCCTCAAGTCCCCAAAGTCCATTATATCATTCTTATGCCTTCACATCCTCATAGCTTAACTCCCACTTATAAGTGGGAACATACGATATTTGGTTTTCCATTCCTGAGTTACTTAGCTTAGAATAATGGTCTCTAACTCCATCTAAGTTGCTGCAAAAGCCATTATTTTGTTCCTTTTGTAGTATTGCATGATGTACATATGCCACATTTTCTTTATTCACTTATTTGTTGATAGGCATTTAGGTTGGTTCCATATTTTATCAATTGGGAATTGTGGTGCTGCTATAAACTTATGTGTGCAAGTATGTTCTCCATATAATGACTTCCTTTCCTTTGGGTAAATAACCAGTAGTGGGATTGCTGGATCGAAGGGTAGATCTACTTTTAGTCCTTTAAGGAATCTCCATACTGTTTTCCACAGTGATTGTACTAGTTTACATTCCCACCAGCAGCATAAAAGTGTTCTCTTTTCACCACATCCATGCCAACATTTATTATTTTTTATTTTTTGATTATGGCCATTTTTTTCAGAAGTTAGGTGGTATATTGAACTGTGGTTTTGATTTACATTTCCCTGATAATGAGTGATGTTGAGCATTTCATATGTTTGTTGCCATTTGCATACCTTTCCCTCCCTCCTTCCTTCCTTCCTTCCTTCCTTCCTTCCTTCCTTCCTTCCTTCCTTCCTTCCTTCCTTCCTTCCTTTCTTTCTTTCTTTCTTTCTTTCTTTCTTTCTTTCTTTCTTTCTTTCTTTCTTTCTTTCTTTCTTTCTTTCTTTCTTTCTTCCTTCCTTCCTTCCTTCCTTCCTTCCTTCCTTCCTTCCTTCCTTCCTTCCTTCCTTCCTTCCTTTCTTCTTTCTTTCTTTCTTTCTTTTTCTTTCTTTCTTTCTTTCTTTCTTTCTTTCTTTCTTTCTTTCTTTCTTTCTTTCTTTCTTTCTTTCTTTCTCTCTTTCTTTCTCCTTCCTTCCTTCCTTCCTTCCTTCCTTCCTTCCTTCCTTCCTTCCTTCCTTCCAAGACTGGGTGTGGCGCTGTTACCCAGGCTGGAGAGCAGTGACGCAACCTCGGCTCACTGCAACGCCTGCCTCCTGGGCTCAGGCAGTCCTCAGACGTCAGCCTCCCAAGTAGCTAGGACTACAGGCGTGTACCACCTTACCAACTAATTTTTGTATTTTTAGTAGATATGAGGTTTCACTATATTGCCCAGGCTGGTCTCAAACTCCTGAACTCAAGAAACCCACCTGCCTACGCCTCCCAAATGGATGGGATGGCAGGCATGAGCCACCATGCCCAGACTGTATATCTTCTTTTGAGAATTGGCTATGCATATCCTTTTCCCACTTTTTGATAATATTATTTATTGTTTTCTTGCAGATTTGTTTGAGTTCCTTGTAGATTCTGGATATTAGTCCTTTGTTGGATGCATAGTCCGTTTTGTTAATATTTTCTCCCACTCTGTGGATTGTCTGTTTACTCTTCTGATTTTTTTTTAATGTGCAGCAGCTTTTTAGTTTCACTAAGTCCTATTATTATTGTCTTTGTTGCATTTGCTTTTGGGTTGTTGGTCATAAATTCTTTGCCTAAGCTAACGTCTAGAAGAGTTTTTCTGATGCTGTCTTCTAGGATTTTTATGGTTTCAGGTCTTATATTTAGATTTATGGTTTCAGGTCTTTGATTCATCTTGAATTGATTTGTGTATAAAGTGAGGGTTTTTTTAATCTTCTACATGTGACTTGCAAATTATCCCAGCACCGTTTGTGCTGGAATCAGGTGTTCTTTCCCCACCTCATGTTTTTGTATGTTTTGTCAAAGACCAGTTGGCTGTAAATCTTTGGCTTTATTTCTGGGTTCTTTATTCTGTTGCATTGATCTATGTGCCTATTTTTATACCAGAACCATGCTGTTTAGTTAACTATAGCCTTATAGTATAGTTTGAAGTCAGGTAATGTGATGCCTCCAGATTGGCTCTTTTTGCTTAGTCTTGCTTTGGCTATGCAGGGATTTTTTGGGGGAAGAGCCATATAAATTTTATATATTTTTTTCTAGTTCTGTGAAGAATGATGATAGTATTTGATGGCAATTACATAGAATTTGTAGATTGCTTTTGGCAGTACTGTCATTTTCACAATATTGATTCTATCCATCCATGAGCATGGAATGTGTTTCCATTTGTTGTTTGTGTCATCTATGTTTTGTTTTGTTTTTTTTTTTTTGAGATGGAGTTTCACTCTTGTTGTGCTCTTTCAGAGTTTTTGAGGTAGGCATTTAAAGTTATGAATGTTCCTCTTCCTTGATACTTTTGCTGTATCCCAGAGGTTTTGATAACTTATGTTACTATTATCATTCAGTTCAAAGTATTATTTAATTTACATCTTTAGTCATTGTTAACCCAAAGCTTATTCAAGAGCAGATTATTTAATTTCCATATATTTGTATGGTTTTGAGGGTTCTTTCTGGAGTTAATCTCCAGTTTTATTCTACTGTGGTCTGAGAAAATACTTGATATGATTTTGATATTCTTAAATGTATTGAGACTTGTTTTGTGACCTATCATATGGTCTATCTTGGAGAATGTTCCATGTACTGATGAAAAGAATGTATGTTCTGCAGTTGTTGGCATAATATTCTGTAAACATCTGTTACGTCCATTGGTTCTAGGGTATAGTGTAAGTCCATTGTTTCTTTATTGACTTTCTATCTTGGTGACCTCTCTATTGCTGTCAGTGGTGTACTGAAGGCCCCCACTACTATCTCAGCATTCGTTTGTCTGAAAAACTAAGTTTGGTAGTGGAGAATTCTCTCAGCATTTGTTTGTCTGAAAAAGACAAAGGTCGGGGAAGTCGTCCTCAATTATTCCCTCAAATAAGTTTTCTAAACTTTTAGATTTCTCTTCTTCCTCAGGAACACCAATTATTCTTAGGTTTGGTCATTTAACATAACCCCATATTTCTTGGGGGCTTTTTTATTATTATTTTCTTTCTTCTTTGCCTAATTGGGTTAATTTGAAAACCTTGTCTCTGAGCTCTGAAGTTCTTTCTTCCACTTGTTTTAGTGTATTGTTGAAACTTTCCGTAGAATTTTGTATTTCCCTAAGTGTGTCTTTTGTTTCCAGAAGTTGTGATGTTTTTCTAATGATATCTATTTTTCTGCAATATTATTCATCCGTATCCTGTATTTTTTTTATTTCTTTAAGTTGGTTTTCAACTTTCTCTGATATCTCCTTGAGTAGCTTAATATTTAACCTTCTGAATGCTTTATCTGGCAATTCAGATATTTCTTCCTGGTTTAAATCTATTACTAGAGAGCTAGTGTGATCTTTTGAGGGTGTATAGAACCATGTTTTGTCATGTTACCAGAGCTACTTTCCTGGTTCCTTCTCATTTGTGTGGACAATTTCTTCAAATTGTTCTTTAATTCTTTTTTGACTGGACTGTGTTTTTTAAATTTAATTTTCTTTTATTTCTGTGTTTCCCTCTTAAAAATCAGACTTTAATGTTTATTATAGACTAATTTGATTCTTGGTGCTTGTAGTGGTAAGGACTCTCTATGAGTTCCTCAGTTACAGAGAGCTTTATGTGCTGGCTTTCCCCAATGTTGGTTGTAGCAGTTATATTCTTGGTGTATGGGTGAGTTCACTGTCTCCTATGGAGTTGAAATGGCAGAGATCTCTTGAAGCTTATCTCTTCCCTAGTGGTGTACAATTTACTTGTTTATTTTATTTTTTCCCTGTGTTTTATTAACTGATTTGATTATTCAGTCTTCAGGTCAATAAGAGAGGTAAGCCTGGTTAGACTCCAGTTGTGTCTAAGACAGGTGGGTAGATATAATACCCAATGGTGGGCCAAGGTCTAAGCCTTGATGAGGGGCTGGGGGCACTCTCAATTAGATGAGCTGAGGCTTTATCTTGGTGAAGAGTGGGAGCTACTTCAGCTCTCTTGCCAGGTCAGTAGGAAAGCTCTTCAGCTCAAAACCTCACTCCTGTCCTAGTGTTTCAGCTCTTCAGATGAGACAGGCACCTCTTTTAATCTACAGGAATGTTGATGTTCCAAGTAGGAAGGAATTGTGACACTGCCACTTGTATATGCCTGAACTTGGGAGGTGCTCCTCCTGTGGGGCTGAACTCACCCTAGATTGTTCCAGAAATGCTGCCTCCATGCTGCATTCTTGTGGGGGAAGTCCCAGCTGCATTTGTGGTGGAGCGGCAGTAGGGAAGAAGGACCCCTTCTCCAAGGCACTTCACGATCACAGAGGCAGCCTGCCTGTTGGGGTAGAGGTGCAGACTTTCCCTACTGTGCCCAGCACTGCAATTGTGTCTCTTCTGTGGGAAACTACCCACCAGTGGAAGGATCTGGAATTCAAGGCCTGCTGTTCAGATTCTTATGTCCCACGGGGTGATCCGTTGATGTGGTGCTCTCCCACTTCCTCTAGGGATGGGGCTCCCTGAGAGTTGGACTGCAGTGATTATTATTGCTTTTCTGGGTCTAGCCACCCAGTGGGGCTACGGGGCTCCCGACTGCTGCTGATGGAAGTCTGCAAAGAGTTCAGTGATGTGATCATTTTTCAGATCTCCCAGGTGTGGATACCAGCACCTGCTCTGGGGGAGGTGTCGGGGGAGTGATGAGATTCCTTGGTTGTAGAGAGGTTTAGCGTGCTGGCTTTCTCAAACGCTGGTTATGCTCCCAGTGAAGTTGGCACGTGGACAAACTCAGGACCTCTAGTTAACTAGAATGTCGCAGGCAGTGGAATTAACTGTTGTTTTCTCTCTCCTGAGAGCAGGATCATTCTGTTATGAGTTGCTATAATAGCCTGAGTTGTTTGGCCTCCAGCCAGGAGGTGGCGCTTTCAAGAGAGCACCAGCTGTGGTATTAGCAGTGGGATTTCAGCTTGCCGTAAGTTGGCCAGGGTAGGTATTCTGGCTTCTCAGGCAAGGGGCAGGGCCATAAAGCTCCCAAGAGCTAGATTTTTTTGTTCAGCTACTAGGGTGGGTAGAGAAAAGCCATCGGGTAGGGACAGGGTTAGGTGGGTCTGAGCTCAGACTCTCCTTGGGCAGGGCTTGCTGTGGCCACTGTGGAGCGTGGGGGTGGTTCTCAGGCCAATGGGGTTATGTTCCAGAGGGAAGTATGGCTGCCTCTGCTGTGTCATATGGGTCACCAGGGAAGTGAGGGATAGCAGGTAATGACAGGCCTCACTCAACTCCCATGCAGTTGTTGAGGCCAGTGTCACTCCCACAGTGCCCCACTAACAGTGCTGAGTTGGGATCCAGGCAGCCTGCATGCAGAAATCAGACCTGCCCCAGGCTATAAGCTTCCCCATCGAGAAAGCAAGCAGGACTTTCATAACACACTCCACCCCATCTGCTCACAATGGCTGTGGCTCCTGCACTTGGATCTGCAGCAGTTCCCGTTCACCCCCAAGATTCTGCTAAAGGAAGTTCATGCCCACTAGAAATTATGACAAAATTCAGTTGGAAGCGTTTTCATCTGTGGCCCCTCCCTAATTCTACCGGCTGCCTTCCCTGAGGGCCTCTGTGAGATACAGTCAGATATAGTCAGGGACAGCTTCCCTGGGCTTGAGCTGGAGCCTGCGAATGCCTACAAAGCTCTTCCTGCTGCTGCTTCTACTTTTATATTTTGCATGGCGCCCTAAATCGTTTCAAGTTCTAAGTAAGGTTAAATCCTTCTCCTCTGATCTGGATTTGCAGATTTCCCAGTGAGGAAGTGTTCAGAGGCAGGGTTCCCCCGTCACACTATGGGGACTCACAGTTTTTTGCCTGTCTCACGGAGTTTGCAGTGGTGTGCTGCTGCTTGTTTCAAAGGCTCCGTTTATTCTTTCGGTTTTCCTGTGGTGATTCTTGAAATAAAAGTTCACAGTGTGAATTTCCACAAACTATTCTGTCCATCCAAGTGAAAGATGCATGTTAGCCCTGCCTCCTATCCACCATCTTCCAGCTTTTATTTTCTCACCAGTAACTCTTGAAGAGCAAGTTTTTGATAAATTCAATTTATTAATTTTTAAATCTTATACTTTACATTTTACTGTCCTAAATTTTGTTGAGAATTTTTGTGTGTAGGTTTAGGAGGAATGTTTATAGTTTCCTATTCATGCAATATTTTGGTCTGGTTTGAGTATCAATCCTGGTCTCATAAAATGAGTCAGAAAGTACCCCTTCTGCTACCATTTTTGAAAGAGATTGTGGAGAATTAGTATCATTTCTTCCTCCAATTCTTCATAGAATCAACTTGAGAAAACATCTGGGCTTGGTGATTTCTTTTTTTGGAAGATTATTAATTATTTAATTTCCTTAATAAATATAGAGATATTCAGGTTATCTTTTGTGTATGTGTGTGCACTTTAGTAGTTTGTGTCTTTCAAGGTATTTGTCTATTTCAAATAGAATGTAACATTTATTGGTATAAAGTTGCTGTATTAGTTCATTTTCATGCTGCCGATAAAGACATACCTGAAACTGTGAACAAAAAGAGGTTTCATTGGACTTACAGTTACACATGGCTGGGGAGGCCTCAGAATCATGGTGGGAGGTGAAAGGCACTTCTTACATGGTGGCAGCAAGAGAAAAATGAGGAAAGAGTAAAAGCGGAAACCTCTGATAAACCCATCAGATCTCGTGAGACTTATTCACTATCAGGAGAACAGCATGAGAAAGACCGGCTCCCATGATTCAATTACCTCCCACTGGGTCCCTCCCACAAGATGTGGGAATTCTGGGAAATACAATTCAAGTTGAAATTTGGATGGGGGCACAGCCAAACCATATAATTCCACACTTGGCCCCTCCCAAATCTCATGTCCTCACATTTTGAAATCAATCATGCCTTCCCAATAGTCCCCCAAAGTCCTAACTCATTTCAGCATTAACTCAAAAGTCCAATGCATTGTCTCATCTGAGACAATACAAGTTCTTTCTGCCTATGAGTCTATAAAATCAAAAGCAAGTTAGTTACTTTCCAGATACAATGAGGTAGAGGTATTGGGTAAACACAGCCATTGCAAATGAGAGAAATTGGCCAAAACAAAGTGGGACAGTCAAATTTTGAAGCTCCAAAATGATTTCCTTTGACTCCAGGTCTCACATCAATGCAAAAGGTGGGTTCCCATGGTCTTGGGCAGCTCCACCCCTGTGGCTTTGCAGGGTACAGCCTTCCTCTCAGCTGCTTTCACTGGCTGGCATTGAGTGTCTGTAGCTTTTCCAGGTGCACAGTTCAAGCTGTTGGTGGATCTACCATTCTGGGGTTTGGTGGATTGCGGCCCTTATCTCACAGCCCCACTAGGCAGTGCTCCAATAGGGACTGTGTGTCGGGGCTCTGACCCCACACTTCCCTTCTGCACTGACCTAGCAGAGGTTCTCCATGAGGGCCCTGCTCCTGCAGCAAACTTTTGCCTGGGCATCCAGGCATTTTCATACATCTTCTGAAATCTAGGCAGAGGTTCCCAAACCTCAATTCTTGACTCCTGTGCACCCACAGGCTCAATACCATGTGGAAACTATCAAGGCTTGGGTATTCCACTCTCTGAACCCACAGCCCTAGCTCTACACTGGCCCCTTTCAGCCATGGCTGGAGCAGCTGGGATACAGGGCACCAAGTCCCTAGGCTGCACACAGCACAGAGACCCTGGGTTTGGCCCATGAAACCGCTTTTTCTGCCAGGCCTCCAGGCCTGTGATGGGAGGGGCTGCTGTGAAGACCTCTGACATGCCCTGGAGATATTTTCTCCATGGTCTTGGGGAATAACATTAGGCTCCTTGCTACTTATGCAAATTTCTCCAGTTGGCTTGAATTTCTCCCCAGAAAATGATTTTTTCTTTTATATCACATAGTCAGGTTGCAAATTTTCTGCTTTTTTGCTCTGTTTCCCTTTTAAAACTGAATGCCTTTAACAGTATGCAAGTCACCTCTTGAATGCTTGCTGCTTAAAAATTTTTTCTGCCAGATACCCTGAATCATCTCTTCTGAGTTCAAAGTTCCACAGATCTCTAGGGCAGGGGCAAAATGCCGCCAATCTCTTTGCTAAAACATCACAAGAGTCACCTTTGCTCCATTTCCCAGCAAGTTCGTCATCTCCACCTGAGACCATCTCAGCCTGGATCTTATTGTCCATATTGCTAGCAACATTTTGGGCAAAGTCATTCAACAAGTCTCTAGGAAGTGCCAAACTTTCCCACATTTTCCTGCATTCTTCTGAGCCCTCCACACTGTTCCAGCCTCTCCATGTTACCCAGTTCCAAAGTCGCTTCCACATTTTTGGGTATCTTTTCAGCAACTCCCACTCTACTGGTACCAATTTACTGTATTAGTTCATTTTCATGCTGCTAATGAAGACATACCTGAAACTTGGAATAAAAAGAGGTTTAATTGGACTTACAGTTCCACATGGCTGGGGAGGCCTCCGAATCATGGCAGAAGGCAAAAGGTACTTTTTACATGGCAGCAGCAAGAGAAAATGAAGAAGCAAAAGTAGAAAGCAGAAACCCCTGATAAATACATCAGATCTCGTGAGATTTATTAACTATCACGAGACTAGCATGGAAAAGACCAGCTCCCGTGATTCAGTTACCTCCCACTGGGTCCCTCCCACAAAACATTGGAATTCTGGGAAATGCAATCTGAGTTGGGATTTGGGAGGGGGCACAGCCAAACCATATCAGTTACTCATAATATTTTTTGTCCTTTTAATGTTTATAGAATCTATAGTGATGCCCTTTCTTTTATTCTTTATTGGTCATTTCTGTATTCTTTTTCTTTTCCTAATTAGTATGACTAGAGATTTATCAATATTTTGTAATCTTCTCAAATCAGTAATTTTCTCTATGTATTTCTGTCATCTATTTCATTGACTCCTACTTTGATCTTTATCATTTTCTCTCTGAGGCTTATTTTGCTCTTTTTAAAACATTAAGGTGGGAAGGCAAATAGATCTCTGTGACTATTATGGTCCAAAAGAAAAAGTTCTCTGTTCAAATTTGCCCTGAAATCATCTTCACTCCCACACTCTTTCCAATCATGGGGTGTTTTATCAGTAATCACGCTGTAAGTTGAAAGCATTATAGATGTGGGAGTGTGGGCAGAGGCATTTTGCTTGGGTAGTCAGGGAGTTTACACAGATCTAAATGGAGAAACGGAGATAATTGGGAACCTTAACTTAGAGAAGGGGCAGAATAATGGTGATGTAAGCAATCCACCCCTACCTAAAGGACTATTTTATAGAATGTGTTAGACCTCTTCTAGTGGTCTTAAAGCATCGCTGGATCAATGGGTACAAGCTACAGAGAGGCAGGTTTTACTCCAATCACAGCATTCAAAATAGGAGTGATCTCTGTGGAGAGGGTGCGAGGTCCCAGTCTCCAGAAGAACTGGATAAAACTCACATTTGAACATTTGTCAACCTTACAATTTCCATTTCTGAAGTCAGAAAAGGTATATGTTGAGATTTCACTGTCAGCATGTACCAATTGTGTGATCCTGAGCCAGTTACTTAACCTGAGTCTCAGCTTTCCCATATGTAAATAGCATGTTTACTGTAAACATGCCTACTTCACAGAATTGTAGAGATTAAATGAGATATTATATAAAAATATGGTTATCAGAGTGTCTGATATACAGTATGCACTCCATAACTTTTGTTTATTTATTATTAGATTAGTGTCAGCATGCACTAAATTCATAATTATACAACTTTGGAACTGGGAAGAGCCTTGTAGTTCATTTAGTCTAAACCTATTATTTCATGGCTGGGGAAGGTGAAGCAAAAGCGAATGGCTTCCCAAAAGCCCCATAGTTCATCATTTGATAAAATGAGCTCTGGAGCCCAGGTTTTGAGATCTATGGTCAACTGACCTTCTCCCCCTCTCCACATCACACACTACGTAGTGGGCTTGGGAGGCAGGAAACTCAGTTCTAGATTCTGGCTGTTTTGTTGGTGAGCTGTGTGATTTTGGGCAAGTCCTCTCTCCTCTCCAGATCTCAGTCTCCTCATCCATAAAGGCGAGACATGGCAATATTTCCAAAGGCTTTTCTGAGTTCAGTGTCTTGTGTTTTAAAAAGGTAGTTTAGACTGATAGGGAATAAATTGGTCTGTTTAAATTACTTTTCTTGAGAAGGCACTTTCCACAGCAAAAAAAAAAAAAAAAAAAAAAAAAAAGAAGAAGAGGAATGCTTTTGTTTCATATTTTATTTTTAAAAGGAACTCTATCATTCATTTCTAAGCTTGCTTGTTTGCAGCTGCATCGAGTGAAATAGCACGCCAGGCTTAAGGCAAGCCAGCGCTTCCCAGGAATGCAGTGTAAGGCTGATACTTTGTTTTCCTTATCTCCCTTCCGGGTGCTGATAATACAGCCTGCAGCACGCCTGTCCCCATCCCTGTCATTGGCTTAGGGATTTGCGGAGACCACACTGTTCCTTCTGTTCCTGGGACCCTCGTCACCAACTTAGAGATAATCACTCATTCCAGCTGTTCCCACGTTGATGGAAAGCTGGCTCCACTTGCCTGTCTAATGAATGCCTATGTTTACCCACAAAAGAGAAGCAATATTCTAAAAAGACATGTCAATTAACACGCTGCCTCCCAACTTTCTTTGGCTGCTGTGAAAGAGATAAATCTTTCCATTTTTCTTATCGTGTTCATTTTGCAAGATTTTCTCTATTGTCGCGTTAAGTAGATATGCAGCCTATCCAATATGTGTCCTCCCTCCAGGATGTAGTGGGCACCCATGCTGTGCCCAGTGCTCTGCCAAGACTCTGTGCCTGTCCTCAAGTAACTCAGAGAGCAGGGGTAACGGGAAAATGAGGAATTCTTGGGCTTGCATTGGTATTTTAATGAATATAAATTAAGTGCTAAGAGAATATGGTGTAAGGGGGAGATGAACTCTGCCTGGAACTGAAGAAAGGCTGCCTGGAAATGGTGGAATTTACAACTTTAAAAGACAAGTAGAATATAAATGAGCAAAAAGAAAAGTCTGCACAACTAGTTTCTTTAACAAATGTCATAACTGATATTAATGGAATGTCAACTTAGTGGCATGTCCTGTGCCAATGAGTTGTTGGAGGGTTTACTTTAGAGAGGGAAGAGATGAACCTTGTGGCCAAAGACAGCATCCTTCCTGAATGGAGGCCTGCTGCACATTTCATATAGGGAAACTGAGGCAGTCTAGGAGAACTGGCTTATGTAAGGTTTTCTGGAAGTCCAGAGGAAGGAAGGAATAAAGGAGGATGATCCTGCCTTTCCAAGTGCCAAACTAGGGTTTGTTTGTTTGTTTCGAGACTGAGTCTCACTCTATCGCCCAGGCTGGAGTGCAGTGGCGTGATCTCGGCTCACTGCAACCTCCGCCTCCTGGGTTCAAGCGATTTTCATGCCTCAGCCTCCTGAGTAGCTGGGATAACAGGCGCCCGCCACCATGCGAGGCTAATTTTTGTATTTTTAGTAGAGACGGGATTTCACCATGTTGGCCAGGCTGGTCTTGAACCCCTCACCTCAAGTGATTCGCCTGCCTCGGCCTCCCAAAGTGCTGGGATTACAGGCACAAGCCAGTGTACCCAGCCCAGACTAGGGGTTTTCAACCTCGGCACTGTTGACATTATCAGTAGATAATTCTTTGTTGTGGGGATTGTCCTGTGCATTGTGGAATGTTCAGAAGCATCCCTGTCTTCTACCCAC
This sequence comes from Macaca thibetana thibetana, assembly GCF_024542745.1. Classification (NCBI taxonomy): domain Eukaryota; kingdom Metazoa; phylum Chordata; class Mammalia; order Primates; family Cercopithecidae; genus Macaca; species Macaca thibetana. Next base: position 10,803,858 of record NC_065579.1, read on the forward strand.
TAGATGCCAGTACAACCCCTCCCCAGCTGGAAAAGCTGAAAATCTCTCCAGACGTGGCTAAATGTCCCTAAAGGGCAAAATCACCCATGGTTGAGAACCACTTTGAGATGCAGCTTGATATGTTGGAAATATCATAAAACCAGGATTAGGGGATCAAACCTTGCCATTTTATAGTTTTTGACAATCACTTCCAGTTTTGGGCCTCAATTTCTCCACGTTAAAAAGAAAGGAGTTGTAATAGACTTACTCACACACTCACGCATTCACTCAACCATTTTATTTAAGTTTCTGCTTTGTTCCAGACACTGTTCTAGGTGTGAGGGATATAGCAATGAACAAAGAAAGGAAGTCCTTGTCCTCAGATGCTTGCATTTTAATCATGGAAGGCAGATAATAACCAAGTAGACATATACAAATGGAATACAATATTTTTTTCTTTTTTTTGAGATGGAGTCTCCCTCTGTCACCCAGGCTGGAGTGCAATGGCATGATCTCGGCCCACTGCAACCTCTGCCTTCCCCCGGGTTCAAGCAATTCTCCTGCCTCAGCCTCCTGAGTAGCTGAGACTACAAGTACCCGCTGCCATGCCCAGCTAATTTTTATATTTTTAGTAGAGATGGGGATTTCACCATGTTGGCCAAGTTGATCTTGAATTCCTGACTTCAAGTGATCCACCCGCCTTGGCCTCCCAAAGTGCTGGGATTACAGGCGTGAGCCACCATGCCCAGCCACAAATGGAGTACAATGTCAGGTAATGATGCATTCAGTGAAAAAAATAAAACAGGGCAATCTTACAGAAAGTGTCTGAGGGTAGAAGGTTACTATCAAAGAATTACTCTGAGCTGACATTTGGACTGAAACGTAAGTGATGGGAGCCGTCATCCACATGAAGCTTGAAGGAAAGGATCGTCCAGGCAGAGGACAGGACTTGCAAAGGCTCTGTGGTGGGAATGACTGTGGCCTGTCAAGAGAGTGGTGAAAAATGAGGAGAATGCTGACAGATGAGGTCTGAGGAGTTCACAAGGGCCAGGTCCTACAGGGGCATGTAGACCATGTATAGGAGTTTGAATTTTAATTCAGTTGCAATGTATGCTACTGGAGTATTTTAAGCAGGAGAGTGATACAATCTAATTGTTTGTTTTTATAAAGATCATTCTGGTTGCTTTGGGGATAATGGATTTTAAGGCAGCAAGAATGGGAGCAAGAAACCAAGGAATGAGAGGGTTGCAGTAGACCAGGAGAGAGATTGTGATAGCTGAGCCTAGACTTACAGTAAGGGAGATAGAATTGGATACAGTTAGAATGTCTTTTGGAGGTAAAATCCAATTATATTTGCTGATGAATTGGATGTGAGGGCCAAGGGAAAGAGAGGAATCAAGGATGATGCCTAGGCTGTGAGGCCAAAGAACTGAGTGAATTGTTTTCCTTTTCCCATTTACATCAGAGAAAAGCAGATTTAGGAATGAAAGGCAAGATACGTGTAAACTGATTTCCAACTAGACTTTGGGAGGCTGAGGCAGGAGGATGTCTTGAGGCCAGAGGTTAGAGACCAGTCTGAGCAACAGAGCAAGACCACATCTTCGCAAAAAATAAAAATAAGATGGGCATAGTGGTGCACACCTGTAGTCCCAGCTACCTGGGAGGTCAAGGCAGAAGAAATGCATTAGCCCAGGTGTTTGAGGCTGCAGTGAGCTATGATAGCACCACTGCACTCCAGCCTGAGTGACAAAACACAACCCTGTCAAAAAAAAAAAAAAAAAAAAAAAAACCCAACTAGAAAATTCAATTCTATGATATGATTCAGTATTGTGTTTGTTTTGCTTTCTCCAGAGGCCTCAGTCTACCCCCTCCCACTTCCACAACACACACACACACACCACAGATGCACACACACAAAAGTATAACAAAAACAAATACTTGGGACAATGTAATAGCAGGAAATTAGTGTGGTTTTAAAACTACTTCATGCATGCAGAGATAGTCTTGTGTCTGACAAGCAATAAGGGACTTTGGAAAATCATATTAGAGGAGATCTTGTCAATGGGAGGTTTTGCTATCAAGAAATCTAATGAGGCTTAAAGAAAACTGATAATTCATTAGCATTCTTGAACATGCCCCCATTTTGCTGCATGGTAATTACTGAGTAGCTACAGACCAGCTCAGAAATATAGTGACAAGATAGACTACTTCATCCATCAAATCCCAACAGCTATAATCATCTAATGAATACTACGTGAATCAAACAGTGGAAAATAATAATAATATCTTTGCTCCCAGCTGAGCTGTTCAGCACAATTTCCAGTCTACAATGAATAGATTTACTGGAAAGTTTGGCTCCCTTTAGGGTGCAAGGCCACAGCTGTCTAACATCTATAGGACAATGGTACTACTTAGACCTAAGGCAGAAAGGGGATGAAGGAGGGTTGATAATCTTTCAGCAGAAGAGAAAGTAGTCCTTCGGTTTCATTATAGTAGGAAAGTAAGAAATCAGGAGCAGTAATGGCTCTTATGTGAGGCTTGGGGTTTTCAGGATTCAAAAACAAGAATGGGCTTCCATTTAGGGATGGCAAAAGGTAAATATTCCTGAAAGCCTTAGATCTATTCCATCTAGCACTGGATGGAGAGACTGCATGGAATGGTGCCAAGCTCAGTGTCTGGAACTCTGAAGACACAAGAGCAAGCGCCAGCTCAGACTCTTCTGATGTAACTGTGGACAAATGACTTCTATTGTCTAAAACTTTATTTTGTATCAGTAACATGCAGATACTAAAATATACTCTATATTTATAAGTTGTCATTGTGAAACTGCTTATGCTTTAGAAATATTCAAGTTTTAGAAAATGTGAAAGTGTTTATGATGGCTACTTTTTAAATCAGAACAACATTTGAAAAGAATGTACCATTGATTCACAACAAATCCTTGATACAGAAAATTCTCATGCCCATTTCCCCAGTACATTTTCTTCCTTAGCAGCTGAGCATCAATGCCCAAAATTTACACCATCCTGAAAAATATAGGGATCTTGGGTTTAGAAACTACATTTCTGAGACCTTGGATAAGTCCTTATTACACACAAATATGTTACCTAGCAAGGGCAACACATTGACCTGATTGATGCCATTTCTGCTTTGGCAGAGGTGAGTGTCTCAGAGTTTCTAACAGGTCACCCAATAGAGGATGAAGGAAAGAGACATCAAGTCAGAAGAAGGGCACTTGCATTCTCTCTCTGCCAGAGATTAACCACATGCCCTTCTATGATGATACAACTGCAGATGAGCAGAGACCTTTAAAATATGAACTCCAGTCCCCACCTTCCTGGACTTGTTCTGGTATAGGCATTATGGCCCTGCTCCCCTTCTTTCCTGAGTCAATCCTAGAGATCTGGCACACCCTTCAGGAGAGATCTAGAATAATTCACCTTCTTTGACATGCTATTCACTATGCCTAGGTGAACTCTTCTCCAGCATGCTCCCTCACTCAAGCTACAATCTTTACTTGCTTCCAGCTATGCTTGCCCAGTCAATATAAACACAACTTGATGCCCTAATTTCCTGCTGAGACTGTAATGTTTATACATACTAGCCACTGTGACTAGGCCTCCACACTCCAGGTCTGGACATTCTTCTCCTCTTGGGTTACTAGATCCTTTTTATCCTGCCCACCCCATTTCCTTCCAGATGGTCCTGGGGTCCTGCTCAAACAAGCTGTTCATCTGGACTATGCTACCATGTTGTTGCACGTACCTGAGTTGACATCACCATTGCCTGGGTGCTCCTGATTCATGCCCCACAAGTCAGGTTGGAACTTTGTATTCTGGCTCTACTGGCTCATATGAGTTGAGTTCCAACATTCATCTAGACCATGCAGTTTGAACTGACAGCCACCACATTCAGTCAACTTGCAAGTCAGGTAAACTCCCAGAGTTATGGCCTGATTCTGTCCCTTCCACCATCAGTTTCTCTCAAGGTCCCTGGCATGGGATCTCAAAAGAGCCTACCCATAATCTGGCTTTGAGAGAGTGATTCTGACTCTTCTGCAACTTTTTTCTGGAACTCTACTCTGAAAATTGCCATGCAAACAAATCATTCTCATTGCTTTTAAGATACGCCTCTTCTATGATGAAGATGAAGTATCTTCGCTTTCTCAGCCCACACCTCCCTTTTGTACTTTTCTCATAAGCATGGGAGAATCTGAATTTGAAGGGCAATTCAATGCATTACCAATTCTGAGACATCCTGTCATCATTGCTCAATAAGTTAGTATTGTATTTAAAATAGTTAATGAAATGCTAATCTGATCTTGGTCAATTCTTTTATTGGATGGAGCTGAGCAACTTCAGTAAGTTTAACACTGTTAAATATATTCTTCAAAGTATAGATAATAACAGCATCATATGCTGAGATTGCAAGGAACTATACTGCCATCTGAAATAATGTCTGAATTGAAGAGCACTCAACTGGGAGATTATATTAGTCTGTTCTTGCATTGCTATAAATAACTCCTTGAGACTGGGTAATTTATAATGAAAAGAGGTTTAATTGGCTCATGGGTCTGGAGGCTGTACAGGAACCATGGCTGGGGAGGCCTCAGGAAACTTACAATCATGGCAGAAGGTGAAGGGGAAGTAGGCACGTCTTACATGGGTGGAACAGGAGGAAGAGAGCCAAGGGGGAGGTGCTATACCCTTTTGAAAAAACAGATGTCATGAGAACTCACTCACTATCATGAGAATAGCATAGGGGAAAACTACCCCCATGATCCAATCACCTCACAACAGGCCCCTCCTCCAACATCGGAGATTATAATTCAATTGAGATTTGGGCAGGGAAACAAATCTGAACCATATCAGAGATGTATCCAGTGAGTGTGGTAGAAAAGACTGCTTAAATCTTCTTGGGGAAGCTGGTGGTATTGCAGTTCAGATTTCAGATATTCCTCCTTTTGTGTGAAATACACTTCAAGAAAACCCATGGCTCATTAAGCTTGGCGCAGTTAAATTTTTCTCATTGTTACACAGGGTTGCTATAATAGCTCAGGGAAGTCTTCTATGTCTGGGTCACCATGCAACTCTTGACCCTGTCTTGGCCTTAGTTCACTCATATATAAAATGAAGGCAATGGGCAATGTGATCTCTCAAGTCCTTCCCACTCTAAGATATATACATATTTTTTGGTTCATTGGCCACAGCAGCCTCAAAAATTCAGCTTAACTCCAAATCAGAGTTAGCCTCTAAGTTAGATGCAGGCATGCCTTCAGATTACACTTGGTGGTAAGTTTCCCAAGTTCTAAACTCTTTATTTGCTCCTAAAAAGTATTAGACTCACAATACCTATAGGACACTAAGCTTTTTGCATATTAGAAAGTTTTTGTGGAACTGAATATAATTTTCATTTGGTATCTGTTGCTTCAGGGCTCAGAGACTGAGCTAGCTCACTTCTTTATAAGACAGGACTTCCAACTTGAAGACAGAGCTCCTTTCTCTCCAGAGAGAATCAGAAAGAGCAGAAGGCAAGGAAGACAAGCTCCATCCTAAACTCCAATCTGCACTGCTGGATTCATATTCTTCCAGAGCTGAAAAAGACTTGTGAAGTCCAATGATCTGTTGCACTCCCTCATTTTACAGTAAAGAAATTGAGGCTCAGAAAGAAATGAAATGGTTAGAACATTGGTGTTTAGAACACAGCTTGAATCAGACAGACCTGGGTTTGAGAACTGGCTCTGAAACGGTCTTCACAAAAAGTATATCAGTGAGAAAAAGTATAACAGTAAGCTAACCAACTCTCCCCACCCCTTGCCTTTCCCTTAATTATTTCTGGGCTGTTGGGCTAACTTTGGAAGACATTTAGGCTACAGTGTAAATGATAATATGCCTTGCCCAAAATTCAACTCCTTTTGTAAAGCTAATGGGAGGCCTTCATACTGTGGGGAGGAGAGAGGCCTGAGTCCTGCTAAGGCATAGACATAAACAATGGTCAGCCATTATTCTGGAGGTTATAAGATATGTAACTTACCCAATTATTCATGAAAATAAAACCACTATTATAGATTGGCCTTTTGAGATATCTTTCAGGTTTCTTTTTTGCATGTCTGAAATCCATGACTCTGATCCCCTCCTGTGCCCACAAGCAAAGCAATTCAGAAGGACAACTTAGACTCCATATGATTTTATATCTACCCAAGCAATCAGCAACAAGCACTTGTTATCTGGCTACCCCCACCCTTTCCCCCAAACTGCCTTTGAAAATCCCCTAACCTACAAGCTTCTGACGAGATGATTTGAGTAGGAACTCCATCTCCCATGTGGTGTGGCTGGCCTTGTTCCTATTAAACTCTTCCTCTACTATAATGCCATGGCCTTTCTTTATGCAGTTAGCAGGAAGAACCCCTTGAGCAGTTATAGCTCCATTGCTTATCAGCTGTATGACTGTGAACCCCCAAAATTTGAGAGAGGTCTCAGTTAATTTATAAAGTTTATTTTACCAAGGTTGAGGATGTGCATTTGTAACACAGCCTCAGGAAATCCTAACAATATGTGCCCAAGGTGGTCAGGGCACACCTTGGTTTTACACATTTTAGGAAGACATGAGACATCAATTAACATATGGAAGAAGTACATTGGTTTCATCCAGAAAGATGAGGACAACTCAAAGCAGGGAGGGGGCTTCCAAGTCAGAGATAGGCAACAGGCAAATAATGAGTGTCTGATAAGATTTCCCAAAGGAGACAACCAGATATGCATCTATCTCAGTGAGCAGAGGGATGACTTTGAATACAATGGGAGGCAGATTTGCCCTGAGCAGTTCCCAGCTTGACTTTTCCCATTAGCTTAGTAATTTTGTGGCCCCAAGATTTTCCTTTCACATTTCCCCCCTTTTCTTTTAAAAAAATCTTTTGGAGAAAGCGTTTTAGAAGAAAATTAGTTTCTAGTCTCAGGTTTCTTCTGATATCTTGTGGCTAGAACAGTTTATTCCTAGATGGGTAGCTCCTGAAAGCTCATTTTTAGCAGATTGTGAAGCCTCATGTCCTATGAAGAGAAAAGAGAGGGAGAAAAGGAGAAAAACAAAAACAAACAAAAGAAAGATCCTGGAAAATTGATGTAGGTCACATTACTCTGAAGTCCATACATTAGTAGGCAAATATGGAAGTGGCTTATGTATGTAAATAGGTTGCTGTTATTTTCTTCTGAACTTTAAGATGTCTGGCTTCAGTTCACAGGGTTTTAAGAAAACACAGCTTTGTTTTCAGTGATTTCAAATTAGGACAAAAATGGGAGAAAAGGGAAAAGAAAGAATAAAAAAATTAAAAATATTATTTTGAAGACTTGTAGCCAGGAAAAATCATAATTTAGCCCAAACTGTAGAAAATAATAAAAATCAGAAAACATTAGGAAAGACTAGAATCTAACAACAAGCATACAATTGTTTTTGAAACATAATTTTTCTCTCTCCAGTTTTCCATTTTTACTAAAGACAAATCATGGTAGGACTGATTTGCTTTATTATACTTGATCAGAGTATTTGTATAAAGTGCAGTAAGAATAATTATTTTTCACATAGGCTTTTAAAATTTGGCTTTGATGGAACTTTTTTCTATAGAAGAAATCTCAGATAAGACTTTTTTAAAGCTGAACCCAACCATGGACTTGTACCATCAAATACTTATGAGTTGGGTGAATTTACCCTCCTCTTAAGGTTCCAAGATAAACTTGGGGCTCCTGGGCCTTTCTGAAAGTGACATTCTTTACTTACCACAGGTCAGAAACCCTGTAGAGGGACTGTATAAAGTATGAGGTTAGTTTTCCCAAGGACTTTTATTGGCTCCATGAGTCAAGTTTGATTCCTTAAAGGACAACACACCATTCCAGTCAAAACCTTGGTAAAATAACAGATTTCTCCAACTGAGTCCTGTTACAAATGAAAACAAATTATTGTTGCACTTGTGCAAATAATTGGATTGCCATAAATTAAGAATACTCACAAATAGTTTCCAAATTCTGGAGAAATCAGGTAGAGAGAAACAAATATGCTCCAAATTTTGTTCATAAGAGTATACTAACTTGCCAAAGCTGTCAATAGCTCAAAAGTTTCAAGATTCTGAAAAATAAAACAAATGATCAGCAGCATTTTAAGCAAAAAATTAAAAAGATTGGTCAGTCCATGCAGTTAATTCCTGTTCCAGTTGATATTCATGAACACTTTAGCTCTCTATGCATGAGTCCTGAAAGTTTTTCCTTTATTCTGATGTCACAGTCTCCAAAGTTATCAGAAACCTGTATTTGAGTGTACCTGTTACAGTTTTATAGATGATTATAAAACCACCTTCCAAAGAGGACCAAAACAACACAACCATTGTCCAAGGATGACAAAAAGTTTTAGGGAATCCATAGTCAAAGACAAAATTGACAAGGAAATTTGTTACCTCTATGGCAGACAATAATTTTAACATAACAATTATCATCATTACTGATAAAGTACACTAAGTGATATCAGAATTACAAGAGTTTCCCAAAATTTTGGAACACATGTCAATAACATATTTATACAAATTATAGCCCAAAGAAAACCAAACACCATTTCATATTTGACAATGCTTCCTGTATAATTTTTGTACTAAATAAGCCAAATTATGTCATTTTTGGACTTTAGGGAAACTAATATCTTAAAGGATTAATTAAGTCAGAAAAAGACATAATTTGTAATTTGATTTTGAAAAGTTTGTCAAATATCAAAGGTTTAAAACACTTGATATTACAAAATAGGATCACAAGTAATTGTAAAATAAGTCATTCTTTTAACCAAAGAAATAACTAAAAGATTTCAAAACCAGGCAAAAACCTTTATTCTTTTAGAGAGGAGATTTAATTTTCCAAACAATAAGCCCTAATAAAAACAGTATGAAGCCAATTACATTTGTTTTTCAAAACGTATAAACAATCTATAATGTTTAAATCTTGATCATAAGATGTAACTTCCATAAGCCTTTTATAACCTTTATAACCATTATTAAGGAGTCAGTTAATGCCTCAAGAAAACCGTGTTAATCTGACACAGGGAACCATATGCTGGTCTTGCATCTGTGTGCCTTTGACATTAATGATTAATTTATACAGAAACTGAACTTATTTTATCTTTTAAAGCTGGCCCTTATAATCTCTACTGCAATAGTCCCTGGACCTTGAAGAGTTGAATAAATTTAATTTCTGGCCCTGTGTCTCAGGAATGCAGTTTATTTTGTTTGCCATCTATTACAGGGCCTGAAGATGAGGGCTTAATTGCTTTCAGTGTTTAAGATTTAGCAGGACTTGGTGGCCTTTTTGGATCCAGAAGTCAAAGCCCTGTAACTCAATGTCACAAGGATTTTAAAAGCACATACAGGAAGACACATGAATGTAATAACCTTAATTTTAAAAAAAAATTAAATTTCAGTTTTTTCCTAAGTAAACTGAAGTTAATAATAATGGCATATGAATTATTTTGATAAAACATAAAATCCATTACACAAGTACAAAAGGCAAAAGAAAATATATTCCACAGTGCACAGAATATTATGTTGGAAGAAAACATTTCCCTTAGGCCTTTAAGAAAACGTACCTTTTAAAAGGGAAGAGAAACAGCAAGATGCAATAAAAGTTAAACTTCTGGTTAAAAAAAGAATTAAAATCACTTATAATTTATCAAGAGTGACTCAATCTCTTAAGAAAATTTCATCCTTCTAACCAATAATTTAGTGTATAAGTGTTGTTTTTTTTTTTTTTTTTTTTTTTGCATCAAGCCCAATCTCTAGAAAGAGCATTATAATTTCCCTTTAATTATAAACAACCTGACCATATAAAAGTTTTTGGTTTTTTAAAATTTTATTTAGTAAATCCTTACTGTGACTTACACAGACCATTCAGGACATGCTTGGAGTTGAACATCCCTATTTCTTAAACAACCAGTCATTTTATTTTAGGACTAAATTTACCATACAAGATTATTTCTCATATAAAATTATTTCTCTTTCTTTTTTTGAGATGGAGTCTTGCTCTGTCACCAGGCTGGAGTGCAGTGGCACAATGTCAGCTCACTGCAACCTCTGCCTCCCAGGTTCAAGCGATTCCCCTGCCTCTGCCTCCCGAGTAGCTGGGACTACAGGTGCATGCCACCACGCCTTGCTAATTTTTTGTATTTTAGTAGAAACAGGGTTTCACCATGTTGGCCAGAATGGTCTCGATCTCCTGACCTTGTGATCTGCCCACCTCACCCTCCCAAAGTGCTGAGATTACAGGCATGAGCCACTGCACCTAGCCAAAATTATTTCTCTTTAAGCTTTCTTACCACAGAAAAAAACCCTCTTTTTTTATAACTTTCTTTACATCTCTCTTATTTCCTGGTTCCTTTACCTTGTTTTATACATAACCTTTAAATAAGCTTTGAATTAGACAAACTTGTTCATCTTTTTTTTTAAAGAACACTGGTTTTTTTTACCAAGAATGTTTTCCTACAACATATATTTATTGGAAAATACCCAAATAATGAAATATCTATTATTTAATTTAATATAACTTTATATTCTAAATTATGAAAAGTTAGTCTATAAGTATCCCATTACATTTACCTAATTGTTATTTTAATTGTTTACCTAGATTATTTATGAAAACTATGATAGTCATAATTTAAAATTATGAAACTGCCATTGCAAAATTATAACTGAGCCAGTGAAAAAGATTTAGCCTAGCTGACTCCGTCTTGCTTTTAACCTCCAAGCTGTCCTTGTTCATTCCTGGGCATAGGCCAAACTAACTTTAGGTGGAACTTAGTTTACAGTTTAGCTTTGAAACAAAGATGGTAATAGTCGTTTCTCAAAACAAACCTCCTTACTGCCTGTGGACTAGACTGCCTAAAGCCATGGGATTGGAAGTTGTGGTAATCTTACTAAATTCAAGATGCAGCTCTTTTCATTAAACCTGTATCAATGTCTTATTTCTTAAAAATTACATAAGCAAAAATCATTCTGTTTGTGGCTGGGATTATAGTTTTGTTACCCCTATGCCAAATTTTGACACCTTGTAGTATTTGGAAGGGATAAGTATGAAATTATTTGATCAATAAATGCAAACAAAAATGTATGCTGGCAATTCATAAGACATTTCTAACATTACCAATAATTTTAAAGCTGGCTTATATATTAAAGATTTTACTTAAGTTACATAAACTTTAAAAAACATTTGACTAGTCTTTTCTTTTTTCCTGATAAACCATTCAAGTGCTTTTATTTTCTTAAGCCAATTAATTAGAACTCTTTATATATTTTCAGTAGTGAAACGTGTATACAGCACATAAACACACAGATGTATTAGGCATGCTAACAGAAGTATATCTTACAGATTTCTAAGACTTCCTTTTTTTTCCTATCTTAGACTTGCAAACTCTTGATAACCTGTTTCCTTACTCTGGCAGTTGTCAGCTAAATAGCCCTAAATCTGTATATTGAAAGAAATAACTCTTAGATGAAAAATCAGATGGCAAAATTTACATCTCAAGATTCAGAGAAAAAAAGACTGGTGGTGCTAGAAGAAGATTAAAGATGAATGCCAAATCAAATATAACATTATAGAAATTTATCATAGAATTGTGTAAGGAGACCAATTTTATTTTGGTAGAGACTGCATTTAAAAAAAAATAAAAATAAATAAAAAATAAAAATTAAAAAAAAGTTGGGTCTCTGAGCTGTGAGCAGAGCCCATACTGAATCCTGGGTCTCGAAAAAGGGAGAGTAATTATGATGCTAGACCATGTGATGTTTTTACAGTGCACTTAAAAATTTTTTCTTTAAACAAAGACATTTCTAAGTGTCTAAACTACACTCTTCCTTAAATTATTTCCCTTTAATTTAAAGAAAAAGAGCTGGGTTTGACTATACGGTAGGCATGTGTTTGGTGGGTCATTACATGTTGTCCTTTAAATAAAGGCTTACAAACACAAAAGTAGCCTCTGTTGCAATAACTGTTTTAGTCAAAAACTCAGGTGAAAACCAAATTCAGTCAACAGAGAAGAAAAAGAAACTTTTGCTCAAAAAAAAAAAAAAGACAAGGTCCTAAGAAGAAAAACAAACAAAAACATGAAAACATACAGGCCTTTTAAATACAAACATGCACGTACACACACAAACACACACACATCTTGGATGTTAACCTTTTAATAAAGGTGACTTTTAACCATTGAGGTCCTTTAAAATATACTTTTAAACCTTTAAATGCTTTATTCCTCAGTTTTCTCATTTGTAAAATGGTGATACTGAAACTGCCTTTGCAAAAATTGTATCAGTTAGAAAATTACAACAATAAGATGAACTATCACCCCCCACCTTCTTGCCATTCCCTTAATTATTCCTGGGCTATTGGGCTGGGCTAACTTTGGAAGAAATGTAGGCTACAGTTTAAATGATAATAGGCCTTGCTGCAAAACTCAACGACTTTTATAAAGCTAGCGGGAGGCCATCAGGCTGTGGGGCGGAGAGGAACCTGAGTCCTGTAAAGGTGCAGACATAATTGACATAAGATTGTTAGTCATTATTCCAGAGGTTATAAAATATACAAATTCCCCAATTACTCCTGCAAATAACACCACTATTGTAGATTGGACTATTGAGATACCGTTCCAGGTTTTCGCATGTCTGATACCCATTGTTACTGGGAAGGAGTCCTAATCCAGACCCCAAGAGAGGGTTCTTAGACCTCGTGTAAGAAAGAATTTGGAGTGAGTCCATAGAGTAAAGTGAAAGCAAGTTTATTAAGAAAGTAAAGGAATAAAAGGAATAGGCAGAGCAGTAGCATGTACTGTTCAACTGAATATACTTCTAATTATTTCTTGATTACATGTTAAACAAGGGGTGGATTATTCATGAATTTCCTGGTAGAAAAGTGGGCAATTCCAGGAACTGAGGGTTCCTGTCCTTTTTAGGCTATATAGGGTAACTTCCTGATGTTGCCATGGCATTCATAAACTGTCATGGTGCTGGTGGGAGTGTCTTTTAGCATGCTAATATATTATAATTAGCATATAGTGAGCAATGAGGACCAATGGTCACTTTCAACACCATCTTGGTTTTAAAGGGTTTTGGCTGACTCCTTTACTGCATCCTCTTTTATGAGGAAGGCCTTTGTGACTGTATCTTGTGCCGATCTCCTATCTCATCCTCTGACTTAGAATGCCTAAACTCCTGAGACTGCAGCTCAGTAGGTCTCAGTCTTATTTTACCCAGCTCCTATTCAAGATGGAGTCACCCTGGTTTGAACACTCTGACATCACGACTCCACTTGAACTGCCAACCCAACTCCTATGGCCCACCCAAAAGTGATTCAGTCTTCGGGAGAACAGCTTTGACCCCCCATGATTTCATCTCCACTCCAATCAATCAGCAGCAAGCACCTAGCCAACCCTACCCCTTCCCTCAAACTGCCTTCGAAGATCCCCTAACCTAGGAGATTATGACAAGATAATTTGAGTAGGAACTCCATCTCCCCTGTGGCGTGGCGTGCCTCGTGTCTATTAAACTCTTTCTCTACTACAATACTGTGGTCTTTCTTTATGCAGCGGGTAGGAAGATCACCTTGGGTGATTAAAATAATAACTACCAATTTAAAATAATTTTGTAAGGATGGATAAGAAAGTGAAAATAAAAATATAATAGAGTGCCTAGCATATCTAAAAACACTAAAATAAAGATTAAAGGTATTTATCAGATGCCTTAGGATGAAACCTCTGCTTTTTGCTCCCTTTGATTACATGATGGAGGCCTCTGTTTGTGGATGCAGAAGAAAAAGCTAAGAGAAAAATGCCAGTGCCTTGAGTGTCAGAAATGGTTGATTTTCTTGAGATCAAACACCTAAAAAAATAAAGTGAGGCCAATGGCTAGAATTTGATATAAATAAACAGTCCAAGTGTGAAGACTGCCAATCAATTGCTTGTAATTGCAGAAGTTGCTGGAGGAGACATCAGGGTGATATTCTAGAAACAGTTGCAGAGGACATGAGAGGGTTGTGATAAATGGAGCATGGGATGTGCAGGGTATGGAGAGAGATGGCAGTCCTGGCATGTGACTTGGGAAGAAGAGTGGTAAGGGAGGTGTCTGAAATGGGCAGGCAATGGTGGCGACATCAGTCAGCAAGTCTCAAGACCTCAGATATACAGTTGGAGAAAGGGTTGCAGAGAGAAGACAGAGCTTTAGTCCTAAGGAGTTTGAGACCTCAAAGCTTGTTTATACATTCCACTGGGAAAATGCCCAGTTATCATTGACTGAAAAGTGGCCCCTTTCCACAGAGCAGGCCAGCCTTCCTGTCCAGGCACTGGAGGAACCCACTTGAAGCAGTGAGGAAGGAAGGAGCCACCTACTTAAGCAGCCTGAAGAGTGCAGTAAGCGCTGGTCTTAGATGAAGACTCAGATGTTTCAGCCAGATCCCCTCCTTTTTCATCCCAAACAGAGAGAGATCAGTGTACTTTCCAGAGAGCCTGAGCAGGACCCAAGGCAGCGGCTGAAATTTCTGGACCAATTATGTGAGATGGGGCTTGATGAGAAGAGTTGGGCAGGAAGAACCCATGTAGAAAGCATGGACCTACACAGGATGAGCAGTCAGACTGTCTTGATGCCAAGTGTCCTGCACTGCTGGCATAGGAAGCTGTCAATCCTCCTTACAGTGATACAGTTGGTCTCTGGGTCAGATATGGGACAAAGTCAGTAGGAGGCTAGTGAGAATAGAGTGTGAGGGACCAAGAACAGTAGCTACCAGGATCAGAAAAGTTCAGGGACCCAGGCAGCCAGTACCACTGTTGAAACTCTGCTTCTTCACAGTACTTTGTCTATATCCCAATTGCAATAAACATTATAAACTACCATGACTATTTGTTTGACTTTCTGGACTATGAAATACTTAAGGCAGAGATTTTGAAAGGCAGTGGTTAATAGTATCCACTCTGGAGCTATACAGCATAGATTCAAATTCCAGCTGTAAATGTCACTAGCTGTGTGATCTCAAACAAGTTTCTAAACTTTTCTGTATCTTAGTTTTTTCATCTGTGAAATGAGGATAATAATATTCCTCTTATTATTGGAGTGAAGATTAAGTTGTTTATTAATAATAAAGCAATTAAACCACTGTATAGCATGTAGTAAGTGTTGCATAAGTATTTGCAAAATAAATAAAAGTTTACTCTTGTATTCAGCTTTTGACATGGTGCTAATTTTCAGTGCTTGGTAAGTAATTGTTAAAGTGAAAAATTAAATGATAAGGCTGGGTATATTTGCTGAGTGATAGTTGGAAACCCAAGTCCTGGCCCACACTCTGTGACTTCACCTTGCCCCAAGACACCGGCAACTCAGGGACTGAATTGGGTGGATGACCCCAGTGCCCAGCCATGGAGGTAGCAGAGCTGTCACCATGAATTCAGTGGGCACACACATTTCAGCCTGTGCATCCCTGTGAATTTTCCACCCCATCGGGTTGCCACAGGAGACAATGGCTGCTGGTCTCCCAGCTCCCACCCCACTGGCCTTCTTTTCTTGATTGGATTCTGAGCGTGGCTGCAGGTAGAATTATAAGGGCTCTGCCAGGACAGTATCTGCAGTGCACAGTCTCTTGAGCACATAATGGGTTCATGATGAAAGAACATAAATCTGGCAGGTGAGGGAGATGGATGTCATCAAAGGCTAAAGCACAAAGCAAAAGGATGAATCCCACTGCTACTCAGACCAAGTCTTCACTTCACATCTAAGGACTTTGTCGACTGAGCCACCTGCCCCACTAGGGTTCTCTCTCCACGCCACTCCACTTTACAGTCCTTACTCTTCCCATTTTCCCCAACATCTACCACCTACAAGATCTGCCACCCACCTGCACCACTGGGCATGCATCACTAATTTGACTTAGTTCCAGAACACAAAGCCTCAGCTCCTGCTACCCCATGTCTAATGGGGAAAGTGACACTTCGTGGGGCTCCAGTGAGAATGAAACGTACTGCATGTGAGAAAGTATTTTTTAAAATGTTTAGTGTTGTGCAAATGCAGCACGATCATTGAAAATTATTTATATAGCCATAGCCAGTGGTTCACTTTTTTCCCCCCTAAATTAACACTCCTTCCCCACCATGGAATATTTCAGTTTGTATAAAACTAAATACGTGGTTTGTATAAAACTGATAAAGTTCAATTCCATTTTGAATCAGAGTAGGTACAGCTATATATTTTGTGAGTCAACATAAAGCAGTTTTAGTGGTGTCTTATACTGGCAAACACTATGTAATGGAAGGCTAATATTCATGTAAAAATGACATGAACTAGAGGCTCCCAAACAGGACTCTAGATCTGAGTCTGCCTTTCTGTTTATCTTTTTAAAATCCTGGTATGTGTACTTACCCTGCCTACTTTGTACATGGAGTAGTGTTGAGGAATAAAGTAGCAATGTATGTGGGTAAAATTGCTTTATAAACTGTACTATAAACATTGTAAAGATAATACATGTATCTATGTTCATATGCCCTTCTTTTTTCAAATATTTCTATTTTTGCTCCCCTTTTGTTTGTTTTTTATTTTTTCCTTTTTTTTTTTTTTTTTTGACAACTGGAACATATCAATCAGACCGATTAACTAAGTTTAAGACAACATTTAAAATTTACTATATAATAGCCAGGACTTGAAAACAGTACAGATATCCTCACTCCATCTCTCTCTCTTACACACACACGCTTTTGAAACGCTGATGCTTGCTGTCCAAAAGGAGTCAAATACTTAGCCTGAATGAGAGCAAAACAATAAAATCTTCCCCCTGCAGTGTTTATTTTGACCTATAATGTAATTGAACTTTGCCACCTGAGTGGGGAATAGGAGTAAGCCCTTGATAGGATTAGAAAGCTTATCTAAGAGTTTTTGCTTAATAACCTGATTGTTGAAATCTGTATTGGTTTTTCAAACACCGCACCTCCTGTGACCTTTCGCCACCCACCAGAATGGCTTCCTGGAGGTTCTCTGTTCAGAGTGGTGTCAGATTGTATTCAGTACAGTATTTTGGGTCTACCATGTTTTATTTTTCTAAGAGAAATTAATATTAAGGTTTAAGGATTCGAGGTTGGATTAAAGTGTGACTGCGATCATAGGGATGCTGGCATGACTCAAGCCTTAATGTACAACATGATATTGGACTGGACAACAGAACACCCGGATATCATCCGAGTATAATTGTTACTTAGCTGTGTGAGCTTGAGTAAGTCATGCACATTCTCTGAGCCTCAGTTTCATGAGTGTCTGCAAAATAGAAAGAACAGATAGTATTAGCCCCACCTATTTCAGATTTGCTGTGAGTGCCATACAAGATCCTATCTTTGTTAACCAGACCCTGGAAACAAATCCAGAAGTCTATGAAAACACCCACACTTGCTAATAAAGAAAATGATTACTTTGAAAGCCTCTCCTACTAGAGAAGGGAATTGTCATGATGCATAATTCAGTTTTCAGAGAAACTGAGGACAAGTATTGACCAGTTTTATTCTTGATAACAGCTAGAATTACTGCCTAAAAAGAGAGAAGTGCCGGACACGATGGCTCACGCCTGTAATCCCAGCACTTTGGGAGACCAAGGCGGGCGGACCTGAAGTCAGGAGTTTGAGACCAGCCTGGCCAATGTGGCAAAACCCCATCTCTACTAAAAAATAAAACATAAACAAAAAACAAACAAACAAACAAATAAAAAATTAGCTGGGCGTGGTGACACACACCTGTAGTCCCAGCTACTCGGGAGGTTGAGGCAGGAGAATCACTTGAATCCAGGAGGCGGAGGTTGTGGTGAGCCAAGATCACACCGCTGTACTCCAGCCTGGGTGACAGAGTGATACTCTTGTCACCAAAAAAACAAAAAAGAGAGAGAAGAGGAGCATGCTCCCAATTTTTCTCCAACTTTACCTATGGATCAAAAATATAATTCTCTTTTAGATTTTTTTCCATGCATTTCATGCATTGAGGGTAGCTATGAAGTAGAAGGGGTCTATTGATACAACAATGAACAACAAGGAACGTTTAGTGAAGTTTTGAAGATACAGTAGTATGCTTCCTGAATTGTGGGACTGAGATGGGTCCTGCAGAGCACTTTCCTGGCTCTGCCTGGGTTAGAAAGATTTTATCCTCAGGGGGATTCGTGTTGGCAACACTACTAGGTAGACTGGAATTCTGGATGGGTCTCTCCCAGGCCTGTTTTCTGTCCTCTGTCTAAGGCAGATGCCCAAACCATTACCTCTGGTGAAGACTCTGCTTGCCTGTAAGAGTCACATAGATTCCTTCCCTCATGACACCTCTTCTCTGACACCACATGTGCTCATCATGCTACCAGCTCCTCTGGGCCTGGCCACTGCCCTGAGTGTGTGTGTTTGTGTTTTGCGTGCACTGTCTCAAGGATCTTACAACATGTGGGAAGAGGCAGGCCTGTGGCCAAGTGTAGCCTTCTGGCTGCAGTAACAAATGCTTATTTAGCCACGGTGGGGATCCCAGGAGAGAGTGACAGGTGGTGAATATGTTGAATAATAAGCCACTGTAATTTCTTTTCCTTTTCAGACTGTCTGGTATTCCTTTCTCAGTCACTTCTTTCTAGCTTCCCTGCCTCAGCCCCAAGACAACTGCCAAGGGGAGAACCAAGTATAATGGATAGTATTCAATTTTGAAATCACAAGAACTGTGTTTGAATTCTGGTTCCACACATTGCCAGCTCTGTAACTGTGGACAATTCACCTAAGTTCTCTAAATCTCAGATTCTTCACCCGCAAAATGTCAATTGTAAAGATTAAATATGAACACATAGTGAAAACTCCTGGCCCTTGATATGAACTCAATAAAGCTTAAAACAACAATAATAAAGTGATCCTTCAGAATACCATCATTATAGTTTAACAACCTTTTTCACTTGCAGAAATAATAGGAGAGTGGTTCACCCACCATCTGTATGAAGTGGATGAATGCTTGCATCAGCCCTTTGCAAACAGACTGATCGATGGAGCCAGTGATCAGGAAAATTGAATTCCACTGAATACACATTGCTGTCTGCCTGGCATCATCATATTTCAATGAAGTGGAATTGTAAATAGTGGGAGGTGTTTTTGATGAGCTATGTGTTTGGGAATAGGGGATTTTGAAATGTCATTCTGAGCTCAAATTAATCAAATTTTGAATGACAGAGTTTGGAGAAACAAGTTCAATAGCATCTAAGTGGGGAATAAAGGAGAATTTAGCCTGAGCCATAAAAGAGCCACAGACAGTAACGACTCCTTCATGCTCCCTTGAAACTTAGGGGGGAAATAAAAGCCTATATTATATTCTTTCTATGTCATTCATTCTCCAAAGATTTATTTAGAGTATGCTATGTGCCAAGACTTGTGCCCAGAAAACGGGGATGCATGGAGATAGGCCCTTCTATCAGAAAACCCACAGTTTAGTGGGCGTAGAGAATGCTTAAAAAGAATTCTGATAATGGATGCGGCCTCTCTGCTCATTATAGGTATGGTTAAATCTGGCCTTAACACACATTCCACAACCCGTGATAGTCTAAAGCCCTCTCTAAGGTTTCCGTGAGAGCCCTCTGCTTATTCTTGTCTTTATGCCAGTGCTCAGATGACCTGTTTTTCCCTGCAATTCCCTGGACACAGACCCACTAGCTGTGCCCTAAGAAATCTACTCTTATAAACTATTTTGTAATAATTTTATAGAATACACTCAGGATTTTGAGAAAATCATAGTGTAGGTCATATTGCAGAGTGGATGACCTCCTTTCTTCTCTCTGGAATGCTTAGCAATCCCTCTTTGATTTTGAAAATGCATTTCTGAACTGGTTTTTACTCCTCTTGGTATGAAATTTTGCCCCAAGCACTCATATTTTTTCCCACAAGAAGTTCTTACAGCTGCTGTGGCATCCCCTCTCCCTCGACTTGTTACACAGATGAAATGTCATAACATGTGAGGTTAGTGCTATTAGAGAATCAAGAGAAAAAGGGTCCATCTACCTGAGCCTGGGATAGTCAGAGGTGGCTGCTCAAGGGAGGAGAACTCTGCATGAGTTCCGGCAGGATAAGTCGGCAAGAGTAAGAAAAACGCTGTGGCAGGAGCAAACGGCAAAACAGTTTGAAAGACAGTGGCACGTGTGATCCTCTTTTTCCAAGACAAGGAGGAGCTATCCCAGGTGTCCTGCAGGCTTGAACAGAGTGGCGAGTAGCACATCAGTGCCAAATGGAGACAGGTAAGAGGTATCAGGGCATCAGGAAAAATCCAAACAAAACCAGGAAACCTGCTGAGTGGACTCAGCTAAAGAATTTGAAAGAGAAGAAATTCCAAGATAGAAGGCATGGGATGGAAACCAGATTAGGGAGAATATTTGAAGGGATTTGGGGGAAAGTGGATCTAGAGCAGTGGTTCTCAATCTGGCTGCACATTGAAATCACCAGGCAAGCTTCCAAAACCCCAGTGCCTGGGTCCACCTGGGGATTCCTACTTAATTGGTCAGGGGTTTGACCTGGGCATCAGGATGATTGAAAGCTTTCCAAGCGATTCTAATATGCTTCCAAGGTTGAGAGCTACTCTTCCAAGACGTATCCAAAGGTGATGCTAATAATAGTAGCAGCTTATTTTAAACAACTGATGCTTCTGTCATGCTTGGAGACAGGGGAGAAGGGAAAGAAAGGGGATTTGGACATTTTTAGGACATAGGTCTAACCTAGACAGTTTTGATAGCCATGAACCAAAGCCAGGTTTTCTATTTAATATATAATTCTATAGCAATATTTTTCCAAGTATGATCATTGAATGACTTCACCAAAATCACCTGAGAATACTCACTAAAATGCATGTTTCAGGATCACACCTCAAAATCATTTGAAGTGAGATGAGACTGAAAATCCACATCTTTAACAAACTCCATAGGTGAGTCTCATGTACATTAGAGTTCAGGAATCACTATACTATGGTAGATAATATATTTTATATTGTGGAGGATAACATATGACACTAACAAGAATAAAGCCACTTTTAACTGAGCACATACTATGTCCAAATGCTATGTACACAAGATTATTTCATCTTATCCTTAGATAAATAATTTGAAGTGGGTATTTTTATCTTTGCTTTACAGATGAAGGTCAGAGAAGTTAAATACTTACACAGAATCATGGAGCTACTCTGCACTGTCACCTCTGACTGTCCCAGGCTCAGGTGGGGATGGACCCTTTTTCTCTTGACTCTCTAACAGCACTAACCTCACATGTTCCGACCTTTAATCTTTGTAACAAGTCGAGGGAGAGGGGATGCCATGACAGCTATAAGAACTTCTTATGGGAAAAAATAAGAGTGCTTGGGGTAAAAGTTTATACCATGGAGTGGCAACACCAGACTTCAAACCATAATCTAACTCCAAAGCTACAGTATTCTAACCCTGGTCATATTCAAATCTCTGTCAGCAAGGCCACAGTAAGCATCTGGAACGTGAGGCATATGAGCTTTCCGATAGGTAAATGTATTGATGTTTAAGGAGGGTGATCCCCCCTAATTCCACTTTTACTGATGCTCTGACTATAATAACCCCTCTGTTCATAGCAGCGTGTAAGACATTGTCTACTCTGGTGCAGTTTAGGCAAGAGACGTACTTGTGGAGCACCTGCTGAAGGTACAGGGAGGCAGAGGCTTCCAAGTCATTTATGTTTTCTGAAAGGGTCCATCTCTCTTCTAGGCAAGCAAAGCCAGAGGTCCCTTTTCAATTTTGTGCAACAGATGTTTTTATATGAATGGATATAGCAACTCAGGGCACACCAGTAAATGCTCAAGAATCCAGCCCCTGGTGGGCTGGCTGCAGGAGTCCTCTGACACAGTGGCGCTGGCTCAGTGGCTGGCTTTCTACTGTGGCATGCAGCCAAACCCCACCCAGTCCTCCCTTCTGGTCTATGTGTCTCTGGTTCTTCACGGAAAGCCAGTTTTGCCCCTCACCCCTCTCTGTTTGGGCCTTTGCTGTGCTTTTTCCATTTTCCTCTGTCCTGTCTTCTCTGTAAGGACAGGGATCCCATCTTCCATGAGCAGCCTTTTCCCAGACGCTCTGCCCACCTGCTGTGACCCTTGCTGCTACAATTTGCCTAGACTGCTGTCTATTCCCCTGGCAGCTGTGGTGAAATGGAAAAAGCCCTGGAGTTGGAGCCAGAAGATCCATTTGTGCGTTGGTTCTGCAGCGTGGCCTTGGTTATGCCATTTTGCTTATCTAAGCATTTACTCAGAAATCAGAATATAATTCACCACATTATCCAGATACAATTCTTTACCCATGTTCCCAAACTTTCTTTTATAAACTGAAATAGGGGTGACCCTACTGCTTCATCCTAAAGCTGTGCACTTCATTAGCAAAGTCTTATATCCAGGTCTCTGTTGGAGGAAAGAATGTTCTTGCTCCTCTCATAAACTCTGTCAGCTTTGGGAGGCAGAGGCGGGCAGATCACCTGAGGTCGGGAGTTCGAGACCAGCCTGACCAATGGGAGGCTGAGCCGGGAGAACCGCTTGAAGCCGGGAAGTGGAGGTTGCAGTGAGCCGAGATCACACCATTACACTCTAGCCTGGACAACAAGAGTGAAACTCTGTCTCAAAAAATATTTATAAAATAAAATAAATAAACTCAGTCAGGCTGCATCAGACCAGTAACTCCTCCTGTCTTAATGGAGGATGATAGGAAGCATTTCCTCTCCAGCTACTTCCACTTCCAAAAAGAAGAAAATTGACAAATTACAGTAGAAAGCCAGCCACTGAGCCAGTGCCACTGTGTCAAAGGACTTCTCAGCCAGCCCACCAGGGGCTGGATTCTCGAGCATTTACTGGTGTGCCCTGAGTTGCTATATCTATTCGTAAAAAAAAATCTGTTGCGTAGAATTGGATAGGGACCTCTGGCTTTGCTTGCCTGGGAGAGCAATGGACCCTTTCAGAAAATATAAATGACTTGGAAGCCTCTGCCTCCCTGTACCTTCAGCAGGGACACCAAGTAAGCCCAGTTTCCTTGCGGCCTGGCTTATTCTACCTAGTCCAAGCTACAGCCATATGCTGTGTTCTCTCTTGCTTTTTTGCCCGAAGTCCAGGAAATGTCTGGCTCCAGGCCAGATTGGCCAGCTTTGTTGGTCTTCAGCTTAACTTATTAAATGAGCTTAAGGTCCCTCTGGGGCCTAATTCTCTTTCTCTCTCCATGGGTATTTCTAAATGTATTAGTCCCAGATTTGGTGCTTAGGAAGGCAGTCAATAGGCCTAAATTACATTCTCTGAATCAGGTTTGACCAGATAGCCCCTTATCATGGATTATCAGGCCCCAGCCTCAGTGGCAAAGTGGCAATTTTCTTCCCATGCTGTTGCAATTTACTGTGTGTTCAGCAACATCCAAGAAACCTGTGCTGAAGACAAGAGCCAGGCATTCCTGCGGCATGGGCCACAATATCCTCATTATGCATCCGAAGCTGCTTTCTTTATTCCTAACCATGTACGTGTGTTCACATCCACCACATCCCCAAGTCTCATCCTGACTGCAGACTTGAGATGCTGTTGTTGTTTTGTTTTCTTTTTTTTTTTAATCTTCCCCATCCCCAGCTATTCGGTCAGTGCCTGGAACATAGCAAGGGCTCACTGTTACTTGATGGGTTAAATAATGCCTGAACCTACTAACAACTCTAGTGAACACAATGCACACACACACACAGACACACACACTTACCATCATCATCAAAGGACAAAACAAGAAAAAAATTGATGCTAAGGGAATTTGGACCTCATGTTGTCATTTCTCAACTGACTGATTTTGGTTGATTAAAATCATGAGGAGTCCAAAAGTGGAAGAATTCGTCATATTTGACGTTGGCATATTTTAACCAATTTTAAAGATTGCTTCCGCATCAGCAACATGACCAATTTACATGTACTTAGGTAATGAAGAAGAAAAGATGCAGACACTGAACGTGAGAAGCAGAATAACCAGTAGGGAGGAGAGAGGAGGGGCCATCCTGAAAGAAAGAGGAGAAAAAAATAAGAGGAAAGGAGGAAAGGAAAATCATGTAAGACAATGAAAATAAGAGAGTAATGAAAGAGAAGACAACAGAGTAGATAAATGTCTCATCATTCAGGTTAAGAATGATAGAGCAGCAAAGGAATTTTAGATTGCTAATGTGTGGAAGAAGAAAGGAAGGTAAAGAGGAAACACATTATCCTATGTTACTCACGGTGTCAGGGCTGGAGTGCAGGTCTCCTGGTGACATAGTGTAGTGCTCTTTTCCCTAAATCAGGGTAGTACTGTGGTACATCATAACTTTTTTTTCAGTGTTACCAGTTCCTCATGTATGGTAAGTGCATGCACAATAATTGTTTGTGGAATGAAGAATATGATGGAACATGCTGGCATAGTAAGAAATCATTTGTATTATTATTGGACCATTAGCTTTTATTTTTTAAGGCAAAGAACTTTAAAATGCATATGTTTCATTGCCCCTCCACAGTGCTTTTCTGCTGTGCTTTACCAGGCACTCCTCTCTCATCCTTGTCACAGACTTCCTAATATCTTGAAGCTCCTTATTCATTTCTCCTTTTATCTATTGTGATTGTCACTTTTTACCTTGTGGTATCCACCCCTCTTTCTATCCATCTTGTTTTCCTTACTGATTGTAAATCCTTTGAGATGAGAGATCTCATCCTGTTGTCTATGATACGGGGTCAACTGCATTGAATTAGGAGAGGTGGTAGAGAGCCAGCTTTGACCCTGTTAAAACTGAAGGTCAGTTTCCTCATCCATAAAATGCTGATAAGTAGTTTCTGGATTCTCCATCTCAGAGGATGCTGATGGAATTCACTTGCAACATTGTGAACTGCTACAACAGTTCATTTGAATGTTCTAAACGAGAAGAGTGTGGTTGCTGTTGACGTCTGCTTCCCTTGCAGCACTTAGCATAAGTTAACCACCCTGCAGGCACATTTTTGTTGAATGAACAACATAGCAATCACATTAGCATCTTCCATTTTAAACTGGCCCCTTCTCCTTCCAAAATTAACAGAACTTTCTGTTTTCCAAAGCTTTGGTGATGAATTCCAAAACTTCATTTGTATTTCTTTTTTTAGTTGAGAAAACTTCTTATAAATCCTTTTGGGTCACTCCATTCTCTTCCCATAATTCTTGGACAAAAATACTGGATCAAGCCCCTCAAAGATCCTTAGCCTATGCAAGGCAAAGGCATATATATTCCAGGCACTTTAGATGCACCATCAAATTGGTACCTCACCATGATTATGTGAGAGAAGCACTATTATTAGTTCCATTACACATGAGAAAATTGAAACTAATTTACCCAAGTTGCTTTTCTCTGTTCATGTGAAAATTTATAAAACATATGGAATACAAATACCATCTTCTATCCCCACTTCCCTGACAACTGTGATATATTATCTGAGATCATTGATTTGGCTAATAAAAAAGGATCAGAATCATGGAATCATGTATTTTATTTCCCTCTCAAGTCTGATTTTTTTACCACTGATTTTTTTTGTGTGTGTGGTATGTTGTCATCCGATATCTTCCCAGCTTGACTTGGTAGAAATGACCACATCCTCAAACTTAGCCTTCATGGAAAATCCAGTCAAGTTTCCATGCAGAGACTTTTGAAATACTGCACTCTCAGTCAAAGGGGGCTAGAAAGACTTTGTTTTATTAAGTCAAGCTGTTCCTATTACTGCTGTAACAAATTACCACAAACGTCATGTCTTGAAACAATACATTAATTCTTTTACATTTCTGGAGGCCAGAAGTCTAAAATCAAGGGATTGGCAGAACTGTGTTCTCTTGGGAGACTCTGGAAGACATTGTGTTTCCTTGCCTCTTCCAACCTCTAGAGGTGCCTTCCTTGCGTACTTTGTCTCACGGCCCCTTCTGTTTTCAAAATGTGTCATTCCAATATCTGCTTCCATCTTCAAATCACATTTTCCTCTTCGTGGTCAAATTTCTCTCTGCCTCCCTGTTTATAAGGACAGTTGTGATTGCATTTAGGATAATCCAGGATCCCTATCTCAAGGTCCTTAATTTAAATATATTTGCAAAGTCTCTTTTTGCCATAAAAGGTAACATTCACAAATGCCAGGGATTAGGATCTGATTATCTTTGGCAACCATTATTCAGTATACCACCCCACCCAGGAATATTATAAAGAAGCATATAATGTCTTCATTGAGATTCTGTGTTGAGAAAAAGAGAATCCTTTCACATATCCATTCTATGAAGGAGCTTAGGGTAAAAAAAAAAAAAAAAAAAAAAGTATACCACCTATTCACTGTGGTAATTCCTATACCTTAATATTTACATAAAAAATGTTCCTGGGGTCATGATATTTCTGGGGGCACCTACCAAAAGCAACTGCAATGCTTTTCTGCAGGGACACTTTCACAACCCAGACCACATCTAATTTCTACCCATCTCCATATTATCATTGAAAATGTGCTCACACTCAAAAATTATAGAATGTACATGAAAAAAATGAGAGTAAACAGATACAAAAAATGAGAGTTTGCATGCTAAGAGCTTGAGAGAAAGACATCTAATGCAGACTACAAAATAAATGTTTAAAATAATTAAAGGTGTGAAATTAACAATAAAATAGTAAGAAAAAGTAATACTTCATGAAAACAGAATAGGCAGATTTGAGAAAGAGCCAAACAGTACATACAGAAACAAAAAAAATAAAATTATTGAAACCAAAAATTTGCCAGACAGTTTAGAGAGGAGACTAAACACAGTTATAGAGAGAATTAGTGCACAGAAGACAGATTTTGGATATTAGAATGCAGACAACATTCTTTTAGTAGGAGTTTAAAGAAACGGCTGAGAATTTTTTATAGTTGCAGAGAGATATGAAACTTTAGATTGGAGATTTACAATACATTCAGAGCAGCAAAAAGAAAAACGAATTTATACCTATGAGGTGGGAGAATAGAGCCTGGAGGCAAGGAACCTAAGGACTTCCTAGACCTAAATCAAACAGAAACACTTCAGCTATGACAGGAAATATCCTCTTCATTTACATAGAGTGTATACCAAGTAAATAACTTTGTAACTTCACTTCAGCCTCTTCATTTACATAGGACAAATACCAAGTAACCAATGAAAGTCTCTAGAGGGTATTTAAACCCCAGAAAATTCTGTAACCAGACCTTTGAGCTGCTTGCTCAGGCCTGCTCCCACCCTGTGGAGTCTGCTTTCATTTTCAATAAATCTCCGCTTTTGTTGCTTCATTCTTTCCTTGCTTTGTCTGTGCATTTTGTCCAATTCTTTGTTTAAAAGGCCAAGAACCTGGACACCCTCCACCAGTAACACCTAGATACTTTGAAATGAAAATACAGAACAAAACAAGGAAAAGATCTTAAAATTTACCAGAGAGAAAAGAGGAATTATACACAACGAAACAAACTGGACAAACAACAGACTTCTTAGTAGCAAACCTAGAAACCTGAAGACAATAGAATATTATCTTCAATGTGTTAGAGAAATTATATGCAAGAAAAAAGATAAGAAAATGTATAAATAATATGCATCTAAATCCAAATAAGCACAACGTATTAAAAAATAACAATGACTGATTGGGATGCTTAAAAGAGGTAGAATTTAACTGTTGACAATTCCAAATACATGGAATTTAGGATGAGGGTTATGGGATTATTGGTGGTTTTACACACTGATGTGAGAAAGATTTTGATTAAATGAAGATCATTTTTAATGTTAAGTAGGCATATTAACAATTTAAGGGTAACACCTAAAAGAAAAGAGATACAAGGTATAATTCCAACCAGTAGAGGAAAAAATAAAGAATAGCATTCAATGAATTGAATGGAAAATGAATATTTCATATTTAATAAAAATATTAACAACAATAATCACATAAGAACACTACACACCAATCTCAGGATGACAGTTACTTATTAGGATGGCCACTTGAGGGTTTGGAATTCTGCTGGAATTTAATGTCATATTAAGAGGGGGATGGCAGAGTAAATATGTCCGAAAGTTAACATTTTATACTAACGAGGTGTAAGTTTTATGGAATTCAAATAGTTTGATATATTATTCACTCTATTTTAAAACCACATGACAACTAAATGAAAAGAAGCGAATAGCACCAGATTAGGAATTAAAATGTCTGAATCAGGTTCAGGCTCTGACCTTAACCTGCTCTCTGACCTTGGACATCACTAACCTCTTTTGTATCTCACTGTCCTCTATTGTAAAATTAATGTCCTAGGGTGGATAATCTTTTAGTCACAACTCTGGAGTTTGATGACTCTCCAGTCGTTGCTCCATTTTGATTTGCTCCTTGAACCACAGAGCTGAAAGGAAATGCAAAACCTCTTCTTGTATAGAGGTTTAGGTTAGACGATCCCTGTATTTCCTCCGAGCTGAAAACCGAAGCGCAGTTTTCCTTTCAGCAGAAAACTGAAGTCCAGAAAGGAGGCATGTTTTTTGCAGCATCACACAGAGCTCAAGTGAACAAAGAACTGTTATCCTAATCTACATTCAGGCTGTTTCTTCACGCTCTGAGGCTTTATCTGTCTCTCAGTGGTGGTCTGAGGACAAAGGAGAGAATGTCCACAGTAGGGAAGGCACCAGAATAGATAAGGACAACCTATTAGCACCGGGGTAAATGAGACTCAATATTAGCCTTTATTAAGTCAAGCTGAGAAGTTGAATGCAGGGGGCGTTTTATATGTCAGCACCGTACCAATTATGAATGGACTGATTAATAAATAAACAAATACTAGGAAATCAGGCCTGTTTTAGTGCTTCCAATTCACAGTAACACCCTGTTAACATGAACTCCAAGTATTAACACTAATAACCACACTAATCACAGCATTGAAAACTCCAAATTAATTCAAATGCTGCTCAATAGACCATCACTGCGTCATCACTGCCTGATACTTTTCTATCTGTTCAGATCTCTATGCAGTAATTAAATCCATTAACATGTAAAACTGGCTTTTATTCTCAAGGGGAAAAATGAAAAAGGGAGCTGAATAACAAAAATCCTGGTGATGGAACTGCAACTTCTCACAACTTCAATTACATCCAAATTCTTGGCCTTTTCTTTCTAAAATAGTTGCTCTCCTGCTCCCGGCTTTGCATCCAGACCCACAGTATTTCACACGCACGGAAATATGACATAACTTAATGAAGGGGATGAGCGTAGGTCTTAGAAACAGGAAACTTATACTGAGGTCATGACTCTGCCACATATATATATATATATATGCACACACACACACACACACACATATATATGTAAGACCTCGGTTTTATACAGCACATTCTTTCTCTGGCCGTCATCTTCCCCATTTGTGAAATGCGAATGTTGAGTGCTCTCCCAGGCTGATTGTAGGAATCAAATGAGGTGATCAAAGTGAAGGTGTTTGCAAACACTAAAGGACTTTACAAAATGAGCTGTTATTCTTCATGATGTTCAGAAGCTCACAGGAGATTACATTTATTCTGAGTGAGGTGTGGGAACAGGGTAGAATGAGAAAAGTCAATGTAATAAATAAAATGTAAGTATTGTGCACACTAAGACCTACTGAAGAATACCTTTTTAAAGAAAATATGCTCATGACTCTCCTATAAATACAAAATAAATGCATGCCAAAGGCTTTATTTAACTCATTAATTAATGAGGGAATTGGTAGATGTTATAATGAATTCAAAAGCAAACTGGGAGTGTCACACATTTTTAGTCAAATATGGAATGCTGAAATGAATTTACAAAAGGATATAAAAGTCGTCACTATCTACAGGAAAAATATCAGTTGCATTCCATTAGATCCAATTTGCACTTCTATGGACAATAATTATTTGTATTCCTATCAGTTTTCTATAACTTCATTTCTATCTTATGGGGTTGTAAAATAACCTAGTCACAGATACAGAGAGAGCTGGGCACAGCGATGTGGTCCTGTGGCCCCAGCTACTCAGGAGGCTAAAGCAGGAAAACTGCTTGAGCCCAGGAGTTCAAGACCAGCCCAGGCAAAATAGCAAGACTGCCATCTTAAAAGACAAAACACAAGTCAAGGAGAGGCAGAGATAACCTAGGTAGCTGAATGAATCAGGACAGCCATCAAGTGTCAACATTTTTCACGAATATCCCTTACAGACCCTTTATTGTAAAAATCCCAGATCTACTCAAAACAGCTTCCTGAATTCTGGCTTCATTACTTGGCTGGGCTCCGGGATATTTACTCAACTATCCTGGTTTTCCAACTAATTCACTGTGTGGGATAACTTTAAGCAAGCCTCTTCTCCCAGCCAGGTCTCAGATTCCCTGCGTGAAAAATGGTTGCGTCGGATCAGTTGATCATTGGCCTTACATGACAAAACAATGAGAGAGTAGACTGAAGATGCTTTATACAATCGAGATAGTTAATCTCCCCATGAGGCAATAGTTATATTAGTATTATTCGACCACCTTGAACAGAGAAAAAAACATCACATGGCTCTCCAGTTGTTTTACCTCTTAAATACACTTGTTTGGAAAGACAAACAAAATAAGAATTGTCAGGAAGAGACCGTGGAGAGTACTTCTGCATGCTAACGCATAATGGGAATTAATTTTATGCGTCACCTTGGAGGGCGTTTCTGGATGAGACTAACACTTAAATTGGTCAACTTTGAGTAAAGCAGATTATCCTTCAGAATGCTGGTGGGCCTCATCCAATCAGTAGATGGCCTGAATGGAAGGAAAAGATCAGTCTCACAAGCTAGAGACAATTCTCCAGCAGACTGCCCTCCCAGTGAAAGCCTGGGAACCCTGATTTGGGGGAGGGAGAAAGGCCTGGTTAGTGGCCCCAGTGGCCACAAAGGGCATCCCATGGAGGCTGGCATTCCTATCAAGGGACCTCAGCTCTGGTTCAGAACCACCACTTCCTCCCTGGGCAGGAGTCACATCAACAGACACTCTTGGCTTTCCTGACAAGTGAGCTATAAGGAAGTGTCAGGGAACTTGAGCACTGAATGGCAGGGATAGAGAAAGGGTCATGCCCAATCATAAAGCTCCTGAAAGAAGAAACGACCTCCTAAGATAAGGCTTAGTGCCCACCCTTGCTGAGACTCAGAAGGAAGATACAGTAGTATCATAGAAAATTCTGTAATATCATTTACTGAGTCTTGCTGATGTGCCAGGAGCTGTGCTAGGTACACTCTACATAAATTGCCACACATGATCATCTCAACTGTGCTGAAAGCTAAAAGCATCATTCTCATTCAACAGATGAGGAAACTAAGCTCAGCGTAGGAAAATAATTTCCCCTAAATCACCACGCTCTGGGAAAACAAGTCCCAGGAGAGTATGGCTGAAGACCAAGGGCCATCAAGGCAGAGACTAAGGACACCAGTGAACACCCACCACACGAACTCGGGCAAAGAGGTGGGGTGGCAAGAGATTAGGAGACAGGTCAGGCACGCAGACTTGGATGGGGGCCAGCATGTCTATCTGTCCCTCCAAAAAACTCACTGCCGTTCATTATAAATGGGTGGTCACCAGCAACATGTTACCTCCTCCTAATTAAACCTTATCAGTCAGCCAAGGAAGAAGTTATGGTTGGTTCGATAAAGCACTTGTGGGCCCAGCCAACTAAGAGCAGAGCAGTTTACCAGTTATTGACGGCTTTAATTTGCTAACAATTACATCACTTTTCAGAGAGACTAGGGAGCCACTGATGCAAGCTCCCATTTCTTGAGGGAGTTCATTGGAGATGCTAAGTGAGGCATGTGATAGGAAACGGATTACAAGAAAGAAGAGTTGCCTGAAATATTGACTACCTTGAAAAACAGTGCAGGTCTGAGTGTGAGGTGAGTGAGTTAGAAACTACCAGCTCTGCCGCCCGTGCAGTCTTGAACAAACAGCTTACTCTTCTGAGCTTCTGAAAATGGAGATGTTACCATAGGCCTGTAGTGACTACCAAATGCATGTGCAAATGTTAATTGGTTTTTCTATATTAAAGTACAGGTCAGCAAACTTTTTCTACAAAGGTCCAGATGTAAGTAATGTAGGCTTTGTAGGTTAAACAGTCCCTACTGCAACTACTCAACACTGCTGTTGTAGTGTAAAAGCAGCCATAAACAATATATGACACCTGGTGCAGGACGGTTCTCCAGGTGGCCTTGGACCAACCCAGCTCTCTCCCCTTCTTGCTGTTGTTCCCTGGAATAACTGTAAAATACACTGAGAATGCAACATCCTGAGACAAGGAGAGACTGGCTGGAACAGCCTGGCTCTGTTCTAGTTTCCACCTAGAAACGGGATATTCTTCAACACATTGGCCTAGTGAGTCCTTTTATACCCTGGGGAGGGTATAAAACCCAGGGTTGTCTGCTTTCCAGGGTCCCGCAGCAGCAGTGCAAGTGGGCCCCATGCAGATGAGACCTCATTTACCTGGCAGCGTTTCTGAGTTTTGGGGGAGAAGCTCACAATCAATCCTACACTTCTGTTATCCCTTGCTGTTTATCTGTAAATAATAAATTCGTTTCATGTAATTTGTTAAATGTAAGGATCTTCTGTCTTACCAGACTCAGACAGGTTGGTAACCAGTGCACACTTGCCTCACAAGTGAGCGTGGCTATGTTCCAATAAAGCTTTATTTGTAGATGCCAAAATTTAAATTTTAGGCAATTTTTATACTTCATGAAACATTTTTCTTCTTTTGATCTTTTTTTGACTATTCAAAATACAAAAACATTCTTAGCTTTAGGCCATACAGAAAGAAAGTGGGCCAGATTTGGCCACTGGGCCAATTTCTGCCCCAAAGTTCTATGTAAATGTGGAAAACACAATAGAGAAGGGAGTTGTGCAAAGAGATGAGGAAGACTATATTTTTCTTATTTAAAAAGCCACTAGTTGCTAAGCATTGTGGTGCTAACATGAAGGAATGAGGAGTCTGGGAAAAGAGAGGAGAGTGTAGTCTGCAGCTACTGAGGAAGGGATTCCCAGAAGGTGGGGAATTTGGTTTGAATAGGAAGGTGGAGTGAGATTTCAATATGTGGGGCCAAGGTAGAAGGATGGGAATTTAAGAAGGGAAGGGAGAGTAAGGGCACAGAGGAGATAATAGAACACCTAATGGAAGACAGCCAGACAGAGGAATGTGGTAATCACAGGCAGTACTGGGACTCCAGCTTGAGGCTCCTGGATGCCAGGCAAGTGTTCATTCCATGTTCCATGTGGCTGATAAATCGTGTGAACACATCAGAAGACCTAGAAGTGCACTGCTCTAGGAGAACTGATCATCACATTGGGAGATAGAAAGATATTATGGAGAAAGATATTTAAAAATACCCTAATAATTGACATGAGAGAAACAGTCATGAAATAGTAGTGATCTTATTGAGCACCTCCTTAATTGAGCATTCAGCATTCTGCAGGTATTATCTCACTTGGGACTCACTATAATCCTTTGAAGACAGTCTGGGTATTCTCATTATTCCCACTTTATAACAAGAAAATTGAGAAAAAGGGGGAGAATTTTCCATGAGCCTTAGTGACCAGACTTACCAATAATAAACATTTGCATGTTGTTTCCCAAAGACTCTCAGAGGGAATTGAGAGATCGAGAAATGATCTAAGGGCTGTGGTCAGCTGGTCTCCAAGGTAGATGGAAGCATGTCAGAGGTGGGGGAGCTGGAGTGTTCAGAAGGAGTGGCACGGTGGTGGTCCACATTAGTGACTCAACACCAGCCTGACTGTTTACAGTGGTTGCAAACTTCTTTCGTCTATTGGCAAGCCTGGAGTGGCTCATGAGAATGAGTACAGATGCCTTGCTGGGAATGGGTATTCCAGAAGGAGTCCCAGTAGTGGCAGTATGGGGGTTAGAAATAATTAAATAACATTTTCAGCTCTCCTGAGAGCCATTGGCCTAGAACAAAGAGGCAAGTGAGAAGAGGAAGCTGAGAGTTATTTGTGTGTTGTTAACGGGACTTTAATCAACAGACCCCCACCCTTTCACCAGCAGCAGCCGGTCCCTGCAATCTGCAGAGACTGTGTACTCACAAAGCACCCATTCAAGTAACATGAATGCTGGCACAATGCAGCAATCAGACAGGCCCCAGCTTCTCCATAGCGCTACACCTGCACCTGTTATCATGGCAGGAACTTATTTTTCAGCCCTTAGAAACTTACATAATGGAGGAGTTTGTCTTTCATCAGTTCTCTTTCAGGCTATGGGGGTAGAGATATTTATAAGCCAATACTAAAGGCAAACCAGTCTCTTTCTGGAGAAACAGTAAGCCCATGTGAATCTGGGCAGCTACAGGTCTACCATCGATGTTGACACGACAGAGTCCCTTGGACTGTGAACCAGCTCTAGCTCTGGGTGTGGGGATAAGGGTGGTATTAGTGGCTGTAGCTGGAATCAGGGGGATGGGAGCTGCCTTAGCATCCACCCCACCACTGTTGGTGAGAATGTATGAGCTGGCTTGTCAGGTGCGGAAGGAGCCTGAATGCTTTTTTGATTACTATAATTGCAGCAAATTGGACGCTTGAGAGTGCCTCTTCAATGAGAAGAATCTCACGAATGAGACTTAGGGAAGAGGCCCCTCTTTGGATCCCTCTCCTTTGTCTCATGTGTATGAAATAATTCCCCAGCCATTATGGACTGTGAATGAACTGCTAATTTTAGTTGTGCAAGTCAAACAAAGACCCTGGTTGGAGGATCCGGAAGGTGATTCATCCTATATGATGTTTGCATGGTGGAGGCTAAAGGTCTTGATAGGAGTCCCTGATTATTCCAAACTTTCCATACAAGGAGTTAGACAATTTTTTTTTTTTTTTGAGAAGGAGTTTTGCTCTTGCTGCCTAGGCTGGATTGCAATGGCATGATCTTGGCTCACTGCAACCTCTGACTCCTGGGTTCAGGTGGATTCTCCTGCCTCAGCCTCCTGAGTAGTTGGGATTATAGGCATGTGCTACCACGCCCAGCTAATTTTTGTATTTTTGATGGAAACAGGGTTTCACTATGTTGGCCAGGCTGGTCTCAAAGAGTCAGACAATTTTTTAAGTGGTCATCTCAACACCAGCAACCAAAGGGACTCCAGTACCTTGTCATTTGTTTAAGGTTCTGTCTTGGCAATCCTGGGTGCTTTGAGTGTGGTCATTCTCCTCTAAGTTTTCTTAATTGGGAAGATTCAGAAAGGCAGCAGTGAAGCCAGAGTCAATGAAAGACCGAAAGTCAAAAGCCACAGAAACACAACATAAAACCAAGCCCAATGGTCTTTGGCACCTCTGGAAAAAATAGACATGAGTTGAAAGAATATCAGAACCTAAATGGGAATAGAGGCTCTGGAAATAGATCGGCAAAGGCTTTGGGATGGATGAGACAATTAAACAAGTTCTTGAGAGAAAAGTAGAAGACTTTAGGTAAAGTAAGAAGTGTTATTTAAGTAGAGAAAACAATCCTCAGCATATTCAAAGGCACATGTATTAATGCAGTTGTTTTCTATAACAAGTAATGGAAAAGTCCAACTTGAACTATTTCAAACACAGGATAACACAATGACTCAACTAACTGGAAAGCCCAGAGTTCAAGCAGACTTCAGAGATGGTTGATTCAATGGCTCAATGACGTTTCTTTCATTCTGCCATCCATAATGTTGGCTCTATGCTACAACTGGTTCCTTCTGTGTTTGTCAGCTGCGGATAGCACAATCAGTGTTATAATTCCTTTTTAATATCCAGTGGAAGAGGAAATGCACTTCCTCCAACCATTGAGTAAATATCTGGCAACCTCTGACTCTTGGGTTCAAGCAATTCTCCTGCCTCAGCCTCCCGAGTAGCTGGAATTACAGGTGTGCACCACCACACCCAGCTAATTTTTGTATTTTTAGTAGAGACAGGGTTTCACCATGTTGGCCAGGCTGGTCTCAAAGAGTTAGATAATTTTTTAAGTGATCATCTCAATACCAGCAACCAAAGGGACTCTAGTACCTGGCTCAGGTCTGAGTAACTTGAAGCAATCACTGTGGCAAGGAGATTATACTTAGCCTGATTTACTCAGACGGATGTTGGAGAAAACAACAGTATCCATGTTATCATAGTAGCAAGAGGCTTCAAAGTAAATTGTCCCATATACTGTACTTCATTCGGGCAGAGTAGCAAGGGATAAGAGGGTAGAGAAATAGGATCTAGACTGATGACCTTTGAGTATTAGGCAAAAGTCACTTGACATGATCTGATAACCCATCTTTTAACAAGTTCCACCCTAAAACACTACCATTGTCTCTCCCTTGAAGCATGTATCTCTTTGGCCTTTTATTGTACTTACCAGTGCAGTTTTCTTCTCTTTAAGCAAAGAAGGGAGTCCTACTTGCCTAATGACAGACTAACTGGCACCTAGCAGGCCCTCCGTGAATGTATTATTGAAATAGATCCATCGTCTCCTTGGGCTTTCCCTACGCAGGTTTAAGAAACATTCAGAAGGACACCTTCTTAAGTTCTTTGTGGCAATCAGGAGGCTCGAATATCAGAAGCTGAGTAGCCTAGGCTTAGGCCTTTCTCTCTTCTCCCACGAATTTGCTGTGTGATCTTGCCTAAAGGTACTCACCAGCTCTGTTTCAGTTTCCTGATGTGTATTAAGAGAAATTGACAATATTGATGGTTTTTGTGCTTTGTCAACTTAGCTAAGCTGGAACTACAAATCTTAGAGTCCCCTTGTCTATATAATTTCAGGTTAAGGTTGGTCACAAGTTAGTGTTTCAAGGCATGCGAGATTTGAAAGGGGAAAGTGAAGAAGGGCTATTTTACTTTCTTTATCCTCTAAAAGTTAATGAGGGCAGCTACAAGCTCTTGCACGTGGTCACTGATATGCTGGCTTACTTGGTTGGTTTAGAGTACAACTGACGCTGCAGCTGCTTCAGCTCCTGCCAGATCCCCTCTTTCACCTTCTCTGAGTGCTGGTACAAGAGCGGGTATGACTCTGGGGTGCAGGCCGCCAGCTCATCTTTTAGGCCAACAGCGTCACTGAGATTAAAGAAGCAGCACATATTGTTCCAGTTAATTCTTGCAGATTCTAGTCTGTCCTCGATATTTCTACTTGATGTCTATCTTTTTTTCTACGTTTCTAGCCCTGCTGACATTAGGGCCAGCACCAAAAGCAGAAACTGCCCCCAAAGTAGCAACATAATGAGTTCCCACAATTATGTCTGGTCTAAGCCTTGTAATATATCCAATACTCTACACTACTCGAAGTGGTTCTGTTTTTCTGATTGAATCTGAATGATACAAATAATTTAATGGATGTTCACTATGTGCCAGGCACTTTCCCAAAACTTTGACTATATGAATACATTTAAACCTCATAAAATCTCTTGTGACGTAGGTAGTATTTTATGTTGTTTCTGTTGTATAGATGAGAAAACTGAAGCACAGGGTAACTTACCCAAATCATCCAGCTTGTAAGAGGCTGAGTCAGGGTTTGAACTCTGGCAGGCAGCTAGAGTCTAGGCCTTTGTCCACCGTCTCATTTGTAGAATGAAAGGCTATTCTAGATATCTTTGAATTCTCTTCCAGTTTTTAACACTCCATAAAATAGGTTCTGTATTTATTTTTTAACTCCTAGAGTAGTATACCTCAAAATGTGATCTAATGAACATTTATATCAGAATTATCTGGAAAACAGGTTAAAATATAGATTCCCTAGGCCCTGTAGGTCTGGGGTGGGGCACTGCATGTTTATAACTTGTCCAGGTTATTTTCATGCACATGCTGAAATTTGAGAACTACTCACTACCCTAAAAAATAATAGGAAAAAGGTGTGTGTGTGTGTGTCTGTGTGTGTGTAGGTGTGTGTGTGTGCACATGTGCGTGCCTGTGTATTCGAAGAAAGTAAAGCTGGAATGAGTCCCCCTAGAGGTGGGTCCTCCACTAGGGCTACATTTCAAGTGGAGGACTGAGCTGCAGCCTTAGGTACATAGTCAAGAAGACACATACCATATGGTTGGTATCAGAAAGCTCTGGCAGGATTTGCCTCTGCTTCTCCCAAAAGCACCCCTAGAAACAGTTTCAGAGTTCTTCAGTGAGACAAGTTGTCATCCACCTGCCATGATGTGCCAGGAGGCAATGAGAGTGGCAGCAGCATCCTACTCCCTGACCAGCCCTCTGTTAATGAGAAGTGTCACTCTCTCCTCTCTTGCGGAGGGGGCGGGGGAGGGTTTATCAGTCATTTATCTTCTCTTGGGAAGTCAGAGCCATGCTGGCTAGGATGAGCAGAGGTTTACACTGGTGATCTTGGCTATTAACAGCCCCTGGGGTCTGGCTCCTGGAAGTGAAGCAACCCGCAGGCTGTACAAATTGGAGTTGGAAGAAAACAAGGCGTGGCGATGAAAAGCCTCTTCAAGGCTGCTTGTGGTCATCATTAGCAGGCACGCAGGGCTGATAATAAGCCCTCTTCCATGCACTGATGCTGGCCTTGGGGCACCAGCACTCTTGCCGAAAGCAAGGAAGCAGACCCCCTCAGGTCTAAGATGGTCCCTTATATGCAGAGGACACTTAATAGCTTGCAATGGGTTTTCCTAGACCCTGTCTTATTTGAGCTTCTTCCCACAAATCTTGGGATAAATAATCGGAGGAACTTAGAAACTGGGGAAAATGTTCATAACTAATAATTTATTCCTTATACATTTGGCCTAACTTTTCTCACAAAGTGTGTTGTTTAAAAAACTTATTTTAACTTTCCTAGATGAGACAAGTATTAGGTGACAGCCTGGTACTAGGTACTATATTTGGCTAAGTGACTTAATTTGGCTTATCACCTCTGTGATACAACTTAGTGCTGCTAAAATATCATCAACCCTGTTGGACAGGTGAGGACACTGAGGCTTAGAGAAGTTACATAGCAACACATTACATTTTCTCAAAAATAATCTTATGGGGCTTTGAGGAGGTATTGATGCAATTACATGATGCAGGTGGAGGTGTAAGCTAAAGAAAAAAAGCTGATTACTGCAAATGTACCTTTTTACTAATCTCCTGATAGGGAATTTTTCAAGGCCAGAAATTGGTCCTAACATTTCTCTCCTGAGTCAGTTAAATTTTCAAGCCCAGAGCAAAAATAAACCAATCTCACGTTATCTTGAGTTTGAAATCAGGATAATCCTAGAAGGCAATTCTCCTTCTCTTGTGAAAGAACTTTCACGGTGCTTGCATTCCTGGCCAGCTTTCCTAAGAGGGTTTGGCCTATGGCTACTCTATCCCACATTGTTTTTGCTTAGGAATAAAGAAGAAAAAGATCTTCTCACTTCATTCCTTGACTGCTTTTAAGATGAATTCCAGTAGAGGTCTCATCACAGGCTCAGATGCACATCCTATAAACACGAATTCTAGATGCTTATCTTCCTATGCTGGGGGATATTTAGTAGAAATTTAAGTCAGACTCTTACTTAGTGCAACAACTACCCCCATGGTCGGAGAGATCCCTATATAACCAACTACCCTCTCCCTTTGCTGAAACATCTTAAATACTGTAAAATCCCACCACCCTAAAACACTGGAAGACTGCATCGAAATGTTAAAATAATAAGTTTAGAAGAGAGACTGTACATAATTTGAGGGAAGGAATTATGTCTGGTTTGTTCACCTCTGATTTCCAGAGCTTTGACCTACAGCCTGGCACACGGTAGGTTCTTCCTACATAATCGTTGAGTAAATAAATAAATGAATAAATGAATGAGTGAATAAATAAATACATGGACAAATGTATTAGATTTTCTGACAACTCTTCCACCACTGGCTTGTCTCTTACCTAGTCCTCCCATTTCCTGGATCTCTACTCTAAGCCATGCTAGGACATCTGCCCCAGATTGGTGGTCCTATCATACTACTTTTCACCAAGTGACAACTCTGCTAAAAGTATTCATTGACTCCCTCTTGATGGAGTTGGGAGGAAGAAAAGTTTAAGACTTAAATGGCTGGATCCAAACCCTTTGAATTCTGTTGCTAAATATTTCTAGGAACTCCCCACAAAAACATATGCCAGATGCCATGTAAAGAATTCTTACATTTTTCCCCATTCTACTGGTAAGTACACAGGTCAAAGGAGCTACTTTGCTTCCTATTGTTAAACTCAAATCTAAATCCTATAGTTGTTTACCTTTCCAATGGTGAGAGAAGGCCAGCCCAGAACACGCTTAACATCAACGGCAATGAAAAAGGAATTTTCCTTGATGCAGGCGTATCTAGACCTCTGGAAATGTGGTCAATCAATACACTAGGCCTGACCAACCATAGGAGCAAGGCTTCTTAATTTGTTGTTCAAGGCTCTTCTTAGTCACACTCTATCAGGGACTATAGCCAAACTAACACAGAGTTCCAAACCAGCCTCCTTTCACGCCCAATATGGGTCTTTCCCCATCAAACCAGACCACTCTACTCAATATTCGCTGAGCATCCCAGAAAATTCATCTCTCCATATCTTGGCTCTTAAATCTCCCTGTATTGTTGTTCTCTCCTATGCCTCCTCTGTCCACTGTTTTTCCAGGACCAGCTCAATATTCCCCTCCTCTCTGAATTCTCCTCCTCCCATGTAGAGGGTAAAATACAAAGGCAAAAAAAAAACAAAAGACAAAAAACAAAAAACAAAAACACCACCCGACGCACAGAACAGGGTAGAGTAAAAAGAAGCACCGAGTAGAGTAAAAAGAAGCACTGAGTTTGGAGACAAAAATTCTGGGGTAGCTTTATACTTATGAAAAGTAAAAGATTTGGCCTACTCACTTAACCTACCCAATTTCCAATCTCTTTGTCTTGAAAATTGGGATAACTTCTACCTCACAGAGTTGTATGAATTAAGTGATATCTAGTATTCACCCAACAGGGTCTTCTGGGTGCCAGGTGCACAGTGACTGATGTATAGTAGGTGTTTAATAAATATTATTGAATGTTATTAAATACTTACTAACCTGATTTGTAGGACTTGTCCAGTTATGGAAGAGAATTATTAGATTGAACATGAAATCTGTCTTGTAGTTTGAATGTACCCTCCAAAACTCATGCTGACATTTAATCGCCAGCGTAACACTATTGGGAAGTAGGAAGGAGGTGATTAGGTCATGAACGTTCCACCCTCATAAATAGATTACTGCTGTCATCTCAGGGGTGGGTTAGATATTGAAGGAATGGCTTTGTTTTAAAAGTGTGCTTTCTTTGTCTCTCATGCTTGCTTCTATTTTCCATCCTTCTGTGATGGGATGACCCTCACCAGATGCTGGTGCCATGCTCTTGGATTTCCCAACCTCCAGAGCTGTGAGAAATACATTTATTTTCTTTTTAAATTACCTACTTTGTGGTATTCTATCATAGCAGCATAAAATGGATTAAGACAATCTACTTTCACAATCTTTTCCTTTTTGTCTTTTTTGACTGTGCTGGACACATAAACAAAAAGAAATAGAACAGAATTGATGACTTAATATTCCATGTTCCATATTCCACCCATTATCTATATCCTATATTTATCAATTTGAATTTCTGCTAGATGCACTACTGAAATATCTAGCATAAAAATAATACGTATGAGCATGAATATGTTTTCTTATCTTTTTTGCATCAATCGCATGGCATTTGTCAGGTAATATTGTATTCAGCCAGCCTCAATGTTTAGCTATGACAGTAGAAAACTTGTGAAGTACATGGTAATTATATTTTTCTTTTTAACTTTTAGAGGTGAAATCTCACTCTGTTACTTAAGCTAGATTGCAGTTGCAGCAGCACACTCATAGTTCACTGCAGCCTTGAATTCCTGGGCTCAAGGAGCTATCCTCCTGCCTCAGCTTCCCAAATAGCTGAGACTACAGGCATGCATTACCACACCCCACTAACTTTTATTTTAGTTTTTTGTTTGTTTTTTAGAGATGGCTCTCACTATGTCACCAGGTTGGTTTCAATCTCCTGACCTCAAGTGATTCTCCTGCCTCGGCCTTCTGAATTGCTGGAATTACCAATATAAGCCACTGTGTCTGGTGGTAATTATCTTGAAATACACAAAAGCCTCTCATAAAAAGATGAATTAGACCTTATCTGTGTGTCCGCAGCAGAAAATTATTGTAGGTGGGTGGAGATTATAAGAAGGTAGATTTCCTCTAAGACACAGTAAAAAGAGTCAGCACGTCCCTTCAGAGATGTGTGTGTCTGTGTATGTATATGTGTGGTTGGGGTTGGAAACCACTGAATCCAGTCTGCAGCATGAGACTTTTATGATTCCGGCAGAGATCAAAGCTGAGTAGAAAAGAAGCCAGATACTTCTTACTCAATAGTGGGGGCTTCACTGACTTCATTTTCAACTGACAAATTGACTCCATGCTTAACTGATAAAAACCCACTCTACCTGAACTGTCCTCAAAACCCACTTCTAAACCTATTCACACATGTGCACACATGTACATGCACACACATACACAGATACACACAAACACACACACATACACACACACAACTGTTGTTTGTACTTAGGAGCTGATCTTATTTTAATAGGTTCCTGGAGAGAATAACTGACAGCCTCAGCTTTCACAAGCTGCCATCAAATACAAAACTCTAGAATGGGACACTCTGTTCACTTTGCCCCAGAAATTCTGGGCCTGCCTGTCTGAAATTTGACTGATGACCAACATCAGTGAAGGATTGGGGTGCTAAGATCACGTGCTTCCATCTTAAACCCTTTTTGTATCTGGAAAAGATGAAGAATCTGAGTAAGGGGAATCTCATCCTTTGTAAAGAGGTAAGGTTTCCTAGAAGAAAGTGGAGGGAGTGGAAATTTGGATAGAGACCATTGAACATTGAGGCCCTTGGTATGAAAGAGGCAGGAATTATTGAACCTGAGGACCGAAGATCCAGACTGAGATTTGGTAAAATGGCCACAGAGGACTCACTCACAGGCTTTAAGTTCCTTCATTTTTGAGATTCAAAGCAATGTTTACATTTACTACAACTATGCTGTCTTCCTTTTTGTGTAATAATTCTCTTTCGAAATAATTGAAACTCCTTAGAAAAGAAATTTGCATGACACCATATACCCAGAGAGACTAGTGTTAAGAAAATGAAGAAACAGAGTGAAAAAAGAGGAGGAAGCCCTTGTGCTCCACTCGTACTTTCAGTCTTCCATGTGTTCTAGCAGGCAGGGCATTGGTAGACCGAAAAATATGCCACACTCCATTAAGACATGGAGTCGATTTCCCCACCCTAAAGCAGGGCTGGCTTTGTGATTGGCTTTAACCCATAGAATGTGTCAGAAATAATGTGCTATTTTGAAGGTTACGCCTTAAGAGGCCTTGTAAGCTCCATGTTTGCCACCTTGGAAAGCCACCCAGAGACCATGTAAGAATGCCAGTTGAGCCTAGGGAAGAATGAGCAACCACTTGTGGGAGAACCAAGGAGTGCTAGTCACTGTCAGCACCAACTGCAATACCTGACAGTCAGGCCATGTTGCCTCTTCTAGCCTAGCCAAGCTTTCTAACTGAATGTAGCCCCAGCAGGGATCCCAGGTGAAACCAACAGAGCAGACTCCTCAACCAGCACTTCAGATCATAACAAATAATGGATCATTGTTTTAAGCCACTATATTTTGGGGAGGCTTATTAAGCAACAGCCCCTTTCCTGGAGCATGAGCTCCAGGTGATGCCCAGAGGATTTGCAGGGCAGCCATAGAGAAACCAGAGCAATAGGAGAACTCCCCAGTGCTAGGGAGAACTCCAGTGAGGGCAGAGTCATGGACAAAGATAGGAGAAACCTGTTTTCCTGTACAGATTAGAGAATGCCACTCTCTGAAAAGAGAAGGGAGGTGACTCAGCAGATACTTAAGAACTAATGAAAAGAAGAAACTTTCTATCAGAGTTACCTAAGAACAGAATGGACTGTTTCAGGAGGCGCTGTGTTTTCCAACATTAGGGGCACTCAAGCATGAGCAGGATGGCGACTGAACGGCAGAATTGGAGCACTATGTAGTTGGATCTCTGAGGTCACTTTCAACCCCAGGCATTTTATTAGGTTCTCCAAGACCTATTTGAGAAGATGGAAGTATATGCATGATTATGTCAATAAATCTGTCATGTTATCTTGAGAATAGGCCCCAGCTTATCAAAAGTAAAGCATACGTGAGAGAGAAAATTCCTCTGTGTGCACAGTTTATTGACATTTCTCTGGCCAGGCTAGGCAGAGCACACAGACAGATACCCAAAACAGGCACCAGAGGGCTGTGACAATGTATTACCGGAAAAATATCGGACTTAAAAATGAGGCCTCTGGGCAGAGTTTACATCTTTTATTGAGTCTTCTTTTGGGGCCAGGCCCTGTTGTTACCATTAAGTGAATGTGTAACATGATCATAATAATGACAACAGCAATAATAATAACAGTAATAGGCAATGGTCCAACTCCCTGTTGCCCTCTTACTACCTGTGACAGATCTGTCACTAAGATGAGCTATCTCTCCACTGCCT
This sequence comes from Macaca thibetana thibetana, assembly GCF_024542745.1. Classification (NCBI taxonomy): domain Eukaryota; kingdom Metazoa; phylum Chordata; class Mammalia; order Primates; family Cercopithecidae; genus Macaca; species Macaca thibetana. The sequence continues at coordinate 10,848,359 of NC_065579.1, forward strand.
TCAGAAGGGATTTATAAAATGCCAAGGGATGTGTTTGCCTCTGTAGCAAAGTGCTGCTTCCTTCCAGAAGGTGGACCCTCTTGAAATTTATTTATAAGAAAAGATACAGGATTGATGCATACTTATTACATTGCCTTTCAACAACATTCTTTTTGTGACATGCCCAGAATCACATAAATAACCCAAGGAGACAGCTGAGCTATGATTAAGAAACCGTCATCTAATGAATTTCTTACCTGGGAAGGACTATATGGGATCATTCAGGCTCAATCACAGTTTAATACTGTAATCTAGAATTGGAAAGACAAGACGTTCAGAGCTGGAGTTTGGCAAGGAAAGGGGTTTAGTATTGTGCTAGGGCTGTTCTAATTAAGAGGTAAGCCTGAGGAGTCAGTCCATAAGAAGAGACATATCAGAGAACAACCTAAGTGAAGCATACCAGCCAGTGTGATGGCAATGATGATGAACTGGGTGCCTCAAAGACTCAGGACTCAGTTCTAGTTCTATTGGAAAACACACATTTCTGAGCTTCATTTTTACATTTGTAAGATTAGAAAAATAATCCTAATACTGTTTAATCTCATGGGGTAATGTTGTAAAGTCCACATAAAAACATTGGTAGAAAAGTACTTTGTCAACTAAAAAATATCATAAGAATTATAAAGCATAACTGTAAAGTCTTTTTGTTCTTGAAGTATAAAAATTGTTCACCTATAACTATATATAATAGAAGTCATATACATATATATGTGTGTGTATATACATATATACATATATATGTATAGCATATATATTTTTTTCTAAAAGTTTTATAGTTTTAGCTTTTATGTTTATAATATATCTCAAGTTAGTACTATAGTATGATGTGAGCTATGGATTTAAGTTTATTTTATTATCTATAGGTAGCCAGTTTTTGTGGCACCACATGTTTAAAAGAATGTCTTTCTTCATTAGATTTATTTGGCACTTTGGTAAAATGTCACCTTGCCATATACATCTGGGTCTACTTCTGTACTTTCTGTTCTGTTCCATGAATCTATTTGTCTGTCTTTCCCTAATACCACACTGTTTTGATTATCATAGCTTTTAATAAGTTTTTAAATAAGGTAGTATCTGCCTTCCAAAGTTTATCTTCTCTTATAAAATTGTTTTGGCTATTTAAGGTTCTTTGCATTTCCATATACATTTTAAATTCAGCTTACTAATTTATGCAAAAAAGCATTCTGGGATTTTGATTGGGATTAAATTGATTCTATAGATCAACTGGAGGAGAATTAATATTTTAACAACATTTAGCCTTTCAAATAATGAGCATGGTATACCATGCCATTCACTTAAGTCTTTTAAAATTTCTCTCAGGAATATTTTGTAGTTTTCAGTATAGAGGTGTGCACATACTGCATTACATTTATCCCTAAAGATTTTATGCTTTGAAAATATTGTTGTAAATAAATTTTCTCTAATTTAAAATGTTTTAATTTTAAAATTTTATTTTAAATTGTTTTGTATGGAAATACAATTGGTTTTTCTATTGATCATTATCCTGCAACCTTGCTAACTTTATTCATTAGCTCTTGTACTTTCAAAGGATTATTTAGGATTCTCTCTATTTGCCAATAAAGATAGTTTAAGTCTTGTTTTTCTTTTTCTTTCTTTCCTTTCTTTCTCTTTCTTTCTCTTTCTTTCTTTCTTTCTTTTTTTTTTGAGACAGGATCTCATTCTGTCATTCAGGCTAGAGTGCAATGGCATGATCTTGGCTCACTGCAGCTGGGACCACAGACATGTGCCACCACACCCAGCTAATTTTTTAAATTTTATTTTTGTAGAGATAAGGTTTTGCCATGGTGCCCAGGCTGGTCTCGAACTCCTGGGCTCAAGCTATCCACCTGCCTTGGCCTCCCAAAGCTCTAGGATTACAGGTGTGAGTCACTGCACCCCGCCAAGTCTTCTTTTTCAATCTGTATGCTTGGCCTTTCTATCTTTCTTTCTTTCTCTTTCTTCTCCCCTCTCCCCCTTCCTCTCCTTCCTGTCCTCTTTCTTCTCCTTCTTCTTGTTTTAAGACACTGGTTAGGAACTCCAGTTCAACTCTGAATACAAGCAAAGTGGACATTTTGACTTTGTCCCCAAAGCATGTGTTGGAAACTAAATCCCTAATGTAACAGGGTTAAGAGGTGGGACCTTTAAGAGGTAATTAGGCCATGAGGGTGGAGCCTTCATGAATGGACTAAGGCTGTTATCTTGGGAGTAGGTTTAATTATAAAAGGATGAGTTTGGCCCTGTCTTTTTCTCCCTCTCTTGCCCTTCACCTTCTACCATGGGAAGATGCAGCACAAAGGCCCTTGCAAGATGTAGCTGCCTACCCCCCACCACACCCCACTCCAGTCTTGGACTTCCCAGCCTTAAGAATTATAAAAAATAAATTTCTGTTCATTATGCACAAAGTACTGACTAAGACGCTGAAGATAAGCCCCACTTGGTTTTGATATATTATTCTTTTTAAGACATTGTTAGATTTTATTTAATGATGTACTTTTAACAAAATTCATATCTACATTTATGAGAGATACTGGTTTGTGGTTTTCTTATAATGTGTCTGATTTTGGAAACAAGATTATCATAACATGTGTTGAGAAGTCCTGTCCCTTCTTTTTTCTGGAGAATTTGTTATAAAACAATCTCATTTCTTCTCTAAACGTTTGATGAAATTGATGAGTAAAGTCATAAAGACTTGAAATTTTCTTTTTGGAACCCTTTCTAGTAATTATTTTAATTTCATTACTAGATATTGGGCTATTTAGATTTTTTATTGTTTTCTAATTAGTTTTGGTAATTTGTGTCTCAAAAAAATTGCGTTTTGTCTAAATTACTTAATTTACTGGCATTAGGTATTAAGATTTTTTAAATGTCTATAGATAATAAAATAGTGTTCCAATGTTAGTAATCTCTTTGTAATCAAGCAAGGCTATGTGCTTGAGGTCTATTAATCTTATTAATCTTTTCATAGTAGTAGCTTTGCTTTTTATTAATTTTCTATATTGTTTGTTCATTTTCTATTTAGTTGATTTCTGTTTTTATCTTTTCTATGTTCTTCCTTCTGTTTAGAAAGGATTTAACCTGCTCTTCTTTCTTCTAAGTTCTTAAGAAGTAAACATACATTGCTTTTAAACCTTCTCCCACTTACAACCATAAATTTCCCCATAAGAACTATTTTAACTACATCCCTGAAATTTTGATCTGTTGTATTTTCATTATAATTAAGTTCAAAATATTTACTGACTTCCTTCATGTTTTCTTATTTGACATATTTTGTATTTAAAAATACATTGTTTAATTCCAAATTATTGAAGATTTTCCATACATATTTCTGTTGTGGTTTCCAATTTAATTACATTATGGACAAAAATATATTCCACTGTAACTTCGGCAAGCACAGGGAACTGGTGGGTTCCTGGGAAGCTGTGAGAGTCATGCAGGCCTAAACCTGGGTATGGGCCACCCATAAGGATGGGGGAGTACAGCCCACTAAAACCTCCTCAGAACAAAGAAAAGGAAGGCACAGCACCAACCACTAAACGTGGCAACACCCATCGCCCGGGAACAGGCATGGAGAGGGGGTCATCTCCCACCCCGCTGTACACTGTTACGGACACATAGTGGATCTTCCTTCTGGGGAGCAGTGTGTACACTCACAGAGTGTTTTTCACCCTTTCTTGGTTGCTCCACTCTGCTGAAGGTGATCTCAAGATGCTTGGGTTTACACAGAGGGCAAGGGCCAACTCCCGCTGCCTACACAGAGTGGGAGGATTCTTACAATGGAGGACAGACAAATTGTGGAGTTGCCTGTCCTGGACTGGACTGGGGGAAGAAGTCCTTCCCGGAGCCCATTTTTGTGGCTGCCCTCAGAGGTGGTCCCTTTAATTCTAGCTCAGGAAGAGGAGCCGATGCACACATCCCTGACTCCCACTGCTTTCCCCAAGACCTCAGCACATCCCAACACTATCTCTTCCCACCTCTGCCCCCTGCTTCCTCCATAGGACAGGAGTTACCACCAGACATCAGCCTACCTGAGGGCCAGTGGGATCTTACTCTTAAGGGCCTCCTACTGGCCTTCAGCCTGAACTGAACCACTAAAATTAAAAACCTGCTACCAGAAAGGCTATTAGTCAATGAGATAAACTTCCTGACACCTCTGCAACCTCAGCCCCACAAGATATAGTGTGTTGGCTCATACATTCAATACATGACTACAAAAAGTAGCATATGAGAAAAACATCACACAGAAGCTATCCACAACCAAGGAACCTATACAGTGCCTCGGTCCCCTGAAAGCACCCAGAAACAAAGCCAAATGATTACACATAACAATTATCACATTCATACACTAAAGGGAAACAAATTAAAAATTAAAAAGTGTTATCCAAACTCAAAATTAAGAAGTTACAGTTCCCTCAGATGAGAAAGAATCAGTGCAAGAACTCAGCAGTGCCAAAAGCCGGAGTGTCTTGACACCTCCAAAGGATCACATCAGCCCTCTAACAATAGATCTTAACCAAATTGAAAAGTTTGAAATGACAGATGAAGAATTCAAAATGTGGATTGCAAGGAAACCCAATGAAATCCAAGTTGAAACCCAATACAAACAAACAAACAAACAAAAAAACTACTCAGGGTATGAAAGGTGAGGTAGTTACATTAAGAAAAAAACCAAGTAGAACTCCTGCAACGGAAAAATTCACTAAAGGGGCCAGGTGTGGTGGCTAACGCCTATAATCTCAACAGTTTGGGAGGCCAAGGCAGGATGGTCGTTCGAGTACAAGAGTTTGAGATCCACGTGGGCAATATAGTGAGACCTCATCTCTGCACTACGAAAAATTTTAAAAAATTTAAAAATTAAAAATTAATATATAAAAAAGAAAAATTCACTGAAGGAATTTCAAAATACAGTTAGAAGCTTTAACAACAGAATAGAACCAGCAGAACAAAGAATTTCAGAGCTTCGGGGCAAATCTTCTCAATTAACCCAGTCAGACAAAAATAAAGAAAAAATAACTTTTAAAAAATCAACAAAGCCTTCAAGAAATATGTGATTATGTAAAGTGACCAAACCTATGACTAATTGGCATTTCTGAGAGAGGAAAAGAAAAAACAAGCAACTTGGAAAACAATTTTAGGGGATGAGGAAAATTTCTCTAATCTTTCTAGAGAGGTTGGCATTCAGATACAAGAAATTCGGAGAAAACCTGAATGATACTATACAAGATGGCCATTCCCAAGACATATCATCATTGAACTCTCCAAGGTGAATGCAAAAGGAAAAAGTCTTAAGGGCAGCTAGAGAAAAGAAGCAAATTAGGAATAAACGAAATCCCATCAGACTAACAGCAGACTTCTCAGTGGAAATCTTACAAGTCAGAAGAGAGCCTATTTTTAGCCTCCTTAAATAAAAAAAATACCAGCCAAGAATTTCATATTCTGCCAAACTAAGCTTCAGAACAAAGAAGAAATAAAGTATTTCCCAGACAAGGAAACCCTAAGAAAATTCATTTACAAACCATTGCTCAAGGACATAAGAGAGGACAACAACAAATGGAAAAACATTCCATCCTCATGGATAGGAAGAATCAATATTGCAAAAATGGCCACACTGACCAAAGTAATTTATAGATTCAGTGCTATTCCCATCAAACTACCATAGGCATTCTTCACAGAATTGGAAAAAGCTACTTTAAAATTCATATGGAACCAAAAAAGAGTTTGTATAGCCAAGTCAATCCTAAGCAAAAAGAACAAAGCTGGAGGCATCATGCTACCTGACTTCAAACTATACCACAAGGCTATGGTAACCAAAACAGCATGGTACCAAAACAGACATGCAGACCAATGGAAAAGAATAGAGACATCAGAAATAAGACCACACATCTACAACCATCTGATCTTTGACAAACCTGACAAAAACAAGCAATGGGCAAAGGATTCTCTATTTAATAAATGCTGCTGGGAAAACTGGCTAACAATATGCAGAAAACTGAAACTGGACCCCTTCCTTACACCTTATATTAAAATTAATCCAAGATGTATTAAAGACTTAAATGTAAAACCTACAACCATAAAAATCACAAAAGAAAACCTAGGCAATACCATTCAGGACATATGCATGGGCAAAAAATTTATAATGAAATCGCCAAAAGCAATTGCAGCAAAAGCTAAAATTGACAAATGGGATATAATTAAACTAAAGAGCTTCTGCACAGCAAAAGAAACTATCATCAGAGAGAACAGGCAACCTAAAGAATGGGAGAAAATATTGCAATCTATCTATCTGACAACAGTGTAATATCCAGAATTTACAGGAAACTTCAAAAATTTACAAGAAAAAAACAAACAACCCCAGTGGGGAAAGGACACAAACAGTCACTTCTCCAAAGAAGACATTTATATGGTCAACAAACATATGAAAAAAAGCACAACATTGCTGATCATTAAAGAAAAGCAAATCAAAACCACAATGAGACACCATATCATGCTAGTCAGAAGGGGGATTATTAAAAAGTCAAGAAACAACAGATGCTGGTGAGGCTGTGGAGAAATAGGAACTTTTTACGCTGTTGTTGGGAATGTAAATTTGTTCAACCATTGTGGAAGACAATGTGGTTATTCCTCAAGGATCTGTAACCAGAAATGCCATTACCATTTGACACAGCAATCCCATTACTGAGTATATACCCAAAGGAACATAAGTCATTTTATTATAAAGATACATGCATACATATGTTTATCACGGCACTATTCACAAGAGCAAAGACATGGAATCAACCTAAATGCCCATCAATCATAGACTGGAAAAAGAAAATGTGGTATATATGCACAATGGAATACTATGCACCCGTAAAAAGGAATGAGATCATGTTCTTTGCAGGGACATGGATGAAACTGGAAGCCATCATCTTCAGCAAACTAACACAGGAACAGAAAACCAAACAGTACATGTTCTCACTCATAAGTGGGAGTTGAACAATGAGAACACATGGCCACTGGGAGGAAAACAACATGCACTGGGGCCTGTTGACTGGGAAAATAGGTAATGGATGCAAGGCTTAATAGGCTTAATAGCTAGGTTGACAGGTGCAGCAAACCACCATAGCACACATTTACCTGTGTAACAAACCTGTATGTTCTGCACATGTATCCTGGAACATAAAAAAAAAAAAAAAAAAAAAAAAAAAAAAAAAAAAAAAAGGGGATACTAGACCTACCAAAAAAAAAAAAAGATAGACAGCTATACAATAATAGTAAGGGACTTCAGCACTCCACTAACAGCACTAGACAGATCATCAAAGCAGAAAATTAACAAAGAAACCCTGGACTTTAATCAGACACTTGATCAAATAGGTCTAATAAACATACACAAAATATTTCACCTAACAACCATAGAAAATGCATTTTTCTCATCTGTATATGGAACATTTTCTAAAATTGACCACATTCTTGGTCATAAGACAAGTCTCAATAAATTCAAACATATGAAAATCATATCAAGCATTTTCTTGGACCACAGTGAAATAAAATTAGAAATCAGTGCCAATAGAAACTCTCAAAATGACACAAGTACATGGAAACTAAACAATTTGCTCCTGAATGACTTTTGAATAAACAATGAAATTAAGGCAGAAATTTTAAAAATTGAAACAAACAAAAAATAGGCAGGCACAACATACCAAAACCTCTGGGATACAGCAAAAGCAGTGTAAGAGGAAAGTTTATAACACTAAATTCCTACGTTAAAAAGATAGAATAATTCCAAATTAACAACCTAATGTTGCACCTAAAGGAAACAGGAAAACAAGAATAAACCTAATTCAAAGCTAGCAGAAGAAAAGACATAACAAAGATTAGAGCCGAACTGAATGAATTTGAGACCAAAAACGAAACAAAAAAAAAACATACAAATGATCAATGAAAAAACCATAAAAATGATCCACGAACCTTTCAAAATTGGTTCTTTGAAAGGATAAACAAAATTAATAGACTTCCAGCTAGATTAACTAAGGAGGAAAGAGAGAAGATTAAAATAAGCACAATCAGAAATAACAAAGGTGACATTACAACAGACAACACAGAAATACAAAAACCCTCAAAGGCTACTGTCAACATCTCTATGCATATAAACTAGAAAACCTAGAGGAAATAGAAATAAATTCCTGGAAACACAACCTCCCAGGATTGAACCACCAATAAATTGAAACCTTGAACAGACCAATAATAAGATATGAAAGTAAATCAGCAATAAAAAAATCTACCATCAAAAAAAAGCCCTGGACCAAATAGATACACCACCAAATTCTACCAGACATTCAAAGAACAGCTGGTAAATTGAATAGGAGGGATTCTTCCCTAACTCATTCTATTAAACCAATATTATCCTGATATCAAAATCTGGCAAAGACACAACCAAAAAAGAAAACTACAGGCCCATATCCCTGATGAACACAGGCATAAAAATGCTCAGAACAATACTAGCCAACTGAATCCAATAGCACATCAAAAAGATAATTTATCACAATCAAGTGGTTTTTATTCATGGGATTCGAGAATGGTTAAACATATGCAAATCAATAAATGTGACTCACCACATAAACAGAATTAAAATAAAAAACTATATGATCTCGATAGGCACAGAAAAAAAAAAAGTGTTCAGTAAAATCCAACATCCCTTCATGATAAAAATCCTCAACAAACTAGGCATTGAAGGAACATACCTCAAAATAATAAGAGCCATATATGACAGACTCACAGCCAACATCATACTGAACAGGCAAAAGTTAAAAACACTCCCCCTAAGAATTACGACAAGATAAGGTTATCCACTCTCACCACTCCTATATAGTACTAGAAGTCCTAGCCAGAGCAATTAGACAAGAGAGAGAAATAAAAGGCACCAAAATATGAAAAGAGGAAGACAAATCTTCTGTTTGCTGATGACAAGATCCTATACCTAGAAAGCTCTAATTTTCTCCAAAAGAATCCTAAAGCTGATAAATGAATTCAGTAGTTTTAAGATATAAAATCAATCTGCAAAATAAGTAGCATTTCTATACACCAATAACATTTAAACTAAGAAACAAATTAAGACATCAATCCCATTTACAATAGACACACACACACACACAAAATACCTAGGAATACATTTAACCAAGGAGGTCAAAGATCTCTACAAGGAAAACTACAAAACATTGCTGAAAGAAATCAGAAACAACATAAATAAATGGAAAAACATTCCATGCTTATGGAGTTGAAGAATCAATGTCATTAAAACGCCATACTTCCCAAGTAAATTGCAGATTTAAAGCAATTTCTATCAAATTGCCAATGTCGTTTTTCACAGAACTAGAAAAAACTGGTCCAAAATTTGTATGGAACCAAAAAGAGCCCAAATAGCCAAAGCAATTCTAAGCAAAAAGAATAAAGCCAGAAGCATAACATTACCAGACTTCAAACTATATTAGGAGGCTAGAGTAATCCAAACAGCATGGTACTGGTACAAAAACAGACACATAGACCAATGGAACAGAATAGAGAACTCAGAAACAAAGCCATACACCTACAATCAACTGATCTGCAACAAAGTTGGCAAAAATAAACAATGGAGAAAGAACATCTGTCTTAGGCTGTTCTTGCATTGTCATAAACAACTACCTGAGTCTGGGTAATTTATAAGGAAACAAGGTTTAATTGGCTTATAGCTCTGCAAGCTGTACAGGAAGCATGGTGTCAGCATCTGCTCAGCTTCTGGAGTGGCCTCAGGAAGCTTACAGTCACGGTGGAAGGTGAAGGGGGAGCAAGCATCTCATATGGTAAGAGTAGGAGCAAGAGAGAAGGGAAGAGGTACCACACACTTTAAACAACCAGATCGTTTGAGATCTCACTACAGTAAGGACAGCAGCAATCCATGAGGGATCCGCCCCCATGACCCAAACACCTCTCACCAGGCCCCAATTCCAATCCTGAGGATTACTTTTCTTTCTTTTGTTTGTTTTGAGATGGAGTCTTGCTCTTTCGCCCAGGCTGGAGTGCAGTGGCAGGATCTCGACTCACTGCAACCTTCACCTCCCAGGTTCAAACAATTCTCCTGCCTCAGCCTCCTGAGTAGCTGGGACTACAGGCACACACCACTGCACCTGGCTAATTTTTTGTATTTTTAGTAAAGGCAGAGTTTCAGTATGTTTGCCAAGCTGATCTCAAACTCCTGACCTCAGATGATCCACCTGACTTGGCCTCCTAAAGTGCTGAGATTACAGACATGAGCTACCATGCCTAGCTAGGATTACATTTCAACGTGAGATTTTGGCAAGGGCAAATATCAAGCTATATCAACACCCTATTCAATAAATGGTTCTTGGAAAATTGGCTAGCCATATTTAGAAGAATAAAACTGTATCCCTACTTCTCACCATATACAAAAATTAACTCAAGATGGATTAAAGACTTAAATGTAAGACCTCGACCTATAAAAATGCTAGAAGAAAATCTAGGAAATACTCTTCTGGACATTGGCCTAGCCAAAGAATTTGTGACTAAGACATTAAAAGTAAATGCAACAAAAACAAAAATAGACAAATGGGACTTAATTAAACTAAAGAACTTCTGCCCAGCAAAAGAAACAACCAACAGAGTAAACAGGCAACCTACAATAAGGGAGAAAATATTTGCAAACTATACATCCAGTGAAGGTCTAATATCCACAATCTATAAGAAATTTTAGTAAGTCAACAAGAAATAAACATTAAAAGTGGGCAAAGGGCATGAACAGACACTTCTTGAAAAAAAAAATACAAGCAGCTAATAAATATATGAAAAAAAATTCAACATAACTAATCATCAGATAAATGCAAATTAAAACCACAAGGAGATACCATGTCACACCAGTTAGAATGGCTATTACTAAAAAGTCAAAAAATAACAGATGTTGGTGAGGATGCAGAGAAAAAGGAACACTTATACATTGTTGGTGGGAATGTAAATTAGTTCCACCCCTATGGAAAACAATATGAAGATTTCTCAAAGAATTAAAAATAGATCGATCTACTATACAACCCAGCAATTCCCATTACTGGGTATCTACCTAAAGGAAAATAAATTATTCTATCAAAAAGATACCTGCAGATCCTTTTGTAGTTCATGAACATGATGATTGGATGTTCATGCACATGTGTGAGATGTGCCACCCTCTGAATCTTGTTATGACATCAGCACATTATCCATCTGACCTGAAAAGGAAAAAAAAAAAAAGCACTTGCACTTATATGTTTATTACAGCACTACTCACAATAACAAAGGCATGGAATCAACTTGTGTGTCCATCAATGGTATATTGGATAAAGAAAATGTGCTACATGTACACCATAGAATACTACATAGCCATAAAAACGAATAAAATCACATCCTTTGCAACAACATAGATGGAGCTGGAGACAATAATCCTAAGTGAATTAATGCAGAAACAGAAAATCAAATACTGCATATTCTCACTTACCTACAAGTGGGAACTAAAGAATAGGTTCTCATGGAAATAAAGATAGAAGCAGTAGAAACTGGGGACTCCAAAAGGAGAGACAGAGTGAGGGAGCAAGAGTTGGAAAAACTATTTACTGGATACTATGTTCACTATTTCAGTGATAGGTTCACTAGAAGCAGATTCACTAGAAGCCCAAATCCCAGCATTATGCAATATTCCCATGTAGCGAATCTGCACATTACCCCTGGAATCTATGATATATATAATCTACTATATGTCTATATTCTATATAGATATTATAGTTATATATCTATTTTATATTCTATATATAATAGATGTTTATATTCTGTATACATTTAAAAATTTATGAACACTCAGATTTTGGCTTACCATATTGCTTCTCTTGATAAGTGTTTCATGTGTACTTGAAAAAAACTTGTATACTGCAGTTGTTGAGTAAAGTTTTCTGTAAATGTCCATTGGGCAAGCTGATTGATAGTGTTGCTCAAGACTATCTCCTTGTTAGATTTTGCCTTCTTGTTCTATTCATTCCTGAGAGAGGAGTTTTGAAATTGCCAACTGTAGTTGTGGATTTTTTTCCTTTTTTCAATTCTCTCAGTTTTTGTTTTATGTATTTTGAAGTTGTGTATTTAGGTGCATGCACACTTAGGATCATGTTTTATGATTTCCTGATGAATTGTTACTTATTAATCATTGTGAAATTTCCCTCCTAATCTCTGGTGATACTCCTTGTTCTGTATCTACTTTGTTTTATATTAACAGAACCTCTCTGGTTTTCTTATGATTAAATCTCCTTGTTTGTCTTTTTCTATCTTTTAACTTTAACTTATATTTATATTTATATTTTTTATGTATTTATATTTAACATAAGTCTTTTGTATTTAATATGTGTCTTTTATAAACAGCTTATAGTCAGCTATTTCCTTTTTTTTTTTTTTTTTGTAGAGTCAAGGTCTTGCTTTCTTTCTTAGGCTGGTCTCAAACTCCTGGTTTCACGTGATCCTTCTGCCTCAGCATCCCAAAGTACTGCGATGGCAGGTATGAGTCACCCTGCATGGCTAGTGTTTCCTTTTTAATCAAATCTTAAAATCATTTTCTGATGGGATTTTTTGGTCTATTTATATTTAATATAATTACTATGTGGAGTATTACTGTGCCAATTTGATATTCACTTTCTAATTTTTGGCTCTGTTCTTCATGATTTTCTCCCTATTTTCTGCCTGTTTGTGAATCAACTAAGTACTTTCTATTATTTTATTTTATCTTCCCTTTTGGTTTATTAGCCATCCCTCTGCTTTATTTCTCAGAGGTAATTTTAGGGTTCATAATACACACCTTTAGCTTATCACTGTCAACCTTCAAATAATATATATCACTTCACATATAAAGTAAATACTCTTTAACACTCTGTCTCCATTTCAGCCCTGTCTTTTGTGCTATTGTTATCACGTGTTTTACTTGTTCATGTGCTATGAACCCTATAACACATTGTTTTTCCTTTTTAAATAGTCAGTAGTCAGTTGTCTTTTTAAAACTTTAAGAGTTGAGAAAAAATTCAAATACATACATGTGTTTACCATTTCTGGCTCTCTCTCTGTCTCTGTTTTTTTTTTTTTTTTTTTTTTTTTTTTTTTTTTTTTTTAATTTTTTTTTTTTTTAGACAGAGTCTCACTCTGTCGCCCAGGCTGGAGTGCAGTGGCGTGATCTCAGCTCACTCCAGCCTCCAGTTCCTGGGCTCTAGCAATTCTCCTGCCTCAGCCTCCCAGGTAGCTGGGATTACAGGCACATGCCACCACACTCAGCTATTTTTTGTGTTTTTAGTAGAGATGGGGTTTCACCATGTTGGCCAGGCTGGTCTCGAACTCCTGACTTCAAGTGATCTGCCCACCTCAGCCTCCCAAAGTGCTAGGATTACAGGTATGAGCCTCTGCGCCTGGCCCCATTTCTGGGTCTTTTTATTCTTTTTTTTTTTTTTTTAATTATTATACTTTAAGTTCTAGGGTACATGTGCATAACGTGCAGGTTTGTTACATATGTATACTTGTGCCATGTTGGTGTGCTGCACCCATCAACTCGTCAGCACCCATCAACTCGTCATTTACATCAGGTATAACTCCCAGTGCAATCCCTCCCCCCTCCCCCCTCCCCATGATAGGCCCCGGTGTGTGATGTTCCCCTTCCCAAGTCCAAGTGATCTCATTGTTCAGTTCCCACCTATGAGTGAGAACATGCGGTGTTTGGTTTTCTGTTCTTGTGATAGTTTGCTAAGAATGATGGTTTCCAGCTGCATCCATGTCCCTACAAAGGACACAAACTCATCCTTTTTTATGGCTGCATAGTATTCTATGGTGTATATGTGCCACATTTTCTTAATCCAGTCTGCCACTGTAGATCTCAGTTTCCATTGAATGCCATCTTCCTTTGGGCTAGAACATTAAAGAGAGTTTCAGCCCAAAGGAAGATGTGCTAGTTGCAAAGTCTCTCTGCTTTCGTCTGTCTGAAACTATTTTATTTTGCCTTCATTTTTACAACATTTTCTTTGGATATGATTTCTAAGTTGACAGGTTTTCTTGCCACCACATCAGATCTTCCAATTTTCTCTGATTTGAGTAGTTTCTGATAAGAAATCAGTGATAATTGATAATTGAGAACAATTGATGATCAGTTGTTCTCGTGTTTGTTTTTGATATGTCTTTTCTTCTGCCCTCTGGCTGTTTTTAAGATTTTTTTCTTTATTGTTAATTTTGCGTATTATTGTTAATTTTACATATTACTGGTTTACATCAATTGGATTCTAATATACTATGGTCTAGCTTTGTGTCTATCTTGCTTGAAGTACACTGAATTTCTTGTAGCCATGGATTTATATTGTTCATGTTATTTAAAAGGTTTCAACCATTATTTCTGTAAATATTTTTCACCACTTCAACTTCTCTTGTGTCTCCTCCTGGTATTCCAATTACACACATACTAGACTCCTTTATATTGTCCCAGAGCTCACAGAGATGCTATTCACTTCCCTCAGCATTTTTTGTGTCATCTCCCCATTTATATAATTTCTATTCTTCTATCTTAGTTTGATAACCTTTCTTATGGACTGTCTAATCTGCTATTAAACTCGTCTTATAATTTTTTCCTTTTAAATATTACATCGCTCAATTCTAGAATTTCCATTTGATTATGCTACATTTCCCTTCATTAAGATTCCCTATTCTCTCCCTATGCTTATGCTATCCTTTAAAATCTTGAATATAATTATAATAGTTGTTTTCAAATTCTTGTTTACTAATTTTATCACTTTTCCCATTTCTTTGTTTCTATTTTTCTGACTTTTCTCTGGTTGTGGATCACATATTTATGTTCATTTACATATATAGTAAATTTGATTGTACAGATGATATTGTAGACATTATGTTTTTGGAGAATTTTGTCTACTTTCATAATAGAATTTTGTGTTTTGTTCCACTCGGCATTGAATTTGCTCAAGGATTAACATGTTCCTTTTGAGATTTATTCATAAACTTTTTAGGAGTCGAATTATGTCTACCTTAGGGTTCTGCTAATTCTATTCCTAAAGTATTGCTTTTCTCTACGTTTTATTGCATATCTGGGATGTTTAGCAAAATGTCTCCACTGTGGCAGATCAGAATGCAATCATCTTCTAGCCCTGTGCAAACCCTGGGGTTTGGTTAGCTCACAGTTCCCCAGTATTTTTTTCCCTCTGGTAAATGCTTTTAGCATAGCTTTATGAAATTTGTCTAAATTTGGCTAAATATGAAATTAGCATATATACAGGTTAATATTCAGCCAAAGACTCAAAGGGCTCCCTATGCAGATTTCTGGAACTCCTTCTCTACTCAACTTCCTTTTCCCTCTTATCCTGTTTCCAGAAACTCCGACTGCTTCAGTAGTCTTAAATTCTGATCTCTATCTCTTTTAGCTCAGTGATGTAGCTGTGCTCTGTTTTGGTTTTTTTTTCACTGCCCTGCAGTCTGAAAGGTGCCTTCAGGCAGAAAGCCACGGTTATTGTGGGGATTATCTTGTGGTTTCCCAGCTCTCAGAGAGCACAGTCTTCCACTACCTTTGGTTCAACATCAGAAAACAGTTATAGTATTTATCCGGGTTTATGATTATTTAGTACAAGAAGGTTAGTGCACTTCATCATGGCAAGAAGCTAAAGTTCTAAAAAATAGTTAATGTATGACTACTTGGTACAAGTGCCGTGTTCATCTTTGAGCTTTGCAGACAAATGGTACATCTCAGGCCTCGTGTAGTATAGTACCTTGTGGAAAAGACACCCAGATAATTAAATTCAATGATTTCAGAGAAGCTTTAATAGAGGAATGTATTCTGTGACATAGAGATTGAGAGGAGAGACATTTAACTGTCTGAGGAAGTCAGTATAGGATTCCTAAAGGAAATGGCATTTCGCAGGGAATTTTTATTTTGCCAACTGGAAAATAGAAAGATACCTTAAGCACATGTACAAAAGAGTGAAAGTGACTATGTGTCTCTGGAGGAAGGGGATATAGTAAGATGCACTAGGTCATTATTGCATAGATTGCATAGGGCTGGAGAAAAACTGTTAAACCTGAAAAATACGGTCCAGATCATGCAAGTCCATCAGTGTCACATTATATAGACAATCTTAGCCTGTATAGGAGCATAACAACATAATGATTAAAAGCAAGGTTTCTGTAAGTTCCAGTCCATGACGTTCTAGCTGGGACAAATTTATAATAAACTTCATGGAGCCTTTTGATTTGTTTGTTTGGTTTTTTTTAATATGATAATGCTAGGACCTGTCTTCTTATCCTATTGATGGTTACTTTAGCTAATGTCTGTTAAGCACTTAGCCCAGTGTCTGGCATTTAAGTACTCAAAATTGGTAGCTGCATATGTCATTGTTATTATTTCTGCCAAAAAATGTAGCCAGAGTTGATTTGTGAGATGCTTTGTTTTGTGACGAGGTACGTATTTTCATTCAACCTTGTTGTCTGAATGTGGGATAAATCTCATGTAGCAGAATGATTAAAAGAAGGCTAGAAAGGGCAGAATATGGAATGTGCTGGAAGGTATGCTCAGTAGAGACCAAGAAGGACAATCTTCCGTGTGTGGAAATGGCATAGTAAGGGTGGCAAGCAGTGCCTCTTTGCCTTGACCCTTTTGGAGTGTGTTTTACCTGCATTTGCTCTACAGCAGAGAAGCCCGATGAGGGGAGGTGATACTGAGACACTGATCTCATTACCAGGTGTAATAAGCTCATATATTCACTTAAGAATGTTACAAAAATGGTGATATCATTTTTTCTATTTGTGCAAGATTGTACTTTTTTAAATGGCCACAATGCTATCTCTAATCCCAGATATTTTTCTTCTAATATAATGTTGACCTGAAGCAAATAAGTCTGGGTTGGTTTGTTATGGGAGCAGGAGTGAGTTCTGTGACTTGAGCCAAGGACACCTGAGTCCGAGTGACCTTAGTGTGGGTCATAAAAGATGATAGAGGTGACGTAAGGTTTTCTTGAGATACTTGCTCTTGAAACCAAACTACCTTGACATGAGAAAGTAAAGACTATAGAGGGAGGCTATGTATAGGTTTTGTGGGTGACAGTCCCAGCTGTGGTCCCACAACCAGTATCAACAATAACTACAACATCATTTTATGTATTTTCTCTTTAATAGTTACTAAGCATACAACTACCAGTACTTAAAATCCTCAGTTATTAACTCACAAGAATGTGAAGACTGACTGAGCTAGAAATTCTAACTGAAAAAGTGTAGCAGAGGTCATTGTACCAGTGATATTGTTTAGTTTATTCTCGTTAAAAACAATTTACTGCCTATAAGAAACTGAAAAGAGTTTGCTGAAACTGGATTCTATCTCCCATAGCAATTATTTTGACAATGTTTTTGCCTTCTACCCATGATAATGCATTTGTTTTCTACTGAGGCATAATTTGTTTTTAAAAATAAGAAAATTATGCCTCTCTTGATGTAGACAAAACCAGGTGAGTTTAAGTAATTGGGGGAAAAGGCGTCACTTAAAATTATTTCTGCCAATTTGTCTCTTTTTCTTTCTGCCTCCACACTTCCTCCACACGGCTCCTTGCACACACTCTCAAATGTGGTCATAACAGTTGTCAATAACAACCAAAGATTAGGCTTTGTATGGAGAAAAACACTGAAAAAAAACATTGGAGCTGGAAACACCTCTAGTGGTTTGTTCCATTCTCCTTGAGGTTGATTCATATGAAGACAGCTCTGCTGTTCATGGTTTGGGATAACATCAGATCTCCAAACAGCCTGAAAAATGTTATTAAGGCCTTACACATAGGAAAGGACTGTGCAAGCTATTGAGGCACCAAAGACAGATGTAGTGAACATTAAAACAATAATAATAATAAACACCAGGACACACTGATCCAATGGATGGACTGACGGTGGGGCAAAACATTTTAATCTAAGACTTGTGTTCTGTTGCTCTAACGGAAAAGAATGGAGAAAGTGTTCTAACAGCAGCCTGATCATCCTGACCCATTTAGTGTCTATCTCATCCCCATTCCAACACACAGCATATCTCCATCAAACTGGCCAGATTCACCTTTTTTTTAAATTTCTACCTAAATGCCGATCCTCTTCCTGTGACATACAGGATTTTTTTTTTGTTTTTTTGTTTGTTTGTGTTTGTTTGTTTTTTTAACCCATTAGTTCTTTTCCTTTGTCAACTGAATTCTTATATTTAAATATCATTTTATTCAATTTGTACTCATATCTCAGAAATTCTTATGTAGCTCTTCAACTACATCCTTCTACAACTGACCACTGCACAAAGACCTAGAAACTGTTCCTCCAAAAGGGAGATAAGATGTTTAGTAAGTGCTTATTGATGATCAATCACTGAAATGGAAGTAGTGGTTTGCTGTTATGTTTTAAAACAACTGATAAGAATAAATGGCTTAATACAGAGCTAATTTTGTAGGGAGCCTAAAAAGATAATTAAACTGAGAAATTTGCCCCAGGAAAGGGCACAGGAGCACAGGGTACATAATTCTAATTATAATTTCAGGAAGTTCATGGACTTCAGGTTAAGAACCCCTGTCTATGGCAATTCTGTGTGGAGCATGAGCTAACTCATTCGTATTCAGAATCAATCACCGTTTATTGCAAGACTACTGTACGTCCAGGCACTGAGCTAGGCACTCCTACTTTTACTTCAGCATAATCCTGATACAGACCAGAAATGTTCTTCCTTCTCTTCTGTTTTCCCCATGACAACTATTAACATTTCAAAAACCAAGTGTTCTTCCAATGAGTGCATTTTGGGAAAGGCTAACGTAACCAAATTCTTATTTTAAAGGTAAGAAAACTAAAGCCCAGAGAGAAGTAATATGCCTAAACTCAAACGGTGAGTTGTTACAGATGGGAGCTAGGGTCCAGGTCTGTCTCCTAGGCCTGAGCTCTTCAACTACAGACTTCTACAATGAGAGGACTCTAGTCCAATGAATGACAAATTATCATAGTTCGAATTACACCAGAAGCTCACCTTGAAACAAAGATACAAGAGCAAAGCAGTTTATTTGGGAGGTGCCAGAAGCACTGGTGAAGGAAGGGGAAAATGAGACAGGGAAGGCAGCTGACATGGGGTTGATTATCAAATCATCTATTACTGTGGATGACTGGAGTTTAATTCTGCAGAGGAAAACCTGGAGAGCAGTGTTGGGCACACACCTTAGAGTTATCCCATATAAGCGATGAGAGAGCTCCAGTATTTATATACATACTCCAGGAAGTTACAGGTTGAGTGTTATTTGGGGGATGTGGATGGGCTGCACTTCCAGCCTCCTTCATGATGGGCTTCCGTGGCCAAAGAAGACTCTTAATCAAAGAAATGCAGATGCTGGCAGTTGCAAGCCACTCAACATATACAAGAGATGGGAGAATATAGACAGGCCACTGATAATGTCTGCTACATGTGCATATTCACGTACATGGTCAGAACTGTGAGCCAGTGTATAGTGTATTATGTGGGAATTGGGAGACTTGATTTCTCGCTTAATATGTTTAAGCTCTGTTTGGAAAGCCATAACTGAACACAACTTAGAGACCCAAGGAAGTGCTTCTGAAGCCAGCAGCCACGATGACAAAAAGTTTGTAAAGCAGGCCAAGTTGGTTGATGGCTCTGGGTTTATTTAGCCTACAGAAGGGAAAGTTGAAACAGAGCTTAATTATAATCCACTGAATCAAATCACTTTGTAAATTCTGTTAATTCTATAACCACAGTGACTTTCTTTTCCACCCCTCAAGTCTTTGTTTAAGCTGTCAATATTTATCACCTATATCCGTCGTTTTCTTGACTTTTAGATCGAATGCTGTTTTTTCTAAAAAAACAAAACAAAGCACACAAACAAACATGCACACAAGAAAAGCAACAACAACAAACATTTTGTGGTATCCCATTTAGTATCTGGATATAAAAATCATAGATAATGTAATCTATAAACATATCATTTCACAAACTGCAATATAATGCCCTGAACTTAATACATGAAGAAATAAAGGGAAGTAATTTGTAACAAAATAACAACATTTTAGTAATGCAATTGCTGGAGCACATCACACTCGAGTATATGAGCAAGGAGTGAAATGCTTGCACTTCTTCATAGAATTATATTGCATGCCATAAGCACAAATGCAGATCAGCACAGGTGTGTTACAATGGAATTCAAATGCCATTAGCAGTGTGAGTGTGTGTGTGTATATATATATTAAACTCTATTTATATATATATAAATAGAGTTAAATGCTAGGGTCAGACTAGTATAAAAAAGGACATTTAACTTTTACATGGAATGTAAGACAATTCTTCGTTGTTTGGAGCTGTCCTTTGCAATGCAAAATGTCTGTCATTCCTGGCTCTTGTCCACTAATACCAGTAACAAATCAAATGATCCCATTAAATTTTAAAACGTGCCCTGTGACCAGTATTAGTTCCAGTGAGAAGCACTGACTCATTACAACAAAATCTTCTGATAGAAACAACATGTGATATTAAAAACAAAGAAGTATATAGATCCTAAAGTCCATAAATAAAGAAGAGCCAATGTTCCAGTAACTGCTCTGAGAAGCTCTGATATTCTCTGGGTCGCACAGAAGCATGGGAGACTATCAATGCCCCTTCCATCGTTCATTCTCTCCTGGTGATTCATGTAGTGAGTCAGCTAGTAGTGGTATTCGCAAAAACTTGGAAGTTCCTTGTCCACATGTTTGTGTGCCCTCTCTGTAGCCTCTGGGTCTAGGTTCTTGAGTATACAATGCACTAAGGACTGTTTGTGGCCTGGTGCAATCAGGGTCATGGAAGATGGATAGAATAAGTAGAAAGGGTGGTAATGGAATGGTCAAACCACAAGATTGACAACTTCTTCTTCTGGGAAGGGTCCCAAGCAAGAGTCCTCCAGGTTCTTCAGGTTAGGTGATGCTGAGGAAAGCCAAAGAGCATCTGACACCATCTCCTAGTTCTTGGTACCTGTTAGCATATGCCTTTCATCAGTCTTTGTCAAACATACCCATCTAAGTCCCTGAATGACCAAGGAGAATGAATAGAGATCATTCCTACCTCTTCCTACCTCTCACAGGGGTGGGAAGAAGACGTGAAGTGGAGGGCAGGAGGTGAAGGAAACCTAGAAATTTAGGTTAAATTAGCCTGCTGAAAACATAAAATGTCTTCAAAATCTCATACTTTATCTTTCATTATGTAGTTATTTATTTATTTGAGTCAGTGTTTCATTGCTGCCCAGGCTAGAGTGCAGTGGTGCAATCATAGCTCACTGCAGCCCACAACTTCTGGGCTCAAGTGATCCTCCCACCTCAGCCTCCGGAATACCTAGGACTACAGGTACACTCCACCATGCACGGCTAATTTTTTAAAAAATATTTGTAGAAACAGTGCTCACTATGTTGCCCAGGCTAATCACAAACTCCTGGGCTTAAGCGATCCTCTCTTTGTGGCCTCCCAAAGCACTGAGACTACAGGTGTGAGTCACCACAACCCAGCCTCATGCTTTATCTTTAAAACTTTCTAATTTTTATATTCCATAGTACATCAGTGTTTGTTTCTTATACATATTTTGGTCTTGTGTGTATGTCTCTGCGTTTGTGTATATATATATAATCTTACTAACTAAAGCAGGTTTGATCAAAACTGACACTTCAGAAATAAATGTTATCTTTCTCCTATGGCTTCAAGTTACCACCAGTGGGTGCAAACATTTTCATTTAAAAGGTGTTGAGCTTATTGTTATTTGAACGTAGGGTATTTTAGGTCCTTTCCAGATTCCTGTAGTTCTTCAAGGTACTGGAGTAATGATGGTGCATACGGAGCATGGATTTAGCAGGAGAAAAATCTATACTTTCTGATATA
The DNA here is from genome assembly GCF_024542745.1 of Macaca thibetana thibetana. NCBI lineage: Eukaryota > Metazoa > Chordata > Mammalia > Primates > Cercopithecidae > Macaca > Macaca thibetana. Next base: position 10,870,311 of record NC_065579.1, read on the forward strand.
TATATATATGTATATTTATACACACACACATGCACACACATATATATTTATATATATACACACACACACACACACACACACACACAATCTTCTGTGTCTGGCTACTTTTACTCAGTGTAATGCTTTTGAGATTAATCCATGCTTTTGCATATATCTGTAATATATTCTTTTTTGTTTCTGAGTAGTATTTTACCATATATATGTATTAAAATTGTTTATACCTTCTCCTGCTAATGCATATTTAGATTGTTACCAGTTTTTAATCTAGCATAAATAATGATTCTGCAAAGATTTGTATACAAGCATTTTTATGGACATATGCTTTAATTTCTCTTGGATAAGTGCCCAGAAGTGGAATTGCAGACGCCACAAGGCTCCGTTAGGAAAGCAGGGTCATCGTGGTGCTGCTGATGTTTTGTCTGAATGCCTATCTAGTGACAGCTCATGTACCATCACTTTCCCTATTTCATGAAAGAGATTGTGTATAATTATTAAGATTTCTTCCTTAGATGTTTGAAATTAATCATGATAGATGTCATCTTGGCTGGGATTTTTCTTTCTGAAACATTTTTAGTTAGAAATAAAATTATTTTTAGATGGACTATTTGGAATTTCTATTTTCTCTTGTCAGTTTTGGTTATGTGTGTTTTCAAAGGATTCTTCCATTTCCTATCAGAAGTTAAATTTATTAGCATAAAGTTATTTATAATAGACCTTATTATTCTTTTAGTGACTGTAAAATTTGTAATCATGTTCCCTTTTTTGTTCTTGATATAAATAATTTGTGTCTTCTTTGTTTTCTTGGTGTGTTTAGATAGAAGTTATTAGTTTTATTGTTCTTTTTTTAAAAATCAGCTTTTGGTTTCATTTATTTTCTCTGCTATTTGTACATTTTCTATTTGGCTGATTTCTGCTCTTATCTCTACTATTTTATTCTTTCCACTCGAAATTTTATTGTCTCACCTTTTTGTAGCAGATTAATATGTAAGTTTAAATCATTGATTTGACTCTTCATTACTTTCTGATATAATCACTTGAAGTTATACATCTTCTAGGTACTATTTTAATTGTGTCCCACACATTTATATTTATTTTCATTCAGTTCAAAATATTTTTAAATTCCCCTTGTGATTTATTTTTTAACCTGAGTTACTTACAACTATGTTGTTTATTTTTAGATCTCTTTCTGTTTTTAGTTTCTAATTTAATTCTGTAAAATCAGAGAACATATTCTTTATTATTTCAATCTTTCAAAATGTGTTGATTTTAATAAATTAAAGGATTCACTTTGTGTTCCTATTGCCGGTAATTATGATCTTGTGATGCCTGTTATCCAATGTCTGCAAATGGTTTTTTTCCTCATATATTTTGCCCAGTTTTTACTTGTTTACAGTAGCAGTGCAAGTGCTGTAGCAACTACTTCATCATGATGCAAAGCATTGCTGACTTATTAAATCTGGCTCCTAGTGATTAATTTCCTTTACTGTCATCCATTCAGGTCTTAACATAGATGTCATTTTCTCCTCTAAGAGGAAAAAAAGAGACCTCCTCTAGAGTCTCTCCTGACTGCTCACCTCACTGAAAACTTGGTTAGAACTCTCTTTCATGTCTTTTTTTCTTCAGCATACACAGTATTTACTCCTTACATAGCACATATCCACACTGTTGTATTTGCCTGCTACTTTTTCACTTGCCTCCAACAAAGAATATACATTTTATATATATTTGAGCCATATACAATTTTTGCTATTTGATCATTTTTGAGATACAAAATGGAAGGTTTCCCTTGGTTCAAACTAACATGTATATAAAAAAAATTATTATTTATAACATACACAAAGAAGTGGTGAGATCTCAAAATAGTACTGGTCTCTTTTAAAATGTTACTAATGGGAGGGTTCTCCTTTATAGTAATCCTTTCCCAGAACTTTTGAAAGTGGCCCTACCACATTCTCTAATTCTTATTAGAATTACAGAGGCTGCTATGAGGATCAAATAAGGTCATGTACAAAGAACACTTTAAAAAGTGTTGGGCCCATGATAAGTGCCCAATATGTTCAGTTGTGACTGCTGTTTCATTGGTGTTTTTAGGCGGTGGTTGCCTCAGCTAAGCCTTGTCTTTGCTGGATGCCAGTCAAGTTCCTCAGACTGTGGCTCTCCATGATGTCCCTGCCTCAAGGCAGCCCTTCTGGACCCCTGTTCAGTCTTTCCTGCAGCTCCTTACTTTTAGTTAACCCCTGAGGAAAGGGAGTCCCTTCTTTTGTGACAATGATTAGTTACCCTGGGCTTCAGGTTCGTTGGGAAAATCCTTGTACTTAATCCCTTAATCTCTCCCAGAAGTGTCTCGGGTCTCTAGAATCAGCGTTTTGACCAGCTTCTCTCAGTCCTGAGGTGGAGAGGGGGGTTTATCTGAGGCACATGTACTAGCACTTTTATGCTTTTCATTTTAAATCTCTTCAGCAATATTTGGCTTTCTTGACCAGAGTTTCTAGACTAAGCTCTGGATTTGGGTGTCCTAGAAATAATGTTCTTCCAATGGCAGGAGCCACTGTCCCAGAAACCTGGTGTTTCTGTTACTGCTTCTGAAAGAAGCTCCCAGAGATGGAAGGCAAAAGTAGCATCACTGTCCCACCTCAACCTTCAGTTGAACAATGGTGAAGAAGGCCCATGTTGGGAGGTCTTAAAATCTCATTCTTGGCTACTCACTTGCTGAGTGACTTGGCCAAGCCCTGCTCCCTGCGTAGACTGCAATTTCCTCATATGTTCAAAGTCTTTTTAGTTCTCGGGTTCCATGACCTGCTTGAGTTTATTTTGAAATGTATTTTAGGGATTTATATACCTAAGAAATTGGGGGAATCCCTTATTTCTCAACCACTTTTTTCTTGTACAGCACAAACTCTAGTAGTTTTTTAACTGAAGTTTCCCGCCCTTCCCCCTTAAGTGGAAGCTTAATTAATTACTTAGGAAGGAGCCTTGTGCCCTCACCTTAACAACAGGGAATGGACCTTAATTCTAGAAGAACTTTGCATCCTCCCTCAATCATGTGAGCGAACATGTCAGCTCCCACCTTAAGGGTACCACTTTCCAATAATAACTTGGAGGATAATGGTTCTTAGCCACCTACCCGCATCAGAGTGTTGCCAATACACAATATTTAAAAGGCACTCTAGAGTAGTGCTTCTTAATGATAACTGAGTGGAAAATGGCAGTAATCACAGGTGCATATACATCTGTGGGCTATATTAGCCATGGTCCTTTGGAGGCAGTAGGGGCTGCTGAGTTGATGGGGAAATTGTAGGTATGTGGGCTCAGGTTCCGTGAGGAGCAATTACAGCACAGGCTGCAGAGCCATTGTGGGAGGAAACTGCCACATGTAATTGAAGAGCATAATATGATAAATCAATGGTGTAAAAAGGAGAGAAAAGCATGAAATCCACAACAGCAAGCTGGCAAAGAAACATCTTGTTTTAGATTATTTTGTGTTCTATTTTCCTGTCTATAAAGGACGCTATAGAAATCAGGCCAGGACTAAATCCTAACTTTGCCTTTTACTAGTGGTACTATCTTGGGCAAATCACTTACCCTCCCTTAGGGTTAGTTCCTTTCTCTGTGAAAACTAGAGTTGTAACGCTTTGCAAAATCCTCCCAAGGAGTAAAGGAACTGGCATATGTAAAAAGCAACTTGTGATGACACTTTAAGTCAGCAAAAATATTTCTGAGTGCTGATTGTGTGCCAGGCACTGTACTAGTCATAAAGGAAATTCAAATAAAAATGAGACAATTCCTGCCTTTCAGGAGAATAGAAGCTACTGGATGAGACAGACATAATTACTCAAGATCAGAAGGTAAACTATTGGTTTATCCTGAGAAAATCCAGCTACTTTTTTTTCAGATACTTTAAAGATTTGTCTGCTTCCATTTTGTTGTTAAAAAGGATCATTTGCATAATCAAGTAAAAGTGTATTTATCTGCATATTTCATTCAAGGACATCACTGTGTTACCATTTTAGCAACACTATCATAATCATGAACTAATCTGTTTGTAGTGCCATCCATGATTCTGAGGGTTTGAGAATATCCCTTTTTAAAAAAATCAATAATTAAACTGAATTGTCAAGTAAAGCCAATGTTCTAAATTGTATTATTCATAAGCAGTAGCCATCTAAAATGAGAGTTGCATCCAAGAAAACTCAAGATTAGATTTGAGAGTCTAGAGAACAAGTCATTGAAGGATGGAGATTCCCTGGGCCCTAAATAATCAATTTGGATTCCCCTAACTCTTCACAAATCTTGGTCAACCTTCTTGACTGTGGGGAATGTGATAGGAAGTGCCTGAGGTTCTTACTTGAATAACATTGCTATATTCTTGTCTCCTTTGTAAGCATCGTCACTTTGGGTCCTGTCAGTCGTTTTAAGCAATCAAACACTGTTTAAATGCTGCCATTGGTGCAGTCCCAGACTGGAACCAATCCATATGTCCACCAACTGGTGATTGTAAAAACAAGCATAAGATATGCATACAATAGACTACTCTTCAGCAATTGAAAGAAACAAATTGCTGATAAATTATAAATGAAAGAAACCAGACACAGCAAACCACACATTGTATGCTTCCATTGATACAGCCTTTTCAGAAAAGGCAAACCTGTAGAGACAGAAAGCAGATCAGTGGTTGCTGGGGGTTAGCTGTGGGAATAGGAATTGACCACAAGTTGGTATGAGGGACCTTTTTGGGTGATAGAAATGTTCTAAAGTGGATTGTGGTGATGATTGTACAACTGTGTAAATTTACTAGAAATAACTCAACTGTGCACTTAGGATGGGTGGGTTCTATGCTATGTGTTTTATATCTCAATAAAGCTGATTTTAAAAGAAAGCATTTTAAAAGACAACTGTGCCTTGGAGGCAAATAAAAACATATTGTGGATGGAAAAGAAACATGGTTGTGATAATTGCCAAGGAATGAATGTTTGGCATATTACTAACTGCTCAACTCTGTAGAAGTTGAATGCTCAAACTTCAATTTGAGCCCAATTCTCAGTATGTCTGGGAATATGACCTTCTCAGGGGCCTCCTGCTTGACCAGTCATCTCCCAGCTTTGTCAGCTTTCAGCACACAGAATGTCAATACAGGAAGGCGCCTAAAGTACCAGGGCTTCAGAGCCTGACAAACTTTGGTTTGAACTCTGGCTTTGTCATTTACCAGCTGTGTGACATGGGGCATATAATTTGAGTTCTCCAACTTTTGGCTATTTCACACATAAAATGAGACTAACAATTCATCTGTACTGGGCGAGTTATGAGAATCATATAAGATTGTTCCAATTAGCTATTGCTGTTTGACAAATGAACCCCAACTCAATGGATAAAAACATTTTATTACATCTAATGATTCTGTGAGTCATGAACTTAGGATGGGTTTGTTTAGACAATCTGTGTGGGATCCGCAGGGTGTCAACTGGGGCTGTGCGTGCTTGGATCCGCTTCCAAGATATTTTCTTTACTCCTGTGGGGCTCCTCCATGACCCTTGTGGTGTTTCTCTACATGGCACCTCATGCCAGGGCCTTTCTGTGGGATTTGGGCTTTTCACAGCATGGTGGTCTCAGATACTTGTATTTCTTAACTGGCAGCTGGCTTCCTATAGGCAGGAAGCAGAAGCTGCTGGTGAGCTAAAGAATGGTCCAACTTTACTTCTATGTTATTGGTTAAAGCAGTCACAGGACCCACCCAGACAGAAGCTGACTTCACCTCTTGATGACGTGGAACAAGTTCACATTTTTACAAGAGAATATGGGTTGGGAGACACTATATGGACATATTTGGAAAATGCAACCTTCCCCAGAAACAATGACCACAGAGTGCAGGGGCCAGCAAATGTTTTCTATAAGAGCCAAATAGTAAATATTTTAGACTATACAAGTCACATAGTCTTTGTCACAATTACTTAATTCTGCCTTCATAGCACAAAGGTGGTCATAGATAATACCTAAAAGAATAGTTACAGATGTGTTCCAGTAAAATTTGATTTACAAAAACAGAAGAGGATAGACTTGGTCCATGGGCTATATAGTTTGCTGACCTCTGACACAATGCATGACATGTAATAAGTGCTCAGTAGTGACAAAAATTATTATTGTATTGTTACTAAGAACTTTTGGAAACCATCCAGTCCACTGCTCAACCTCCTGTCTCTTTACAGATATAACCTGACTGAGCCAGAATTTAGTTTAGTGCTACCAGCCACCTATCTGCAAGCTCTTTTACTTCACCCCATAACTTGAACCTATACTTTGGGTCCCAGTTAATGCCATCCTCTCTTCCACCAACTCCACACCAGGCTCTTTCTCTCTTCCTCACTGCCAGGGGGCAGCAGGTTTGGTGGGGTCTGAAACCTATAAAATATGATTGAGCCCTTTAAGAGTACAAAAATACAAAGTTAGGAGTGAAAATGAATGTTTATTAGAATGAGAAAAGAAATCACAATAAATTACAAATTTAAGAATGCGGCCAAATACTACAGCTATAACAAAATTCAAAAATGTCACATAGCCTGACATACTGTAACACTTTATATGCTATAATTTGATCGATTTTTTAAAAAATTTTGTGATGTTATTTTCTGTAAAGAACAAAGATGTAGGCCAGGTGTGGTGGCTCATGCCTGTAATCCTAGCACTTTGGGAGGCCGAGGTGGGAGGATTGCCTGAGCTCAGGAGTTCGAGACCATCCTGGGCAACATGGTGAAATCCCATCTCTACTAAAACTACAAAAAAAATAGTCGAGCGTGGTGGCATGCGCCTGTAGTCCCAGCTAATCAGGGGGATGAGGCAGGAAAATTGCTTGAACCTGGGAGGCAGAGGTTACAGTAAGCCAAGATCACGCCACTGCACTCCAGCCTGGGTGACAGAGCAAGACTCTGTCTCAAAAAAAAAAAAAAAAAAGAAGAAGAAGAAAGACATAGTTTTCTTCTATCACAGTTAGTCAAATTAAAAAAAAAAAGTATTAATAGTTTAGAATGTGGCATCCTAATTAGGGAAAAGGAGTCAGGGTGGGGGGACCAGGGAAAAGCAAAGAGATAAAGCAGGTAAGCTATAGGTCTGCCTTTTTTTATGGCCCAGAACATAGAGCCATCCTGTGCAAATAACATACATAATTCAGAAATCTCCTGCCTATCGTCAAATGCCTCAATTTATCAAACACCTAGACTAACAGAAGAATGTAAGTTAAGCTCCCCACTACTTTAGTATTATCAATCAGCCCAAGAGCTATCCTCATATAAAATCTCCAGCAAGCCTTTGTTTCCTTGCAATCAGCTCCTCTCTTGCTGGCTGTCCTTTGCCTCATTGCAACGTATTTTACTACTTTCTCTAGTGAATCTGCCTTTCTCTACCTATGACTGTCTTGGTAAATTCTCTTACCCCTGCCTTATCAGCCCAGGTAGTCATCACTCATCTGCAACACAGATAAATTCCTTTCAGCTTTATAACTCTTTATTAATAATGTCATGCAAAATGTTAGGATTATTGTCCAACTAGGGAAAAGCTTTATTTTCTTTCATATGTAAACAGTATTTCTTCAGGTTTCTTTGTGTAGTGACTTATCTTGAATACTTTTTGAATTAATGAGTAACAAGTTTGTTAGCATTTTTTTTAAAATAAGTTTGTAAAAAATACCCTTGTTCTCGTGGCAAATGATTGGTTTTATATTCTCTTCATTGCCATTAGCATTCCAAGTCAAATCTACAGAATATCTTCAAATTTTTTGACTTGTTATATGATTCACTTGACTCATTAATTGGAGTATCAAGCCACCCAACAGCTTGTCTTTATTGCCATGTGAAAGTTATCTTTTCCTTTTAATGAATTACTTTGTTTGGTAATTTTTGTTTTTGTTATAATTTGCTTCTCAGTATCAGAAAACTTCTATCCATTTCTTTGCTCATCTTGATCATTATTGTTTCATGTTTCATTCATTGTAAAACAGTTTCTAATTTTTATTACAAAAATTTTCAAATGTACAAAAAATTGAAAAAACAATGATGCTGTGAAAGGAAAATTAAAACTTGGGACCCCAATTCATGATGCCAAAAGAAAAAAAAAATAAGCTGAAAGCTGAGACATGCAAGAAGCTACCTTTCCTTTTGTTCCTAAGCAGAGAGCTCCAGATAAAAGGCCAAATACCTCCACGGGTAGCTACTCTATGTTCACCTTATCTTATATGCAGTGCCAGTTACTGAGGAGACAAATACATAATTGACTACTCTCCTACCTGCTCCTGTTTCCTCGCAATATGTAGATTCAGTAATGTGACCATACACTCCCTCTTTCCCCTCCAGCCTGCTTTTCCCCTTTAAATTTGAAGCACTCAAAATCATCTTTGAAGGAAGGCACATGTTAGTGTAGGCAGATAATTAGACATGAGCAGGAGAGGAATCCCCAGGGGGGAAAAGCTCTGCAAAATCTCATGCCCCAGAGACCACCCAAAACATGCATGCTAAATATAAGCAGAGAGGAGGGGAGATTCTGTGCAGAAAGTAACTCCCCAGGACCCCCCTTAAGATGCCCTGTAATCACTCTTTCTGTGGTTAAGCTGTGAGAACATAGCTAGCTACATGTTGGTAAGAAGGGAAGAAGGGCAAGGGGGAAAGTCCTAAGAGGTACACAGGTACAGTAAGTACAGATTTAATCACTATATGACCTTCTTGGGGTGGCAGTAATGAGCAACACCACCATTAGGTAGGAGTTGTATTGATCCCAGGCCTGCACATGAACATCAATTGACAGTAAGGGAGAATCCCACAAGCCTGGGAGGGAACTATATGGGGCCAAAGGTGGAGACTTAAGACAAAAGCTGGAACTTAAAGAAATAGTCCAGCATAACACAAACCGCAAGGCAGAACTTTCAGAGCTGCTCCCAGCCAGCTTAGCCCACTTCTTTCTTAGAGTGTATTATTTCTCTCCCATTAATAAATATTTTGCTTACTTTACTAATTGGTCTCTTGGCCAAATTCTTTCCTCCAAGATATCAGGGGAACCCACCCCCGATAATTCAATGTAGGTTCTTTTCTATTTCCCTAAGTGTCGGCCGGTCTGAGAAATAAAGGGAAAGAGTACAAAAGAGAGAAATTTTAAGCTGGGTGTCCAGGGGAGACATCACATGTTGGCAGGTTTTGTGATGCCCCCTGAGCCGCAAAACCAGCAAGTTTTTATTAGCAATTTTCAGAGGGGAAGGGGCGTACAAATAGGGTGTGGGTCACAGAGATCACATGCTTCAAGGACAACAAAAGATCACAAGGCAGAAGGTCAGGGCGAGATCACAAGGTCAGGGGAAAACTAGAATCACCAATGAACTTCCATGTCCTGCTGTGCATGCATTGTCATTGATAAACACCTTAACAGGGTTCAAGAGCAGAGATCCGGTCTGACTAGAATTCACCAGGCTGGAATTTCCTAATCTTAGCAAGCCTGAGGGTTCTGCAGGAGGCCAGGGCGTGTTTCATCCCTTATCTGCAACTGCATAAGGCAGACACCCCCAGAGCGGCCATTTTAGAGGCCCCCCTGCCCCAGGAATGCATTCTTTTCCCAGGGCTGTTAGTTATTAATATTCCTTACTGGGGAAAGAATTCAGCGATATTTCTCTTACCCATTTTCGGTAATAAGAGAAATATGGCTCTGTTATTCCCGGCCCACAGGCAGCCAGACTTTAAGATTATCACCCTTGTTCCCTGAAAATCTCTGTTATCCTGTTCTTACGGTGCCCAGATTTCATATTGTTCAAACACACATGCTCTACAAACAATTTGTGCAATTAACGCAATCATCACAGGGTCCTGAGGTGACATTCGTCCTCAGCTTACAAAGGTGATGCGATTAAGAGATTAAAGACAGGCATAGGAAATTATAAGAGTATTGATTGGGGAAGTGATAAACATCCATGAAATCTTCACAATTTATGTTCTTCTGCCCTGGCTTCAGCCTGTCCCTCCATTCGGGGTCCCTGACCTCCCACAACACTCTTGGAGTGTATTATTTCTCTCCCATTAATAAATCTTTTGCTTTCTTTACTAACTGGTCTCTTGGCCAAATTCTTTCCTCCAAGAAGACTAGGAACTGAGGACCTCACACTTCCTTGTAACACACAGACCACAGACTGTTTCTGTGAGTCTGTGTTTTTTCTCCCAGGCATTGTCCTTAACCTTGGCAAAATAAACTTCTAAATTGATTGAGCTTTGTCTCAGATACTTTTTGATCTACAGTGCAATAAATATCCACTAATTTTTATCTGATTTTTCCTTCAATTCTTCAAAAATTTTGAAGGGACAAAACAAGGCATCCTTTGTGTATGTCCAAATCAAGAGTCAGTAAATCCTCACTTGATTTAATGAGATGTTCCAATATGTCTTTCCAGTTAAAATAGTGTATTGATGCTGGGTGGGGTGGCTCATGCCTGTAATCCCAGCACTGTGGGAGGCGAGGATTGGTGGCTGAGGTCAGGAGTTCAAGACCAGCCCAACCAACATGGATTGGGAGGCCAAGATGGGTGGATCACCTGAGGTTGGGAGTTCGAGACCAGCCTGAGCAACATGGAGAAACCCCATCTGTACTAAAAATACAAAATTAGCCAGTCATGGTTGCACATGCCTGTAATTTCAGCTGCTCAGGAGGCTGAGGTAGGAGAATTGCTTGAACTCGGGAGGCAGAGGTTGCAGTGAGCTGAGATGGCGCCACTGCACTCCAGCCTGGACAATAACAGCAAAACTCCATCTCAAATAATAATAAAATAAAATAAAATGATGTATTGAAATGTTCCCAACTTTCTGCATAAAATTTTGAATCTTATTCATGTTCAGATATGTGAAATACATAAAATCTATTCTACCAAATCCAGACCTAAGTGTATTCCCATTTCAACTTCCTCATGACTGGACCCCAAAAATGCCTTCAGCCTATTTTATGCCACATGACACTACTGAATGTTACATGAAGGTAGGGTCAGAGTAAAAAAGATCTAAGTCTTAACTAAATATAATAAAAATACCTTAATTTTGAAAATACAAGAACAAATGAATACTTTGCTTAATTTTACCCCCATGTTAGTTTTTTGTTTTTTGATTTTTTTTTAAGAGTAAGTGGAGAAGGTAGGTAATATAGTACAATAAGAATTATGGCTTACAAATCAGCAACCTCTTTCACTAACTGGATTGTGACACCCACTATAAATCTGTCTTTTTCTTCAAGTCTGGTTCTGTGTACCTAGCTCATTGAGAACCTGCTTTAGCCTAGCTTCAATTGCAAAAATATAAGAACAGAAGAAAATTTCAGATACTCAAGACAAAGTCATGAGAGATATTTGATTGATATAATTTCCTTGGGTTTTCATTCTTGGTATTATATCTTGCCAAACTTTATCCTTCTATAAACAAAGGGCTTGATTTTCACCAAGTCTCCATTTTGTGCATCACAAATATAATCAAGTCATACCCTTTAGTTAAAAATGTATTGCCCCAGAGGCAAAAAGTAAAAGTCCACACAATTCCCCATAATTTCCTATACAATCATTCCAGAAAACAGAAGGCAATTGATTTTCACCAGCACACACATTAATTTTTATGACACCCTCTCTGAGTTTTGGAAACAAATGAAGTTATTTGAAGATGTAGGGTAGTATTTTCTGACCCATCTAATTAAAGAGACTCCATTGCAACCAAACAAGGAGAGGGGTCTAAATCCAAAGTCTAGAATTCAAGCTGGGCCAATGAAAAGCTCTACCATTGTGAAGGGAAGTTGGGGTTTGGAAACATTGCAGGCATTGAATGCATCTTCAAAATTGGTGTTTCTCAATCTCATGTGAACAAATTGGAGAGCATGTGGAAATAGGCAAAAAGAGATAAGAAGTCCCAACTTTGAGTCTTCAGTGCCACCCTGAAAAAGGGCTGAGATTGGTTTATATCTTACTACAGTAGAAAAAATGATCTCTACCTCCAGAATACATTTTAAAAGAAGATCAGGCTATAAAAATGAGGGTTTCTTTTAACTGCAGAGCTATGTAAAAATGTTAGTGCTGTTTTTAAAATGGCCACTTATTTAGAAACATTTTTTAGTTACCATCAAATTGTCCTACTTTTTAGTGATAAAGAGACCAAAAAATAAAGAAGGAGTTGTGTTTAAGGAAATGATAGTCCAAGTTTTCCAGACTTTCCCATCCATTCAGTGATAATTATTAAAGGTCACCTTAATATTCTCAAAGAGTAGAGATTTGAAGAAGTTCCTTCCTCTGTCTGCTTTAGTTTCCCCAGATGAAAAAGAAAGTGTGTCTCTATGACTTCTAAGCTTCCTTTCAGTTATTCCTTTCAGATATTTCCCAACTCCAAATATCTAACAAGGTCAAGAGGTTATTGTTGCCCTTCACCCCTCCCACAACTTTTGGGAACTTCTCTGTAAGTGACAACTGTGGTGTTTCTCCTGCACAGCCTAAGAATGGAAGAGGGGCCCTCCCCCGAACGCCACCATCAAGCAGTCCTCTATGACCAGGCATGCAGGAAGGGATGACACTGAGGAGCCACGCTTACAGAGGACTTTTTAAATGAGCGCTGAGATTCTCTCACTAATGGACTTTATTTAAAAAAAAAAAAATTCAATAGTTATTGGGGAACAGGTGCTTTTTTGTTTACATGAATAAGTTGCATAGCGGTGATTTCTGAGATTTTGGTGCACCCATCACCCAAGCATTGTACACTGTACCCAGTGTGCAGTCTTTAATCCCTCACCCCTCTCCCACCTTTCCCCTCAAGGCTCCAAAGTCCATTATATCATTCTCATGCCTTTGCCTCCTCATAGTTTAGCTGCAACTTGTAAATGAGAACATATGATGTCTGGTTTTCCACTTCTGAGTGACTTCACTTAGAATAATGGTAACCGATTCCATCCAGGTTGCTGCCATTACCATTATTTCATTCCTTTTTATGGCTGAGTAGTATTCCATGGTATATATATACCACATTTTCTTTGTCCACTAGTTGGTTGATGGGCATTGAGGCTGGTTCCATATTTTTGCCATTGCAAATTGTGCTGCTATAAACATGTGTGTGCAGGTGTGTTTTTTATATAATGACTTCTTTTCCCCTGGGTAGATACCCACTAGTGGGATTGCTGGATCAAATGGTAGATATACTTCTCATTCTTTAAGAAAGCTCCATACCATACTGTTTTCCATAGTGTTTGTACTAGTTTACATTCCCACCAGCATTGTAAAACTATTTCCTTTTCACCACATTTCTATGGTATTGGTTGTATTAGGTTGGTGCAAAAGTAATTGCAGTTTTTGCCATAACTTTTGTGCCAACCTACTACTATCTCTCATTTTGTTTCCAGTTGAGCTTATTTGGATCTCTTCTCTTCTTTTCATGGTTAATCTCACTAATAGTGTATCCATTTTCTTTATTTTTTTCTAAGAATCAGCTTTTTGCTTCATTTATCTTTTGTATATTTTCTTTCCATTTCATTTAGTTCTGCTCTGAGCTTTGTTATTTCTTTTCTTCTGGGTTAGAGTTCAGTTTGTTCTTGTTTCTCTAGTCCCTTGAGCTGTGACATTAGGTTGTCTATTTGTGCTTTTTCATATTTTTGATGTAGGCATTTAATGCTATGAACTTTCCTCTTAGCACTGCTTTTGCTGTATTGCAGAGGATTTCACAGGTTGTGTCACTATAGGTTTGATAGATTGTGTTCAGTTTGAAGAATTTTTAAATTTCCATCTTGATTTTATTGTTGACCCAAAGATCATTCTGGAGTGGATTATTTAATTTCCATGTATTTGTGTAGTTTTGAGGGATCCTTTTGGAGTTAATTTCCAATTTTATTCCACTGTGGTCACAGAGGGTACTTGATATGATTTTGATTTTCTTAAATTTACTGAAACTTGTTTTGTGGCCTATCATATGGTCTGTCTTGGAGAATGTTCCACGTGCTGATGATAAGAATGTATATTCTGCAGTTGTTGGGCAGAATGTTCTGTAAATATCTGTTAAGTTCATTGGCTACAGGGTATAGTTTAAGTCCATTGTTTCTTTGTTGACTTTCTGTCTTCATGACCTGTCTAGTGCTGTCAGTGGAGTATTGAAGTCTCCCACTATTATTGTGTTGTTGTTTATCTCATTTCTTAGGTCTAGTAGTAATTGTTTAATAAATTTGGGAACTCCAGTGTTAGGTGCATATGTATTTAGGATTGTGATATTTTCCTGTTGGGCTAATCCTTTTATCATTATATAATGTTCCTCTTTGTCTTCTTTAACTGTTGTTGCTTGAAATTCTGTTTTGTCTGATATGAGAATAGCCAGTCCTGCTCACTTTTGGTTGCCATTTGCATGGAATGTCTTTGTCCACTCCTTTACCTTACGCTTATATGAGTCCTATGTGTTAGATGAGTCTCTTGAAGACAGCAGATACTTGGTTGGTCGATTTTTATCTGCCATTTTATATCTGTTAAATGGATCATTTAGGCCATTACATTCAACGTTAGTATTGAGACATGAGGTAATATTCTGTTCATCCTGCTAGTTGTTGCCTGAATACCTTGTTTTTGTTTTTTTTTTTTTTCATTGTGTTATTGTTTTATAGGCCCTGTGAGATTTATGCTTTAAGGAGGTTCAATTTTGGTGTAGTTCAATGTCTTATTTCAAGATTTAGAACTTCTTTTAATATTTCTTGTAGAGCTGGCTTGGTAGTGCTCCATTCTCTCAGCATCTGTTTGTCTGAAAAAGACTTTATCTCTCTTTCACAGTACCTAAGAGCAGGTTTGGGAGTGAGGTTTCCAGCTCTATGTTCACCAACTTTGAGGTCTTAGGCAAGATACTCAATCTCACTGAGCCTCAAAATCCCCATTTATCAAATGAAATTAACTGCATTGGCCTTAGTGTTGCTATGAAGGTTAATTGAGTTACTAGAAGTGGAGTGCAAAGAGCTTGACATTTACTGAATGGTTGATAAACATAACTATTTTATTATTATTTCTGGGAGAAATGAAGAGACAGCATATGGGGAAACTGTTAGGGAGTGGCGTTAACAGGAGACGACAGTGAGTCCTGGAAGCCTTGAGAGCAGAAACTTGGGACTGATGATGAAAAGGCTTAATTTGAGAAGAGGGAAAATGAGCTGAAGTTACTCCCTCCTACCTCTGGTATCTTTGCTTTATAGCTCAAGCCTCAGAGAATATCCCTCACTCACTCCTTGGGCAGTTTAGTAAAAAGGGGACTAGCTTCCCCATCTTAGAGCTCTGTTCCTTCTGCCCCATCCCCTCTAAACCACACACACACACACACACACACACACGCCCCAACACAAGCTGTGGGAGCTTGGGCAAGTTACACTCCCTCCTTGGGCCTTCATTTCTCAATCTGTAAAATGCTGATGTCTCATATTCCTTTGGCCTTACTGTACTGTGAGTAAAAGAGCAAAATCGAAATCTTGGCCCAGCATTTTTGAAAGATTCCTATTTCTATCCCAGATTTGTGGTCTCAACTTTGTATTATGATGGTCCTCAACTTTACTAGCCATAAGGAACTCATTCTCCTTTGAAATGTTCTCTTATTATTTAGAGGATAAAAAAGAAAGCAAAAACAAACCTGGGAATCAGGGTGTGGGGGTAGATGATTCATTCCCATCATGTTATCTTTTGAAAGGTTAATAGCTACCCCTGCACTACCCCATTCCTTATCTACCTGAATTCCATTTCAGGCAAACAAACAAAATGATCATGAAAAAGGCAATCTTAGAGAGACACTGTCAAGGCTGATAGACTCTGGTAATGAAATTATTCCAACCTCTGCCACCCACACAGAGCTGGCAAGAACAAAAGGATGGGTGTTTGTGAAGATGCCTTGTCATAGTGGTAAGCAGCTCAGTGTCACTTGCCTCAGGCCTTCGTGTCTCATCCTCAGAGCCCTCCCAGAAGGAAGGACATTAGTATTCACCCTGATGAGGAACCAGGAAGTTAGACTTTTCCTAAAACCAAAAAAAAAAAAAAAAAAAAAAAAACAATGCCAGCTTTGCAAACCCACCTGAGTCTTTCTAGGCTGCATATGCAGGTTATCATTTCCATTTAGGGGAATAAATTCTTACAGAATCCTTGAATTTAAGCACTGGCAGGACTTTAAATGACATCTATGCCAACCAAGCACATTCAGTATTTAAGTCCTTTTGCTCAGTACTCAGCCAAAGTGTCACCTCGCCTCACTTGAACACTTCCAGTGAGAGTTCCAACTGAGAACCTGTAGGAAGAACTCAGAGAGGTGAAAAGGAAGTCACAGCACCCCACAGAGCTCAGAGACAGCTGAGTATGAGAACCAAGAGAGTGCGTGGTGGTGGTAGTGTTAGCAGAGGAAGAGATCTGAGTTACCCCAAGTTACCCCGAGTTACCAGCAGTGTATCTGTCAGAGTCCATAGCAGCTTCAGTCCTTGCCTCCTCAAAAGAAAGAATTTGACTAAGGAGCATAAAGCGGAAAAAGAGACCCAGGCAAGTTCCAGAGAAGGAATGGAAGTTTATTAAAAACACTTTAAAAGGGTAAAGAAAGGAAAGAACCCTTGGAAGAGATCCAAGTGGGCGCCTAAAGGTTAAAGAGAGAAAAAAAAAGGAAGCCACCTTTAACCAAGGTTCTAGGACTTGATAAGCTCGCCTCTTTCCCACGATTCTTCTCTTAGGGTGGGCTTTCTGCATGCATGATGCCCTCCTTACCCTTGGGAATTGAGCGTGCACAGTGCGTTTAGAGAGTTTACGAGTTTATGAGGCTTTTTTCCCTTTTTCCAGTGGCATGTGCCCTCAGAATGTCGTACTTTACCATTTCGTCTCTTAACATGCACGCCCAAGAAGCTGCTTCTCCCTGGGGCCTACATTCAATTCACATCTTGGTGTTAACAGGTGTGGATCATCAGGAAATGGCCTCTCCCTGGCACTGGCTGTCAATTTACCACTTTCAGAGAGGCAATGCAATAATTGCCAAACTGTCACCTGCCATTTCTAGTGGGCGGGGGAAGAGCCCTCTCATGCCCCTCTCATGCCTAACTATCTGTAACAGTCGGGTGGCCAAGGGATCCTGCGGGATGCTGAAAGAAAGAAGGAAAGTATGGAGACCTTGCCTCAGGTTTGGAGAATGTGGGAAGTCTGGGCTTCCTCATGGGGTCAGTGTTTCCATAAGCAGCACTTTAGGGATGGTAGGTGGGCTGGGCTAGCAGGGAGTACGAGATCTACCTCTTCTCTAAATTTAATTCTTGGACATCTTGGTCTTTCTGGATTGTGTTGCAAGGACAAAAATATTGGGTTCAGCATAATGAGACTTTATCATTGTATATCTGCTATGAGTTATCAGTGAAATCGTGAACAAGTTTTAAAAAATCATCTGAAATTTAGATATAGGCCAAAGGGATTATTGGGTGATGTTTCAGTGCTGGACTTATTTACTGGATTATTTACTGGATTATTTTACTTCACTGTAAAGGAAAGCCTCACTTATAAATTTTGTTCAGTAGAAATATAGTCTCTGCCCAGTGGAACAAATAGCCCCAAAGTGTACAGTTTATGATCCTATTAAATGTAAACCAGTCTTTATATAGCTTATTACCCACCAAGCTATTAAATTGCTTATATAGACCTAGCTTCTGAAATGTTCTTCGGGGTGGTTTTCAATCTTACTGTTTCCCCACTAACTAATGAGTTCAATAAAATCTTTGACACGTGTTCACTATTTGTATGAGGCATACTTTTACCTTTTTGAAGATTCTACTTTAACAGGAAACTCACTTCTGACTCCAAGGATTTGGTTTTCTTATCTTTTAAAAGATGCATTAGGATTAGAGGGTCTCTAAGAGCCCATTCTGAGGTGTTTGAGCCACTAAGCCACCTGGGTCCCCTCTTCTCCACCATCCTGAGGTCTCCAGGGAAAAGACCCTCTTAACTCTCTGAAGCTGAGAATTAGTGACTGCCGATACTGCTTCCTGCCATGGCCCCCCGCAAAAAAGGTGGTCAAGTCATATTTGAACACTGCAGACCTTCAGTAACTCTAAGATTCTTTGGAAGTTCTCAGGAGCCAGAATACATTGTTTTTCCCCATTTATTCCCATTCCTCAGCCTCTCCCTCCTCCTAACCACTCTCTACTTCCCATTACAAACCTGAAAAATTCCTGGTTCTACATACCCAGCTTTTAGTTGAGCCCACAGCCTAAGGCATCACCCCTGAGTGCTCACCTCTTTGACATCCTTAAGTGGAAATCAGCTGTGCCTTTTGGCCTCAGCTGAGGCAGCAGGGGTCAAACAGCTACTCCTCTCACTCCTGCGGAAGGGGTGTAAAATCGCTTCCGGCTCTGACGTCCGATGAATCTGTCCTTCCGAACCTCCAGAGGCTTCTCTCTCTCTGCCCTTTTGGCCTGAGGTTGTTCAGAGGGCATTATCCTCTAAACTGAAAGTGCCTGAATTCACTGAGGGCGGAGATGTGGTGTGTAGATGGGGCAGAGAACATGAAAGGAGGTTCGGGAAAGGCCAGAGATTACATTTAGCATTCCTGAAAGCCCCTTTTGGCCTTTGGCAACAATTAATGATCAACACATGGAAAAAGCCTTTTCCATTTCAAGGGATGACTGATGTTGTTAACAGCAGTTATTGCTGAGCCTTCCTAAATCAGATCTCTGTGTGCCTGAGAATCAGCTCAGTGTCTACAGTGTTTATGAAATAAACATTTTTCTGTTTCTGATACCAAATTGGCTGCCAGGCCTGACTGCTAATACGCATGGCTTGGTCAGGTGCTGCTAAATTTCTCTTGGTACCTTTTTTCCTTCTAGTGATGTCCCCATCCATATTTTTAGGAGCCAAATTAATTCCCCAGCATGGGGAGGGAGTGATGCTTCCCAGGCTGCCAACCACAGCCTGGGCCCTCATCCCTCCTGTACTCTGCAGTTGGATGAGGGGCGTAGGAGGGGGTGCTGAAGATTAAGCCCAACAAATGCCTGATAAATCACATGAAATGTATTGGGCTTTGAGTGGTTACACAAGGTGCCACAGATACAAAATCCCCAAATGTTTGGATGTGAATATCCTGAAAATATGAAATGAGGTCAGCCCATCCATGATGTATATATCTGACACACTGAGAGGGTGTTTTTAAACACCTCCCTCCCGTACACAACAGAGAGCTTAGGGACCCTCTGCTTCAGTTTAAAGAAAAGTTTCCCCAAAACGTTGTGGGCATTTGTGTCTCTGAGAAGGAAGAAAGCTGAAGCCAACTCCAAACAGGTTCCACACTTGTTTATAAATCTCGAGCCTCTGGGACACAATTCTCTCCAAGGTCACATCCCCAACAAGAGAAAAGAGTCAAGAGAGATGGATACCTGGCTAGGGCTAGGGAAGGATTTGTCTTCTCACTCCTGGCCACTCTTGGAACTTCTTGAAGTAATCAAATCTTGAGGCTGGGGATTTTTCCACCGGTCAGAGCAATACTTACATACGTATTATTAAAACTCAATAGTGATCACAGCAATTATTTATAATTTAGATCAACAAAATGTTATTTGGGGGAAGTAATTCATCACTGACATTGTTCAGAATTGGTGGGATATAATGATAATTATAAAATAGACAACTTTTATTAGTTTTATTATGAATTTAAAATTCTCTATAGTGAATGTCCCCTTCATTGCCTACACCACCGCCCACTGCCCTTCCCTTGGTATTTACCTCCAGCAAATGAACTTGGGTCTTTAATAAATCATGTTAGTCTTGGGCTGCCTTATCCTTTGCAAAGTAAAAACATCTGTACCATCTGCGTTTCTACAATTGTGATTTTATTTATTTATTTATTTATTTATTTATTTATTTATTGAGACAGTTGCGCCCAGGCTGGAGTGCAATGGCACGATCTCAGCTTATTACAACCTCCGCCTCTGGGCTCAAATCATTCTCCTGACTAACGGGGATTATAGGCACGTGCCACCACACTTAGATAATTTTTGTGTTTAGTAGAGACGGGTTTTCACTCTGTTGCCCAGATTGATCTCAAACTCCTGAGCTCAAGCAATCCGCCCTCCTCAGCCTCCCAAAGTACTGGAATTACTGGCATTTCTTACTGCGCACGGCCATGATTATATTTAAATTGTGGTTGGAAGAGGAGTTAGGATAAAGAAGAAAAGAGAAGACTAGGTGATATAAAAAGAAAAAAGGGTTCAAGACCAGCCTGATCAACATGGTAAAACCCCATCTCTACTAAAAATACAAAAAAATTAGCCAGGTGTGGTGGCACACACCAGTAGTCCCAGCTACTTGGGAGGCTGAGGCAGGAGAATCACTTGAACCTGGGAGGCGGAGGTTGCAGTAAGCCAACATCGTGCCACTGCTCTGCAGCCTGGGTGACAGAGTGAGACTCCATCTCAAAAAAAATACAAAGAAATGAAAAAGGGGAGAGAGGAATATCAGAATAAAGAAAATAAATAGGGAGAATGTAGCCAGAAGTGGGGGCTGCACCTGTACTCCCAGCTGTTCTAGGTGCTGAGGTGGGAGGATTGCTTGGGCCCAGGAGTTCGAGGCCAGCCTAGACGACATCACAAGACCCTATCTTTGTTTGTTTTTTTTTTAAATGAACAACAACAACAACAACAACAAAAACAGAGAGGGAGAGAGGGAGAATGTGACAGGAAGAGATCTAGGAAATCTAATAAATCGTTATTTTCTTAAAGAGACATTTTATTTTAATTTTTATCAAAGTCGTAAGTGTGCATAGCTTAAGAAAAGTAGAATCATTCTATAATGCATATGGCAAAAATCTGTCCTTTCTGGCCCATCTCAGCTTCCATTTCCTCTCCCCAGAAGCAATCATTTTCCTGTCTTTTAGTTTTCTCTTCTAATATTCAGCTCCTTGTTTCTGTTTCTTGATTTTTCACTTTTTGATATTAATCACTAATTTCCTCCACCAAGATGAGCATTTGATTTTCTTTCACCCTCAGGCTCTAATCAGGTACACTTCTCTAACCTTCAAATTCTTTTAAATCACATTTTTTGTTGAACCAATATTCAGTCATAATACTTAATATTATGACTATTTGAATATTGTTTATAGCTAAGCAGTGTAGAGCACTCTAATTGCTTTTATTTTCTAGTACAAGCTCTTGTTTTATCCCTGAAGTTAATTGCCTTGGTTTTCATTTTTTGTTTCTCTGCTTACTCTTCCATGTTTCCATTTAACTCGTCCTCAAACTCTGTTAGAAATGTAAACTTCTCTTTAAACACTCAAATGCACCAGATAACCTCTTGTTTCCTTTTGTTGTTTCCCTTGGGGACATCCCCCCATAGCCTTCCATCAAACGGCCCCAATCTAGATGGGTTTCTCTCTAAGCTAGCTGCACAGTGAGTGTTCTGGGAACTTTTTAGTGTCTCATACTTGGTCTTGGACAGAGAGTCAAGGATACTTTGATATTTGAAGAAAGCCTCCACCATGAAAGGCAGAGGCCAAAACAAGCAGACAGGTGGAAAGTGAGACAGAAGAGGTAGTCAGTGAAAGAACCAGAAAATGATACACCAAAACAAACAAAGGCATTAACGCCTCAGATATTGAAATGTTAAGTACAACCCCATTATAATTCCAGGTCCTGTATATGTGACCTGTTTCTGTTTGTTTTTATGTTTATCTGTTTCTTATTTTGTTTTATTTCCAAAGGCTTTTAGGATATCTTTATATCTTACATCAGAAATTTCATAATGGTGTGACTTGGTACAAATTTTTGTCCATTCACTGTGTAGGTGGCCCCTTGGTGAACCCTTTAAATTAGGCAATCACGTCCTTCAGTTCTAGGAAAGTTTTTTAAAGTATTCCCTTCATAATTTCCTTCCCTTCGTTATCTCTGTTTCCTATCTCTCTGGTGCTCCTGTTGTTGGATATTGGGCCTTATGGACAAATCCACTAGTTTTATCTATTTCCTATTTTCTATGTATGGGCGAGTAGGTGGGCATTCAGTAAGGATATTTCTTAATTTATACAATTAAAAGGAAAAAAATGAATGCTTAGGAGACTGAAAGCTGCATGCACATGCACGCACACACACAGACACTCACATAAATCAGGGCTCCTTTTCTTGACAGAGAACTGAGCTGATTTTCAGACTTGTAACTCACTGACTGAAAAGGCCAGGTCCCTAGGAGAAAGAATGCTGCAGGAACTCCCAGTCCTTGCCCAAAGAGATGTATGACCATGCATTTGGCTAACTAGATGCTGGGGAAGGCAGAATACCCAGACATTTTGAGAACTTTTGGATTCATGGTCTGAATTGGTCCCCAGGCATCTAAAGCAAATAATAGCCCACTGTTAGAGAGGAAGCATGTGGGAGCCAGGTAATAAGAGGAGTTCTAGTTCAGGTTAGACTTACCATGGGTATACTGGTTCCATGGACTCACCCAGTGACTATTTCCCCAGTTCCTGAATTTGTCACTGGAAAGGATACATGTGATCAATGGCAGAACCCCTTGCTGATTCCTTAGTCTGTGGGTTAAGAGCTGCTATAATGAGAAAATCTGAGAACCCTCCTTAAAAATCCAACACAAAACCCTAAAATATTATATCTCAAGGGAAATTAGTGCCATCCTTAAGACCTAAAAGATACAGAGATGGTAATCTCCAGCATATTTCCATTTAATTCATCAGTCTGGCCCCTACAAAAATGAATCAGATCCTGGAGCATGACACTGGACTACCTCAAACAACCAAGTGGAGATCCCAATTGCAACTACTGTGCCAGAAGTGATATTTTTGCTAGGGTAAATTAACATAGCTTCAGATATATGGTGTATGGACACTGATCTGGCATGTGCATTCTTTTTCGTCCCTGACAAGGAGGATCAGAAGTACACTGTATTCATTTGGGAGGATAATAGCATACATTTACACTTTTGTCCCAGGGTCATGTTAACCTTCTCACCCTCTGTCATAATACAATCTGCACAACCTGATCCATCTGGACATTCTGAAGAATATCACATTGGTCTATGCTATCAATGACATCATTGATAAGTCAAAAGTGGCAACTGCATCAGAAGCCTTGGTAAGACACATTCACTCCAAAGAGCGTGAGATAATCTCTATAAAGATTCCCCGCCAAATCAGTAAAACATGTAGGGGCATAGTAATTTGGAGTGTGCCAGGAAAACACTTCCAAAATAAAGGTCAAATTATTGCATCTGGACTCTCCCACCACTAAAAGGAAACACAACACCTGATAATCCACACTGCTCTGACCCATTTACCAAACGACACAGAAAGTGGACAGCTTTGAATAGGACCCAGAAATGGAAAGGGATCAGCAGCTGGTCCACAATGCAAGGTAAGCGTCTTCACCACATGGGCCATATTATTTGGCAGACCCTATGGACTTAGAGTTATCTGTAGTGGGAATTGATAACATGCATTGTTTATGACAATCCCAGTGGAAAACAAAATACAGTTTATAATACTTGTACTCTGAAGCAAGACCATGCCATCTGCATCAGAGGATTGTATGTCACTCAAAAACAAAAACAACGGATCTAGAACTGGAAATACCATTTGACTCAGCCGTCCCATTACTGGGGATATACCCAAAGGATTATAAGTCATGCTGCTATAAAGACACATGCACACGTATGTTTATTGTGGTACTATTCACAAGAGCAAAGACTGGAATCAACCCAAATGTCCATCAGTGACAGACTGGATTAAGAAAATGTGGCACATATACACCATGGAATACTATGCAGCCATAAAAAAGGATGAGTTTGTGCCCTTTGTAGGGACATGGATGCAGCTGGAAACCATCATTCTTAGCAAACTATCGCAAGAACAGAAAACCAAATACCGCATGTTCTCACTCATAGGTGGGAATTGAACAATGAGATCACTTGGACACAGGAAGGGGAGCATCACACACCGGGTCCTATTGTGGGGAGGTGGTAGGAGGGAGGGACAGCATTAGGAGATATACCTAATGTAAATGACGAGTTAATGGGTGCAGCACAGCAACATGGCACATGTATACACATGTAACAAACCGGCACGTTGTGCACATGTACCCTAGAACATAAAGTATAATAAAAAAAAAGTTTAAAAAAAAACTACAGGATACTGATTACATTTGAATTTCAGATAAACAATATTTTCTTTTAGTATAGGTACATCTGACATTCAAATTCAATTGGGCATCCTATATTTTATCTGGAGACTAGGTGAGTGAGGAGGGTGTGGTGGGAGGGGGTCCAGGCCTGATGGAGTAATGGGGCCCAGGGAGTGTGCAGAGCCCTGGGGTCAGGTGGAGCAGTTGTGGAAGCTAATCAGGCAAGAGCAGGGCACAAAAAAAAAAAAAAAAAAAAAAAAAAAAAACAACCAACAAACAAAACAACTCCTGCAATCTATGTGGCTGTGGTTGAGTCAGAACTCATGACCATGAGACATGCAGAGATAATGGGGCCGGAGATGCCCATCATGGCCTAGGTTCAAAAAGGCCCATTAAGTCCTAAAACCACTAAAAATCCATCAAAATATGGAAGCAGTGCAGCCAGGCTAGAGAAGGATAAGTCAGGGCTAGAGAACACAAGCGAGCTAGATAAACTGGTGGCCCAGCCCCCACGTCAACCACCACTGTTGCATTAGTACCTCTCCCTCAGCTCACATCTGGGCATGGAGTGGCTGTGGTGGTATGCAGGTCAGGGGATTGTCACTTTTAACCAGCCAACAGAGGAGGGAAAAGGCCAATCATGGTTAACCAATGGTTTAGTTCAATATGTGGTGAAAGCTGAAAACAGGCTGTGGCTGCATTACACCCTCCATCAGGCATGGCCTTGAAAGGTAGTAGAGAGAAGAAATCTGCCCAATGGGCAGAGCTTTGATTGGTGCACCTGGTCACCCACTTGATTTGAAAAGCTAAATGGACCAGTAGGCATAAGTATAGACTCACGTGCCGTAACAAATGGCCCAGCTGATTGTTCAGAGGCCTGGAAGGAGAAACGTGGGAAGATCAAAGATAATAAAGTTTGGGGAAGAGGAACGTAAACAGATCTTTAAAAGTGACCACAAAATGTAAAGATCTCTGTATTTTATTTTAATGCCCACCAGAAAGCACCCATCATGGAAGAGGCACTAGGCAATTAAGTAGACAGAATGTCTATGCCAGTTGCTGATGGCAGACTGTGTCATCTGCCACTCCAGTACTGGCACTGCACTATGTGTGCATGAATGGAGTGGCCATGGAGGTAAGAATGGAGGGTGTGCATGGGCCCAACAATATGAGTTTCCACTAAGTTTGATATGAATAATCTCACTGCTAAATGTCCAATCTGCCAAGAATACATGAGCCCTCAATGTGGCACCATGCCGTGAGGAATCAAACCAGCTATTTGGTGGCAAATTGGTTACATTATATCCCTTCCATCATGGAGAGGGTAGTGATTTATCTTGACTGCACTCAGCACACACTCCAGATATGGCTTGCATTTCTTGCATGCAGAGCTTTGGCCAGCACAAATCTCCAAAGACTTGTGGAGTATTTGATCTGCAAGCCCAAGATGCTTCATGTAATGTACTAAATTGTGCCCCCTCTTCCCCCAAAAAAGCATGTTGAAGAGCTAAACCTTAGTACCTCAGAATGTGACCTTATTTGAAATTACGGTTATTAAAGATGTAATTAGTTAAAATGAAGTCATATTGGAGTCAGGTGGCCCCTTGATCCAATATTACTGGTATTACTGGTGTCCTTATAAAAAAAAGGAACTTTGAACACAGACATTAACACAGGAAGACTGCCAGTTGAAGATAAAAGCAAGAATCAGGGTGATGCTTCTACAAGCCAAAGAACTCTAAAGATTGCCAACAAACCACCAGAAGCTAAGCAATAGGCATGAAACTGATTCTCTCTTACAGCCCTAGCAAACTAACGTAGCACATAATGTCTCATTAGACCAAGGGAGAAAATTTGTAGCAAAAGAATTACAGAAGTGGCAATACGACCATGGAATTTCCTGGTTTTGCCAAATACTGCATTTCCCAGGAGCTGCCAGCCTGATAGATTAATGGCAGATCAATGATCTTTAAGATGCAGCTGTGGTGCAATTTAGAGATGCTATTTTGTAAAGATGAATCACCATCCACCAGAATGCGGTATACAACCTGAATCAATTACCATCACATGATGCTGTGGTCACAATAAGTAGAATATATGGGTCTGGAAATCAACGGGTGGTTTAGGAGTAACTGTTTACAATGCTTCACGTTAAATCACTTGCCGTTTTCTGTGCTTCCCATTGCCACAACTCAAGGCTCTGCAGGTCAAGAGATCTTAGATGGTGAATGGTTCCACCAAGAAACATAGCAAAACTCCCTTGTCTAGCTACGGCTGATCATTCCTGAGATCCTTTGCCAAGAGTGCAGCATACAAGAAAAAGAGTTATGTTCCTGAATGCAAATCAAAACCACAATGATATACCATCTCACACCAGTCAGAATGGCTATTAAAAAGTCAAAAAATAACAGCTGCTGGCAAGGTTGTAGAGAAAAAGAATGCCTTTACACTGTTGATGGGAGTGTAAATTGGTCCAGCCATTGTAGAAGACAGTGTAGTGATTCCTCAAAAACATAAAGACAGAAATACTATTTGACCCAGTGATCCCATTACTGGGTATATATCCAAAGGAACATAAATCATTCTATTATAAAGACACATACACGCATGTGTTCCTCACAGCACTATTCACAATTGCAAAGATATGGAATCAACCTAAATGCCCATCAGTGATACACTGGATAAGGAAAATATGGTACATACACACCATGGAATTCTATGCAGCCATAAAAAAAAAAAAAAGAGATTATGCCCTTTGCAAGGACATGGATGAATCTAGAGGCTGTTGTCCTTAGCAAACTAATGCAGGAACGAAAACCAAATATGACATGTTCTCACTTGTAAGTGGTAGTTAAATGATGAGAACACATGGACACACAGAAGGGAACAACACACAGTGGGGCCTACCAGAGGGCAGAGGGTGGGAGGAGGGAGAGGATCAGGAAAAATAACTAATGGATACTGGGCTTAATACCTGGGTGAGGAAATAATCTGTATAACAAACCCCCATGACACAAATTTACCTATATGACAAACTGCACATAGACCCTTGAGCCTAAAATAAAAGTTTAAACAAAAAAGAGTAATCTTCCTGATCATCAGAGGGAAATTGGACTACTATTAAACAATGGGTGTGGGAAGAATGTGTTTAGCACCCAAGCGATTCACTGGCGCATCTCTTGGTATTTCCCTAAGTTTGATAATATTTAATAGATGGACAAGGGAAGAAGCCACAGACTGAGAAGGACCTGGTGACCCAGGGCTCACAGTCCTCAGGATAAGTGTTTGGATAGCCTTATAGTTTAAGCCACCTAAACCAGCAGAGGTGTTAGGGTAAGGAGAATCAAGAACTGGAGGTAGAAAAAAGAGATTATGGATGTACGACTGCTGTCTCAAGACCAGATGCAGTGGTAGGGGCTTAGTTTATCCACTAACCTTCCTCTTGTATGTTTCTGCTGGAAAAGAATCCTGGAAGACTTTTCCCCGGATGTAGACTTTTTATACAAAGCAAGTAGATTTGAGTTTTGCAAGATGCAGATTGTAGTGGAGGCTTTGGTGCACCACTCACATCACTTCCTTGAGGACTAAGGTGCTCATTGTCCAAGCTTTTGGGATCATTGCCTATTGGATGTTTGTAGCTGAGACTCTACCATAAATCTGATTCCAGCCAAAGGTAGCTGTCTCACCTAGGGTTATCCCACAGGATGATGTCTAATTCTTGCCTAACGAATATTATACCTTCTCTTATTTTACTGAGGTATAATAGTTTTACTTTTTAAATATTTTTTGGTTTTCTTATCCTGTAATCATCTCTATTTCTTCAGAGTCTTTTTTATTTTAACTTTTTTTCTTCTTTGCCTTTATATTAGGGAATTTTATCAAACATTTGAGAATCCCTTGGCAGTCTGTCCAGTCACATTTAAGGTGCAAATAAGAGACCTTTAAAAGCCACCTGCAAGCTCTGGCAGAGGGGATTAGCATCCGATGGGTTTACTCTGAGGTTATCGGAGTTTACTATTTCACTGGAGAAGCCCCCACCCCCTTTCAGTATATGTATTTTCTTTTATCTTGAGCAGATCCGTTTTTCTAGAAAAGGAGTCCTCCATTGTTCTGTGTCTATGAGGGATGGACAGGTAGGCTATAAAACTGGCTCCAAGGGCTGATAGTGAGGTAAGAGGGTCTCATTATTCAGCATGTGAACATCCATGATCTTTTTGATTGCTTGTGGCTCCTCCTTTCTTAAGGATTTCCCTGAGCCACAGTCCCTGTGAGAAATGTCTTCAGAGAAGCAGCCTCCATTCTTCTCCCTCAGTTGGGTAAAGTGTGGTTACTAGGCTGCCTGGGAGAGGGGAAGGAAACTTGGTATAGTCTTTCAGTCAACACTCCCATTTTTGCCTTCCCAGTGCCCATTTTCAGAGCTACTTCAGCCTACAGTCTGGAGCCTTTTTGGAATTGTGCCACATGAATCACATCTTGGTTTTTCCACACTAAACTTATATTCTGGCTCACCCTACTCTGCTAAATCAGCTACCTGCCACTAGTCCATCAGTGTTCTATCTTCTAACCATTCTCCTTGCCCTTCTCTATTGATGCCTTTATTTCCTTTTGCTGTCACTCGGTGTGATTTCAAGAGAGATCAGATGTAAATACATGTGATCAACCCTCCATGTTTTATCCCCACCTATTTTATAGATGGAGAAACTAAGGCCCCGGAAGGGATTATGACTTGCTGAGGTCATACAGCATTACCAGGCTATGAATAATATTTTCATGTAGATCCCCAGGCCAATGTACTTTGTGAAAAAAACAGAAAGGTATGAAAACAGGAGGAATTCAGGAATTCAACAGTGTGGTTCGGGGAGGGGGTATGTAAACAGAGAGAGCACTGGTAGGGCGATCCTGAAATAAAATGAAGAGGTATGGCCAGAAAGAAGTGAGATATTTTATCCTTAGGTCTTTTGGCCTCTTATATTTGTCTTCAAATTCTTTCAAGATATTTATTGTTTATGGGACCCTCTTTCTGTGTTTTCCACTATTCTATTGCAAGACAGACTTCTCACTATTTCTATTCTGTACTCCATTATTTCCCAGAAATAGACGGTATTTTAAAAATGTGGTTCTACTCAAATTGCCCATATCCTCAAATGCTTGCAATGACACCCCATTGCCTATGGGATAAAGTCAAATCCCCTCGTTTATCAATAATTTTGAACTAGGTAGGAAGAGAGGATGACAAGGAAAAGTAGAAGGAAGAGATGGGAGTAACTTGACAAAAGAAAGGAATAAGTGCTGGGGATCAGCAGAGGTTGAAGATGACTCTGAGGTAATAAGCTTGGGTGACTCGGGGGATTTAAAACAGGAAAGTCAGAGGTGTTTTGAGCTTGGCTTTAAACATGACAGCCACACAGAAATGCCTAGCAGACCGATGAAAATAGGGGGTGAAGGATGCATCAGAGGATCTCAGGATTGGCAAGTTCTTCTGTGATTCCCAATCCAGTGCTGAAAGAAGTGAGAATATGATATCTCCAAGGATCATCAAATCAAAGGGAATCTCTTTGCGATGGAGATATTTGAGTGTGTTTAAGTAGGGGAGAAAGAAGAACAAGAGGAGATGGGGCTGACTGGTATTTCTAATGTATAAAGTGCTCTTTTTTCCATCAAAACTGAAGCACACCTAAAACATAATTCCCTGATTCATACTGTAATATTGATAACTATATTCGTTTCTTACTGCTTCTCTAATAAATTACCACAAACTTAGTGCATTAAAACAAGACAAGTTTAAGTGCAAGCACTTCTGAAGGCCAGATGTCCAAAATCAGTGTCACTGGGCTAAAGCCACGTGCAGGCAGGGCTGGTTCCTTCGGGAGACTCCAGGGGAGAATTTGTTTCTTTGTCCTTTTGGGTTTCTAAAAGCTGCCTGTACTCTGGCCTGTGACCTCTTCCTCCAGCTTCAAAGCACTTCAACCGCTTGTTCCATTGACAGATCTTTTTCTGATTTTGAGCTTGTTGCCTCCCTGTTACAAAATCCTGGTTCTTATCCACCTGGACAATATGAAATAATCTACCTATTTCAAGGTCCTTAATTACATCCGCAAAGTCCATTCTGCCATGTAAAGTAACATGTTTATAGGTTCTGGGGATTAAGATGTGCATATGTTGGGAGAGACCATTATTCAGCCTCCCACACTTTCTGAGCTATGTTGATATCACTGAATGACTTAGTGAATGAATGATTGAAGACTTTTCAGCAATTCGACAATATTTATTACTAAATTTATTATGTGTTTGGTCATGTTTTACACTGTTTTCAGAGGATAACTAGGAAACCAGGGTTTATTCTACCAACTTGATGCTGCTTGGTCTCAAAGCGAATTCTCAGTTATATTAAAATGGCAGCCAGTTCATTGATTACCATGGAATTAAAACAAGAGAAGGTGGCAAGCCTATTTTCATCATTCTGATGTAAAGCATTTGACTATAATAAATACAAGCAGCAAAACAAAGACACAGATGTTCAATGGATCTGGGTCTCGACTGGGCCCTAATTTCTCATACCCTCTCCCCTTAGCCTCTTTTGTCTCAGCTGACTGGTTCTTGCCTTGGTTTGGGATGTATGCAGCACCAATTCCAGGTGAGGAATTCCCAGTCTTTAGGTGGGAGAGTGGGGATTTGGATGGCTTTGTCATGTAGCTTTTTAAGCCCTGTCCACAGATGCCCAGAGTGCATGCCTCACAATTGGCTGTGTCATGGGATCCTTCCAGGGCCACTTCCAGGATTACTGGCATTTCTGGAGACTTACTCGTGCCATTTCCATAGTATTTCTTCAGTATATGCTGCACCAGGTTGCTCAGAATCCTCATGGTGCTATCCGAGGAGAACTCAGGCATCTCATATTGGGACCAGGAGCACTTCTGGCACCTTTGGCCAAAGAGCCTCATATGCACCTGGCCCTGAGATGTCCAGTGCTCCCAGGACGTGTGGCACAGAATCTGCACCTGGGCGGAAGCCCAGCTTCGCTGGCAGGAAGAACACCGGAACCTGCAGTTAGAAGGAAGATGCCCATTATGCCTTCATCTGGTTGTTAACCGGAGGGAAAATGGTCCTAGCCCCTGTCTCTAAGACCCTTTTCCATTTGAAAAAATTCATGTGATTTAAATTGTCCCAGTCATTGATAAACAGGAACAAGAAGGATTAAGTTTCAGATAATACTGAGTAGCCACCCATATGTTATACCAAGTCTACCTCTTAGGTAGTAAAACATCTCCAGATGCCTCTGAGGGAAAATCATGTCTGCCATCTTCCAGAGAAACTTGTTCCTAATTTTGGTCATAGAAAGCTTTGGTAAAGTATCTATTTTGAGGCATACACTATAAATGGTGTTTTACAATTTTATCTCATTTCATCTGTGAAGTAAACACTATTAAACCCAATATCCAGATAAGGAAACTGAGTCATGAAAAGGATACACAACCTGCTTAAGGACACACAGGGTAAATGTTAGAGGCATGTTGCTAATCCCAGGCCATCTGAAATTAATCTTGTTTACCTGCTGTAACACGTTGCCTCTGATGAGTAGTGTAGCTAATCTCTCACACCTGGAGAAAGAGCCTGCCTCCCTCATACCTAGGTTGAAGATCCAAGTCCACAGTTTACATCAGGAAGACCTTGGGCAAAGTTCTTCCCTTCTATAGCCCTCATTGCTTGAATCCATAGAAAAAAATTCAAGGGTTATACTAGCAGCATCAAATGAGATGATGTGTGTGAAAACACTTTGTAAACTACAAAATGGTTTTCAAAAGCTGATTGATATTTTCCAAAATACACTGGTAGGTTGCTTTTCCGATCTCAAAATGACAATCCAATCAATTCATCCCAACAGGAGAAATACTTTCTTTCTGTTTGGAGCAGTGCCAAAATGTTGTAAGACATCATGAGTCCCTCAAAAAGCTTTGGTTGGTGTGGAAAGAAACATTTACACAGTTCCCTGGATTAGAAGGCAGGGCAAAATGACTGCTATATGGGCTCTGACAAGTGACTTGAGAACTGTTCTGGAGAGGTTTGGGAGACTTTATTTAAACAACAGATTCTGCAGCTAAAAACAAGCATATACTGTATTTGATACAATATACGATAATACATACATTATTTATAAATTTATTACTCTGAAATACATAGTATATATGTATATATAATTATATATCATTTGTGTATACATACACATATATATTTTATCTTATCCCATTATCCTATGGGAATGTATAAGAAGGAATACTTACTCTGCCTAGGAGAACCAGAGAATGCTTTTAGGAGGAGGAGGCACTAGAGCGGGCCTTGGAGGATAAGCAGGGAGGGGTGAAGGGAGGGTCTGCTGAACAAGTAGAACTCCATGAACAATGGTGTGGAAGTCTGAAAATGCATGGCATGGCTAATAGTCCATAAGGAATGGAAAAGGCCATACCTGAGGCAGGATGGGGCAGGCAGGTAAGCTGAGTAATAGGTCAGATGAAAACTAGACTGAAGGTCCTGTGTGTCATTTAAAAATAAATTTGATTGTCCAGGTCAGCAATTCTCACCCTCCTAACATGGGCAAGGAAACTGATTCCTGCAATCTGCAGGCTTGCCGGGGGTTAAAGAGGGAAGTGCTGAGTAAGGGAGGAGTATGACTTCGTTACTCCACGAACTGGGTTTTAGATTTAGTTTTTGCAACATCATTCTCTCCTGTTATCCCCAGGCCTTCAGTAAAGCAATGTGCAGAGTAATTGCTTGATCTTAGCCAATTCTTAGGATATTTAAAAAAAAAAAATGACTCCGTCCCAGGCTTGTACTGAGCAGGGCCAAGGCTTGGAGAGCTGCTACAGCTGGGGGAAGCTGGTCGGGACTGCTGGGGAGACTGCAAAAGACTCTGGAACAAATGAGGTGGCGAGAAAATAGAAGGGCAGATTTACGGAACAGGGGGCCTTCTCCAGGGTTTTCCAGAAGTATTTATGGAGGGAAACTTAGTAAAAGAAGAAACTTCCTGCAGTTAAACAAAATGGAGGTTTGGAGTCGTCTTATCATTTAGACCCTAAAGAGTACTATGACCACAATAGGATGGAGACGCTGGTGACATTTACTGCTTCAACAAGCTCTCAGAGGAATAAATCATGCTAAGCTGAGCCTGAGCCCCTGTTCTTAGAAGGGCTATGGCCTGGGAAACCCACACTCACCAGCCAAATGCTCTCTGTTGGTATTGCTTCCACCCTTGAGCCAGGCAGTCTAGCTGAAGGTTTTCATCCAACTTCAGTGTCCATTTGGCCCAGGGTTTTGCCTCTTGGATTAGTTCTTGAAATGTCTGCTCCCAAGTCCGGATATCTACAAC
Source organism: Macaca thibetana thibetana (assembly GCF_024542745.1). NCBI lineage: Eukaryota > Metazoa > Chordata > Mammalia > Primates > Cercopithecidae > Macaca > Macaca thibetana. The sequence continues at coordinate 10,903,780 of NC_065579.1, forward strand.
CATTTTTTTTCTCTGAAGCTCAGAGAGCACCTTTCAGGTTTGCTCGTTTCTCAGGAAGAGACAAACAGTTTCAGTTTCGGTGTTCAGTTCAGTTTCTGTTTGTTTCCGTGTGTAGACAGGAACTGTTTTATTTAACCTTCATTTTAGACTGTCTGGGGACACAGAACAAGTCTTTGTTCTGAAGACAGAGAGCAGCAGAACTTTGTTAGCTAATAGGCCTTGCTGAGAGAGAGAGCTCTGTTCTAGATTCTGGGGTCACATATAAATTCGCTTTTATTTTATTTCTCTCATTTTTTATAATAGGCAAAGCACTATTTTGGCACTGGGATAAAAGAGAATCCTGTGGCTCAGAAACGGTTCCTACCCCACAGACGCTCACACCCTGGTGGAGGAGACAGGGCGGTTAGGAGCAGAATAAGGGAGCACGAGTTTCACGCTCATCTCATGCCCCTGATGAACCCTCGCCAGTCCCCCGAGGTTGGATTATTCTTGGAATTTTGCAGGTTAGCTGTACAGAGAGCTGGGGTACTTTGTCCAAAGACCCTCAGTTAATGAGCAGTAGAAGTGAGACTTGAACCCGGGTCTGTGTGACTCCAAACCCACCATGTTTCCGCCCACCTCACTCCCTGAAGAGAAGCTGAGAATGGCATTTCAGGTTCCAGGCTGGCACACTGGAGCCAGTGTCAGAGGAACCCAAGGGAGATTTCCTGGGTCCTGAGGCAAGAGGTCAGCTGCAGGAAGCGGTTATCAAACTCTGCCCTTTACTCTGTAAATGATCTGGAAGGGCAAATACACACAGGTATGGGGGCCGTCTTTCAGTGGTAGGATACAGAGAGTTCCCATTTTGGGGTGAGGGATTGAGACCAGATGACCTTTAAAGACACTTGTAAGTCTAACATGCAGAGATTCCAGAGAGTAAGCTTTGTCCTCCTGGGGCTTAAATTCAAACAGGGGAGACAGGACAAGCACGATGCTTAGGTCTTTAGAAGCCCCGCTATGGCTTCTATGTCTGAGACAGGATCAGCCTCAGTCTTCCTGGGTTTTCTAGGCTTCCATGTGCCCTGTCAGGGACTCAGAAACACCCTCTCTCTTTCCTTCCCTTCCTGGATACCTATGTCTATACACATGATACAGGAAGCTCTAGGAACTGGGAACTGGATCCACAGGATATTAGAGTTGGGAAAACCCTTAGAAATCAACTTATTCCTTTTCCCTTTAATTTTGATACATGAGAAAACTGAGGCTGGGCATGGTGACTCATGCCTGTAATCTCAGCACTTCAGGAAGCCGAGGCGGGTGGATCACTTGAGGTCAGGAGTTTGAGACCAGCCTTACCAACATGATGAAACCCCGTCTCTACTAAAAAAAAAAAAAAATACAAAATTAGCCAGGCATGGTGGCTCATGCCTGTAATCCCAGCTACTTGGGAGGCTGAGGCAGGAGAATTGCTTGAACCCAGGAGGCAGAGGTTCCAGTGAGCTGAGGTCATGCCATTGCACTCCAGCCTGAGTGACAAGAGCATAACTCTGTCTCAAAAAAAAAAAGAAAAGAAAAGAAAAGAAAACTGAGACCCAGAGGAATAAGATCTCCTGCCTAAGTTCACACAGCAAATTAGTGCCAATACAGGGCCTGGCTCCGGGATCTGCTCTCTTGCTCCGCTTATGCATAAATCATTTCTCTACCCTTTCTCTTCACTTTCCTCTGGGTTCAGGATCCCAAGTCCACTCTATTCTGTATCTTCAGAGTGTACCTTTAGAGAGTCCCCTTACCCCTGACATCTCAAATGCTCTGTTTTTCCCAAAAGGACACTTGACCAGTCCATTGCACACCCTCATGATTTCCTTCTGCCTCTCGTTTGTGTGTGCCCTTTGATATACCCAACCGTTCAGGTCAGTCTGGTCCTTTGCTTAGGGGGTCAGCAGGAAGATTAAGGGTAATGTGTGTTGAAGAAACACACTCAAAGTGCTTTTTCTATTCTGTCACCCAATAACAATCAACACAAAAGATTTCTAACCTAATATGTGGGGGGTTTCCTCACCAACAAGCAGTCACTTAATTCTGCAGAGGACACCAACGAGATGACCTCTTATTCATTTCAATTCTAATATTATCTATCCCAACCCAGCATGAGATCCCATGGGTGGAGGACCCAGTCCACAAGACTGTTCCCCTACAACTTCAGACTGGGGCTTGGGGCCAGTTGAAAACTCCACATTATTTTACCTGTACTTCTGACCAACTGGTTATACATTAGGATTCCCTCCTTAAGTTCGATTAATTGGCTGGAGTGGCTCATGGAACTCAGAAAAACACTTAACTTATGTGTGCCAGTTTATTATAAAAGCATTAAAGGGGATACAGAGGAAGAGATGCAAAGGGAAAGGTATGGAAAGGGGCACAGAGCTTCCATGCCCACCCTGGGCACCCAGTCCTCTAGGAGCCTCCTTGTGTTCGGCTATCCTGAAGATGTCTGAACCCTGTCTTTTTGGAGCTTTTATGGAGACCTCATTACACAGGAATGATTGATGAAACTATGACCATTGGTGATCAACTTAGCCTTCAGCCTTAGAGATTAGGGGATGGGACTGAAAGTCCCAACACTAATTCTGCCTGGAGCTTTCTGGTGACCAGCTCTCATCCTGAAGCGACCTGGGAGCTGCCAGCCACCTGTCATTTCATTAGCATACAAAAGGATGTCTTCAGAGATTCTAAGGATTTTAAGAGTTGTATGCCAGGAAATGGAGTCAATGATCAAAGATGTATTTTACAATATCACTTTGAGATTTGAGGGCTGGATGAAGCCCACTACATACCTTCCTCATCACCAAGAAGGAACGGAAAAAGAAAGAGAAGGAACAGAAGACAAGACACTTCCTGCTGCAACCCTACAATGCACTTAAGCCAGTTGGTGGGCTGTTTGTTTGTTTTCACCAAGGCATTGTAACTCCAGAATAATAGAATTGTGGGACTTGGTCATTGAAAGAGACCTTAGATATCTTATGACAGCCCCTCCAATTTCACTGAGACCCAGTGAAGAAAATGACTTACCCAAGGAATGCAGTGTGATAGCTGCAACCTTCGAGCTTTCAATTGTTGAAGCCTTATCCCAGATTGGTTAAAGAACTGCTGAGAGACAGCTGGGAAAAAAAAAAAAAAAAAAAATCCCCAAAGGGGAAAAACAAACAAACAAACAAACAACAACAACAACAAAAAAAAAACTGATGAATTCTGAAAAAGGGGGTCATAGCAAAAATTAGATTCTTAACAGTGCAGAGCTGAAATGAATCTACAAGATCTTCTAATCCTGGGATGGCAAGCAATGTCTCTCCCCTTTTCTTGTCTAAGACAGACATTGCCAATCAATCTTTTCACCTTTCCCTCAGGGTCTGGATGTGCTTAAGAATTTCCCTCATCACAGCGTTCTAGGCAGTCCCAAGAAAGTGACTAGTATATGAAACATTTTTGCCATTTCTGCAATGGTCCAACAAATTACAGAAACTGAAGTCAAGATAGATTTGGGTTAATCAAGGCTTAAGTTCAGTTTTTGTAACCTTAGGCATGCACCCGTTTTTGGAATATCACATGACCCATCGCAAATAGGGCTAGCACAAAACTTAACGCATAGAAATATGTTCTTCTTGGGAACATTTTAGGCTTGGGAAGAAAGGAGGCTAGACAAGAGTGATAAGAATTGGTGGATATCAGACTGAAAGAGGAGATGAAAGTCTATGGAACTTGGCTGGCAAGGCGGGCTCTTCCCCCAGGATACTTGTCCAACCTCTGTCTTGGTGGCCAGCTGCTCTGTAAAAGGCGAAACAAGAAGTAAAATGAAGTGTGACACCCAAAGCCAACTGCTGCTCAGGCCTAGGGGCTAAGCCTGCTAAGAACACCATTCAGGAGAGCAAAGATTAAATTAAAGATAAAGTCTGAGAAATAGCAAGAAGAAATGTATAAAATCAAAAGAACTAAAATAAAAACTTACAAGTTTCCAAAGGGGCCGTTTTTTTTCACAGCTTCTGTGAAAATCTGCTTGGCCTCAGGCCTTTTTCTGCTCTGTTCCAAGGCTGTGGTGAACATAGGTACCCTACATATGCAGAGTTTTTAATCACCCCCATACCAGGCCAATGTCAGGAAACTAGCAGGCCAAAGCTGTACTCTGTAAATGAACTTTTCTCCTGTCTCTGATTCACTTTACCCATCTCTCACTCCTGCCCTCAGGGATCACTTTTCAGATTAACTACTAGCAACAAGTTCTTGCCTCAGGCTCTACTTTTAAAAGAATTTCAACCAAGACAGAGAGCAACTTATTTTCTTTTTCTTCTTCTTCTTCCGTGTGTAAAAAAGGCCGCTTCCAGTCTGACTTGTAAGAAGCTTGGAAGTCATCACCCCCATCCTCATAACAAGAGAAAAGCTGAACAAACTGAAAATCAACAATTCTTCTTAAGTCCATCAGAGAACTGAAGTCACAGGGCAAACCGCTACCCTGAAAACTGGAGCGATAGATGGGCAGATACAGGGAGTCACAGCTTATCAGAGTCAAAGTCCAGGAACGGAAGTTCACAGCCAGAACTAGTACTGGTAGGGTAAGAACACTTTAAACTGAAATTGGCAATTGCTGAAAGCTCAGTGACAACAAGCTTGAGAATTAAATAACTGGGGGGCAGGGGCTCGGTTTTAGGAGAACCCTCACCTTTCATGAGTTTTACCTCCAGGAGCCCCACCAGGTTGTCACTATGAAGATAGAGAAAAATCTTCTTACGCTTTCATCATGTGAGGAGAAAAATAACCATTTTTGTTAACACTCAGAAATATCTGTTCTCCCTAACAGTCTGCCCTCAAGGGAAACTATTTCACCAGAGTAACACACTTGAGTTTCCCAATGCCTAATCAACCTGAGAGAAGGGAAATGCGAGCAATAGGAACTGCCCCCACTTGTTTCGTGTGTGACTTCCTTTCTGCATGGCAATGAGTACACAATTCTCCATGCTTCCAGGGTCAGGAAAAGAGAGTCTGGCACAAGCTCTAGGAGGCAGGGCTGCCCGTGTGCTTTTTTCTAGCAGACGAACCAAGTCCCACACAGTTCAGACTAATTCTCTACTCAGCTAATAATATCTGAGAGAGAAATAAAGAATTCAATCAACCATCAAAATTTCTAAACATATTACAACAATAATTAAACCACCAAGCCGTGGAAGAGATTTTAAAGGTTCCCTAAGTTCACTTTATTACTTGCTGGCTTTGTAATAGTTAACACCTAAGTTATAAGTAAAAACTTGGATACTATTCCCAGAGTTGTCAATGGAAAAAGCAATGAACTTAAAATTATAAGACAAGGTTATCAATTCCACTTCCAATACTTACTGAGTTACTTAATCTCTGTTAACCTTAAGGTCCTCGGCTGTAAAATGGAAATAATACTCATTCCATTAGATTTAATGATATATATACTATATGACATAGATACGGACTGTAATAAAAAAAAGAATTATTTCAAAAAAGAAAGACTATGAAGAGGCATAAGGTAATAGGACTTAAATGGAATACAACATTTGAACTCATTATTTAATGAATGAGAAACGTAAGTGCTCACATATGGAAAGGAAAGAGATATTTAGAACAAGAACCTAGAAAGCGTCTGTGTCTGTGTGTTCGGGAGAAGAAAAGCGAAAGATAAAATGAATAACTAAGATTTGGGGCACTATATCTCCTCGAACGCACCTTTATACCCATATCTATATGGTTCCTACAATAACCCAATGGTTTATGTCCTTTATCAAGAAATGTTTCAGAACGGACGCATCTGATGGAGCTTTGTAAAATATAGATATCCAGGTCCACCTCTGGAAATTGATTCCACAGGTATGGGGTGGGACTTGTATTATTTAAAAGCTCCAATAATGATACTTAAATACTCCTGGATAAAAATCACTATAAATAGAAAATATGAAGCTTGGGAAGTTTGAGTTACTTGCCAAGATCTCACTTTATAAGTAGCAGAGGTACGATGTGAAACAAGGTGCTTTAACTGCCACTTGTGTGCTTTCTTCCATAGTGAAAATCTGGAAGGCAGGGTCAGCCTCTGAGTCTATTTATTATGACTGAGTTGACTTGGCACTGGAAAGCAGCTTGCTGTCTGATGGATGGAGTCCAGGAGACAGCCACAGTCATAATGTATGAATTTAATTAACGGCAGAGGACGTCGAAAGCAAGGGAGGAGAGCTCTGAGAAACAGAGACAGATCATTTGGGGCTATTACAATGCAAAGCTGAGGCGAGGCCGCAGTCTGCCGATGATAATGCCAATATGTAGTAACTTGACTTTTTACCTCTGCGGACTCAGTCTGCACATGAGAATGCAGCGCAGGCTTCGGTGAGACCCCTGTAGCCCCTCTTGATGGCAGTGAGAATTTTACGACTGTGCAAAGAGCAGCCCAGAGCCCAGGAAATGAGAAGGAAACAAAAAAGCCCACCCAGGAGTGGTTTGATGAGTGCATTAAAGGACTCCTGATTTTCACCTCGACGCAGATGTTTTGCAAAGATTCAGACTCCTTCCCCCCAGGACAGTTCACAGGATTCACACTGTGATAGTTTCAGAATTTGACCTAAAGTCTTCCACCGAAGTTATTGATTTCTCCTGAGTTCCTCCTGAGGGGTCATTTTCACAGCCTGTTTTGTGTACCTCTCTGTGGGGCACTCTTTGGTTCGCAGCCACGGGATCGCGGATTAGGTTTTTCGTTGTTGTTGGGGCAAAGAGGTCGATTCCCTCTTTCTCTGCCAGCCCTTCAGATAGAGTTTTTCTTTTTCATTTTCATGTTTAAAAATCCAGATACAGGCCTGTGAGCTTCAGTTTTAGGGTCTCAGTCACATACATCAAGAATGTAGAGAGGGATCAGTGTCAGTGCAGCCTACTGCTTCACAACAAAACCCACTGTGCACAGGACAGGCTCTGAAGACGCGAGGCTGGGAGATCACAGATGATGAATGTTGCTCAGGGCAGCAGCCACTATCATCACTTTTCTCTCCTTGTGCTTCCCTTACAGCCCCAGGATTTATAATGCTCTGTCTTACCCAGTTTGGTCACAGCCTAACGGATGTCATACGGCTGTAAATACTCTGAGGTTTTACTTTTCTGTGTGTGTTTTCTCCTACTTTGTATTTGCTATAATCCATGTCATCCAATAATGGATTAATTTTTGGATCCATTTTTTGTTAATGCTAAGCTCCTGAGATTTGGAAGATGAATATTCATAGTATAAATATGGGAAACTGAGCTGAAAAATTATTCTGGCACAAATACATAGGGAATACAAAATGCAATATTGTCCCAGGGAATCTGATAAACATAAAGAGAACCGGATTAGAGATAAGAGGACCTGGATTTGAATCCAAGCTGTGCCATTAGTCGATAGCCATGATCTGGATGAGCTGCTTCACCTCCCTTTCTGCATAATAAAGCACTGGACCAGGTAGCCTCCAAGTTTGGTTCCAGTTCTGTCATTGTATGGATGGATCAGGGCTCTGGCTCTCCATTAGGAAATGCAAAGAGTCTTCCTAGATCTCAAGTTGGTGATGTTGACAGCGCCAGGCTGTCCCAAGTGTGTAGCAGAGTGATGAACTTGAGCATAGTCCTCCTGAAGGCCAAAGGCCTGCCTCCTGGTAGAGCTTACTTTCCCTCAGAGAATGCAGAGACTTGAGGTGAAGCTGGAAGATGGAAGGGTGATAGGGTAGATGGGACTGGTCGCCTTGAGGAAGGGAAGTTGCACTAGAATCTTGGCTACTTGACAATATCAAGTAAAGACGTTCCATGGGCAAGAGGAAGCAATTTTATCCCCAATGGCTCTAAGACGCTGAACTACATGCAGGAGACAGGAGCCTCAAGGAGAGCAGCTGTATCAGCATGAATACACACAACCATCATTCCAAGTTGTGGGAAACTATGTGGGTTACCCCACTCGCTGCTCTCTCCAGCTCCCTCTCCCTAGTGGTAGCCCAGGAATTTTGAAATAGCATAAAGAAGACCAGGTTAAGAATTAAACACTTGGATTCAAATCCAAGCTCTGCCAGGACTGGGTTGCAGTGACTGAGTGGAGTGGCCACATGGCGAGGATATTGAATAGTTCAGCACCAAATGTCAACTGGAGAAGATGACTCTAAGGCCTCTTCCAGTCTTAGATTTATGAAAATCTTTGAGTGTCTCTCCTTCTTTCCCTGAAATCAAAACTAAAATATGGAAGAAACTGGCATGACTCTGCTTGGTCTGGTGGCAGTCAAACTCTTGGTATAAGTATGTTAAGTGAGCATTTGTTTACAAAAAGATGGTAAAATCTAGGCTACTACTTCTCCATAGCTTCCTCTAACCTTCACATCAATAAGCACACATAGAAATGATCTATATTCATTTGCAGCCTTCTGAAATGTTTTCATTCTTCTCTGTAATTTCCTTAAGTGCAAGTAATAGACAGATTTGAAATATAACAAGTACTATTGAGTCTAGCAGTATGGATAAAATCCAATTGAGAATTGAAACAAAACAAGACATTACTTAGAATCTGCACTTAACCAAAGAGGCATGATATACATTTATTCTGCCAAGACACGTCAGGTTTGATGAAGAAAATCCATCCTATACTCCTGACCCCATTCATTTTCGATACCCTTTACCTCCATTTATGTAAGTCAGCCAGTTTCTACGGCCACATACTAGACCTTGTCATATTGCAGGCTATCTATCTGTCTAACCACATCCAGCTCTCCAATTCAGCTACTTCCACCAAGCCCAGTGTTAGACCTTGCAAATCCCTGACCCCTCCATCCATTAGTGCTCTGCTGCCTTTACCTCCTTCTCTCTCTAGTTTAAAAAAATGTAGTTCAACACTAGGAATTGTCCCATATTACTTGTAAGAATCTCAACCTAGGATTAATCTACTCCCCACTTTATTCGAATCTGCTGAGTGTTGTTAGGAAAACACACACACACACACACACACTCATGCCATTACACATTTATGTTCCCCTATCTCAGTAGAGCCTTCCATATGGTCCATAAATCTCTCTGCTTTCTTTTCTCCCACTTTACTACAGCTGTTTCAAACTGTGTCCACTACCCACAAAATTTCAACTCTGCTGTTTCACTGGCTTACTCTCAGGAAATGACCTTACCTCCTTCACAGAGAAAGCTGAAATCTTCAAATAAGAATTTCCTAAAATTTATGCCACCAAACCTATAAACTCTCTGTGTTCTGTAGCCATGTTTTTATCCTTTGCTCCTACTTTGATAGTAGAAGCATCCTTCAATCTATGTTGAACGATGACTTCAGTGCTTTCCCAAAATCTTGACTTTTTAATTTCCCCTGCTCTGTGTATCTAATTTTTTGTCGTTGGCCCCTTTTACTCAGTGCTTAAACATGTCAAAGTAAGTCTTTCTTGTCTCAAATACCCCCAGCCTTGATCCCTGAATGCCCTTCCCGCTATCATTGATCTCCCTGTCACAACCACATTCTCAAGTGAACTGCCTACACTCACCACTCTGCTTCCCTCCCTTCCAGCTACTTCTTAACACACCCCATCTGACTTCTGTCCCCAATGCACCACTAAAGCCCATCTCATCACAGTTGCCTTCAAACTCCTTGTTGCTAAGTCCATTGGGTGATTCTCCATCTTCCTAGTGTATACTATAAATTGTATACTGTGGCCTCTTTGAAATCATCTTTCTTTGACTTCTATCATACTGCACAGTCCTGGTTTTGTTTGGTTTTGTTTATTTCCTCAAGTTGCCTGCCACATTCTAAATAGCCTTTAGATTCTTTCTTCTATGCCTGTTAGTGTTCCTCCGAGTTCTGCCTTTTTATCTCATGCCACACTCCTCTTAGGCAGTGGCACGCATTCCCATGTACAATTGCGTTATATATCCTGATGCCCAATACATGGCCCCAATCTCTCCAATTTCCTGATCTTATCCTCAGTTACTCCTTAAGAGTCTCCACTTTGATTTTTAAAATGACAAAATTCAATTTGTCATTTTCTCCCCCAAGCCAGCTCCTTCACCTTTGTCTGCTGTGTCAGCCAAGGGCCTCACTGCCATCACCTACTAGCACAGCCAGTAGCCTGGATCCCAAGCTGCTCCTCTTTCTTCTTTTTCTGAACACTGAATCAAACAAGTCACCACATCCTGAGAATTCTTCTTAGGGAATTAATATCTTTTAAATCTTTCCATTCCCTCTGCTACCACCCTACTTAGGTCACCATTATCTCTGTCCTCCCTGACTCTCTAATCTGTTTTCTAAGCTGTACACAAAGTGACATTTTGGGTATTCAGTGGCAATTTCATCATGTCAATCCCTCAATTAATACCACTGTTGCTTCTTTAGAGGAAGGCCAAACTTCTCAACTTTACCCCAGAACTCTTCATGGCCTGGCCTCTTACCTCTTCAGACCAAGGTTTTTCAACTTTGGCACTCCTGACATTTTGGGCTGAGTAATTCTTTGTTGGGGAGGTCGTCCCATGCATTATAGGATGTTTAACAGCATCCATGGCCTCTACCCACTAGAAGTCAGTAACACCATCATGCAAATTGTGATCATTAAAAATGTCTCCCACTTTGGGAGGCCGAGACGGGCGGATCATGAGGTCAGGAGATCGAGACCATCCTGGCTGACACGGTGAAACCCCGTCTCTACTAAAAAATACAAAAAACTAGCCGGGCGAGGTGGTGGGCGCCTGTAGTCCCAGATACTCGGGAGGCTGAGGCAGGAGAATGGCATGAACGCGGGATGTGGAGCTTGCAGTGAGCCGAGATCTGGCCACTGCACTCCAGCCTGGGCGGCAGAGCGAGACTCCGTCTCAAAAAAAAAAAAAAAAAAAAAAAAATGTCTCCAGACATTGCCAAATGTTCTGTGGAGGGCAAAATTCACCCTGGTTGAGATCTACCACGTTAAACTAATTTATCACTACATCCTACACCCTGTATGTTTGAAGTTCTAGCCATACTCAACTTTCCTCTACTCTGCTAAGGAACCATTTTTATTATTTTTAAAAATGTTGTAATAACTTTATTGAGATATAATTCACATAGCATACTATCCATTCATTTAAAGTATACAATTCAATGGTTTGTAGTATAATCACAAAGGGGGACAACCATCACCACAATCAATTTAAGAACATTTTGTTAACCAAAAAGAAATATTATACCCATTAGCAGTCACTCAACTTTTCTCAAATTCCCCCAACCACAGGCAATCACCAGTCTACTTTCTGTCTGTGTAGGTTTGCCTCTTATGGACATTTCATATAAATGGAGTCATGTAATACATGGTCTTTTGTGGTTGGCTTCTTTCACTTGGCATAATGTTTTCAAGGTTTAGCCATGTCGTAACATACGTCATTACTTCATTACTTTTTATTGTTGAATAGTATTCTCTACAATAATATACTTTGTACATCATTGTAGTCTCTACAATGATATTGGAGGTTTGTTCTTATTTTATGGACGCTGCATTTTTTTCCCTTTCATTCAAACACTGCTCTTATATTTGTTATATGACTGTCTTTGTACACTGCCAACCCACAGTCTCTACCCTAAGTTCTAGAAGCACAGGTGTATTACGAGTGGCTTCAACAGGCCAATTTAGAAGCCATCTTGCTGTGATCTAGTATTAATAATTGAGTTTCTCTGAATGAAGACTTTCTTAATCCTCTTTCTCTATCCGCCTCCGTTTCTCACTTCTCTTTTTGTCCTTGCAGTTGTGCTTGGTAAGGTCAGAACTTTTGGGTTGTTACTATAGTGCCCTGTGCATATTTTCATCAAAGCATCACATCATCTGATATCTGTCTTTCTCACTAGTCTAAACATTTTGAAGGGAGAAACTATATATTACTATTAATACATCCAGTACCTGACACATTGTCTGGCACAAGTTAAGCATTTAAATAAAATTTTTGTAGGAAGGAGAAAAAGAGAGAGAGAGAAAAAAGGAAAGAAAGAAAGAAAGAAAGAAAGAAAGAAAGAAAGAAAGAAAGAAAGAAAGAAAGAAAGAAAGAAGAAAGAAAGAAAGAAGAGAGAGAGAAAGAAAGAGAGAGAAAGAGAAGAGAAGAGAGAGAAAGAGAAAGAAAGAAAGAAAGAAAGAAAGAAAGAAAGAAAGAAAGAAAGAAAGAAAGAAAGAAAGAAAGAAAGAAAGAAAGAAAGAAAGAAAGAAAGAAAGAAAGAAAGAAAGAAAGAAAGAAAGAGTTAGTCCTTTGATAACCTTCCTTGTAATGTGATTTGCTTGGATGCAGGCCTGGCTTGGTGCTAGTCAGGCTTCCCAGAGATGGAGTCTTGCCTTTTCACAAGATATGGAAGTGGCAACAAGAACTTCCTGTCAGTCTCCATTACCACCTGCCCAAATCACTGATAGCTGCCTTGCCTGGCTTTTATCTTAGATGTACACATGACCACTTCTCCTGGATTTTATCTTAGATGTACACATGACCACGAGCCCTCTTCCCACGGACTCGCTGACTGAGCTGCTGTCTCTCAATGTTCGTGGTTCTTTTCTGAGCTTGTGTGTAAGCATATCTCTTAAGCCAGCTGGAAGCAGGCAGGTCAGGGGCAAGCAGACAGGCTCATTTAGGCAGCTGGATCCACTGTTGCGGACGTCAGAGAGTAAACATGGCCGCCTCCAACGGGAAACACTAAAGAGTAGATTCTTTCTTACTCGTTGACTGAGGCAGTGTGGAAAGATTTGTTTTGTTTTATATGTAGGTTTAATTGTATTTTTTATGTAACAAACAAAGCCCTGTTTGAAATGTTTTACAAACTTGCTCAATCTTCATGACAACTTCACGGGATAGCTGCCATTTTTATTATCCCTGTCAAAATAGCTTGTGCACGATCACACAGCTGGTAAGTGGAAGAGCCAGGATTCCAAACCAGATGGTTTAATTCTAGAACCTTGCCCTACTGCGTCTCTCATTGCTGGGCCTTCCCACATGAGCTCTTCTTGTCTGGAGGCTCCTTCAGCATCTCTTTACCTGGCCCATGCCAACCTTCCCTTGAAGTATTACTCAGTATTCTCCTCTAATAAATAAGCTTTTCCTGCTTCCCCAGGCCTAGAGTTGGTGCCTGCTCTATATGCTTCCATAGCAGCTGGGGCATCTTGTATAACAACTTCTCACGACAAACCTATTGACTTCACTGTGATCTCTCCCATGACTTAAACTCTTTGAGAGCAGGAATATTTCTCTGGCTGGTACACATTGCACTCTCATGCTCGGTAATGAAACACAGTTGACCCTTGAACAACGCAGATTTAAAGTGAGTGGGTCCACTTGTACATGAGTTTTCTTCACCTCTGCCACCCCGAGACAGCAAGACCAACTTCTCCCCCTCAGCCCACGCAATGTGAAGATGACAAGGATGCAGACCTTTATGATGATCCACTTCCACTTAATGCACAGTAAATATATTTTCTCTTCCTTATAATTTTCTCAGAAACATTTTCTTTTAACTAGCTTACTTTATTGTAAAAACATAATCAATAATATATATAATACAAAATACATGTTAGTAGGCTGGTTATGTTATCAGTAATGCCTCCCGCCAACAATGTGCTATTAGGAGTTAAGTTTTGGGGGAGTCAAAAGTCATACACAGATGTTTAACTGTGTGGTGGGGGCGGGTTGGTGCCCCTAAGCTCCACATTGTTCAAGGGTCATCTGTACCTGGCAAGTAGTACATGCTAAAAAAGAATTCTTACATAAATAAGCAAATCTAAATATTCCTATTTTAATATTAAAGTATAATGTCATTCTATAAATGGCCATTAGCCTCCCTGCTCCCCACTCATTGAGTTCGACTTAACAGAGTATCAAAGTAAAATAAAAATAACAGGTAAGAGGTTTTCCCAACTTTACTCTCAAAACTGAATCACACTATTTAAATAAACTACATGATTAATATAGTAGATTCACAAAAGTAAATAAATCTATCCTGTGTGTCTCTACCACTTCCGCAACTTGGCTAATTCTGAGAACTCACTTAGAAGAGGCATTAAAAACCTGAATATACTATGGATTACTATCCCTTAGCCATTTAACTCTTTCACCTGGGTAGCAGCTGCGTGGTGGAACAGGAAATAGTGGATTAACCCCATCCCAGCCCTAGAGGCAGCAGCAGTGCCAATATGAGTGTAAGCCAATTAGTGAGATCTCATGCTCCTTCAATAAAAAGGAGTTCAGATACTGCAGTCTGACCCAGTCAGTCCCATCTCCTACTGGGTCATGTGCTGTGCAGACATGAACTGTGGGAACTACTGCATCTACTTTGTCTCCTTAAGGAAGGTCTGGCTTGGGCTGAAGACATCTGGGAGGCAGAGAACAAAGATTAAAAGAAACGTGGTCCTTGACAACCTCATTAGGCTATGAGGAAAAAATCCTGTAGCGTTCAGCTGATCTCAGTGAACTGAGTGCTCATTCCCTTTATTGCCTAGACTTGTTTGGATTAGGTTTCCTGGTCCACGCACCACGAAGGGAGTACCAGCACACTGGAGCACACCCAAGGACATGTGAGCTGGGGGGCATGGAACCCTGTGGGTCAGCAAACGAGGCCACTGCCCCAGCTAGCTCTCAGATCACATGAAAACAGGGGAGAGGAAAGAAACCTGAGCAGAGAATCCCAAGACCCTGATCATCATTTTCTCGAGCCTTCTGCCTACCCTTGTCAGGCTTCAGGAATGCAGACAGGCAAAGAAAAACTGCTGTATATCCAAACCTATTCAGTCCCTCCTTGTCTAGACCTAACCATTTAAAAGGTCCACAAACAGTTCTTGAGTAATTCAGGCTCAACATCCAATACTGGGAAGGACAGCCTTCTGAAATCAGAGAACTTCACATTAAATAAAATTACTAGGGAATAGAGAGAACATTTCATTTGGATTCTGAGAATCTTTAATTAAATAAATATTTCTTTTAAAATGACATCATGCAGTTTTAAAGACTGCAAACAAAGAATATCACCAACAAAATTCAAACAGCAAAGGGGCATTAGATATCATGGAAAAACAAGGAAGGAGGGCACAAGTTCAAAAACATCTCCCAGAATCGAAGAAAAGAGAGAAAGTGGTGAACCACTAAAAAACAAAGATGTAAAGAACAAATGCAGAAGACCCCATTTAGGTATACATAAAATACGGTAGGGGAAAAGTGCAAATTAAGAAGAAACAATTAAAGAAGAAAAAAGAATTTTTTTTGAGTCGGAAAAAAATGTGTTTGAAAGGATTTCATAAGAAGCAATCAAAATTAATCAATAGAGCTTTCTACGTACACATACTCTGGTAAGTTTTTTTTTAGTTTTTTAGATTGGTTGGGTGAGGTGCACCTAGGCAGGGATGGGAGGAAATGGCTTTCCTACAAAGCAACAAAAATTAGATTTGCTTCAGATCATTTCTCATTAATATTAAATTCCAGAAAATACGAAGCAACTTTTGCAGAGTTTAAAGGAAAAATATTCGAGTCTGAAAAATCTATCAAGTTATTTTCACTTGCAAAAGGGAAAAAAAAAGGATCCTTAACAAGGTGAATCTCAGTATATATATCTGCGCTTCCCAGAAACCTTATTAAAATTGTGCCCTAAAAGATAATTAAAATAAATACTCTAGGATGGGAATGTCTTTAGTGCTGCAGTATTTAACATACATTTTGCTTTTAGCATCTAACTTTTTTTAACCATATTTAAACTTCCTTGCTATTCTGCATACAGTGTTAAATCCTAATATGTAACCTCCACAAAGCTGGGAGTTTGGCTTGTTTTTGTTCACTTCCATACCAAAACCAGAAAACCATACAGAATTGGTCCTTAAGAAATGTATGTTGAAGGAATGAATGAACTAACCAGAAATGAGTGCTAAATCAAATCTAATGCCTTTCCCCACATGATTTTTCTTTTTAAATAATTAATATTCTCATTTATATTCATAGACTTCCTAATACTGAGCCACAACCTAGGAGTGAACACATAATTCACTCCTGGCCAATTAGAGCACCAGATTTCCTGGCCACAGTGAATGATTTAGTAATGGCATGGGAACTAAGCCGGACCAATGAGATGCCACTCTGGGGACTTGTGCTGGAGTTGCCAACAGAGAGATGCTCTCCTTCTGCTGGAGTGCCAAGCTAATAGAATGTCAGCTTGTGCCTACTGGTAGACCGCTTGCCACAGCCAGGTGAAAATGTGCTTGCGAATGAAACCAGTACAAAGGGAAGCTTTAAGTACTTGTTTCCAGCATGCTGAAGAACATTCTGCCATATTTTTTAGTAATATGAACAAATCAGCTCCCTTTTTTATTTAAGTCTCTTTGGTGTGATTTAATATACCACTTGTAAATTAGAATTTTCTGTATTTTTATTTTTTGTGCTCTCATCAGGTCTGAGTGTCAGACCTATCGACATAAAAAGATGTAGGTGAACTTTCATATTGTTTGCATTCTTGGAACTTGTTGGAAAGTAAGTAACTCATACCTCCTTCCACCTTTATTTAAAACACATTGAAAGATAGACACTGACCTGGGGGAAATTAAAATACCGTACACCCTTTATTACCTGCAAAGATGGCCTGAAGGACATGAGCTCTGCGGGAAAAGTGGGATCCTCCTAGCAGAACTCTCCAGGCAACTGGAAGGTTCTGGAGAACCATAGCCTCTCCCACTGCCACCCCTATACCCACATACACAGGGTGGGGAGGGGTGGGGAGCTTTGTCTGGAGTCAGTTTTGGCTTTCTAAATTTCCTAAAGAATTCTGTATTTTGTTTAGATTTTCATCTAGTTATACTTTTCTCATTTCTAATGCTTTATATTTTTAGTTTCTCCCTTCGTTCAAGGCCCAAATTCCAAAGGACTTGCATTTTTTTTTTTTTTTAAGACACAGTCTTGCTCTGTCAGCCAGGCTAGAGTGCAGTGGCATGATCTCAGCTCACTGCAACCTCCTTCTCTCAGGCTCAAGCAATTCTCCTGCCTCAGCCTCCCAAATAGCTGAGATTACATGTGTGCACCACCACACCCTGCTAATTTTTGTATTTTTAGTAGAGATAGGGTTTCACCACGTTGGCCAGACTGGTCTGGAACTCCTGACCTCAGGTGATCTGCCTACCTCGGCCTCCCAAAGTGCTGGGATTACAGACATGAGCCACTGCACCGGGATGGACCTGCATATTTTATTTATGTTTTTGAAGAATCGGCCCTTTTATCCATTAATTGTATTTTTTATTTTTAGCATTCAGAGTCATTATTTTATGCTTTTATTTCATTAATTGTATAATTTTATATATACATCTATATGGCTTATTTTGTTAACTTTTCTGTATTGAATTGAAGGCTTGGTTGTTATTTTTGGCCTTTTGAATTTAAATGTATGAATGGTCCTTATGCTTAGCACCAGCCCATAATTTTGGTATATGCTATTCTTATTTTTGTTGATTTTTAGATCTCAGAATATAGTTTTGACTTGATTTATAATTTTTTAAAGAAATTATGAGATTTTGTTTGTTTCATTTTTGTTTTTAAATTTTTCAGTAGCCCACAGTTTTGATCTAGCATTTATGTGGATCTAGCTTGATTGTGTGATAGTCCTAGAATGTAGTACACATTTTTTTTCCTGCTTCTGTGGGCGTATAATAGATACCCTTTATAAGGTACCACATACTAAATTATCTAGTAAATTCATCCTATTAATTATGTGACTAAACTCATTAATATTCTATTTTTGGTCTATTTGGTCAATTAAATTTAGAGACAAGTTGTTTAAAAACTCTCTTGTACAGAAAAATTGGGATGAATAAAAATTCTTTAATTCTAGTGTATCAAATTTTATTCTTATATCTAAGAATTATGCTTTCTATGTCTTGCAATACATTGTTTAAAGTGCATATAAGTTTATGATGAATATGGTCTTGATGTTTTAAATCAAATAGAAAATATTCTCTTTTTCCATTTTTTCTCCTGGCCTCAAAATTTACTTTATTTTTGAAATGTTTTTACATGTGTGTTTATTTATTTATTTATGTTTGTTGTTGTTGTTGTTTTGAGACAGCGTCTCGCTCTGTCACCAGGCTGCAGTGCAGTGGCGTGATCTTGGCTCACTGCAACCTCTGCCTCCCAGGTTCAAATGATCCTCCTGCCTCAGCCTCCTGAGTAGCTGGGACTGCAGGCACACACTACCTTGCCCAGCTAATTTTTTTCTATTTTTAATAGAGATGGTGTTTCACCATATTGGCCAGGATGGGGATCTCTTGACCTCGTGAACCTCCCGCTTTGGCCTCCCAAAGTGCTGGGATTACAGGTGTGAGCCACCGCGCCTGGCCTATTTATTTTATTATATGCTTTTATGAGACACAATATGATTTTTTGATATACATATACATTGTGGAGTGATTAAATCAAGCTAATGAACATATCCATCACCTGACATGCTTATTTTTTGTGGTGAGAACTTCACAATTTTCAAGTCTATGGTACATTATTATTAAATGTGGTCACTAGGCTGTACAACTGATCTTGTACAGAATGTATTCCTTCCATCTAACTGAAACTTTGTACCCTTTGACCAACATCTCCCGTTTACCACCCTACTCCTGCTGCCCCAGCCTCTAGTAATCGCCATTCTCTGCTCTGCTTCTATGGATTCAACTCTTTTAGATTCCACACACAATTGGGAAACAGTCTCTCCAATAAACAGGGTTGGGAAAACTGAATATCCACATGCAGAAAAATGAATTTGGAACCTTATTTTATCCTATATATAAAAATCAACTGAAAATGGAGTAAAGACTTAAATGTCAGCCCTAAAACTATAAAACTTCTAGAAAAAAGTAGGAAAAAAGCTGCTTGTCATCGGCCTCAGCAAAGATTTTTTAGATATGACTCTAAAAGCACAGGCAACAAAAGCAAAAGTGGACAAATGAAATTGCATCAAACTAAAAAGCTTACACACAGCAAAGGAAACAACAGAGTAAAGAGACCAACTCTAGAATGGGGGGAAATATTTCCAAACTATATAACTGATAAGGGGTTAATAGCCAGAATATATAAGGAACTCAAACAATTCAATAGGATGAAAGCAACCCAATTTTAAAATGAGCAAAGGGCATAAATAGAGATTTCTCAAAAGAAGACATTCAAATGGCCAACAGGTATACGAAAAAAATGTTCAACATCACTAATCATCAGGAAAATGCCAATTAAAACTACAATACAATAAGATATTACCTCACACTTGTTAAAATGGTTTATATCAAAAAGACAAAAGGTAACAAGTGTTGATGAGGATGCGGAGTAAAGGGAGTACTTGTATGGTGTGAGTGGGAATGTAAATTACTACAATTGTTATGAGAAACAGCAGAGATGTTTCTCAAAATAGAACTATATATGATCCCACTACTGGCTATATATCCAAAGGAAATGAAATCAGTACATCAAAGACATAACTCGACACTCATGTTCATTGCAGCATTATTCACAGTAGCCAGATGTAAAATCACCCGAAGTGTCCATCAGTGGATGAAAAGATAAAGAAACCATTCTACCTCTATCCATTGAATACTATTTGACCTTAGAAAAACCTGTCCTTTGTGGCTGGGCACGGTGGCTCACACCTGTTATGTCAGCACTTTGGGAGGCCAAGGTAGGTGGATCACGAGGTCAGGAGTTCAAGACCAGCCTGGCCTAGATGGTGAAACCCCGTCTCTACCAAAAATACAAAAATTAGCCGGGCGGGGTGGCACATGCCTGTAATCCCAGATACTCGGGAGGCTGAAACAGAGAATTGCTTAAACCCAGGAGGCGAAGGTTGCAGTGAGCCAACTTTACGCCACTGCACTCCAGCCTGGACGACAGAGCAAGACTCCCTCTGTCTCAAAAACAAAACAAAATAAGAAAAATCTGTCATTTGCAACAATACAGATGAACATGGAGAACATTATGCTAAGTGAAATAAACCAGCCATAGAAAGAAAACCTTTGGGTTCTGTAGTTTGTTTGGTTATAAAATATTTTATTATAAAATATAACATACAGAAAAAGATGCATAAAACATAAATGTGTGACTTAAAGAACACTCATCTGTTGACTACCCAGGCCCAGGAACAGAATGTAGAATATAATGGAACTCCAAAAGCCAGCAGTTCTTCTCAATCTTACCCTCAAGTATGAATCACTATCATGACTTTTATAGGAATTCTCTCCTTTCTCTTCTTCATATATCATCCACCGAAGTGTGTACTCCTTACTTCAAGGTTTAGATTTGCCTTTATTAAATTTACACTATAAAAATTATTTAGTATAAATTTGTTATGTTTTACTTCTTTTGCTCAGTATTATCTTTTAAAGATTTACTTATCTTTTGTGGAGCTATAGCTTTTTGGGTTGTTGATGATGCTTTATACTATTCCATGGTTTAAATATATGTTAATTTATTTTTCTCTTCCACTATTGTCTGCCATTTGGGTTATTTCCACTTTGGGGCTATTTCGTATAGTGCTGCTATGAACATTCTTAAACAAATTTCTTGTGCATACATTTACATTGATTATACAACAATAAGTAGATTGTATTGTATGACACACATACTGTGTATCATCAAATTTGGGATTTGCCAAATTATTGTACAAAAGGATTGTATCTATTTATAAGTCCCACAGGCATGTATGAGTTTCTATTGGCTCACATTCTCAGCGATACATGATTAGTCTTTTTGACGATAATGATTCTGATGACTATACTGTGATACGTTCCAGTGGTTCTAATTTTGCATCCCTGAGATTGCTAATGAAAGCGGGTGCTTTTACACATGCTAATTTTCCATTAAGTTTTCTCTTTTGTGCAATGTCTGTTCAAAATTCTTGGTAACTATTGGATTGTCAGCTATTTTCTTATTAATTTGTTTTTTGAATTGTATTTTCTTCATACGAATCCCTTGTTGTAAAAATCTTCTCCCACTCTATGGCTTGTTTTTCACCCTCAATAATATCTTTTGATGAACAAAATTTCTTCATTTTAATATACTCAAACTTCTCATTCTTTTATGGAAAAGAAATTTGTGCTTTTCTTGTCTTTTTAAAGTAACCTTTATAGGCTGGGCCCTATGGCTCACGCCTATAATCCCAGCACTTTGGGAGGACGAGGCAGGTGGATCACCTGAGGTCAGGAGTTCGAGACCAGCCTGACCAACATGGACAAACCCCGTCTCTACTAAAAATACAAAATTAGCCAGGTGTGGGGGCGCATGTCTGTAATCCCAGCTACTCGGGATGCTGAGGCAGGAGAATCGCTTGAACCCAGGAGGCGAAGGTTGTGGTAAGCTGAGATTGCACCATTGCACTCCAGCCTGGGCAACAAGAGTGAAACTCTGTCTCAAGAAAAAAATAAATAAATATGAAATATTTACTGGAAATAGAAATTCTCCTATTTTATCTTATAAAAATATTTCTTTTTTTATTAAGTCTTTC
Organism: Macaca thibetana thibetana; assembly: GCF_024542745.1. Taxonomy (NCBI): domain Eukaryota; kingdom Metazoa; phylum Chordata; class Mammalia; order Primates; family Cercopithecidae; genus Macaca; species Macaca thibetana. The sequence goes on from NC_065579.1 coordinate 10,925,249, forward strand.
ACATTTAGGTCTCAAATCTCTTGAAATTAGTTTTTGCATGTGTTGTGAGATAGGGATCAAGCTTAGTATCATTTACTTAGGAAAAAAAATTCCCTTTCTCTATTGCTCTGCATTGTGACCTATATCACATATCAAGTATTTCTCTCTGCTGGAGTCTGTCTCTGGCTTCTCTATTCAAGTTCATTGGCTACATCCTTGTGCTGATATTACAGGGTTTTAATAACTGTGATTTTATAATGTCTTCATACCTTACATAGCATGTCTTCCTATCTTGGTTTCTTCTTAAAAGTATTCTGGGTATTTGACTTTTAAAATTTCCATATAAATTTCATAATCAGCTGAAATTCCTTTGGGAAATTTGGGAAAAAATAATTCTTTGGGATTTTGATTGATATTGCATTTAATTTTCAGTATAATCTAAAAGAAATGTCATATTTACAACAGTGTCTTCCAGTCTATGAGTGTGTTATATCACTTTATTTAGTTTGTTCTTCTTTAATGTCTCTCAGAAATATTCTGCTCATCTGAAGAGAGACCTTGTACATCTTTTGTTAGATTTGCTCCTAGATATTTGATATATTTTATACTCATAATATATATTTTTAGAATTTTATGCGTTAACCGTTTGTTAAAGATATATATGAATACACCTGATTTCTGTACATTAATTTTGTATCTAGAAAACTTACTAAATTTTAAAATTATTGTAATGATTTATCTATAGATTTATTTAGATCTTCTACATATATAATCATATATCTATGAAAAATTACCATTTTAATCTTTCCATTAAAATCTTTCATACTCTTTTATTTACTTTACTTACTATAACTAGAATCCCCTGAATAACTGTGAATACAGAAGTGGAACTTGGGCATTTTGTAGTGTTCTTACTTTGAGAGAGAAGCTTTCAGCATTTCACCATGATGCGTGAATTTGCTGAAGGGTTTATGAAACCACCTTCCAGGCTTGCTAAGAGCTTTTATCACGAATAGATGCTAAATTGTACTAAATGTTTTTTCTTTATGTTTCTGTGATTATGTGATATCTTCTATTCATGCGGCAAATTCATTTATGATTTTTTGTTGTTAAATGATCCTTAAATTTTTATAAGAAGTCGATTTAAATGGGATGCGTTATCTTTTTTACATATTGCTAGAATCCACTTGTCACTATTTTGTTTAGGACTTTATATTTCAGTGAAAATGAACTATAATATTTCTTTTGCATACCATTCTTGTCAGATTTTGATATCAAAACCATATTAACCTTAAAAAAAAAAGTTAGAGGCTGCTCCCTCTTTCTATTATATGAGATAGTTTGTGTAAGATTGGCATTACTTCTTCCTTAAATGTTTAGTAGAATTATTCACTGAAACCATTTGAAAGCTTGAGGTTTTTGTTTGTTTTGTTGTTTTGTTTTGTTTTGTTTTTGAGATGGAGTTTCACTCTTGTTGCTCAGGCTGGAGTGCAATGGCACCATCTCAGCTCACTGTAAACTCCGCCTCCTGGGTTCAAATAATTCTCCTGCCTCAGCCTCTCAAGTAACTGGGATTAGAGGCATGCACCGCCATGCCCGGCTAATTTTTGCATTTCTAGTAGAGACAGGGTTTCGCCATGTTGGTCAGGCTGGCCTTGAACTCCTGACCTCAGGTGATCCGCCCTCCTCAGCCTCCCAAAGTGCTGGGATTACAAGCGTGAACCACTGTGCTGGCGGAAAGCTTGAGTTTTTTATTTTGTATTTTACATTCATGTAATGTATTACTTGCCCTTTTTTCTTTTCTTATCGCAATGTATTCTTTTGTCTTTTATTTCCCTTGTGATTTATTTTAGTTCTACTATGTATTTCGGTTTTACTAATGGTTAGTTTTAAACATTTAACAAACACACTTAAACTTTATGCAAATACAAAACTTAGAAAGTTAAGTAACTATGCTTATATTCCCTCAAGAAGAGAGTGCTTTCTCCTACTCTGTCTTCCTTGTGCCTGTTAGAGTGATTGGAATTTTTACTGTCTGTGTTGTTAAAATATTTTTTTAGTACTTCCTCTTCTATAAGAAACTTGATTTATATTTTAAAATAAGATTTCCTGGATTCATTGAGAATCAATATTTTTCTGGTGTATTTCATCTCCCCCAGTCTATCTTTTTTCCTGATTAAATTTTAATTTGGAAGACATGCTTTTTCAAGTTCTCTGTAAGAGGTTGGTGGGTTCATACTTTTGGAGTCCTTCTAGCCTCTGACTGTGGAAGATTCTGTAATCACAGCCCTCTCCCGCTGATATTCTTTAAATATTCCCCAGTGTCTTTAGCGTCCAGTGTTGAAGATAAGAACTCTGATGTCAAATTATTTCCTTTCCCTTATAAGTAACCTATTCTTTCTTTTCAAAAACTTACAAAATGTTCTTTTCTTATTCCTAGAAATTAGAGTTTCACCAGAAAATGTTTGTGTTATTTCTTTAATTATGTACATAATTCTGTGACTTCCAGTCCAAAAATCTTGGTCTTTTTTCAGCTCCAGGAATTTCTTTTTACTTTTTATGTTATTCTTTCTTCATTCTTTTCTCTTTCCCCCTCAAAGCTGCACATCTTTTTTAGTTATGCATCCTGAATCTACCCACCATTTCTCTTTCATTTTCACTCACTAACATTTTCATTAATTTGTCTTTTTTTTTTTTTTTTTTTTTTTTTGCTTTATGTTATGGAGTATATTTAAGTCTGTCTAAAGATCAATAATTCAATTTTCAGCCTCTCCACATATTTTCACTCCTTCTAAAGATGGTTTTAATTTCAGAAATCATGTTTAAATTTTCTTCCTAATTTCTGAGATTTCTTCCTTACTATGAGTTTTCTCTTGTGTAATATCTTCCTGAGTCTCATTGAGAATTGGTATCAGAGTTCTCTCTTTTGATCTCCTCTTTCTCCTGTTCTGTTTAAACCAGCCCTACTTTATTTTGATTTGTCAATATCATGTTTCTCCCTTTAGGCTTCTCATTCCCTCAAATGTCCACTATTTATGTCAGTCTTTTACTTTTTTTTTTTTTTCTATTTTCATTTTTATGAACACAGACCTAGACCTACCAGCACCATCAGCCAGTATAAGTCCCTTCCACATGACTAAGGCTAGGCCGTGGAGGACTTACTTCAAGGTGCTGGCCCCTTTCCAGGTAGATCCACAGCAATGGGTTAGAGAGGCTTGGATTTCTAAACTGAGGAGAGAGAAAGGCCATTAGGTTCATGAACTTCTCCAGGTTCAGGGAGAGGGAAATGTGAGCACTGTCAAAGAGCCGTGCCCCTTGACAGGACTGAGAACCTACCAGGATAGCTGGTGTGTCAGCAAGGCTGAGCTTCTCCTGGAGCTACGAGCTGTATACTAACTGGAAGGCTGGGCTTCTCCCACACTTTGCTCCTTGTCCTCTGAGATGCAGGCTATCACCCATGGCAAGCAGATCCCCAGACACTGCCTAAATCATCTCCATGAAAACCGAGGCTGCATTTAGGTAGGTGGGACCTCTTCCAGGCTTCCTTTCTTTTCTGGTCTTTGGCCACAGAGTGAGTGCTGAGACAGGGAGTGAGTTCAAAGCATATAGATAGAATATTTCATTTCCCTCTTACTCCCTTAGAAAATACATTCCATTATTTGTAAATTGGAAAGTAAAAATAATTACTATCTTTAAAAAAGGAATATTTTTATTTCCTGAGATGGAGTCTCGTTCTTGTTGTCCAGGCTGGAGTGCAGTGCTGCACGATCTCGGCTCACTGCAAACTCCACCTCCCAGGTTCAAGTGATTCTTCTGCCTCAGCCTCCCAAGTAGCTGGGATTACAGGCACCCACCACCATGCCAGGCTAATTTTTATATTTTTGTGGAGACGGGGTTTCACCATGTTGGCCATGCTGGCCTTGAACTCCTGACCTCAGGTGATCCGCCCGCCTTGGCCTCCCAAAGTGCTACGATTACAGGCATGAGCCACCATGCCCGGCCAGGAACTCCTTTTTGAAAGCACCTCATATGTAGACTCACAAGACTCTGCACTAGATTCACGGTGGGGAGCCAGATGGACCTCTGTTCCTCATCAGTGAAGTAGTCATGATAGAATAAACTCAGGCTACTCCCCAATAACTTTGAGAAAAATCGAACAAAACAAACGTGAAAATACTTTATTGGAGATAAACCACTATGAGAAAGAAAGCTGATGTTGCTATTAATATCAATGAGAATGACAGTTATAATAAAGAAAAAAAATGGACTGCCTCGAATAGTAATAAAACATTCCATCACTGGAAGCATTTGTAAGGAAGGCACGCAAACTTCTCTCAGAAATGTTGGGGGAGATTGATGCATAGGACCTTCAAATCCTTAATCTCCAAGTCCCTTTTCAATTTTCTAAAGCCTGTGATTTATTCAGTACTGGGAAGGGTTGTAGGCCTGGGAACCAAAATCTCCCTGAAGTTAAATTCAACTCCATGAATTTGAAATCAAGGAGGAGCAAATATGTATTGTAAATCGGGGTAAAGTATGACTGCAACATGTGGCTGATGCACACAGCCTTCCCTTTCACTAATGACAGAAAAAATTACAATGGGAATTCTCCAGTAAAATAACTAGCTGCAGCCCATTGGCATCACCTTGTCAGGCAGAGGGAGAGAGGAATCCCAGATTAATTAGCAAAATTTACAAATTCTCCCTCGAGTCCTAGACTCCAAGACCACCTGCTCCTGCTGCTTCAGAGGCTCAGAACGCAAAGCCTCCAGTCTGTGCCTAGATGTGGTGTAAATGGATATGTTTATAGGATACAAGTTATCAAGAAAGTCCATTCCCCCATGCTCAAAAGAAACCTGCACAAAAATCACATCTCTGTCATTTATGTCCAGTATATCCTGAAAACTAATGAGCCTTGTTAGGAAATGAATGAGACTTGTAGAAACTGACAGTAGAGCCCCATCCTCATGAAACTAAAGTGTAAGAAGAATACAAAATGAAAAGAAAATCAATCTGGCTGTTGAGGCTTTGTTTGATTTACTTGACTCATTAATTCAATCAACACTTACCAAGAATCCTTTATATATTGAAGCTCTTGGTTCAGCACCTTGGAGAAGATCCAGGAAAGACCTGGAGACATATTTTGTTCCTAAGATATTTACAGTATCAGGTATTAACAAACTATGACAAAGTAGAAAATAACTGTGATATGTAGGAGTCGGAGATTCAATTAAGGGGTGAGTGGAACTTGGGAAGATTATTCTTACCAACAGAATCAGGAAAACGTTCCTGGCCAGTCAATATTGGAGCTGAATCTTGAGAATGAGAAGAACGCAGACATGCCAGGAGGAAGGTGAGTCAAGGCATTACCTGAGAGGCAGGTGAGTGTGAAGACTGTTCATGGTACAAGGAGCTAATCCACAGCATTTATCAAGCGCCTACTGTATGCCAGGAGTTGTGCAGAGCTCTTGAAACAAATTATTTCATTTGATTGAGAAAACTGAGGCACAGATAGGCTGATCACCTTGTTTGAAGCTTAGAAGTGATAGAATGGATGCCATGTCTGATAATAGTTACAGGAGGATGTGTAAAAGGTGCTGACACTAAATCAAGAAGACTTTGGATGTCAGGCTTAGAAGGCAAATGCGTCCAGCTCTTGAGATATTCTCTATAGGTCTTGCTACTGAAAAGATTGAACATATTAGCTATTAGCTAAATGTTTCTCTCATCATCGTGATTTGGGATGTCTTGAAAATCTGGGCTTCTATGGCAGAAGTGAAGTTGGTCAACTGCTGTTACTTTTTCTTACCACAAGGCTCTTGCCTCTAAATTAAGCAGAACTCTGAAATAATCTAAGAAAAGTCTTACTACAGTTGGAACCCTTTGACTCTGGCAGAAGAGAAGTAAGCAGTCTTGCTACAGCTAGGCAACAGACTGGTCTAGAATGGAGTCCCCACCTCTCCCCTCAGGCTGAGTGAGAAAGCCCTATTGTGTGGAGAATAGATAGAAGAGGCTGGAACAAGCATCTACAAACCAGGGGTCAGCAAACCAAGTTCAGCTTTCCACTTGCTTTGTAAATAACATTGTAATGAAACAAAACCAGGCTCATTCATCTATTTATTGTCTATGGCTGCTTTCACACAACGATGACAGTGTTGAGTAGCTGTGACAAAGTGCATGTGGTCCACAAAGCCTAAACTCTCTGGTCCTTTACAGAAATATGTTGTTGACCTCTGAAACAGAAAACCCAGAGAATCCTAGCATTGTCACATGGAAAGGGAGAATGGCGATCCTGTAATTCCATTATCTTCTCCCTCTCCACCCCGCTGCCACCCACACACAGATCAAGAATCTGAACCGGAGAAAGGAAGAGATTTGCCTAAAGTCACAGAACTGGTAAGGGAGCATTCTTGGGGTCCCTAACTGTTAGACTAATGTTTCTTCTGTTAATATCACACCAATCCTGAAGGCTAAAGTAAGTTGTTGTCTTCTTCTTCTTCTTCTTCTTCTTCTTCTTCTTCTTCTTCTTCTTCTTCTTCTTCTTCTTCTTTCTCCTTCTCCTTCTCCTTCTCCTTCTCCTTCTCCTTCTCCTTCTCCTTCTTTTTCTTTTTCTTTTTTTTTTTTTTTTTAAGACAGAGTCTCGCTCTGTCACCAGGCTGGAGTGCAGTGGCGTGATCTCGGCTCACTACAACCTCCACCTCCTTGGTTCAAGTGATTTGTCTGCCTCAGCCTCCCAAGTAGCTGGGACTACAGGTGTGCACAACCACACCCAGCTAATTTTTGTATTTTTACTAGAGATGGGGTTTCACCATGTTGGCCAGGATGGTCTCGATCTCTTGACCTTGTGTTCCACCTGCCTCGGCCTCCCAAAGTGCCGGGATTACAGGTGTGAACCACCATGCCCAGGCAGGTAAGTTGTTTTCTAAGCAACTATTCAATAACTACTTCCTGAAACACTGGGTGCCCAGCACCATCCCTTCTTAGGTTGCTGTTGGGAGTACAAGTTGTAGAAAGAAGGCTTGATGCCTTTCCATCATGTGGTCTGCACCAGAAGTGGTGGGAGACCTCACACAGTAGAGCAGTACCTTAAAACCTGCAGCCTGTGAGGGGAAAGAATACAGCATCATAATTTCCCTCTGAACTCTCTCAGAAAGTCCCCACAACGCAAACTGACTTAACATTCCTCAGTGAGTCCAGCGCCAGCAGTCAGCCCTCCAGGGCTGGAAATGATTTCTGCTTTTGGATGATGCCTCAGATGAAGTCGCCAGCTTGCGTTTAGCAGCCGTGTAATTCAGGATGCCTACAACTCTGAGCAGCACTCAGGGAGTGAGACACATTGAGGAAACGGCAGGCTCTCAGCTGCCATCCTACCCTCAGCCTGGGCTGGGTCTCTGCTCAGTGAGCAGAAGGTCAGGCGGCCTCCCCATACTGTTCAAAGTACTTTCCTGCTCTTCTTCCCCATCAAGCTCAGGTAGTTAAATGAGAGCAAGTGTGACTCCACTGAATAGAGGAAGCAATTCGAGCATGGGGTTCTATGTGGTAAAGCTGTCAGTGTCTAGTGGAGACTGGCCATGTAGGAGAAGTGTGTGGAGTGTATGTGTGTGCAGGTGGGTGGGGGGTGTCTAATGCTTAGGAACTCCAATTATGCTCCCTTAGCAGTTCTGTAATTTTAGGCAAATCCCTTCTTCTCTCTTGGGCTCAGATTCTTCTCGTAAGGTGGTGGGAAAAGGAGATAACAGAGTGGACTGTGACTGTGTGATCCACCCCCATGAGTAGATTACATGGGGGCACCCGTGTGTGGGGAGGTGAGAGATTTCCTCAAACAGGAAAGTCTTTCTGGAAATAGCAGAATTTGATCTGGACTTTTTACCAGGAAAGTCTTTCTAGAAATAGCAGAATTCGATCTGGACTTTTTATTAGAGATTTATAGAATCATGCAATCGAATGTCACCTGAAGGTCACTGACTCCCAGGTGATGCCCAGAGTGAGAACTGCACCTGCAGCATCTGAGACAGACAGGCCGTGCTGAGTGATCCCAGCGGCATGCTCACTATTCCCCAGGGGCACCCGCCACGTGTTCAGACAACTTCAATTGTCGAGTTATGGTTCTTTACATTGAAATGAACTCACAGTTTCTAGTCCTGTCTTCAAGACCACTTAGAATGAATCTGTTCTCCCTTTCTGCATGTTGGCACTGAGGGTGTTTGCCTTAGGCAATAAAGTCCCCTTTCTATCCCCTCCTCTGTCCTCCTGATCACAGAGCAGATGTTTGTGTACATGTGTGAGAGGGCATGTGTGTGTGCACATGTGCATATGTATTGGGATGTGTACAGGAGAGAAGAGGGAGTAAATACGGCAGTTCTGAGTTAGTACAGTATAAAAGCCAGGTGGAAGAGATGCTAGAAAAATAGGCAGGCTGTATTGTAGAGGGCATTATATGTGAAACTCACATGGCTAGACATGAGGTAGGAGAGTGACACAGCCAAACAGGCAGTTTAGAAAGATCATTCTGGGGCTGGGCTCAGTGGCTCACACCTGTAATCCCAGCACTTTGGGAGGCCGAGGCAGGCCAATCACCTGAGGTCAGGAATTCAAGACCAGCCTGGCCAATTTGAAACCCCACCTCTACTAAAAAATACAAAAAATTAGCTGGGCGTTGTGACACGTGCCTGTAGTCCCAGCTACTCAGGAGACTGAGGCAGGAGAATTGCTTGAACGCGGGAGGTGGAGGTTGCAGTGAGCTGAGATCACGCCACTGCACTCCAGCCTGGGCAATAGAGTGAGACTCCACCTCAAAAAAAAAAAAAAAAAAAAAAGAAAGAAAAAAAAAAAAAGAAAAAAAAGATCATTCTGCCCTATATTGCAGAGGAGATGCCTGAAGGACCAGGACAGGAAGATTCATAAGAAAATATTCTAAGAGGTCCGAGTGAGAGATGGTGAGTGCTGAGCAAATCAAAGGACATAAAGATGGAGAAACAAAGTTACCTCCAAGAAATGTTCAGGAGAGAAACTTGGCAAGACCTGATGACTAGTGTAGAGTTTGAGATAGAGAAAAGAATCAGGATGATGCCAAGGGGTTGGCTTGGGGTGATGGGACAGTCAGCAGATGGAACATCTTCAAAAGTCTGCCACTGCCAGAGAGTTTTATTTTGTGGCCACCTCAGAGCCCTCCCAAAGGAGTTTCTGCAGAAAGAGAAATGATATATTAACTTCATGAGTTGGCAAGGAGTGAGGAATAGGAAACACTAATTACAGGCCAAGATAATTAACCAGCAAGTCTGGGATCAGCTGCATGTAACCTCAGCTCATCTGCTCCTGAAAATGACCAAGGGAAGATGTGAGGGGAAGAGTGTGGGCAGGACATTTTGCAAATGCTGAGGGAGCAGCTGAGCTCAGGCCTCGGTGACACTTGAGTTTGATGTTCTTGGCACTTTGGCTCTGGTTTCTGGAGCCCTTGGGGGTGCCAGATGCACTGCAGCCGGTCAGCCAGTTGTCCAAACATCACTTCCGCCTCTGGGCCACTAATTACAAGGCTCCACTTTAGCCTTGCTGCTGTGCTGCATTAGGGCTTGCTGGTGACAGGCACGGGAAATGGACTAGAGGCCATTAGACCATCCAGGTTGAGAAAGGTCAGGTCTTGCCTCTGGGGAGAAAAGCCTAAAGTCTAGCTTTATAATCTGATGCTTGAAGCAGGAAAAAGATCTCAGGACTAGGAAAGAGGGATAAATTCTTGTCCCAGCCCAGTCATATGACCTTGGGCAAGCAAATCATTTCACTTCACACAGCCTCCGTTTGCTTACCCCTTACCTAGGCATAAATAATCCCTTGTTGGGAAGATCAGATGACATCAGAAGCACGGAAACACCTTCTGAATGGATAGCGCATTTTAAGAGCTCTTTTTCCTGCTGTTGATGTTAATTTCTAACACAAACATTAAGGTACACTGAACTGGGAAGGAAGAAAATAGGGTTTTGATCCCATTTCTGACTCTGATCTTCATATGACCTTAGGCAATTCACGTCTCTCCAGGCCACAGTTTCATCTGAAAACACTGATTTAGATCAATTATTCTCAACTAGAAATTTGAATTATAATTGCCAGTGGAGCTTTGTAAAGATGTCCATTCTCCACCCCAGATATGCTGAAGTAGATTCTCTAGAGAAAGGAGAATCTCGTGCCCACTGAGAACTGTTGGAATGGACGGTCAAGCTCTGCCTTCCTCCCACGTCTGCATACCTGCTCCCCCTACTGCTAGAACTATAGGACCCCTCCCTTAGGATAAGGCTGGACACAACTTCAGCTCTGACCCTATCCTCATGCTGAGGCACTTAAACCACGTCATGCCCAAGCTCTGGACCTCAGCGTCAAGTCTTCCAAGTCCCGAACTGGTTCTGACCTCTTGTGTCAGTCACATCTAAACTCCACCCAGACATCAAGATGTGGTGCTCACCTCATTTCCTAGGAGAGCTGCATGATGGCCTTGTCCAGCCCTGCTTGTTTGGCTTTTCTAAGAGTCTGAACCCAAGGCTACTAGCTGAAAGATTGCCCTGCTCTGACCACCTGCTGGGATTATACAGCTATCACTGGCCGTGGGACCCTTCCTTTTGTCATTCCACCTGCCTCACAAAGAACCCTGTCCCAACCTGAATTCCTGTTGGACAGCATGATGGGCTTCCCAGGACTGCATGTGGCCTGTTGTGCAGTGTAGCAGGTGGCATTTTCTGCCTCTAGGCTGCCTTCTCAATCCTTCCCTACTCCGAGCTTATTCCTGCACTGTCCAGCTGCAACCAAAGTCATTTTGTCCATTTCTGCCCCACATGTGATTTCAGTGGTTGCTACTATCCCTCAGGGCTGAAAAGAACCAGAGTGGTTTCTCTGGACTTCAGGGAAAGCACTGAGCCTCTCTGGGCCTATTTGCTCATCTGTAAAATAAGAGTAACAACCTCTGCCTTGTAGGAGTATTATCTGACTCAAATGCTCCTCCCCATCTATTAACTGAATGAACTTCCTGTCCTCTGGCCTTAGGTCTTAAACATTGCTTCTTAAAGATTTCCCTCACAAACATTCCCCCCGCAACTCTTCTGTGCTCTGAGAGCAACCAGTACTTTTCCTTTCCAACTCCTTAAACTTGTGTAATTGTTAATTACCAGTTGAAAGTCTTTCTCCCGGCCTGACGCAGTGGCTCATGCCTGTGATCCCAGCACTTTGGGAGGCCAGAGTGGGTGGATCACTTGAGGTCAGGAGTTCAACACCAGCCTGGCCAACATGGCAAAATCCCATCTCTACTAACAATACAAAAATTAACTGGGCGTGGTGGCAAGTGCCTATAATCCCAGCTACTCGAGAGGCTGAGACAAGAGAATCGCCTGAACCTGGGAAGTGGAGGTTGCAGTGAGGTGGGATCACATCACTGCACTCCAGTCTGGGTGACACGAACAAAACCCCATCTCCAAAAAAATAAAATAAAAAATAAAGTCTTTCTCCCTTACTATTTCATAAGTGCCATGAGGGCAAAAACTACCTCACCGCTATTAAATCCCCCATGCCTGGAATATAGCAGACATGAAATACACATATCTGAGGACCGACAGATGAAGTGTTGAAATCAACGAATATTATTCTCTCCTCTCCTTTCCTCTCCTCTCCTCTCCGAGAGTGCACCACTAAGCCCAACGCAGACAGTAATCCCTCAGCACAGAGCAACACAGAGCATAGCCGAGCTGTTGCATGAGGCCTAGCCCGTCCTCTCTCCTGGGCCCTGTGTGATCCGAAGCCCAAGTAGCAGCCACAAGTAACTCGAAGTCTGGTGAGAATGATGCCCATATCAGCAGTTATCAATCCTGAAGTATTCAGTATTTAAGAATTTTCATCTGGAAATCTTTTTTTAAATAGTGGTGCCTTTGTCCTACTCATAGAGATTTTCATGTAGTTGGTCTGGAATGTGGCCTGGTCTTTGGTCTTTTTAAATAATTTCCCTAAGTGAACCCAATATACAGCAATGGATGAGAACCACTGATCTGGTTCAATCACCATTTTTCGGATACAAAGGCTGAGGCACAAGGGGGAAAGGAGTTAGCCCAAGAACCTCCAATACCTTTTGCAGAGCTGGAGCTAGAAGTAGAAGAGCTAACTTTCCACCCACAACCCCTTCCACTGCACCAAGTAACAAATTGAAATCCCCTTTATCAATAGCAGAGGCGGCTTTCCTGGCATCAGACAAAGCTGGGAGGAGAGAGCTTGTTTTTTCACCCTAAAAGATCTGTTATTAAAAGCCTGTTTATGCAAGAAGGATATAATTAAAAGTGAATGAGTGCGATTTTTTATCGCAATGAATATTAATTAAAGGAAAACACTGAGTCAATACTCAATTAGAAAAAGACGGAGGCTGAAAGGCAGACTGCTCATACCAGGGTTGTCAATCACATCAGGCAGTAATGAGATGACAGGACCCTAATAGCAAAATGTTGCTCTATTTTCCTCAAATCCTCTTGGATTTAGAAGTTAGCCAAAATGCAAATCTGCTCTCAGGCTAGGCTCCATGGCTCTGCGCTCTGTTTGGGCACAGGACTGTCTTGCCTAGGACACAGCCCTCGGAGGGCGTCAGGCTGTAAATGGTTTTACTCATGCAGGGTCAGAATGCTAGAGAAGCAATTGGCCTCTTCAGCCTCTCTAAAGAGTGAGGGCCAAACAGATGCAGTGACTTGCCACATCCTTCCTGTCCCTGAGCCCTGGGAGAAAGGCAAAAGCACAGACTTTCCCAAAGAAGAATCCCCAAGTCATCAGCAGGTCTCCTGAGCTGATAAATTAGGCTCAACCAGGAGGCTTTTAAAAATGCAGTTTGCCAGGCCTTGCCTTGGTCCTACTGAATCTGAATCTTAGGGCTAAAGCATCGTAATTGGGAGTAAGCATTTTAACAAACTCTCGTGTTAAACTCTGGTTTTTAGCCCAGCTCAAGATCTTTGCTTGCCTTTGTCAATTGGGGAATTAGATGATTTTAGTCATCTAAGAATCAATCAATTATTGATTCACTCATTCAGCTGATAAACATTTGCCTTCATTAGGCACTGTGCTGGTCACACATAAAGACAGAGACTTGACCTCTGTTTTCTAGTTTCCTGTGGTTTCACAACAGAAACTGCCACAGTGATGACTGCACCGTGAAGGAGGAACACAGTGGTGAGGGAACACAGAGGTAGGAGAGCTCAGCTCTGAATGGGGAGTCCATGAAGGCTTCCAGAGATGATGAATGGAGAACTAGGTTGAGTGGTATGTTCTCCCAGCAAAGGTGCAGAGCCTTAGAGAGTTGGCTGAAGAATCCATTTTAACTGGATGGGGAAGAGCTCATGCCATGTAAAGGCATGTGCATTTCATCATGTCAAACACACATTGTACCTAAATTGTCTGACAGAATACAAATATCAGCAAAGAGGAAAAGAAGTGAATGGTTCAGGAGACTGACGCATACATTGGTGGGTTCTAGTGGGAGCACATGCAGAGATGGCAGGTTTAAATGCTTCTTCATTATACTGGACTTTGGAACCAAACAAGTGTTTGGGGGAGTAATACGGTTTGGCTTGTGCCCCATCCACATCTCATTTCGAATTGTTATCCCCACATGTCAAGGGAGGGAGGTGATTGGATCATGGGGCCAGTTTCCCCCATGCTGCTATCATCAGAGCTAGTGAGTTCTCATGAGATCTGTTGGCTTTTTAAGTGTTTGGAAGTTTCTCCTTTGCTCTTCTCTCTCCTGCTGCCTTATGAAGGAGATGCTTGCTTCCCCTTCATCTTCCACTATGATTGTAAGTATCCTGAGGCCTCCCAGGCCATGTGGAACTGTGAGTCAAATAAGGAACTCTTTTATAGTCAAATAAGGAACTCTTTTATAAGGAACTCTTTCCTTATAAATTACCCAGTCTAGGGTATTTCTTTATAGCAGTGTGAAAATGGAGTAATACAGAGAATTTCAAAAGAAATGCCTGATAGGAGGGGCACATCTACTTAGGAACCAAGATAGCAAATGTTTAAGTAATAATGGAAGGCAAGAAAAAAAAGAGACCAGAAGTTCAGAGAAAGAAGTGATATCTTCCCAGAGAAGCTGAGTAGATCCTGAACAGGCAGGGAGGAGAGGAGAAGGAACTTTAGGCTGGACAAGGCTTGGCCCTGGGACCAGCAGCAGTGAGCAAGGGCCCTGACCACTATTGTAAACCAAGAATGTCTTCATGGGCTTTTTGACCCATGGCTGTGGACAAATGCCTAACAAATTCCCAGAGAGAAGGGCCCCATGTTTGGCTGCAACTGCACAAACAGAGCAGCAGGATGGGTACCAGTTCTGATGACCAGAAACAGGTGAGCTCTGCACTCACGTGGGTCCCATGTGGTATATTTTAGAAGCGAGTAAGTGGATTCTATTTTTTCTGACACTGGTCTCACAGAATTGGGGTTCTTCAGCTCTGGAATGGCCTGCAGAGCTCCTCCATAGCAGCTCTCACAACTCAGAGAGAGGTGAGATTTCAAAATGAATGTCTGAAGGTATGGGGACCCTCCCACTGTCACTCTGCCATTTAGTCCCACCTGAAATGAGACCTTTCCCCTTCAAGGACCTGTTCTCTATTCTTCTGGTTAGCAAACCCAGCTTCACATTGCACTGGACTCTCCTGGGGAGTTTTAAAATTTGTTGATGCTTGGGTCCCACCCCTAGAGATTTTTTTTTTTTTTTTTTTTTTTTTTTTTCTGAGAGACAGGGCATTGCTTTGTTACCCAGACTGGAGTGCCATGGCACGATCATGGCTCACTGCAACTTTGAACTCCTGGGCTCAAGCAATCCTCCTGCCTCAGCTTCCCGAGTAGCTGGGACTACAAGCACACACCACCATGCCTGGATACTTTATTTTTGTTTTTTGTAGAGACAGGGTCTCACTATGTTGCTCAGGCTAGTCTTGAACTTATGATTTCAAGCTGTCCTCCTGCCTTGGCTTCCCAAAGTGCTGGAATTACAAGCATAAACCACTATACCAGGCCAGAAATTCTTATTAATTGATGAGGAGTGGGGCCTGAGCATTAAGCCTTGTAAATATTGCCCATTCTTACTCTCATTTAGATAGTCAACCAACAGATGTTAGAAGGAAATTAAGGAATTATTCAGCAATTGAGGTGTTCGCTAAGAATGTTATTCCTATTTTAATGAAGGATTATTTTCTTTTTCTTCTTATTCGTATCTTGCTGATTTTCCTTTCAAACTCCAAAGCAGTTCACACTTATTGCTATAGTCCAAACAACACAATAAACATTTTTGTGTATCTAAAATTAAGCTATCTATATTCTCCTTTATTTATCATAACAAAAACAATAACTTCCTACTACCCACATCCTACACAGGGATCATTTGGGGATTGATCTAGCATAATATTAATTTTTTTATTGTCCAACAATTATTTAGATTTAATTTTAAATTTTCTTTCTTTACTCAAGAATGCTTCTCTCTCCTGTGAATTCCTGTTGTATTCCTTTTTCATTTTAAAGATTAGAGTTTTCAGGAATTCTTATAGTGAGAATTGTGTAGAATTTTGTATCCTGAAATACTTTTATTTTGATCTTGCCTTTCAATGATCATTTGAGTCAGTACAGAATTCTGGTTTCAAAATTATTTTCCCTCATAACATTGAAGATACTATACTATTCCATTGTCTCTTCAAGCCATTATTGCCAACCAGAATCTTGTCGTTTATTATTGCTGTGTTCTTTCTCCTTTGTACATAATCTTTGGTTTCTTTCTAGAGGCTTTTATATTGTTTTTGCCTTCATTTTCCAAAATTTGGCTAGAATATGTCTAGGGTTGACTTGTTTCTTCCCAGTCATTTTGCTTAGAAACCTGGTGTGCCCTTTCAATCTAAAAGTTCTGGCACTAGGCTGGGTGCGGTGGCTCACGCCTGTAATCCTAGCACTTTGGGAGGCCAAGGTGGGTGTATCACGAGGTCAGGAGTTCAAGACCAGCCTGGCCAAGATGGTGAAACCCCATCTATACTAAAAAATACAAAAAACTTAGCTGGGTGTGGTGGCAGGCACCTGTAATCCCAGCTACTCAGGAGGTTGAAGCAGAGAATTGCTTGAATCCAGGATGCAGGGATTGCAGTGAGCCAGGATTATGCCACCGCACACCAGCCTGGGTGACAGAGCGAGACTCCATCTCAAAAAAAAAAAAAAAAAAAAAAAAAAAAAAAAATCTGGTACTAGGATATTCTTTTATATTATGTCTTTGATTTTTTTCTCATTCATTTTGTCTGTTCTCTCCATCTTGTACTCTTATTGTTATAGATACTGGAATTTTTATGCTATCCTTTGAATGTCTTAACTTTCCCCACATATTCTATCTCTTGGTCCTTCTGTTTGTTTGTTTGGTTGGTTGGTTGGTTGGTTGGTTGGTTGGTTGGTTTTGAGATGGAGTCTCACTCTGTCGCCCAGGCTGGAGTGCAGTGGCACGATCTTGGCTCACTGCAACCCCTGCCTCCCGGGTTCAGGTGATTCTCCTGCCTCAGCCTCTGGGGTAGCTGGGATTACAGGCGCGCGCCACCATGCCTGGCTAATTTTTTTATTTTTAGTAGAGACAGGGTTTCACCATGTTGGTCAGGCTGGTCTTGAACTTCTGACCTCAGGCGATCAGCCCCCCCTTGGCCTCCCA
The DNA here is from genome assembly GCF_024542745.1 of Macaca thibetana thibetana. NCBI lineage: Eukaryota > Metazoa > Chordata > Mammalia > Primates > Cercopithecidae > Macaca > Macaca thibetana. The sequence goes on from NC_065579.1 coordinate 10,941,903, forward strand.
AAGTGCTGGGATTACAGGCATGAGCCACCACGCCCGGCCGGTCCTTCTGTTTTAAGTACTGGCAGAATCACTCCATTCAGTCTTGCTGCACACAACCTTTCTCTTCATGTATATCCAATGAGTCTTTGCAGCCCATTTATTGACTTTTTCTTCTCAACTAGCTTTTTTTTTCATTTCTAAGATCTTTAATTGGTACTTTTTTATAACAGCTTGTTCTTATTTTATAAATGTAAATGTTAATTATAGTTTTTACATTTTATTTACTGAATTTTCTCTTTCCTAAGGTGCTATTTTCTGTTAAGTTTTATTCCTTTCTTTCTCAATATTTGTTTTCTTAAATACTTAGTAATTCTTGGTGACATATTCAACTTTGTATTAGAGATTGCTTTAGGCCATCTGAGAGTGCTCTTTCTTTACCAAAATCTGATTCTAGTCCTGTGGTGGAGGAATGGGATGTGCTCTAGTCAATGAGTTGTGGCTGTGCCCAGAATTAGGTATGGGGGTGGAGGCATTCCAGCCCCTGCCTCTGGGGCCCCAGCACTAGGAGGCACTGTCCTGTTGCACTCATTCATCCGGCTTGCTACTTGGCTCTGTGAAGGGAATTCAAGGCGAAGACTGACAGCGCTACTAGTGGGTCTTGAGACCCTCCAGGTCTGGGGAAGTAGTGTGCCAATGCTCACATGTAGAGGAAGTGGGCCTCTCTTTGAATTTTATTAGTACTGGGCTCAGAGACACTTGGGAAATACATGCATCCAAACATAATCCAAAGACCAAAAAAAAAAAAAAAAAACCTTTAAACATTTCACTATGCTGCCTTTCCTTATTCTAGGGTGAATATATGTGTTTAAAAGGCCAGACCCTACTGGTTACGTGTGCATAGTTAACTTGAATATGTTAAGTGTTTTCCACAAGACCTGAAGCTTAATAAATTAGAGCCACTATGAAAAGACATTCAAAGAATGTATTATAGTCATCAAAAGTCATACGCTCTCCTCTTTTTCCCTCTATCTTTACTGCTTCTCTCTTTAAAATCAGATTTTAAGTTAGAATGGGTCTTAGAAGCCATTTACTTCAATCCCTATATTTTCACTTTTTTGAGGTTAATTAATACATTAATATTTCAAAGTTAATTAAAACATTTTCATTGCAGCAAATATGGAAAGTAAAGATAAAACAATACGAAGAAAAAGTCATCCATAAACTCATTACCAGAGACCAGATCAGCTCCATAATGTATAAGCTGTGGCTCAGGAAGGAGAAGTGGTGGGCCCGGAATCTAGCTAGCCATGAGTAGGTCATTTGTCAAGTCGTCTCCATGCCAGTCCTTGGTCCTTCCCTCTGAATCAGGAAGACTTTGTGTTTCCTATTGGTGGGAGAAACACAAAATTGACAACAAGCCCAGGTAGGGTTGTGGTTTTGCAAAGCAAGTACAGCACACAGAAGAGAAGGAGAGGTAAGGGATTTGGGAGTAAGTACAAGGAAATTGTAGCAATAGACCCTGAAGAAAAAATCACTGTCTTACTCAAGAAGCCCAAATGAAACCTCAATTCTGCCTGCTCATGCCCTCTTTCCTGTCCCTAATCGTGTTGGTCACAGTGTCTGTCTTTTGAATCTCATGGCCTCTCAGAGCTGAAAGAATCATTCTGCTCTTTGCTTGTCTTAAAGTATGAGTGTGGTAGGGGCTTTGTCATTCCAGGTGTGAGGCCATGCCAAGACCAGTCTTGGGAGAGCTGTGGTGGCTGTGCAATTGTTCCCCTGCATTACCCGGAAGCTTCAATGTCACCTCCAACTTGAAGTCCTCCTTCCTCTGGCCAGGCAGGGGCTCAGTCCCAGCTCTGTGTTCCTTAATACTTAGTGCTTATTTCTCCTACAGCATGTATAGGGTGAATGTTTATTTATAGGTCTGTCTTAACTGAACTTCCTAAAGACAAAGATACAACAGCTAGCACAATTCCAGGCACATAGCAAGGGATGAATAAAGCTTGATGAATTAATGAATAAATGTTCAAATTACTACACTTTACTAAGGAGGCTTACCAAATATTTTGGAAGCATTTTTGTTTATACGGAAAATAGCCCCAAGAACAAACAAGACGAATTCACGTGCCATACTAAACGTGATATAAACATTCTAATCAAGGCTTTCTTCTGTTAACATAGACATTTATTCCCTGACATATCCTAGAGTCAGGGGTGGAAAGCATGTGAGCAGTCATTCACTCTCACACCACAATCACTGCTTGCATTTATTTATTCTGCAGCACCTCAGAAGAGCGCTAATCTAGTACAGACTCCTCCACTGTCAGGGACACACCTGCTCTCCAATTCACCTATTTCAATCTCAGGAAAACACTATTTTTAGAAGAAAGCATTTTAGGAAATGGAAAGAGAATTGAATTTAAAGTTAAAGATTTAGACTTGAAGTCTCGGTCTGCTATTAACCTGCTTTTGTGTTCATCTCTTCACTATCCCAAGCCACATTGTATTATCTTGAAAGTAGAAATAATAATAACTGCTATCATAGGTGACTGTGGACACAAAGTGTGAAAATGAATATAAAAGGTTTTGTGAATAGTGAAACATTGTGTACACTTAAGGAAAGAAAGGAAGGGAGGATGGGAGGTTGGTCAAATTAAAATGATCCTTCTCTAAAGATGAGAGGGAAATCGTTGCAGTCATGGAATATCATATTACAGGGAACAGGAATGCCTTCCTTAGGGTTATGTGGGGAGTCAGCAGAAGGAATCAGTTTTGTAACTCTAATCTGATACCCTGTCTTTCCTGCCTCCATCCTCCAGCCTTTCTGATCCTGTGTCTCTCATAGGGAGCTATGTGCTTTGAGTCACACTGCCTCGGTTTGGATTCTGGCTCTGCCACTGATCAAACCTCAGAAAGTACTTAACTTCTCTGTGCATCACTTTCCACGCCTGTAAAATCGGTGTAATTATAGTATCTCCACATAGGGTCCTTTCTTCCCTCTTATCCAACTTTTTCTTCAGGGTCTATCACTACAACTTCCTTATACTTACTCTCGACTCCCTTGCCTCTCCTTCTCTTCTGTGTGCTGTACTCGCTTTGCAAAACCACAACCCTGGTTAATCAAACCCTCCTTTTCGACTCTCTGCCTGCTACCATGCAACTGAGAGGAGCTTGAGAAAAACCCACAACCACACAAACTGCCCTGCTTTAAATATACAACCCAGGACCACAGGTGTGCCCTTAAGGTTACTTGGCTACCATATTGTGTTTTCTCACTCTCCTCACTCTCCCACCTGCTAGAAACAATTTTGCACCTTCCCCCCTCCTTAATCTGCCATTGCCCACACCTGCGGCAAGTGACCTTGCTTTCCACATCTCTGAGGCAATGGAAACAATTAGACGAGCATTTCTATGGACTGTTGCAAATATATCCATAAAACTGCCAGCATGTTCAAACGAATCCTCTGCCTTCCCTTTTATTACTAAAGACAAATTTTCCATCTCCTCTCTAAAGCTGTTGTGGGTTGTATTGTGTATTCCAAAAATTCATACGTTAAAAGTCTTAATCCCCAGTGCCTCAGGATGTGACTTTATTTGGAAATGAGATCATTGCAGATGTAATTAGTTAAGATGGAGTCATACTGGAGGAGGGTGGGCCCCTAATTCAATATGACTGATCCTTAAAAAGAGGAAAAGTATATTCACAGATACACACATGGGGAGAAGGCCATATTAAGATGAAGGCTGAGATCAGAGTGATGCACCTACGAACTAAGGAACACCAACACACCAGCAAACACTAGAAGCCAGGGGAGCAGCATGGAACAGATTCTGCCTCACAGCTCTCAGAAAAACCAACCCTGCTCACACCTTGATCTTGGACTCTCAGCCTCCAGAACTGTAAGACAATGAATTTATGTTGCCTAAACCACTCAGTTTGTGGTACTTTGTTATGGCAGCCTAGTAGACTACCACGAATTCCAACCCTTCAATTACCTAAAGTGGCTAGTTCTTACCCTCTTTCAACTACTTAAAGATGTTGTTTTAAGAGCACTTCCTTTCCTCTCCTGTCGTGTTAGTTTTTCCCACTCTATTGCATCATTCTCATTGGCATCCACATAGGCTGTTATTTGTCCCATCATAAAAAATAATAGTTTTTCACTTCCTTTGACTCCACCTCCTCTGCCTTCCACCCCCTCTTTTCTCTGTAGTACTTTGCAGCAAAAATTCTCATGTTGATATATTCACTGTCTCCAGTTCTTCTCTTCCTATTTTCTCTTAAAGAGACTCGAACTAAGTCTTTCATGCTCATTGCTCCACATCAAGAGTTCTTGTCCAGGTCACTAGTGACTCCACATTACTAAACCCAAGGGTTGATTTTCAGCCACGCTCCTACTTCAGCCACCGGCAATATTTGATGCAGCCAATCTTTGCTTCCCCCTTGAAGCATTTCCTTTCCTTGGCTTGTGGGACAGCACCACTTTGGCTTTCTTTGTCCTTTTTCACTGGCTGCTCCTTCTCATTCTCATCTTCTTTGTGACTCCTGACATTGGAGTCCACAGGGCCCTGTCCTTCATCCTCCTCTGTGTGTGCACACATTTCCTCAGTGGGTTCATCCAGGTTCAAGGTTTTAACTACCGCGTGTGTATGAAAGACTTCTAAATGTATACCTTCAGCCAAGCCTGTTCCCTGAATCCCAGGCTCCCCTGGCCTACTTTAGTAGATACCAACAAACTTAACATGTCCCAAACTGGACTCCTCATCTTCCTCCAAATGCCTGCTCACCAGTATTCTTCTCCCTCTCAGTAATGGGCAACTCAGTCCTTCCAGGAGCTCAGGCCAGAACCTGGTAGTCATCCTTAACTCTTCACTTTCTTTAACTCTTCACTTTCTCTCACTCCACAGACTCACTAAGTTAAGAAGCCTGATTGGAGCGACATTTAAGCTATATCTGGCATCTAAACCTTTCTCACTTCCTCTGTGAAGCTATCATTCTCTCTCCCTAGAATTATTGCAGTCACCTCCGGACTGGTCTCTGGATTTCCACTCTTGCACCCTATGTCATGGGTGTAACTGGCTGGGGCTGACTTTGCGGGTGGTAAAGGAATTTATCAAGACAGTTGTAGGTACAAAAAGGCAGATTTATTAGAGAAAGTAGGAAAATTTTTTCAAGGCGGCAGTGGGCAGCACAGCAGAGAAAGCACTATCTGCAAAGATGCAGGGGCTGGAGGGAAGTTTTTTAGGGTCCTGTTGAAGGGGACTATGTGTGGAATAAGGTCATTGTGCCTGCCAAATAATGTCATTATACCCACAGATTATTCTCCCCCACCTGGGGCCCCTTCCTCATTGTTGCTTCCTTACCTTCTCAGGATTCCACACCCTACAGTCCGTCTCAACTCAGCAGTCAGAGAGATCTTGTGAAACACAAGTCGCATTAAGTCAGCTCACTTTTAAAGTCCTCCAGTGGCTCCCTGCTTGATCTTACTTGATTTGGAGAGAAAGCCAAACCCTTACAGTGGCCCCTTAGGCCCTTCATGGCCTCTGCCCACCCTTGTATCTCTGACCTCATCCCTTTTATTCCCCTCCTGCCTCCACTCCAGCCACAGGACTCCTTGCTGGCCCTAGAGCATCCAAGTTGCTCTCCCCTTAGAGTCCATGCACTGGCTGGTCCTGCCTGGATCGCTGTGCCTCCAGCTACCCACAGGGATAACTTTCTTTCTTTTTTTTTTTTTTTTTTTTTTTTTTGAGATGGAGTCTTGCTCTGTCGCCCAGGCTGGATTGCAGTGGCACAATCTTGGCTCACTGCAAGCTCTGCCTCCCGGGTTCACGTCATTCTCCTGCCTCAGCCTCCCGAGTAGCTGAGACTATAGGCACCTGCCACCACACCCGGCTAATTTTTTGTATATTTTAATAGAGACGGGGTTTCACCGTGTAAGCCAGGATGGTCTCGATTGCTTATTCACATGATTATCATATATGTTCTACCTCCCTGTGCTAGACTGTAAGCTCTGGAGGGCTGGGATTTATTTTTCTGTTTTGTTTATTCATGTATGTAATAAGTGCTTGTGAAAAGAAAATACATGTCAAGACCCCCAAATCACTAAGTGAAAGGCAAAAGTCAAGCTGGGAACTGCGTCAGGCAAACCTGCCTCCTATTTTAATCCTAAATAAGATAGCTGCAAAGATTTTTTTTAAAAACTATATACCTCCGTCACAATTTACCTGCAAGGAAATTCCTTGTGGGCCTCAAGATCTTTGCCCTAAACCAGTTCTGTTGAATTTCACCCTGGCAACATAAACTGATAGCTTATCTTCACAAGTGCGGGACAAAGGACAGACAGAATCAAGGTCATTCCTCTGCTCACCTGAAATAAATGCATACCCAGTTGCTTCCTCTGCCCTATTGTTTATGTAAAAATGCGGATTCACTGAGTCAGACTAAGGCATAAAAGACTATTCCTCCTCTACCCCCTCTTATATGTAAATTGTGTCTTTGGTGAAAGGCTGATCAAAGACCCAAAAGAATGCGACCTTTTGTCTCTTATCTACCTATGACCTAGAAGCCCCCATTTTGAGTTGTCCCACCTTTCCAGACAGAACCAATGTGTATCTTACATGTCTCATGTCTCCCTAAAATGCATAAAACCAAGCTGTGTCCCAGCGACCATTCGGCACATGTCATTAGGACCTCCTGAGGCTGTGTCACAGATGCATCCTTAACCTCAGCAAAGTAAACTTTCTAAATTGATAGAGACCCATCTCAGATGCTTTTGGATTCACATACTCAAAATTGATTTGTTAGATGAGTGAATAAACGAATGGATATAAAATTTTTAAATAGTGCCTGGCACCAAAAGAGTGCTTCATAATTATTTGCTATCATCAATGTTACCACCCATTGTTCAGATCACATTTGCATTATAGAGATCTGGGAACTTGGTTGGCAAAGAACCCCTTGAAGGAAAAGACCATGGGTGAGGAGGAAAACGCAGGGAACGTTTGCAGATTAATGAAGCTCATCCAAGACTCATTTATTTCCAGTAGACTTTGCATGGGCTCTTTGGTTTTTCCCCAATCGATCTCTCATGCCAGACTTGAATGGATCCCTTGGACCTAACCCTGGCAGAGCTCTGCTAAAATCACTGCTCTGGGTTTCTCAGGAGAACCACGGGCCCAATTTAGCTAGCAGGAAGTAAAAATTAACAACTTTGAAGAAACCTCAACCTATTTCTGCTATTACCTCATTTCCAGAAATTTGCTGTCTTTAAGAATTTAAACTCAGCCAAAGAGCTGGTAACGGTTAATGCTACTAAACAAAGAACAAGCAGGCTCTGCACAGCCTCTCAGGATATTCCAGTGATCAGTAGAAAATACAAATCGTTTAAAATTTGTTTTTAATAGAAGGGCTTACAAGGGGACTGACTTAATCAATCCATGTGACTTCTGCTTTACAGGATGACTCTGGCTGTGGCTTTTAAAACAGAGTGTAGGGTAGAAGGGTAGAAGTAGGGAGACCAGCTAGGAGGCTACTGCAATCATCCTGGAGAGAAGCGATGACAGCTCAGATCACAACAGTGACAGTAGAAGATGTGACAAGTGGGTGGGTACTAGATATGTCTTGAAAAAGAGAGTCAGTAAGTAGGATTTCCTGGCTGGCCGGATGTGTGATGTGTGGCATGAGAGAAAAAGAGGGGTCAGAAACACCAGCACAGCTTTAGGGCCAAGCATCTGGAAGGACAGAGTTGCCCTCAGCTGAGTTAGAGGGAGCCCTCAGAGCACCTCACCCCACCTCCAGGACACTGCTGATGTTCAGAGAATGTGTGCTTGCAGTTGCCTTAAATTTTTTTGTACATGAACATTTCACTTTTTTTTTTTTTTTTTGAGACAGAATCTTGCTCTGTTGCCCAGGCTGGAGTGCAGTAGCATGATCTCAGCTCACCGCAACCTCTGCCTCCTGGGTTCAAAAGATTCTCCTGCCTCAGCCTCCTGAATAGCTGGGATCACAGGCGTGCACCACCATGCCCAGCTATATTTTTTTTTTTGTATTTTTAGTAAAGACAGGGTTTCACCATGTTGCCCAGTCTGGTCTCGAACTCCTGACCTCAGGTATTCTACCACCTCAGCCTCCCAGAGTGCTGGGATTACAGGCGTGAGCCACATGTCTTCTTTAATGCAGAACTAACGGGTATTTTTCAATTTTCTCAGAAACAAGAGAGAATAATTCAAAATCCCTAATCATTAATTCCTCCTTTCCCTGCCTTTTTCACTCTGTCCTGGAAAATTAGTTTTCTGAATGATATTCACAGAACAGAAATAGCTCAAGTCTGACATGTTCTTCAATAAAAATGCAGATTTTAGTGACCTCCACACACACACAGCCTCTCCCAAGTGAACACAGACCCTCAATGTACAAGTCTTGCCTGAAAGCCTCTATGTCCATTTAAAGCCACCCAGTAAGAGGGGCAGGTATTTCTGTAACTGGGAGGAGTACTGGGAAGAGGTTAGAGATAACATTTTATATTTCTGAACCCTTGGGATAAGAAAGAGCCCCATTTTCTTGCCTGAAGTCCTGTGCGCAGTTAGAACCACTGGGCCACTGCCGCTCATCTGTAGCCCGTCCACTGATAGCTCCTCACCCAGACACAGAACCTGACCCAGCCTGCGGACCTGGAGAGGAAAAGGGGATAAGAGTGGGAAATGGGAACTGAGGGCCTCCCAGCTCCCCGTTATAATATTAATTTACTTTCTATATGCCACTATGGCTATGGGAATTTAGGACCACATGAAGCAATAAGATCAAGTGGAAATCTTGACCTGCTTGTTTGGGTGAATCAGGTTTCCTGGAAGGCTCAGGGCATTGTAGGGAAAGAATGCATACAAGGTGAAAGCATGGCTGCTGCCGGAGCCCAGGAGACCCCATGAGTTCAGTCAAGGCTGGGAGAGAGTCAGGGGCTCTACCCTGTGACCCCCCAGAAGAGCTTGCACCCAGCATGTCACAAGGGCACTGCTGCATTCTCAGAAGGGACCTGTATTACAACAAGTTTTCAAATGATTCACTGCTCTTTAGATCAAGGTTATTGTTATGAAGCAAAAGCAGTAGGAAGAGTGTGTGAGTAGAGCACTCTGCAATTAACAGAAGGTGTTCAGATACTTGCTGATTTGATTCTCAAACTATCCTGCACTGTCGGCTTCATCAAGACAGAGAATCATGTCTGTCCCATTCATTGTATCCACCGTGCTTAGGACAGGGAGTGGCACGTAACAGCGCTCAGTGCATATTTGTTAAATAAAAGTAAAAGAACCCAATAAGATAAGAAATAGGAGTGATTATTCCTATTTTATAACTGAGGCCGAGAGTCCCACAGGTAATAAATGGCAGAGCCAAGACCAGACTGAGAATCCTAATCCCAAGGTCATTGCTAGCTATTTTGTCTTATGAGGCTTCTAGGTCACAAGCTGCAGGATGCAAAGAACTCCAAAGGTAGGAGCATATGGAGGAGCTGTATAGTGCAGAGAAAAGCAGGCAGAGTCCCTGGAGCTTCCCAGAACACAGAAAGATTTACAAAGAAAGCTCAGGACTGAGATGTGGACACCGACATGGCGAAGCTTCACTTCCTCCCTGCGTGGCCAGGGCACATCCCCAGGGAGCAGGCACTCATTGGGGCTATGTGTGGCTTTTTAGCCTCCCCTGCAGGAGAGTTTCAGAATGCACCCTCTCTAAGGGGCTCAAGTGCTCATAGGAAAGCCCAGATCTGATGGATGATCCGCTATTGAGGTATTCCTAAATAGTGAGATTCATCACCCCCACTTCTTCTCCAGAGGAAATAACCAAGAGTTTAGTCTTACTACAAATAAGAAAGCTACTAATGTGCATCGCTCGTTATGAAGGACAACTATAAGACATTGGGTTCTTAACCTTGAGAGGAACCCTAAATAGTCCATAGCCTGGGTCCCTAGACGAAAATCTGCGAAGCTGCTGAAATAATCTGCATATTATGAGTATTCTGGAGGGGATTGTCCATGACTTTCATCAGATCCTCAGAGGGGTCTCAGACTCAAACCCAGCCACAGGAAGGTCTAGAATTACCTCTTCAGCCCCTCAACTACCCAGATTTGCTCAAAGCCCCAGGGACGGGAGGTCCGTCTTTCCCAAGGCAGCCGAGGTCATTTCCTGGGATCAATTCCTGCTCCCCACAGAGAGTGAGGAATGTACAGATGGTTCCACTAGAACCCGAACAAAACAACTCCCTCCATGTGTCCGGCATATGAGGTCCAAAAATGAGCTGTAGGGTGGGAGTACTGGGACAGCCTTCAAAATGCACCAGCCAGCATGGGAAGTGCTGCTTTTTAAATTTGTGCATTTAAAGACAACACTAACGACTAGTTTCATTGCCTCCCACAAAGTGAGGTTTTTAAGTGACAAATTCTGCTCCTCTGTCTCATGATAGTCTTACATAAAGATTAGGCATGGAGCTGATGGCACCCATCAGTCCCAAATTCGAGTGGACCACCTCCAGAATGAAGTTTAAGTCACGGAGACAACGCCCCGCGCTTGTGCTGAATGAGATCCTCTAGTGCTATCTGGTGGCTGCGACTTGTTACTGCACCTTTCACAACGCATTTGTACCAAGTGTGTATTTCTGATTTTTTTAAGTATTTCAAAACTGAAATCAGTTTAAAGTCCTCTCTTTGCTTACATATGAGTTTGGGCTCAACGACTGTATAATCAATGTGTCATGTGACTTATCAATGGCAGAGCCAACACTGGGGCTTAGGCCTTTCCTCTCGTTCAGGAGCTCTTCCCCACTCTGAGATTTGAAGGTGGGTGCAAGTGACACTTGATGGAGGGCATTTTGGTAGCAGGAACTGCCAGGCTCAGGGTGCGGGCAAGCCGGTGTGTTAAGGATATCTCCAGAGCACAGAGTAGATTTGAGAGTTGGGGGCAACCCAAGAGCTGCACAGGGGCCAAATCACCAAAGGTCTTTTATGCCAGGATATGGAGCTTAGCGTTTGTTTGTAAGGAAGAGAGCCCATGAAGGATTTTAAGGAGGAGAGCAATGGGATGGGGTCAAGGCAGCAGTGGGGAGGATAAACTGGGAAACATTGAAAAGTATGGCCCACAGGCTGGGCCCTGTGGCTCGTGCCTGTAATCCCAACACTTTGGGAGACCAAGCAGGGTGGATCACTTGAGGCCATGAGTTTGAGACCAACCTCAGCAACATTGTGAAACTCTGTCTCTACTAAAAACACAAAAATTGTACATGTCTGTAATCCCACCTACTCAGCAGGCTAAGATACAAGAATCATTTGAACCCGGAAGGCGGAAGTTGCAGTGAGCTGAGATCCCGGCACAGTACTCCAGCCTGGACAACAAAGTGAGACCCTGTCTCTCTCTCTCTCTCTCTCTCTCTCACACATACACACACACACAAAGGATGGCCCACAGCCTGGGCAAAATAGCAAAGCCTCATTTCTACAAAAATTTAGAAATTAGCAAAGTGTGGTGGTGCATGCCTGTAGTCTCAGGTACTTGGGAGGCTGAGTTGGGAGGATCACTTGAGTCCAGAAGATGAAAGCTACACTGAGCCGTGATCACACCACTGCACTCCTGCCTGGGTGACAGAGCAAGACCCTGTCAGGGTGGGGGTGGAGGAGGGCGGGAAAGTGTGGTCCAGGGAAAGTGTCAGAATCTCCAGGAGAGACAACTTATAATGCACGTTCCTACCCACCTCCAGAGACTCTATACAGTAGGTCTGGACTAGAACTCCGGTCATACCTTTAGCAAGCAGAAAGCTCCTTGGGTGTTTCTGACACAAAAGATTCCAGAGCCATACCTGAAGAGTCACTGGAGGAGAATGAGAGGAGGAAGCAGTCAAAGACAGGCAATTTGCAAGAAATGAAAGGGAAAGAGTGCCTTGAGATAACAGCTGAAGGGGGGCAGTCCAGGGTGTAGGAAGGAGAAAGGAGAACAGACAATGTGCGAAAAACTAAAGGAAGATTGTTTCAAGGAGACAATTGTTCACAAAAACATACTCAACAGGAAAGTTAAAGTAGGTATGAAGAGAAAACGGGTTGATTGGATGTGGCCACTCAGAGGGTCTCTAATGGCTCCAGCTGGCAGCGGCTTTATTGGAACAATGAGGGCAGAAGCAGACAATAGAGAGGAGGAGCTAATTGGAGAAGAGAAATAAAGAGAACTCAGGAAACATTCCTCTCTCCAGAAACTTGACTGGGAAAGAAAATGAGAAAGAAGATGAAGGCTGAATGGGAAGGGAAATTTTGTGCCAAAGAAGGATTTTGTTTTTCGGATGGGAGAGATTTGAATATCGGTCTAAGCTGTGGAAGATGAGTAGGCATAGAGTCACAAGCAGTGGATACAAGACAGAGTTGGCATCACCGGAGACCGGAGATTCCTGAGGACCAAGGAGGAGGGCCCCTTCCCTCCTGAGGCAGGTGGCTAGAAGCAAGAGGAAAGTGTGAGGGAAAATAGGTTCGCAGGTTGATTAAAGGTAGAGGCAATGAAAATAAATGTCCTGAATACAAAAGCTCATTTGGTAAAATTTGAGATACTATAAATCTGGGAGAACTGATGAGTTCATTAAATAACTGAAGATTCAAAAAGATATACACAATCTAGAGTGAATTGCTGCAAACTGGCTTCAGTAGTATAAGTGGAAATTCTGCAGTTGGTTTTTAAATTAGCTTGTGCAAAGACAGGAGAATGACTTGATCTAATAGCAAATGACGACATGAAAAAAATTAATTGGTGATATCTCCATTTGACTAAAAAGGCTTAGGAGGCTTTGAAAAGCTAAGAATTTGAGGTTATCAATGTGGGCTCTCAGGGGTTTCCAGAATTCTAGCCTACCAACTATTATATCATTTCTTTCTAAAGATGCAAAGACAAGAAATGGTGGGTGGTGTGATTGTTGAGGCAACTTAATCTATACTGTGCTTTGTAATCTTTTAATGGCCTTTATTTGCAAACCTTCCTGTTTAAGCTATAATTGGAAACCAGTTCTCTGTGACCTATCTCAAAACTGACCATACCAAAGGATGTGGCTACAAATGAGGCTCATAAACCTCCCCGACTACCTGGAATTTGTTTTTTGTTTTTTGTGTTTTTTTTTTTTTTTTTTTTTTTGGGATGGAGTCTTGCTCTGTCACCCAAGCTGGAGTGCAGTGGCACCATCTCAGCTCACTTCAACCTCCGTCTCCCGGGTTCAAGCAATTCTCATGCCTCAACCTCCCCGGTAGCCAGGATTACAGGTGCACACCACCACGCCTGGCTAATTTTTGTATTTTTAGTAGAGACGGGGTTTCGCCATGTTGACCAGGCTGATCTTGAACTCCTGACCTCAAATGATTTCCCTGCCTTGGCCTCCCAAAGTGCTGGGATTACAGGCACAAGCCACCACGCCTGGCCTGGAAAAACTTTTTAGGAAGGATCCCCACAGAAATTCCAACTGTTTAGGTCTGGGCAGGGGGTGAGAGGCCAGTGAATCATTCAGATGATCGGTTAGGTTTGAAACCACTGAAGTGCGTAGGAAACTAGTCATCAGTTGGTTTGGAAGTGACTGGTTCCATCCTCAACTCCTACAGAGAGATTGAACTTTTTTCCTTGTGCTTCACAAGCATTCAGAACCATTAGATTGGGCCTGTAGTGGGTATGACAAACTTATGTGCTTGAATCTGTGGCTAATTATGATTTACCAGTGGCCTTTGTTGGTATTGGATATGAAAATGTAGAAAGATCTGCTTAGACTTATAAAACTCATTTTCTTAAAAAGAATTCAGTTTTCAAAATAATTTCGATCAGTATTTATCTATTCTTTTTAATATTTTCAAGTGAATAGTCATTGATAAGCAATAGCTATGTGTAATGATGCTGTGGATGTTATGAAGAGAGATGAAGAAAGTAGTAAGAGGTAGTTTGGAACTAACTTGTCATACCCAGAGAACCTACATTTTAAAAAATGAGTAGGCCGGGCGCGGTGGCTCACACCTGTAATCCCAGCACTTTGGGAGGCCGAGGCGGGTGGATCACGAGGTCAGGAGATTGAGACCATCCTGGCGAACACGGTGAAACCCCGTCTCTACTAAAAATACAAAAAAATTAGCCGGGCATGGTGGCGGGCGCCTGTAGTCCCAGCTACTCGGGAGGCTGAGGCAGGAGAATGGCATGAACCCGGGAGGCGGAGCTTGCAGTGAGCCAAGATTGTGCCACTGCACTCCAGCCTGGGCGACAGAGCGAGACTCCGTCTCAAAAATAAAATAAAATAAAATAAAATGAGCAAATAATTTATCATCTGCATTCTTTAGGTTTAATTGTGTTAGTCATCTTATTTATTTGAGTTGTGATTTATAAACCATGAAGTCCATCCTTGATAAGTGTATTGTTTGATGAGTTTTAGTAAATCTGTACCACAGCGTAAGCACCATCACAGTTCTAGAATGCGTCCATTGTCTGACCGCAAAGTCCCCTCCTGCCTATGTACAGTCCCACAGCCTCAGCGAATCTCTGATCTACTTTCTGTCTCTATTATTTTTGCTTTTTCTAGAGATTCCCTATAAATGGAATCATAAAACCTTTAGGCTTTCGTGATTGGCTTCTTTCACTGAGCATAATGTCTGTGAAGATGATCCTATTCCTTATGTGTAGAGGTATGATCAGTCACTCCTTATTTTTTTCACTCTTGCATTTCTGTCTGTGATCCATTTACTAATCAATTTTTTGTGTATCATGTGAAGTAAGACTCTAAGTTTATGTATTTATGTATATGTGTATATATTTATTTATTTTTGCATCTGGATAACCAGTTGTCCCACTGCTATTTAAAAAGACCATCTTTCCCCCATTGAGTTACCTGGGCACCCTTGTTAGAAATCAATTGACCTTAAGTGTACAGATTTATTTGTGCATTCTCTCTTCTATTCCATCAAACTTTATGTCTATCCCCATAGAAAGCGTATTAATTTATGAAACCTTTGCTTCAGTTATATAAAGTAGGCTACTGTGTAAAATGTATTTCTTACTGAGGATTATGGTAAAAATATTTTTTAAACGACATTTGTCTAGGGAGTGCCAGATAATATTCACAATAAGACACAGAAAAAGAGTCCTAGAATAAATAGGCTGTTGGAACCCATAAAGATTGCAGAACTGGGTACACCCTCATGCTTTGCAGAAGGGGAAACTGAGGCTTATGGAGAGAAAGTAACCTTCCCAAGGTTATCACAGAATGCAAGACCGAAGGACCCCTGCCTGGAAGACCCCATCTTCCCACTGCATCTCCCAGCTGCTTCTACATCCTCCCTCCACTAAGCTCCTGCTGGCAGCAGTTGGCAGAGCCCACGTGGGCACAGGGCTCGGCAGCAGCCCACTGGTGCTCCTGTGCTTACCCCTCTCCTTAGCCTTCTCTCTGAATCTCACTGAAAACAGTCTCCCCAGATGCTGCAGAGCCCTTCCAGGTCCAGATGACAGTTCCCTGGGCTCTTGCCCCTCCCTTCTTCAGAGATGAAGGAGCTGGCTTTTCTTCAAGGACTCTTCTCAGAATGGAAAAAAGAAAGCAGTGCCACCGACGTCAAATGGCTCTTACACAATGGTAGCATCTTGCTCAGAGTTGTGTAAATAACTGGGGAACACATGGATTAAATTTCCCTCTACTTACCCAGGAATGTAGTTAAGTCAGGACTGTGAACAAAGGCTGCCACTTGGCCTTGGCACTTAGAACACTTGAAGGAGTTGTCGTTTCCCCAACCTCAGTGGCTTCCTACCCTGGAGCATTTCTATCCCTCTCAAGTTCCAAGGGCCCCTATGTTCTGCAAGGCACCCACATGTGGGCTTGGCTCTGTCCCGGACAGGTTGGCGTCAGTCATGACCTCAGCGTCCCAGGCAGCCTCCACCCCTTCCTTCACACGGAGAACATGCTTCCAACCTCTCAGACAGGGCTGATCATTAGTTCATTCATTCATCTCTTCACTCAACTAATACTAGTTAAGCACTGTGTTGGGAAATGCTGTGCTAGCAGTAGGAATACAACAGTGAACAAGAAAACACAGTCCTGCTCTCATGCCTAGTGAAAGAACTTTCTGGCATTCCAAGTAAGCAAAGCTTTTAGATAGAGGTGAGTTCCTAGCACTGGAAGTGTTCCGCAGAGGTTGAGACTCAAGCATCAGATGAAGAATTGAGTTATCGGACTCCAAGATCACACCCAAGTGCAAGGTTTCAGGAGGATTTTAAGTGCCTTCAGCACTGCACCTGCTCTCTTCCTGCCTCCTGCCTGTGCAGTTCTCTTCAGACAGCACCTGTAGAAGCTTTCAGCCACAGGTTTCTGTTGAGGGCATGGATGGTCCCTGGAGAAGCAACGATGAGTCTAGGTAAAGCAGATGCTCACCTTTCCTGCCTGAAAAAAAAAAAAATCATTATAATTTTTAAAAATGTTCTGTCTTCTCTGTCCCCTCAGAAAAGATCTGAGAATTTTCTCCTGAATGTGAATAAAGCTGAATAATAAAACAAAAATACTTAAATATAAAAGTTCTAGATAAGATGTTCCCATTGGGAGAAACTACATAAAGAATGCATGGGAAATCTTTGTGTTTTTTTTTAACTGAATGTAAATCCACAACTAACTCAAAATAAAAAGTATAACTAAACACCCCAAGAGCTCCTGATGCTTGTACCATGGGTATGTAAGATGTTACAACTAGGAGAAGAGGAGTGAAGCAGGTTCTAGCAAGGGAGCTGCAGATCCAAGCTTGGGAGACAGAGAGAGGGCATGACCTGGGAGAGAGAGAGATAGCATAGCCTGGGTGAGAGAGAGATGGCATGGTCTGTGAGAGAGAGAGATGGAATGGCCTGGACAAGAGATGGCATGGCCTGGGATAAAGAGAGAGAGATGGCACGGCCTGCAAGAGAGAGAGAGATGACATGGCCTGGAAGAAAGATGGCATGGCCTGGGAGAGAGAGAGAGAGAGATGGCATGGCCTGGAAGATGGAGATGGCATGGTCCAGAAGAGAGAGAGAAATGGCTTGACCTGGAAGAAAGAGAGAGAGATAGCATGGCATGGGAGAGAGAGAGATAGCATGATCTAGGACAGAGAGAGAGAGAGATGGCATGGCTCAGGAGAGAGAGAGATGGCATGGCCTGGGAGAGAAATGGCATGGCCTTGGGTATGGGAGATCAGAGTAGGTATCATTCCAACAAGATAAAGGGTAGAGGGAGAAATGGCTCCAGCTCTTCCTCTTATTTCTCCCTTCCTACCCACAACAAAGCCCTGCCCTCTATAAACCCCACCCCCTCCCCACCTGCACCCCTGCTACTCCAGAGCCAGGAGGCTGGGACTCAAGTTCAGAAAAGGGAGAAGGGCTCAGGCTAAAGTGCTGGCTGCAAAAGCAGAGGGAAGGAAAAGGAGGAGTGAGGGAATTTCCCCAAAGCCTAGAACAAACAAGCTGAGAGGGGAGAATTGACCAAATTTAGTCAATTCCGGTGTGGGGGGGATGCTCCTGGGTAATGTGGGAAACTAGATAAGTTGAAGGTTGCCTGTGGTTGTGTTTGTCAACACACAAGTGATCTAGTGGAAAGTTACGTGGATGATGAAAAAAAAATGGCTAACATTCATGAAGCATTCAAATCAATGGCTGACTCTACACTAAGCAGCTTACACACTATGTCTTCATGAAGTAGGCATTATTCCCCATTCATACATAGCAACTGTATGTCATACCAGTACCTGAGTTACACAGACACCCAAACTGCCTGAGGCCTGGAATCAGACTCCTGCTCTATCCACTAGGTTGCTTTACAACCTCCTGGGCTCTGTCACTGCCTACAAGCTGTATGACTTCCAGAAAATTGACCTTTCTGAGCTTTAGGATTTTTTACCAGTAAAAGAAGTTATGGTAAGTATTCCCCAAAAGATTTTGAGGTTCAGATAAAATAGTAAGTTAAAATGCAGGTTGCTTCATGAGTCTCAAACACCAACCTGATCGCTATTAGTAGTGGCTATGGCCTCTGACATTCACAAGGGTAGCCACTTAGAGAGTTTACATTTAGTTCTCAGCACCACTGGGTTGACATTTTAATTCTATTTTAAATAAAACCATTACTCACCAATGTAACTAATGTTTTATTGTAGCTAATTCCAGAACCATTACACCATGGAGCCAGAAGTTAAAAAGAATTTAACTGAAGACCAAAACATGCTCAGTAACAAATGCCTGTTTTATAAATAATTTCTATTTCAAATTCTAACTTGGAAATTAAACAAAACACTCCTGAACAACCAATGGATCAAAGAAGATATCCAACAGTGTCTTGAGAGTAATGAAAATAGAAACACACATAGCAAAATGTGTAGACTTCAACAAAAGTGGTCCTGAGAGGGAAGTTTATAGTAATAAGTGTCAACATTAAGAAAAAAGAAAGGTCTCAAATAAACAACCTAACTAACCTTCCTCAAGGTAGTAGAAAAAAAGAACAAACTAAGCCCAGTGTTAACAGAAGGAACTAAATGTTACTTCTGAATACATGCAACAGAGACTAGAAAGACAATATAAAAATCAACAAAACTAAGAGATTTTTTTTTAAAAAAGATAAAATTAACAAACTCTTCGCTGGACTATCCAAGAAAAAAATAAAGAGAAAACTAAAATAAATAAAATTAAAAATGAAAAAGAAGACATTACAAGCGATACCATAGAAACACAAAGAATATATTTTATGTCAACAAATTGGGTAATCTGGAATAAGTGGATAAATCCCTAAAAACATACAACCTACCATGAAGAAATAGAAAATCTGAACAGTCCAATAATGAGTAAGGAGACTGAGTGAGTAATGAAAAACTTCCCAACAAAGAAAAGCTCAAGACCAGATGGTTTCATGGGTGAATTCCAACAAACATTTAAAGAAGAAATAAAACCAATCCTACTCAAACTCTTCCAAAAAAAAAAAAAAAAAAAAAGATGAAGAGGAGAGAAAACTTCCTAATTCATTTTATGAAGTCAGCATTACCCTCATACAAAAGCCAGACAAGGATACTACAAGAAAGGAAAATGACAGGAAAATATCCCAGATAAACATAAATGAGAAGATATAATAAAATAAATAAAGTAAACTGAATTCAACAGCATATCTGAAAAATCATTAATCATGATGAAGTGGGATTTACCCCCAGGATGCAATGATGGTTTAACATATGCAAATCAGTAAATATGATATACTACATAAGCAAAATTAGGAAGAAAAACTGTATGATCATCTCAACGGATGTAGCAAAAGCATTTGACAAAATTCAGCATCCTTTCATGATTAAAAAAAACTCTCAAGAAATTAAATATAAAAGAAACATACTTCAACACAGTGAAGACCATATATAACAAGCCCGCAACTAACATTATACTCAATTGTGAAAAGGTGAAAGCTTTTTCTCTAAGATAAGGAGTAAGACAAGAGTGCCCACTCTGGCCACTTGTATTCAGCACAATACTGGAAATCCTCGCCAGCGCAATTAGAAAAAGACATAAAAATAAAGGACATCCCATTCAGAAAGAAAGAAGTTAAATTGTCTCTGTTTACAGAGATATGATTTTATATACAGAAAGCTCTAAAAACGCCATTAAAACAGTTTAAATTGATAAACAAATTCACTGAAGTTTCAGAATATAAAGTCAACATACAAAGATCGGTAGCATTTCTATACATTGACAAAAAACAGCCAACTCCGTCACCCGCCCCCCGCAAAAAAAAAATAATAAATAAGTAAAAAATAAAAAAAGAAACACTGAGAGTCCAGACACAGTGGCTTATGCCTGTAATCCCAGCACATTGAGAGCTGAGGCAGGTAGATCACCTGAGGCCAGGAGTTTGAGACCAGGCTGGTCAACATGGTGAAACCCCGCCTCTACTAAAAACACAAAAAAATTAGTTGGACATGGCAGTGGGTGCCTGTAGTCCCAGCTACTTTGGGAGGCTGAGGCGGAAGAATCACTTGAACCCAGGAGGCAGAGGCTTCAGTGAGCCGAGATTGCCACTGCACTCCAGCCTGGGTGGCAGAGTAAAACTCCATCTCAAAAAAAAAAAAAAAAAAAAAAAAAAAAAAAAAAAAAAGAAACTGAGAAAATTCCATTTACAATCCCATAAAAATATTAAAATACAGTCGTATGGTGCTTAATGACAGGGATATGTTCTGAGAAATGTGTTAAGTGATTTTGTCATTGTGCAAACATCATGGAGTGTACTTAGACAAACCTTAATAGTACAACCTACTACACACCTAGGCTATATGGTATAGCCTATTGCCCCTAGGATACAAAACCAAACAGCATGTTACTGTACTGAATACTATAGGCAATTGTAACACAATGTGTATCTAAGCATCTTTAATCATAGAAAAGTTAATGTGTTGCACTGCAATGCTAAGATGGCTAAGACACCAGTAGCTGATAGGAAATTGTATATGCAATCCATCATTAATTGAAATATTGTTATACAGCACATGACTTTACTTAAGAATAAATTTAACCAAGGAAGGGAAAGTTCTATGCACTAAAAACTACAAGACATCGACAAAGAAATTGAAGACATAAACAAATAGATGTCTCATGTTCATGGATTGGAAGAATTAATATTGTTAAAATGCCCATGCTAACCAAATTGATCTACAGATTTAATCCAATTCCTATCAAAATTCCAATGGCATTATTCACAGAAATAGAACAAACAATTCTGAAATTCGTAGGGATCTATAAAAGACCACAAATAGCCAAAGCAATCTTGAGAAAAAAGAATAAAGCTAGAGGCATCACACTTCCTAACTTCAAACTATAATAAAAGTAAATAATTAAAGCTATAGTGATCAAAACAGCATGGTACTGGCATAAACACAGACAGATAGACCAGTGAAACTGAATAGAAAACCCAGAAATAAACCCAGGCATATACAGTCAATCTTCGGCAAGGATGGCAAGAGTTCACAATAGGGAAAGCATAGGCTCGTCAATAAATGGTATTGAGAAACTGTATATCCTCATGTAAAAGAATGAAATTGGACCCTTATCTTATACCATATGTGAAACTTGAAGTGGATTAAACACAAATGTAAGATCTGAAACTGTAAATCTCCCAAAAGAAAACACACAGGGAAAGTTCCTTGGCATTGGCCTTGGCAATAATGTTTTGGATATGATTGATACTGAAAGCACAGACAACAAAAACAAAAGTAAAAAGGTGGGACTACATCAAACTGAAAAGCTTCTGCACAACAAAGGAAACAATCAACAAAATAAAAAGGCAACTGACAGAGAAGAAAATATTTGTAAATCATGTATCTGATAAGGAGTTACTATTGCAAAATACATATATAAGAAACTCATAAAACTCAATAGAAACAACAACAACAAAATGACGTGACTGAAAAATGGGCAAAGAACCTGAATAAACATTTTCCAAAGAGCACATAGAAATGATCAACATGTATATTGAAAAGTGCTCAACATCATTAATCGTCAAGAAAATTCAAATAAAAACTGTGATGAGATATTACCTCACACCTGTTAGAATGGCTTAAAAAAATAACAAGTGTTGACGAGCATGTGGAGAAAAGGGAACTCTTGTACACAGTTGGTGGGAATGTAAATTTATACAGCCATTATTGAAAATGGTATGAAGATTCCTCAAAGAATTAGAGATAGAACTAGCACACAATCCAGGTAATCCACTTTGGGGTACATAGTTGAAGGAAACAAAATTAATATCTCAAATATCTGCGCCCTCTTGTTGATTGCAGCATTATTCACAATAGCAAGATATGGAAACAAGCTAAGTGTCTGTTGATGAATGATGTACACACACACACATACACACATACACACAATGGAATATTATTCAGCCTTTACAAAGAGGAAAATTCTGCCATTTGTGACAACATAGATGAACGCAAAGGGCACTGTGTTAAGTGAAATAACAGGCACAGAAAGACAAATACCATGTAATCTCACTAACATTCTACTCTCAAATTCTGTGAGTTTGACTTACTTAAACAGTAAGGTGCTGGTAGGTGGGAGTGGGGATGCAGAGGTACTGGTTAAAAGATACGAAATTTTAGTTAGATAAGAGGAGTAAGTTCAAGAGCTGTACTGTACAACGTGGTGTCAATAGTTAATAACAATGTATTGGATTTTTTAAAATTTCTGAGAGTAAATTTTAAGGGTTTTTACCACAGAAAAAGTATGTGAGGTAATGGTATACATATGTTAATTAGCTTGATTTAGCCATTCTACAATGTATACATATTTCAAAATATCATGTTATACACAATAGACATATACAATTTTTGTCAATTATGAAGTAATTAATTTTAAAAATAAATTAAATGCTTACACATAAAAAAAAAAATGCCTTAGGATTAGCCAGCTTCCCTGAGATGGTTTTTTGTGAATAAGTATTTTTATTTGTAAAATCCTGCTTTTAAAAAAGCCATTGCCATTCAGATTTGCTGTGTTGTGACAGTTGGAGTGTTTAAATTTGCCCTGTAGTTTGGCCAGAGAAGCCAATGGACCACCCAGCCCCTGTGCTCCATGTCCATGACCCTCAGGCAAGATGGGCTCTGGCTGAGGACCCAGAAGGTCTCTCCAGCTCTTTTCTGAGCGGCCTTATCTGACATTTCTCCTGAGCCTATGGAGGTGCATGAGAACCAGGAGACTTGGGTACCTGGGTATTGTTAGCTCCCTGGCTTACCCTCCGGTCTCTCACCTACTCCTTCCCATCTCCCATACTACTGTCAAACAAGTGAACTATAATAATAATAATATTATTATTATATTTATATATTATTATTATTATTATTATTTTGAGACAGAGTCTCACTCTGTTGCCCAAGCTGGAGTGCAATGGTGTGATCTCGCTCACTGCAACCTCCGCTTCCCAGGTACAAGCAATTCTCCTGCCTCAGCCTAGCGAGTAGCTGGGACTATAAACACCCATGCCCAGCTTATGTTTTGTATTTTTAGTAGAGACGGGGTTTCACCATGTTAGCCAAGATGGTCTCGATCTCCTGACTTTGTGATCCACCTACCTTGGCCTCCCAAAGTGCTGGGATTATAGGCATGAGCCACCGCACTAGGCCAAATAGGTTAATTTTAAAAATCACTTCTGGCCATATCATTTTCTGTTTTAAAAAACTTTTATCTAGCCCCATTGCCTAAGAGTGTTGTGGTCCCCGGCCCTGGCCCACTGTCAAGATTCTGGATTGGTTGGTCTGGGGGATGTGGCAGAAGTTGGAGTTCTTCAAGTTCCCCACGTGACTCTGATGTCCAACCAGAGTTGAGAAGCACTCACCCATGCCATAAATTTTCTTTTTCTTTTTCTTTTTATTATACTTTAAGTTCTAGGGTACATGTGCACAACGTGCAGGTTTGTTACATATGTATACATGTGCCATGTTGGTGTGCTGCACCCATTAACTCATCATTTACATTAGGTATATCTCCTAGTGCTGTCCCTCCCCACTCCCCCCACCCCACAACAGGCCCCAGTGTGTGATGTTCCCTGCCCTTTGTCCGAGTGTTCTTATTGTTCAATTCCCACCTATGCGTGAGAACACGTGGTGTTTGGCTTTTTGTCTTTGCGATAGTTTGCTGAGAATGATGGTTTCCAGCTGCATCCATGTCCCTACAAATGATATGAACTGATCCTTTTTTATGGCTGCATAGTATTCTATGGTGTGTATGTGCCAAATTTTCTTAATCCAGTCTATCATTGGTGGACATTTGGGTTGGTTCCAGGTCTTTGCTATCGTGAATAGTGACACAATAAACATATGTGTGCATGTGTCTTTATAGCAGCATGATTTATAATCCTTTGGGTATATCCCCAGTAATGGGTCAAATGGTGTTTCTAGCTCTAGACCCTTGAGGAATTGCCACACTGTCTTCCACAATGGTTGACAGCTTTTTAAAGCTCAAGAGAGGCACCTCCCAGTAGAGACCAACTGATGCCTCATACGGCTGGGTGCCCCTCTGAAACGAAGCTTCCAGAGGAAGGATCAGACAGCAACATTTGCCGTTCTGCAATATTTGCTGTTCTGCAACCTCCGCTGGTGATACCGAGGCAAACAGGGTCTGGAGTGGACCTCCAGAAAACTCCAACAGACCTGCAGCTGAGGGTCCTGACTGTTAGAAGGAAAACTAACAAACAGAAAGGATATCCACACCAAAAACCCATCTATACATCACCATTATCAAAGACCAAAGGTAGATAAAACCACAAAGATGGGGAGAAAACAGAACAGAAAAGCTGAAAATTCTAAAAAGAAGAGCACCTCTTCTTCTCCAAAGGAATGCAGCTCCTCGCCAGCAACGGAACAAAGCTAGATGGAGAATGACTTTGATGAGTTGAGAGAAGAAGGCTTCAGACGGTCGGTAATAACAAACTTCTCTGAGCTAAAGGAGGATGTTTGAACCCATCGCAAAGAAGTTAAAAACCTTGAAAAAAGATTAGACGAATGGCTAACTAGAATAAACAGCATAGAGAAGACCTTAAATGACCTAATGGAGCTGAAAACCATGGCATGAGAACTACGTGACGAATTCACAAGCTTCAGTAGCTGATTTGATCAAGCGGAAGAAAGGGTATCAGTGATTGAAGATCAAATGAATGAAATGAAGCGAGAAGAGAAGTTTAGAGAAAAAAGAATAAAAAGAAACAAACAAAGCCTTCAGGAAATATAGGACTATGTGAAAAGACCAAATCTACGTCTGATTGGTGTACCTGAAAGAGACAGTGAGAATGGAACCAAGTTGGAAAACACTCTGCAGGATATTATCCAGGAGAACTTCCCCAACCTAGCAAGGCAGGCCAATATTCAAATTCAGGAAATACAAAGAATGCCACAAAGATACTCCTCGAGAAGAGCAACTCCAAGACACATAATTGTCAGATTCACCAAAGTTGAAGTGAAGGAAAAAATGTTAAGGGCAGCCAGAGAGAAAGGTCAGGTTACCCACAAAAGGAAGCCCATCAGACTAACAGCGGATCTCTTGGCAGAAACTCTACAAGCCAGAAGAGAGAGGGGGCCAATATTCAACATACTTAAAGAAAATAATTTTTAACCCAGAATTTCATATCCAGCCAAACTAAGCTTCATAAGTGAAGGAGAAATAAAATCCTTTACAGACAAGCAAATGCTGACAGATTTTGTCACCACCAGGCCTGCCCTACAAGAGCTCCTGAAGGAAGCACTAAACATGGAAAGGAACAACCGGTACCAGCCACTGCAAAAACATTCCAAATTGTAAAGACCATTGATGCTAGGAAGAAACTGCATCAACTAACGGGCAAAATAACCAGCTAACATCATAATGACAGGATCAAATTCACACATAACAATATTAACCTTAAATGTAAATGGGCTAAATGCTCCAATTAAAAGACACACACTGGCAAATTGGATAAGGCAGGCAGATCATAAGGTCAGGAGATCAAGACCATCCTGGCTAACATGGTGAAACCCCACCTCTACTAAAAAAAATACAAAAAATTAGCCGGGTGTGGTGGCGGGCGCCTGTAGTCCCAGCTATTCAGGGGGCTGAGGCAGGAGAATGGCATGAACCCAGGAGGTGGAGTTTGCAGTGAGCCGAGATTGTGCCACTGCACTCCAATCTGGGTGACAGAACGAGACTCTGTCTCAAAAAAAAAATAAAAATAAAAGAGTCAAGACCCATCAGTGTGCTGTATTCAGGAGACCCATCTCACGTGCAGAGACACATATAGGCTCAAAATAAAGGTATGGAGGAAGATCTACCAAGCAAATGGGAAACAAAAAAAAAGGCAGGGGTTGCAATCCTAGTCTCTGAAAAAACAGACTTTAAACCAACAAAGATCAAAAGAGACAAAGAAGGCCATTACATAATGGTAAAGGGATCAATTCAACAAGAAGAGAGAGAACTATCCTAAATATATATGCACCCAATACAGGAGCACCCAGATTCATAAAGCAAGTCCTTAGAGACCTACAAAGAGACTTAGACTCCCACACAACAATAATGGGAGACTTTAACACCCTACTGTCAACATTAGACAGATCAACAAGACAGAAAGTTAACAAGGATATCCAGGAATTGAACTCAGCTCTGCACCAAGCGGACCTGATAGACATCTACAGAACTCTCCACCCCAAATCAACAGAACATACATTCTTCTCAGCACCACATTGCACTTATTCCAAAATTGACCACATTGTTGGAAGTAAAGCACTCCTCAGCACATGTAAAAGAACAGAAATTATAACAAACTCTCAGACCACAGGGCAATCAAACTAGAACTTAGGATTAAGAAACTCACTCAAAGCCACTCAACTACATGGAAACTGAACAACCTGCTCCTGAATGACTACTGGGTACATAACGAAATCAAGGCAGAAATAAAGATGTTCTTTGAAACCAATGAGAACAAAGACACAACATACCAGAATCTCTGGTACACATTTAAAGCAGGGTGTGGAGGGAAACTTAGAGCACTAAATGCCTACAAGAGAAACGAGAGATCTAAAATTGACACCCTAACATCACAATTAAAAGAACTAGAGAAGCAAGAGCAAACACATTCAAAAGCTAATAGAAGGCAAGAAATAACTAAGATCAGAGCAGAACTGAAGGAGATACAGACACAAAAAAAACCCTTCAAAAAATCAATGAATCCAGGAGCTGGTTTTTTGAAAACATCAACAAAATTGATAGACCGCTAGCAAGACTAATAAAGAAGAAAAGAGAGAAGAATCAAGTAGACACAGTAAAAAATGATAAAGGGGATATCACCACCGACTAGGTGGCTTAATCAACAGAAATCTATGAAATTTGTTTTCTCACGATTCTGTAGTCTAGAAGACCAAGATCAATGAGTTGACAAGTTTGGTTTCCTCTGAGGTTTCTGAGGCTTTTCTCTGTGACCTGCAGGTGTGTCTTCTCCCTGTGTCTTCACATGGTCTTCCCTCTGTGTCTGTGCCCTGATCTCCTTTGTAAGGACACCGGTCATATTGGATTAGAGCCCACACAGACCATCCCACTTTAACTTATTCACCTTTTTAAAGACTCTATCTTCACATTCAGTCACAGTCTGAGGTAGTGGTGGGCAAGGACTTCAACATATGAACGTGGGAGACAATTCAACTGATAACAGAGAGTATATGTATCAAGTACTTAAGAACTTGGGGAGCCTGAGGCTGGCGGATCACCTGAGGTCAGGAATTCAAGACCAGCCTGGCCAACACGGTGGAACCCCATCTCTGCAAAAATTGGCCAGGCATGATGGAGGGTGCCTGTAATCCCAGCTACTCAGGAGGTTGAGGCAGGAGGATTGCTTGAACCCAGGAGGTGGAGGCTGCAGTGAGCCAAGATCACATCATTGCACGCCAGCCTGGGTAACCCCCAGAATTCTTCCTAATACCTCACCCATGCTCCTGCAAGATTACCATGGGGGAAAATAACCAAAGAGGAAACCAGATATCCTGTGTTACCAGCTAGGCTATTACCCGATTTCATAGCATTGGACTCTTCTATAATTCTGGGTTAAATGACAGGGCTTCCTTTGATTTAAGTGGAGCAGCCCTAGCCCCTACCAGAGCTTAAATCCTAATCTTGGTCTATCACCCTTTGTCCAAGTGCATGAAGAAAGAAAGACAAAGCCAGAATGATTTAAAGGAGTCTGGTCCCAAGCTGTTTTTTCACTGTATGAAATAGGGCAGAAAGCAGAAGTTAATGTGTAATATGGCCAGGTGATGACACTTTCACTGCCCGCTAATGAACAGACTCTGGTCTGGATAAGAATGAAGAAGAGGGTGGGCAGCAGGTTAGGCTGAGAGGCTGGAAAAAGGGGAGAGGTGTTCTCTCTTACATAGTGACTAAAGTAGGTTCTAGAAGTGATCATCCTAATGGCATCCAAGAAAGTGTGCAGATTTTGTTCTTCGGGAGAAAAAACATCTCAGTGTACCTTTATTTGACAATACCATGTGCTAGAAAGCCAGGCTGTGTTGACCAAGAAAAGGTCACTTTGCACCTTCAAAAAACAGTGAAGTTTCTTTTTAAGTACTTGCTCTCAAATGGAATGGTCAAAAACCTAATGCAAAAGAATATGAGCATGGCTAAGATATGGAATTAACCTAAGGGTCCATCAATGGATGAATGGATAAAGAAAGTGTGGTGTGGTATATATACACAGTGGAATACTACTCAACCTTCAAAAAGAAGGAAATCCTGTTCATTTGTGACAGCATGGATAAACATGGAAGACATTATGTTAAGTGACATAAGCTGGGCACAGAAAGACAAATCTCACACAATGTCACTTACATGCATGTCTTAGTCCATGTAGTGTTGCTATAAAGAAATATTGGAGACTGGGTAATTTATAAATACAAAGAGTTTATTTGGCTCGCAATTCTGATATTTGGAAAAGTTCAAGATTGGGCACCTGGTGAGGTCCTCAGGCTGCTTCCACTCGTGGCAGAAAGTGAAGAGGAGCTAGCAGGTGCTGAGATCAATCACAGGAAGTGGGGGTGGAAGGACATGACAGGCTTTTTTTTTTTTTTTTTTTTTTGAGATGGAGTCTTGCTGTTGTCGCCCAAGCTAGAGTGCAATGGCGTAATCTCAGCTGCAACCTCCGCCTCCCGGGTTCCAGCAATTCTCCTGCCTCAGTCTCCTGAGTAGCTGAGATTACAGGCGCCCACCACCACGACCAGCTAACGTTTGTATTTTTAGTAAAGACAGGGGTTTCACCATGCTGGCCAGGCTGCTCTCAAACTCCTGACCTCAGGTGATCCACCCGCCTCAGCCTCCCAAAGTGCTGGGGTTACAGGCGTGAGCCACTGTGCCCAGCCGCCTGGCTCTTTTTAAGACCCGCTCTCATGAGAAAAGATAGAGTTAGAATTCACTCATTCCTGAGGGAGGGCATTGATCTATTCATGAGGGATCCATCCCCAGGACCCAAACACCTCCCATCAGGCTCCACCTCTAACACTGAGGATCAAACTTCAACATCAGGTTTGGAGGGGACAAACATCCAAACTATAGCAATGTGTAATCTAAAAAAGTTGAACTCATAGAAGTAAAGAGTAGAATGGTGGTTGCTAGGGTGTGGGGGGAGGTAATATGGTGGGGAGATATTGGTCAAAGGATACATGTCAGTTAGATAGGAATGCATTCAAGAGGTTTATTGTACAACTATAGTAAATAACAATATGTTGTATTCTTGAAAATTGCGGAGACTAGTTTTTTTTTAATGTTCTCAGTGCAAAAAAAAGTATGTGAAGTAATGCATGTATTAATTAGCTTGATTTTTCCTTTCTGCAATGTATATATAGTTCAAAACATCACGTTGTACACAATCAATATGTACAATTTTTATTTGTCAATTTAAATGAACAAATGTTCAAAATGAAAAAAAAAGAGCATGAGTACAGGGAAATCCGTGTTCATGATCCCAGCCTCACCTACCTTCTATGTGACCCTGGGCAAGGCCTTTCTCTCCTCTGGGACTCAATTACCTCCTCTCAATATTGCTAATTTTATAAGTAAAGTGAAGATGATCATGTTTGACTTTTTCTGTTGTTTTCAGTATGAAATGAGTATTAAAGGAGAAACATTCTTTTTGGGAATAATGTCTTGTTTAATACCAGAGTGCACCCCCTTTTTAAAACTACTCTGAGAACCTCTAAAACTTTAATCCAGTCTTAATAATAATGTAATAGGTGTAGTTCCACACACTGAAACAGAGATACCATAAACTGTTTTGAGTAGAAATGTGCTTTAAACACACATACACACACACACACACACACACACACACACACCCCACCAAATCTGGCTCAACATTGTGAATTAGAAATCCAAAGCCCAAGGAAGACCAAAAGTTCAAGGTTTCACATTGGGTTAAGACAGAAATTGGCCTCTGTCTCAGGCATCGCAACTCACACTCCAGTCCTCTCCCACCTTGCCGGGATGCTTTTACTGAGTCTACTCTCCAGAGCAATGTTTCTGTATTAGTAAGGATCTCTAGAGAAATAGAACCAGTAGGAAATATATAGATTAATAAGGGGAGATTTATTATAGAAACTGGCTCACATGAGTATGGAAGACAAAAAGTTCCAGGATATGTCATTTACAAGCTGTAAAACCAAGAGAGCCGGAGCTGTAATTCAGTTCGAGTCCAGAGGCCTAAGACCCAGAGGAACCAGTGATGTCTAAGTCCAAGGTTGAAGGCCTGAGAGCTTGGGAGGGTGGGATAGGCATGTAACCATTGGTGTAAGACCCAGAGTCCAAAGGTCCAAGAACCAGGAGCTGTGATGTCTGATGACAGGAAAGGACGGATGTCCCAGCTCCAGAAGAGACAGCAAACGCACCCTGCCTCTGCTTTCTTGTTCCACTGAAGCCCTCAATGGATCAAATGATGCCCACCACATTGATGACAGCAGATCTCCCATACTCAGCCCACTGATTCAAGTGATGATTTCTTCTGGAAACGTCCTCACAGACAAACCTAGAAATAATATTTTACCAGCTATCTGGGCATCCTTTAACCCAGTCAGGTTGACATATAAAATTAACCATCACTATTTTTAACACTTGGTAATTTATCTTTATGTTTTTTCATATGTCTTAATACCACCTGTATTATTACTTATTTCTATATTTTTGGTTAAATCTATTCTGGAATTTTGTTTGTTTGTTTTTTGTTTTTTGTATTTTTAGTAGAGACAGGGTTTCACCATGTTAGCCAGGATGGTCTTGATCTCCTGACCTCGTGATCTGCCCACCTTGGCCTCCCAAAGTGCTGGGATTACAGGCATAAACCACCGCACCCGGCCTATTCTGGAATTTTTGACAGAAATCCACATATTTAAAAGTATGTTGGCCAGGCACAATGGCTCACGCCTGTAATCCCAGCACTTTGGGAGGCCGAGACGGGCAGATCACTTGAGGCCAGGAGTTCAAGACAAGGCTGGCCAAAATGGTGAAACCCTGTCTCTATTAAAAATACAAAAATTAGCCAGGCGTGGTGGCGGGGGCCTATAACCCCAGCTAATTGGGAGGCTGAGGTTCAAGACTTCCTTGAACCTGGGAGGCAAGAGGTTGCAGTGAGCTGAGATTGAGCCACTGCATTCTAGCCTGGGTGACAGAGTGAGACTGCATCTCAAAAGAAAAAAAAAAGAAAAAAGTACGTCACTACCACTGATAATACTTTTTTTTTTTTTTTTTTGAAACAGAATCTCATTCTGTTGCCCAGGCTGGGGTGCAGTGGTGCAATCTTGGCTCACTGCAACCGCTGCCTCCCGGGTTCAAGCAAGTCTTGAGCCTCAGCCTCCCGAGTAGCTGGAATTACAGGCACCTGCCACCAAGCCTGGCAAAATTTTTGTATTTGTAATAGAGACAGGGTTTCGTCATGTTGGCCAGTCTGGTCTTGAACTCCTGGCCTCAAGTGATCAGCCCACCTTGGCCTCCCAAAGTGTTGGGATTACAGGCGTGAGCCACCGCACCCAGTGATAATACTTTTTTTAATTGTCAAACTCTGGAATACTAATGCCTCCACAAGGCTCTGAATCTGAGACCCATCATTCCTTTTTAAGAGGCACATTAGTGTTAATGGCATAATGGCCCCTTGAAGCTTTCTTCTTAACTTTCTTCTTAATAATATCGGGAATGAAAGACAAATGAAAAAGGCAGGACTGTCTCGGCACGTGAAGGTAACGAGAGCTGACTCCTGCAACACTGATTTCCAACCTCGGGCTTCCTTGCTGCCTGCCTTGCCGTATAAGCTGCAAAATAAGAATTTGACTTCCCAGCCTCCCTTGCTGCTAGTGCTGGTTGTGCAACCCAGCTCTGGCCTGGGAGACACAAGCAGGAATCTCCCAGTGCTACCTCTTCCTTGTGCTCCTTTTCTCCCCTCCCGCTTTGAATGTGGACATGACATCTGGAGTTACAGCAGCCTTTTTGTGACCAAGAGGTGGCAAGCATGAGGAGGAAAGCCCCATCCTAAGGCTGGCAGAGTGGAACAATCTTGAGCAGTTGCCCCAGCCATGCCTACTTCCTTACTTCTTGCTATGTGAGGAAAATCAGCCCAATCTGCTTCAACATTAGTGAAGATTTCTCTCACTTCCTACCAAACAGAGCCTTAACTGACCCAGGGTTTGTTAATTCCATGAATGTGATGTGTGAAATCAATGCGACACCCGTGGTAGTATGGGTTTCATGCTTTGGGAGGCCTTTCTGTAAGCCAGCTGTATTCCTTTGCCAGAGATGCCATCACAAAACACCACAGACTGGGTGGCCTAAATCACAGATAGTTATTTTCTCACAATTCTAGGGGCCAGAAGTTCAAAATGGGAACTGATCATAATCCTAAAGGACAGTCCCAAATGCCATCATCCCCAATGTTAAAATCCTGAAAAATCAAAATCCCAGAAATATTTTAGAAAAAAACTTTTCCAGCCAGGCGTGGTGGCTCACACCTGTAATCCCAGCACTTTGGGAGGCCGAGGTGGGTGTCACGTGCATCCGTGTGAAGAGACCACCAAACGGGCTTTGTATGAGCAACAAGGAGGCTGTTTATTTCACCTCGGTGCAGGCGGGCTGAGTCCGAAAGAGAGTCAGCAAAGGGTGGTGGGATTATCATTCGTTCTTATAGGTTTTGGGATAGGCGGTGGAGTTAGGAGCAATGTTTTGCGGGCAGCGGGTGGATCTCACAAAGTACACCCTCAAGGGTGGGGAGAATTACAAAGAACCTTCTTAAGGGTGGGGGAGATTACAAAGAACTTTCTTAAGAGTGGGAGAGATTGCAAAGTACATTGATCAGTTAGGGTGGGGCAGGAACAAATCACAGTGGTGGAATGTCATCAGTTAAGGCTATTTTCACTTCTTTTGTGGATCTTCAGTTGCTTCAGGCCATCCGGATGTATACCTGCAGGTCATGGGGGATATGATGGCTTAGCTTGGGCTCAGAGGCCTGACATGGGCAGATCACCTGATGTCAGGAGTTCAAAACCAGCCTGGCCAAAAGACGAAACTCTATCTCTACTAAACATACAAAAATTAGCCAGGCATGGCGGCGGGCGCCTGTAATCCTAGCTACTTGGGAGGCTAAGGCAGAAGAATCGCTTGAACCCAGGAGGCGGAGGTTGCAGTGAGCCGAGATTGTGCCACTGCACTCCAGCCTGGGCAACGACAAAAATAGCAAGATTCCGTCAAAAAAAAAAAAAGAAAAAAAAAAAAAAATATATATATATATATAAAAACATGACAGAACTCTTAATAGGCTACTTTACACAATAAAATGGACAATAATACCATATTTTTTGCAAGCAGAAACACTCAGATATACTAACAACAGTCACATGGGTATAACAGTTATGAGCATACGAACCATATTCATAAACAAATAGATCAAAAAGCAAAATATAAAAATGTATATCACACTATGGTTGGTAATTTTGTGCCCCCAGCTTTATACAGCAGTCATCTGAAATACTGTGATTCTTAGATTCTTCTAAGTCTTTTGATTGATTAAAAACCATGATGAATCACCACCATATCACCACATCAGTTGCCCAAAGAGCCAGGGTATTGAGAAATTTTATTTTTCATAAAAGCAGATGTACAAAGAAGATACATTTGCATTTATTGAGGAAGTTTTAATGTCTTTATGCACACACATGTTGCTTACACACAAGTTCAACATTTTGAAAATACACTGTCATGGAGTTACATTTGCAAAAATGCACAAAGCAAATTAGAACTCTCCAAAACTCTTTGTACAATGCATATAGCATTGGAAATGATGCAAAGATGAAATAGGTAGCATAGAGAATTATAAAAAAGAATGCTGACAATTTCAAATAGTGAAAGAAACTAAAAAAAAAAAAAAAAAAAACCTAGAAACTAAAAAGAAAATTCAACAAATAAAAAAGTTATGGAGCTAGATTATGGGCAATTGCATGGAGATTGTCCATAAGAGCTGGCGAACTTTCACAGTCATTAACTATATTTTGAAGTCTCACATCACAAGAAACAGCTACTTTTTTTCTTTTAGGACATGGCTGTCCTTGGAGAATATGTTCACATTTATTTTCTATGTGACACTGCTCTTTTGAAAACTCTTCTGTGGTTTAATATACACCTACATGAGCATTCCTCATTAAGTTTTCCCGTCTTCTGTGCCATCCTTCCGTGTTGTTTCCGTGTTGTTGCGGGTCTGTGGAAATCTATTCCATACGCACACACACACAGACCACAGATCTGGTGGAAGCGATACTGGTGATTGAACTGCAACAATACTGCCCATCATGCACGTAACTGTTTTTGAACCAGTCAGTAACTTCGCTGGCTTCTTCAGGCAAATGTGGCTTTAATTCATTAAAAACTCCTGGAATACCATCAGAAGGAATGAATGCCAATACAGGCAAATGACGCATTTTTAAACTGAAGTTTTCGTCATTGCTGTATCACATGACCAGTCCACTCATCTGACTTTTCTGCCAAAGACATTGGACAGAATGGAAAAAACACGCTTTATTGGTAACACCTTGAAGTTTGCCTTTAGAAACCTCAATCACACCTAATTCTAAATCCGTCTTAATGGTTTGAGGATTCAATTGAAATCCATTTTCCTCTGCATAAAGACAATAACAAAGTAAATAGTTTCATCTAATGTGATGCAACTATCCTGTGATTTCGATTTTGGGGGTTTTTAGATGTTAGGGATTTAGACTTCAGAGGTTTTGATTTTTTGGAATTTCAATATTTGGGATTATAGATTTCGGGATTGTGGCTTTCGGGACTATAAAGAAAACCTGTCCAAGATGGAGATGTTGGCAGATTTGGTTTCTTTTGCGGCTTTGACCCTTGGCCTGTAGATGGCCATCTTCACCCTGTGTCTTCACGTGGTCTTCCCTCTGTGTGTGTCTGTGTCTTCATGTCCTCTTATAAAGACACCAACTGTATCCGATTAGGGCCCATTCTAAGGATCCCATTTTAGCTTAAACACCTCATTAAAAGCCCTTTTTCCACATACAGTTACCTTCTGAAGTACTGAGGGTTAGAACTTCAACATATGCGGGTTAGAACTTCAATATACGCATTTGAGGGGAATGTAATTCAGCCCATAACAGAGTCTAATTATTTATTTTTTAAATAGAAGCTATTTTTGTCTTCTCTAAAATATTGTAATCACCTGACAGCATGGCGCATGAACGTTCAGAGTCCACAAGAAGTAAGAGAAATTTGCAGACGACAGGGAAGAGCCTTGCATTTGAGATCAGGGGGCCCTGGGCTCTAGATAGATATCATTCACTTACAGGCACGGGCAGGTTTAGTTTCTCTGAACCTCTATGTCTTTACTTGTAAAAAGATGTGAATACTACAGGCAATAATATATACAAAAGTATCTGGCATATACGAAGTATATCTTATCAAATCTAAGAAGCCATCAATTATAAAATGTTTCATTATGCTATTTGTACCGAAAGTGGCAAAATCGTGCCAGGGGAGATTTTCAAATTACAGATTCAGGAGCCCTACCAGCAGATTCACTGAGTTTGAATCTCCTGGGATGAAGCTCAAGGATTGTCATTTTTAAAAAATATTTTCCCCGTTATTCTGTTGATAGACTCAGAAGCCAGGACTTTCAGCATGCTGTCAGTCAATGTGCTGAAAAACCGAAATTTTAATTCTAAGCTGCCATCTTTGGAGCTACTTATCGTTTTCTCAGATATTCTATAGGAAGCCTGGATTTCCGCCCTTGCCAACAAAAAGTCATTGCCCAAATTCTTTACATTTTCTAACCCATTCATTGAATTCCAGAAACTCTAGCTCATAAGTTGCATAAAATAAATACTTTGGTAGAACATGTAAACAAAAACCTGTTCCGGTGGTAGGAATGCTGCTGCATTTACCCTTAGTAGGTAGCTCTCTGATCCCTTTCCCGGACTATAGGACTATAACGTGCGGGTGCTGAGCCCCCCTCGGTCATTCTACACTTTCATGATTCTAAATGATGTCAGTTCCCTGTATTTTTTAAATCATTTTTGCCAAACTTTTAAAAAACTAGTTGAACCCTTTTAAATATTACTTTTTCTGAATATCTATGATTAAATTCTGAGTAACAGTAACCTTATTATGAGCACAGAAAAAGCAAATGTCAAGATTATTAGAGCTATTTTGAACTCCTTGACAATCTTTTAGGTCTAGTAAACTACCTAACCGCCTCCCAACGACATCATTTCACAGTCTTCAGATCCACATGTATATGCTCTATGATCTCAACTGAGTCCAAGCCCCTGATTTCATAGCTGAACAAACTGATGCTCCACCCCTCCACCCCTCAACCCCCACCCCTGAGAAAGTAAGTGACTTCCCCAAGGTCACATCCAAGCTGGCCTATAGTCACTGAGCCCAGTTCTCCTATTTGCAGCCTAATGTCCCTTCCAGTCCTCCCACCCCTCATGGCCCATGATCTGTTAGTGACACTTCAGGGAGATTTCCCAAAAGCATCGGACAATATGTAGTCTAACCGAGCAGAAAACTGCCCTGAATCACACACAGATCATTCCTGAGCCACGTAGTTCCTGTTTTTATGCAGATTTCCTCTGAGCCTTGGCTAACTCCCAGGGAAGCGCACATATCAGCTCTGCTATATATTGGCAGAACTTTGGCTTAGAACACATCTCGAATGCTTTCCGTTGAACATTGGCAGCCTTGAAGAAACATGGCTAGAAAATTATTCCAGGAGGCCTAATTGCTCGGTGACACTTTACAAGGAGAAGCTGATGGCTTTCTCGCCCAAGCTCTTCCCTCTGTGCCCAGAACAAATGACTGCAGTTCCCAGTATATGCCCTAAATTAGGAGAGGGCAAACTCAGGGGCAGCATGAATTGAGGGACTGTCTCTACTGGGCAGGGGCTCTCTTCCCAGCACGGTGTGCATTTTGCCAAGCTCTTTCTCCTTCAGTTTTAAAACCCTGTGTATTCCAAGAGAAATGTCGTCCATGTGTTTCTGATTCACTTACACTTAAATCATTAAAATGTTGTTTTGTGAGAGTTATTTAATGTGTGAGGAGCTGGTGAGTCTTCTTAATGGGAATGTTAAAAGCTTTTTTTCCTGCGCTGACTGAGACAGAAAACATGTTGCTAAAACAGTGCCTGAGTTCAAACATATCCTCCCATCTCATATACTTGTACCTGCATTATCAACCACAGCCTCTCGATTATGCCAAGCTTGGCAAGGCTGGCATTCAAAAGTGTGAAAATTAGAGAAACTGGAGAGAAAATGGAGTAAGAAGTGCAGTGAGAGTCAAGCCACTGTTTCCCAGAACGTGCCAAAGGAACGTTATCTGAGGGTAGAGAGTGCCTGTGTCTGCAGCTTTGGTGGGCGTGGCTGGCAGCCCTCTCTCTGATACTCCCCTGGACACTTCTACAAGCACAATCTTATTTAAGCCTCATAGTAACTCCCATTTTCCAAATGAAGACACAGAATCAGATACGTTAGGTATTGTGCCCAAAGTGCACAGCTGTCTTGGGTAGAAAGGAAAGATTACAGCTGAGTCTAATCTTCTTTTAAAATGACTCAAATTGAGTTTCTCTGTGAATGCTGTGTGTGTGTGCATTTGAAATTCCATATGCATTATAAAATGTTAATGAGTAGCAGTGTAATACAGTGGCTAACACTTCAAATTCTGCCTCTATTACTTTCTAGCTGTGTGAACTTGGGAAAGTTACTTAACCTTTCTGGGCAATTTCCTCTGAAAAATGAGAATATTACCAGCTGTGTATACAAGATATAAAGATGACTGAAGGGAGTTGATCTATTAAGTGCTTGGAGTAGTGCCAGACACATAGCACTCAATAACAGTTAGCTTCTAGTGGTCGTGGCAGTGAGGAGTAATAAATAACTGGATGATCTTGGCAAGTGGCATATTCTCTCTGAGCCTTAGTGTCCTCACTTGTAAAATGAGTATAACAGCAGCACTCTCACCAGTTTGCAAAAGTAACTGAGATGACGTTTGTGCCTAGCACTGTGTCTAACACAGAAGAGGTGCACAGTCAAACTTAACTTCTACACGCAGATATGCCGCTCCCTGTTCAGTGTTGGTTTGTTGTTGCTGTGGAGGGGGTAATTTTCTTATTATTCAGCTCATCTTAGATCTAGTGTTGATTTCTCCAGAAGCCATGGGTATACACACGTATACAGGCCCAGGTCTTTCTATACCCCTGGGGCAGTGAGATTTCTTACGTGATGGGCCCTCTCTGGGCTGGATTAGAGCCATGCACACTCCAAGCTGGTAAATAGTGCCACAGGTATTGCTTATGGGAAGGAACAACCAGCCAACTTCAGGACTTGATGCTCCCCCAATTCTGGGGCCAGTGGCTCCGTTCACACGAAAACCTGTCGGCGTTTGTAACTCTGATCATGAGAAAACCTGTAGTTATTTGGGGCTCTGCTCACAAGGAAACCTGTAGTTATTTGCAGACAGAGGCTCTGGGATTTAGACCTTTTTTATCTTCTAGTGTGGGTGCTAGCATTGCCTTCTTAGTTGGTTGTTTCTATTTAATTGCTTTACTTTCACGGGTGTCCTGAAGAAAGGCAGAAAATTATAGTCATCTGGCAAAAAAAAAAAAACTAAAGAGAAATTAGACTTTGTCCCCTTTCACTCTCATTCTCCACACACACACACACACACACACACACACACACGGAGTGATACAAATACCTGCTTGAGCCCCTCAGTTATTTTCTCTCAAGGGCTGAAGTCGGTCACACGGGATAAAGGAGGGAACGGAAGGAGCAGATCTTTTCGGGAAGAAGACACGTTTTGTTGTCAGGTTCCTGGGAGTGCAAGAGCAAGTCAAAGCAGAGAGAGAGGAGAGAGGAAAAGCCAGAGGGAGAGAGGGGGAGAGGGGATCTGTTGCAGGCAGGGGAAGGCGTGACCTGAATGGAGAATGCCAGCCAATTCCAGAGACACACAGGGACCTCAGAACAAAGATAAGGCATCGCGGACACCACACCGGGCACGAGCTCACAGGCAAGTCAAGCTGGGAGGACCAAGGCCGGGCAGCCGGGAGCACCCAAGGCAGGAAAATGAGGTACGTGCCAGGGGAGGAGAGGGCACAGTTCCCTTTTGGGGACCCGCTGTCAAATAGCAGGGAGGGTCTGACCTTGCCACTGGACAGACTCACCTGTGTGTCCTGCCTGTGGTAGAGAGGGGGGTTCTCAGCAATTCTTGGGGCTCTGAGAAGGGAGCTGTGGGTGGGCTAGGTGCCTTCCCCAGGACTCCGGGAGACCTAAAACTTGAAACGGGAGACTGTGTAAATCCTGCTTCGGGCGCTGCTGAAGCTCGGATTTCTCCCACTGCCTGCGCAGGGTGCTGCCTGCTGGCGAATGTGACTCTTCTCCTGCTCACCCACAAGGCTGATTTTTCCGTGTTCCTCCTCTGGAAAGAGCATTGCTTTCTCTCTTCCAACACTTTGTGAGTTAGATATGTGTTTGTGTGTTTATTCGTTCTGACCAGAAAAGAAACCAGCTTCCCATAGCTTGACTCTGTGGTTTCTTCAACCTTTACAAGTTTGCCAGTTAAACCTCAATTTAGAAAACTAAAAATCTGTCCCCATTTTACAGTTCCCTACAAATTTTCCGCATTTCTCATTGAAATCAGAGGCAGCTGGTGGCATGAATCAGGCTATGAAGTACACCAAATGGCTCTTAAAGAGATATCACCCTTAAAAAAATAAATAAATAAAGGATTTTAGAGTTCTGAAATCGAGAACTTCACATTCTAATTGGTTTTAAACTCTTTAACCTTTCTTATTCCTCATTATACTTGACAC
Organism: Macaca thibetana thibetana; assembly: GCF_024542745.1. Lineage (NCBI taxonomy): Eukaryota > Metazoa > Chordata > Mammalia > Primates > Cercopithecidae > Macaca > Macaca thibetana. Next base: position 10,981,745 of record NC_065579.1, read on the forward strand.
TCCTTACCAGACCTTTCATACAAGTTTTTTCCCGCAAGTCTGAAAACCCAGCCACCCTAGTTATTTTTATTACTTACGTGTTAATGCTGTTAAACACACACACACACACACACACACACACACACATACACACACAATGCTCTGCAGATGTGCAAAGTCCCTAAATACCTCTTTTACTATAATTTTCTTTTCAGTTGGGAAAGTGTTTTTATTTGTTTCTCTTCTGCAAAGTAACCTAGCAACTTTTCTGGGTCTGAGACCAATGAGAGGCTTCAGACTCTGTTAACTCTTTGAACTCCAATTACCTGTGGTTCAGAGAGATAACCAGGTCTTTAAAAAGTTAGTGCAATAATTCTGTTCTTTTTAAATCCATTGTAATTTTAAACCTGCCATTAAACATCATTTTTCTTTCTCCAAAAAAAAAAAAAAGGAATTTATGTCAATCTATGTTGAATGATCATCTCATTTATCTGTCAGTGATCTGGTCTGAATCCCACCCTACCATTCAGTGCCCCAGCCCATATCAAACTACTTGGCTAAGAGATAGTTCTGTATCATTGCATATGCTCATCTCTAAACTTGGAGCAACCTTCTTCTTTATTTTCCACCTAGAAGACCTGATTGTTCAAGCTGGCACAAATATCTCTCTCTCTCCTGACCACCATCTTCCAGAGTGAGCAACCCCTCCTTTGTCCTTTGTTCTGTCTCTGTCCCTTAAAGCTGCATCTCTTATTGTCCTTGTAGTATGTCCTTGTTTAAATGTCCACCTCCCCTTACAAATCTCAGTGCTCCTTAAGTTACATGATCTATGTCTTCGTGTTTGTATGGCCAGCACCTAACATAATGTCTATTTCCTACTAGCCATTCAGTACCTATTTGTTGAATTGAATTCAATTTTTGAATAGCCAAGCAACTACGAGAAAAGCGCTCCACTAGAAAAGTCTCCAGCAGGTCTTGTCTCACATGGATACAGTGTTTCAGTGTTTGCAGAGCACTTTCAAGAGCACTGTCTCATCTGGTTTTCAGATTCCGGATGAAGTAAGGATTTATGGATAAGTGGTGGGTATAAACGCAGTGAAGCAACTTGCCCAGACCACACTGATGATCATGAAAAGGTGTAAATTCAAATTTAGGTCTTCGAGCTCCAAGTTCAGGATTTTTTCTACTATATTCCACTAGACTTTCAGCCAAGCATATTATTCTAAACTGATGGCTCGTAATTCTGACTGTACATTAGAACAATCTGTGGTGCCTTAGAACATGCCAGTGCTCAGGCCTCACCCCAGACCAATTAAACCAGAATCTCCTGGGGAGACACTTTGGCATTAATATTTTTAAATTTTTCACATAAAGCCATGGATTTTTAAATTATTTTTCACAGAATTAATTGCTTTGGCCAGATGCCTGGGCATGATATGGGCACGGACCCAGCTTCTTCTGTGAGCTCTTATTATTCCCTTCTTCTGTTGAAGTTATTCACCATATGGTATTGAGCATGATGTGACATCTCTTGGGGTCTCCTTTTCATCATCTGTCAAATTAGGGTGCTCTGTAAGGGATCCATGCAGTCCCTTCCAACTCTTCAGTTCAAAAATGGAGTCTTGGTGTGGTGTGGGTTGAAACAAGGGGCGTGTACGGAGAGTGTATGGAAAAGAGAGCAAGCGTCATTCATGCCACGATCAAGATATATGCAGGCATTTTTACAGAGTCCTGCTAGCCTGTTCCTACAGTGGGACCTATAAAATCTCAGCTCTGTATATTACTTTTGACATTTCAGCAATGTAGCTAAACTTTTTGATTAGCCGGAGGATAGATAGCAGGTGTCAGAAACTATACAGCCGGTGCCTGGTATATAAGAAGCCAAAAACATTCAGAGAGTGTGACGAGGAATGAAAGCTGCCACTTATATTCTTCAATTTACAGCCCCTAACGCGAGCAGGCAAACATATGCTCAAGCCCATTACATGAAGGGAGATATTTGTTTCATATGTTTGAAACCGTTTTGAGATGCAAACAAAGTAGAAGGGAACGCTTCCTGGGCCTTCCTCCCACGCTGACCAGTTGCCTACCACACATGGCACCGGGTTTCTGGGCTAGACAGGGCTCTCTGCTGCCAGTCCTTGACAGAACTGGCCTCAGGAGGTTCAGTGTCTCCTCAATGTGGTCTGGAAAAAGCAGACATGGAGGAAGTTGACCTTTCAGCCTTGCATAATTTGGGTGTCAATATTATAGGGAAGTCCGGTTTAGGAACCAAAGCTCATTCCTGACTCTTGCTTTTCGGGAAGTAGCGCGATGGAATAATCATAACTAATGTTTGGTTAGGGCTAGACAGTTAACAAAATACTTCCCCATCCTCCTTTACTCTGATAGCAGTGCTGTGGGAAGTCATTATTATTACCACTTAATGGATGAGGAAACAAGACCTCCCATGACCTCCTAAAATGGACAGGACAAATAAAGTCAAAGCTGGAGCTGAATCTAGCTCTTCTGACCCAGGGCCAGTGCTCTCCCCTCCTCAGGAGGCCTGAACTCCAGCCCTGTTAACATTGGTTCATTTCCTCACTTGAAAATGGGATGCTTGGGCCCTGCCAACTGGTTTTTTGACTCAGCTTTCCAACTAATTCGCAGGTTAACTTGGACATATGCCTTCCCTTCCTTCTGCCTCTGAGGCCCTCCTTCCACAGATTGGTTTAAGAAAATATTGACATTGGCTATGGGATTAAGATATTTTGTTTTCTTCATAGAATGTCACATATTGCTACTGTAGGGACCTTGAAAAAAATTAAATAAATTTACTTTCTTTTTCTTGAAAGAATAGTACATGGTCCTTCTTGACAAATGTAAACATTTTATATGCATAAAAATAGAAATACTTATATTCCCATTTCAGAGATAACTACTGTTAATACCTTGGTGTATATCCTTTCAGACTTTTTGTACTTACCTATTTACACGTTATATAAATATTAACGTGACACCTGATTACCAAATATATCACTGTTAATCTGAAGATGCTGGTATGGTTTCCCAGCATTGACTTTTTAGGCTATCTAAGACTCAGGCCCCACTTTCATGGATTCATTCATTTATAATCTGTTATAAATCAGACTCTATACTAGGACCTTTATATGCATCATCTTTCATGCTCATAGGAGCCTTATGAATTAGATATTATAATCTCCATTTTATATCGGAGGAAACTGGGGCTCAGGGAGACTTGTTGCCCAAGTTTTCACAGTCAGTAAGTGGAAGAATTGGGACTTAAATCCAAGTACATTTCACTCCAGAGGGTGTGACTAAAGTAGTGCAATGTAGTGCAATAATAGAGAAATGTGCAGGGTGCCGTGGCTTGTGGAGGAGTGAAAGGATACTCCATAGCTGGGAAGCTCTGAGCTGGATGGTGGAGGACAAGCAAGACGGTGGAGGATAAGTAGGTGAGGAGTGAACAGGGCACATGCAATGAGGCTGGAATGGAAGGGCATGGCATGGCCCCAGAATAACTGGGGGATCACAGGGCTGGCTACTGAGATGAGATGGGAAGGACAGATCAGCCAGATCAAAAGTGCCTCAACAGCCATCCCAGAAGCAGACACTTTACCCAGCAGACACAGTAGAACAGCATGGTCACCTCTGTTTTAAAAAATCAGCTTTGGCAGAAGACTGTTGGTGGTTGGGTCGGGGATATCTGTTAGGATGCTACAGCAATAAGTTGTATAAGAAAATGTAAACTATGTAATTAACTGGAGAGGAGGAGAGACGGATTTCCAAAACATAGGAAGCAGAATAAGTAGGACGTGGTAACTATTGACTCTGGGGTAAATGAAAAGATGAACGGTTAAAGTTCAGGCCAGGGAACTAGTTGATGGTAATACCATGAACAGAAATCAGAAACAAGAGCAGGAAATGATAAGGAGAGGAGTGATGAGGCAGCTTCAGCACCACTAAGTTCAAGGTCACCAGACCTCACAGGGGAATCAGTCTGTTTGACAGAGGCCTGGTGTAGTGAATACTGACTGACCAGGAGGGCTTTGACCAGCCTTGGTCATTCTGCCTCGTTATTGCGTCAGCCATGGTGATGTGCTCTGTAAGTTTTATTGAATTTTCCTTGCCTCTTTTGCAACTCTTTATTAGTCCATTATCTCTGATTCCTACAGGAATAAGTTGTAGGTTTTCAATCCTTTTACTAAGAGGAAGAAAACTTGCTTTGCTTATTCCTTCTTTATTAAAGATTTTGCATACTTTGACTGAGTTTGTGGTGAAATACCATTTCAACGTGTTAAATCTGTTTAAGGTACTACAGATTCCATCAATGCATTTAAGCCTCATCCCAGTATTACCATGTTATTATCATTTACTTTTTAGAAAAGAGAATCGAGAGTTTATGATTCTTAAATTAAGCCAAGCTGAAGAAATATCAACTTTTACCTAATTATGAAAGTTACATTTTCGACAGTAAAATGGAAGTGTCAGACTCCCAAATGTGATACTTTCTAGGAGTTTAAATTTAACACTATTATCAGAGCTTTGAATGAGCAAAACCAGAAGAAATGTTAGAAATTATCTAGTTACCATTTTCCCATAATACAGACCGAGGAGGAAGGTCAGAAGGGGAAAGGTAATTACAGCACGCCAGAGAGAGAGACATGCTGAGATCTTGTTCTCCTGGCTGTGATTGAGATGAATGGCGGGGGCCTGTGTTTATAAATGTAAGTAGACCTACATTCATGTCTTTCAGGTGGCTGCTTCTCTATCATGCTCTGTGCTTCTCCCTGTCAAAGGCTTCAGCCCACACCGTGGAGCTGAACGATATGTTTGGCCAGATCCAGTCGCCTGGTTATCCAGACTCCTATCCCAGTGATTCGGAGGTGACTTGGAATATCACTGTCCCAGACGGGTTTCGGATCAAGCTTTACTTCATGCATTTCAACTTGGAATCCTCCTACCTTTGTGAATATGACTATGTGAAGGTGAGACTCCTGATGTCCCCTAACTGGGCCTGGCTCTCTGCTGGGATTTAGACAAGGCAGTATGAAACTAGACCCTTCCAGGGTGGCATATAGTGAGAGAGACACACAACATCACTATGGTAGGAATTCATGTCAAGGTGGAAAGTTAAGTGCAAGCTGATGGGTAGAACTAGAAAGGTCCATGAAGGAAACTGAAGCTGATGGAGTATGACTCAGCCCAACACAACATCCCTTCTTTCTTCCTGTTCTCAAAGCCTTTAATGATTCTACCAGTCTCTGTTCCAAGGTCACCTTTAATTCAGTGAGCAGAAAAGGGCAGAGACCTCGGAGTAAGCGGTAATCATGGAAACAGAACCATAATTATGCCCAAAGTTGAGGCATTACAAAGCAGTGTCCAATTTCCCAAATAATGATCAAGTATATGGGAAGTGCAGAGTATACAGTGGTAAAGAGTCGGAGATGAAGTAGGAAGGGTGCGTGGAGGGGACATTCTTAAGGGCCTTGAATGTCATGCCAAGGAGTTTGCATTTTATCAGCAAAAAGCATGGGTAGGGAGGAGAGGGTCACTATCAGAAGTAGATGTAAAAAGTAAATATGGGGGAAGAGCAGGACCGCATCAAAACAATATACCCTGGAATTTAGAGAACCCCCCACAAAAAAAAATTTCCATGGGTGAGAAGCTGTTCTTCTTTTAAAGTGCGGCTGAAAAAGGTCAGAATATTTCTAAGGGATCAAGTCTATTGCAATTATATCTAGTTAAAAAAGATGTGGAGACCTAAGAACCTACCTTCTAAGCTCTCTCCAGCTTCCTGGAAGAGGTTCTCATCAAACAACGCTAGAGCATTTAGACATTTTTAGTATTATTGTACACTCATTATTCCATAACCAGTAATTCAACATGAATTAACCTTGTATTAATCAGAATATTTAGTCAACAACAGAGAAGTGAGTTCACAAGGTGCTTTTATAATGATCTCATTCAAACTTTAAAACAATTTTGAGACAGGAGCTATGATCCCATTTCACACGTAAAGAAATAAATCCAGGAAGGTTAAGCAACTCACCCAAGGTTGTACATCTGGTAAGTGACGGATTAAGCTCTCAAACCCATGCCTTGTGTTTTTGAAACACATGCTCTTTTGTCTACACCAAACAACTCCCAAGCTATTCTCCACTGAGCCTAGGATACAGCAGGGGCATATAAAGGCACTGTGCTTCCACTTATTTTATATGTAGAGTGTTGTCATTGTATATGTTGGGTCTGCTTGCAATGTCCCATTTACAATAGGTCTCTGCATCTAAAAATTTTCCAAAATTGGTGTTCCATGGTAGGGATTTTTAACCTCAGCACTACTGATATTTTGAACCAGGTGATTTGCTGAGAAAAGCTGTCTTGAGCATTGTGGGATTTTTAGCAGCACCCCTAGCTTCTATCCTAACTAGGTGCCAGTAGCAGCACCCCCCTCCCAACCAGTTATGGCAATCATAAATGTGTCCAGATATTGTTAAATGTCCCAGAACCACTGCTGTATGGGATGATGCCTCTTAGAATGCCCTGTGCTAGGGACAGTGGAAATATTAGGACACAAAAGATCTGGTCCCTTAGAAAGAAAGGTGAGCCTTGAAAATAGCCATTGCACAAGATAGAAAACAGTGATAGCAATAAAAGACTAACTGATAAAGAATGACAAAAGGTGGAACTGGTTGCTCTAAGAGACAATGTAGATTGGTAATCTAGATGCAATTTCTATAAATTCATTAAAAATAGAACTAATTTCTCAGGGTCACAAGGATCAACCAAGAGGTCTTCACTGAGGCTATGAGTATGTATCATCCTAAACTGAACTTTCTGATGAAAAGGTTAGTTATGCCTTTCAGGATAAAAGGGTTAACCAGAGTTAAACTCCAGGATAAGATAGATTATAGGTGTGGGTCTTCAGGCTAAGTGGAATTTCCCAGCCCATTCCCCCAACTAATGTTGGTCACAAAATCATGACATTCTTTAATATTTTGATTGGAGTGGTCTTAACTGGAAGAAAAATTATCAAACCTTGGTTTAATATGACAATAAGTTCCATGGATTTAGACAAGGCTTGATATGAACTTTCTAACTATATTTTTCTCCACTTTCAAATACGTTAACCATCTAGAAATTTTATCAGTGCCAATAGCTTTTATTGGTACCTGAGACTCAAGATCACAGAAATTATAGAATATTTTTCCTCAGTTGTAGCAATGACCTCTTCTCATAATTTGCCCCCTCTCCTCCTTAAGGTTTGACTCTTAACTTCATATTCATTGAGCAATTCTTTCTCTTAAGTTTGATTCTTTTTCAGACAGAAGACAAATTTAACCTTGTTAGATCTCCTTTATCAAGGTGATAAACACAGAAAAGAGGGTTTAGCTCTTTTCTTTGCTCCAAATAAGTGGAGCCTCCCAGGAAGGCAGATGAAGCAGCTGACATAAAGCAGCATTTTGTTAATGGGGAAAAACCGATGCTACTTTTCAAGAGCAATAATAAAATCTGAAGACCTCTTCTAACACTGAATTAAAGATACTGGAATAGACGTCTATCCAAAGCTTGGCTTTCTAGGCTACAGAATATTTTGGAAACTGGTTGATGGTTTCTATCTAGAGTGGTGAGACTCCTTCCTGAAACCACAAGTAGATGGACATGGGCCCTCTGGAAGAGGCAGTATGGTCCTGGGCTCTTACATGAAATTCAGAAAATTCCTTTTCTGGTCTCAGATCTGTCACTAACTCCCCAAATGACATGGAGTGGAGAAAAATATTATTTTACAGCATCCTCTCTGCTCCAAAATTAGACAGAAGACCTCTGGGCATAACAGAGAAGTAGTCTACTTGAGACAGCTTAGGGACTGAGCTGCCTACCTGAAGTGCCCTAAGGTCCTTGCATCTGTGAGTTGGGACATTTTTCCAGTTCCTTTGAAAGAAGAGAGTAACATGGTAGCGGCAGGAGGTGAGACAGATTTCTCCACTTGCGCTTGCACAGCTGACTGTCTTCCAGAAAGCCACCCAAATGTCAGCATTAGCCTCCTGCAGAGGTTCCAACAGCCGTGGGGCACCAGCAGGCCTCACCTCTGCAGGGCGCTGCGTGCTGGTTGGCTGACTACTGGTGCTCATGTGGAGACCACCCCGTGCCCCTGCCGACACACAACCAGTGAGTTGCCCTCCTAGAACTGAGAACTCACAGAATGTCAGGCTGCAGGGGCCCTCGGGGACGCATCTGATCTTAAGTTGTGGTTTTCAAATATGTTCTCCCCAGTACACATTTTCTTTTTTTTTTTTTTCTTTCAAGACAGAGTCTTGCTCTGTTGCCAGGCTGGAGTGCAGTGGCGCGATCTCGGCTCACTGCAACCTCCACCTCCCGGGTTCAAGAGATTCCCCTGTCTCAGCCTCCTGAGCAGCTGGGACTACAGGCACATGCCACCATGTCCGGCTAATTTTTTGTGTTTTAGTAGAGACGGGGTTTCACCATGTTGGCCAGGATGGTCTCCACCTCCTGACCTCATGATCCTCCCACTTCGGCCTCCCAAAGTGGGATTACAGAGATGTGAGCCACCACACCCAGCCCACATTTTCTTCTTGAAAATCTTCAGTTAGGCCTAACATAGAGAAGAGACAGAAGTGAGCTGCTCTAGCTGTAGGTGGCCCTGCTTGCTCATCCTCCTTGGTTACCCTGAAGCACCTTGAGGGATTGTGACTTGAATCTTGCTGCTCTGGTCACGTTCCTATTGGACAGAGAGGAGGTCAGAGTTCAGAGAGAGGGTGAGCATTCTGCCTCTGAAATCCCAGACCCAGAAGTCTTCCACACTTAGTTGAAACCCACTGACTTTTTCTAATTGCCTGGCCAATGCTAGCCCCTATCATATATGCTTTTTCTGGCCATAAATGGAAGAGAAACTCTTCCCTTTCCGTCTAAATAAAAGCGCAAATACGCCACGTGGCCCCCGGGTAAATCCATATCCCTCTCCAAAATTCTGTTTTTTCCTCTGTTCAGTGAGAGGGTGGAGTGAGATGATCCCCATGGTCCTTTCAATTCTGGAATTATAATCCCAATCTTCCTCGCCAGAACTTCTAAGACGACCCCATCAAACCCTCCTTATCATAGTCAGGATAACACCAGAAAACAGAAATCTTATGTTTACAGCAGCTGCGTCTCAATGTTGCATAGCTGCAAGCACTCCAGTAGGAGCCTGCAGCCTGTTGGGGATGCCTTGGTGGTATGTCATCACAGAACTTGTAAACATATCATGCCAACACTGTCCTTTACAAAGCAACTTAAAATAACACTGACTTGCCTTTGGCAGGATAAAATTCCCTGTTTTAAGGCATTTTTGCTCTATGACTAAATTCTCCTCCCAGGCCTATATAGGAGTGGGTTTAAGAAACCTTCCAACTCACAGGAACATTTTCCAGCCAGCCCAACCCCACAAACTGCCCTTCCCACCCAGGCCCATCAGGGCAATGATGATGGAACTGCTGATACTGCTCATCAGTAGCCTGTAGAAGAGCAGGACCCCCAAGTCTGTGGTCCGGATGCTCACATTTATGAAAATCCCTCTCCTGCCTGATTTCCCACAGTTCTTGGTCTTCAAGACTCATGCACATCTGCACAGCAGCATCTGCTTCCTGGAAATGTTGCTGCAATGTTTAGATTCCTGTAGTGCACGGATGAGGCATACGAATCCAGGCTGGTTAATGCTGCAGGCAAGAGGCAAAGCACAGATGCTGGTCAGAGTCAGGCAGCCTGGGTCCTGGGTGTCATTCTATACTAACTAACCTTGGGCAGATGACTACACCTAGAAGGAACTCTGTTTCCTCCTCTGTCAAATACAAAGGGTAAAACCAGATGGTCTCTAAGGTCTACTTTGCCTTGATACTCTGTGCATCTAAGACCTTAGAAATCATGATCCAACCCCATGATCATCATGTCCAAAGCCCAGGGAAGGGCAATTCATTGGCCAACATCACGCTTGTATCAGAATTTACATCTTAAGATTCTCAGTCTTTTCTTCTAGTTATTTAACAGAGTTATTTAACAGATTAAAAAATAGCGAAGTCCCATCTTATGAATGACTAGGTTTTTATGTTGTAATATAAGACAAATATTGTCTATAGTCAAACTTACCATTAAAAAAATCCCTTAAATATTGTAAAGCATTATCTTTTAGATGTCCAGAAAAGAATTTTTTTTCCAGAAAAGCAAGAAATTAAAGTTTCTTTGGTTGAGCACCAGAGGTGCTTACAAAGAAACTGTGAAGCCATGGTTATGGAGAGAGTTTAGATAGTTAGAAACCAGAACCACCAAGAGAACAGCAGATTACACATTCCAATTTCAAGTTCATTTCATGGCATCTATTCACTGTAAAAGGAAGCATAAATTACCTGCATTTGGATACTCTCTTTTTTTCTCTTTATGTCACCATGTGTAATATTTCAATAGCATCTGTGGCATGTTTATGTAATGCAATGCCACTGTTTTCCTTTTAACCCTATATCCTCGATGTATTTGATATTTCTTCCCGCCTTTCCACCGTTAGTTCCTTAGTTCCAATTCTTATTCCTCTCAACTAGTCTATTGTAATAGCCTTCTATATGTCTACCAGATGTCAGCCTCTCCCCATCTAGCCTACCTTCTATGAGTATCCAGAAGGATCTTCATCGAACATAGCTTTGATTATGCTACTCTAAAAATCTTTCAATGCCTCCCCATTGTCTATGGAATGAAGCACAGTAATCCTATTGAAAATCTACCATAAACTTGAGACTATGCCAAAGACTGGGTGTGCAAAGATCAGTAAAAAGAATTCTTCACAGTAAAATGAACTGTAAAGACCTCAAGGAATTCAGAGTTCCATAGAATGTGATGAAATAAGTGCATAATAAAGCCAGACAAAGTAACACAAGGGGTATCAGTCAGTATATACATTTGGGAGTGGTCATTTCTAGATGGCCAGGGAGAGCTTTGGAAATACTTGATGTCTGAGATTAGTCTTGAGGGGTAAATAATAATTTGGCAGTACAGTTCCCTAAGTAGGATTTCTTAGCAGAGCTACCATCAAAGCAGGGAGGTTGAAGAGGATGGGAATGATGCAAAACTGAGAATAATCAGAGTTGGCATGCTTTGGGGAGAGGTAAAACCCAGAAAGATTATCTGAGGGTGAACTGAGAAATGTTTGGTAAATTTGGGTTTAAGCATGTGCTCCCAAAATCGCAAAAAAGTGGTCAAAGGTTGAATTAATTTCACCAATGAATTTTGTTAGCCAGCCTAATACTAATTTATACTATGATTTGGGGCCGGGGTGGGGAGTAAAAAAAGAAGAAGAAAGAATTACGACAACATAAAATTTCCAATCTCACACAACAGTCTACATTTCCAAATTATCTTGGAATATTAGAAAATCTGGCAAATCTTGCAGCTTCCTGCCTTCCAACAGCCAGCCAGCGCCAGGAAGAGGTGGCCCTGTGGGTAGAGTCCCCACCATTCCCCATAACTCCCCCATACTAATGCTTTCTGGCCTCTTCGTGGCACCATTGCTTCTTTTACAGTAAAGAAAGTGACACATTTTTCCCCAGTGTCTCTATCAAAAATAGGAAAGTTGAAAGTTCCTGAGAAAGACATGTGTTTCAGGAAAAATCTCTTTGCAGAGTGAAGAATATCCCTCTGTATTTAACATGCAAAGTGTGTATTTCTGTCTAAAGAATTCATAGCAGCTTGTTTCACTCATGTTTTCTGCCTGGCATCTTTTAGCATTTGAGTCTAGGACCTCCAATTAGAAGCTGTGATGTCACGGAGGGAGGGGGCAGTGAGGTTCGGGGATGTGACACAATCATGGGTATGCTTGAGCAAGGTTAATCTGGAGCTACATAAGGGGCATCAAGGACTGGTAAAGTGAAAAGAAACTGGAGCCGCTGAATGAGGCCATTTAGGTGGCTGTGCTAAATAGATTGGATATGACTATGTGGAGCGTAGTATACTTCAAGAAAGCCCACAGGCTTCTTGGACAGCTATGGAAGAGCAGGTAGGATGTGCAGAGGTAAACCCCACAGGAACTGGCTGCATATGGGAGAGGAAAAAGGAGGAATCAGATGCTTTAAGCTCTAGTTAGGACAACTTATTGGCTACTAACCCAGAAATTGAGATCAGGAACGTGAAGATGCGTAGATTTGGAAAGATATAGAGTGCACTGAAGTGCATTGAGTTTTGAATACAGCTGAAAATGCTGGTCTAAAGTTTGAGACAGAGCTTAAAGAGTTGTAAGAATGGGTGTGGGAAGAGCACAGAGACAGTGATGGAGAGAGGATTAACACATTGAGGATTAAATTCTGTTTCTGCCACCATCTGAGTGAGGAATCTTGGTGAAGCTCCTTGATCTCCCTCAGCACTGGTTTTGTCATCATTTGAAAGAAAGAGTTCCTAATGAATACAATGTCTTCCTCACAGGTTGTGGGAGGATTTGAGTGACAGAAGGGTCTGAGAGGAATCAGTACTGCAAGCGCAGTTGTGCTCAGCAGTTGGGAGCTCAAACTTTGGAGTCATTCAGACCCATGGTCAAGTCTTGCCTCCACTTCTTACGGGAGCGTTTGCTTAACCTTGCCAAGATTTTCTTCTCCACCTGTAAAATGGAGATAATAATGATGTTTATTTCATAGGCTTACTGTGAATGCCAAATGAAGTAAATGCTTCAATGGCATATGTCTAACACATCTCTAATTAGCTCATAAGTACATTATAGTGGTAATGAAGGCAATGGGATGAGTAATAAAAGTGTCTGCCTGGGCCGGGCGCGGTGGCTCAAGCCTGTAATCCCAGCACTTTGGGAGGCCGAGACGGGCTGATCATGAGGTCAGGAGATCAAGACCATCCTGGCTAACACGGTGAAACCCCGTCTCTACTAAAAATACAAAAAAACTAGCCGGGCGAGGTGGCGGGTGCCTGTAGTCCCAGCTACTCGAGAGGCTAAGGCAGGAGAATGGCGTGAACCCGGGAGGTGGAGCTTGCGGTGAGCTGAGATCCGGCCACTGCACTCCAGCCTGGGGGACAGAGAGACTCCGTCTCAAAAAAAAAAAAGTGTCTGCCTGGTATCATCAGATGCTCAATGAATGTCACTTTTCTCATCAACTCTGACCCTACCACTGATTAGCTGTGTATGGCCTTGCTAATGTTACTCAGTTTTTTCTGGCAATTTGTAAAAAAGTGCTTCCAAAACACTATTCAAAAGCTGGGGGTTATTTCTCCTTTGTATTTACTGTGTAGAAACACAAATTTTACAGCAGTTTTTAATCTATTCATTCATTTGATTCTTATGGAATAGGAAGAGTAGGGATTATTGCACCGAATTTACTAAAAAGGAAACAGGTACAAGTGATTTTGCTCAAGTCTCTGCAAGGAAAGCCAGGTTTGACTCCCTGCTCTTCTAACTCCCCGAGTCATGGTTCTGTCTGTCTATGGAGGCTTCCTCAGAATAGGCTTTATTGTGGAAGGGGCCCTGTTATGTTTCCTGGCCATGCATTATTCCTAAAACAAGGTTGTGGGAGAACCTTGTTCTCTCCTACTTGTCAAGATAATTTTATAAAATTTGGTAAAACAGAAGGTCCTTGAGGGGCCCTATATTGTCTAGATTATTTTAAATAACTTTCTCGTTTATCCTTTGAGAGAAAAAAGTGTTTTTTAAAAATAATAGAAAATGGAGTCTGAACTACAATGAATCGGCAAGTGCTTGTGTTATCTGCTTGTAGTGCGTAATTTCTAATGATGAGCTCAAGTTCATTCCCACTAGATTGCCAGCCCCATGAGTTCAGGGCCTATGTCTGTGTTTTCTCCAGTAGAAAGCACAGTCCTGGGCAGAACAGGAAAAGGCACATGTGGAAAGGGCTCTGGCCTAGAAAACAGCTGCTGACTCCTGCTGAGAGCTTGGGCAAGTCACGTCTTCATTCAAGGCCTCAGTTTCCCCATCTGCCTGATGAGGGAACTGGACCAGCTGGCCTCTCCAAACCTTTCCGGTTCTGATGGTCTGTGACTCCCAGTCCAATGCCCCTTCCCTCAGGCCACATTGGGTCAGTCTGCATCCTGCTGTGTAATTGAGAGGTAAGTCGCTCCCAAGGGGGACTCTTCTGACCCCTAAGCTCCTAATTTCTGTGCAATGCTCTGTGTTTACTTAGAACATGCCCTCGACCTTCCGGCTGAACTCACTTCACCTACTGCAGTAACTCTGCTCAGTCTCTGGGAGTGGACAGGAGGCCTTGGCCCCAGAAGGAAATGAGAAATGGGTAAACATTTCTCATGAATTTCAATTGTAGTCTCCAGTGGAATTCTCCCACTCCAGAGACACAGGGTCCCAAACAGCAATTCTAGCTGACTCAGAAGAATTAGAAAAGGAAAATGAGCTTGCATCAGGGAAGTGTGATGAAAGCTCATTTCATGCCGAAAGTGCAAACAGCACAGGCTACAGGGTGATGGAAAACAAAAGGAAGCGCCCAGTGCTGAGGCAGAGAATGTGGGTGAGTGTGAGCTGGGAATGTCCCAGGTGTGGGTGTACATGGGGTGCACATCTCTGTGCTTGAGTGTATTACATGCTGCTCTTCAAAACACCTTGGTGAAGAGCAGTGCCTGAATTTACTTTGATATGCTTATAAAGGGAAAAGTTAGGGAAGGAGAGGTGTTCATTTATTCAACAAATATTTATCTAGTGCCTACAATTTATTAGAGCTTAGGGTACAGTAGTAATTAGAACAGACAGAAATCTCTAAAGTGAGGCTTACATTGCACTGGGATACACAGACAGTAAACACTAAACGTAATACCTAACTAGATGATGTAGTAAGTAATAAGTTTACGGGCAAAGAAATAAAATAGAGCAGGGCTCTACATGAGTCGAGATGGGGGCTCTGATTTAAATATGGTGCTCATTGAGAGAGTGACATTTGAGGAAACACTTGAAGCAGGTAAGAAGGTTAGCCATGTGGCTTTCTTGGTGGGGGGGCTACCCTTGGGCCACTCCAACCAGAGGGAACATTCAGTGCCTCCAGGTGGAAAGTGCCTGTTGTGTTTGAAGAATAGCAAGGATGGCAGTGTGGCTGGAGGGCAGGAACATCAATGAAGACAGAGGTACAGAAGGACAGCGGGATGGGAGGCTGCAAAATAGGGTTCCTGCTAAATGCTGCCAGGCAATGGCAGGCTTCGCAAGCTGCTTTCATGCCCCAAATCTCATTTGACTTGACGTTCAGAGGATAGTATTAATGTCCACTTTTTACGTCTGTGAAAACTGCGGCCTGGAGACAGGGGTATGAGTGCTAACAACCAGATTGGGGGGTGGGGGCGGGGAATGGGGGAAAAGAGACGTGCAGTGGCTCATCATTCAACATTCAGATATCATAGACACAGAGAGCCCTCAGAGCATAGATCATAGAACAATCACATAATTAGGAAGTAATAAGTTTTCATAGAACTAATAGAATATATTTAATGGTAAGCTTGTGAAACTTAATGATGACTGGATTTCACAACAGGGGAGCAAAATCCCTGAAAAACTGACAGTTGGCTCCTAGAAACTGGTGAGAGCTGCTGGCTCCAGCACACCTACTGTCTGGGGAGGTTTAAGTGACCCCTGAGGTATGAGTGGCAGAGATGTGACAATTGGTCCTTCTTCCAGTGCTCTTGTAGGATTTCAGTGCAAAGATTTGAGGATGTAAGTTTAGTGTGGGCCAGGGCAAGGTCCTGGACAGTGTCACAGGAACACAGCGGCTCACAATCCTTGAAACTCTGCTGGAAGACACTTGCCCAAGGCGGCCCCTTCTGTCCACTCAGCACAAGCCTCATCACTGCCCTCACCGGCATCCTGGCTATGACACACCTGGAGACAGGCAGCTTCTGCCGCAGAAGAACACAACAACCCTTTGTGTTTCCCATCCTCGGGCTATTTTCCTGTCCTGAACTGTTTGGGGCCCAGCCTCCAAGTTGCAGAAGGGATTTGCATATGAATGAGCTCAGCTCTGGAGTTCCAGAAAGGGTGAGGTGGGGGAGTCTGAGCCATTCTCAGGCCAAAGAGAGTGTCAATCCTCCCTGGCTGTCCCTCCCAGACACAATTCCCAGACTCTTCCCTCCCACCCCACCCCCCAGCCCAGCTCCCTCTGAGACGGTGGGCACTGCTGGTTTCCCACCTGCGGGATGCCCGCTTCCCAGGCTCTTGGCAGGACCCCTCCCCTGCCAGCTCTTTCTTCTCCCTCTGCTCATGCTGCCCTTTTCTGACCAGAGCCCTCCCGAGAATGGGCAATGCTTCCTGGCAGCAGTGGGATTCTTGGACTCTTTGGGATTCCTGGACTCTTAGGACCTGCCAGCTGTTTCTCTGGACCCCACCAGCTGTTTCTCAGGCCCCCACATTCTTTATGGTGCCAAGCATTTGCATGTACACAATACCTGCTTAGGGGCTCACCCAGCTCTGTTAGGAGGTTTTCACCCTGATTGACAAATAAGGACACCGTCCTGGGAAGAGCAGTGCACCTGCGCCCGGTACTGGCTCTGCCATTGACTGACTTTAAATAAGTCTGTTTCTCCACGTAAGAAAGGACAGGTATAGACTTGAGGTCTTTTCATGATCTTTTCAGCTTTGACCTTTGCTCTGGCAGGTGGCTTATCAGCTGTGCGATTCCAATTATTGAGCCAAACCCGGTTGTCAGAACATCCGGATGTTGTCTCAGGTCTGCTACTTGTAGGTTGTGTGGACTTGGGGGAGTCCTGTCACCTCCCTGGACTCAGAACTGTCTCCCTGAAGTGCATTCACTACATGACTGCCATTAGGAGCAAATAAAATAGAGAAGGTAAATGTGCCCTGTCAACTGGAAAGTTCCACATAGAATGAGGAATTATTATCATCATCATTATTTTTATTACTTTTTTTTTTGATGGAGTCTCACTCTGTCACCCAGGCTGGAGTGCAATGGCGTGATCTCCGCTCACCGGAACGTCTGCCTCCCGGATTCAAGCAATTCTTGAGCCTCAGCCTCCCGAGTAGCTGGGATTACAGGCACCCGCCAGGACGCCAGGCTAATTTTTGTGTTTTTACTAGAGACAGGGTTTCACCATGTTGGCCAGGCTGGTCTTGAACTCCTGACCTCGTGATTCACCCATCTCGGCCTTCCAAAATGCAGGGATTACAGGCATGGGCCACGGTGCCTGGCCAATTATTATTACTCTTTTTTTTTTTTATGGTCGAAAGACTTGAGCCAGAACTGGAGCATTAACTTCCAGAACCTCTCATTTGGAGTCAACTTGAGCTTAGATCTGCCAGCTTAGTTATTTTTACTTTATGTGGCTTTCAAGAGCTTCTGAAGTGCAGCACACACATGCAAACACACATACCAGATGCCTCCTTCGTTTCTAGGCCCAGGTTTCTATCTGGTATCAGGTGCCTTTAACTTTCTTCTACTCAGATCCTTAACTGAAAGTAAAGCTACCTGGTGAAGTAGCAGGACTGGGCCATTAACCACTGGCCCAGTGGCTGGGAGTGATGGACTTTCCCTGAAGGTGAGCTCAGGAGTACCGAGCACTCACAATGAGCAGGAGTCAGCCCGGGGCTGTCAGTGAATCATTGGCCTACGATTCATGCATCTAGAAAAATCTTTTGAAGCACAACAAAGTAAAGAGAGAAATTCCTAGACTTAATGCTATCTTCTTGTGGACAGAAGCCTTCAGAGACCCCTCACTTTGCTCTGATCGCCTTTCATAACTTAAGAGTACCCTTTTGATGTCTCCCAGCCCCAGGACTGTTGGAAGGCTTTGCAAAGTGCAAAGAGCCAAGCAGCTAATAAACCACCTGCCAGAGGAGGAGGCTGGGCTGGGAGGTCTCTCTAGGTGCCCTTCCAGCTCTATCAGCTTGGGTTCTGAGTCCCCACAAAAGGGGAAACCACTGCTGATGGCTTCAGCAAGATTAGGAAAAGAGTGAAATGCAGAAAATAGAGGGTATCCAGGGACAATCTCAGCTTCTTAATGTTCTCCAAATGCATGAAGTGACCCATGGCAACTAGCTGGGAGCCAGAACGTGTCATCTTGGTTGGTGGATGGATCTCAGCAGTCCTGTTTTTCTCGTTGATGTACTGAGGGCTCAACATATCCCAGGCACTTCTCTGAGTGTTTTACGTACATCAACTCCCGTCCTATTTTCAATAGTTCTGTGATATAAATACTATTATTTTCACTATTTGACATATGAGAAGACCTGTATACAGAGAATATTAGCTTTCTATGACTTCTGTAACAATGATCACAAACTAGGTGGCTGTTTAAATGGTTAAGTTTCTTAACCACAGAAATTTGTTCTCACGCAGTTCTGGAGGTGAAAACCCTGAGATCGAGGTGTTGGCAGGACCATGCTCCCTCTGAGGGCTCCAGGGGAGAATTCTTCCTTGTCTATTCTAGCTTTCTAGAATAGGCAGTTGTAGGCGGGCAGTCTTTGGCACTCCTTGGCTAGTGGCAGCGTAACTCTAATCTCTGCCTCTATCTTCACATGGCTGTCTTCCCTCTGTGTGTGTCTCTGTGTCCAAACTTCCCTCTTCTTATGAGGATACCAGTCACTGGGTTAGGGTCCGCTCTAACCCTGTGTAGTGTCATCTTAACTTGATTACATCTGCAAAGACCTATTTCCATATAATGTCGCATGAAGAGAAACAGGGGTTAGAACTTCAACATGTATTCTAGGGGGACACAATTCACCCTATAGTACAGAGAATTTAAGTAATTTTTCCAACATCTAATCACTGGAGAAGATCATATAAAAATGAGGTACCCTAGTAAGTAAGGGGTTGCATCCTAAAGAAACAGAAAACCTAACAAATTGAAAACAATTCACAATTTGACTCAGTCTTGAGAAGTCAACAAAGGGCAGAGATGCTCTTATTGCAACCTTTCTTAAATATCTAAGATCTATCTTTCTTCTCTTTTTCTCTCTCTCTCCCTTTCCTTTCCTTTAGGTCTTCATGAACTCTGGACGAAGAAACTCTTCTGTCTCCCCTTAGCCATCTACTTACACCTACCTACTCACTCCTTGGACTTCACAGTCACAAAAACTGTCCCCTGACATGAGACCCTCCCTGCCATATACAGACATATGTGACTTTTAGGTATTCTGAGTTTCTTGATGTTTTCTCAGAATTTTACTTTTCACCTTATTGTTTATGAAGCAAAGATCTATTTTTCAACTCTGTTGAGACCCAAGGGCTAGAGAAATGAGAGGGGGTGACAGTGCTGAGGAGTACCCACGCCATGTTCTGTGATGAAGGGAAGACGAGGGGAGGAGGGTGATAGCAGATGCATGACCCTGCATTTCCAGGCTGGTTTAGTTGCTCCTCCTGTGTGCCCCACTTGTTTGTTGACTTGAATTAACCGATTTTATACCATGGGGTGAAAGATAGAGAGAAGCAGCTTTGAGCTCAAGTTTCTTTTTAAATGTAAAAAGAGAGGAAGAAGAAAAATTACCTATAGTTCCACTAACCATTGCTAAGAGTTACTTTAATTCCTTCTCCTTCTTATTTTCAATGCATACTTTCAACATAGGTATAATTATACCATATATACTATTTTTTCTGCTTTTTCACTTAGTATCGCCTCCTAAGAATATTTACATATTGCTACAAACTCTCCATGAATGTGATAATTAATGGCTGCCTTGTGTTTAGAAGTTAATACTAATTTAACTATTTCTCTAGAATGGGATATTTACAGTATTTCTAATATTCTATTATTATATGACTGCTATAAATATCTTTGTTTATAGAAGTTTTTTTTCCACATTTAGAATATTTTTCCCTAGGTTATATTCCCAGATATGGAGCCAAGAGATAACTTTCAAAGTCCAGGATAATCCAAATAGCCTGATCTATCTTGGAAGATGCTGAGTTTCTCATCCCTGCAGCTGATAGTGAAAAGGTGGTATGATATTCGCTAAGGGTGTGGTAAAAAGATAATAGGTTAGACTAGGTGACTTTTGAGGCCCCAGGAACGCATGAGATTGTGATTCTCCAAATTTCAGTTTACAAACATCAGCCTATTCTTTGTCCCAAATCACTTTCTTACTTGCTATAAAAGTTATCTATTGCTGTATGATAAAACACTCCAATAGTTAGTAGCTAAAACAACATCCATTTTGTTTGCTTATGATTCTGTGGTCAGGCGTTTGAGCTGGGCCCAATGAGATGGTCTTTTTGCTGGATTAGCCTGAGGTCATTCATGCAGCTACAGTTGTTCAGAGGCATGTCTGACGCTGGAAGGTCAAAGATGGCCTGAGTTGCTCATCTCGTGGCTAATGGTGAATGCCAGTGAATTGGTCCAGAGATTTTAATCAGATGGTTCATCTCTGCCCTCTGTGGCCACTGATTCTCCAGTAGGCCTCACAGGGCTTCTTCACACAGTTGCCTCAGGGCAGTATTCCACATATGTAAGTGTTAAAGAAAAAATTATTCCATTGTACTTGTTAAAGTGTGGTAAGGCAGACTTTATTCAGGACGAGGACAAAAAGTATAGGGACCACGACAATGGGATTTTGCAGTGAGGGAGAGAGATTGGGTTCAATTTTGAGTATAGCATGGGCAAGTGGGGATTTAAAGCCAGGGAGCAGGGTGGAGGTCAGCGGATGTTAAATTACTAAGAGGAAACATCAGGGGTAAGGGGGGTTCTAGCTAAAATGACCTAACAGGATTCTTGCTGATGACAGGCCAAGATGATCAGACAGCACCTGGGGGATGGTGGAGGATGAAGATCCCAATTCAATCTCTAGGGTGAAAAGATTTCAGGGATGGGGCATTCTTGCTACACTGATTCAGCAAATATTTTGCTAAAACTGAGTTTTACAAGGAAGTACACAGATGAGCCGAGGAGATGTTTCAGAAGTTGACTAAAGTTTGGCTAAGCAAAGAATCTTTGTTAATAGCTTGAGGCCTTAACAAAGGCCTAAACAAAGGCCTAAACAAAAGAACCTTGAGGCCTAAGTTTGGAAATAGTATACTGCTTTCAACGTGTTGTATACTTATTGTCAAAGCAAGTTAGGTCAATCAATGAGCGGTGAAGTTACATTGCAAAAATTGTCTGTGTGCAGAAATGGAAGAGATTATTGTGAATAATTTTTGCAAACAATATATTATAATCTATCCTAGGGACAAAACAATTCATGTTCTTTGCATATGCGAAATGCACGTTTGCCCCTTCTCTCAAAGTTTTATCCCATTAGCAGGTCAGGCTTGAACTCCAGGACCTCATGATCTAAATCAGGTCTAGAGTCAGATGACAAACAAAGATATAGCTCTTGAAGTATATCTCCTCTGGATTTAGAGATCTCTGAACCCAAAAGAAAAGTTATTTTCTCTCCACATGCTCAGTATCTCCTTGTCTTGGTGAGAGAAGAATAAGATAACCACAATAGAATTTCCATTGAAAAATGAAAAAAGTGGGAGGCTTATAGCAATTACTGCTCCATAGTATTTCTGAAATTTAGCCAGGCAAACGTTGCCGACTCCAGACACCAAGAATGTTCCTTGATTAGAGCCCACTTCTGCTTCCTGGGAGTGGTGAGAGTGGATCCCCAGTCCATTGCTCTCTGGGAGCGGTGAGAGTGGCTCTTGCCTCTGATCTTGACTCTGCCTCTGGCTTCTTAGCTTTGCCTTCTGAGACGTTCTTTCCTTTCTATAAGAAATGGCCCATGTTTGCAGCTGAGTAGTCTATTTGGCTCACTTCCTGTACATAGAAACCTGAAGCTCAGGAGCCTCTTTTCATTTTGAATTGCCACAATCATTTCTAGTCCAAGCTGATATAGCTCCCTTAAAATCTTTTTGGGTCTCCTATGTAGCAGAATATAGTTCACTCCACTAGATAAAAAACATATCCACAGTTCTTTTCAAAATAGACCTTCCTACTTTGAAGGGCATGTCATGATGCTACAGAACGATGTTCTTAAGATTCTCCTGGCTAACCCGGTGAAACCCCGTCTCTACTAAAAAATACAAAAAACTAGCCAGGCAAGGTGGCAGGCACCTGTAGTCCCAGCTACTTGGGAGGCTGAGGCAGGAGAATGGTGTGAACCCGGGAGGCGGAGCTTGCAGTGAGCTGCGATCCGGCCACTGCACTCCAGTCTGGGCGACAGAGCGAGACTCTGTCTCAAAAAAAAAAAAAAAGATTCTTAGGTGCCTTGTGGTCTGGCTGATAGGGAGTACTAGGTACTGCCTTAAATATTCTAGGTCTTGACAAATGATTCTTACAGCCACATCATTGATTTGACATTTACCCTGAAGCCATTTTTGGTTTTAAAATCTTTCTTTTTTTTTTTTTTTGAGACAGAGTCTTGCTCTGTTGCCCAGGCTGGAGTGCAATGGCATGATCTCAGCTCACTGCAACCTCCTCCTCCCAGGTTCAAGCAATTCTTCTGCCTCAGTCTCCTGAGTAGCTGGGACTACAGGCGCCTACCACTACACCCAGCTAATTTTTGTATTTTTAGTAGGGATGGGGCTTCGCCATGTTGGCCAGGCTGGTCTTGAACTCCTGACCTCGTGATCCACCCACCTCGGCCTCCCAAAGTACTGGGATTACAGGCGGGAGCCACTGCACCCAGCCTTAAAATCTTTCACTAGTGGATAGACTGTTTTCCAACCCAGCTAGTTCTGGGCGCTCTATGTTTCCTCTAAGTTCCGCTCACGTATTGGAGACTTGCTTCTTCCTGAAGTACATTGCCATACACAACTAGAAGAACATACTGACACTTTCAACATCCTGTCTAAAGATTTCCTTAGCCAGATATGCAAGTTTATTACATACAGTTTTCTTTTTCTTTCTTTCTTTCTTTTTTTTCTTAGACAGGGTCTCGCTCTGTTCTCTGTTGCCCAGGCTGGAGTGTAGTGGCATGATCATGGCTCACTGCATCTTCAACCTCCCAAGCTCAAACGATCCTCCCACCCCAACCTCCAGGGTAGCTGGGACTACAGGCACGTGCCACACCACCACACCTGGCTAATTTTTGTACTTTTTGTAGAGACAGGGTCTTGCTATGTTGCCTAGGCTGGTCTTGAACTCCTGGGCTCAAGTGATCCCCTCACCTAGGCCTCCCAAATTTCTGGGATTACAGGTGTGAGACACCACACCTGGCCCATTACATACACTTTTCTACCTTCTAAGTTGCCGCAGACAAGTTTTGCCAATTGATTCACCACTGCATTACTCAAGTGGTCTGTTTTATACTCCTATAGCAGTCTCTTCACTGTTTTTCTAGTATTTACTTGCTAGCCGATCCCAAAACTGAAGCCACATATTCTAGTTTTCTGTTACTGCAGCATTCTACTTCTGGTATCAATAACTATATCAGTCAGACTTCAATCAGGAAGGCAAAGTCTTTATGAGTAATATGAGATAATTAATATTTATGGGTATTAGAACTCATGTAATTATAGAAGGAGTTGGGCAAGTGAAAGTTGGGAATGGGGAGTTAGAGGATTACAGAAAAGGTTGTCACCAAGCAGTTCTTTTAAAGCCCTGGCATGGGTGGAAATACTTGCATCTGCAAGGGAATCTGATAAGTCAATTCAACCTAAGGGGCCAAAGTGCAATTATGAAGGGGAGGCTCATGGAAAGGGGTCTCTGAGAAGCTGTTGGCTATAAGCAGCTACCACCTCTGTGGTTTCACCTGAAAGCATCTGGTGATAGGCATGGGCCACAGTTGGTCATCAGAGCCAGCAGTTATAAAGAAGAGCTGGGTTCAGAGTAAAGGAATGTGAGAGCAAGTGAGGATGTATTGGACACATCTACACCTTTCTTTCTCTGTATGTGATTATAAAACAACCTTCAGTGAGTGATGACTATTGCCTTTCAAACTTGCACAAATTCCTCTTTTGGCCAACTCTAATGTGGAATTATACAGGGAAAGAAAGTCTGGGGAACATAACTCCCAGAGTAACTAAACTGGCAACAGGGTAATCCAGCATACTCCCTAAATGTCTGCCTAAATTAGGTCTGCAATGCTCCTCAAGGGCCCTGAGCAGATTTCAGAAAGGCTCCAGGAGTTAGCTCGGGAACATTGACAAACAAAGTCATGAGGCATTTGGGTTATAAGACAGCCTTTGTTTATTTGCCTAATGTCTTAGAGGAGCACTGGCTAGGGAATCAGGATGTTGCAACTGTGGACCTAAAGCCATCACTCACCAGATTCATTTATCATGAGATTCATTCTCCACTCACTAGATCCACCAGTCACCTTGTCCAATTTGTTCAAATTATCTGGGCTTCAATTTCCTCATCTATAAAAGGAGAGCAATCCCTCCTGGGCTGCTTTCTCTATACACTGCTTTCAGGAGCCAGTTGGTAGCCGTCAATGCATTTGTTAAGCTGATGTAATGAATTCATGGACATGCAGAGAGCAGCCATACATAGTGAGAGTAGCTGTCCTTCCATAGAGTAGCTGTTCTTCCATAGAGTATCTGTCCTTCCACAAAAATTTGGTCAACCCCTGC
The DNA here is from genome assembly GCF_024542745.1 of Macaca thibetana thibetana. Taxonomy (NCBI): domain Eukaryota; kingdom Metazoa; phylum Chordata; class Mammalia; order Primates; family Cercopithecidae; genus Macaca; species Macaca thibetana. The sequence goes on from NC_065579.1 coordinate 11,006,215, forward strand.
TGCCCTGCCATAGTTTTGCCTAGGAGGTTTGTGCTGTTTCTGCTGAGGTAGGAAACTCATGGAAACCAAAGCCTCGTGGCTTCTCCTTTTCAGATCTGCCTTCCCAGCTCTCTGTCCTCAACAGATCCCCTTTCTGACACCAGGCAATGGGTAGTGGGGAGGAGCAGTTGAGACTTGAATATCCCAGACCTTCACTATTTCCTCTCCCTACATACTCTACCCACCCCCTGCCATCCATCCACGATTTCTACCTGCCTAAATTCTATTCATGTTTCAGTCTCCAGCTCAAAGATTATTCTCTTCTTTCTAAATGTTTTCTGATTCCCCTCAGCTGGATGCAATCTTTTCCATTCCTTAAACCCCCCGGGCAGCCTATCTTTGATTGCACTTACCATACCCTGACAATACTCCAACACATATACCTTTGAGTACTTATCTTATTCTTCTACATTCCTGAGGCAGGGAACTTGCTTATTAAGCTCGTATAACAAATAAATAATTTTTGGCATACTTCACATTAAAATGTAGACAGAACTTAGTACATACATATTTGGTGAATTGAGTTCAAAGAAAACAAATTGAGGACATATAGCCACATGTTGGTGTCCTAAATAACAAGCCTATAAGGACACAGTTGCCCACAAGAAGAAATAGAAAAATGAAGAGTTTATGATTCTCAGCCGTGTGGGTCTCTATTATTACGAATATTTTATCTTCACTTGATAAGGTCTCTCCATCATGTTGATATGATGACCTCTGAGACGGGACAGTCCAAATAGAAGCTAGGTCTCAATCCGCCTATACTCAGAGGTAAATGATCTTTATAGAACTCCATACTCCACAGCAGAGGATGCAAATGTTAACCAGGGCCAGTGACCCCTCTGTTTAAGTTATGACTGGAGCTGTCAGTGAGCTACATCCTCTCTAAGAGACAGTCCATGCACCCAAGATAAGGTTTCAAGAGCCCTTTGAGCCAGGAAAATTGTTTGGCCAAGTGTCTGTGTCTTTAGTCATGTACTCTCTGGGTTGGTGGGTTCTTTTCTCTCATCTCAGAATAGTTCCCAAAGCAAAACTGATATCAGAAAATGTTCGTGTTATCTCTCCAGTCTTGAGCAAGTCACTTCCCCTCTCTTGACCTCTGTTTCCTATAGAAGGAGGCAGATGGAAATAGCTCTTAAAGGTCCTGCCCAGCTCTGATATTCCAGGACTCTATTCTGAGCTACAGGCTGAATTCCCAGGGCCCCAGGCTACTGGCCTTCTCTTCTCTGCTTCTAAAAGGATGTATGGCTCAGACTTTCCCATGGGCCTCAGCTGGGGCATGCTTCCTGTTCTCTGGAATACTGTGGCTCTGCAGGTGATAACCATTTATCTGCCATTACGAAAAGGTCCTTAAGCCCAGACGTTACAAGGAGGGAGGTCATTTATCGCAGACCCTAAGTAGTATCTCCCTAATCCAAATGACCAGTGGGTTCATTGAAAAGTTCATGTCCCAGTCATTGCAAAACCCAAAAGGCCTTGGGGATACCAAGTTACAGAAAGAAGGCTGTGTAGCTGGAACTGTTAATGCCCAAGGCATGACTATTCATTATTAACAAGTTCAAGTTCATCAACAGGCAGTAATCTGAGTGTTAAAATTCCTGCTTACCATCTTCTGGTTGGTTTATATAATATATGACTATGATGATTTGTTAGAATTCTATTAGACTATGATGACTACTATGTCCGAATTGGAAAGGAATCTAGAGCTCAGCTAGTCTAAACCCCTGTGTTTACAGGTGAATAACTGAGAGCTAGAAAGGAGATGGCCCAAAATGCAGGATATGGCAGTGTCAGGAACAGGACCCAGGACCTCCAACTGCCAGGTTCCTATATATCATATTACTCCAAAGCAGAGGTCACCAAGATGGTATACTCTAGTTCATGCAGTTACTCACAGAAGAATCCCTTTCCCAGGCCCTCATTCTAAATCTATTTAGCCTTTTTTTATTAAGTTCTAGCAAGAGCAGTTTAACTGGTTTCTAATTCACAACATATTAAAAATAAGCAGACAGAAAAGTACAGTGAATAGGCTGATAAAAAGACAAGAAATAAAACACCACATAAAGAAGATTTCAGAATTTCAAGGCTTTATAGTCCGGCAATGTTTAATGCAGGTCAAGCGACATTACACAACTCCATATCCCCAAGATTATCACTTTAATGTAGTATCACAATGGCTGACATTCATAACAATGTCCCTGGATCACCAAGAAAGGGTTAGCATGTTTCACTAGAGAAAGTGGGTACTTCTTTAAAGAACTTTTTAAAAAAGTGTTACACCGAAAAGAAAATTTTTAGTTATAGTTAGGTAAACCTTTGGCTATCTGGAAAACTGAGTCAGACAAAATAACACAGCAGCTGGGGGTTCAAGGAAGTGACATTTCAGCTGTGTGCAGATAGGCACATTCTACAGTAACAAGACTGGTGTGAGTTTGGCTGGTATCTGCAGAGAAGAGGAATAAATAGCAAAGCCATGATCTCATCTTCTGTTTACACTTCAATTCCCAAAGTTAGTGATTAATTGTACTTGTGTTTTGTTGCCAGGGCAAATTGTTTTTCTTTAAAACTCCCACTTATTTTAAATAAATAAACCATTAGTTTCAAAACAGAAGTGTCAAATGTCAAGATATTTCTGACATGCTAAGCTAATGAACAAAACAATGAATTCATTAGAAGCTACTAGAGATAGGCAGCCTTTGAGAACTTTTCTTTAATGACTCTGAAAGGCAGCAGGAGTCATTCTTGGTAAGAGATTTTTTTCATGCATCTTGGCTAAAATATTAGTCCAGAGGTTGCAAACACAAATACAACTTATAAGAATTGGATTAGGTATAAGATAATTGAGTAGGTACGTCAAGAATTCATACTCAAATAAATATACCAACTAGCTATCATATGAAGCTTCCCAAACTCCTGTCTCACATAAAATCAGCTTTAGGCCACCAGTTTAGGATCTTTGCCTGGATCTCTGAATTCGCTCAGAGCCTCTGGCTCTTCCAAAGAAGGGAATTCTTTTAGCAAACAGGCATGTTTTTTGCATCTAAGTCTTAACACGAACATGTATACACAGAGATACACATTCAAACTACTTTTGGATGATTCCAATAAATAGTTCTGTATTAAGACTGCCTATTAAACATTAATGTTCACTACATGACTTTCCTGCTTAAAAGTTTTCAGTGTCTTCCACTTACTCACAGAATTAATGGCATTCAAGGTCAACCATAATTTACTTTCCATGTATCCTTCCAAGTACATCTCCTCCTACAATCCCCACAGACTCCCTGGCTACTCACTGTTCACAGAATGGGGCTTGTACTTTTAGTTCTTGTAAACAAATGTTTATTGGATAACTACTATGTGCCAGGTCCTGTTCCATGAACTGAAGACACATCTCTAAAGAAAATAAAGTCCTCTCCTGTAGCTTATGTTCTAATGTGGATTGTTTGCCTGCTTTGAGTGCATATGCAGTGCTTCTGCTTGTATGAAAGCACTTGTCACACTGTATAATGCCTGCCTGTGTCTGTGTTCCTCAACCTCAACATTGCTGTCCTGTGCACAGAACTGTGTCTGACTATCTCTCATCACCTCCATCTCATGCTGGGCAGTAGGCACACCTTGGATATCAAGGAATGACTTATATTGTGTATACAGTTTCCATTCTTTGGAAATGTGGTAAGTTCCTGTTGCACAGAGAATCTGTCTGTGAGGTCATCTAACTTTTTTAAAACTTTCATATTGAGTTGTTTTTAATAAATAAGCCTTTTCGTTATTGACAGGAACGACAAATATCAAGTTACTTCTAATGGAACTAAATAAGATGAATGAAACTGATCAGATGTCCACATTGACTTAACCTGTAATGCATCTTTTCTCAAGAATCCTAAACCTCCTTTCTTTGGGTTTCTCAGGCTGACTAACCTACTCTTGGGTGGCCTCTTCCTTTTTCTTTTAAAGATAAGAAAAGAAGCCTAGCTGGGAAACTGCTCACCTTGTTCCCTTTCTCTTTGACCTCAAAGGTAGAAACTGAGGACCAGGTGCTGGCAACCTTCTGTGGCAGGGAGACCACAGACACAGAGCAGACTCCCGGCCAGGAGGTGGTCCTCTCCCCTGGCTCCTTCATGTCTATCACTTTCCGGTCAGATTTCTCCAATGAGGAGCGATTCACAGGCTTTGATGCCCACTACATGGCTGTGGGTAAGTTGGAGAACCGACTCATCCTCAGGTCTCTCTCTCTCTCTCCCAAGATAAAAACTGCCTGGGCCCTCTCCTTTACGATGGAAATCTGTGTATGCACCACATAGATTATGCACCACATAGATTCTACCATTAATGTCTTACTGCATTTGCTCTATCACATATCTATCCATCCATCTATCCTCTATCCATCCAGCAATTCATCTTTCACAAAGTGTTTTAACGTAAATTGCAGACATCAGTATACTTCTTCCTAAATAATTCAGCATGCATATTATCTTGCTAGAGTTCAATATTTGTTCACAGTATTTTTTCTTTTTGTGTAAAATTGACATAAAATGAAATACACATATCTCATGTATACATTTGTTGAATTTTGAAAAATCTATATTTGTGTGTAACCCAAACCTCTAACAAGACATTGAACTTTACCACCAGCCCAGAGGGTTCCTTTGTGTCCCCGCCCAGTCAATCTCTGCTCCCACTTCCCTTAGAGGAAACAACTGTTTTCATTTTTTTTTCTGCTATAGATTAATTCTTGCCTCTTCTAAAACTTCATTTAAATGAACACGTAGAGAATATATTTTGGGGATGAGGATTCTTTTACTCAGCATCATGTTTTTGAAGTTCATTTATGTGTCGCATGCATCAGTAATTTGCTCCTTTTGCCGGCAGAGTAATTTTCCATTATACGAAAATACTAAAGTATGTTTACTCATTCTCTCATTGATGGCTACTTGGGATCCAGCCATTTTTTGGCTCTCACTAATAAAGTTTTTATGAACCTTCTTGTACAAGTCTTTTTGCAAACATATGTTTTCAATTCTATTGAGTAAATATATAAGAGAAGAATTGCTGGGTCAGAGGATAGGTATATGTTTAGCTTTATGAGACATTGCCAGACCTTTTCCAAAGCAAATGTACCATTTTCTATCTGTCCCCCAATGTATGAGAGTTCTGGCTGCTCCACATCTGCACCAACATTAGATGTTGTCAATTTTTTAAAATTTTAATCACTCTGGTGGGCATGTAGTGGTACCTGATTGTGGTTTAAATTACATTCCCTTAATGACTAGCAGTGTTGAACATCTTTTCATGTGCTTATTGGCCATTTGTTTATCCCTTTTGGGGAAATGTACATTCAAATGCCTAGGACAGGGCTTGACCCACATTAGGGGCAGAAAGAAAGAAAGCATGAAGTAGAAGTTAAGAGCACAAGCTCTGTACCCAGCTTGTCTGGATTTAAATCCCGGGTCTGCCACTTACTATCTGTGTGACTCTAAGTTCGTTAATGCCTCCATGTCTCCATTTCATCCTCCATAGAATGAATAGTAACAGAACGTGTAGTAACAAATGTGCAATACTTCATGAGGTTGTTATCCCACACACGGTTATTATTATTATGACTGTTAGAGGATAGTGGTCCCACCAGAAGTCAGGTTGCCTGGGTTTGAACTTGGCTCTTTGTGACCTTGGGTAAGTTGCCTAACCTCTCTGAGTTCCAGTTTCCTAGTCTGTAAAGTGAAGATAATGGCTACCTCTGGGCTGTACGTGAGGATTAAATGAGAGAATGCATGAGTCTCCCAACATAGTGAGTGGCCCATATCAAGTGCTCTATAAATGTTGGCTATAGTCTTCATCATCATGCATGTATTGATGGAGAGGCTTTACCTGCCCTACAGATGTGGACGAGTGCAAGGAGAGGGAGGATGAGGAGCTGTCCTGTGACCACTACTGCCACAACTACATTGGCGGCTACTACTGCTCCTGCCGCTTCGGCTACATCCTCCACACAGACAACAGGACCTGCCGAGGTAGAGACTACTAATGATTCTATGCATTGCCCTTATAGGCCACATCCTCAATAACCTTAGATGAGGCTCAGAGAAAGACAGATATGCAGTAGAAATAAGTAAAAATGAAGTCAATGATGCACCTCAGACCCCACGTGGATGAAGATGCAGAAATGTCCACCCAGCCTGGAAACCCAAACTTGGGTTCCCAAAGGACAGAAGCTGTAGACTATTTGGCCATCTTTCTTTCTGGGCAGCATTTTTGCTATATAGGTTGCTGTGTCTTATCCTATTGTAGGCAATTGGTCTGGTCAAGTTAGGGGAAAACTGGGGTTTCCCAGTTCTTTCTCTTTGAGTCATGAATTATGCTTTACCCAGCAACCCCTTTTCCTCTTTTTTTCCATAGCCCCTAAGTTCCTCTACAATAAAGAGACCTCAGTCCAAAGGGAAGAAGACAGAGAGGAAAGAGGCAAACAGAAACAGCCAGAAAACTTCCCATTCCTTCTCTCTTTGTTTTCATCTCTCATCAACATACGTACTATGCTGTAGTCTCGTGCTTAGGGAGGGATGGAGAAATGGAAGGGTTTAGCCACTTTCTAGGAGGAGCTCTTGGGCTAGTAGGGTAATGGCCACGTAAGCAAATGGTGAAGTGTCTTATGGTCTCTATTTCAACAGTAATGTTTCCATTACATTTACATAATGGAAGTATGGACATAGCACAATCAGACCTGTGCAGGCAAACACCTCCAAGAGTTGTGACCCTTGACAGAGATGAAAGAATAAGGAGAAGAAGGGCCTTCCAGGTGGAGAGAACAGCTTCTGCAAACAGAGGTGTGATAGAACTTGCAATGTTTCAGGGAACAGCCAGTAGATTAGTGTGGTCCAGGATAAGCATCTATGCTTGAAATCTCACTTGGAAGCTCGGTGAGGGATCACTGGAGGAGGGCAAGTCTGGAGACAAAAGTTCTTTTTCTTCCTCCTTCAAAAGCTGCTATTTGCTTCTGAATAAAACCCTATATAACACATCAGTATAAAGCGATCTAAAACCAAAAGAACAGGCAAGTACAGGATTTTTCTTAAAGAGTGTATGTTTTCTATTGCTTTTATTCAGTTGAGTTTTTACTGAGTGTCTACTATGTGTTGAGTACAGTCAGGGCCAAGAATGCTTAGGGCAGAGCAAGCTTTCTCACTCATTTTCTTCATTTTCACCCGTCACCAGGAGCTTTTTAAAATATCATTTTCCTAATAGTTCCTCTCTCCTCCATGAAATTTTAATACCACAGATATACTATATATCTGTTTATGTACTGTATGTCCATCTGTATATTGTGCATTTAAAAAGTAAGACCTTCCCCACCAAGAAGGAATTTTAGCTTTCTTGAGGGCAAGATCGCCCCCATGAGAATGCTTGGGGTAAAAAATGAAAACAGTTGGGAACTCAGGAGACTTCTACCTTCACGTTGTCCTGCAGCTCATAGCTGTGAAACTTTAAGTTAGTCATGCCCTCTTTTTCAGAACCACAGTTTTCTCATTTGCAAATAAGCAGAATGAACAAGGGCATAGAAACATTGACATCCCAGATCTAGGATGAACTGGCCCAAGGGTAAAGTCTTAGTGACAAATCAAGGTTCCTTAGCAGGGCTAAAGTCATGTCTAGGTTCCCAGGACAGTGGATTCTTGGGTGCAGTAAATGCAGTGGGGAACGAGGCAGAATTCCTGCACTCACAGAGTTTGTAGTCCAGCGGGAGCAAGAAAATAAACATAAAGTAAAGGAGCTGTTAAAAGAAAAACTTGAGACAAATTAAATTTAACAGAGTTTAACTGAGCAAAGAACAATTTGAGAATCCTCCCCTCCACCCACCCTACCACCACCAGAATATGTTCAGACCAACTCCAGGGTTGCTCATGCTGGATAAGATTTATGGGAAGTAGAAGAAAAGTGATGGACAGCAAATGGAAGTCAGGTACAGAAACAGCCAAATTACTTACAGCTTGGTATTTGCCTTGTTCGAACATAGTTTGAACAGATGGCCACCCGTGACTGGCCAAAACTCCGTGATTGGTACTGTTAACTTGAAAATCAAGATTTCAAATCTGTAAGTTTAGAAAAAGAGAGGAGATTTTATTCCTTATAAAGTCTTACAGCAGGTGGCCATCCTCATAGTCTGGGAAGCACCACCTCCAGCCAAGACCAGAGACAGGCACTTAAAAGGAGGAGGGATTGAGGTAGGAGCTTTATGCTGAACAGGTTGGCTAAACATATTCAACAGGTTACAGGAGGAGCTATGAATATTTATGACAGTGGTCCTGACACATGCATATTGAACACACATGCATGCAACATATGACCCATGTTCATTTTGGGATGGAGACTTCACAATAAATGTATTACAGTTAGGGTCCAAACGTCTTTTCAGGACAGGAGGCATTCAGGTGTGCAGCCTCTGTAAACTGGCCAGAACCAGGCCATGGTCAGAAGTCTCTTATCAAGAGAAAGTGACTGAAATCGATGTCTTGTTCATTCAAAGCCATAGTTATGGCTTGTGGAACAGGGTGGGGATCAGCCAGTCGGCATCTGGTAGAGCTGAAAATTGTTTTCATATCACTTATTGCAAGGCCAGTGCTTGTTCAGCTGCTGGAGATAAAGAAAAACTTTGTAGCATCGTTAGAACATAGTTTCTGCTTTCAGTGCAGGGATGCATGACTTAACCCTTACCTGGCATGGCCTTAGGTCCTTCATCATTTACAATTTGGTATTTTATTGCCACGAGTAGTCTGTTTTCTCACTCTCATGATCTCTATTTAACATTAATGCTGGTCACTTGTTGTGTCCAAACTGCAGAGAAACGGATATAGAAGGAGTGTCTAACCTACCACTCCATCATAGCCAGGAATTCCGTTTCTGGAGATCCTTTTGCCTCAGGGGGCCCATTAGGTCAGTGGAGGGCTTAGGATTTTATTTTTAGTTTACAGTAGAAGAGTAGATTACAGTCTACTTAAAAATCCAATTAGGTTACAGTTCACCATGTATGCAGAACCCTTCAGGCTGAATTTAAAATATGTAAGAAGGCCAGGCAAGGTGGCTCACACCTGTAATCTCAGCACTTTGGGAGGCCAAGGCAGGCAGATGGCTTGAGTCTAGGAATTTGAGATCAGCCTAGGCAACATAGCAAGGCCCCATCTCTAGAAAAACTACAAAAATCAGCCAGGTATGGTGGCATGTGCCTGTAGTCCCAGCTATTTAGGAGACTGAGGTGGGAAGATCACTTGAGTCCAGGAGGCAGAGGTTGCAGTCGGCCGAGACGGCACCACTGCACTCCAACCTAGGTGACAGAGTAAGGTCCTGACTCATAAAATAAAATAAAATAAAATAAGTAAGAAGGAAGCTTAAGGCTACATTTAATTGAACACAGTGAATAGCACCATAAAGAAAAACAAAACAAAGACAGGGGCTAGAAAGTGAGGGTGTGTGTCAAGGGCCTATAGGAGATGAGGGATCTCCTGAAGTTCTGGGTGGAGGGAGGGCAGGATCACAGAGGTCCAGGCATCCCTCTGACCACTCCATCTCGAAACCCTTCCCTCTCAGATCCCTCTCCCTGACCCCCAAACCAGAGGATCTCATGAGAAGGATCTTCACACAGGGTAAACAGCCCTGGACAGACAATTAGAAAATCTGTGTTTGAGTCTCAACTCGGTAAATTGCTAGACATGAGACCTTGGATAAATCATTTCCTTTCACTGAGCTTCATTTTTCCCATCTGTAAAATGGAGATGCTGATACCTTCCCTGTCTACTGCTTGGGACCATTGGGAAACTCATATAGTAACAGATAAGCAAGGCTTGCTGTGGCCATGGTTGCGATGTGCCATCTTCTCTGCTATGTTTCCAACAGTGGAGTGCAGTGACAACCTCTTCACTCAAAGGACTGGGGTGATCACCAGCCCTGACTTCCCAAACCCTTACCCCAAGAGCTCTGAATGCCTCTATACCATCGAGCTGGAGGAGGGTTTCATGGTCAACCTGCAGTTTGAGGACATATTTGACATTGAGGACCATCCTGAGGTGCCCTGCCCCTATGACTACATCAAGGTGAGCCTGCAATGAACACTTGTCCTGGAGATGCTGGAAAATCTTGGCTTAGTTGGGAAAATTGATATTGCGGAATCTTCACCTTCTTCTCCCAGGATAGAGAGCCAAGCAGCTAGTTTCTCAAAAAGGCATTATTTAAAATAATATCTACCATCTTAATTAGATCTATTCCAGGAATCTCTGATCTGAAATGACCCCCCCGGCCATCAGGGAGGCTTGAGGAGGAGAGTCGTAAGGTTGAATCTGCATTTTAGAGAGGTCTGTTGCTGGCATGCCTAGCCTCATGGGCATGCATCCCATGCTGTCACATAGGGCCCTGTGCACAGAAGGGCCTCATGCTTGGTTTAATAAACATATGAAACTATGTTTCTTCTGTTTATTTTTTTAGCCAACTACCAAGGCAAAGAAGAATGTATGAAATTTTTAATTTGTTTTAAATAAGGGGCCCCGTATTTTCATTTTGCCCCAGACCCCACAAATTATGCTGCTGGGCCCACTTGCGGGAAAAGGCTATGTCGAAGGCAGATAAAGATGGAAGAAATACCACAGGCAAATAACTACTCTATTTGTGGTTATTTCAATATTATAATTAAGAATTTGAGCCATGGCTGGGATAATGGGGAGATATTTTTGAGATGTCTGGAAAGTAAAACCAGAAATTCTTATAGAGTGAACAGCCAAAACATCCAAGTAGAGCTGAATATTAGGGTCTAGCTCAGAAGAGACACTGAGCTGGGGATAAAGATGTGTGCCGTCAAATGTTTAAAGAGGTGCTGATTTAAACTGTGGAAATGGGACGTCCTAGAAAAGAAAAAAAAAGGAAGCCAGAACACAATAGATTATGAGACCTAGATGGAGGAAGAGGAACCCACAAAAGAGGTCAGAAAGAGCCAGAAAATGAGACCGCCCAGGAGAAAGCTGTCAACAGTGAGAGAGGCAGAAAAGCCTGAGAGGACACAAAAGAAAACTCTCGAACTTAGAGCCTGGCCTGTCCCCTACTTGGATACAGAGGCTAAGAGGCAGCTTGGCTGGAGGGTGATAGCAGGAAGCACAGGCCACGGGTTTTCTATTTTGCTGTGTTAGCAAAGTGCCACAAACATAACAGCTTAAAACAATGCCAATTTCTTATCCCAGCATTGTGTCGGTCAGAAGTCCCAGTGAGCACAATGGGATTCTTTGTTCAGGGTCTCATGAAACTGAAATCAAGGTGTCAGCTGATGGAGCTCTTATCTAAAGACTCTAGAGAGGAATCAACTTCCAAGATCATTTAAGTTCTTGGCAGAATTCAGTTCCTTGCAGATGTAAGACTAAAATTCCCTTCTTCTTCCTGGCTGTCAGCTAGTGGTGGCTCTCAGCTCTAGAAGTTGTGCTTAGATACTTTCACATTGGTCCCTGCCATCACAGACAGTCCCTTCCATCAAATTCCTGTCACACTTCAAATCTCCCTGACTTCTGCTGCTGCTACCAGCAGAAGGAAACTGTGTGGAATGGGCTCGTGTGATTGGGTTAAGCCCACCCAGATAATGTCCCTCATTTTAGGTCAACTAATGAATAACTTTAACACACCTGCAAAATCCCTTTTGCCATTTAACATAACATCATCACAAAGTAACTCCAGGGGTGAAGGTGAACCTTCAATCTAGAATTCTGCCTGCCATAGTGTCTCAGGAGCTACACATGGGAGCCTTATCCAAGCATGCAACCTCTTGGGGCTTCATTTGTTTCCCCCTCTCCTCAATAAGGACAGGACAAAGATGTCACTTGGGATTGTAGAGGTCACCAAATGATTGGTAACGAGTCATGGCCCTCAAAGATGGGAGAAAAGTGCATTAAAGACATAGAAAAGAACCAGGAATGAATGGTGGGGAATCTGGATCAGATAATAGAGCCTATTGCCTTCTCTTCCCTACTGCCCCCAACCTACTGCAAACTCATCACCTCCCTTCTGCTCAGCTGCAAAACTTCCCAACAGGTTTTTTTGTTTTGTTTTTTTGTTTTCTTTTTTGCTTCCACTCTTGACCTACACAATCTATTCTCCCATAGCATTGAGGGTGATCTTTATAAAAGCTAGATTCGATTGAGTTTGCACTTTAAATTAAACCTAAATTTCTCAGCACAACTTGGCCTTTGTCTGTTGTCCAACCTCATGCCATGGCACTCCCACTGCCCAGCCAGCCTGGCTTCCTGCCTATTCCTAACATGAGGCAAGCTCTTTACCAACCTTGGCCTTGATCTTTACATATGCAGTTTTCTCTCCCTAGAAAGTGTTCTTCCCTTCTCTTCAAATAAGCTCATACTCATCCTATGTATCTCAGATTCTCAATGCTACCTAAGGGAAAGCCCTTGCCTTGATCACCTAATTAAAGTTATTGTCTATTATATTATCATTATAGGAATGATTACTTCTATAGGTTACATAGATTTTACGTCAATTATAAACATATAGCATATATTTCTATTATATATGCATATCATCCTGATTATTTTTATTACCCTTATGATGCCCTATAATTATTTTGTTTATTATTTGTTGTTAGTCTCCCCCAACTAGACTGCAGGTTTTTTGACAGCAGAGATTGTCTCTGCTTTATGCACCAGACAGCACTCTGCCCTTCTCTGAGCCACAATATGTTTATCTTTAAGCAGAAGATTTTTTTTTCAATTTAAGTACTGGGATTCACATGCAGAACGTGCAGGTTTGTTACATAGGTATACACGTGCCATGGTGGTTTGCTGCACCCATCAATGTGTCACCTAGGTTTTAAGCCCCACATGCATTAGGTACTTGTCCTAATTTACTCCCTCCCCTTGCCCCGCCACCCTCTGACAGGCCCCAGTGTGTGATGTTCCCCTCCCTGTGTCCATGTGTTCTCATTGTTCAACTCCCACTTATGAGTGAGAATATGTGGTGTTTGGTTTTCTTTTCCTGTGTTAGTTTGCTGAGAATGATGACTTCCAGCTTCATCCATGTCTCTGCAAAGAACATGAATTAATCCTTTTGTATGGCTGCATAGTATTCCACAGTGTATATATGCCACATCAATGCCAGTCTATCACTGATGGGCATTTGATTTGGTTGTATACCTTTGCTATTGTAAATAGTTAAGTAGAGGATTATTAACCTGCCTTGTCCACTTCAAGAGTCATTGTAAATTATAAAAGAGAGAATGAAGATGAAACCATTTGGTGAATGGTACGGCTCATTAAAAACCTAAGTGAATATCAAGGGTTCATATGGAAGCTTCCAGAAAACCCAGAGTGCAGTGGAGAGGTATTACCTGCAGAGGCCATGTTGGCTGCTCAGATGGAACCCTCTCTTTCTCTCTCTCATATTTTGCAGATCAAAGTTGGTCCAAAAGTTCTGGGGCCTTTCTGTGGAGAGAAAGCCCCAGAACCCATCAACACCCAGAGCCACAGTGTCCTGATCCTGTTCCATAGTGACAACTCGGGAGAGAACCGGGGCTGGAGGCTCTCATACAGGGCTGCAGGTAACCTCTTCCCTCCCAGGTTACACTGAGCTGCTGTGCTTAGCCCTTGCAGAAGCAGTGGCTAAGGGAGGAGGGGTGCAAGCTTGGGTCTCCTCTCGGGACCTGATGGGACTCCCAATAAAGTAGCTGGGGATCAAGGCACGTGCTCTTTCCTGACTCAGTTTTCCATCTATAAAATGGGGGCAAGGGCAACAATAATGTTGGGTGGACTAGACAGGTGGTTTTCAAAACATGTACCTCAGTATCACATAGAGAGATTAAAGAAAAAGAAATCTTGTTTCCTGAACTCTACACCTCACACAGTGATTCAGTAGACTTGGGGAGGAGGGCCTTTTCAGCTCCAGCCTTCTCCAAGTCTAGGGTTAGAATTTGGATATGGGCCTGTAGCCCAGAATGTTTCACTATGGTGCTTTGCCTCCTTCTGGGTCCCCCATCGGCAAAGCCCATGGATCTCATGCCCCCGTCCCTCAAGTCAGTCAGTCCTGGCCCAAACTTTGATCAAGCCATTCAACCTGCAGTAACTGGTCTGTAGGAACTCAAGGAAGGAGAGGGTGAACATCAGTGACAAAAGATCACAGCTGGGCATGACTAATCCAGTTCATAGACTAAAACTCTGGCCCTGCCTACATTATCACATACACTGCCCAGATGGGGGAGAGCAGACAGGATCGTAACAAAGGAGAGTTTGTCTTAGAAAAAGTGTCAGGGATAGGCCCAGGCCTGAAGAGCCTGTCAGATTTAGCTTTTCGAGGAGAGGACTCAGAGGCATATGATCACAGCCTTTCTGATGCTTTGAAGAAGGGCCTTGGGAAAAAAGAGCAATTTGGGTCATCCTTGGTGGCCTGAGAGGACAAATGAGTAAAAATTACAGGGGCGCAAATTTCAGCTAAGAAGGAAAACAATGTTCGTGTAATCAGCAGAGTCTGAGCCTGAAAGGTACAGGTTAGGGAGGCGTTAAGCTCCCTGTCACTGTGTCCCTGAGCCGCCATACTTAGCCCTCCCAGGGGTGGTGGCTGAGGGAGGAAGGATGCTGGTAGTGGCTGAGGGAGGAGGGATGCAGGTTTGGACCTGGTGGGGCTCCTAGCTGAGCAGTATGTTTGGTGTCTACTGCAGAGGATGTTGTAAGAGAAGCATCAGACAAGGATTGGATTTAATGACATTTAACATTCCTCCCAATCCTGAGTTTTACTGAAATCATCTGGTCGACCATTTCATTCCACAAGTAAGGACGTGGTGGTCCAAGTTGGAAACTGCCCTATTCACGGCTCCAGAATTAGTCTCTTGAAGGGCCCGGAAGATCCATGCCTCCAATACCCAGTTCCATGTTTTATTCACCTTCATCAGGCCTTGCTTTCTAGGGACTGGCCCTTTAAGGTCAGAATTCTCATTTTCTCACCTGCTGTTCTTTCATTTGCTCCCCACCAGGAAACGAGTGCCCAGAGCTACAACCTCCTGTCCATGGGAAAATCGAGCCCTCCCAAGCCAAGTATTCCTTCAAAGACCAAGTGCTCATCAGCTGTGACACAGGCTACAAAGTGCTGAAGGTGCAGAGCCCTGCCTGGGAAAGGGTAGTGAGCAGGCCGCAGAAACTCTCCAAACCGGGCACCTCCCCAGGGCAGATGGGCTGCCAGCACTTGTCATAGTTCCAGCACAGAATTTCCTAGCTGCCCATCAACTTCTCAAATGCTCCAGAAATTCCAAAGCGTGTGTCCCAGGCGGTCTCACACTCTGAAAGTGGCACAAAAATTTGTTTTATTTTTTAATCAGAGCATGAGCTGGTTTGAATTTTTAAAATATGCATCCATACAGCTCTATAATCAAGGCTGAGAACTGTGACAAAGTTCATCGGCTTATAGAGGGGAGTGGAGTGGGATACCAGGAAAGGAAGTAGACGGTTTAAAAGTAGCAGATGGGGCCAAGTGCAGTGGCTCACGCCTGTAATCCCAGCACTTTGGGAGGCCCGGGTGGGTTGATCACCTGATCTCAGGACCAGCCTGGCCAATATGGTGAAACTCTATCACTACTAAATAATAAAAAAATAGCCGGGTGTGGTGGCGGGAGCCTGTAATCCCAGCCACTCGGGAGGCTGAGGCAGGAGAATAGCTTGAATCTGAGAGGCGGAGGTAGCAGTGAGCCGAGATTGTGCCATTGCACTTCAGCCTGGGTGACAAGAGCAAAACTCTGTCTCAAAAAATAAAAAAAGGAACAGATGGGTTCCCCTTACTCTCCCACCCCCTGAAGCAGTAGTTCTAGGAATCACATTGTTAGCTTAAAAAAAAAAATCACCTCCCAGCTCTCACCTGAGATCAGTTAAAGCAGACTTTTTGGGACGGGGACCAGTGATTGGTGCAGCCAAGCTAAAGGACCACTGCTTCCAAGGAATGGTTCTCAAAGAGGGGTCCTCAGTCTCAGCATCACTGGGAACTTGTTAGAAATGCAAATGCTTGGGTAAGCCAGCCCCACTGAATCAGAAACTCTGGGGAGAAGCCCGGCCACCTGTGTTTTAACAAGCCCTCTAGGAGATGCTGACTGCTTGCCCTGGTTTGAGAAGCACTGCTCTGAAAAAGGAGTCAATGCTTACAGTCTTCCCTTCAGAGATAGTTGCCCAAACCCCTTCTTGCACACAGCCCTTGCCCCTCTCCAGAATATGAAAAGGGAATATGAATTCAGCGTGTATCTTTCCCCTACCTTCAAGCTTGCCCTTGGAGGCCCATGGGTGGAAAATCTCAGTCGAGGACAGACACGTGTGGAACTTGAGTTGGTTTTGCTAGGAAAAAACCCCTAACATCACCCCCGCCTCCTTCTTCCCACTCCCTTCTTCCTGTCTCTTCCCAGGATAATGTGGAGATGGACACATTCCAGATTGAGTGTCTGAAGGACGGGACGTGGAGTAACAAGATTCCCACCTGCAAAAGTAAGAAAGCCTAATGGGTTGTTATAAAGATACTGAGCTCCCCAACACTGGCGGGATCCGAGCGGAGCATGCAAGGGTGAAAGTGTGGCAGGAGCACTCTGAAGGGGATGGGAGCAGAAATTTAACAGACACACAAGGGTTGGGGGAAAAAAGAATATCAATGCCCCTTTTGGCAATAAGACGTTTGGATCCCAAAAGAAACTTGTGGGCCCAGTACTTTGTTAAACACCAATTTTACTTCAGTCCATAGGTGGGTTGCCAAGCTTACTAAAGGAATAACATGTGTCCAGGCTCGAAACCAGCTTTGGCAATTGCTAATTCAGGAAACTAGTTTGGTGCTGGTGCCCAGAGCTGAGTGACCTTGCTAGTCTTCACGTGGCCATCAGCCATATCCCCTACATCTTCTGAGACAGCTCATGATTTAGGGCTGTATAGGAAGGGCTGTGGGGTCAGCACAGTTGGCCTGCATGAAGCAAACGATACAGCTCTTTACTGGCTCCTAGGACCCAGAGTAAGATCTTGCCTTGGCTCTGCCCCTAACCAACTCTGTGATTGTGAATAAGATCCTTCCCCTCAACTATAAAATAAGGAGTTTGGACTAGCTTTATATTTTAGAAGATGTGCCAATGGTTTTAAAATGATATAGTCTATATAAATCATCTACTGAGCTTTGTAAAAATACAAGCTTCCAACCACTTCACCTCACCACCACCCTCTGCAACCACCCCTCAACACCCAGGTGATTTCAATGAAAGACTTATAAGGACCACAGTTTTAGAAACTTATCTATGGCCAGCATTGATGAGAGGAGGCACAGTGACAGAAATAGTCAGGGAAGGAAGGGAGAGAGAAGGGAGAATTTGCTTTATGATGGAGAGGTGAGGTCAAGAATTAGAGCCTGGCGTGGTGGCTCACACCTGTAATCCCAGCACTTTGGGAGGAAGAGGCAGGTGGATCACTTGAGTTCCAGAGTTCAAGACCAGCCTGGCCAACATGGTGAAACTCAGTCTCTACTAAAAATACAAAAATTATCCAGGCATGGTGGCACATACCTATAATCCCAGCTACTCGGGAGGCTGAGGCAGGAGAATTGCTGGAACCCAGGAGACGGAGATAGCAGTGAGCCGAGATTGTGCCACTGCACTCCAACCTGGGTGGCAGAGCAAGACTCTGTCTCAAAAAAAAAAAAAAAAAACTGGATTGGAGTTGGTCCCACCCATCTTCTTTTCATGACTTTTCATGCAAACTGGAGGGCTATCCTTGTCCCTTTCTCCTACATGGCCTTGATTCAGTAGCAGACATATCTCCTCCCATTGTCCCAAGGGGGACATTCCCTTAAGGCAAATCCCAGGAAGAACTTTGAAGTAAAATATGCTTGTTCTTTTCCTTTTCATATGATGAAATTTTTCCTTTTCCTATGATGTGGCTGGGGTCAGAGCCTAGCGTGGGGAAGGAGGGGGCATTTTATGACTTTAACAAAATGTTTCAACAAATGTTGACTGGATGCCTGTGCAGAGTTCCATAGGGAAGTCAGATGGAAAAGACAAGGTCCAGGCATGGAGGAACTCAAGTGCTGGTGGCCACAGTCACCACCTCCTCCAATCCCAGGCTCGAGGCACAGTGCTGTGACTAGGTTCTAAGCAAAGCACTCTGCGGAACAAAGCAAGGGCCATGTAGAAGAAGAAGGTAAAGGAGGATATGAGGTGTTTTGGATAGAATCAGGCTTTGGAATTAGGAAGTTCTAGATTCAAATGCAGACTCTACCAGCTGAGAGTCCCTAATCAGTGTATTCAGACTCTTTGGCCTCAGTTTCCTGCCCTCAAGATTGCTTTGGGGATTAGCTGGGTTAATATACATACCATACCCATGGAGGGCCAGAAACGTGCAAAAGATCAACAAACATCTCCCGCCCCAACCCAATCCCCTCACTAGGAAGTGGTTTTGTTTCTCTCATTCATATTTTTGGAAAGTAGGAAACATTAATAATTTTTCCCTGACTAATATTTTTTTCTGACTTACATTAGCGTACAACAGAACACCCTGTCATTTTGTAGTAAAGAGGAACTGTTTCCATCATATGACCCTATTCTCCCAAAATAGGCTGGATTAAGACTATCAGAATTCCCATTCAGGCATACCCAGCATCTTTGCTTACTCAGGTATTTATTGAGCATCTCTCTATACCGGGCACTGTGCTAGGTCCTAGGGGAGAGGCAAGGACAGGACTGACGAGTTGAGAGTCCTCAGGGATTATGGAGTACAGGGCTGGAAACAGACAAGGGGTGTGCACTGTGTGGTAAAGAAACGTGCACTCGAAAAGAAGCTGGGAATTACGGGTTGTTGTTCTGGCCTCCACCTTGCTGTGGTGGCCCCTGGACAAGCCCTGTTCTACTCTGAATGCCGTCAAGTCAGGGTTTGGACCAGATGCAGGCAACGCTCCCTCCAGGGCAGAATTTTATAATCCTCATGAGCCAGGATGTATGACTCTGCAAATTCTCAGAATGATACAGATTCCACAATCCCAAACTGTTCTTCGCACTGGCTGTACCTAAACTATGCATTCTTAATCAATTCTGGTGAAGTGATTTCTGTATTTCCTGCATAAACTGTTTCTGCTTTGCTTGCTAATTTCTCTCTCTCTCTCTTTCTCTTCCTTTCTCTGCTTCCTTCCTCTGTACCTCTTGATCCCTCTTTGATCTTCACCATAGTGGCAGAAAACGAAATCGATCTGGAGAGCGAACTCAAGTCAGAGCAAGTGACAGAGTGAATGACGAGACCCCACACAATGCAGACATCCAGAAATGGATCACTCCCAAGACCCCCGGGGCCCACAGCTGCACCACCCCTCCCCACCCAACAACACTCCCGTGCCCCTTTCAGTGTGGATTAGAATGGGTGCTGAACAAGGCAACATGATCTCAGCAGTTGAAGCTGCTACGTGTGTGAAAACAAATTCGCCACTTGAGGGTTCACCCATCATTCAAACACTACTCCTGAAAATAATGAAAAAAAAAATATGGGATTTATTTTAGCACCTCTGAGTGGACTGTGCTCTTCTCAAAGGAAAAAAAAAAATGCCCTTGGTCTTAGAGACATAAGATTGAATATATAATCACGTGGCCTCAGGCTGACCAGATCAAAGTGGTTTCTAATCCATTCTACATGTCAAGTTTAAATAAGCCAGACTGCCTGTGACTTTATGAATCCGAAGGTGTTACCTGTTGCTGCTTTCTTAACCACCATGAGTAGGTAAAGCAAATAATAACTCACAGAGTGTGGATTTTTGAGAATCTGAATGTTTTCTCATTCACAAAAGTATCCCTTCTACCCCTACCTAGCATGGGGCTGAAATGTCATCATTAGAGGTTCTGTCTTCTGGGGCTTACGAGTCCTATGTTTCTTAAAATTCGCTGATTAAAAATTTTAAAAAGATAGGTATCACACCTGAAAGCAGTAGCCCCAGCTCTGTGCCATGGGACATCACAGGTCCTAAACAGTGACAGAGAAAGGGCTGGGGAGTGGCAGCTGGAATCTCTGCTTCCGTCTGAAGATCTGGGTACACATGTCAGAGAAACTTTGCATTAAATGGACTGCCCGATCTATTTGTGATTAAATGGCTGTGCGGTGAGGGGAGAACCCCGGGCAGTCTGGAGACCGAGGTGCCATTCTTGGCTAGAGCCACCACTGAAAGAAGAGATGGGCTGGCTACTAAAGACAAGTGTCCGTTGAATAAATGTCTTTAAACCCACAAAGTATTAACAGCAATCTTACTCAGTGCCATACAGGGAATCAGAATTTAAGAGGAAGATTTGATATGTACCCAAATAATTGTAATAGCTTTGATGCAGACAACATCAGATACATCCCATCAAAGAAACAAGGAAGCAGCCCTGTCCAGTTAGAATTAGAAAGGCTTTCAAGAAGAAGCAGTGTTTCATCAAGACTCCAGGGTGGCCAGAGCATGGACATAGGGTGCCCTGGGCAACAGGGATGGCACCAGCAAGGCCTGGGAGCTGGAGGCAGCAGGGGAGCACACTGAAGGAGCTGGTGTGTGGAGGGTGGGTACACTGAGGGGAGGAAAGAAGATGAGGCCAAGGAAGGGGCTAGAGCCCAAAACCCCAGGCCTGAGTGCCAGGATTATCTGATTGCACATCGTTCTCTAGGAAGCCCCCCAATACAGCAAAGCACACTTGGATCTGCAGGTCAAGCAAGGTGTGTCTGGAGGAAAATAAGTGGCAGCAAGGAATTACCGTGGAGATAGGGTGTTGGGCGGTACCGCCAAGGCAAGGGGAAAGAGAAGGGTGTTTTGATTCCAGAGTGCGGATCTGGCCAGACAGGACTTTACAGAAAAGGGTAACACCCTTCCTAAAGCAAAGAGCATAGGCCAACGGCGGAAGCAGGGTCTAGTGTGTGCTGACTGTGCCAGACAGACCTGCTCAAGGCCTCTTGTGATGGAAAGTCACTTCCGTGTCCCAGAGAGACATGGCTTTTTCCCTGCCACTATGGATTTGGGAAGAAAGTGTGCCCCTCCACGTTGCCAAGACCCTCTATGTTCCACTATTTATCACCCCCTCTACCCAGTTGTAGGGCCAGCTGTATCAGTGGACAAAGTTACTTCTCTGAAGTGATGTGAAAGTAGGTCCTCCACCCAGATAATATCTCTCCGCCAGCATCAGCCACATAACAGGCTCCGAGGACCCCACTATCTAGCCACGCTAAGGCCAACCCTGGAATTCCTAAACTAGGTGGTCAGGTCTTGAGATTAGTTTAGGCAAAACAAACTGCTGGACCAAAGTTAAGGGAGATGAGTAACGCCAATACCTAGGTACCAAGTCAATGGTGTTTTCTAAAAAAGGAGGAAAAATCTGCTTTAGCAGAATTTAAACTGTTTATAGTATTTAAATAATAAATATTATTGGTCATTATCCTAGTGTTGAGCTGCACACGTTTACCTCACAAAGTGGAAAAGCGTCTCTACTTTTGGGTTATCAAAACAAATGGAGATGATTTGTCCAGGGTAATTGGACTGGGTGCCAGGACAAAACCTGTTGTCTTGGTTTGCCTTCTTTGTGGATAAGAAGTACCTGTATTTCCTCCCTTCCTTCATCTTTTCCTCCAACCTGGAGGGACTTGGAATTATTTACATTTTAAGTGGACTTTCTAGCTAATCAAAAAGATGAATTTGGAGTCCTAAAGTCAAAATCACACTGTCTAAATGGCACTCAGGGGTAAATTACGTCTCACTGTTTCCCAAAATGACCAGGTAAAATTCAGGAGGACATGGAACTTTGGAAATTTTACCAGGGCTCTGGAAATTCTGACAATTGATATCCACCATTGGCCAGCTAAAATAGGCCATTTAACTGGAAAACAGATCCTTAAGAACTACTAGTTCCATTTACTAAAACAGCACTGGGTTTGAGGTCAAATCTTGCTCTCACTCTGACAGTAACTTGCTGTATGACCTTAGACAAGTCAAATCTCCTCTCTGGGCTCATAGATAAAATAAAGAGAACATTCTAGATTGCCTACTTCAGGTTTCTTTCCAGCTGTGACAGTCTATGATTCATCTATGATTCTTCAACTCTGACGTAGGCTGTTATACCTAAGATTAGGATTTCCTTAAGAATGAAAAGATTGACAAATTTGGGTCCAGAGTCTCTGATGTGGCCATGAAAAGATGCCCTGACTCTCAGCTGACTCACGCTGGGCTCCATCAGTGCTGACAACTCCCCTAAGACTGAGCTGGACTGGAAAGCTCCCCAAAGACCACCTCTGAGGAGCAGGCATCTTTAGTCATGTCCTGTACTGGGAATTATGGCTCCAACATCTGGCCATCAACAATTGTAGAAAATGAACAGGGGAAGGCTGAAAGCTGATCTGCCTCCAACCCTGCCTCCTGGTTTCTAGGGCCAAGCAAGCTGCCTGGGGAGGCAGCAGGGTGGGGCTGTGTACTCATACAGGAGCTGGGTTTTTTTTATTTTTTGTGCCAGACTCCAATGTGAGCATATTAGCTGCTATTATTCAGCCTAGGATTGGGACTAGAAGAACAAAGATTATTTGGTTTATGTCAGCTATAATTTTCTTGCTAAGCCAAGGGTTTCATCCTTGGGCAGAAGAGGCAGAGAGGACTGTACAATAAAACTAGAAGTCAAAGAAAGAGGCCCTGGTGGGTAAGAGGCTGGAGTCTGTTTAAACCTCAGGACACCTTCTCCTACCCAAAATTGACACTGGCCAGGTGAGTTGACCACACAGTAGTACCATAATGAATGGGAGAGACCTCGAAAGCAGGACCACTGGTAGCTTCACAGGTTGTACACTGCACATCCCAGGGGCACCCTTCAGAGGCATTATAATATTGCTTTCTGGAATTGTGTGCAGTGCACAACCTGTACATCTGCATGACACAGATCCATCAGATAGCCAGAAGAAGATGAGCAAAAGGCAGTCGAGGGTTCTCACTTCTTCTCTCTCAGTTATAGACTGTAGAGCCCCAGGAGAGCTGGAACACGGGCTGGTCACCTTCTCCACAAGGAACAACCTCACCACATACAAGTCTGAGATCAGATACTCCTGCCAGGAGCCCTATTACAAGATGCTCAACAATATCACAGGTAAGCCCTCCATGCTGAGCCACCCCACTCCCGTTTCACACTCTCGGGGCCTCAGGGTTGGGCGGGAGGCCGAGGCAGCTCTGAAAGGAAGAACTGCTCATAAGTGTGCAGAGCCAGATAATGCAAAACGTGTCACTCACACATCTCCTCAGGTTCTCACTTTCCATGAGCTTGTGTTACTGTGTCCATGTGGAGATGCAGAAACAGTCTCAAGACCAAAACCCAGGCTTTTTTGTTTTTAACTTTAAATCTAGCACTGATTTACTAATGAGTTGTTGGTGGGAGCGTGAAGGAGTCACACATTGATACAACTAAGGGAAGAAACGAGACCCTAAAGGAAGCCTGGAATACCCCAAGTTAAACTCCTTCATGTGGTCTGAGGCTGAGTTGGGGTTTCAAAAAAATGGCCAGTATTACTGCTTCACCCAGTCTCTGCCTTGGCTTCTGGGTGAGGGCAACATCTCACCAGGCCAGACCCAGTCAGCAAGTAAGGGACCTTCCTTCAAAGACCTGTTCCGCTGATACGGACAGGGGTCCAGGCAGGGTTGGGGAGTGAGGAGCAGATCCTTTGCCTCCCCAGGGAGCCCAGCATATCCCCTGACCACAGCTCAAGCACAGCCACAGCTACAGCAGTCCCTGTCCAGACCTCATCCATGCCGCCTGGCAGAGACCCCTGGCTGCCCCAGGGACTGGGCAGCAGCACACTGGCCAGAGGGTGAAGGACTTGCAATAACCTGTCCCTTGGCCACACTGGGGGTTTGGGAGGAACTGGGAGGAGAATGGCTTAGAGACATAACCCGCCTCTCCCTGCCTTGTGGCAGCCAACACCCCCTCACACGCACTCACAGTCCCTAGCAGAAAAGGAGCTCTCAGGGAGAAAGGAGGGCCCATCAGCTCTGCCTTTCTGGCATGCAAGCCCTGAGAACATTCTCTTGACTCATCTAAGCCTCCAACTCCTTCTTATTTTTTTGTTTTTTGTTTTTTGTTTTTGTTTTTGAGACAGGGTCTCACTCTGTCACCCAGGCTGGAGTGCAGTGGCATGATCTCGGCTCACTGCAACCTCGACCTCCTGGGTTCAAGCAATTCTCTTGCCTCAGCCTCCCAAGTAGCTGTGATTATAACAACTTGCCACCATGCCCAGCTAATTTTTGTATTTTTAGTGGAGACGGGCTTTTGCCATGTTGGTCAGGCTGGTCTTGAACTCCTGACCTCAAGTGATCCGCCCACCTCGGCCTCCCAAAGTGCTGGGATTACAAGCATGAGCCACCGCACCTGGCCCGAAATCCTCATTTTTAAAAGAAGGAACAGTGATGAAGCTCTTAGAGCTATTTTGAAACTCCAGTGAGATTGTGGTCACAAATGTATGCTTATGAAAGAGTCTGTCAAATGGAGAAGAAAGGAAAGGGCATCTGTGCAACAAAGAGCCATGTAAGCCCAGGTCTTTGTGACAAGTGAGGGGGAAATGCCTTCCAGGACCTGGGCAGCGTGGGGTGGGGAGGGGAGCAGCCCTCAGCCAGGCAGGAGTGGGACTCCCCAGAGCTTTAGACAGACACCATGCTGAAGAGCGTGGTGTTTATTTTTGAGGGTGACAGCCAGCCATTGGTGATTCTGAGCTAAGAAAGGACATGGTCAGATTCCCGTTTTAGAAAGATCCTTCAGGTTGCAAAGGGAGTTTGATAGAAGGACTAGGATGGTACCCCTGTGGGTATCTGAAGACATTTAGAGGTTAATTGGCCCCTTTGGAGGATTATATCCCAGAGACTACCTGCCACATTCCTCCACTTTCTTCCTCATTCTTCTTAGTACATCTAGGCTCAGAGACAATCATATCTGAGCCTAGATGACCATTTGGAGGACTTTTGTAATAACTCACTTGAGAGAAATTAAGTACCCAGATCTATTTTTCATGTGCTGCAAATCAACCATTTTCTCCCTTTTCTCCTAACCTCTTTCACTAATCCAGGTATATATACCTGTTCTGCCCAAGGAGTCTGGATGAATAAAGTATTGGGGAGAAGCCTGCCCACCTGCCTTCCAGGTACCTCACCCTCCAAATCCTTTGCCTCATGGTTTTCCATCCAAGGCCCTAGGACCCCAGGTCTTCTGGCTGTTAACAGGGAGATGGGGGACAGGGGAGGTGATGCTTTCATTGCTTTTTAAGAGGCGTCTTCAAAAGGTTAAAGGTCAGAGAAGCCCTGCTTCACACCTTCTCAAACCAGCCTGTATTTTCTGCCTGCTCCGTCACTCTGAGAGCCCTCCTGTCCCCTCTCTGTGTCCTTGCCACAAGCTTTTTCATAGAACACAGTTTGTGCGTGCATCTGCTGTCCTGCCAGGGAAATTGAAAAAGTGGGTACCCTGTCCTCAAGCACTCACCATGCTATCAAGGAGATGATAAGACAAACAACATCATGATAAGACAGAGTGAGAAATTCTTTCTTCCAAACAGCAATGTGGTCAAGCCTTTCCAACTGCTGCCTTTCCCATGGTTTACTTACTGACTCCACTTTAAAATGGAAAGAAAATTTTGTGGTGACAGGAAGTGTTACTGTGCATACAGATTTTGGGGACATTTGCTTTAGCATTAAAAGTATAGGCCGGGCGTGGTAGCTCACGCCTGTAATCCCAGCACTTTGGGAGGCCAAGGCGGGTGGATCATCTGAGGTCCGGAGTTCAAGACCAGCCTGGTCAACATGGTGGAACCCCATCTATACTAAAAATACAAAAAAAAGTAGCCAGGCGTCGTGTCGCACATGTGTAATCCCAGCTACTCGGGAGACTGAGACAGGAGAATTGCTTGAACCCAGGAGGCAGAGGCTGCAGTGAGCCGAGATTGCACCATTGCACTCCAGCCTGGGCACCAGAGCTAGACTCTGTCTTGAAAAATAAATAAACAAATAAATAAATAAATAGTATGGGTGATTTGCACTGCAATCACACTGTGTAGCTACTCAAGTTGACTTAGAAAAGTATAACCCCAAAATGCACACTCTAGGGTTAAACAAATAATCTACAAAAAAATTAAATTTAATATTCACAACATGGTAATTTTTTTTTAGAAAAAATAAGAATGACAGTAGTTTAATGACGCAATCACTCAAGACAGCATTGAGAAATACTGAAAATTAAGTGCCTTGTCTAATTCCATCTGCATGTTTGCAAAAACAGCAGGAAATTTGCAATATGGTTAAGCATTGGGTGATATTTGTATTTTGCTGAATGAGAATGTTGGGTAAACTGACGTAGTATATTATATTAACGGTACATTTCAGTAACCCTACAGTATACAGTATAAAGTAGGTATACCAGTACACAGTAGGTATATTAGTCTGTTCTCACACTGCTGATAAAGACATACCCAAGACTGGTAATTGATACAGAAAAAGAGGTTATTGGACTCACAGTTCCGCATGGCTGGAGAGGCCTCACAATCATGGCCAAAGGTGAAAGGCATATCTTACATGGTGGCAGACAAGAGAGAAATGGGACATAGCCAGTTTGAGACATAGCCAAACCATATCAGGAGGCTTCTACATATCAGATTAGACACTAAAATGGAAGGCTATGGAGTTGTCTACTATTCATCCTTAAGAAGTGAAGAATGTGTTAGCATTTGAGAGTCAGGTTTTGACCATCACAGGTGCTATGGGATCCCAGAGAAGAAGGAAGTAACAATGTCTGGTTGTCTATGAGTGGAGGGGTAAGAACTGACCAGGAAGGCTTCACATAAGAGGTCTTTATTTCTAAGAAAAACTTATGAGGATGTGGAATAAGGGAATGTTCATCCCACCCATTCTGCTGATTCCACTTACCTCAATTAGGCTTGCCCAGAAGTACACCCAAGGACTCCAGGCAGTGAAGCCTCAGAGAAGAGAGGAATGGTGGAGCTGTAGCAAACCAGAGGATCTAATCCCCATTTTGCTAAAAGACTATGTGAGCCAAAGAAAGCTAGGGATAGATTCCATGCTGGAAAGCCATGTGGCCACCTCAGGAAGGGGAAGAAGCCCTGGGCAAAGAGTCAGGGCCCTAGGTACTAATACTGATGCTGCCATTTCCTAACTGTGATCTTTGGTAAGTAATTTCACATCTCTGGGTCTGGGATCCCATACCTCAGAAGTAAAGCATCAGGACCAAGAGACCTGTGATATTCTATGACTCTTTTCTTGAGACAGAGTTTCACTCTTGCTGCTCAGGCTGCAGTGCAATGGTGCAATCTCAGCTCACTGCAACCTCTGCCTCCTGGGTTCAAGCAATTCTCTTGCCTCAGCCTCCCGAGTAGCTGGGATTACAGGCATGCGCCACCATGCCCAACTATTTTTTTTTTCTTCGTATTTTTAGTAGAGACAGGGTTTCTCCATGTTGGTCAGGCTGGTCTCGAACTCCCAACCTCAGGTGATCCTCCTACCTCGGCTTCCCAAAGTGCTGGGATTATAGGCATGAGCCACTGCGCCCAGCTATTCTATGATTTTTAATGGTCATCATCCTCTATGTTTGTACAAAGCATCTTGGATACAATGAGTCATGAAATTCTTTTTAACACCAAGTGTTGGGCAGAACCATGGTGTATCATTGAACCAGGCCAGAAATTTGTAAAGTCTCTCTTCGCAAAACACTGTGTGATTGAACCAGGATGCAGGCCAGGATGGAGAAGGCCATCTCATCTATTGTCATAAGGCCCACCATTTCAGGGGGCCTGCTAAGCAAATATTACTTGCCCCCTTATTTTATAAATGAGAAAACT
Organism: Macaca thibetana thibetana; assembly: GCF_024542745.1. Classification (NCBI taxonomy): domain Eukaryota; kingdom Metazoa; phylum Chordata; class Mammalia; order Primates; family Cercopithecidae; genus Macaca; species Macaca thibetana. The sequence goes on from NC_065579.1 coordinate 11,034,087, forward strand.
AAGTATCAGAATAATGTAGTGATTTGTGCAAGGCTACTTGTAGAAAATTAGGGGCAGAGCTGAAAGGTGAACTCAATACTTTTGATGGCAACATAAGCAATGCCGAGCCATTCTTTTACCATGGTCATGTTTTATGCCATCCTCAGATACCTTGAATCCTAGAGCATCACATTTTTCTTTAAAGACCTTCCCTCACTAACCACTATCCTCTAGAACCCAAATCTGGCTTCAGCATAGCCAAAGCTATAACATTTCAAGAAGATTCCTTTCTCCCAGGAAAGACTGGGTGGGGAATGGCAGCAGCCAATAAGAATGACCCCATTTCAATGAGCTCTCCCAAGGGCTTGTTGCATCATTCAACCTCTTAAAAGGACAAGAACACATCAAGGAGAAAACAGATTTCAGTGGAGATATGAAGCTAGACTCAGGACAAACAAGCTCGAGTTCTGGCTTTCCCTCTAACAACTCTGAGTAAGTCATTGCTTTCTCTGAACTTTCCCGTTTCCATCTGTAAATTAGCTGTTCTCCAAGGTTTCTCCAGATCTGATCTGTGACCTGCAGTGTGCCACTGGCACCTTGGTTGGAGAAAGGTACCGTTTAGTACTGGCTTTGTTGTGACCATGGAACAAGTCACAGACGTGTCCCTTACCAGATGAGGGCCTTGAAGCACTAAATATATGTAGGACCAATCGCAGAGCTGCGTTGAGATGTTGCCTTGCAGTTTGCTACTTGTAATTGGAAGGCTGACCCTCAACTTTGAAAGGCCAGGCCACAGAGAGTTACAAAGACCAGTTCACATCTGGCCTGGGGTGAATGGCAGGGTGCCCCAGGATCAAGCAAGAAGCATTTGGCCTCAGGAAGAAGAGCATCTGAAAAGCATTAGGTTGCTAAAAGCCTGCTCTCCCAAAGTTGCCAAGAAAACTCAAATGTTCCATGGTGTCTAAAGGATTGTCAAAAGCGCCCAGGCCAAGGAGTGTAGTCTGGCCATTTGGAACCAGGAGGAGGCCCACACTCACAGTAGGTCTACCTCCAAGACCCAAGCACCGTGCCTGGGAGGGCCGTGCAAGCATGTTCTTAGCCAGCGGGGGCCTGGTGCCGAAGACCTGCTCATGGGCCAGAGGCATTTGGCTGCAGGAGGCTGGTGGTGCATGTGCATGCTCAGGGTGCAACTCAGTGGAATGAAGTTTGCTCAGATCTTTCTCCTTCCCCTAAAGGTACTACACAGCTCCTGGGTGCAATGATGGGTGGCCCAGAGTAGGGTCCATGCATCATTGCTTATAGATTATGCCATCTTTCCCCAACCCTGGATGCCCTGGGCCTTAATCCATGGGTACCAATTTATAGCAAGATTCTTTTAGGACAGAGAAGAAAAGGTTTAAGGCCCTATGCCCATGGTCTTAATATCTGTTGAGTTAGTGTGGGATACTAGACTTAGAATCTAGTTAAGCTCCTGCTATCTGACTTAAGAGTCGTATCCCTTTAGGCTAGTCACTCAAACTCAGGAGGTTTACTCACCTAGAAAATGGTGATGGCTAAGGCAAATAAAACGAAAATTAAAGGATCCCTGGAATTTGAAGGATCCCTGGAGATCATTGTGACCAAATGCCTCGTTTGACAGATCAAAAATTGAAATCCAGAGAGGGAAATTTACTGACTCAGAGTCACAAGGGAAATGGAAGAGAAAAGCCAGGTCAAGACTTCCAGCATCTTTGTTACCAGTCTAGCGTTTGCTGTGGCCTGCTAGATGGTTTTTTAGGTTCCTTCCATCTCTCTGTCCCCATGGAAAGAAAACTTTCAGAAGCTTTCTAGGTTCCCATAGCATGGACAACTTCTGAAATAAGACCTGCCTTTCTAGAGAAGGAAGGGGATAAGTGTCCACTACTAGAAATAGATGGCTGTCAATGGTCCGAGTCACAGGTGGTCTTAGCCAGAGGTGGTTCAGGATAGAGAAAGCCCGAGCAGAGTGGTCCAGTCCAGAGAGGGTCCCAGCTACAGAAGAGCCAGACTAGAGATGGGCCAGCCTAGAGAGACGTAGACCCAAAATGACCCTGAGTAGAGCTCTTCCAGGCTAGGATGACCCAGGCAGGCTAGGGTCCCATGGTGGCATAATCTATAGTAGATGACACGTGAATTTCTCTTTGTGGCTTCTGTCATATGGCTGACCTGACCAGTCTCTGTCTCTTGTCCCTGTTCCCTCTTTCTCCTTACAGAGTGTGGTCAGCCCTCCCGCTCCCTGCCAAGCCTGGTCAAGAGGATCATCGGGGGCCGAAATGCTGAGCCCGGCCTCTTCCCATGGCAGGCCCTGATAGTGGTGGAGGACACTTCGAGAGTGCCAAACGACAAGTGGTTTGGGAGTGGGGCCCTGCTCTCTGAGTCCTGGATCCTCACAGCAGCTCATGTACTGCGCTCCCAGCGTAGAGACACCACGGTGATACCAGTCTCCAAGGAGCATGTCACCGTCTACCTGGGCTTGCATGATGTGCGGGACAAATCAGGGGCAGTCAACAGCTCAGCTGCCCGAGTGGTGCTCCACCCAGACTTCAACATCCAAAACTACAACCACGATATAGCTCTAGTGCAGCTGCAGGAGCCCGTGCCCCTGGGACCCCACGTTATGCCTGTCTGCCTGCCAAGGCTTGAGCCTGAAGGCCCGTCCCCCCACATGCTGGGCCTGGTGGCCGGCTGGGGCATCTCCAATCCCAATGTGACAGTGGATGAGATCATCAGCAGTGGCACGCGGACCTTGTCAGATGTCCTGCAGTATGTCAAGTTACCTGTGGTGCCTCACGCTGAGTGCAAAACTAGCTATGAGTCCCGTTCAGGCAATTACAGCGTCACGGAGAACATGTTCTGTGCTGGCTACTATGAGGGCGGCAAAGACACGTGCCTTGGAGATAGTGGTGGGGCCTTTGTCATCCTTGATGACTTGAGCCAGCGCTGGGTGGTGCAAGGCCTGGTGTCCTGGGGGGGACCTGAAGAATGTGGCAGCAAGCAGGTCTATGGAGTCTACACAAAGGTCTCCAACTATGTGGACTGGGTGTGGGAGCAGATGGGCTCACCACAAGGCAGAGCCCCAGGTGGAACGGTGAGCTGACTTCCTTCCTCAGGGCCTGCCTCCCCTGAGTGAAGCTACACTGCACTTCCGACAGCACACTCCACATTACTTATCAGACCAAATGGAATGGAACACACTGACCTAGCGGTGGCTTCTCCTACAGAGAGAGCCCCCAGGACCGTGAGAGGCAGCAGTGTGGTATAGGAAAAGGCTCTAGGCAGGAGACCTGCATTCCTGAGGTTGTCCAAGTCTCTTCCCCTGTCTGGGCCTCACTCTCCCCAGTAACACAATGCAGGAGCTAAACCAAGGCCATCCCAGCACTCCTCTTCAGGCCATACTTCTTATCCCAGTGGCCTTTATTCACTCCTGACCACTTATCAAACGCATCGGTTCCACTGTTGGTATGACTGAGCTTGGACCTGACTATTAGAAAATGGTTTCTAACATTGAACTGAATGCTGTATCTGTATATTGTCCTGCTCTGCCTTCTGGGACTAGCCTTGGCCTAGTCCTTCCTCTAGGAGAAGAGCATTCAGGTTTTGGGAGATGGCTCATAGCCAAGCCCCTCTCTCCTAGTGTAATCCCTTGGAGAACTTTCTTGCCTGGGGTTTCTCTCCCAAAAGCTTCTTGCAGTCTAAGCCTTATCCCTTATGTTCCCCATTAAAGGAATTTCAAAGGACATGGAGAAAGTTGGGAAGGTTTGTGCTGACTGGTGGGAGCAGAATAGCAGCGGGAGGCTCACCAAGCCCTTAAATTCGCATTGTCAACTCAGAACACGTTTGGGCCCATATGCCACCTTGAAATACCAGCTGACACCATGGATGTCCACACCTGCTGCTCCAGACAAGCACAAAGCAATCTTTCAGCCTTGAAATATATTATCTAAAAGGCTACTACCTGAACCCCAGACCCAAATTTGGGGACTTAGCTGATTACCTGGGAAAAGAAAAGACCCACACCGTATCCTGCTGTGCTTTTGGGCAGGAAAATGGAAGAAAGAGTGGGGTGGGCACATTAGAAGTCACCCAAATCCTGCCAGGCTGCCTGGCATCCCTAGAGCATAAGCTGGGCGGAGAATCCACCCCACAGAATGTTCAGAGAGACCCACTCCTTCATTTTCCAGAGTCAAAGGAATCAGAGGCTCACCCATGGCAGGCAGTGAAAAGAGCCAAGAGTCCTGGGTTCTAGTCCCTGCTCTGCTCCCAGCTGGCTGTATAACCTTTGGGAAATCATTTTCCTTCTCTGAGTCTCTGGTTCTCCATCAGCAATAGGAGGGTATTAGGTCCCCTGCAGGGTCTTTCTAGCTGGAGCACTCAGAGCTTCCCTGACTGCCAGCAGCCTCTCTGGCCCTCACAGGGCTGACTGTCCTCCTTCTACCTGGAGCTCTCTGTCCTGGAAATCTCCATCAGAGCAAGACAGCCAGAGAAGCCCCTGAGAGGGAATGACTGGGAAGTATCCACTTCTCCAACCAGCTCGTCAAAGCACACTCCTATGTCTATGAATGGCACATGTAAAGATGTTATATTTTGTATCTTTTATATGATATGCTTCACCGCTCTGTAAAGGGCCTCTGCATTGTTGCTCCCATCAGGGGTCTAAAGTGGAAATAAACCCTCATGGATAACCAACAGCCTTGGCTATAGGTTTTGTTATTGTTGGGGAAGTGTGTTCATTTGTTTTGACTTTTTTGAAAAGAAATTGGCCTCCTCATGAAACCAAAATCTCCCTTGTTGCAGAAAAAGTACAACTTTTGGTATCTGGACGTTATCCAAGAGGTAATGAGGAAAGGATTTGGTTATTGATGGGTCTTCTTCTCAGAGGCTGCTTGTTCCTTCGTTTAAGTGCCTGGCATTTAAGTCCTTGCCTTCAAAGGACTTGAGCCTGAAGGCCCAGCCCCCTACATGCTGGGCCTGGTGACCAGCTAGGGCATCTCCAGTCCCAATGTGACATTGGATGAGATCAGCAGCAGCGGCATGCAGACCTTGTCAGATGTCCTGCAGTATGTTAAGTTACACGTGGTGCCACACGCTGAGTGCAGAACCAGCTATGAGTCCTGCTCAGGAAACTACAGCGTCACGGAGAACATGTTCTGTGCCAGCTAGTTTCTAGTGCCAGTTTCAAAGGGTTGAAACTGGCATGCAAGACAAGCTTATGTGCATATAGGTCTTAAATAGGCAAAAGAAGTTAAATGTAGGCCGGGCGCGGTGGCTCAAGCCTGTAATCCCAGCACTTTGGGAGGCCGAGACGGGCAGATCACGAGGTCAGCAGATCGAGACCATCCTGGCTAACCCGGTGAAACCCCGTCTCTACTAAAAAATACAAAAAACTAGCCGGGCGAGGTGGCGGGCGCCTGTAGTCCCAGCTACTCGGGAGGCTGAGGCAGGAGAATGGCGTAAACCCGAGAGGCGGAGCTTGCAGTGAGTTGAGATCCGGCCACTGCATTCCAGCCTGGGCGACAGAGCGAGACTCCGTCTCAAAAAAAAAAAAAAAAAAGTTAAATGTAAAAGGAACAGAGATTTAAGTACTATAGGAACTTAAAGAAGGGGCTATTTCATACAGCTGAAGGGGCTTGGAATAGCTTTGCAGAGGCTTCAAAGGATGCATGGGAGATAGGAGGGAAGGGGCAGAGTGGAAAAAAGCATGAAAGCTTTCAAAGCATGAAAGCTGGCCATGGTTAAAGTGAGAGCGGTGGGCATTGAGTGGGAAGAGTTTTTAAAGGCATACTCTATTTGAACTGTCCTGAAATGAGTGATTCTCTAAGTTTGGGGCATATGAGAATCACCTGGGGTGCTGGTGAAAAATGCAGATTGCTGGGTCTCACCCACTGGAAAATTTGAATTCAGTAGGTCTGAGGGTGGGCAGCATGGTGTGGAAAGTGGAAGGAAGGAGCTGAGCTAGGAAAGCAGTTATGCAACTACTGCAACTGTCCTGATGAGGGATGGTGCAGACCCACCAGCCATAGGGCTGTGACAGTGCAGACAGGACGAGGGGCAGTTTAAATCGATTTAAGTGGTACATTCAGCAGGGCTTGGCCTATAGGCATCTCTTGATACGTTTAAGCATGAGTGGCATGTGATAGTGAAGTCTCACCATGGGACGCACTCATGGTTTGCCTTTGTTTTTGGTTTGTACCATAATGAAAATGCCATTCTTTTTACACTATTGAGAATGAAAATAAGAGCATATTTATGCTTTGCACTTTATGGTTTGAAGGGCTGTCGTGTCTCATGTTCTATTACATTTCCAACTTTTGCTTTTCTTTAGATACTTGGACTTTATGTTGTGACATATTGAGGTACTGAGGCATGACGAGGTTACACACAGAGCACTTTGTGACATGGAGTCAGGGAGACATATCCCTCTCCTTCTCCCAGGGATTTACCAGCAGCTTAGTGACTGATTGAACACGAGGTTGAAGAAAAGAGAGGCAACAAGGACGTGGTTGATTCAGACATTAGCAGACATCTGGAATAAGAAAGGGGAGAAGGTTAGTGAAGGGTGGATACTCGGGCTTGGTTTCACTGAGTTGGAAGAGTTTATGAGCAACCAGCTGGAAATGTAAGTCAGCAGTAAAGAATGGTGAGTTTTAGAGGACAGGACAGATTGAAAGACACTGATTTGAAATTCATCAGCACATGGGTAGTATGATGGCATAGAGGTAGAGGGCATCATCTACGGGAAATTTACAGATAAGAAAAGGAGACCAAGGCCTGGGGCCGAATGGGTGAAACTCCAGCATCACAGAAGGCATGAAGAAAAGAGAGGCCCCAAGGAAAAGAAAAAAAAAGGGAAGGGATCAGAAACACAGGGAGAAAAGTGCTTCAGAAGCCAAGAGGAGGAGCTGTAAAGAGGGATGAAGTAGTCAACAGCACCCAATGCTGCTAAGAGTCCCAATGAAGGACTCCAGGAAGGAAGTTCCCCAGGACAGGTGTCAAGTCTCCACTGTCATCCCTGAGGGGTATGCAGGCAGCAGGCTCCATGCGTGAGTTTCAAGTCTCTAGGACTTCTCTCTTCCTTAGCCCTCTCTCTCTCTCTGTACTCCCTCCTTCCTCTCTCTCTCTCTAGCCTTCTCAGTCTCCCAGGATGGGCTTTTAGCTCTTTTCTCAGAGGTAGGAAACTGCCCTTGCATCTTCTGTAAGCCTTGTGGTAAAAATTACATGTTCAGTTCTCCATCTTTTGGTTCCTTGAAACCTACAAATTTTTTATTCTTACTATAAAGCCTGATTCTTCAAAGTGAAAGTCTGTCTTTCCAGACTTTGGTTTCTGCTTTGCTCTTTCAAGTCAAAGCCTTATCCAGCCTTTGCTTAAAACCACGGATGCTCCAGCTTCAGTGGCTTGGGAGCCACAGTGCACAGAGAATTCCTAGGGATGAAAAATGTATCTGATAAGATTCGAAAAATAGTATCCTACTCTGTATGTAGATATCATGGTTGAAGTTCCATTTATGGTCTCAGAGACATTTTATTTCCATCTACTATTTGTAGACCTGTTAAATATTCAAATGGCTGCCTATTTCCAAGTTTGTGCAGTACATGGCACTTTCTTCTTCTGAATACAGCTCCAAAGGGGGAGGAAGAATGTGGGAAAGGAGTGTCAACTCGTCTTTTCAGAAGCTTTACTATAGAAGGGAGGAGTAGGAGAGACTGTGGAATGAATGGCAAATGGGGAAATGGAAGCTGATTTTTAGGATGAAAAGTCTTGACTGTGTTTTAGAGGCATAGAATAAGGAGAGATGAAAAATACAGAAGAGGGGTGATAATCTCCAAGGCCAGGTCTCCAAGAGTTCAAAAGTTAAGAGATCCAGAGTGAAAAATTAGTTCTGAAGACAACAAAGTTTACAGGGAGAAGAGATGGTGAGGAGGATGGTTTGCACTCAGTGGGATTCCCACTCAGGGAGTTCCCACTCAGTGGGCTCTGAGAGTCTATTGGGAATGGAGGCAGGACATTAGCTTGGGGAAACTGGCTGTGGGCATGTAGAATGATGCTGGGAGATGCTGAGGCTGCATCAAGGTTGTGGATGCAGAGCATTTATCTGTGATTTTCTCCAGCCTAGTCACAGCTAAAAAGGTAGCAGGTAACTGCCTGGATCCAGGGGCTTGGGTTATGAGTGTTCTGGGAAGCCACATAGTTAAAAGTTTATGGGGCTGGCCAGAGTAAGAAAAGCCCAGAGTTGGGAGTCAGGAGACCTAGATTGATAGTCTTGCCACTAACTCATGGAATACCTTTTGGCAAGTCAATTTCCTTCTCCGGGCCTTGGTTTCTTTAGCTGAATGATAAGAGGGATAGACCAGATGGTCTCCAAGGGCTATTCAGTTGTAAAGTGTGTATGTGGGAGCATGTGTGTCAACTCAAGCCAGTGGAAAATGGGATGGAGCAGGCAGACACTGTGGTGGTGAGGATCTTCAGCTCCACAAGGCCCTGAGGAAGGGCTTCTCTCAGGAGACAAGATTCCTTGGATGGAGCATAATGATTCCTTATTAGCTGTGACTCTTTCATTAGTAAGTGACATAAAGCCAACATAAGCAGCTTAAGGGGAAAAAAGAGAGGTAATTTATAGGCACATCTAACTGAAAAGGCTGTACCAAAAGGCTTCACGTATGATTAGATCAAAGGGCTCAACTGTTATGGTGCAATCTCTCTCTCTCTCTCTCTTTGCCCCTCAACTGTCAGCTCCACTTTTCTTCATCAGTCTCAGTAGACTCTTAATGAAATGATTGTTGACAGATCTGGATTTATGGCTAATAGCTTGGCAACTCCAGTAGGGAATGACTTTCTCTTCTCTAATATGCTTAGCAAAATTCTCAAGTAAGGCTTTCATTGGTCCAGCCAAGGTCACATTCCCATCTCTGAGCAATTGCTGTGACCAGAAAGTGCATGGCTTTGATCAGCCACATTTCTATCCCTGAAACCAGAGGTGAGATCAATCCAACTCTAACTGCATAGCCTAAGAATGGGGAAAGTGCAGACTCCAAAGAAAGATTGAGATGCTATTATCAGGAAGGTCAATTAATGCTGGAGGAGCAAAAATAATAGATGTTCCTAACAGGGTGATGAGTTGGGCGCTCTGGCAGTGGGCAAGATATAGTCCAGAGTCTGATCTGTCTCTCCCTCCCTCCCTTGGATGCAGTGTGTGGGCTGCCCAAGTTCTCCCGGAAGCTGATGGCCAGGATCTTCAATGGACGCCCAGCCCAGCAGGGTACCACTCCCTGGATTGCCATGCTGTCACACCTGAATGGGCAGCCCTTCTGCGGGGGCTCCCTTCTAGGTAAGGAGAAGGTGGAAGAGGTGGAAGCTAAGGAACTGAAACCCCCTCCTTAGAGACTGACCAAGGTTTCTTCATTGCGAGTCATTGTGCACACTAGCATCAGGGTACAGGGTGCAGTATGGTAGAAAGAATTCTCGACTAGACTGGATCCTGGTCTGTCTCTGGCACTGGGAAGGACAAAGTCAGGGAGTCTCTCAACCATGAATAACAGTACATGGGGGTCAAAGACAGGGCATGCCAGGGCTGTGAGGTCAGGGAGAGCCAGGAAACTCACGCTTGGGGATCAGGAAAGGTCGATTTACAAAGACCTTGAATGCTATGCTTAGGAATTTCTATCTTGTCTTGAATGCTGCTTTAAGTTGATAAGTATGTTCTGGAAAGTTCTCTCCAGAGGCCGCATTGATAAAAAGGAGGGTGAAACTGGAGGCCAGGAGATCAGTGAAGCATCCATTGCAGTAGCGGGGAGAGAAGGCATAGCCTCAGAATAAGAACAGGGCATGAGGGATGGAAACAAGGAGGCAGATTCAATAACACTGGGAAATAGGACTGTCACCTTTGTAATGGAATGTGGGTGGGAGTGGGAGCAAGAATGAGAACAGCTGATGGCTCTCCCTGCCACAGTTTGGTCCAGGCAATCTGAGGTCTGTTCCTTTTCTGATGTCAAAAGAAAGCTGAATAGCAATCTAGGCTATCTACTTCTGCATCAGATCCCACCACCGAGGAAGAAGGCCTGGCTTGGCCCATCTCTGCATGGGCAGCTCCCAGGCTGATGGGCATGCCTCTCAATCAGTGTCACCCTCCTCCAGATCCAACCAGGGTGGACAGTTCTGGGGCGGGGATCCCTTTGGCAAGGCACCAGGCCTGGGCTAGAGCTGCAGCCACAGCACCAGGGCTACATAAAACCCTACTCTGCAAGGAATTTATCCTTAAATTCTCACAGGCCCAAAGATGAATGGTCTCACTCAAAGGAGTCCCCCAGAGAGGCAAAGAGAGTGAGGGAAGGTATTAAGGGGCCAGAAAGGGCTGAGGGCAGTGCAGTGGGAGCGGAGTCAGGGAAAGGACCAAGGGAGAGAAGGGAAGAGAAACAGAGGACCAGAATTGGAAAGACAACAATGGAGAGGACAGAGAGAGACAGGGAACACTGAGAGACACCTGGAAAATAAGATAGAGGATTGATGACAGTAAAGAGAAAAATGAAAGGGAGCAATCCAACAAGAGGAAGAGGTACTGGCAGGGCACAAGATACCCAGGAGAGAAGAAGCCAGGAAAGGAGGGACCTGAAGGGAAGTTGGAGAGAAGCAGGGTGGTGTGGAGGATGAGCTGCCAGCAAGGGCAGGGGGAGGGAAGACTCTGCTTCACCAGACATCTCCAATTTTGTTAGAGGGCAAATAAGAAAGATGGATTGTGTGCACCTAATTTTAAGAATGAATTCATTTTCTTAAACCTTGATTTTTTTTTTGAGACGGAGTCTCACTCTGTCACCAGGATGGAGTACAGTGGCGCAATCTCAGCTCACTGCAACCTCCACCTCCCGGGTTCAAGCCATTCTCCTGCCACAGCCTCCCGAGTAGCTAGGACAAACCTTGAGTTTTTGAGTCCACTAATGTCCACCATGTATTGTTATTCATTGTGTGTTTATTCCCTATGACTTATGTTTGAAAAATGTTTGACGTTCACTTCTCTACCCCCAGCCAAGCTGGAATGCCCTCACACTTCGTACTCCTTGCAGCACCTCTGATCTATCACTTCTGTCTACCTCCTATCATTCAGTCTTAAAGAGCAAGGGAGGGATAGGAGAGGGCAGAAGAAACAGGAAAGCAGCTGAGGGACAGAGGAAGGGGAAAGCACCTTGTTAATGCCCACACTGATGCCTGGGTAGCGGGATCTGCAGAGCTGGGAGGCCAAGCTGTATCTCTGGACTGGCCAGTGCACACCCCTAGGTTCATCTAAACAGCCCAGAGTCCCACACCAAGGCAGGCTCTCCTAACCTGGGTACCTCGGCCCACCTGACCCACCTGGAAAATCTGGTCCTGGACATGGGCAGAGATCAAAAAATGGCCCAGGGCAGAGAAGAGTGACTTAAGTGGAGCCCTGGCCAGGACCCAGGAGCACATAGCTGCTCCTGAGAGGATAAAGTGGAGCCTGGAACCTGCTCTGGGACTAAGCACTTCTGCCCTCGACCCTGAACTTTGACCTGATACTCAGCCTCCCCCACCCCCATGTTCTAGAGCTTTTCTTTCTGCTTGGCTCATCCTGGATATGTCTCTGGGCTCAGCTACTTATGGGCTTGTCATCTGCTCCACATAAGAGGTGAATGGAAGCCTGACCCTCCGTTAAACGAAGGGCAGATGCCTGTCCATCCAGAGAAAGATGCCAGCTGAGACACAGGAAATGCACTAAGCTGACTATCAAGAGCCCTGGGGTCTGGACCTGGCCCTGACCCTGAAACCAACCTGCTGGGTGCCCCTGGACATCTTTGCTTTCTCCAGGCCTCAGGGTTCCTGTCTATATAATGAAAGGTCTAGATCAGAGCAGTGATTCTCCACCCCGGCAGCAATAGAATTAACTAAGGAAATGTTTAAAACATTATCTGTGCCTGGGCTCCACCCCCATGACATAAATGGTTTAAATATAGGTGCAGTCACTGATTTTCTCTGTTTTCATTCTCCAGGTAATTCTAATGTGCAGTCAGTGTAGCTAGCTTCTGATTCGTCAATTTTAAACTTTAATGTGCATACAAATTACTGGGGAGTCTTGTTAAAATGAAAATTCTGATTCAGTGGATCCGAGGTGGGGCCGGCCTAAGAGTCTTCATTTCTAAGAAGCTTGCAGGTGATGCTAATGTTGCTGGTCCAGGGAACACACTTTGAGAAGCAAGGCCTGAGAAGCAGCCAGTTGACCACAAGCTTTCTGTGCACCCACCTTGGGCTCTCTGGCTCTCACCAATGCCACAGGCTTAAAGAATCCCTGAAATCCTGTTTACAATGTTCAGTCCTGGCCTCGGTTGTAGAAGGCAGGTAAAAATCACAGGTTTAAATCCCCATATCTTCCGATTAGGATCATATGAGCATTTGAGTTGGGGGCCATAAAATACAATGGAGAGAAATACGGACATTTTCGAGGTCTTGAGGGGTCCCCTGGAGTAGTCTGAAGATCCTCAGCTCAAGACAGAGGGAGGCAAGACCGGGCAGTGCAGGACGATGGCACATGTGTTCTATTCCCCAGGCTCCAGCTGGATTGTGACCGCCGCACACTGCCTCCACCAGTCGCTCGATCCAGAAGATCCGACCCTACGCAACTCAGACTTGCTCAGCCCTTCTGACTTCAAAATCATCCTGGGTGAGTGAGTGAGGGGCAAGCTGACTCCTGAAACCAGCTGTGGTTCTGGGAATGGGATGACCGACTGGCCCTTTACAAAGAGTGTGTGCTCACTCACTCACTCACTCATTTGTCAGGCAGGACACCTGGGATGGAGGTCCAGGAACCTGAGTCCAAGCGCAAAATATGATTCTCCAGACACATGACCATGAGCAAGGCATTGAAGTCTATGCTTCAGTTTCACAACAATAAAATGAGGAGACCAGTCTAGATAACTTCGAAAGACCTGTTAGGTTTCCATGAACCTCTGGTTTCAAGTGGATCATACATATACAATCCAGACTTCCTCTCTTGTTTATAAAATCAGACCACCAGCTGATTCAGTTCAGATCCACACATATTTATCTACTGACACTATGCCAGGATCTAAGGACACAGTATAATCAAGACCTAGTTTCTGCCCACAGGGAGCTTACAGTCTAATAAAGGAATAAGATATGAGCACAGAGACCTCTAATGGAAAGTAGCAAGCAGTAAGTATTATAGAAGAAGAACAGATAAAGTGCCATGGGAGTTCAGAGGGGAAAGACTTCTAACCCAAGAGTTGAGAGGCTACGTGGAGGAGGTCATGTTTGACCCAGGCACTGAAGGTGATGATATGGATTGAACATGTGGCAGCAGGCATCAGAACGAGCATTACAAGGCAACAGCATCAGTTCCTGAGAAAAGACAGAGGTGGGAACCCATGAGAGTATGTAGAGAATGACCAACAGGGCGGGATGTCTGGGAAAGGTGGGTGAAGGCAGTGAAAGGGTTAAGGCTAGAAGCATGGCTGGATGGGGCTGGGGTGGGGGCTGACAGGGAACAAGGTGTGACCTTATCCCCCATTTGCCCCCATGCCCCACATGTCGTCTTCTTGCCCAGGCAAGCATTGGAGGCTCCAGTCAGATGAAAATGAACAGCATCTCGGCGTCAAACACATCACTCTCCACCCCCAGTATGACCCCAGCACATTCGAGAATGACGTGGCTCTGGTGGAGCTGTTGGAGAGCCCAGTGCTGAATGCCTTCGTGATGCCCATCTGTCTGCCCGAGGGACCCCAGCAGGAAGGTGCCTTCCCCCACCTCCACCTCTGCAGGGCAGCTGGTGCCTCCACAGGGAGTCCGTCTTCATGTTGGTGAAGCTCTGGTGCCGATTAAGTCAGCTGATAGTATCTGCATGACTCACCAGCTGCTTCCCCTCAAACAGCCAAGTCAGAACTGGGTCCAAGGCAGCAAAAGTTGCGGGAAGCACATAGTAAACAGTCAGACCTGAGGGTCCAGATAGAAAAACAAAAACTAGACTAGTTATGGTAACAGAGAGAATTTAATATAGGGCACTGGAGGATTGGAGAAGTAAAAGGGAAGAGCTGAGATCATAGAGATGGTACCTGCAGGAAGAAACCACGAACCCTAGGGCAGGGGAAACATAGGTAAGAACCTGGAGTTAGGAACGAGAAGCTTGGAAAGGGGCCCTGTGGGGCCAGAACCTGAGCTTCTGCCGAAGAGTCTAATGTGCTAAGGAAAACAGCTGGAAACAATGGCCACTACTGGGGTGAAAGACCACTGCTAGGGCTGATGCCAACAGCCACAGCACGTCTTCCTGCCTCTCTGTAAGTGCCCCCCTGTTTTCAGGAAACCAGCTAGCAAAGTAGAACTGCCCACTTCAGAGAGTCATCCCTAGTGCCACAAAGCAGAGTGTAGAAGGGAAAGTCTCCAGCTGGGGGACAATGGCTTAATACTCAGCACAGGCTCAAACCCCACTGCGACCATTTCCCAGTTGGGTGATCTTGAGGAAGTTATTTAACTTCTTTTTTAACTTCATTAAGCCTCAATCCTCTTACCTCTAAACCAGAGATGCTATCCCATGTGGTGGCTGTGATATTTCCATGTTTGAGATAATACTTAAACATAGGCGACCCATGCCAGCTGGCTTCCTTTTCATTCAATTTCCATGGTGCCACATCATAGTTCACTTCCTTTAGCTCAAAAGGAAAATGGCTGAGATGTCATCTGAGGCGTATTTAGGGGAACTGAACCAACAGGAAAGGCGCAGGCGTAGCTAGCTTTGACTCACTGGGTGCCATGTGCCTACCATGTGCCATATGCTTTATGTTCATTAACTTATTTATGAACCATGCAAGCCTTGCAAGGTGGCATTGTAGCCTCATTTACAAATGAGAAAACGAAAGGTCAGCAAGGTGAGGTGACTCATCCGAGATGCAGCTTGTATGAAACAGATCTGGGGATATAGTACAGGTTTTCTAACTTTAGGCCCAACACTGTTTTCAGTGTCCAGGCTCTTTTTCAAACAGGAAAATAATGGCTCTGTCGGCGCTCAACCCACTTCCACCTTGCCCCCCAGATTTACCAACTTCATAGACTCCTAGAATGTCAAGTCTGAAAGGGGTTTTAGAGAATACCAGTCCAGCCTCCTCATTGTAAGGACAGGAAAACCGAGGCTTAGAAGGGGAGCAGAGAGGAGGGCTTGCTAAAGGCAGCATAGCATATAGTGGACTAAGCTGGCTTTTGTATTTATTCGCCATTCTTGATTGAGCACCTCCTATGTGCCAGCATTGTTATAGGCATTGCGATATAGCAGTGACCTAGAATGAGGTTATGCTCTCATGGACCCTAAGTTTCAGGTGGTTGAGGGTGGGACAGAATAGAAAACTAAACAAGTAAACCAGTAACACATCATAGAAACCAGTGCCCCTAGCTCTGCTGCAGGTAACCCCTAGCCCAGCTGCCCTTCACACGTTCCTCCCCACCATGCCACCTTTCTCCGAGAAGAACAATCCAGTCTTTCCTCCCCAGACAGAGGATGATGGAGCTGTAAGCTGCACCCCTCCAAACACCCTGCCAAGACAGCCTCTCTGTTCTCACAGTATCTTCTCTCCTTCAGGAGCCATGGTCATCGTCAGTGGCTGGGGGAAGCAGTTCTTGCAAAGGTTCCCAGAGACCCTGATGGAGGTGAAGTTCATTTTATAACCCACAGACAGGGACACCTCAGCTCTGCACTGGGCCTTCCTGCTCCATATTGTTCCCTTCGGAATTTCGAGGCTTGGGTGGGGGTTGGTGAGAAGGAAACTAGGAGCCCAGAGCCACCTCCACAGTTCAATGGGACTTTGAACCCCAGAAAGCTTGATTTGTTTGTTCTACATGTCATGGACTCTAGCCTCTAAACACTGTTAAGTTTTCCTGGTAGCTTATTAAAGGCTGAGCTTATGAAAATTCTCCCAGAAAGCAGCAAGTTTAGACACCCCTATGGATGGCAATCCAGCTGTGCACCATGAGAACTGCACACCAAATTGGCCAGAATGAGCCAGGCTCTTGGCAACCACAGTCCTTGCAGTAATGAACCTGACAGTAATGAACCTACACTTAGAAGTTCATATTCCACTCATTTCAGGAAAAAAAAAAAAAAAAACACTGAACTAAAAGTAGGGAACCACGGTTTCAAGTCTTGGCTCCTACTAACTTGCTGGGTCATCTGAAACAAGACATTTTGCCTCTCTAGACCATAAGATACTATTTCCAGCTCCAAAGTTATGGGGCAACACGAGCTGCCCTCAGAGAGCTGCTTGGCTCTGATATCATCGGGGCCTATGACTGACATGGCTAGTTTCTAAATTCTTCCACATATATTATTTTGACATACTTTAAGACTTGGGATTTACAACAACCATTCACCCCTTCATCCACTAGCTCCTGGGGGTCTATTTGGTGTTTCCTTGGTACCAGATGCTGTACTAGCTACTAGCTGGCTGGGGTAAAAGGATAGATCTGGTCCCTGGCCCCCTTGGGCTTATGGTCAAGTAGGATGGACAGAAAGTAGTTCTGGATGTGATAAAGGTGGAGAAAGAGAAGTGTAGGACACTCCAGAACATATGAAAGAGAACCTGATCTCATCTCAGGGGTTCGGGAAGCATTCCCAAAGGAAGTGATGCTGAAATGATACCTGAACGATGAATCCAGTGCTCAAGAGGAGCTGAGGACCTGTCCTGAGGACCACCTTGTCCTGAGGACCACCTTGTCCTGGCTTCCTCTCCCCTTATCCAGGGAAGGCCATGGCCCAAGAGGGATCTGAATGGCCTTTGGCTTCCTCCCAGCAAGGGCAACAGGAGTTGTCCATTTAGATAATATGGCCCATTCAGTTCTTGATTTGACTGAAAGAGAATCATATGTTTCCTCTTTTTATTCCAGACATCTACTCAACAGTTACCCCCATGCTGGATCAAGGGCAATAATAGCCACAATGCCTTGTTTTTCTGTATCAATTTTGCTACAGTGCAAAATATACATATTTTTTCTGGGTATCTACTAAACTCCAAGCAATGTAAGAGAGAAATGCATAAAATACGGATCCAGCATCTAGACAGATGCTCATACTGTGGTGAAGGAGGACAACATAAGAAAGCGCTTGCTGCAAAGCCAGCAGTGATAACTCCACAGTAACTAATATGTATACAGCGTGTGCAGTTTACAAAGCACTTGTTCATGCCTTTCCTCCTTGTACAGTGATTAGTATATCAAGTACTGCAACTTCCATTTTTCAGATGAGGAAACAGAGTCTCAGAGTCTGAAAAACAATGAGTAAGCCACATGTTCTAGGTCCTACAGTAGGGGTGAGAGAAAAGAAAACTGACCATCATTTATGCATATATTGTCCTATTGACTAATACATCTCCTAGGCAAGTATTATTATCTCTATCTTACTGATGAGAAATCTGAGTGCCAGAGAGGGCAGATTACTTGCCCAAGTTCACACAGCCAAGGTCTGCATAGCTGAGACTGCCCTAGAACACGGGCCTCCTGATTCTCCACTCAGTTGTTCCTTCACCTGTAGCACGGGGCAGTCTCTTAGACCAAGTCTAAGGTAGACATAGGTCCGTCCAGGTATGGAGTGGAGAGGAGCTGGCTTCGGGAGTGTTAGAACAGCAGAGGCTTCTCAGCCAGGGGTGGAGACCAATAACAGCTTTGTGTTCTAGATTGAAATCCCGATTGTTGACCACGACACCTGCCAGAAGGCTTATGCCCCACTGAAGAAGAAAGTGACCAGGGACATGATCTGTGCTGGGGAGAAGGAAGGTGGGTTAAGAGGCTGGCAAACAACAGGGGCGTTGCCAGCCAGGGAATGGGGCAGAGCCAGCAAGGGAGCACAGAGGCCTCCCAGCCTGGTGGGCTGCCAGTGTGGGGGTGCAGGGGACTGGAGGAAGGCATGGGAGGAGGGACTCCACAGGAGAAGATGCATCGGAGAAAAGATATCTACAGGATGTTCATCATTCCCTTCCCAAGTCCAGTGTTTCCCTTAAGAAAGGCCTTGACCGGGCGCGATGGTTCTTGGCTGTAATCCCGGCACTTTGGGAGGCTGAGGCGGGCGGATCACCTGAGATCGGGAGTTCAAGACCAGCCTTGCTAACATGGCAAAACCCCATCTCTACTAAAAATACAAAAATTAGCCGGGCGCGGTGGCAGGTGCCTGTAGTCCCAGCTACTCAGGAAGCTGAGGCTGGAGAATCGCTTGAACCCAGGAGGCAGAGGTTGCTGTGAGCTGAGATCATGCCACTGCACTCTAGTCTGGGTGGAGCGAAACTCTATCTCAAAAAAAAAAAAAGAAAAGAAAAGAAAAGAAAAAAAGGAAAAGAAAGCAAAGAAAGAAAGAAGGGAGGGAGGGAGGGAGGAAGGAAGGAAGGAAGGAAGGAAGGAAGGAAGGAAGGAAGGAAGGAAGGAGGGAAGGGAGAGAGAGAGAAAGAAAGAAAGAGAGAGAAAGAAGGGAAGGAAGGAAGGAAGGAAGGAAGGAAGGAAGGAAGGAAGGAAGGAGGGAGGGAGGGAGGGAGGGAGGGAGGGAGGGAGGGAGGGAGGGAGGGAGGGAAGAAAGTCTGAACCAGGGCTTTCTAGAATCATTTGAGCTTTGATGTGGCCTAACCTAGAACCGCCCGGAGCCCAGGTTTGGGTCCAACGGTCTGCTATGCCCTCTAGTGTCCAATTCTCTGAACTACAATCCAGACGTGGGAGAAGGAGACTTGGGCTGGGAAGGGGCGTTTTATCTTCGTCTGCGTCTCTTTTTCATCCAGGGGGAAAGGACGCCTGTGCGGGTGACTCTGGAGGCCCCATGGTGACCCTGAATAGAGAAAGAGGCCAGTGGTACCTGGTGGGCACTGTGTCCTGGGGTGACGACTGCGGGAAGAAGGACCGCTACGGAGTGTACTCCTACATCTACCACAACAAGGACTGGATCCAGAGGGTCACCAGACTGAGGAACTGAATTTGGCCCCTCAGCCCCAGCACCACCTGTTGTGGTCAGTCAGCAGCAAAGGACAATCCTCCGATGCAAGCGGCCATTTCTTCTTTCCTCCCTTCCTTCCCTCTTCCTTCAGCCTATCCATTACTGAGCAATAGAGCGGGTATCTTCGCCCCCTTTTCACTCTCTTTAAAGAGACAGAGCAGGGGAGTGCTCAGAACACGAGGCCAAATCCAGGCTGTATCACTTATTAGTTTGCAGTGCTGGGCAGGTGACTTCATCTCTTCAAACCTCAATTTCTTCATAAGATGGAAATGCTATACCTTACCTACCTCATAAAAGTCTGATGAGGAAAAAATTAATTAACAGATGCATAGCACTTAGCACAGTGCATAGCATACCCTATGTTTTCAATAAATGTGCCTTAGCAGAAGGTCGGTGTGTCTACCAGGCAAATGAAGCTCTCTTACAAACCCCTGCCTGGGTCTTAGGGTTGATCAGTGACACACCTCTCCCCTCAACCTTGACCATCTCCATCTACCCTTAAATGCTCTATGCCACCGTGCAACTTTCCTAACAGCAATCTTCGCCCTCACCCCTAAAAACTAAAACAGACAAGGTTCTGAGTCCTGTGGTATGTCCCCTAACAATGTAGCTAGGAACATGCGCTAGACGCCAGATTGCGGAAGGGCCTGAGAGAAGCAGGGACAGGAGGGAGCATGGGGATTGTGGTTTGGAAAGGCAGACACCAGGTTCTAGAACTAGCTCTGCCCTTAGCCCCCTGTATGACCCTATACAAGTCCTTTTCCCTCATCTCAAAGGGTCCTCCAAGCTCTGACGATCTAAGATACAATGAATCCATTTTCCCCCTGATAAGATGAGGTAAAGCCAATGTAACCAAAAGGCAAAAATTACAATCGGTTCAAAGGAACTTTGATGCAGACAAAATGCTGCTGCTGCTCCCGCAATATCCACCCCTTTCCACTACGGGTGGGTTCCCAAAGACATAGGCCAGGCAAAGTGCGAGCCAAGGGATCCTTCCTTATTCCTAAGCAGAGCATCTGCTCTGGGCCCTGGCCTCCTTCCCTTCTTGGGAAATGGCTGCACGAGGTGGGCCCTAGGAGTTTGTACCCCAGGCCCCTAGACTCTTCCTTCCTATGTCCACAGCTGACCCCAAGCAGCTGTTCCCCAACTCCTCACCCCTGAGACTTACCCTGAACTCCCTAATCTTGCAAGGCCATAAGTGTTTTCCAAGCAGAATGCCTCTCCCATCCTCTCTCAGGAAACTTCTAGAGACCTTATGCCCTCCAGAGCTCCAAGATATAAGCCCTCCAAGGGATCAGAATCTCCAAGTTCCTGTCTTCTGTTTTATAGAAATTGATCTTCCCTGGGGGATTTTAACTCTTGACCTGTATGCAGCTGTTGGAGTAATTCCACTTCTCTTGAAAAAAAAGAGGAAGATGATGGAGAATGAGAATATATATATGTGTGTGTGTGTGTGTGTGTGTGTGTGTGTGTGTGTGTGTGTGTGTGTGTGTGTGTGTGTGTGTAAAGCCCCAGGCTGAATACTCAGGGACAGCAATTCACAGCCTGCCTCTGGTTCTATAAACAAGTCACTCTACCTCTGTGCCCTGCTGTTTATTCTGTAAAGGGAAGGTGGCAATAGGACCCAACTCCATCAGACACTTGTCAGGCTAGCAGAAACTCCATTTTCAATGCCAAAGAACTGTAATGCTGTTTTGGAATCACCCCAAGGCATTCCAAGACACCATACCTTCCCATTTCAAGCACGGCCTGGGCACACCCCAACAGCCCAGGCTGTGCTGACTGCTGTGGGAACTACCTAGATGAGGAGAGTATCATTCATACCTTCCAGGAGCTCCTATTGGGAGACATGAAACATACGTAAGTGACTGCTGTGTAACGGAATAAACCCTGCCAAGTGCTGTTTTGGAAAGTCATGGAGGTAAAAGAAAGACCATTCTGGTATGAAGGTTTTGGGGGAGGAAATATCAATAAACAAGGCTTCTCAGAAGAGGTGACTGGACCGGAGCTTTGTCCACAGGTAAGACGGAGGAAGCCTTCCAGATGGAGGGAGAACAATAGTCAATGTCCACTCAGGATTTCCTGTATTATACCAGCTCCTCCCACAAAAACGCATGTCCAGTAGACTCATTTTCTGGGATCAGAACCAACACCAAAAAGAGCTTTTCTCCTTGAAGTTGGAATTCTAAACAGGACTTGAAATGGCCTCAAGATTTGTGCACAAATACTGACTTCTGGCTGGACCCAGCTTATTTTTTTATTCCTCCAATTGCAATTTCATCCTTATCCTGAGAAAATGTCTAAATAGGCCCTGGAACCCAGGCTTCCCCGTGATCTACAAGCGCTTATTAGCTGTGCCAGCTCCTGCACTGCTGCTAAGGCCCAAGAAACCCAAATCTCTCACAGAGCCATAGAAGCAGAGGGTTGGAGTATCTGTGAGGACAACCTTGTCTAACTTCACGACCTCATTCTTGAGCATTTCTACTGATGAGAAACTCACTATCCCCAATTGCAGCTCATTCCAATTTAAAAATTGCTGCCTTTTGAATCATTGGTTGTGAATATTAATTTTTTAAAAAATAAGTAAGAAAATGTTTAAATGAGCTACCACTTAAAAAGATCTCCTCTTAGTGCAACCAAAACCCACCTCTCTATAACTGAAGCTATGATTTCATACCATGAGTGCTGCTGTTGGCAATAATAATCACACACAGATTTTATTAACAACAGAAGCTGTTGTTCTTATGAAAAAACAAACATTAGTTCCAATAAACATCTGTATTGAGTCCAAGCTCCCTGTTTGTTTGTATGTTTTTTATGCACTGATGATTCTAGTGAGTTGTTTTCATTTACCAACATGTTGCTCTATTCGTGTAGGGTCACTGTACCATGAAGGGAGAGACTATGATAGGAAGATTATTGTAAATACAAAACCATGTCTTACATTTTTGGGTCAGTTCTGTTTAAATACTTGTCCTATTATTCCTGTAAATTATCCAAATATCCCAGAATGCCAGTGTTTCTGCATCCACATTACAATTATTAAATGCCACCCCTTTATTAAATTTACTATTATCGGTGGCATTTAATAAATTTGAATC
The DNA here is from genome assembly GCF_024542745.1 of Macaca thibetana thibetana. NCBI lineage: Eukaryota > Metazoa > Chordata > Mammalia > Primates > Cercopithecidae > Macaca > Macaca thibetana. The sequence continues at coordinate 11,056,153 of NC_065579.1, forward strand.
ATATGTTCAATGTTTGGTTTAGAAAATATGGCACCATGTCTATGGGTGGCCTGTTCTGGATTAGAGTTTATGCTTTCTTTCTGCCTGAGTTAATCTTATTCAATGGAGAGCAAGAATCAAAGAAACACCACCACAAAGAAGCCCTTCAAGCTAGAATTGGGCAAGAGTTAGGGAGGGGAATATAGACCACTCATATGACAGAGGTGGAAACCAATCTTGGTCTAGAATAAGTCTCAAAATCAAAAGACTTGAATTCTGGTGCAGCATAGGTTGATTCCCTTATTTATTTAATTTTCTCATCTATACATTTGTAGAATAACCTCTCTTCTGAGGTTGTTGAATCTGATGAATTAGCAGATAGGAAAGAACTTAGAAAATTATAAGTTTACTCAAATATAAAAAGTTATATGGGAAATAATAATCACTAACATTTTTGAGCATTTACTATCTGCTTGTTATACACTTTCTCTAATTTGATTTTCCACAAGAAAATATCATGAAAGGACTATGCTTATCCTCCTTTTACAGGTGAGTAACCTGAAGTGTGGTGAAGTGTAAAATGTGGGCCAACTTAGCAGCACAAATACCCCAGCAGCAGTGAGCACTCTTAGTGTGCAGGTCTTGGTTTATCATCGTCCGATAAAAGTAACACGGGCTCTTTAAAGAAAGGGCTGATTCCAGGATTGGGGCAGGAAACACACAAGTTGAGCCCGGAGCATCTTGTAGTCCCAGAAAGTGAGGAAATGCTCAAAGTGCTACACAGTGCTGGGGATATGTCAAAGGGACACAGGAGGCAAGTGAAAGAGCTCCACTGGCCAAAGCTGGAATGTTGAGCAACAAAACAACACAGCATTGGATAATAACCCAAAGTATAAAATAAATATTCACGAGTACACACTTACATGAATAAATTATTGAACAAATAAATCAACTGGGAGAATGGACAAATCTCCCATTGAAAAAATGCAAAATCGTGCATCGCTCCAGAGATGCAGCATGAGTCCCCATCCCTTAAGTGTTGGCAGCACATAGTGACTTCTTTCCAAAGAATATAGTATAAAAGGCGGGGTGGGGTGGGACCCTGTAATTCTGCTATGCAGAAGCCTGATAAACACTACCTCAGCCAGGTAATCAAGGTTAATACAAAAGTGTTAAGTCACATGGATGCTATGTGACTTTGTGTGCCATGATGAAAATGACTTTGTACCTCTGTGTTCTTCCTCTCCAAATCCCATAACCCCAGGCTAATCATGAGAAACACATCAGGTAAATCCCAACTGAGGGACAGTCTACTAAGTACCTGACCAACACTCATCAAAACTGTTAAGGTCATCAAAAACAAGGACATTCTAAGAAACTGTCACAGCCAAGAGGAGCCAAAATGGGAAAGATATGTTAAAGTCCCAGCCCTCACTACCTTCGAATGTGAACTTATTTGGAACTAGGGTAATTGCAGACATAATTAGTTAAGAAAATGTCATACTAGAGTAGAGTGGGCCCTTAATTAATCCTGTAGGACTGGTGTCCTTATAAGAAGAGTAGGCCAGGCATGGTGGCTCACACCTGTAATCCCAGCATTTTGGGAGGCTGCCAAGGCTGGCTGATCACTTGAGGTCAGGAGTTCAAGACCAGCCTGATCAACCTGTGAAACCTCATGCGTACTAAAAATACAAAAATTAACCAGGCATGGTGATGGGCACCTGTAATCCCAGCTACTTGGGAGGCTGAGGCAAGAGAATCACTTTAACCTGGGAGGCGGACCTTGCAGTGAGCTGAGATCACGCCACTGCACTCCTGCCTAGGCAACAGAGCAAGACTACATCTCAAAAAAAAAAAAAAAAAAAAAAAAAAAAAAAAAAAAAATGTGACCCAAGATCTCTCAACTAGGGCGTAGAGGAACCAGGATTTGAAACCAGTTCTGATGGACTCCGGAGCCTAATCCCTTAACTCGCACACCAGTGGTTCTCAATTGAGGCTACACACAGGCATTTCCTGGGGAGTTTAAAGAAATGCCAATGTCTGCATCTCAACCACAGATATCCAAATATAATCAACCTAGAGTAAGGCCTGAGCACCGGAATTTTTAAAGATCTACAGGTGATTCTAATGGACATCCAATTTGAGAGTCATTATTCTAGGCTATCCCACCAGTGTGCAACCTCTGACTTAGGTCACTCAGCTGGCAAGATACAGAGATGAGGTAGATTCCCTGGTATTGTAGCCCATGATCCAAAACTATTTGGTGACTCTCAGTAGCAACACCATTGCTAAGACCTTTCTGCACTAGTGTTTTCTGGAAAGAACAGTGCTGTTTTACCTTGCGGTAGTAAACCAAAGAAGAGGAGGAGCATCCCAGGCACCGGGGAGTAGCATATGAGAAAGCAGAGATATGAAAGGACTCCGGGCTTTGGGGTAAACTGAGTGATATGGTCCCTAGAGAGACAGACAGTTTGGGAGAAAGAACGTCACACCATTTGGGAAGATCTCTGTGTGCAGGATTATAAAAAGCCTGGAATACACAGCTTGCTTTTGGGAATAGGGAGCCATCTAAGGATTTTAAACCAAAGACAGATGTGATCAGCTTTCCCTTTCGAATGAGGCATTAAATGCAGTGAACTGAGGGAGACTCAAGATGGCTACAGTACATTAGGCAAGAGACTTAATGGTCCTGAATGAGGCAGGCCAGCTTACAGGGAGGAGAGGAATCTCCTTCTGGGGCTCTGATAAGCTGGGGCTGGGCCTAGAGAAGTCACTTTTAATAGACTCCCAACCTCTGTTAGCACTTCACAGTGAATTAGTAGAGAAGTAGAGAGAAAAGAGGGCAGAAACCAAAACCCAAAAGCAGAAATGGTTTTCCAGGTCCCTGGTCTTTCTGTGACCCACTGGTACCAGCACTTGTCCATAAAAGGAAGCCATGGGTTCTCTGAACTTGAGGGAAGGAGACAAATGTGCCTTTGCAACAATTTCCTGTGTTGCCATTTTTTTTTTCTTTTTCAAGAAGAAAAGAAAAATGTCATTTGCATGCAGAAACACAAGCTTAATTCCTAGCAATGAGCTTCTGATAATAAGAAAAAGAACCAGGACTATTTCAACACCTAGGCAGATCACAAAGCCTCCAAGGGAGTCTTCTGTGAGGAATGGGGTATTAGGATAAAGCAGTGTGATGACAATGGGAAGGTGTGTCGGGCCTGGATGACATCCAGGATGAGTGCCTGAATGACAAACAGATCAGCATGGGCAAAAACATGTCTTCCCCACCAGCATCTTTCAGTCCCAGTGGAGACCTCTGCAAAGTAAGAGGTTATGATACCCCACCAACCAGAGCAAGCCTGGGGATCCGAAGGTCACAGTGTAGATGCAGACCAGGCCTGTGGCCTCAGAAGATGCTGACCTAGTTTGAAAGTGAGGACTCTCTTCTCCCCATGGGCTATTTGTCCTGTGATGTTATCCCATCTTGCCCATCGCCTGGAACCATCTGGCTTATTTAATCTATGCCAGTTAAATGCTCACATGTGGCCCAGGCCTGCCAATGGGATCCAAGACAAGAGAATCCTTCTTTTAACAACTCTGACAACATCTCCCTTTGGTCTGAGTTTGCGTGTCTGACGCCCAAATCCATGATAGCAGTCTGGGCCTCCCACCAAGTCTTTTCAGTTGAGTGCATTTTAAAAATATGAAGTACTTCAAGTGCACTTAAAAAAAAAATAGAGACAAAAATCCACCTCCTGCTCAGATTCAATGAAACAATGTGTCCCATGCAAAGGACATCAGCAGGATTCCAATACGAGAAGTAGTTGGTGCCATGAGAGAGAAGGAGCCTTGGGCCAGTAGACAGAGCTCTGAACCTGGCTGTGAAGGCCTGGATTCCAGTCCTCACTCTGCTCCCAAGGCTCTGAAAGCCCCAGGGAATCCTGCTCTGTGTGTCTCAGTCC